>NC_089845.1:81503061-82750561 GCF_035609145.1 Eleutherodactylus coqui | reverse complement strand
GGTTTGGTCATGAGCTGATGGCGTACAGGGCCATGTGCCCTACAGGTGTCCCTGCTGCACAGGTTTGGTCATGAGCTGATGGCGTAGGGGGCCATCTGCCCTACAGGCATCCCTGCTGCACAGGTTTGGTCATGAGGTGATGGTATATGGGGCCATCTGCCCTACAGACGTCCCTGCTGCACGTTTGGTCATGATGTGATGGTATACGGGGCCATCTACCCTATAGGCGTCCCTGCTGCACAGGTTTGGTCATGAGCTGATGGTATACGGGGCCATGTGCCCTACAGGCGCCCCTGCATCTGATGTTCATATGAGCAAGAAAAATGCTCTCCACATGCTAAAGGGGTATTCCGGGTAAGCAAAGTTGCTGTCAAATAAATGATAGTCAAAAGTTATTAAAGCTTACAGTGTGATTCTGCTTTGGATTTGGCCTGTAGCTCTAAAAACCATTTCTTTCTGGCACTTCAGAAGGGCTTATTCCCAGGTTATCCTGGATACGACCAGTAGACCTAATGGTGCTCCAGGTCGGGCGTGCTCAGTAGCAACGGCCCAGGACACCTTTTTTTTCCTTTTTCTCTTTCCAGCTCTCGCAGCGGATTGCTGACCGGATGGCAGGGCAGCACTTAGTGGCCACATGCACAGGGAGAAAGTACAGAGCAGGGAATTGTGTCAAATATACCTTCAAGCTGCACTTCAACAGGGATGCGGCAGACATCTTGGAAAATAGTGATGCGGGAGGGGGGCATAAAAAACTGAGGGCAGGATAAGGTAATGGCTGTGTGATTTATACCCACAACCAGCTGTGCATAAGCACCTTTCATATCTGGAATTTTTGAAAATTTGCTGAACAAGCAGAAAAGCGGTTTTATCATTACTATTATATTTTTTTCAGCAGCTAATCTAACATAAGTAATAGACAATTCCTTTCATCGGACCTCCGAAGCAGAGCTAAGTGGCTCACATTGTCCGGACGCTGGCTTCCAGGTAGATGGCCAGATGGAAATGTGACCACTACGGCCAGTCAGAGGCCACAATTTCGTGTCCCCAAACTCCTGGCAATATGGCGCTCAGGATCTGTTTCGGTAGCACAGATGGTGAAGCTGCAGCCTCTGATTGGCTGCAGCGGTCACTTGCTTCCTCCTGTCTACCCAAAAGCCTGCGCTGTGGAGCAGTGTGAGCCACTCGGTTGTGCTTTGAGGGTCCAAAAAGAGGTAAGTATTAGCTATTTTTATTTTCTAGCAGGCCTAGCTGATGGAAAAGTTTTTATAGTAATGATAGAACCCTTAAAGGGACCTCTAGGTAGTGGCTGATCCTCTAGAGCCCCCACAATAGCAGCTATCTGCTGTGGATCCACAGTGTGACAGGGCTACCATTAACAGACACTTGAGCCAAGTACTGTACTGGATCCGGGGTATGGCACAACCCCCTGTTAACTAAGGGGAACCTGCAAACCTCTCAGGTAAAGCACTATGTATTGTTTGTCATCATATTAGTGCTAAATAGTATTTGAACACAACTACTGCCCTTGTAGTATCTGTCTTCACATGAGTGGTTTCTGGAGTTCCACTACCAGTATTTGCATTTATTTTCTGCTAGCAGAGAAGTCCCTTTTCCTTTCTTCTGCTTTTACGAATGACTATGATAACCAATGTCTGTAATTAGTATATGTAATGTTTTGCGTAAATGTCTGCGTTTCCAAGTCTTCTCCAGTCCAATATAAGTAATTATAAGGTTATCCGTTCGTCCTTCATGGTGTGTCATCAGCGGGATCTATCTTGTATTCTCACTTTTTTTTTTTTGCTCTTTTGTTGTTCCCGGTTTTCCAATTTTGTGTTCTGTTTTATACTTTTCTGAATTTTGTGTGTGTGCGCTACCTATAGTTTGCTTTTTCCACTTTTGTGTTTTCCTGGGTAGTAGTATGATAATGCAGCACAATGCCTTCTTTTGTCTTTGTGTACATCGATTAAACATGGCCATATATGTAAAGTTTTCACAAGGAGAATTGAATTAATGCTGAATCCCTTGATTCATTTCCACAGGGGCTCAGGTAAATGTAAATGCTGCTGGATTGTGGTGGGGAAATGATCTTGGCCATTCCCTTTTATCCTATCCTCCATGTCTGGTAATCAGAGATGATTAGTGATCATCCACTATAATTATTACCTATATAGTTATATGTGTGGTCAGTTTCAGGGAATACACTTTGATTATTCGCATTGTGTAAAGAATACCAAAATCCGAAAGAGGAGAAACAAGTGTATGTTTTTAGTTTTAGCTGATATTATTAAATAGCCCAAAATGAGTCCAATATATAGATTGCTTTATAACTTGCTGATACGTGAGCATCCCATCCCGGTGTGCTGCTAATTGCTGGGCTGCACCAGTACTTCCCATTGCTTTCAGTTGCAAGTATAGGTGCAGTCAGGTGATTAGTGAAAAGATGCATGCTACACATGGGCTGGGATGGACCGTATGCTGGAACCCTTTTAACAAAAATGTTACTTCTTTACTTCACTTAAGATGAATCCGCCTTAATAGATTGTAAGAAATAGGGTGCTGCGTAACAGCCATTTATTACAAGATTTTATTGCATAATTCATACAGACGTCACACATCGCATTGTAACTAGTAGGAAAAATATCAAAGACTAAAAGCTCCACTGCAGTATTTTCCTGGTACTTGTAGTCCTCAATGCAATCCTACAGCTGGTTGAAGGGGACCAAATCCATTGAAGAGGTGATTTGGTTCCATTTTACCAGCTTTAGCAAAGCATTGCAGTGTGGTGGGAGCGAGTGCTCATTTGGAGCTGTATCGTACGTGCAGCCACATATTGTCTTTGATGGTCGCGGCAGGGAGAAGAACAAGACTGTATATATGCAGACTGCGGTATCCAGCAGTGAAATGTATGTGCTGCAAGCAGACAATCGCTACACAACAGTAATAATAGAGATACCTGCAATACAATAGATGGCAAGATTTAGGCCCAGTCCTATAGAAAAGACTATAAATTAATGAAGCGACATAAAAGCACGCTAGCAGAAATGATTTAGGGACAGTATATGCTGCATATATGACATGTATCCAATGCAGGTACACGGTGCTTCTGCTAAGTAGTATTATACTGCGTATCCTGCAAAATGACAAGAGGTTATTCTTCCCGTCTCGAACGCCAATCACTTTTTAAGTTTTATGTAATAATGTGCATTGAAGAGGAGCGAGCCTATTGCGATCGCTCAGCCCAAATGACTTGCATGCTGCAGCATATGGCGCTTTTTTTCTAGCAGGCTGTGACCACAATAATGTAAATATATTCCCTTACACCATGCAAGTCCTAATAGGAACATAGCAGGTGCTGCCTCTCCCCGAACGGAGCAATAAAGTCGCCACTAAAACCGGTGGCTATTTATACCAGTTAGATGTGAACTCTTCTGCAGATCCAGCTGCTCAAGTGTGCTCTTGGATGGCAAGTCCTGCTCATGTATTTGCCATATCAGGGCAAGAAAAGGCCATGGAAAAAAAGGACTGCAGCATTTGATAATGTCAGCATCTGTTCCCCGTGTCAGTCAGGCGATTGAAATGTTTGAGTTACGACCATGTCAGCACATGCTCACAGTTCACACTGTCCCGGGTTTAGAAAGAACAGCTGATCTAAGAGATGGATGTGACATTCTAGAGTGACTCCGGGGTTTGTCCCTCGGCTACAGAATGAATCTGCATGCCTACATCGCCTCTTATATGTATGTGCTACGAATGTCTGCCGTTAGTTCGTAGAAGGCTTTACTTTACGTGTAGGAACAAGATAGCAGGAAGCGCAGACGGCGGACAAACTATTCATTACACTTTAGAGCATGTTTCTTTAAAAGCCTTGGCAAGGAATTTTGAGACGGTTTATACCCCTTTTAAGGGAAACTTACGTTTAATTTGTTTTACGCTAAGCTTAACAAAATAATTCTTTGTCAGAAGTGCCCATCTGCGTCTCATCAAAGGTACATAATGTCCATTTATAGTTTTGCTTGTCGGAATACTATTGTTTTGCTCTGTTTAACTCCGTGGCTGCTGGCTTAGGCCTGCAGCAGTGTGCCGTGTTGTCTGCAAGTATTGCAGTGTCAAGTTTCTCAATGTTCTCTTCACTGGGACAGAAATCTTGGGCTTGCTGGGTTGTCTGATGCAGGACTAATGAGTATATAGTTTGTGTCAGTGCTGCAGTTTACTAGGCTAATGAAAGCCAATTATGGTGCAGGTTGTTAATCTGGTCATATACAGTATATATGTACTTGTGTGTTTGCATACAGTCTCATCATATTGGCAGTTTGTGGCTCATACACAGCATAAGTAATTCATATATAGAATACCGTATGTATGTGTGAATGAAATATATGTATATATATATATATTCGCATAGGACCTGTTTGATTAGTTAGCGTTATTAAATAGTATGCAATTAGTAACTAACACATAAAAGCAAGGTTTATAGCCCGAGTGGTGAAATACACTGTTGCAGATTAAATATATGGTGATAAATCTGGAAGAACATAAACCTTTTCAGTCTTAATTAATAAGTAATTCATCATACTAATACAAAATCGGATCCGAGCAGTGGCAATATCATTAGGCATCTTAGCCCTGTTTTACCTGGCTGCAGTTCTGTAATCCCAGTACATATTGCAGTGTAAGGCGGTTACTTTCTTGCAAGAGGAGTTTGCACCTGGTGAAAATACATACTTCTTTACATTCCATAGCATCGTATGTCCATATGGGTACATAAAGAAGTATGTACTCGGCACAGGCTTGTCGACAGAAGAAGCTGGAAGGGAAGAACTTTTGCACGCCTCTAAATTCAGAGCAGAGTGTTCCATGCGGCCTAATAGTGCTGCATTGCTATATAACATCAGGGGGAAGAAACAAAGGCCTACAATACAATGTAAAGCAGAAAGGCTTAATTACAATTCTCTTAGATTAAAAAAAACTAAACACAACAATAAAATCCATCACATGCTAACAAAATTAAATATGTATACATTTAAATCAAAATGATGTTACAGGCTATATAGTATTTTTACACCGCAAGGACATTTCTGCTAAACTTGTATGTATTAGTGACACAATACAGTGCTAACACGGGCCGGTTCCACATATGCAGCTGCTGATGCCGGCCTTCTACTCTCTTCTGGCATGATTATTAATTATCCTTGGGACTCACCTCCACCTGCTTCCGTATAGCAGTCAGCAGTCCTTTCCATCTTTTATTGATGACTGCAATTGTTGCCACATTCACCTAGACCCCCGACTTGCGTTCAGTAATCTCAGAGGCAATGAAATGACCGGCATGATGTCACACTGCTGGTGAGCTCTCGCTTCATCTGGGTTTCGTGGAATTAGTGCATTTGCAATGCAGAGAACGGGCTCCTATTTCTAGAAGACTTGCAATTAGCAGCACTATTGGTTAGGTGTCCCGAGAAAAGGAAAGATGAGCCAAAGTAAAATTCCTGCAGAGCCTGACAAAGCTAGTGCATGCAGCTGATAGAGAGCAAATCAGAGAGTAGCTGGTGATATAGCACAGTAATACAAGGAAAAACAGCATTGCAGCATTACTATTACAGCATACACTGTCAGGATTTAAATAGTTAGCAAACTACATAGGCTGCACGCTCTGCGGACACAATGCAAGTCACATCCCTGTGCCATAAGTTAACTCATGGCTTAACGTTGTGGAAAGGGCAATTTATTGTTACGGATGATTGCTCTTTGTGCAGAACCCTTACGTTAGATGGAGAGGGGCGTAAATTGCACGTACAACTTTCCTAATTCCACTTAATGTTAATGGTGAAGCATGCATTATTGGTGTTAGTAACGTTAACTCTATCATCGCCTGCTCCGTCGGTAGAGCCTAGATTACTTACAGCTCAAGCAGAAGCGTTTGCCCATTTATACCTATAGCATCGTGTAGATTAGAACAGTGTGAGCAGTAGCTTTTATACTTAGCGCTTTTTTGAGTAGCATGTTAATTGAAAAAAAAAGGAATCGCACAGTAACTCACCTTCTGTCATTAACTGCAAGGATGCATGAATGTCTGTATATGGTATATAACATATATACATACATGATCAGAGGGCAAGATAACAGGTGCACTGCTGCATTAAACCGTACGCTGCAAGTGCTCTGCTTACAACCAGACTGTATGCTGTCCGGATTAGATGACTTTTTTTCCCCATGTGATTTTAAAAAAATAAATAAAAAAATTCATGGGAAATATAGATGTTTTTAAAAGAAAAAAAAAAGTAATATCTTTCCCAGTGCTTCCGTTCTTGAAGAGGTTCCTTTCGTTGAAGTTTCCAGATTGGACCGCAAACACATCTGTGGCAAGCTACTTCTCCTTCCTTTTAGGTCAATAAAGCCCAATATGAGGTCAGGACATTCACTTGCAATTATAGAGACAAGCCATATCCCCCACTCAAAGGGCACAAGCTAAACTGTAAGAGCTTTATAGGCAGCTAAGCATTTGAAACATGCAATCCCAGGCAAACGTTCCCTCTAGTGCCTCTCTCTTCCCTGACCATATTTAGTCAACCATAGCAAAAAATAGTCTCTCAGCTGTCGATTGTCGATCCCAGAGCTCTGGGAGCTCCTATCATGCTTTCTGCTTATTGATTGTTCATCCTGCGAGCCCCAGCACCGCTTTGCCATTTGTTCGGCTATTTTTAGCAATGCCAAATAAAGCGGTCTCTCATGTTTCCACTTCTATTACCCACCTTTTCACTGAACGAGCACTATTGCTCCCACAGCCTCTTATGGCTATCCCTACACAGGATTTAGACCGTTTCTGCAGAAAACTCCCAAGTCTGCACTTGATAGGAAGCTGCATAGCATGACATTGTATGATCACATGGACGGATGTCACAGAGGGGATGAATGTGGCTATTTTTCTGTTACAGTATCATTTAGTAGAACACACACAGGACATGTTGCTATTTGTATTTTTGCTACATTAGTTTGTAGTTCTTGTTTCAGAGAAATGCAGCTGTGTTCTTACAACCTCTCTCACCCCTAAACTGCTGGTTAGTCATTAACTGACTCTTTGTGTGCTGCCTAGGGCAGATGGGAGCCCTGTACTGCTATAGTAGTTTTCCGCTGTCTTTTCACATTCTCCAGTTAAAGGGCCTTTTAAAGGGACAGTGTCAGCAAAGAAAATATTTGTTTAGGTACTGGAATAACTTTTTGATTCTGCTGTAAAATTGTTTTGTTTAATCATTTCGAATGCCCCCTCGTTTGGATATAATTTAGGGTTTTTTTTTCACTATGTGCTAGGGGGCACATATAGTGACATTTGGTGACCTCTCTGAATAATTGCTATACTACAGTTGATTATGCTATGGAACGGTTTGTAGGTTCACCTGAATTTTCTTAAGGGGTACACTTTTAAGGGGCTCTGGGATAACAACCCCCCACTCCTGCCTTACGCCCCAATATACAGCAGCACTCTTGTTCATGGGCCGTGTCTGGTATGGCAGTTCAGTTGAGTTACATAAGGCTGAGCTGCAATGACAAAATCAATGGACACTGAAACAATAGAACGTTTTCTGCAATCCTGGAGACCCATTTAACCTTATAATAGCCTATGATCTGTATATATACATGCCATTGGTTGTTGGTGTAGATTTATGGAGCAGGTGGATATATTAAACTGCTGACACATGGCCATTATCGTAGGGGATTCTGATCACAGCCATTTAAACACTTGAATCCCGTGGTCAGTTTTGAGCTTGGCATGCAAGCTGTTGGGGGCTGCCTCTGTCGCCCTATTGGCAACTCTCCCTTCCCCAGTAATGCAAATTTACTAAAGGGGTTGTTTAAGGTTTTCAAAAACACCAGTCCATGAGTTTTAGCATATTGCCGTTAAGTTCCATTTAAGCGAATGGGACAGAGCTGCAAGACCTCATACAACCTGTGGACAGGTGTGGTGCTATTTCTGAAAGGAAACAATCATGTTTTTTCTAATCTTGGACAACCCATTTTAAAAATGTTTTGTTTTTTTTTTAAAACCCTTTCATACATGTACAGGACAGAGATGCGATTTGGGTGTGAAGCGGACTCTGAAACCAGGCCAGTTGTTTGAAACAGCTGACACCTGCTGCAAACAGCTGCGATTGCACCTGTTTGACGCCGTACATGTGCTGTCATTCCTGACTTGGACCCCCTCCAACTCTCAATGGACTTCCTGTGATTTAGTACCGATGGTAGCCCTGGGCCTAGTGACGGCTCCCAAGGATGCCATGAACTTAAAGGGGTTGTCTCGTGGCAAACATCAAAATTTTACTTTACTCCATTCCCCCTGTCACCCCCCTGGCATAAAATAGCAATTTAAAGCGGTTTTTAAGCCGCTTGCTACTCACCGATCCGACGAAATATGAAGTTTTAAAAATCTTCTGCCTAAGATGGCCGCCGGTCCTTTCCCAGGGATGCACTGTGGTTTTCTCCCATGGTGCACCGCGGGTCTTCTCCCATGGTGCACCATGGGCTCTGTGCGTTCCATTGCCGATTCCAGCCTCCTGATTGGCTGGAATCGGCACAGGGCTGAGCTACCATGACACGCGGTGACCAGCTCTCTGGCACGAGCGGCCCTATTCACCAGCCAGAAGACCGCACAGTGCAAGCGCGTCTAAAAAAGCAAGCCGCCAGCGAATTTAGACGGAACCATGGAGACGAGGACGCTAGCAACAGAGCAGGTAAGTGAATAACTTCTGTATGGCCAATATTTAATGCACGATGTATATTACAAAGGGCATTAATATGGCCATACAGAAGTGTATAACCCCACTTGCTTTCGCGAGACAACCCCTTTAACCATATTAAACTCTGCCTGTGGCAGGGCTTAATATGTGAATAATAAGAAATATAATCAAGTGTGTCAATAATTTGTAGAAGTGATCAATCACAAGTTCTGGTTCGCTAAGGGATATAAAAAAAGGATGATTCAGTCAAATAAACTTTTTAAAAATAAATTTTAAAAAATTAAAAATTCAACCCCCTTTTCCCATAAAACAATCTAAACCTAAAGCAAAAATTAATTTTGTATCGCCACATCCAGAAAATCACATACTATCCAAGTATCACATTATTTATTGCACATGGTTAACTCTGGGTGAAGAGTTGTTTTTTAAATAGTGAAAGTGTTTTTAATTTTCGTTAAGCAGTAAAATAGAGTATAAACATAGTATTCCCATATTGGGGTTGACCATAAAAAAGGGTATGAATTTCATTTTTACTGCGCCATAAATGCCACAAAAGTAAAAAAAAAAAACGAAAAATGACACAATTGCATTTTTTTTCTTCATTTCACCCACTTAGAACATTTGAAAAGTTTTTACATATACATTTTTTGGTAGCACTAAAAAAAAGAAAAAAAAAAGCTTCTCCCACAAAATAAACCAAGCCCTCATAATACAGCTATGTGGACATCAGGTTTAATAGCTCTTGAAAGGCGAGAGTGAAAAAAAGAAAAACAAAAAGGTGAAAAATGGCAAGTAGTTAAAGGATAAATACTAGCCATGTGGACAATTAATAAGCCAGCCGATACTCACCCCGCCTGGCTGGCCGCAGCTCCTGCGCCCCTGCCCCGTTCACCAAGCTGGGTCTGTTTACAGGCTGCAGAGGGAGCTTACCACAGATCCCACGGTCTGATTGGTCGGAGTAGCCTGTAAACAGAGTGGCAGTGGAGTTGCGGGCAGCCAGAACGGGTGAGTGAAGGGTGGGTTATTAGTTTTTCCACAGAACCAGCTTTTTAAAAAATTATTTTTATTTATTCTTGTTGCATTTATTGCCCTACTTAAATAATGCAATATTGCAATGGACTCCGCAGGAGCAGTATTGGGAATTTTCTAAAATTTACCAGCATATTAAGTGTATTCAGATGTCACTGCTGTTCCAAGATGTCACTAGATATGAGACCCTTGATAAACGATATCAAAACCACGTCACAAAGTATTCCGAATGTAGCACAGCTTATAGAGGGTTGCAGATTTTTAGAGGAGACTTTATTAAGTAGTTATATATAGAATGTGTGTGTATATATCTATACACGTATATACACACACGTCATATATAACTACTTAATAAAGACGACTCTAAAAATCTCATGTATTCTTGCCATCAAAAAGATCTAATTTGAAGTTCAATCTAGAAAGCAGTTTATTATGGCGTGGATACTTTGTTTTTCAAATGGCCATGAAAAGTTGTTTTTTTTTTTCACCTGCATTTACAGATTCTTGCTAAATAAGGATACTTTTTTTGCGTTGTGGTATCCACTAGTACGTAGGAGGTTAATGGGTGAGCTAACTTGTGTATATTTGTCCCTGTCTCATTAGTGTAGTCTATGGTGGAGCTGACTGGGCCCTATAAATAGAGGTTTTAAGTAGCACCTCTTTTCATTACACATTATGTGAATGCTTTGGTTAGCAAGGTCCCAGCGTCACCCTGAACATCTGTCATTTTCTATAAGCGTACACTTAAGAGTTCCAGTCTACATTATGAGATAACAAAACGTGCCACAGGCCTTCTCCTCAATGGGAATATATTGTATTTATGGAATAATGACCGCAAATGAAGATGTTTGCTCATACAAAATAGGACAATTTGTATGTTGCTTTATAGGATCCTTTTTGTAGAAGGGAAAAAAAATCTAAAAGTGTCTTGTGATACATTAATTCCCCAAGGCACCGGCTGCTGTTTATCATGTGCCATAGAAGTAGTTGTTTCTATAGTTGCCTTTTTGTTGCTCACTTTAGTAGGAAGTATAACGGGAAACCACTATGTACAGCATCCACATGCATTCATCAGGGCCTGATCCATCATGGTGGCCAACAAATATCTTTGGAGCATCCATCCCACTCCTGGGACAGACACCCCACTTGATGCCCCTTACAGCACATATACAAGAGGCCCTCTGTGCTGCTCTATGGGAGTTAGGGAGCCGCAAATTTAACTTTATACTTTAAAAAAAAGAGAAATCGCAATATAATGTATATCTTCTCGACTGGATAGGATTGCTGAACACATGTTTTACTGAAAAGTGCAAGTCTGAGACCTTAATAAAGTATAAATAGTGACTGCATGGTGGAACCAAGTTGACCCTACAGAATGGATTGCAATGCAGGGAGGTGAATGATCCCTAGCCGGACAGACGCTCTTCATGATCCGGTTGTGATTTTCACAACCATATCAAGGACCCAGTCTGAGCGGGGATGGTGGTTACTGGTGGGCCCATTATTTAGTCCTGATTATTATAGATCCTTATTATAAGTCATTTATGAAAGTTCATGTTTTGGTTTTTCTAGTGCCATGCGTGTGTTGCTTTCAAAACTGCCCCGGCCGTGGATAGTGGATGAGAAGAAGGATGATGGGTACACTGCGTTGCACCTGGCAGCCCTCAATAATCATGTTGAAGTGGCAGAGCTGCTAGTTCATCAGGTATGACCACACAATTATAGCATTGATTCTTTTGTATTTCACATGATGGAAACCTCTTATGTTTTTTTTTTCTTTAGGTGGTGGGTGGGTGGGGGGTTGTTAAAGGGGTATTCCGGTGACTCAGAGTAAAAGCTATATGCTTCATAAGGTGATAACATGTAATTTTGCAATATTATGTTAGAACTTGTGCTACAAAGCTGCAGAGAGATTCCTTTACCCATGGTCTCCCCCCATGCGGAGTTCTCCATTGGTATCCAGTAGTGACAACCTGTAGGCTCCACTGTTTTACTGGTCAGGCACCCTCACATTCTGTACTGTCAGTTTGTACAGTCGTGAATGCACGCTCGTCAGTAACGGACACCGGGGCATTGTGGGAATGTCGTTTTTATGCTCCTGGCAGCCGTTTTACATAACAATGTTCACATTTGAAGCTGCCTGGAAAGGAGTGATAGTGCTGGTTGTCAAAAAAGGTACTGAAGTGCAGTTTGACGATTTTGATGGACGTGTAGAATGATGGCAATAAGTGGAAACTTTGGGCAAATTTTGAACATTTTGGCCAGTCTCTGGAATACTCCTTTTTTGTTCTTTTGATCTGGAGGTATAATAGGAGAAAATAATTGGTCAAACAATGATTAGAACTTGCACATTTGGGGCACTTTCTGCAAAAGGTACAGAATGACATGTTGTGATATATTCGTACACTTGTTAAAAAAAAAATAAAAAAATCCAGCACCTAGGAGGAGTCATCATTTTGCTGCTACACTCGGCATTCAGTTCTATCTCAGGCAGATATACAAATGAGTAGAGTTGTGGTGATTAGATGAACGGTCTTGACATCTGAGGCCCTAAAAGTGGTTCCCCCTTGGCCTATAAAAGGCTCTCAGAGGCTCCTTGTGTGCAGTGACTTCTTCTTCCCCTTGTGTAGAGCTTGTTGATACTAGACGCCTCTGCGACGCAACCAGAGATTTCGCCCAGTTACCAGAGTCTTAGAGGGAAGCATTATTGGAATAAAAGAAGCTGGACAGTCGTATTAATGAATTGTCCCCACCTTGGCCGTTCTGACCAGACTGTTAGGAGGTGTTGGGACTAGTGGATGTGGGGGGGCACACATGGTGACTGGGCTGAGGATGCCCCCGACAGACCACCAGTAGAGAGGAACATCTGATCATCCGACAAGCACGAGCAGCTTCAACTGTTTCGCCGTCTGCCATCCAGATACAGGTGGCGCCATCGTTACACCGCTGTGTCTGTCGGAACCATTTCCAGGCGCTTGGCTGAAGGGCATTTGATCTCACAGCGCCCATTATGTGCAATGTCCGTGCAGTGGTGGTGTGAGCGACGAAACTGGACCGCTACGAATCCAGGTTTAGTTTGGGAACTGACAATAATGTTTGTGTCTGAAAACCTTAGGGTGAGCGCCTCAATCCTGCCTCTGCTGTGGAGCGGCACACTGCCCCCTGCAGGTGTGATGGTCTGGGGGCCATTGCATACGACAGTCACCCCTAGTAGTGGGACAATGACAGCTCAGCGATATGTTCAGGGCATCCTGAAGTCACATGTGTTCCTCTCATGGCGGCTTCCAAGAGGCAGCAGGATAATGCCCGGCCGCACACACAAGGGGTCACAGGAATTTCTCCACAAGATTGCCACACTTTTGTGGCCGCCCGGTCATCAGATTTATTGCCAATAGAGCATGTATGGGACCATCTGGGACGCCAACTTCAACAGTCTGCACAATATAGGGGTTCAGTTATAGCAAATGTGGACCGATATGCTACAGGATACCATACAGAACCTGTATACCTCTATGCCCCCTGTATCACATCTTGTATCCAAGCTAGAGGCGGTACAACAGGATACTAGAGCCTCCCTCCAAGTGTTCAGTTTTCTGCATAAATTATACTTTTGCTCTGATATTGTTTTCACTTATTTACAATGGGCATAAAAAGTCTACACACCCCTGTTAAAATGCCAGGTTTTTGTCATGTTAAAAAAGCGGACAAAGATGAATCATTTCAGATTGAATCCCACCTTCAGTGCGACCCGCTATCTGTACAACTCCATTGGAAAGCTAACTGAAATCATGTAGGCTTCATGTCCATGGGCGGATCGGATTCCTCCTGCGGGAGCCCAAAGCGAATTCCGAACCTGCCCGCAGCCGAGAACACTGCTCACGCGTCCCGGTCTTCTATGTACCTGTCTGAGTCTGCTATTTTCTTCACTGCAGATGTGTGAGGAAACACTAGCAGCCGCACATGCACAGTGGAGTTTTGTTTTTTTGTATTTAAAAAAAAAAAATTAATCACTTCTGTTCTCCCTTGGCCCATCTGCAGTTCAATTGATTTCAATGGAAGCCGTCCGTGCAGGAACCGCACTGAAATGAAGCGCGCTGCAATTTGTTTTCCGGACCAAAAGGTCTGCAAAACAAATCTGCGTACTTTAATTCAGCTGCGGTGCCCATGTTTCTCTATGGGTGGCTTGAACTGCGGATTCGGGGGAAAACCAAAAATAACTAAAACGATGGTGCATAAGTGTGAACACCCTCTTATATTTGGCTAATTCTGAGCACAACTACATCCCTAATCACATTTAAACTCATGTTAAATAGTAGTCAGTACTCCGCTACCATTGTGTACAGTGATTCTGATTCACCCATGTAAAGATCAGCTCTTTTAGTAGGACTTTCCTGATATTTTCTTAGTTCTGTAAAGAGCTTACAACACTTTAAAGGGAACTGATTGTATCAGTCAGGAGAAGGGGACTAAAACATCTTCAAGACATTACATATACCAGAGAACACAGTGAAGACGTCATTAAGAAGTGGAAAAAAAAGTTAGCACAACAGTGACATTACCAAAAACTGGGCGTCCCTCAGAAAGTGATGAAAAGACCAGGAGAAGATTGGCAACCTGTATTCTTCATATGTCGGGGAGTGTGTGTGTATGTGGGGTGGGAAGGGGGGGGGAGGCAAGACTAAGCCTGTTCTGTTAAAACCTACATCAAGTCTGTGGGAGAACGTGTTATGTCTGATGAGACCAAGGGGGAGCGTTTAATTCCCAAAGGTATGTTTGGCACAAAGCTAACAGTTCACATCAATTAAAGAACACCCTACCTGCAGTGAAGATGCTGGAGGCAGCTTTATGCTTTGGGACTGTTTATCTGCTGCTGGAACTGGGGCTTTAGTCACGGTTGGGGGAATTATGAACAGTCCAAATATCAGTCCATTTTAGCACAAAACCTTCAGCCTCTGCTAAGAGGATGAAGGAATTTCACCTTTCAACACAATAATAACCCAAAGCAGACCTCCAAATCACCAAGAGAATGGCTTCACCAAAAGAAGGTCAAAGCTTTGGAATGGTCCAGCCAGAACTTAAATCTGAATTCCATTGAAGATCTGTGGGTGACCTGAAGAGGGCGCTGCACACAAAATGCCCTTGCAATCTGGCAGATTTAGAGTGCTTTTGCAAGAATGAGTGGGCAAAGATTGCCAAGTTGAGATGTGCCATGCTGATAGACACCTACCAAAAAGACTGAATGCTGGCATAAGGTCAAAGAGTTCATCAACAAATATTAGTTTTATGTAACAGACATTATTTTAGGTTTTTTTCCCTCCCTAAGAGTTCAGTTTGTTTTACAATGGACATTAGGTGCTTGTATAGGGGGCCTATGGAGCCAAGACCAGTACCCCTCACCTCACTGTTCACGTGGGTAGAAGTGATGAACCTGACGTCATTCATCCAGGAGGGGACCAGCCAGACATCTCTGGAGAGCGCCCCCATCCTTGTGATTCCTGACAGGCTCGGGAATACAGCGCTCAAACATCTTTTTCTGCATAATGTCAATTCTTTCAAAAGGTAGCTCTTCATCACTGGGAACCGGTTACCCTCTTGGAAAACAGGTTAGTGGTAGTTTGAGGGCTTCATTCCTCATGACAGGTTTCCTTAAAAGGTTAGATCAAGCAGTGGCCAAAAGCTTAGAAGACGGAACTTTGTAGTTAATGGAGTCAATTACTATAGATATGAAATGTTCTCCGCTCTTATGTGCATCTTAGTTTCAGTTAAAGGGAATCTGTTACCATCTTTTTGCACCTCTCTGAGGCTAGTATAAGGTAGCGCTGATTACAGTGATATGTCCACTGCGTGTATCTGTGCAGTAGTTTAGGAGGAACTTACATTTTATTAGTAGCAGCCAGACAGAAAGGACTACAGGAAGTAGTCATTGATACTGGTAAGCTGCATTTAGCCATGCTCACCCTGTCCTCCAGCTACTGATTGACAGCTGTCTTTCTATGCACAGTAATAAGCCGACCGCTGTCAATCTGTGGTTGGAGGACATTGCAGGCTAGGCTAGTTGCAGCGCATTAATATCATGGACTACTTCCTGGAGTCCTCTGTGTTTGGCTGTTACTGATAACATCCCAGTTTCTCCCAAACCACTGCATATTTGCAAACCACAGACATCACTGTGATCAGCAAGCCTGTCACTACCTGGTGCTGCTCTGAGAGGACGGTGAAAAGATGGCGACAGTCTCTTTAACTATGATGCAGTGACAGACCCCATTGACTTTTATATTGGGGGTCTGTCAGAATCTGCGATGGAGTTTGTGGGTGGTCTTCAGTACCGATGTGACCGTGGCCCTACTTGTGCGCTCATCCATGTCTCTTTCACTGGTCATATGCACATTTTTAGACCGCCGGGTCTGTGTTAGCACTGTACAGCTAAAAGACAGTACATCTGCCCCATTTTTCTTGCTGATCTTTGACGCCAAATTGTTGTTGCATTTCAGGGCAGTGCAAATCTGGACATCCAAAATGTAAACCAGCAGACCGCTCTGCACCTGGCTGTGGAGCGTCAACATACACAGATTGTGCGGGTAAGAGACTACCACCACCTAATAGAGTTCCACCTATTCTTTTCATCACAGCACAGCTGTCATCTTTTATTAGCGGCAGTTGAAACCTATTCTGCGGGATGCATTGGGACATGCCCAGCACTCCCACCATAGTCTCGCAAACATTGGTGGTGGGTTTTTCCAATGTAACTACCCTTCACCAAACTTTTCATGGGGATGGCACCTTTGGCTGTATTGCTGTAAAGCCTGACTTGGCTTCAGAGCCAATACCTGTCCCTCTACACTTTCCTCCATCATTTTTTTATTTTAGGAGTGTGCTGCAGATTCCTTCTCTCCTTAATAATAACTGCATGTGAAAAAGTTGTACATAACTTCTTTTCCTGGTGATAGGGCTAAATGTGTTTTTCTCACCCACAATCTGGATATCTCCATAAACCAACTGTGTATTGCAGCATTGATACATGCTGTGTATCCCTCCGTGTAGTGCAGACTGGCTCTTAGCATTATGATCCACGTTCGGTGGGAATGCTTCCCTCTTCATTCCATCTTGTTCATAGAACAAATTAACATCAATTGGTAAATGTATAGAATTCTTGTCTTGTATGTTGTCCAATGCGATTGCCATCTGAGGTCCAGAGAATTGTTTTATTCTAGGGCGTGTTGGCTCACGCCTCATTCACCCGCACCCTTCCCTTTAGTCCTTCTGTCGTGTTTTATCACCTCCTGGTTGACCGTGAGTGACATGCTGTATGCCTCCTTATCTACCATACTAACTATGTAGGGGTTTTTGTGCATTTTAAAAGTATTAACATTTTTTCCTGGCGGCAAAATGGGTACTGATAAATACCTTTATAGTGTCTCAGTATTTGTAGTTCATTTCCCTCCTTACATCGTAATACGTCGTACATCCATTACGTTTATGGGTAAAATTACGACAGTGGGAGGCGTAGACCTATTAAGGTGCTCAACAATATTGGCAGAATTGTGAGATATTTATTTTTGGTATTTGGTGACTTTTCTCATGCAATGCCACTTAAAAATCTTTACTTTACAGAAACAGATGACTGTATATGTTTGGTCATGGGAGCATCAGCCCGCATTACAGTTGTATTCACCCCTCGCTTTACATTTCTGCATTGGATGCACGTTGTGATCCCCCTAGGTAGAAGCCATATGTAATGATCAGATTAGAGTCGCTCATCAAATGGTTTTATTTTATTTGCAGCTGTTAGTCCGTGCAGAGGCCAAACTGGATATTCAGGACAAAGACGGTGACACCCCTCTTCATGAAGCCCTCCGGCACCACACTCTGTCCCAGCTGCGCCAGTTACAGGATATGCAGGATGTAGGCAAGGTGGACACCACCTGGGAACCATCGAAGAACACTGTAAGTATCACCAGTATTAATGGAGTTTGTAGAGATTTTTTTATTCTTTCAGTGACCTGGTAGCACAGATTGGTATTTTTTTTTTTTGCTTCAGTCCTAATTCTCTTAACGCTTGGATGCTTATTGTAGACTGGCAGAAAGCCCGTCCCAAGGTGGCGACTACAATCTATCCACCTATCTATAAATCTCCAGGCTCAAGAAAATGATTCAATGAAATTAGGAATAATAGTTAGAATGTAAAGGCGTCAGCTACTACGAATACACAAAATACACAGGACAGACTATGTGAAGGCTCCTTTGCATGTTGCCCCGCTCGCCTACTTTTTTAGACAGTTCCAGAATTTTTTTTAAAGTCTCCGTTGGCTCCTCTCTTATTCATAGTGCATCCAATTGTTAAAATATTTCCTGCTAAACAACATTTCTTTGAAGTTTGTTGTACAAGGAGGCCATGAAAATTACCTCAGCACCACACTCTTGTAAAAGGTGTCTAAAAGAACATATTTGTTGTCTATAGCAGCCAATCACAACTCAGCTCTCATTATTCCTCAGCCGTATAAGAAACTAAAGCTGTGCTGTGATTGGCTGCTATGAGCAACAAAGACAGATTTTCTTTTAGACAGCTTTCATAAAAGTTTGGTGCTGGGCTAATTTTCTGTGGCCCACTCTATAGATGCTATGGTGGTGATGAGTGAGTGTGAGGTAGAGCATGTAGTTACATAATGCAAACACATGAGGGCAGTTTTGATAACAAATGACATCAAGCTAAGGTGTGTGTGTGTGTGTGTGTGTGTGTATGTGTAATATATATATAGTGTGTGTGTATATAGATATATATGTGTGTATATAGATATATATATTATATATAAAATATTAGATTCCTTAATGTATATTATCTGATGTGTTAATTAAAATATCTGAGGATCTGTTGCTAACATGTAACAGCAGCAGGACGTATCTTGAGAAAATGTAGCATGCCACTAATCAATTCTTAGTCTTGAAGACTCTTTAAAAGATGTTTACAATATTTCAGCTCATCATGGGACTTGGAACTCAAGGTGGAGAGAAGAAGAGTGCAGCATCCATAGCCTGTTTCCTTGCTGCTAATGGAGCCGACCTCAGCATTCGCAATAAAAAAGGCCAGTCTCCTCTCGATCTGTGTCCTGACCCCAGCCTATGCAAAGCCCTAGCTAAATGTCACAAAGAGAAATCGAGGTACAATTCCCTTTATTTTTATATAGGTTACTTCTTAATGCAACTAATGAAGTTGAGGGGAAAAAAAATGTGACACATGGAATCTGTGCGGTGTGGCGGGGAGCTGCGCAAGTATTTCAGATGGGACTCCATGGAGGAAAAGTTGTTGAGTTATAGGGGTATTCTGGTGACATTTAGTTATCCCCTAGAGAATAACCAGATGATTGGTGGTGGTCCGACCACTGATTGCCAGAACAGGGAACCCATGAGACTGGCAAAATGAATGAAGTGGTATCGTGTATGCTCGGCCACTGCTGCATTCATTCCAATGAGAACGCTGGGGATTGCCGAGTGCTTGAACACTACTTTCAGTGATCCCGTTGAAATTAACAGAGCGGTGGCTGAGCATGAACACTGCTGCTTCATTCATTTTGTGCTTTAGGAAACACAAGACCGCTGTTCTGGTGATCAGTGGGGGTTCCAGTGGTCGGACTCCCGACCGATCAGGTAGTTATCCACTATCCAGTGGATGCGGGTATATTGATGTCACTAGAATAAGTACACACAAATCTTGCAGCGATCTGTCACCAAGTTTTCTTCTTCCTGAAAACTGCATGACACTGTAGCAGAGATGGGAGCGCTTGTTCTTGGCCCAGTGATACAGACTCGACCTGTTGGCGGTGGTGTCACATCAAGGACGGCAGTCACCACAGAGATGGTGTGGCCAATACTGTGAGGCCAGATAAGTATTTGGATTATGTTCTGTCCACCAAAGCAGTCCACTTGAAAAATCACCACCAGCAATTACCTTCTGTGACGTTTTCATTGTGCTTGTGGTGTTATCTGTTAAAGTCTCTAGAAGAAAAAAAGGTCGATCTGGTGATAAATCAGCTGAAAACTGAGCTGTCAGACTGGCTCGCAGACAGATCTAATAGTGAAAGTCAGACTGCAGTTTGCTATGTATTGTGATAAATGCAGCAGGAGACAAACGGTGCAAAAGTTTTAATAAAACTCTATTGCAAAAGTTATTTTGAGCTCAAAATACCTACATAAATAGAAAAAATGCCCTCAAAGTCTATAGCCTTTAAAGTTTGTGCTTTTTTTTCCTTTTTGACACAATGGGGCCTATTTACTTAGATTGGAGATTCATATGCCGGCCTAAGTAAACTTTTCTCCCAGCTACGGGCAACAATGCTTTAATAGTTATAGGCCTTCTATTTATTTTACTCATTTATATAGCACATATGTATTCTGCAGCGCTATGCATCAGTGTTTTGTCCCTGTTGGGGCGCTTTTAATAAGTTTGTGTCATCTAGCGGTACCTCTGTGCACCAGATGGAAACATACACCAGCTATGAGCTAGAGTACGTTTTTAGTATAATCTATGCCAGTTTGGGCCCTGACAGCTTATAAAAACTCAGTCAAGGTGCCTGACAATTTGCAGTTTTGGAGCATGTGGCAGAAGCTTGGCAGACAGGGCATACTATATATACGCTCAAATGTGTGAATTACATTTTTTACATTTGCTTCAATGGAAAATCCTTTTGCTCAGAAAAGTGCCCCAAACCAAAAAAAAAGTATCAAAAATAACAAAACTCTTCTTTATTAGGACAAATACACACACTGACAAACATCTAAAAACACTTGCAAATCTCCCCAGAAAATAGATCAAAGCTGGGTATCCATAAGCATAATAGCACATGGACCCATATAGCAATCTACTATAGATATGCACAGAATCACAGCTCATGTATACAATAAACTACAAGTGGCAATATAAGAGAACGCTATAACTCTGTTGTGGTAACTATGTATCATCCCCTTGAGTTTTAGTGACCGTTTGAGTGCATACTATTGTTGGAAGTCCACCGTCCTTATTGAGGACCCTTTGTCTTTACATTTGTGTTATTACCCAGGAGGGTTCTCTTATATTGTCACTTGTACTTTATTGTATACATTATCTGGGATTCTGTGCAGTATTTTCTTACAATGGTGCTTATTTATAGGGGATTGCTATCTGGATCCGTGTTCTACTATGATTCTGGACACCCAGGTGTTTTCTATTTTCTTTAGAGATTAAGTATTTGTAGATTTTTGTCGGTCTGTATGTGTCCTAATGAAGAACAGTTTACTTTTGTAATTTTATTAGGGTAGCATGTATTCTTCCGCGATTTCCTTTGGTTTTTTTTGTGGATGCTCTGTGTATGGTACATTGTGCACCTAGTGGGGTATATATTGATGGGTGTGCTTGCTTTATCTTCATTTACAAAACATGAGCTTGCCATAAAACTACAAAAGCTAATGACCCAGACCCGTAGGTAGAAGCTTTGTTGTATAAAACATGCTTTTATTTTCCAACCTATTTTGTTCCCTTTTCTAGTGGTCAAGTAGGATCCCACAGCCCATCTATGATTAATAATGACTCGGAGACTCTGGAAGAATGCATGGTGTGCTCAGACTTGAAGAGAGACACACTCTTCGGTCCATGTGGCCATGTAGCAACCTGTTCATTATGTTCTCCACGTGTGAAGAAATGCCTCATCTGTAAAGAGCAAGTACAGTCTAGAACGAAGGTGAATTACAAAGAACATCTAAATCTCTGTCATGTTATATTATAGTGCGGTATCACCGTGTGGGCTCATGGGATAGGTGACCGCACACACGTATCCGCTCTTCCATAAATAGGAATCACAGAATAATGTTTGTAGGCTCTCTCCACTCATGATTGTTGGGAATCTCTATTTTACTAAAATCTGACTTTAAAAAGCCCACTATTTCGTCCCGTCCCCCCTTTTTTTTTCATTGTTTACTTTCAAGCTTGTTATTAGTAGCCTCTGCCCAGTTCTGCATCGTTTGTCTCTATAGTAATCCTTTTTCATTAATGAGAAGTCCTTTTCCAATGTTCCATTCTCCTTGTAGCTGTATACACTTCTGTTGGTCGTATTCAGACCTGTTGTGTTTTTTCTTGTATAGATAGAAGAATGTGTTGTATGCTCAGACAAAAAAGCAGCGGTCCTCTTTCAGCCATGTGGACATATGTGTGCCTGTGAAAGTAAGTATCATACCTACACAATGTATCTTTCCAGTGTTCAGTAGCGTTGTTTCATTAATATTGTAAAGTCTTAAGGCCCATTTACACGTAACGATTGTCGCTGAAAATCTGCCTAAATGAACGAAAGTGCTCGCTATTCGTCTAAACGCGAGCCGTCGCGCACTTCTCGTTTGTCGCTTAGTTTTAGCTTGCACAAAAGTCATCGGCTCGCTCACTTCTCGTTACATTTAAACCCTCCCTGCTCATTGGATCACATAGGATGTGACGCATGGAACGGGATCTGCCTGTCTAACTATTCTGCACGAGTGCGAATAGTGTTGACGTCACTTGCTCACGAGCTCAGTCAAACCAAAATCTATTTGTGTACAAGGGGCATTAAGGTGCTTTTACAAGGAACAATTAGCATATGGATTCCTGATGTTCGGTGAGAATCTGAACGATTATCATTTAGTGCAAATGCATGCATCCACTGAATGACTAACGAGAAATCGTTCATTTCTCGTTTGTTCAGTTTATGCATGCAGAGATCGTTCCGTGTAAACAGGCAATCGTTCACAGCGTTCTTGCTGTGAATGGGGGTGGGCCGGAACAATCCCCAGCCTCCATTCAGTCATATTCGTTCCTGTGTAAAAGCATAGGAATGGTTATCGCTGGGACAACCTGTTGGGTGTCTGTTGCCCAACAGGTCGTCCCATGTAAAAGCACCCTGACTTATTTTTCTGCTCAGTGGTGGTCTTATTAACCCAATAGTGACCACCAATATGTCTTTTTACTGACCTCACTATTGGGTTTTAAACCTGCACGTACATCCTTTTTTAAGTCAGTGGCTTGACTGACCAGTGACAGCCAGGCTCCTGCTCTGCCAGATGGGGAGAAACCTCAGATCCTGGAAGCTGAACCCCTTCAATGCCACAATCAATAGCAACTGCAGCATGATTGCAAGGTACCAATGGGTTCCCATGGTAGCCGGAAGCCTGACAAAGGCCTCCATGTCTGCCATGTAACTCAGCCTCTTAGACCCTAGAGACTAATTCTTTAGTCATTGCTTAGTAGAATGCACTATATAAGTAATGTAGTGTACTGTCCTAGCAATTGAAATATGCATTTTGTCCCCACGAAAAAAAAATTAAATGGCTAAAATACCAAAGAATCATCTTTTAAGAACAACACATAATAGGTATTACCGTGTTCCTAATGACCCAGGCAATGAATATATTTTGTGATTTATCACACAGGGTGGATGCTGTAAAAGTAATTTAAAAAACTAACTCCAGAATTACTTTTTTTTTTTGTTTGCCTCCCAAAATATGCAATAAAAAGCAATCCAGAAGTCACATGTACCTCAATCAATCAATAAAAACGGCAGCTCTTCACACAAAAAACAAGACCCCACAAAGCTCTGTTGTTGGAACAATGCTCTGTAATTTAGTATGCGGTGAAGCAGATTCAGTTGGTTTTTCTTTAAAAATGTGGTGTTATGCAAAGTAGTAAAAAATCTGTACAAACTTGATATTGCTGTAATTGTGCTGATTAAGAGAAGAAAGTTATGTTGTTTTTACAGAATGGGGAACACTGTAAAAACAAAACCCCATAACGATGGCGGAATTTGAGGGGTTTTCCATCAAGACCCCAACCCCACCCTCATACAGCTATATCAACAAGTTTTGACAATCGATTTGGTCCTTAAACCAAAAAATAGGCTTGTCACTAAGGGGTTAAATTGATGTAATAAATTATGCATTTTGGTCAACGTCTGATGTCTTATTACATTATAGGTCTACTTATGATGTCAATTACAGGCCTCATCTCTTTAAGTGGAAGAACTTGTACAATTGGTATCTGACTAAATACTTTTTTCCCCCCACTGTAGTTGGCTATATGGTGTCATAAATAGCAGCCTTACTGAAAACTGGATATGCATTAGGCTGAGGTTTGTACTTGCATATCCAATTTTAGGTTGCTGACATATGTGTTCACACTATTCAAGTTCTCTGTGACCTTGGCAATGCATTACTAAAATACTACCCTCTCCATAATAGAAATCCTTTCCCCAAATGACACGTTCTCTGAAACAGCTTTTCAAGCTACTTCTACTTGTTGTTTCTCTTGTACATTTACACTGATCGGCCAGAACATTAAAACGGCTGACAAGTGGGTAACATTGAATCTTTGTACAATTGCACCCGTCAATGGGTGGACTTTTATTAAGCAGCAAGTGAACAGTCGGCACTTAAGATTAATCAGTTTGAAGTAGGAAAATGGGCAAGTGTAAGGATCGGAGCGACATTGAAAAGGACCAAATAGTGAGAGTTATACAACGAAGTCGGAGCATCTCCAGAATACAGGTTCCGTGGGATGTTGCCAGTATGCTGTGGCTAGTACCTGCCAAACGTGATCCAAGGAAGGACAACTTGTGCCAGGGTTGTAGGCTCACCCGGCTCATGGGTGTGCTCAGGGACGGAAGAGCTACTGGGGCACAAATTACTAAAAAAAAGTTAACGCTGGCTGTGATGGGTATCAAAACACAGTGGGCACCGCAGCTTACTGTGTATGGGGATGTGTAGCCATAGACGGGTTAGAAGTGCCCATTCTGACCCTGTTCCCCATCTAAAATGCCTATAATGCACTTTGGAACAATGAAGGAAGGAGGATGGAGTAGTCTGATGATTCACGTTTTCTTTTACTACCTAGTAGATATTGTGTACATGTGTGACACTTAAGCCCTTTTTACACAGGCTGAAAGTCTGAGAATCAACTGCACAAGTGCTGACGTCCCCGCTAAGGTCGCTTAGTGCTCTTGCAGCGCTTTCACACAAAGTACTGCTGGCAGCTCACGGGCATCTAGTCTGCTTCTCGCTCCCCGCTCAGCACTTCTTACGGGAAGCGCTGTGCGGGGAGCGTTCACACAGCAGGAGAAGCCAGCGAGCTGGTGAGTGCTAATTAGGTCGTTTAAGCTGACAACAAGTGAGCCATAGTTTCACTTTCACACGTAACGATTATCATTCACTTCGGCCGTCTGGACGAATTTTGAGCGATAATCGTTGCTTGTAAAAGAGCCTTCACCTTCGGAGGCGCTGACACTAGAATGCACCATAGAAGAAGGCAAGCCGGTGGTGAGCAATGATCTGCTGGAAACGTTGGGTCCTGGCATTCATGGGGGAATGTTACTTAGACATGTACTACCTACATACATTGTTGCAGACTAAGTACATCTCTTCATGCCAACTTCATTCCCTTATGGCAGTGACCTCTTTCCGTAGGATAATGCCTCCTTCAATAGAATGCTTCAAGGTGTTGGCCGGTAAAACTTCCAGATCTCAATCCAATTGATCTTCTGGGCGATGTGTTAAAAAAACAAGCCCCATCTCTCAACCTCCTGGACTCCAAGGATCTGCTGCTAATGTCTTGGTGCCAGATACCACAGGACTCTTTCAGAGATCTTGTGTAGTTCATGCCTTGATGGATCAGAGGTGTTCAGGTAGCCAACGTACAGGTGGTTTTCAGGTTCTGGCTAATTGGTCTATTGAAGTTACATGCCACAAGTTTAATAGTGCGGCTCTACCTGCTTACCTTGTCTGCACTAACTGCATTGTGTTTTTCTTTCTAGACTGTGCAAGCCTTATGAAGAAGTGTGTTCAGTGCCGTGCTCTGGTTGAACGCAGAGTACCCTTTGTTATATGTTGTAGTGGGAAAGGTACAGAAGATGTTACAGATGACATTGGTAAGACAGATTGGAAAACCGTGATATAACAACACAACATTGTTAACCTGAAAACCGTAACCGTTTTAAAACTCGCTGAAAGGTGACCAAATGCCATTGTGTTTATGCAGATTTATAGTAAATACAGATTTGAAGTTGACCCCTATATTACTTAGTGTGAATTGGCAGAGTATCAACTCCAAGAAAAAAGTAAGGCTGGGCTCACACTGTTTGAGGCTACCATCTCTGGTATACATCAGGAGTATCCCTCAACATTATACCTCCGATGTAGGGTTCCAATCCACTGTCTGACGTCTTCCTACATTCTGATTGAAGCTTCTACAGCCCCCATGTCAGAAGATGTCCGACAGGGTATTCTTACAGTCTATTGCAGCCACTCTGCTGTCGGAGCCTCTCTGGCACACACACTGGCTTTAGCCAGCAGATGGCACTGTTGTATAACAGCAAAAAGAGAAAGCCTTTTAGGAAACCCTGAATCCAAAATTGGATTGGAAAGGGTTCAGCTAGCAGTAGTCCCCCTGCCAGAAGGGCCGCTGTGCTGGTTGTATATATGCTGTGTTCCGGTGCTGATCGAACAGGAGAAATGTCCATTATTAAAAATGTTATATTATGGAATTGCTATACAAGCACTACTTGGATATGTAGAGAATATTGTCTATACATCTTAAACCACAATCTACGGCATGTGATGTAATTTCTGCTGTGTTATTGTAATTTTTGCATTCTGATCTTTGGGTTGTGTTTTGCAGCAGGCGGGAACATTCCAGCTTTACAGAAGGACAAGGACAACACTAATGTCAATGCAGACGTGCAGAAGCTGCAGCAACAGTTACAAGATATCAAAGAGCAGGTACAGAAGGAAAATGAATCCAGCTCACTACAATACATGCATTACTACTATATGCGTGTTATCGTAGGTAGCTTTAAAAGACATACGTATGCAGGTAAACCTTATACGCTGATCGTAGGCATAATATTAGCTGCCATGATGCCACACCTTGATAATTACATGCATTTGGATCCCCGGAGGAGCAGTGTGTATAAGCGGCTCACAGCTTTGGAGCAGCCTGTGTTGTGGAGGTACAAATGATCTGGCTGACTAAATCAAAACCTGTCCAATCCTTTTCCCTTGTTGGCAGACTTGAAAGGAGCTTTCAGACAGGCATTCTTGGTATGAGATTGTTGTCAAATCATATCAATTCCACTGACAAAACCTCCCCTCCGCGGCTATATTGCGGATTCCTAGTAGTGCATTTGTTTTTTTTTTACTGCATATTGATTTTGTTATTTGATAGCTCATGTAACCCTTAAGCCAATGGCAACATCTGCTGTTACATATACAGTGGAGGCTCGCTAGACAGTCTTTGATAGCTGCAACAGCTACAATCGGAGATAACTCGTACTGCAGCTGTTAACCCTGTAGATGCCACTGTGAATTCTGACAGCTGTATTTAAATGACCCGGCAGGGGAAGAGCGGTCCCTGTCACTCTGACCTCCCACGATCAAATCATGGAGTGCCAGAAAATAAAATACACAATGCCAAAATTATGCACTTTTGGTCATCCCATCTCCAAGATAGAATATAATAAAAAGCAATCAAAAAGTCATATGTCCCTTAAAATGCTACCAGTAGAAACTACAGGTTATCTGTCATAAAACAAGACTTCAGCAATCCTATCGAAGAAAGGGTAAAAAAAAAACACAGTATGGTGGTCAGAAGTTTGGAATTTTGGCTTCTAGGATTAAGTTAGAGAAGATCAAGTTGTAGTTACAGACTAGGTCTGAAGTGCCCTTACAAAATTAAATATGTTGTTCCCTCTAATTCTCTAGATTGTTGTATAAAATGATTAAGATGTCAAACACTCAAAACTTTAAGACTTTTTCCCAGTAACATAAATGCCCTTAATAAATCTCCAATGTACAAACAGAACAATTTTGTAATTTACAACTTTTACAAATCTAGTGTCATCCTTGGGATATACAATTCCATTTACCCCATGTGTCCCGATTATGATCTTTTTGGCCTGCTCCAGTTCCTGGCTAGGTCGAGCATGTGCGCTTAACCCCTTTCTCTATTTTCCCTGTCTGAACAGTGCAATTTCCCATCTTGCAGTGAACGCTTTCACTTACTGTGCGTGCTCAGCCCTATGCATAGACTTATATGGGATTCAATGGAACCCATAGAAGACCCTAAGGGCTCATTCACACGACCGTATGCGTAAAACACTGCGTGGGTCACGCAGCATTTTACCAGTCTGTGGGAGCCGGCTATCACCGCGTATGACAGCGACAGAGTATCTCACGCACATGGTCATGTGCAGTGTGACTTCTGTCTTTTTTTTTTAATTCCCCGCTTTGTCTCATAACAGAGCTATCATCGCAAATACAAAATGAATTGCATATAGACAACATTAAATCCACTACCCATTGAAAAGAATGAGGCTCGAGATGCACTGTGAAATAGCATGTTGCGATCTTTTTCACATGCGTATCTACACGCAGTGTTTACATGCTAATGTGAACTGATCAATGACAGTCCATGTACTTTCATTGACTCCACCGTGTATCATACGGCCATGTATCGCGTGCATATTACACCCTGAAATCACGGCCGTGTAAATGAGCCCTAATCAGCTGAACAGGAACAGTGAAAATTGTTATAGCAAGAACCACAGCCATTGCGTCTGGAACGCTGCTAGGTTTTTGTTTTTCTGTTTTACTGTGAAATGCAAACTCCTTCTAAAGCCATTTAAGTGAAGCCCATAGAAGATAATGGATGTGGCTGAGCATGCGCAGTAAGCGCACATCACAGCAGATGAGGCCAAGCATGCACAGAACTCATCTATCATCCTCTATGGACTCCATTAAAATCAATAGAGCACATAGATGCAATGGGTGCTGCTGAGCTTGAGCAGCAAGTGGACCCTCTGTTTGCATTTCATGGTAGTATGTTACAGAGCCGAACAGCAAAAAAGCAAAAAAATATATATTGCATGACTTCTGATGCGACGACTGTGGATCTTACTATAACAATTTTACCTGTTCGGCTTGTTAGCGATTTGCTTTAGTGGAGCCTACAGTTACAGTGATTGAGTGACGGGTTTACTAAATTTACGGAGACTAGATAACATAACCTGTTGGTGAGCACTGGAGTTGGGGAATACTGGTCTGTTCAAACAATCGGATTAGACTGTGTGTATCTTGAGCTTCCATATAGGGTTAAAAAATTTGATTTGGGACCTATTCCCTTTACCCGCTTCCCGACATTTGCCATACAAGTACAAAGGATACAGGGTTCCACTGTATAGAGCACGCTTGGGAGTGAAGCCTGATCTACAAGCGTTGGGTGTCTGCTCTCAATGACAGCTAGCACCCGCACGCTACTTTCAGGAGCGCCGAGAACTCTGATCCCAACAGTTAACCATTCGGATCCTGTAATCAGTTCTGACAGCGGCAGTTACGTGTCTTGACAGATGGAGCTAACTCTCACCTGAATGGCCTACCTGCAACGTCATCGCAGACTGCCATTCATTTACCATGGCAGCCTTGTGAAGGTCCCAGGCCTGCCATGGATGGTTTCCTATTAAAGGGAACCTGTAAGCTATGGTGCTGTTATAAGGCATGTGTCAGGGAGCTGGGTGAGCTATTTTTTTTTTTATATATTCACGATCCCGCTAAAGATCGTACGGCATTAAAATCTGACTCCTTGCATAGTCCTGTGCACATGCTTTGAGAAATAATTAAAAGCTTTTGTAAATTACAAGTAAATTTAAAACGTATTTTGAAAAAAATCCTTTTTCTAAGTTGTCCCATCAAAAAAATCTAAAAAATGAGTATTGCCACATCTGTAACAATCCAATGTATTAAAATATCCCATTATTTGCGCTGCACGTTGGATGCGACCAGAAAAACATGCAAAATTTTAGAGTTACACTTTTTTGCTCAAAAATAAAAGTTCAAAAACAAACCAAAAACATTTGTGAACGTGGAGTTAATTCTACAGATGCTATCCATTGAAATGCATATATTTCTTTTACCACAGACCATGTGTCCTGTCTGCCTGGACCGGCTCAAGAACATGATCTTCATGTGTGGACACGGAACCTGTCAGCTCTGCGGTGACCGGATGAGTGAATGCCCCATCTGTCGGAAGGCCATTGAACGAAGAATCTTATTGTACTAGTCTCCCAATTGCTTGTTTTTGTAGTCTCTGCTTCTGTACATAATTTTTCTTAATACTCTGGGTTACTTAATGCTTACTGCATTCTCTGTTGAACGGTTTGCTGCGAAATTGTATGCTTGGTCTTGCCACGGTCTACTCCTAGCGTTTTCCATGTACTATGTTTTTGACTGCGAAGCGCTTGTATTTTTCTGTGCTAATTAATACTGGAAAAAGTAATTAAAATCGCACTCGTTTAGTGCGTTTGGTCACAAAGCAGTGGCAGGAGCAATTATACATTTCATAATGCAAATTCTTTTCGGGCAGTCACTCGTGTGCACAAGTATTTTAGCAGATGTCTCACATATGGCCGAGAATTGAAATGCTTAGTAGCAAGCCTGCTGGTAGTCCTTGGACTGGAAATTTAATTTGCTGCATTAGAGCTTTATTTTCATTAAAAGAAGTAATAGAATTTCTTTCATTCATTTACAGATACAGTATGTCATGTTAGGAGAGAGAATCTGAGATGTTGTGCTCCCAAAGGCAGAACAAAGAAGCTAACTTGATGTCTTTTCTGATACTGAATAATGAATGTAAACCTTACAAGTGCCCAAAACTACAATGCTCAGTTTTCTTACAACACTGAACGTCCCTAGTGTGTCTGCTGGATTTTGGTCACTGGACATTTATTCAGAACATCGTTTTTCCTTTTTTTTTTCTTTTTTCTTTTCCTCCATTCACCATTTTTAAATAGCTGTGTTAGATTCTCTATTTATGGTAAATTATGCTGTAAGAATTAGTCTTAACGAAGACTTAAGAAAAAAAAAAAAGTTCTCCCAACACAGAGATGCCCTCTCACGACTGCTTTATGTGTATTTTTCTGTGTGTATTTCATAGATAATTTTTCAGTCACCGTCAAAGGATTTAAAAAGTGGTGCTTTCATTCACTCTACACTATTGGAAGGATTCTCAGAAATACAGGAAGAGCAAAGCACATTTATTATTGGTGTATTTTTATTTTTTATTATTTTGCTTAAAGTTGGTTTTTTGAGCAGAAGTTTTGTGTTTCTGTGTATGAGATCTGGTCAACAAAAGTCATACTGGATGATAGATTTCGTTTTGCAATACCGGAGAACCCTTTTAAACATCATTCATGACCAGTTCTTCTAAAGGTATGTTCACAGGGGGCATATTGGGCTGCAAGCTTTTGCAGTAGAGAATCTGCAGCAACTGAATCCACACCTAATGGCACTGTGGGGTTTAACCTTTGCATTACAACGGTTGAAATCCAGTATAAACTGACGTGGATTTTAAATCTGCATTATTTTAATTATGCTGTGGATTTTGTGCTAATTTGGACAAGATTTTTCAAAATTTTGACCACATGGCTTGTGATTGTTACGGACTTTTCTCAAGAAATTCCGCAGCATTTACATCCTGGCTGACCATATCCTAAGGCCGCCTTCACACGGGCAGTAAATGCTATGTAATTTACATTGAAATTTTGCAGTGTCTAGAGTGCAAGCCATGTGGAGAAGATTTCAGAAATCTCCTTCGCATGGTGTGCAAATTTTCTACTATGAATCCGCAACGGGTTTTGTTTTTTGTTTTTTTTATTTAAATGCTGCAGATTCTAAATCTACAGCATGTCTATTAATGCTGCGGAATTCAACTGTTGACATACAAGGGTTAAAGTCCACAGCTGTTCTGCCATTAATAACGTGGCCAAATATGCAGCATTTAGGTCTTGATTTGGCCACGGTGGATTCTGCGGAATTGCTGCAGGTGTTCCGTTGCGGAATGCCTGCACAGATTCCGCCCTGTGAGAAGGTTCCCTGATAGTGTATGTACATGCATATTCACACGTGTTTTAGCTGTAGAGACCTTCCTAAATATGCTTAATCTAATTATGTTATAAAAGGAAAAGAGTTTTCATAACTCATATTTATTCTCAATAATGGTTTTGAAAATGCTTATTATAAAAATGCAGCACGACACTTGTTGTATAGCTGGGCAAACATTTCAGTGGTTTATAATTTTATGTACTGTTTGTCACAGCATTGTGCTAGCACAACTCTGTCTTCTTACTAATTTAGCATCACCTATACCAGAATTAGAGCGTTACAGGAGTTAAATAGATTTCACATCTAACTCGCAGGGTTATCGATTATATACACTCATAAAAGAAAGCGCACCTAGAGGGAGTTGCCAAATCCAAACTCCACTTTATATGTGATTGTTACATTAATATAACACTTGGAGGAAGGCTCTAGTATCTTGTTGGGACGCTTCTATCTTGGATGCAAGATGGGATATGGGCAGGTATGGAGACATACGGCTTCCGTATGGTATCCTATGGCATATCTGTCCACATTTGCTGTAATTGAGTCTCTAGGTCATGCAAAATTCATAGGCTGATGAAGTTGGTGACACAGATGGTCTAATATATGTTCTATTGGCCATAAATCTGACTGGACAGGCCGCAGATGTGTGACAATGTTGTGGGGACATTCCTGTTTCACCATTGCTATGTGCGGCTGAGAATTATCCTGCTGGAAAATGGCTCTTGGAAGACACCAGGAGAGGAACACATGTGGCAGCAGGATGTCCTGAACATATTGCTGAGCTGTGATTGACCCTTGTATCACTACTAGGGGTGACTGACTGTTGTTTGCAATGGGCCCTCAGACCATCACACCAACAGTGGGGGCAATGTGATGCTCCACATCAAAGGCAGGATTGAGGTGGTCATCCTTAGGTCCCGAGGCAGAACACGGCAGTTGTCGCTGCCCAAATTAAACTTAGATTCTTTGCAGAAGACAACCTGGTTCCATTATGAAGCAGTCCAGTGTAGTAGTTCACGACACTACTGCATACAGAGATATGATGGTAGGTAGGTGACAAAGGCAGTACATGTAATGAGGGCCATAGGAGCAAATGTTGTTCATCCAAGCGCCTGGAGAAGGTTCAGACAGACACAGGGGGTGTAACGATTGTGCCACCTGTCTCTAGATGGTGGACACTGAAACAGTTGGAGCTCCTTGTGCTCATTGGACGGTCAGATGATCCTTTGCTACTAGTAGTCTGTTGAGGATATCCTGAGCCCGGTCACCTTGTGTGCTCTCACACATCTACTGGTCCCAACACCTCCTAACAGTCTGGTCGAACCTCCCCGGTGGCAGCAATTTGTTGATAGGACCCTCAAGCTTCTCCCATTTCAGAAACGCCCCCTCTCAAACTCAGGCCAAAATCTCTTGGATTGCATCATAGAAGCATGTCTAGTGGTCAAGCTCTACACAGCGGAAAAAGGGGTCCACGACACGCACATAGCCTCTGAGAGCCTTATTGTAGGCCAAGGGGGGCAAGACCATTCATCTAATCGTGCCACAACTTTAATCATTTGCATATCTACCTGAGATGTAACTGCATGCCGAGTTTTGCAACAAAACGACAACTTCTTCTAGGGGCTCGATTGATACATAAGAGTGTATATAATATTTATTAGATATATTAATCTCCACCCACACACCATGCCATACAATTGTCACACACCAAATATTACACACTGGACTTAAAGGGACGCAACCAAGAATTGAACAACTGCTCTTCCTGCAAAAGAGCTCTAGAAGGTTCTGAAATGGGTCGTTAGTTCTGTCTGTTTTACCTACTATTTGGGGTGTGGACTATTGGTAGGATGGGGTATGACATCACAGAAAAATCACTTAAAGGGTGGCTTCTATCTCCCAACTATGGAGACAGTGCAGCCTATGCTGCCGTTTTCCTGATAACTTTTTGTCCCTAGTGTCTAAACCAGGGTCAAAGCATTTTCTCCTGTGCCCACTCCAGCAAGAACATGTTGATGCTTGAGCCTCACCCAGGGCCGAAGTTCATTGCAGTTTAAAGATACACTGAGGAAGACTTTGTCTCCTGACCCCCCCAGTGGAGTCACTGCTGCTACCAGAGAGAGCAGCAAACCGCATGTGAACCCCTGTCAGAAATAGCATTAGATCAGTATATTCATGCAATATGTATTCTTAGTTGCTTTTAATGGCAGGTTTTCTAGAAGGGCTTTTCTTTCACTCTTTGTGTCAGTTATATTCATACATTCCAACGACAAACCTGCTGAAATCAACACATTAAAAAGTAGCATCTGGCCTAAAAACCCCACAGGAAATACAAGGAATGTCCCTGTTGAGACCCTCAATCTTCAAAAATGAAGAGAGAATGATGGGTGGAAATAAATAAAACTGGTGTGTTAATATTCTGAAGTTCTGCTTCAGTATTCGCACAATTTCCATGCCTTTTATGCCTTGTGCCTTAAGGGGGTATTTCGGTTCCCCAACGTTGCTGTCAAATTAATGAAATATTATGTAACATCATTTGCAATCTGGTTCCGCTTGGATTTTGTATCGGTCTACAAGAGATTCCCTTCTCCTGGCACTTCAGAAGGGCTTATTCCCAGGTTCCCCTGCATACGACCAGTAGACATAACAGCGCTACAGGTCGGGCGTGCTCAGTAGGAACAAACAGGGACAGATTTTTTTTTTAGTACTCTGCTCTCGGACCGGATTGCTGACCAGGCGACGCTTAGTGGGGGCATGTACAGGACGGAAGTACAGAGCAGAGATTTGTGAGAAATGTACATTCAAGCTGCATGTCAGCAGGGGTGCGGCAGCCATTTTAGAAGGCAGCGATGTGGGGAAACCTCAGAAAAGGAAGACAGGATAAGAAGGTAATGGTTGTGCAATTGATACCCATAACCAGCTGTGCATAAACACCTTTTATATCTTGAATTTGTGAAAATTAATTTCACAACTGAATACCCCTTTAACATAAGTAACACTTTTTTTTGGATCCGATTCCTCTAAGGGGTTGTCAAGTTAGGTTATTTTATCTTTAGTTACAAATCCTCCCCTACTCGCCTCTCCTGGTTCCCCGCAGCTCGGAGTCTCCCCTGTGATGCTGTAGTCATCCTCTGTATGGGACATCATAGCTGCTGCATCTGATCTCAGACCTTCTTGCTTAAACGCCGAGGTCTGTGTCTGGTTGCAGGCAGCCTGTCTTCACAGAGCTACAGGGATCCAGCAGAGGAGAATATAGCAGGTTTTATCTCTACACATAGGTTCTCCAACCTATAACCAAAATATTTTAACTTGGACAGCCCCCTAAAGACATGTCAGTTGTGACGTAGTTTAAGTTTGCATTTTCCATAGACTTAACAGTTCTGCATCTTTGCTGAGAACTTTTGTCATGCTGTTCCTCTGTTAATCCTCCTGGAAATGTATGAATAAGCAACTGAGCTGTACCATTTTTCTCAATAGTTTGTTTCCCTACACATTCATACACGGTCAGCGCTAATTAGACATTGCCAGGCTGCAGAGGAACCGCAGAATACTAAGAAGAGATACTCTATACTTATTGTTACATGGGAAATACATATATTCAATAAAACAGGCATATTAGGAGAGGTGGCAGGTCCTCTTCAGCTAAAGCAGATCATTTTCATTAAAAGAGATTATATATATATTTGTGCTTCTCTGAAATACAATTTTAGTAGGATAAACAGACATTTCTTAAAAATGGTAATAAAAAAGGTAAGTTTCAGCTTCATGAATATATTGAATAAATCCTTGTATTTTATCATTGAAGACTAAGATTTAGGCTATGGCTACATGACTGTCTTGGTCACACGACATCACTCTCTAAAGTCAGTTGGGTTTGACTACGACCCTCCCACCAAGGGTGGATATTTTGCGACCTGTGTGTCACGGTCACAACAACTTGCAAGTTACACCACGACCCCATTGACTTAAATGAGAGTGCGAGGTTGCAGGGCTACACAGAGATCTTTGTTCACAGGCAAATTAGCCATGTAGCCTTAAGGTGCATTAACATACAGATGATCAACATTCGTCAGAAACTGACAGCTTTGAGCGATCATTTTGCATTAGCTACTAATGGGTTAATCAGCCCTTTAGTAGCTAACTAGCTTTATTTGTCTGTATTTAGAGCCGGTGGTCTGTTCTCTAAATACATCACAATTGTTCTCCAGCTGTTAAAGAATATTACCAACGCTGCCCATGGAGAACTTGGCATGCGGTCCGTCTTATCAGGGACGACTGTTTTCATGCTGACCTGAAGTCAGCGATGGACGAAAAGTGCACAATGGGCACACATTTACGCACAATGATTATCGCTCAAAAGATGGCTTTTGAGCGATAATTGTTGCGTGTAAAAGGGCCTTCAGTTTAAATATTGACCAGTCTCTGGGTGCCCCAAGAGTTTCTATCACAAAGACTTTTCAAGGTTACCCTGTTATTTTTATATGGCATAGTATGTAAAAACATGTTTAAACTTTGTAGAGATTTTCTATTGTTTGTATCGGCATTTTGTGTGTGTGTTGGCTAATCGGCTAATATTGCATAAAGCGCATTGTGTTTTGAGATTATTTGTAGATACTACAGCAGACATTCAATGACCTAGACAGGGCTACTGCTGACTGTAAAGCCTTACATGTTACGGCCGCAGCACCAAGCTCCACATGTGGTTCTACTCTACTCAACTCGCATTACTGTAGGGCTCTATGGTGATGCATCGGTAAACATGCCTAATACTAATGTTACTTCATGTTGCTTTATTCTCTTAGACCAGATTCTCACTTTGTTTTTTTAAAGCCAATTCAAGCAGTAGATAATCAATTGAGAAGTACAATCTTGATACTTTTCTTCCCCGTAGCCCGGTGACACACGAGTGTATCCCAGCTGCATTTATGGCCTCCGGAATCCACAATGCTTAGAGGTTGGGTCAAGAGACGCACGGTCAGGACAGAACATGTCCGTACAGATGCATAGGTGCAGCCAGAATAAACTTGTGTGTCACCAGCCTTAAGATGCATTCATGGCTTCAGCTTACGAAATTGCATCAAACCGTCTTCCAACAGAAATTTATCATCAAAAACCTCCAAGCCATGTTTTTCAACCACCTTATCATATGGTAGCCGAAGACCACCCATCCATCTGATGCCCCCTGGAAGATTTACAATGCAAACTTTGGTGAGAACTGTTTGTAGCTGGACACCATCTATAACTACTACGGTCTATTAGTGTTTTTTCATATTATGTTTCAGATGTTCAATGTAGAATGTTTTCCGTATCTGTTTCTTTGTATCGGAGCTCCAATAACTGTCAAGACCTGCAGATATTTTGTACACAACTGGAAAATCCCCATTGCTTGTTGTATTACAGCATGGCTTATGCTTTAATAAACACTAACATTTTACACCTGGTTTTCCGTGGTAAACGCTCATGTTGTAGCAGTGTGAAAATTATTGGTCGATAGAAAAGTGTGTGGTTGGGGGTAAGCGGGGGGGGGGGGGGGGGGCTGGTTTAGCCAAAAAATAAGCATTTTAACATTGACTGTCCAAGATATAGGTTGCTGCAAGAAGGTGGATGTTATAATTGTTTCAACTGTTAAAAACAGGAAAGTTGATGATGAATTCAGAAAATAAGATATTTTTTTAGGAAAATGAACGGTAGCATTCAGGGTGATCGTACCCCCAAAGTCTGTATTCACACAGTCATTTTCACTCCAGTAGTGAAAGAAGAAACAAATCAAGAAAGAACCTTTCCGAATTGTAAGGTAATGGGATTTTCCAGTGATCTGAACCCTTTTTAGCATGAAATATACATCACTGACATCATTTACAGCCCAGTGAATGTCTCAGATCTGAGTTGATTGACCTGCTGTTGTTTTTAAGACCTTTCTACGGGTACCATCACCCGGGCGGATTTATTCCATAGGAATGTTGCAGAATTTCCGTTCATGCGGAATATTCAGCACCAAAATCCGCACTGCTAATGTTCAGATTGTGATGCGGAATGAAAATGGAGGAATCCTGCCAGCAACTCCACATTTTAACTGGTGGATTTTGCTGTGAAATTTCCGGTTGGCATTGTGGAATAATTCTGCCTGGGTGAAAGCACATGTAGAAACGTTTACTACTACTGCAGATGTAGGGCATGCTTCACACACAATGCAAGGGGAAAATGGAGCCGTTTTCCAAAGCAACCAATAAGCTATGAAAAGTGTGAGCCATGCTCTGCTAACTAAGCACCATGAGCTAAGACTGGGTTCAATTGAAAACTTCTATTTTTAATTTTATTTAAGAGATTTTTTCCATACAAAAGAGGAGAGAATGTAGGGGGGGGGGGGGATGGGGAGAAAAAAAAGAAAGCCAAGTAAACATAAGAAGTACATTTCCATGGCTGGGTATACAGTTCAAGTTAGAGAGCATTCTCTTGTGTCAGATGTTCAAGCGAGTATGTTAAGAAGAAGAGATGAGACCCATCTATATATCTTTGGCAGGGCCAAGGTAGGTATAACAGAGCTCCGCTAAACTTGTGTTCAGCAGACTCAACGTGGGGCTTCCCTAGCCATCAATCCGACAATGGACCTTGCAAACCTAGGGGGGGTTAGAGGTCATAAAGTCTATCCATGGGGCTATCCAAGAAGGGTTCTTTGTGTGCCTGTGGGAGTAAATTTCCTTCAGTGTATAGTAATCGTAAGCTGAGAAGCTAAGATATGAGAAGTGAGAGCTGAGTAAAATGGGGACAGCCTATTGGTGTTTAGGAAACAAAGGGCCAACTCTAGTTTCGGGGACACAAATTGACGTGTTACAGAATGAATGAGGTGAAATACCACATTACAGAAAGAGCAGATAACCAGGCACGACCACCACACAACCTTTCCAGCAGATCTCAGAAATAGCTCTATTCATTCTGGCCCCCCTTGCTGGTGTTTGGTACCAATGCAGAAATATTTTCTGCGAGGATTCCCAATGCGTCACATTGTGCAAGGCTTTCTTAGTCCAAGTGAGGGCCCATCTCCAAGCTTCCATACTGTATTGCTGCTTGAGATCCAGTTCCCACAACTTCATTTGTGGGGATTTATTTTGAGAGTTTAAAGTGAAGGAGTCCTTGTAAAATATGGAGACTCCATTAGCTGTGTTCGTAGAGAGAGAGTGGGGAACACTGGCTTCATGTCAAGAGACTGTAAGGCATATCTCCACCTCAGGTTGGCAAAACCTAATTTGATTGGCAGTTGGAAAGATTGGTTTAAAGTAGGGAAATCCATCAAGGCGTTTCCCCTAAAGAGATCTCTGATCTTTTTAATGTCAACTGTTTTCCACACCCCAAAATCAAAGTCCGCAATTAAATAAGAGAGGAAGCGCGCGGGGGGCGCCGAGGCCAGAACCGACTCTGTAGACTTAGAGACCAGTTGCTTCCATATGTGAGTCAAAATTGAGTCAGATAAGGGAGATCAAGGGCCGCGGCCTCTAAGGAGACCCATTTTATCTGCATCGGGGCTACCCACCACTGTTTGATCTGGTCTAGTATAGCCGGTGGAAAAAATCTTTTAACGTCATGCCTCCCAGCTCGTGTGCTTTTGCTAGGGAAGTGAATTTGATTCTGACATGGGCTCCACCCCCAGATGAATTTATTGATAATGGATTGGAGCTTAGTCAGAAATGTGTATGGAACGGGGATCGCTACTGTTCTAAAGATATACAGATGCACAGAAGAATAATCATCTTGACTGCTGTTATTCTGCCAGCCCAGGAAATAAATGGTTTGTGGAAATTGTTTAGCATATGTAGGATATATTTAAGGAGTGGTAGATACTTTTTTGCGAATGTGAGAGAGCTAGGGCATGCTAATACCTAGATAGGGTATGGCGTTTTCGTTCCAGGCATATGGTAATGAGTTTGTTATAGTTTGCTTAGTCTTTGCATCTAATCCAAAGTTTAGCTTCTGGGATTTTGTGTTGTTCACTTTGTAGTATGAGACCAAAATGGGCTTGGGTGACTTGGGCCTGTTTGAGAGAAGTAATGGGATTTGTGACTGCCAGTATCACATCATCTGCATAAAGACTTATCTTATGCTCCTTAAAAGCTATTTTAATTTCCTATATGTCCTTGTTGCATCTGATTTGCTCTGCTAGTGGCTCCATAAGGAGAGCGAATATTAGGAGTGATGGGGGCAACCTTGTTTAGTGCCATTCGAGATGGGGAGATGCAACCCGAGGAAAATCTCTAGCAGATGGAGCTGAGTGTAGAGAAAGGATCGATGATTTGATGGGCCCCGAAAAGCCAAATTTCTCTAGGGTGGCCCTCGGGTATCACCAGTGTATCCGGTTGAAGGCTTTCTCAGCATCCAACGCCAGGAGCAGAGCAGGTATCCCACCTCTGTCTGCAATCCCAACCAGGTCCAGAAACCTCCGGGTACCGTCAGGGGTTTGTGTCTGCAGAACAAACCCCACCTGATCCGTTGCCACTAATGTAGGGAGGATGGCGAACAGTCGGATGCTCAGTAATATCTTGACGTCAGTATTCAACAGGGAGATGGTGCGAAAGTTAGTCAGAGAGGTATTCTCATTCAACCCTTTTTATTTTTTAGTATGACAATGCAAGTCTGCAAGACAACAGTTGTACGCTACAAAAAATGGATTTTGCTCTGTCAATGTACAAAATGTTCCTGTTCTGTACAGAAAATCTCTCAGCAGTTATCTCATTATCATCTCATATAGGAATACAGTGAAAGGTAAACCCTATTATATAGCGGATGCAGGATCCATCATTGACAATGGTTGAAGATCACAGCTTACCTCCTTCCCGCTTTCTGCATAATCACCTGAGTACATATCACAGAGCATGACTAGGATAGTCTCCCATGCTATCTAATGTATATATTTAACCTGATGCGGTGCAGTTAGTTATCAAAACAACTCCGCCCTCGTGTACGCATTATGCAGTTGCATCAAAATCGCTGCAAAAACACGTGTTTTTTTCAATGTGGTTTCTAGTATGGTTTGTACCATATCCCAACTGCTTCACCTGAATAAGGCCTCATGCACATGGGCATGCACAGAATCCGCCCATGCCCGGTGCTGGTGACCCTGCGTACCTGTCAGATGAATACTTGTTCTGTAATGTGGATGTACCGCCAGTGCACATGCACAGTACAGATTTCCCCGCACTGTCGTCTAGGCAATGAGACAGATCCGTGAAACTTCCGCAATGCTCATTGCAGAAGTGCCACAGGAGTAATGGCTTCCATTGACTTCAATGGAAGGCGTCCCTGCGTATCCCCTCTGAAAATAGAACATGCTGCAATTTTTTTTCGGCACGGAGTGGCTGCAAATAAAATCCCACGGGAGAGGAATCTCCACACACATCAATGGGCACAGGATCTGTTGACAAGCGCAGGATCCACAATTCAATTTGCCCCGTGTGCATGAGGCCTAAAGCTTAAAGTGTGTGGCTGGCTTTAGTTCGGGTTTCCAAATTATGTATTTGTTGCAGAATATGCACTGGAATTCTGTAACAAAGTACAGTACAATTGTAACTAAACCCTCAAGGGTGAAATAGGTGGATTCTAGACATGCTGCAAACTTTAATCTGTTGCACAAATGCTGCTGATGTGATGCATCCCTTCATTCAAGAGAATGCATTCAAAGCCTTCATTTGTAGTAATATCAATTAAGGCCACAAGATGGCAGCATCCACTCTATGTATTTAATGCACTCTTGTACACGTGCAACATTCTATAGCTACAGCAGTTGCTTTCAAGCTGTTTCCATGCTGCTCCCCTGCAACATTCACTTGTAAATACAAATTTTCTAGTGCACAGAAAACGTACGTTATAGTTTTGGGAGAGAACAGCCCTCTGTTCTGCCCCTTTGTGGCCACCTTCTCCTGGGTAATGGACTGTGCAAAAAACACAAGCACAGTATGCCCTGTGGCTATCGGCTGGGCATTAGTGCACTGTAGCAATATGGCACTATGAGGAATAGATCCAGAGAGGAAACCATCGTAAAAAATACTTCTAACCAAACTTTCCAAATCTCTGCCATTTCTAATGGGTCTTTTACACAGATTGACAAATGTGCATATGATTGTTAACTCCAAATCGTTGCCTAGTGTAAACATTGCAAGCAACTGAATGACAGACATTGAAATGCTCATTTTTCATTGATAGCATCTTTCATGCAGATATGAAAAATATTCTTTGTCAGCAGCATACTCCATATGCAACTTGCTACATCGGCTTAGGTGCTTGTTACAGTAGGTTTATCTTAGAGCGGACATTGAAGGTACCATGGGGTGATTATCACCTGACTTACTGCTAGAAACAGCAAATTCGACCGATCATCCCGCGTACAACAAATCGCTCACTTGTTGTAGTTGCTTGGTTTTCAGCGGAACTAAAAACCAAGGGAATGTCAGGCCATGTAAACAGGAACTACCCAATCTTTCAGCAACTCCTGTCTACTGTGAATGGAGGCTGGTGGGCTGGAACAATCCCTGGCCGCTCTGTCTCGATTCACTTGAATGACTATCGCTCCCGTGTAAAAGCACAGGAGCGACAGTTGCTGGCACGCCTGGCAGTCATATCATGTAAAGGTACCCCAAAGGGACTATATCACCAAAAAAGTGTTGTATTAATTGAAACCAGATAGTGAAGCATTTTCCATTTTTCTTATGTGTTTTTATTTTCTCACTAATTTTTTTTTTATTCTGTTTTCTCTACATGGCTAGGGGGCGGCCATCTTTCCTGAGATCAATTTCTTTCCTGGTCAAGAGTATCTACGATTTCGTCTGTTTTCAGCTCCAGGTCGTTCGTGCACTGGCCCAGGTCATAGCTGTTTGCAGCTCTTCTGTGAACATCTTTTGGATGTGGGGGAGCAGTGCATTGTCCGATGAGGACAGAGCACCCAAGGATGATGGCTGTACCTGACTGCCCCCATGCGGTAGAGTCACTTGCTGCATCATTGACCGGATTTTTGGGAGAGGGAGCCATCGGGCTCTGGTTGTCGTTTTGGTGATCCGTGAAGAAATCTGGCAGGGTACTTTGCAGCATCCGAGGAGATGGGATAGATTAGGATTTCTGTCACTGTGGCTCTACCATCTCCTCCCCCGACTGTAGCTTGGGACCCGTCCAAGTTACTGCTGGAAGAGGTCACAGGGAAAGGGTAATTAGTGGTTACCTTAAAGACCGTTCTTATTCGTGACACCATCGGTCTGTCCTCTGCAGTGAATATGAATAGTGTAATAAAGTAGTCTACATACAGGGATAACTTTCTGGACAAACTGGGAATGGGCGGTAATGTCCATTTACTTAACTTCAACAAAGTAACAGTAAATCCGCAGAGATTACACTCTTTGAAGGTGGTGTGACAGGGAGGCTCTCTCGGGGTAATCCAGACAATCCACAGTCCTAGTTATCTGTGTGATCCCGCTCCTAGCAACTCTCTTCCGATCTTCCTCTCTACCGGTCAACACTCACTGCTTTCCCACTCTCTGTGTCCAGTAGTGACACTGGCACATCCTACGTAAAGCAGGCCCAGGCCAAGCTGATGGGTATCCATTGGCCTCTTTCATTCTTTCCCACACAGACCAAACAGTGTCTGTGGGGTTCTCTCATTTTTTGCAGACTTGCATAGACTACCTCTTTCTCCACATCCTTACTAACATATATATATATATATATATATATATATATATAAAATCACAGTCACATGACATACAACAATATAGGTTTCTCAGACATAACCCAGATGTTAACTCATACAGTGCTGCAGAGGTGCAATACACATCAAGTGCATGCCCCATAGAAGACACCGACAATACAATTACCACGAGACTAACATTTAACATTATGGAGTTGCCCCGGTAACTCTGGGCCACTACATACTTTGTGCGACCACTTGTGTTGATTTAGTTTGCCTACCACTTTTTTTGGTCATTGTGGAGATGTGTGTCCTTGGGATCCCAGTCGTGGCACTACAAAATGAATGTCTCTTTAAAGGTCTAGGATGGGGTCAGAGCATAGCTTAGGGAGAGACCTCAGACATTCTGGTCACCATGTATGAGCTCTGTGGGGGGAGGGGTTTCTTGCTTTTACTTGAGGCCAGGGATTCTAGGGCCTGATCTGGCCGTGCAGTCCAGCAGGACGCCACCGCTACAGGGGGGTATTCCCAGGCCTTCCCCCTCCTTATACACTGGCTGGGGAGAGAAATGAAGGTGCCTCCGGTCGTGGCCGCAACCAGAGCCGCCCCACACGTCAGCCGTTCTGCCCCTCGGCCTGCTCACCTGGTAGATGCATCAGGCGGCAGCCTCCCACTCAACCCCCCTCCTTGCTGGGGTCTCTGATACTGCTCCCATTCCTGGATGTGGCCGGCGCTCCCACGGCCGAAAATTTAGGCCCAGGCCTCACGGGCCCGGGTAGGCCCCATCCAGCGACCTCCTCCAAAACGGTCGTGCATGGTCTTGAATTGCTTCTCGGGATGGGAGGAGATCAGCAATGACCCCATTCTTGACCGCCGGGGCTCAAGGTAGGCTGATTAGCTTGTTTTTCCCGGTGGGACACCAGAGCTCCTTCAGGCGCGTCCTGCTGCTATGCTTGCTAGGCCACCCCTTGTCTTTCCTGAGATCAATTTAACAGCATTTAGAGCCTTTAGAAGATATGCTTTACAGCAGCCTCATTGGCCATTCAACACAATGGACAGGAGGGGGACCAGAATTGTATGTTCTAGACATGCTCTATGACCTGTATAGAGGTCATTTTGCAGGGAGGGGGGTAGATAGTCAAAGTTTATCTTATGATAGTCACCTATTGTGAATGGTGGATCCTCTTTTATCTACATATAGACATTAGCTCTCAGTGTAATCCTGCCTGTGATGTTAGTACAATGACTGCTGCAAAGTTTTCTCTACAGATCAGGAAGTGACAGACTAGTATTGGGCTCTGTGATCACTGTGAATAATGCAGGATGTTAGGTTCTATTTTATCGAAGAACAAAATTACCAAAAATTCTTTAAAAATATGTTTAACACAAAAATGGGATTTATACAATAGGTCATTTTCTAATTGCACATTGCCTTTATGTGTGCTGCACAATGCGGCCAGCTGTCAGCACGGGGTGCTACAAAAACTTTGATGGAAACTAGGAGACTTTAGGATTATTTAAATAAATTGAACAAAGTCTGGACAAACTGCTCCATATACAAGAAAATAGCTGACAATGTTGTCCATGCACTCTGCTCCTCTGCTCACATAGGACTGTAATGTACAATTATTGATGAGGGCAAAGTTCCAACCATTAGAGCAAAATCTGCCAATTTGTAGAAGCACTGCTGTGTTAATCTAATCTGAATTTAGTGTATACTCAGAACCCTAGTAAAATGCTACATGAACAACTAGTTTCTGACCCTTATTGAGGTTAATTTTCTGTTCATATTAGCTGATTTAGACTTTCTCATATCATTCATGTGATATGAGCAGTGACTATGTGAAGGGTCCTTGATGCTTCCCCTACTATATATGCACAAATGTATTGCTATTATTGAGTTTATATTGCACTACTGAAGACCAAACAGCAGATATGGCCCATATGTGTGCATTACTCGCTATAGCTGCTCCCCATATCCCCATGTTACAAAAAAACAGAATGGACCCTAAAGAGAGAATTACAAATGAAAAGCAAAAGGCACAAGACATGTAAAACTGTAAGCTATGAATAGAGCAAGTGGGCACAGCCTGATATACACAGTTTGGGTGCAAAATATACAATATACAGCATGCACTAGTCAAGTATAGTAGCAGAAATTAAGACAAAAGACATGCATTCATGTTATATTGGCACACCAAAGTCAAAAATGTGGGTGCAAAGTATATGCTTTATTACACAATATATAAAATGAGACAAACAATTACAAAGACACCTTAAAATCAATTGAAAATACAGATATACACAAGGGTAACCACCATAATACGTATTACCCGTCAAATACAGAATACAATTTAAACTCACTACCCTCATCCACAAAGCCCTCCACAGCACCGCCCTGCCCTACATTGCCTCCCTCATTTCAATCCACCAGCCAGCCTGGGCCCTTCGCTCTGCTAATGAAACCAGACTGAGTGCCCCTTTAATTCGAACCTCTTATTCCCACCTCCAAGACTTCTCCAGAGCAGCACCTGTCCTCTGCAACGCGCTACCAAAAAATATCCGGGCAATCACTGACACACTAAACTTCAGGCATGCTCTAAAAACTCACCTCTTCAGGGAGGCATACTGTATCCCCTAAACCAAACCCCTCTGGACTCCACCTGATTACATGCTCCCTGTCCTACCGACAGCAGCTCCTGATAGCCACAATCAATCGGCACCTGCAGTCATACCGACTCCGCCACTATACGGCCTGACCATTGTCTATGTGTATAGCATCCCTCACTCAACACTTCGCCATACCGTGCACATCTCCAGCCCCTTTACCCTCTGTATCACCCCATTACTTGTAGTGTGTAAGCTCGTTGGAGCAGGACCCTCACCCCTACTGTTTCCATCAACTGATTACTTCATGTAACCGTTGTTTTGTGTTATTCCCCCTGTCTATGTAAGAGCTGCGGAATATGTTGGCGCTATATAAATAATAAATATTATTATTATATTACCAAACTCTACATCTCTAGTAGGCAAACAACTGCTCACTGGAAAAAAGTATAACATGCAAGTGTAAAATGGATGTGGAATACCAGCAAGGCGGTAAAATGAACTATATCAGACATAATCACAAAGTCATGTAGCAGAATAATCACACTTTGGAAAGGGAGGAGAGAATCCCGGATCGCACATGTATCACTAGTGCAAAATTAGCCTCATCACAGCTGCACCACAGACTCAATGTGTGAACATAGTTACGGTATAATCTCAGCTCTCTTTGCCTTTGCTGCTACTTTTCTTGCACTGGTGTATTCTGTATCAGGGTGCTGAAATATCTGCAGTACTATGTTAATGCATTCTGGATCATTTATATAGGGTATTCAGCATCTCTCACCGGTCAAACTACTTTCACCATTCAGCATCCTCTGTATGTTTTCTTCATAGATTTCGATTATGAAGCCACTTGATGTTTTCACATATACATATTACCATATGTCTGTATTACATAACATGTTATTTATTTTGGAGCACGCTTCCCCTCTAGCAATATGGCCAGGAGTAGGATTTGAGGGTTTGAGGTGATTCTCAAAATCACAATCGCATAGCAGAGCTGGTTGTTGGCTGATGCAAGGTAGCCTTCGGCTTCAGAGGAGGTCCAAGCAGAAAAGTTCGTTATTAACCCTTTCCAATCTACTGTCTGACGTCTGAAGACATTTTGATTGAAGGCTGTACAGCTTCGATGTCGGAAGACGTCGGGCAGGGTGTTCTTACTGTATATTACTGGCCGCTCTGTTGTCGGGGGCGGGGGGGGGGGGGGGTTCTCTAGTATGTCCCATACTGCAGTACTGGCTCTAGCCAGCAGATGGCGGAAAGAGAGAGCCCCCCCCAGGAATGCCTGAATTCAAAATTGGATTGCAAAGGGTTAAATTGGGAAAATTTGCAACAGTGGAAAAAATTGCAAACGTAATTTAATCATAGAAAGCACTTTTGCTTTGAAGTGGTACAAATGCTGTACTTACATATAGATACATATAGATAATGGTTTACCTACATTTGTGGTTTGCCTACATCACTGTGATGCCCTTTTTTAGGTAAACAGATAAGGTGTCGAAAAAGGCCAGAAACCTGTTAGGCAGGATAAAGGTGATGAGAATGTTCTGTAAAGGCCACTCGGGTATCACACAAGTGCTTATAGGTTCTAATCCTAAATATATATTTCTTCGCTTAACACTAAATCTCTTAGAAATCATACAAGAGTCTTATATGGATGAAGTTTAAGACTATAAAATGACATTATCCAAATACACAGGAAACTGGAAGAAGTCTGGAACACAACCGTCACTGACCAGAAGACTGGTTACTGATGAAACAAATGCTGAACTCCATACACAGGCCAGCCCTCATCATTGCTCAAAGTAAAAATGCCCAAATAGTTGTTTGTTGTTGATCACGTCTTTTATTTCAGCTTAAAAATGATTGTTTATCAGTAGCACAAACAAAGGATGTGTGCAATAATACAAATCATAGGGTGGGCATTATCGTATTAATGATCATGTGTCCCCATACTTTATACATTCTCACAATGTTTAACCCTCTGCAATTCAATTTTGGATTCAGGTTTTCCTAGCGGGCTTTCGCCTTCTGCCATTATACAATGGCGCCATCTGTTGGCTAGAGCCAGTACTGCGATATGGGACATGCTGGAGAGGCCCCCATCAACAGAGCGGCCAGTAATCTACAGTAAGAATACCCTGCCGGACATCTTCTGACATCAGAGCTGTACAGCCTTCAATCAGAATGTCTTCAGATGTCAGACAGTGGATTGGAAAGGGTTAGTGAGTGCCAACTGACGTACTGCAGTACCGTGCCAAAGTTTTAGGCAGGTGTGGAAAAAATGCGCAGAATAAGAATGCTTTCAAAAATAAAGGTGTTAATAGTGTTTTGGTCAATTAACAAAATGTAAAGTAAATGAACAATAGAGAAATGTACATCAAATCAATATTTGGTTTCACCGTCCTTCAAAACAGCATCAATTCTTCTAGGTAATAATTGCACACAGTTTTTGAAGGAACTCGACAGGGCAGTTTTTTCAAACATGTTAGAGAACTAACCACAGATCTTCCGTGGATGTAGGCTTGTTCAAATCCTTCCGCCTGTTCATGTAATTCCAGTGGGGGTAATTTATTAAGCCCAGCATTTCTAACACCAGGCTTAGTACAATTTCCCCTTGCGCACTGTGCGCATAAGACATGAAGAGGTGCAGGCCTCTTCATGTATTAGGGGCATCCCTGGCACCTATGTGCACCTTCTGAGACAGGTCTGACCAGTCATACATTTCTGGTATAACTAACACCAATTTATAGGATAAATTATACATAACTATGATGGTCCGGGATGGCCACGCCCCTCCTCAAAGCCCCACCCACTTTTCAAGTTGCAAATACCAGCTTGTGCAAAAAATTGCACCATTTTCACACTAGAAACTAGCAAAAAAAGTTTTGTAAATGTCCCCCTTCTGTACATTTAAAACTAGTTTTGTTTGTTTTTAATATCCTGTTCTAATCTAGGTTGCTCTTTTCATTGTACTTCCTATGTTTATGTCTAGGCTAGTCCTTGCTTTTTAGCCTTGTGTTTTTTGTCTACTCCTTCCCTGCTTGTTTCTGCTTAGTCTTGTTTCACAGTTTTATTCTCCTTAGTTTGGTTTTCTTGTTTCTGGGTCCTGGTGCCCTCCCATTGATTCTCAGGGGCAGTGTTTCAGATAGGGTTACTATTAGGGATAGCTGAGGGTTAGTCAGGGTCATTGGTGCCCGGTGTTATGGTCAGTGTCAGGAGTAGATTAGGGAAAGACTTCGGGAGGGCTAACATTAAGGTTAAGTTTCGTTAGGTTGCCTGTTTCCATCATCATCTGCTCCATTATCTGACTGTAATCATCCTAATCATTTCATTACTGTCACTATTCTGTTTCTCTTATCTATTGATTAGTTCCTAGTCTTCTATTTGTATTGACATGTGCTTCATTTATTTGTTCTTGTGACTGTTCTCTTTTTAAACACTTCAGCTACTGCACGTCCTAGGGGTATCTGAGTGCTGAGGGGACATGGTTAGCACCCATGAAAGGCTACTGCTATAGGTGAAGTCAACTTCTGCCATTTAGTATCCAGCCGCTGTTATTAAAATATCTGATAAATCTTGGATGTATCAAGACTGGGAATGGGGCCCACTCTAAAATAATAAGTAAATTTAAGGCTGCATCTTCCTCTGATCGGCTGAATATTCTGCATCTGATATCACCTACCCCTTATCACTGGAATGGGACATTGCAGTAATGGGGCCTTTCCCTCCTCCTATGTGCTAATTCTCTGTTTGCCATCATCTGTGGCCCCCTTATCTACTTGGCTGCCCGATCTTCAGTGGCTGCATTTTGGTCATTGCAGCCATGGTGTGCATCTTATAAACAGGGACTCTGGTTTGCTGTCGCAGTAGACACCTTCACCATGCAGTAGCTACGAGACAGGCTTTTACACCTGGTGTTTTTACTGCTGCCCCTTGGATACTGGGGCATTGTTACATGGACCCTCTGGTCTGCTGGTCCTCTGCCCCACTAATCATTGGGGCCTGCACTGCTCTCACCCCAGTGGAGACCTGAGTTTCTGCAAAGCACTCACTAACTGACATTACAGTGCTCTCAGCTGCCTCTTTCATACTGGCTCCTACAGATATTAACTAGAGATGAGCGAGCATACTCTCTAAGGGCAATTGCTCGAGTGAGCATTGCCCTTAGCGAGTACCTGCCCGCTCGAGAAAAAAGGTTTGGCTGCCGGCGCGCGTGACAGGTGAGTTGCGGCGGTGAGCGGGGGGGAGAGAGAGATCTCCCCTTCGTTCCTCCCCGCTCTCCCCCGCCGCTCCCTGCCCGCCTCCGGCAGCCGAACCTTTTCTCTCGAGCGGGCAGGTACTCACTAAGGGCAATGTTCGCTCGAGCAATTGCTCTTAGCGAGTATGCTCGCTCATCACTAATAATAACCTAAGGGCCTTCATCTTTGTTCACATGACCCAGGTCCTACAGACACAGCATAACACCATACAATATAGTTTGGTTGCTGGGTGGCAGCAAGGCACTAAAATGATATACAATGCAGTCTGTCATTATTAAGCTGGCGGCTTGTCCACTTGTTCATATACATATAGATGTATGCCTCTCAATAAATTTGGCATATTTTGTGCTGTCCTAGAATTGTGCCAACATTTGTAACATTTTCTGGTTCGAGTATTAGTAAATCTTTCTTAAAGATTTAGGCCACGCCTCTCCCAGTCAACCACCCCCACTTTTTCAACTTTTGGTGAGTGCAGTGAAGTGCAAAAAGTGACATTTTTGCCCAAGCTATGACTTTTTGCACAAATTAAGACTTTTTGGGGCTCAGTTTACACCAACTGGTTGATAAATGTGGGCCAATGTATTTTGTGCTTTTTGGACTAATACTGAAATGGATCACTCCTCATAATATTCTGTCCTTACAGGATAGCATAGTATGGTGACAGATGCGCTCCAAGACCTGCTTACTTTGGACACTTATGGTAATAATTAATTTCTTCCAGACTGATCCTAAACATAATTGGCCAGTGGAAATACAAAAGTTCAATGTTCTCAACATTAAAAAGGAAATGGGCCCACTTCCACACCGTGTATGAGGACCATTTCTTGTATGACAAGTGCTGGCACTATATACATTGTTTTGTCCACATTGCATTCCTGAGAAACCAGTTGGCGTTGTTCTTCATTCCCCCCTCCTTTATTGGATGTTGGCAGTGTTGGCATAACGCTGTAGATCAAGATTTTTGGTGAGCCCCCTCCTTGAAGTGTCGACTCCTCAAAGTTCTCCCGCTCGCAAATAACACTGCGCGGTCTGTGTGCACTGAAACGCGTTACCTATACCACTTGGAAATAAAGCGAAGATTTAATCTACCAGACCGAGCAGTGCTATTTGCGACCAGGAGAACTTTGAGGAGTCGACACTTCAAGGAGAGGGCTTCTTGTTAGATATACCCCCCTCCTCCGGAGTAAGTGCCGTCCCTATTCTATACCTTTTCTGGATTGACGACCTGTTTGGGTTATTGCCTTGCATAATCTATGAGCGCAGACTTTTTTCTATTTACGGCTTGTTTTTTTTGGGGGGGGGGGGATATTCTCCTTGAGAGAAACCCCCATATTGTTGTTGCAGCTCTCCTTACTTGTAATGGATATGAAAGTGCTAAGACGGATAACCCACCATTAATCCCGACGGCGCTATCTGAATTGTTGTGGCTATGTTATATATGGCTAGGTTATGTAATGCAGTTAAATCTTAGGACAAGAGCAGCCACCATAATATCAAAAGACAGGAGTGTACTTCCTGTGCTATCATAATTGCATGCACAAGGAAGGATTATGAGATGTAGGCGTCCAATGTAACTGCAAGAAGGAGGATGCATTTAGTAACATCATCAAGGCCCCTGGATGCTGATTGGCTGCACTCTGACCTCTTAACCAGGTATTTTGGGAAACTCAATTTTCCTGTGATTTTGGCCAAAAATTGGGTCGGACTCACCCTATCCAATTTGTGGAAAATCAGGGCTATTATATTACCACTTGGCCAGTGATGATGAGCAGCACTAGTCAGTAGGGCTGCAGCTGTCAATTTCACCCAATAAGTAGCACTTGTCCCATGGTGCGTCCAGGTGAGCGCAACCATTACATTGTCCCTAATCCAGTTCCTAGTTCATACCTGCACTAGAGTAGTGCTGCATTTGTCAATATAAATGTCAATTGTAGCAACTTGTACAAAATCAGTTTTTTCCCTAGTGTGCGACTTTGGTGGGAACCATTGCTATTGACAGTCTTCACCAGTCCAAGAGCAAACCTCCCGCACTGGCAGCAAGGATCATAGTGATTGAAAAAGTCCATCAGGTCTTTGGTAATTATTTTTCAAACCACTGGTTCTTCTTAAGTGGTTTAAGGAAAAATCTTAAGCTTTAACCCTTTCCAATCCACTGTCTGATCTCTGAAGACATTATGATTTACAGCTGTACAGCTCCAATGTTGGAAGACATCAGTCGGGGTTTTCTTACTGTATATTGCCAGCCTCTCTGCTGTCGGAGCCTATCCAACGTGTCACCTCATGCAGTACTGGCTTTAGCCAGCATATAGCGCTGTTGTAAAACAGCAGAAAAAGAGTAAGCCCCTTAGGAAAACCAGGATACAATTTGGATTGGAAAGGACCTTTATATTGTCATAAACAAGAGGATTGGAAGGGGTTAAGAGAAGTTAGGGGGCCCAAAGATAAACTTTTGCACCCGGGCCCATGAGCCTTTAGCTACGCCCTTGATTGGAATGGTTTATGTCATGCAGCTAATATGTATCTCTGCCCTACTTGAGGTTCCATATGTACAGGTGAGGCCTGACTGGACTGTGTACCTTATTATGTGGATGACAGTTTAAACAGGGCTTATCACTATGCAGTCAATCAAGGTTTATGAGGAATGATAACGGTGTCACCTCGCTTCTTCATGGATTCATTTCGATGCAATATCACAGAAATCTGCAGCTGAACATCCTATAAAATTAGTGGCATTTCTGTTTAATTCATGAAACTAAGTTCTTAAATACAACATAACTGATAGTAAACCCAATACCACCTAATGGCTGCAAGTTTTCACGTACAGTTTATCTACCCGGTCTTATCATTATTGTTTATTTAATAATTCTATAAATGTCTCTTGACTTTGCTTCATATGACAATAAAACTGATTTTGTTTTCTCTGATAACGATAGTACAGTAAGCGGGGCGGCGTGGAAACGACTGTTGTTTTTCCACGGTGCATAAGTAGAAGTATTTTTATTTTAAATCACCATTAAATAAGTGAACTATATATAAGAGTATATACATATATATATATATATATATATATATATATATATATATATATATATATATATATATATATATATATATATATATATATAAAAGAGTTTATAAAATACCCCTTGCAGTAACTCTGTTGCACCAGAATTGCCTGTTTACTTGGACCATATCCACAGGCGTGATAAGTTTGGATACACCCTTTCATGCCATGTTTTTAAATGATTTATTTTCTACATTGAGATTCATACTGAAGACATGAAAACTATGAAGGAACACATGTGGAATAAAGTTGTAAACAACCTGTTAAACAAACCAGAATATGTTTTATCTTTTAGTTTCTTTAAAGTAGCCCATTTAGCTTTGATGACAACTTTACAGCCTCTCTGCATTCTCTCAGCTTCATGAGGTAGTCACCTGGAATGGTTCTTAAAGGAGTTCCCAGAGGTGTTCAGTACTTGCTGGTTGATTTTCCTTCGTTCTGCAGTCTAACTCATCCCAAACCATTTCAATTGGGCTTTGGTCAGGTGAAGCCATGTCATCTAATGCAGCACTTAATCACTCTCCTTCCTGGTCAAATTGCTCTTACAATTACTACTACTTTTGGGAAATCAGTGGTGGTCCTAGCAGTCAGATCCTCACCAGCCAAATATTGATGTATTGTAGGAAAACCACAAAACCACAACATTTAGTTGGCTTTGGATGTGGATTGAATGAATACCTCTACGTTAAATGGGTTCTATCATTTAAAAAAAAAGTCTATACGTATCTATTCCTTCCCCGTCAGTCTACTTACCAGATCTTCACCTCCCCTATCTTCTTCTGTCTCCTGCAGTCCGGGGACAGGGTGTGGTCACCACATCTCCAACTGGCTGATTCCTCTCCTTCATGTGAGGTTACGTACATTGCCGGCAGTCTCCTTTCTGACAGCCAATGTACATTACGTCACAGTTTACAGGCCAGCAGGAGAAGTGCTGATCTACTTCAGAGACTGCTCATGGGAGCTGTCTCTGAAATAGATTAGCATTCCTTCCTAGCCAGTGAACAATGTGGACCTTCACTGACCGGCCCGGAAGAAGAATGCAATGAATGCAGTCTTCATAACAAGTCGGCGGCTTGTGATGAGGTGACCCGGCGCACTGCAGAAGCTCAGCGAGAAGAAGATGTGGTAAGGAGACTGACGGGGGGGAGGAATAGGTGAGTATAGAATTTTTTTTTTTTTTTATGACAAAACCCCTTTTATTCAGAAAGCCAGAACCAAACCAAAGTAACTTTGCGGTATGAGATCCCATGCAACATGAGTAATTCTTACATTCCTTGGCATAACACAATGAACAGAGTCATCTCATATATGTAATAATATTTACAGTACATATGGTACTTACAAATATTTGTACATGCTCACATATGTGCCCATATTCTTCACTAATTGGTGATGTTTAAAAGAAACTGAATCTGTCACCAATTTTTGAAGTGTAATCAGTGTAATTTTGACATATTACCTTCTGATCATTCGATTCAATTACATTTTCATTTTCTTTATTTGGCTATTTTTCAGTAACTGACATTCTTAAGACTTTCAAAATTAAGATTTTTACAGCAACCCATCTTTTATCAGGCGGTATATTGGAAAATGTTATTTGCTTTTACTAATTTGCTGCTTAACTGAGATTTTGTAGTTATCTATCATTTTAGATCACAACAAGTAAAAGCAATTTATATTTTTATATTTAATTGCCGTCAACTGTAAAATAAATATCCTGCAACATCAAAAAAGCAAAATAATACAAAACTAGGCAGTCATTGAAATTCAAAAATAATAAATGTTGTGTAAAATCAGATTTTTTGTGTGTGTTGACACATTTTAACGTCACTGGGCATGATGTCCTACTTTATGACCTCAGTATTGATTGAGTTAAATTCAGTGCTAATTCAGTAAAATAAACATGTTAACCATTAACTTTATTAGAGGTCACTGGTGTATTTCTCACAAGCAATATGAAAAAGGTTCTACAAATCCTGGACCCTGGAGTATTGATTTTTCCATTCTTTTAACTAAAGATAAATGATCAGCACATTTTCTCGAATGTATGGTATTTCCCCTTGTCACCCACTGCACAGGTGATTGTCCTTACAGGGAAAAAGTTTGGAAACGAAAAGTTTCTAACGATCTAAACATAAAACATTGAGTTATGATTAAACAATTATTCTCATATTTTATACAAAAAAAAATGTAATAAAATAAATAAAACATAGTTACATAAAACCAGAAAACCCCTTCAAGAGCCAACTAGTGATTCTGAGTGGTAGAGAGGAATGCGTATAACTCGTTATTCATGCAAATCATAATTACTCATAGATTTGTTACAGAATTATTGGAGAAGTTTAACTTATTGAAGGAGTTTTCTAAGACTCTAACACTTGAAGAGAACGTGGCACTAAGTGAGTTCTGCAGCCTCTTCACTACATACCAGGTACAGTGCTGTACATTTCATAGAGTCAGTTGCTGGTATAGCAGCTCAATCCCATTCACTTGAATAGGACTGAGCTTCTGTCAGGTCACATGATGAATGTGATGTCACCATTACTGAGAAGAGGCCATGGCGCTTACTTGAGTCCCACGGTTTCCTCAAACAGCTGATCGGCAGGGGTCCTGAGCGACGGACCCTTAAAGATCAGATATTGATAACTTTTTCTAAGGATAGGTCATTAATATTAAAGTTCCAGAAAGCATCTTTAAAGACCCCCAATATGAAGTAGATAGTACACACTATGAAACAATATGAGTGGTAAACTGATTTGTAATATTTATTGATTATTCAGCATTTTTGTATCTACAATATCATTCTCTGACAACGAATGAATGCGATATAGTGTAAAGAACGATAAGGATAAGTCTGCAAGCATGCAGAAATATAGATAGCACAGGTGTAAGGAGACCAAGACAGGAGTGCTTTCGTCTCAGGAGACGTATCACAATTGGTGTGCAGCAATTGGCGCAGTTCTAGATCACGTCTAGATCAGGTGAGGTAATTAGTCCCCTCTACTCTTCCTTAGTCAGACCTCATCTGGAATACTGTGTCCAGTTCTGGGCACCTCACTAAAAAAGACAAAGACAAACTGGAGCAAGTTCAGAGAAGAGTTACGAAGATGGTGAGCGGTCTGCAAAACATGTCCTATGAGGAACGGTTAAAGGATCTGGGAATGTTTAGCTTGCAAAAAAGAAGGCTGAGAGGAGACTTAATAGCAGTCTACAAATATCTGAAGGGCTGTCAGTACAGAGGGATCAGCCCTATTCTCATTTGCACAAGGAAAGACTAGAAGCAATGGGAGGAAACTGAAGGGGAGGAGACACAAATTAGATACTAGAAAAAACTTTCTGACAGTGAGGGTGATCAATGAGTGGAACAGGTTACCACAGGAGATGGTGAGTTCTCCTTCAATTGAAGTGTTCAAACAAAGGCTGGACAAATATCTGTCTGGGATGAGCAGGGGGTTGGACTCGATGACCCTGGAGGTTCCTTCCAACTCTACCATTCTATGATTCAATGATTCAGTTCAAATTCCACTCATAAATTGGCTCTGGTCAGTGTCTGACCCTAGATCACAGGTCATAGGTGCTCACGTTCCATCAATGCCTTTCTCTTGACTATTCAGCTTCCACACCCACTTTCATTGGGTTGGGTCTTTATTGGGTTCCCAAATGTGCCTTGCCAGACACTGTCCCTATCTGATACCGCACATCCAAATTGGTACTTATGCTAGATGTATATACATGGGCTCCTTTTGCATCGTCCCACTGCCCATGGGCTACTCAACATCCAATAACAATTTTACACTACACCAATGATTGCACCCCATTAAAGACTTAGAGGAACATAGTGTAAAGCAAAACAGCAAATCACATGCATTGGGACAATTGGGAAATTTCAGGGGTGTACGCCAGGCGTATCAACAACCATCCTGGGGACCCAACCAACTGCTCCCTGACACTCTATATAACCAGACCTTGCCAGGAGAAGAACAGCGGCTAACTGCAAAAAAACACAAGTACATGCAGCAACACCAAACTTCAACCTGCACAGCGCCGGCTTACTTTAGCAGCACCCAGAACTTTTTTTTTCCTCTTACACTTCCACATGGGACAAAATTTTGTATAGGAGAAAATCCGCAGCAAATTTTACTGCAATTACACCGCAATACCTATGATAAATCTAGCCCCAAGGCCTACAATTGGTTGTGTCCAAACATTTACCGTATTTTTCGCTCTATAAGACGCATCGGATGATAAGACGCACCTAGGTTTTTTGAAGAGGAAAATAATATTTTGACCTCACACAGGGACTTTCCTTTCTCTTCCACGGCAGGAGCAGCGGAGCTCTGTAACAGCGGCTCTTGTGGTACGGTGGGAAGAAGAGAGTAAGCTGATTGGTGGAGGCGGGGGAACAACAGCAGTTCCTGCCAGTGCTTACCACCAATCAGCGGTATGTACGGGCGGCAGTGCAGAGGAACTGCTCTCCTCTCCTGCTATGGATGTGCGGACGTGCGATCCTGCAATAGCGGCGAACAGTTTGAGTTTTGGCATGTTCGCTTTATAAGATGCACTGACTTTTTCTTCCCACTGTGGGGGAAAGAAAGTGCGTCTTATACAGCTAAAATACGGTGCATTGTACACATGTTGATTAGGGATACTTATTCAGTGAATAGATCACAATTGCACACTTTTACCATCCGTTCACTTTTTCCTGATAACATGTGTCGTGCAATTTCGAAAGCAATTAGAAAGATTTCTAGAATTCTAACCTTTTTCAAGCATGATATTTGACCGATTGCGATACAGTCAGATACCGTTTGTGAAAAGAACACATTGCTTTTAGTGCACCCTGAGGCCTCTGGCACACTAGTATATTTGGGCTGTATGTTGTCCGTGTTAATTAACAGGCAGCACACGGCCCCATTATATTCTATGTATATAGCCCCATTATATCGGACAGGAATAGGACATACTCAGGGCGAGCACATACTGGCGTTTGCGTTTTCCGCGGGAAAAAAACGCAGCGTTTTCGCCGCGTTTCCCGCGATTTTTCCGCGCGTTTTTTGCGGCGTTTTTGCGGCTTTTCCATTAATTTCCATGGAGAAAAATAAGGACACATATGCAACTGACAGTTCCTATGTTAAAAACGCAAACGCAACCCAAAAAAAACGCCAGTGGACAGGAACACATGTTATCTCTATGCCTGTGCAGGAAAAACGCAAAACGCAAAACGCAGGTAAAAAAACGCCAGTGGGTGCTCGCCCTAAAGCATGTTTCTGTGCTGTGTCCATGTGAATAGAGCAGCACATGCACACGTGTCAGTGAGCTGTCCAATGCAGGTTGTACCTGAGAGGCTCGGACACAACTCGCACACATGGGATTCGTGCACTCGGGCCTAAGGGCGAGCACCCACTGGCGTTTTTTTACCTGCGTTTTGCGTTTTGCGTTTTGCGTTTTTCCTGCACAGGCATAGAGATAACATGTGTTCCTGTCCACTGGCGTTTTTTTTTGCATTGCGTTTGCGTTTTTAACATAGGAACTGTCAGTTGCATATGTGTCCTTATTTTTCTCCATGGAAATTAATGGCAAAGCCGCGAAAACGCCGCGAAAACGCCGCGAAAAAGCCGCGAAAAACGCCGCGGAAAACGCGCGGAAAAACGCGGGACACGCGGCGAAAACGCTGCGTTTTTTTCCGCGGGAAACGCAAACGCCAGTGGGTGCTCGCCCTTAGATTGGAATAACTCAATGAGGTTGTCTACTTTGAACAATCACTTTTTGTTTGGAGGGCTCCAGACATTAAAGTGGACCTGTAAGTTCAGGTCATTTTTCAGAATAAGTTGGCTGACTTGTAGGTTGATCGGTATTTTGTATTGTCATTACTGGTCACAATTTTTTGTGTATTTTCAATTGTTTTTAATCATATGATGTCAATTCTCTTTTTTTGTTGCGAATGTAATAAAGATTATATAATCTTGCATTTAGGGTGTGTGCTAATCTGATAAGTAGTTTGGTTCATTTAGGTTTTCAGAACAAGTTGCCATGGGTGTGTTCTTGAGGAGTAGCCGTATTTCTTGTCACCATATGACTTGTTTATGGAATGTTTTAGCAGTTTTCACCTCTGCAGGTTCCATTTCTAATTCTCAGTTTTCCCTGACTAGTGGACAGAGATTACCTGTTGTCATGTATCCCATATACAGCATACAAAGAATAGGAGATCCTGTTCCCCTATTTCTCTATAGAATGCCTTCAGAAGCCACAGCAGCATGAAGGACAATGTACAGCAGTCTTGAGCAGTAGATATATGAATCCAGTAGTAGGGTAAAGTAGAAAACTTACTAGAGCCAGCAGCACCGTCTCTGTGTGTCTTTCTCCTCCACCATAGACACTTATAGCAGCATGTAACCTGATCTCTCAGTGAGTTTATATGCTGTCTCATCTTTCAAGATGAATTTAGCAGTTTAGGAGGCAGGGTGAGGAGGAAGAGCAAAGGACCCTCAGAGTAGAGAAAGCGTCATTTTCCTCTATTTTGATACATTACAAAGCTTCATATATATTCTCTTGTACTATTGATTCATACAAAGCTTGTTGAAACAATATTGCCAATTTACTGTGATCACAAGATGCTCAGCTGCTGGGACCCCAGCGATCAACTCCTGCGAAGAACCCACAACAAATGTTCGATTTCTCTGTGGCACTTCCACAAGGGAAATAAAGTATTACATAGCATCTGTGTGTTGGGTCCATCATTTGTAGCTGCCCTTTGCTGTGGTTAATTGAGTCCTGAATGCAGAATTCACTCTATTAACACAGAAATCCCCTAGCAGTATATTTGAAAATAGATTTTTGAAGTCATAAAATGTCTTTGAAGGGGTATTCTCATCTCAGCAAGTTATTCCCTATCCACAGTATAGGAAATAATGTTCCAAACACTGGGGGTCTGACTGCTTGGACCCCAAACCTATCCAGAGATATCACCCCCAAAGTGTCCCTGAATTTTGACAGGGAGACCACGCATGCACACTACTGTGCCATTCACTTTAATGGAAATGACAAAAATTTCCGAGTATGCAAACTTGGCTATCTCCAGCAGACCCATTGAACTGAATGGTGTGATGGTACACATACGTGACAACCACTGTCAAAACTTCGGGAATATGCTAGAGGCAATTTTTAAGGATTGATAGGGTTCCCAGCAATCAGACTCCCACAGATCAGTAAGCTATCCACTATCCTGTGGATAGGGAATAACTTGTCAAAATGGGAATACCCCTTCAAATGAATTAGTCATGATCAACAAGCGTAGCCTTAGCTACAAAGAATTATCCCATATTTTATTATATACATTTGCATCCCGTTATAACTGCATAGTTCATTGTTCATGAGTCCATTTGGGTATTCACAGTATTGAATTATAATGGTTGCTTAATATTTCCAAAATATCATCAATATCATACTCAAAAACTGCAAATTTGGCAAAAAATCCCCAAAATACAGCTTTTTTAAAATTCCAGTAGAGATGACTAATGTTGCACCATTCTCACTACTATCTGAAGACTAATAATCTTATGGGGATTTAGTTAATTTTTTTTCTCAAAGAGCGCCTTCATCATTGTGTCCTGTTCAAGATGGCCGCGGTTCCTGACAATGACAGCATTCACCTCTAATATTTTAATGGTAAGCTGACATGTGAGCGAGTTAAGTCTCACCTGTTGTGTTAGAGTAGGTTAAAGAGGCTGCTAAGCTCTTCTTTCACTCTAGTAATACAGTCACAGGATCCAGCAGCCTCCATTGCCAAGTCGTTTCTCGAGCAGAGCTAACATTCATGTTGGTCTAACAATAAAGCCAGTGTGCTAGGTGCTGAGAGGCTTAATTTATATCCTTGTGCATAAATAAAATCTGTTTAACCGCTGTCACACCTAATAACTTTCAATAACAAAACCGCAGGTGACAAGTCTTTTGTAATGAATCCCAGTCCAGCACTATGCCAGAGCATCTCTGCACTTCCTGTGCTACATTTCTGCTTGTATTTAGCCGGGAGTCTGGCTTTCGGCCAGCAATTGTGTTGCAAGGTCCATTATCTGTCTATAAAACTGTGACACGATTTGTTTCTATGTCAGTCATTTTTATAGAGCGTTGAGCACATTCCACCCCTCCACCATTTCTACACATAGTAAGAAAACTGGCCTTACTAGTATATAAAGTATAATGGGCACCGAGGCTTCGTGCTTGTGCATACAGCTGCAGTCAAATTAGTTCCACCATTTATTTCCAAATTTCAGTTGCTATTTCTAGGAGTCGCTGGTTATCTATGCTACTTGTTTCCCATTCAGTCACATGGTAGAATAGACTGTGGGTTCATTTAGGGAGTTATGAAAATATCTGCAGCTTGTGAGAAACCCACCCTACTTACATTGTAGGACGGGTATCTCACGGGCCGCAGATGGCAGATCTTTAAATTTTTATCTACCCAATTGTAGCACCCCAATAAGGTCAAATATAAGATCTGGTATTTTTTTTTATGTTATTGAGGACACACCATTGGGATACGAGGCGTCTAATAGGCTACAGAAGTTTTTCCTGCCTTCTGCCAATGAGCAGCTACTTGAAAATGGACAGCTAAGTGCACTTGGTGTTCAATGGCTCTTCCACATATCAACAAGTCCTGCAAACATTTTTATGTAGAGCACTGAGTGCACTCTACTTTTACAGCAAGTCCCTATGGCTCCATACTGCAGAGCTGTAGGCACTCAGTATGTCATCATATAGTCAAGACTGTTTTAATACCCTAGTGGTTCCAGTACATTAAAACAGCCCTCCCCACAGTTGACTTGACCCTTCACTGGCATTGTTCATCTCACCTAAGACGGGTTTTTTATAGGCCGAGATTCTCGCACAAAATTCTTTTGAATGTTGTCATACACATGAGTGATTTTTTTTTTCCGCATTGCACTGCAATGTGATGTGGCAAAAAGTTGCGGCCTGTCCTATCTTTGGGTGTGCCCTCGCATCGCTCATTGTTTTCAATGGGGCCGGCGGCAGCATCACACGCGTGCTAGGTGCACAAGAGTGCGATGTGATGTTTCCCATTGCTAACAATGGGAAACACTCCGTGATCGCATCCGCGATGAAATCACATGTTGGCCAGCACGATGTTGGGCCGAGTTTCACAGCCCGATATCGCATTCACCCGTGTGAAATTAGCCTTCACTCCTCTGTGTGGCTTTCCAAGGAAACTGAATCTGATGGCGCCCAGATTCAGATCTCTGGTTGTCCTGATATATATGGGCTTCAGCATGCGCGCATAAGGTACGCACAGGTATATATTGTACTTCATGAACACTGTGTATATATTGATTTATCTGGATACATCATAAATACAACCAGAGATAGAGGAATAATTGATTTTTGATTCATACTATAAGCTTCCTGATGAACTGTAGTCCTTTGTATGGTCCCAGGGAAATGCGTCGGGTGTAAGGAGGAGTTAGTTGATGCTATGAAAAGTGGTTTATTTTCTGGAGGATTCTTCTATGGATTTGCATGAGATGTTTTTGTATTATGGATGGCCATATTGTTGGCTTTTAGGCTTCAGATACCACTATATATTACAATTTGTTTTATCTGTATATATATTTAGTTTTGCAGTCCTTTTCTCCTCTTATTTACTGATGTTGTTATATTACTAATGCATCTAACAGTGGCATATACTACATATGAGATTTGTCTCTTAGGCCTCGTTCACATGAGCGTTGTTTTGCACGCGCGTATGTGTGCAAAACAGCGCATCTATTAGAACCATTGGTTCCCAATGGTTTGTTCACATGTCCGTCTTTTGCAGGCATGCAAATTCGCACAGCTGCAAAAGATAGGACACCTACACGTCGGGAAGGTCCGTGCTGCATGTAAATATTCCCCGGGGGGAGTCCCGTAATCACTGAACACTGTGACAGCACTGTCACAGTGTTGAGTGACAAGGGGACTCCCCGCAGGGAGTAAAGAAACCCCTGCCACAGCTGTCATCCCTAGCTTGTGTAAAAAATAAAAAATCTATATACTCACCTCTCCGGTGCTGTCGGAGCTCGTCATGTCTAGCCGCTTGGCTCCCCTGCACTGTACTGAAGCTCTTGCAAGATTATAAAAAGGGCTGTGTCTGATAGACTGAGCGCTCAGCCAATCACAGGCAGCACTCAGTTATTCATTTTTTACACAAGCTAGGGATGATTTTCAGGGAAGAGCTTATATTTCAAGTCCTTCCTCAAAAATCACTGTGGTTGGTGCCTGCAGCCCATTGCTTTCAATGGGGCCGCCGGTAGCGGCGGCTTCATTGAAAGCAATAGGCACAGAGATTCGTTCACACGTTTTTTTGGGATCCAACACCAGAATTTGACCCTGTGCCCGGCCGGTGACCCCGCACACCTGTAATTTCTTGAATTCTTCTGTATTGCGGATGGCCCAGCCAACGAGCCATTGAACATGCGCAGTACAGATTTTCCCGTGCCGTCGCTAGGCGATGGCTCGGGTCCCACGACCTTTACGCAATGTTAATTGTGGAAGGGCTGTGGTTTGGATGGCTTCCATTGACTTTAATGGAAGCCATCTGTGCGGACACAGCACAAAAATAGAGCATGCTGTGATTTTTCCTCCGTGGGCGGAAGATCACAATAGATTTACGCTCGTGTGCAGGAAAAAGCCCTTCCATAGCATGTTATTGGTGGTATTTGCTGCGGTAACTGGAGGTTACATACAGTACATATCTATCTATCTAGGGTCATCTAACCAATCATTTGCTCCCATGTCAGACAGGAAAAAAATGCTGAAAATGACTTTCCCAGTATAATAGATTCTAATGATGCAGAGACTTGTAGGGCAGGTTTTCTAGTATTGACCAAAGCTGTCCTGTTAGTAATTATGTTTTATTACCATTATTGATCTATCACCAGTATTTCTCCTGTGAGGTTGAATGGGAGATCGAGAACTAAACTTTGCCCCTGATCCTTCTATCACTCCCTGAACTCTGCACCCTAATAATAATAGTAATTATACTAATCTTCTTTACGTCAGGGTCCAACGTCCAATGGTCTCCATGAGTGCTCTAACTCTCACACTACTTCCATGGGGTTATGGGTTTGTTTTCCGATCTACTTAAGTACATGTTCCACATCTTTCACTTGGCTTGTGTTAACATTATGGACACTGTTACTAGTCAGCAATCATGAACTGTCACTATAGTCACTAGAAAAGGTGACAGTGATGAATGGAAACACTGATTCTGAGGAGCCATATCACTGAGAGCACAATAAAGTTTATTTAGGCACAAAGTAGATAATGGCTCCTCCGTTCTCAGATGGGACGCAGCAAACATTCCATGACAGGGCCGGCTTTCTGCTCCAGGCCTGGCTTTAGTTGTCAGATAAGAAACAAACATAAACTACCTCTTTTAATATGGTACCAGGCCATGGATATTTGCACTTTTTACATAATAATCTTATAGTACCAGTGATGCATTGTTTCTCCCTGGCCCCGATGTCTACCTGTGGTTATAGATTATGTTTCCCAGCTGTTTCTCAGGTAATGATTGATGGACAATCAGCCTTGATAACATTTATAAAGCTGTTGTTCTATAAACTCACAGACGTAGTGCTAAAGTGGAAGTCAGGTTAGTGCGCTTCTCAAATACTTTAAAGGGAATCTGTCAGCTCAAACACATTGTCCACACCACAGGCATGATGTTATAGAGGAGGAGGAGTGGAGCAGACTGATATATAGTTTATGGGGAAAGATTCAGTAGAACTTGTATGTTATTCATTTATATCGCTGCCCATTCTGAGCTGGAGTCCAATGGGCGGAGCTATCAGTGATTGACAGCTCCCCCTATATCATATACAGATAGCTGACAATCACTGATAGCTCCGCCCATTGGACTGTTCTGCTGTGAATGAGCAAGGATATAAATGAATAAAATTCAAGCGGTACTGAATCTTTCCCCATAAAACTATATATCAATCTGCTTAGCTTCTCCTGCTCTATAACATGCCGCCTGCAGTTTGGACACCATGTTCGAGCTTTAGATTCTCTTTAAGTGTTCTTCGACTATGGTGCCAAAATATACAGTACATAAAGAGATATGAAAATTAAGTGGAGGCTGTTCATTATATCTGCATGAAAACATGAGGAGGGAGCAATAATGGCAGTTTTCAGAATTTTTAGAATTCATTTTTGAAAAGCAAAGTGCTGGTAATTAGAACCAATTACAATATGCAGGGTACGCCTACTGGCATTCTGTACACTACACCGAATCTTTACAATACATACCCTCTTTGTCTGTATGTATTCTTTGCATATTTTACCCAGGGAAAGAATGGTACAACACGGCCCGGGTGCTGAGTACCAGCAGTGGTTCCACCTGACTACTCTACCTTGGCCAGGGTGTTTACTGTAGATACAGGGCTAGAGCTGTGGACTGAATCTTTTCCCAATATGAAGGAAAGTCTAGCTATTAGGCTGCCGTCAAACAGACTGCATTTGCTGTGGGCTTCCCACAGTGGACAACCTGCAGCAAATTTTTTGAAAATCCGCAATGGCCAAATCCACACCTAAACAGTGTGGATTTTGCAGCAGATTTGATTGTGGATCTGCTGCGGATTTTAACTCTTCTATTTCAAGGGTTGAAATCCACAGCATAGCTAGGCATGCTGGAAATGTAGAATCTGCAGCATTTTTCAAAAACGCCATGGATTAGGTGCGGGAATTTTCCACTTTATGTAATGGAAATTTTACAAATCTCCTCTGTATGGATGTGGATTTTCCACTGCAAATTCCTCTATGGAATTTCGCAGCATTTATGACCTGTACGAAACTCGCCTTAGTGGTACTTTGTGCTGCTTCCAAGTTTACTGCACATGTTTATGTCCTCCCAATTTGCACACTATTTAGTGATGGAAAAAGCTCCATTTTGAAATCTGCAAGATTCTGAATATATCTATATTAGCAAAGTTATTAATTAACTTCCTACTAGTCAAGTCCGCAGCTTGTGATAGATGTTGGCCACCCACTCTGTAGTAACAACTCCTGCTAATTAGCTGGTGTCTATTACTTTCCGCATACAGTTCCTCGAACCTATGCCTACTGGATGCTTCCCCCTCCCAGATGAGCTGCCGAATTACTGAGCCAATCTCCAGCATCCACTGATATGCTAAATATAAGAAATACAATATTTCGCCATACCGCACCCAACCTAACTTCGCTACTATATGGCTGCAATGTTATATGCTACAAATTAACAAAAAGGAAAAAATGTAGAGCATGTGTGTAGTAAGGCTTTGTCAGGTATCCATCTGCATTACTTGACGTTGTGGATTACGCTAGAAGTGGTCTTTCTTTTCTTTTGCCAACAAATGTACCTTTAGTTTATTGTAAAAGTCAGGTTTTCAGCTCCTTTTATTTTTATTGCACTTCTAAACTATGCTGTAATTGGTGCTGGGCCATTAAAAGGTTGCCAGAAGGAGAAAGTAAACAGCCCACATACCAACAAAAGGCATTATAAAGCAGTGTGCTTTATGGAGGTTATATTATACGTGAGACCTGGCAAACACAACTAAACCCAACACACTTTTAATCTCTGGCTGGCAATGAGGATGGAGGGGACATAAAGGTTAGAGATGAAAACTTTGGGTCGGAGCCTTGAGGCTGAAGATAAACAAATGTGCCTGGTGAGAGTGACCAGGGGTAGGTCAAGCTAAGGGTTATTGGGAGGTCAGGCTGACCTGCAGAAAATGTACCATAGGAAAGACCCAGTAAATCCTCATTGCACAGGCAGGAGGCAGCGTAGGACTCCGTTCACTCAGGGCTGAGTTGGTAGGACTGCATAAAGTTTAGAATCTACGGACTTTCTATGTAGTACTTTTTTTAGGACAAACATGTGCATTCATAAAGCCTGTGGACAGAAATGACATACACAGAACCTTGATGACATCATCAGGCACAACACAGGTTGCTCTATTAACAGTCCCAGTTCATTGACAGACTGTCGAAACTGGAAGTCTACAGTTTGCCAATGAATCTGTAGGGCAACTACAGGGGAAGCGAAATTCTCCACCACACTGCAGATATTATGGCTATAATGATACATTAGGGAATTACGATTTACGCAACAGCAATTATTTATTCATCAAATAGACACTGGACCGTCAACAAAATTTGCATACATCAATAGTACAAGAATACATTAAAAACTTTATGCTTCTTTCTTCTCTGATCAGGCTCCTTTCCTCCGCTCCACCTACTAAACTTTTCTCTCACTCTGAAAAACTGCTAAAATCTTTTTTGGTAGCAAGGCAGATCAGTTGATATGCTGCTCATTGAAATCTATGGATAGGGGAGGAGGGAGGAAGAACAGAGAAAAAAATGACAGAGAGACCCACATACATGCTGGTGTAGCTAATAGTAAGTGGGTTACTATCTCACAGCTACTGGAATTACATCTACACTGCTCAGTGCTTCTCTATAATGACTTCCGTGCTGCCGCTGCTGCTTCTGTGTCAGTGTGTGGTAGAGATAGGGGAGCAGAATCTCGTGTTTTCTCCATGTGCAGTGCATGGGAGACATAAGAGAAACTAGCCTTCAGCCCTCTTGAACTAAGCTACTGTAAGAGGGTGTGATATATTATACAGTTAGGATTGTTTAATGCTCCCACTATACCATTTGCTTTTATTATTAGTATATATGTGCTGTTTTTTTTGTTTTGTTTTGTTTTTAAACTGCTGGGTTACTTTCTCTTGGTTTTGGTTAGCTGGCAGTACATGGAGCATGCCCAATTTTGGGAACACCCACAAAAATTAGGGCCGCTCAGCGTATAAGTTGTGAGAGACTCTGTGCGGAAGTGGAGTGTGAGCATGATGCATCAAAGAATTAAGGAGGGAAAGGTGAAGCTGGTTGCAGGCGATCGCGTGGTGTCCCACACTATGGGCGAGGGATCTGCTGTTACTGGAGAAATGCAGGATCAGATATTGCAAATTTAGCAGAGAAGTGAGTCAGACCCTTGCCCGCTATCACCCAAGGTCTCCGGTGACGAATACAAGCATTCCTTTCTCTCCTGACTGCTGTTTCTGTAAACAGTTCATGAGGTTCCATATTAAAGGCATGTTGAAGCATGTGGCCAGCTCTATCTTCAGTTTCTCCATATCGTCTCATTCACCAGCAACCCTGTGATTGGTCATTTTGTAGCAGATTGCCACAACCAATAAAAGTGCTAAGAAGAGATGCCCATGCCATTCCTGATGACTCCCCACCAGTAAAGCCGATTATGAATCTCGGTCAAAGATAGGGCAAAACCTAACTTTTGACACTGAGTAAAAAGTTGGTGACCGGAAACGGCCACCGATGTTCTATTTTTGACCATGCAAATTTTTTCACGCAGCTAAAAATCGCTCATCTGCATGAATACATTGGAATCCAATGCTTTAGATGGTCGCGATTATTTGTATGTAGTGTACACACGGTGATCAAATCAGTGTAATTAATACATAAATGCAATAGTAAAAATGTATACTGGTAATTATAATCATATTTTGTGTAAATATGTGAAATACACAATTCCTAATAAAAAACCCTGTGCAATAGATACATAATCAAAAATGTTTATACAATCTGTATCAATAAAATGCAATGATTAAAGCAATTCAGATTAATGCAAAGTGGCCACCAATTGTGCAGGATACAAATGTAATAACTAACTAAATCAGTCTACAGTCCATCTTGCACCTCATTCGGATTTTTGCCCCCTCCACAGTAAACTGCACATGCTGAAAGAGATGAACATAAATGCCACTAAAGGCCCGTTTAGACACAACGATTATCGCTCAAAATTCGCTCAAAAGCCGTCTTTTGAGCGATAATCGTTGTGTGTAACTGCACTGACATCGTACAGTTTTTGTTATGCCGTCGCTCATCGTTGTCTTTCAGCACGATGAGCCTTATCAGGGATTTACATCGGGATACAGCAGATACAGTTGTTTCAGCTGTATCCCGCTACCTGATGACAGGCTGGGTATGAAGAACAGAGCGGTCCAGCTCTGTTCTCTATGGAGCTCTCGGCTGTATAACGGCCAGGCGCTCCGTGCAGAAAACAACTGGATGCAGAAGACAAGGGGGGACACCCTGCTTGTCTACTGCATCCTCCGCTCCGAGCGCTCGGCTGTATGACAGCCGGGCGCTTGGAGCGGAGAACAGCTGGATGCAAAGACAAGTGGAGAAACCCCGCTTGTCTTCTTCATCCTCTGATCGGAGCGCTCGGCTGTATAACAGCTGGGCGCTCGGTGCGGGGAATAGCTAGGTGCAGAGGACAAGCATGTCCGCTGGCAGCACAAGGTGATCACTCATCTTGAGCTGTAAATGACACAACGATTATCGCTCGAAAGTCGCTTGAGCGACATCTTTTGAGCGATAATCGTTGTATCTTAATGGGTGTTTAGTGGAGCAAACACTACCACCTTCATAACGGCTGTGCATGTGCACATATGTGCACCATATAGGAACTGAAACCATAGTAGCATCGGACAATCTTGCCCTACTATTCAAAATGTAGTGTCACCAATGGCAAGTGCTGACTAGATGAGGTAAAAAGTTACAAAAATATTATATGGAATAAAAACGTGGGGAAATTGTTTATGAGCTGAGAAGAATGAAAGGTAATTACTGACACTAAAAAAACCGTCATTTGGCTCAGCCAACCATGCACTATATTTCAGAGATGGCTGCAGGCTAAACAGCTGAAACGCAATTTTAGCATTGCTTATCTCCTTTGAAAGGGTCAGGCAGTATACAACCGCTATCATCCTTGTTTTCCCAGTCTTTACTCACATGATATTCCATCAGAAACCATCTAAATTAAATATGTATAGCTGAAAAAGTCACAAGTGTAGTAAATTATTTAAAGGGGTGTGATAAAACTATGGGAGTGGTTATAGAGGGGAGATATAGACTAACATTTTAAAATCCAATGTACAAGTCATTTTGTAATAGGTTCACTGTCCCCGGTCTAGCTACTTTCTCCATTTTCTATCTATGTTACATGACCCTCTGCCTGAAAAATATCTCCAATTCCTATGCATCATGTCTGCATTTGCTACTTCCTCCCCTCTCCATAGCCTCCAACATCCTGTGAGCAGTGCATGATACTGTGCTGTATCGCTCATGTGCAGCTCAGAGTATTAGAAGGTCCTGCCTGTCTGCTTCAGCAGGCTTTGTCTGGCTCTCTGAATGAGAGGGGGGCAGGTGCTGGTAAGTTGCAGGACCTGTAAGCTGTGGGCGGAGCTACAGAGTGGTCCAGTCAACAGTCTATTGCTGTGTTTACTGCGGAAGTGAGGCATGCAAACACAGTAACAAATCAGTGGCTTCATGAAATGAAGAAGAGAGTCCAGGGCAGTAGATAAAAGGTACAGGTTGCCACTACTTAAACAGACCTCCTAGATTTCAGAATTTCCATTTTATGCCTGAAAAACCCCTTTAAGGAGCAGTAAAGCATTCAGTTGCTGCTCTGTCTCTGGGGAACACAGAAAGCAGGTCTGTGTAAGCTACTGTTGTGGACTGTGAGTACAGTTGCTAAACCTGTTTGTTTTGTAGCTGCTAGACAGGATTGTACTACTGTATGTATTAGTTAGTATCGGACAGGCAAGGTATTTCTTTGAAGTTATGTTTGCAACTAATAGAGCTGGCCAAGTGTCAGTTTCAAAATCTACTTCTGGCTGCTTACTCCATGTTTGCCGGCCCTGGCAAAGTGATCCTGAGCTAATCCTACTACAAGGGGTACAATTCCTGTAACCCTCACAGATCCCAAGAACATGACTACTGCCATTCCATTGTGCCAGGGATAATAAGCGACATGTAAATGGTTTCCCCCTAAGGGCGCCCACCCACTGGCGATTTTTTTCCCTGCGAAATTCGCAGCATTTTTTTCTCTGCAGGGGTCTATGGGACTTGTAATGTTAAAATCGCGATCGCGCAAAATCGCAATTTACCGCGAAATCGCGATTTTGCGCGATCGCGATTTTAACATTACAAGTCCCATAGACCCCCTGCAGAAAAAAAAAACCTGTGAATTTCGCAGTGAAAAAAAACGCCAGTGGGTGGGCGCCCTAATGCAGATGCAGGGAGTTACAGCAACTGATAAATGAAACCCAGGTCATAGATCATAAAATATTTTTCTGTACACGATTAGTTTCAACATAAAGGTAATTCTTCCATACCGTGTATAGCAAGTGCCTTCATGCAGTATACAGTAAACCGCGGTTTTGCAAGAAAAAAATTAACCCCATCATTTACTATTTAAGGCAATTTGTATCATAATTTCAGCCATGTAATAATATTGTAATACCTCCAAGATAATTGTTACAGAGTGTCACCTCAGTCATTCCTGCTCACCAGCTACTGGGGCTGCCGTCACTGACTCCCCTCGTTCCCATGCTGCACTCCATGTCCTCTCGTCAGCACCTCCCTTCTGCCTGTAGGGCTTGTGCACACTCCCGATCCTAGACTTAAAGTGACAGTGTACAGTCCCATAACCTGTCCCTCACCAATCCTCCACCAGCACATGCTATATTAGGCATCCACATCCAAGGGTGGGTGCCTAAGCAATTAGTTCCAACCACTGTAACAAATCCCCTTTTTTGTATTCTGCAAGTTAAGACCTCTACTTGCTCCAACTTTCCTGCTCTGTTTCCCTGACCTCAGCTACATTTCTGGATCATGTTATTTATCTGCTGTCTACTCTGATCCACCACCTTTTATACCGTGCTGCCTACCCAGAACTCGGCTTGTCTCTGAATTACAACTGTGTTCACCCTCTAGTACTGTGTCTTGGCCTAGAGTAGCATCAGCAGACACACTACTGAGACTATTTCTGATGGTGCGGGCAGACGAGCGTAGGCGTATTTACGTTCGCACAAGCGCAACGTATAATCGCCCGAGCGATCGTTTTTCACCGATCATGACCAGAGCTAGAAAGCGTATTTTCGTTTGTTCCTACTTTGCAAACAGTCTTTTCGGCGATCGAATATGCGTTGGCGCGTATTTCGGTCGCATATGTTCCATTTTTTTTCGAATTGCCGTTTTTACGCGCCGTAAAATCGCCCATGTGAACGAATACATTCGAAACCATTGCCTCAGATGGTCACGTATATACGTTTGGTCGCAAAAACGCGCCGTTTATGCGCTCATCTGCCCGCACCCTGAGAGTAATGGCTCAGGGACCCTGCAGCAATGACCGAATCCTGCTTGGAGTCAAAACTGGGGTTCCCAAAGTGCTGCCTCAAGATATAGCCATTGGCCAAATCAGTGCGTGGCAAGTCAGATCCACATCCATCTACCTGTCAATAATATCACCAATTAGTATTTGGGAGAGCACTAGAGATGAGCGAGCGTACTCGGAAAAGCACTACTCGCTCGAGTAATTTGCTTTATCCGAGTATCGCTGTGCTCGTCCCTGAAGATTCGGGTGCCGGCACGGAGCGGGGAGCTGCAGGGGAGAGCGGGGAGGAACGGAGGGGAGATCTTTCTCTCCCTCTCTCCCGCCCGCTCTCCCCTGCTCCCCGCTGCGACTCACCTGTCAGCCGCAGCGGCACCCGAATCTTCAGGGACGAGCACAGTGATACTCAGATAAAGCAAATTACTCGAGCGAGTAGTGCTTTTCCGAGTACGCTCGCTCATCTCTAGAGAGCACATAATATCGGTATATCGGCACTGCAATTCAATAACTAGCTCTCTTCATCTCTCTAAGTTAACTGTGAATTTTAACAACTAGATCAGTAGGACAGTGGAAAAAAGGGCTACAAAATTGAAAGCCATTATAGTCCTAAGGATCATTTAAAAACCCCTATTATGTTTAGAAGGATTGTTTTCCTGTAACTATAATGTAGAACAAGGCTGAATATAATAGGCCAAGGTCTGATGATTCTTTAGTTTTAGTGAAGTATTTCCTTTGCAGGACACAATATGTTATTTACGGAACATAGAACACAAACCTTTGTATCCAAATGCTGATTTTGTCCAATTACGCCATGCTTTTTTATCTATATTAGGGCGCCTACCCACTGGCGATTTTTTTTCCTTTGCGTTTTTTCTGAAGAGCAATTAGTATAGAATGTGTTCTTGTCCATTTGCGTTTTTTTTTTCGGTCCGTTGCAATTTTTCACATAGGAACTGTCAGTTGCATATGTGTCCTTATTTTTCTCTTAATGCACCCACGCAAAAAAGCAGCGAAAAGCGCGCAAAACACACGTGGAAAACGCATGAAAAACGCCGCGTTTTTCGCGGCATTTTCGCGGCTTTTCCATTAATTTCCATTGACTTTCATGGGTGCATTAGGAGAAAAATAAGGACACATATGCAACTGACAGTTCCTATGTTAAAAAACGCAACGCAACGCAAAACGCCAGTGGACAGGAGTACATTCAATTCTAATTGCTCTGCAGAAAAAACGCAAAACGCAAAGAAAAAAAAATCGCCAGTGGGTGGGCGCCCTTAGGGCGAGCACCCACTGGCGTTTGCGTTCTCCGCGGGAAAAAAACGCAGCGTTTTCGCTGCGTTTCTCGCGTTTTTTCCGCGCGTTTTTCGCGGCGTTTTCGCGGCGTTTTGCGTTAATTTCCATTGACATTCATGGGTGCATTAGGAGAAAAATAGGGACACATATGCAACTGACAGTTCCTATGTTAAAAACGCAAACGCAACGCAAAAAAAACGCCAGTGGACAGGAACACATGTTATCTCTATGCCTGTGCAGGAAAAACGCAAAACGCAAAACGCAGGTAAAAAAACGCCAGTGGGTGGGCGCCCTAAGGCTGACAAAATATTGCATAGCGTGAGCAGTGAATGTATTCATTCATTGAAGTATAAGGATCAGTTATTACATATTATCTTTTGTATATGAAAGTAGATAAGAAATAGAGTCATTCATATTTACTCCCTGCTGCGACTCATGGTGGTGAGAAAGGCAAAGGTGTAGGAGGCATACTAGGCGGAGATTCCTTTTGCCCATCCAAACCTTCCATCAACTCATGGCACAATGCAATCTTGATTTACTGTTCTTCACAACAGGAACTTCTATTGTAAAGTTGTAGGAAGAAGATAGCTGTGCAAGCCAACCAGAGCTTAAAGCTTTCCAGCTGGGAACTATGACATACTTGGACCCAAAATGTTCTCGCTTATGTATTTCCTCCTCTTGTATGCGTCACATTATTTATGTACACTGCACTTTACTATGCTTGCAGTGCTTTACATACAGTAGACTATTCTGTACATATAGTGTGATATGCTTAGTAAGTGACTATGTGCATATGTGATAACCACTTTATAAGCATGGTGAGTTGCATGTGTCGTAAAAGGACCCTTTCACCTCCCAACAACACCATAAGCTAAGTTATGGTGCTGTTGGGTGACGGTGAGCCCGGTGATGTATTTTTTTACACTCACCGGCTCTCTCAATCCATAAGCTAGTTTATGATGCTATTAGGAGGTAACAGGTCCCCCTTAAAGTGCATGTTCATCTTTGAATAATTTGCAGCTATTACTTTATGGCGAAAGGGCTTCAGACTGACCTTTTTTTTTAGTGAAAGGAATCCTAGTTTGAAACCGTAAATTTAATTTCATGCTAATTTACAGTTTGAAACTAGGCTTCCTTTCACTAGAAAAAGTTCAGTCTGGAGCCCTTTCCCCATAAAATAATAGCCGGAAATTTTAATATGCTGGCATGTATATATAGCTACCATCAGGACCATAGAAGTGATACTGCTATCAGGGGCCCAGGCAAATAAGGGATGCAAACTCATCTGTGGATTGTCATCCACTCATTGCCTAATGGACACTGCATGCAAGCTACAAAGTTTTACTTAGAGGATTAATGGGACCTACTTAATAACAATAATAATTGTAATAGGCAAACCTGGTTCCCAACATAGAATCATAGAGTTGAAAGGACCTTCAGGGTTAACATAGTGCCCTTCATTTCACATACAGCAATTGTGCATATATGCCTTAATTAGTATTCTTTTCCCCCTTCCCATGAACCCACTAAATTTATGGTATGGGATTCAGAAGCTTCATATACTCTAAATCATATTATTCCCCTTCAATTTAAAATTGATGGCTCACTATGCTTGAGTATAGGTACCTTAGTTACTCAAAAAAATGAGTACAAGATAGAGATTCATGGAGATAATAAGAAGTTCAGGGGCCTGACCATTTGTTTGCATAGACCCATATACATATTTCTGATGGTGGCCCTGTATGCATACATTGGTTTGTAATCTAGCAGTCCAATCATCAGCCTGTTGTGCAGTCAAATGAGAGGGCTTCCCCGTGTGGGACATTATATTGTCACTACGACAGATTACTCTGATTATTGACTTTGACACATGTTAACTCAAAATGATCATTTGACAAGTGAAATTTAGCAACAAACCATTGTTTTAGACAACCAATGTCAGACTTATCGTCAGGAGAGAAGTCAGTCATGTTTGAAATTTTTATCCAATAGTTGCTAGTCCATGAACAATATTTTTTCATGTCTTTCCCAGTGTCATTGTACATGTATGGCTGGTTTGAACAACTGGATTAGCCAAAATGGACTCATATATGTAAGGCTGGATCTGTAAAATAGTCCCCCATCAGACCATTTTTCACTAAACGGTTGTTTGGCCATCAGTCTTGTTCTATGTAATGTGTATGGCCACCTTTACTTCGCTGCTAACCTCGCCCTGGTACAAACAAATCATACACTTGCTTTCATTGATTAATCTTCAATATGGATAAATATTCAACATCTCGATCTCAATGGTCAATAATATTAATCTTTATTTTTTGAGCGCCAACCTATTCCACAGCGTTGGTCAAGTTGCGACCATTTGCTTCTTTCACCTCTTACCTGTCCAGTTCTGCCCCAAATAACCAATACATTCCAATATTCTGCTTCTAGGCCCCATCCCAACACTTAAAAATACATTTTTGCTTTAGATTTCATTGCTTTGCTCCACTTCAATTACCAAAATGAATTCAATTCATTGAAAGAAATTGCTACTCTGAGTTGTCCCCTGAGGGTGCGGGCAGACGAGCGTAGGCGTATTTACGTTCGCACGAGCGCAACGTATAATCGCCCGAGCGATCGTTTTTCACCGATCATGACCAGAGCTAGAAAGCGTATTTTCGTTTGTTCCTACTTTGCAAACGGTATTTTCGGCGATCGAATATGCGTTGGCGCGTATTTCGGTCGCATATGTTCCATTTTTCTTCGAATTGCCGTTTTTACGCGCCGTAAAATCGCCCATGTGAACGAATACATTCGAAACCATTGCCTCAGATGGTCACGTATATACGTTTGGTCGCAAAAACGCTCCGTTTATGCGCTCGTCTGCCCGCACCCTTAGGAAAAGCAAATCACAGTGATTGATATGAAGGAAAATTGTGGATTTTTGATATCACATCGCCCTTGAGATGAAGGCACGGTAGGAACAAGACAAGTATTATCCACCACAGTTATTTTTGTGTAAACCTGGCATGGTCTTGGTAACTCAATACTTAAAGCTCTTTTTACTTTCCTTTCTTCCACCCCTTATGTAAGCCATAAATAAACAGCCCTGTCTTTGTTTGTGTACTGCTTGGCTAAAAAGGTAGATGAAAATCGTTATGGTATGATTTGCTAGTATAAAATGACTAGACAGTTTGGACCGGTATTTAGAGCTTAAAGAGTTGCCAGGATGTCACTATGCGGCTATGTACTACGGGTTTACTACTAATCCTTTAATACTTGTACTTCCCTCATCAGAACGTACTAAAACTACTTAACATCCCATAAGGCTGTAATTATATCAGCCGGTTTAGACACACTCCAGCAAAAGAGAAGATGAAATGCTGAGAAAGCATAAACTGTATGTGTTAGCATTGTGGCGGTAGATGACCCCTTTACTCACTCCCTTTAATGCACTCAACATGCCAATACACATTAGAGGTCTACCGGCTGGACCTCCTAATTTCAATGAGATGAATAACCATCTAATGTTTATGGAGTCACCCAACTTCCCCCCAATGGCAGATGTTGGGAAGCAGAAAAAAAAATCTTAAAGATCCTTTCAAAGTAAGAAAACTAGATTTCGGCATGTCCAATTCTTTGTTAACATGGGAGATAGGCCGCTGCTAAAACAGTCAGGTGTGGCATGTTTACCTCTGCCCTTTGAAAACATATGTGTAGTGGGATATCAAGGAGTTGGGTGGCATAAAAGTTGTCCCCATGAGCAGCCAATCCCCAGCTATGTAGGGTGTAGGCGTAGCCTCACAGTAATTAGAGGATTTAGAATTTGGAGGCAAGTACTAATGTTACTTTGGTCTTTACTCAACACAAAACCTCTGAATGTCTCCTGCAATAGAAAGTTATGTGGATTTTAATAGTCTAAATAATGTATTGACGGTGAATAAATAATTTATAATAAAAAGGAGCATTGAAGAATTCATGCCAGAAACCAAAAAAGGGCTAAAAAAACAGTGAGCATGAGCCAAGAAGTATCACATATGGCATATACAGGTCACACCGAGAAAATAGACAATTCATTAGAGGAAGTATTCAGTTTAGACGTAACTTGAAGCTTCTGGACCCCGATACAAAATCTGTATCAGGGTCCCCAACTATAATGCTTTATTCATAGTACTGGGATCCCTATATGGAGAAAAGAGGCCTTATGGGCCCCCTAAGGCTCTTGGGCCCGGGTGCAACCGCATCCCCTATAGTAACGCCTATGGCAGCATGAGTGATCATCCTTCTTCACTTCCTGTTCTCCATCTTGTTATCTCTATTGCTAGAGATAGGCTTCACTTTGCAACAGGCAGTGGCAAGCAAATTATAAGGAAGGGAGATTGCTAGTGGGCAGCACAAAAAGGCTATTTTAGGTAAATAAAATTAATTGTACTTTAGCTAGTTATTACATTGGCTGTCATAAGTTTGCTACCAAGCTTGTTGCTCCTTTTAGAGGAGTCTCTTTTGGCTGTCATGAGCTAATTTGCATACTTCTTCCTATGGAGTAGTATCTGAAAATAAGTCGTCATACAACCGCTGGGTCTTTTCAATGAGACCCAGCTTCTTCTCAGCTGCATCTAAGGGCCCTTTTAAACAGCAGAATTGTTGGGTGCTTAAGCGCCTGGTAGTTGTCCCAGTGATTAGCGCTCCTGTGTTTTCCTACAGGAACGATAAGCATTCACTGAATAGAAGTGGAGTGGCTGGAGATAGTTTTGGGCCATCTGTCTCCATCCATTATTGTTCAGTTTTGCACGATACAGCGAGAAACTGAACAATACTGAGCAATAAGCAAAGTGCTAATGACCACTTATCCGTGAGTGTGTGTGTGAGTGTTTCACATGCTCCTCCCCCTGATCACATGATGGCAACGTCATCACAGGTCCGAAAGCATATATAAAACACAGAGCCTGACAGCAGCTGTGTGCTCACAGGACCTGTGATGATATCACCGTCATGTGATCAGTCACATGGTCTCTGAGCTCTGCCCCATATCACATGATGGCGACATCATCATAGGTCCTAAACCAGCAGAGCCTGATCACATGACGGTGACGTCATCACAGGTCCTTCATCCCTGTGCACTGAATGAGAGATTACGGGCGGACTACATCCTGCACAAACCCCCATGGCCTCAGTTGCTATAGATACACCAGTACTCAGTCTGGCAGTTTGTAGCTGGTTGGGAGACAGCTGTACAACTCTGTGGGGACTCCAATAAATGACACCTCACTAAAGATGAGCGAACGTACTCGGATAAGCACTACTCGTCCGAGTAATGTGCCTTATCCGAGTACCGCTGTACTCGTGCTGAAAGATTCGGGGCGCTCCGCTGCTGACAGGTGAGTCGCAGCGGGGAGCGGGGCAGAGCGGGCGGGAGAGAAGGAGAGAAAGATCTCCCCTCCGTTCCTCCCCGCTCTCCCCTGCAGCTCCCCGCTCCGCAGCGTGTCCCGAATCTTTCAGCACGAGTACAGCGGTACTCGGATAAGGCACATTACTCGGACGAGTACTGCTTATCCGAGTACGTTCGCTCATCTCTACACCTCACAAATGTACATATACATAACTCATGGTGTATATTGACCAACAACATTGAAGCATAGTCCTTCACCACTATCTTCACATCTCCTGAATGTGATATCATGTCATCTCAAGTGTTAATCCTGCCAACATTAATCCTGCTTTCATGCGATTGTGAGCATTGAAACAAACAGTCACTGTCATACAAACAGGTAACCACAGACGGTTTACTGCTGCCATAAAGCTAATGCAGCTTACATGACACAGCAACAAGCCACGATTTCACCTCTGCCACCAGCTGAAGTTCTAAATCTCAGGAAATAATGGTGTTGGTCAGCAGCACTCACCACGTTTATACTCCAAACAGGAAAGGAATGGTTCACGCCTTTAATGGGACTGGATCCCAAATCCCAGAAAGTCAAGATGCAAAGATGAATGTAAAAGGCAGCACTCAGGTCCAGCGATTATAGTAAAAATGTACTCTTTATTGGACCCATGGTCCTAAGCGTCAGCGACGTGACGTTTCAACCCTCAGCTGGGTTTTTTTCAAGCTGGCAGCAGATAAGCTACAAGCAAACATGTCTCCTCAGCGAGCTGCTGAAGTTTGTAAATTACATGCAGCTAATATGTGAAAGCAACGAGCCAACTTGTCTCCTTAGCGAGCTGCTGAAGTTCATAAATTACGCGCTGCTAATATGTGAAAGCAACGAGCCAACATGTCTCCTCAGCGAGCAGCTCAAGTTCGTAAACCACTGTTTACAATGTTATGGAAAATTGTAAATAATGCCAATAACTTACTATTTGCAGGGAAATATGTGTACCAACTCCAATTCCTTACAGTGTATGGGCTTAGTCACACGGGCGCCAATGCGCCCTTGTGACTGAGCCCTTACTGCAGGAAGAAGACGCTCGCAATTCAGGACGGACGACTCCCCGCAGCGCCGAAGAAAGAACACATGACCGGCAATGATGCCGGTCACATGTTCTTTCTTCCGGCGCTGCAGAGAGACGTCCGTCCTAAAGTGCGTCCGTATTCTTTCTGCAGTAACAGGGGTGCCGATGCGCCAGTGTGACTAAGCCCTATATTAGTAAGTGGCGCATTGAACCACCAGAAACACTGGGTCTATAAATAATACTAATAACTAGCTGTTTTATATAAAAAGGCCCTAAGTCATCCCACCCAGTCAATCAGTAAACTGCCCTATACCGATGAGGGGCAAATACCCTGAAAGAGTCTGAATGAAGATGGGTCACTTTTCCTTTTGGCTTGGCTGATATGAACTTTTCTACATAAGTATAAATTAAGCATATCTGAAAATTTAGTTTTGCCTGCGTAATGTTATGCGATATCAGCACCTCAAACATTGCTGAACTGGGACTTGAGTTTGGTTTGATCTGCTCTGTTTTAAGTTTTGGCCATAATTATACGATAGAACTTATATAATGTACATGTATACAGAGTTCCAACAGAATTGACATTTCTAGTCTTTTCAGTTTAGACTGAAACAATAATACATACCTTGAGAAGCAGATTTTCATATCTCCATTGGAGAATAAGAATATAGAAGTCTCTGTGAAGCCCCATGATAGTATGGAGACATGCCCAGAGAAGGTTTAATAATATGGAATGTATTTTTAAGAGTTATCAGGCAAAGGAGAGGAGAAATCCCAGGAAGGAACAAGGCAAAAGTATTTTAAGACTTCATATCTTTAAATAGCATTTTCCTTCTTTACTAAGTCATCGCTTGTCAGAGGCCGACTTTAAACAGACCATTAGTGACTGTAACACTGGCCATATGAATTTATTCCTTATCAATATTTTCGATGGGTGGGATTATATAATGGATTAAGCATTTCTATTAAAAACTAGACAAAGATTGGTGGAAGTGCAGGCATATTTTAGCGCATGTTTTGGTGCAAGTATAGACGGAAGACAGGAAATGTAGCTATTTAGAACATCTCCAATAGATTCTACCTAGGAGGCTTTTGGTGGCATCCTGTAGGATATCAGGTGGGTGGTCATCTTGTGATCTGTTGACATATACATTACTGTGTTTTGGATTCTTTGCCTCTGTCTTGCCCTTTTTCCTGCTTCGAAGAACACAGACTCCCTAAAATTATATCTTCAAATTAACAATTCTCTGTATAGAGTCCTTACCAAACAGACATCCAGGATGCGTTTTTAAGATCAACAAGACTACAATGTTCTCATAAGAACCTTACCCAAGCAAAAGCTTTTTTTCATCAATAAATTTGTGTTAATGTTTCCGTCAACATCATTAACAATACAGTTGAGAGTATCAATGTCATTATAGGGCTTTGGCAAATAGACTTTACTGAATGGAGTTATAAGCCCCAATTAGAATTGTTATATTCTGGCCAACAACATGACAAACTATATCACACAAATTACACATATAGGGAAAGAATGGGTCAGAAGAAAGAAGGAAGGGTGGGGGGAATCCAGGTAGTGACTCCTGGGCAGCCGCCTCTGTATAGTATTTGATCAATTTACTCACAAGTGCCATCTTGTAGCCATCTGGTGAATATGGGGGTATTCCGGATATCTGTCCAAACAGCCCACGTGCGATAGAAGCCCTCATACCCCGCCCCATTGTCCGCAAGTCTAAGCCCCTCCATGCGCTTAATCTCATCAATTGCCCCCACCCACGCACTCCTGGGTATGTCTACACTCTGCTTCCAGAACCTGTGTATTACCTGCCTCGTTGCCATGGTAAAGAATTTCAATAATCCCGTTTTGAGCGACAAGGCGTTGCCGGAGTGAATGGACAACAACGCCAGTTCCGGTGTCAGGACTAGTGGCTCTCTGCTCACTTTCTCGAATAGTCGCCTCACATCTTGACACATGGATGCTGCCATGGAGCATTCCCACCAAATATGAAGCATTGAACCCACTCCAGCCTGGCAGTGTCAGCAAATATCCGAGGCTGATGGGAAAAAACTGTGTAGCCCCTCTGGAGTCATATAATTTTGAAATTTAGCTCTTGGAGCTTGCTAGATATAGACATCTTGTGCGTTAACTGAAAGGCTTTGTCCCAGAGCTCTCTGGGGAAGGACCTGCCCAGTGCCTCCTCCCATGCCTCTATCCACCTGGGAAGGTGACCATCCAGACGCTCCTCTCGCAATTGGTTGTAAAGCAACGAGACCGTGTGTCTGGGTGCCTCTGAGGCACAGCACAGTTTCTCAAAGGGAGTGAGCCTCGTGTTCAGGCTTTATTTTCCCCAAATAATTGCGTATCTGAAGATATTGCAGTCATGAGCTCGGGGGCACCTTCGACACTCCACACAAATCCGTCAGAGGTCGCAAGCTCCCATCACGAAAGCTTTTTACTATCCGAAGTGATAGTAAAATTCTCTTTTATCATTTTATAAATACAACCAAAGACTTAAAGGGGTTGTCTTGTAGGGGACTCACCCTAAGGGCGCCCACCCACTGGCGTTTTTTTTACCTGCGTTTTGCGTTTTTCCTGCACAGGCATAGAGATAACATGTGTTCCTGTCCACTGGCGTTTTTTTTTGCGTTGTGTTTGCGTTTTTAACATAGGAACTGTCAGTTGCATATGTGTCCTTATTTTTCTCCTAATGCACCCATGAAAGTCAATGGAAATTAATGGAAAAGCCGCGAAAACGCCGCGAAAAACGTGCGGAAAAATCGCGGTAAACGCGGCAAAAACGCTGCGTTTTTTTCCCGCGGAAAACGCAAACGCCAGTGGGTGGGCGCCCTTAGATGGAGAGGTGCTGCAGTAGCTTGTGTCATGAGCTTGTTGTGCCACAGTGCCAAAGAGATGTTTTTGTAGTGGCTATCGGAAATCCTGTAATACCTGGCTATGTGCTCCTGCAGAGACATAGAAGGTATTGTATGGGAGAGAGACCCTGTCTTTCCCTTACTTCATGGGCTAAAGCTATCCTGCCCGGCAAGAGCTTGCTGTTGATTGGCTGCTTGCCATAGAATTCCCTCATTGGTAGTGGGGGGAGGAGTTGAGTCAAGCCTGGGAAAGAGAGCAGGGCAAGGCAGGATGTGAGTCGGAGAGGAGAAAAAGTTCAGGAAAGCAGCAGGAAGTGAAAGAGGAGCAAGGGAGAGACATCATCAGATGGTGTACAAGAGAGAAAGTGTATTGAAGTGCTACAGTGGTTAATGTGCCCCTACTGCAGAGAGGGAGTACACAAGCTACCCAAAGAAGTGCAGTGGGAAGGAGAAAGACCTGGGAACTGTCTACACAACAGTGAGTAGTACAAGGCCCTGTTAAGGCAAAGTCAGGGAAAGTGCAAGCAGCCCTATTTCAGTCACATAATCTTCTACTAAGTAATCTTCTGGAAAACAAACCTCAGATAATTAGGACTGGTGGGATTCTTTTCTGAGTAGCTTTAAATACAGAGAGCATTGAAGAAAAACTGTTTGTGGTATTTGTGTGCCTGGAGCAATGTTAATCTTAAATGCAAAACAAGTCTGCAACACTGGGAATCGTAAATTTGCTAAGTGCATTAAAAAGTGCAGAGTAAACTGTGTAGCCTCGGTTTGCAACAAAGCTACGTGGACTCGTCTCAGTTATTTCGCTACCAACAACCCGAGTTCACTCCACAAAGGTACTGGCGTCACGTGACAAAACCGTTAAGCACAATTGCTGCCATCATTGTGCCTGTTCCACTGCGTGCGACCAAGCTGGGCCCTCTTCAGCCATTGTCGGGAGAGAGCACAGAGCCACCCGTGACATCCATCTTGTTTACCTTTGGTCTCCTCCTTGGCTGGGTTGCTGCATTTTATAAAGTAGTATTTAGTACAAACCCTTACGGCCCCAATTAGGATGACAAACTGATAACCTTCAGTTGAGTCAGAGCAGCAAAATTGATTTGAAGGACAGTCCATGACTACCTACTCTTCCAGTGGTAATAGCAAACTATACAACATTATGATGGATTGTAATTAGAGATGAGCGAACGTACTCGTTTCGAGTAATTACTCGATCGAGTACCGCTATTTTTGAGTACTTCAGTACTCGGGTGAAAAGATTCGGGGGGCGCTGGGGGGCGGGGGGAGGTGTGGCGGCACGGGGGGTAGCAGTGGGGAACAGGGGGGAGCCCTCTCTCTCTCCCTCTTCCCCCCCCCCCCACTCCCCGCTGCAACCCCCCACTCACCCACGGCGCCCCCCGAATCTTTTCGCCCGAGTACGGAAGTACTTGAAAATCGCGGTACTCGGGCGAAAAAGGGGCGTGGTCGAGTACGCTCGCTCATCTCTAATTGTAATTATTGCCATTTTTGTACACAGTTTTTATTAAACATATCCGGAGCATGTCCAAATTGTTAAAAAATTGTTAAAAAAAAGTATGCATCTAGGAGTTGTCAGAATTGAATAAAATGTTATATATGTGATTGTAATGTTGATATAAGTCAGTGATTACAATATCTGGGCAAAAGGATAATTTATTGCAGAAAACTGAACACTTGAAGGGAGGCTCTGGTACCCTGTTGTACCGCCTCTAGTTTGGATACAAGATATGATATGGGTGAGCATGGAGGCATACAGTTACCATATGGTATCCTGCAGCAAACCACGTTTGGTGTAACTGAACCTCTGAGCCTCTAGATTGTATGAACTCGTAGGCTGTCGGAATTGGCGTCCCAGATGGTCCTATACATGTTCTATTGGTGAGAAATTTGGTGAGCAGGTGTCCACAGAAGTGTGACTATGTTGTGGAGGCATTCCTGTGACTCTCTTGTGTGTGCAGCCAAGTATTATCCTGCTGGAAAATGCCTCTTGGAAGCCACCATGGGAGGCAAAACATGTGGCTGCAGGATGTCCTGAACATATTGCTGAGCTATCATTGTCCCTCGTACCACTACTAGGGGTGACTAACTGTTGTATGTGATGGGTCCCCCAGACCATCACACCAGCAGTGGGGACAGTGGGCTACTTCACAACAAAGACAGGATTGAGGCGCTTACCCCCAGGTCTCCAGGCAAGAAAACTGCCGTCATCAGTGCCCAAACTAAACCTGGCTTAGTCACTGATGACAACCAGGATGCACTCTATAGCAGTCCAGTTTCATTGTTCATGACACCACTGCAAATTGATGCGACAGTGGGTGGGTGTCAAAGGCAATGCATGTAATGAGCACCAAATGTTCTTCATCTGGAAATGCAGAGCACCTGGAAATGATTCCAACAGACACAGGGCCTTGTAATGGAGATGCAACCTGTCTCTGGATGGTGGACAACGAAACAATTGGAGCTGTTCATGCTTTGATCAGATGATCCTTTCTACTAGTGGTCTGTTGAGGGCATTCTGAGCCCGGTTGCCTTGCGTGCCTGCCCTCATTCATTCACTGGTCCCAGCACCTCTTAAAAATCAGGACAGAATGGCCCAAGTGGCGGGCAATTTGTTGATATGACCATCTGCTTTTTGTATTCCCATAATGCTTCCCTTCTCAAACTCTGTTAACTGGGCGAAATCTCTTTAATTACATCAAAGAGGTGTCTAGCAGTCAACAAGCTCTACACAAGCAGAAAAAGAGGTCGACTACACACAATTAGCCTCTTTGAGCCTTTTATACGCCAAGGGGGAACCACTTTTAGGGCCTCCGATGACAACTGTTCATCTAATCACACCACAACTCTCATCATTTGCCTGAGATGTAACTGCATGCCGTGCTTTGCAGCAAAACAACAACTCTTTCAACGGGCTTGACGTTTTTGACAAAGAATGTATATTATATTATTATCCCATAATCTATGTATTTACCACATATGAATTAGTAAACTTGCCCCTGTGTTCTAGATAATAGAGTCTGCTCTAGATTTATTATTCTTCACTCTTTTCTGTTTGGAGCTCCAATAAGAATTAGTTACATAAAGAACAATCTGGCCAACATGAATAAAAGTAACACCTGCACCCAGCAATGAGTGAGAATAACAGTGGCAGAAACAAAGACGTCCGTGACAAATGTTATGATTTATGGTTATCAGAAGCTGAGGCAACAATCTGGTTGCATCTCATAAGCGGAGACTCCGCCCTGAGTCAATATGCCGTTTAAATAGTAGGCGACAAGAGCAGTCTTTAGCACTGCCTGGTACTGTACACCCTGCTGTGCTCACGTAGGCTATAGAAAGAAGGCTGCATGATTTCTGTGTTCTGATGGCAATCTGATAACCACTTGAGTCACCTGAAGCCCCATTGTTTTGCTTGCCTCCACTCTGGCTCATACATGATAACAGTCTTTACTCTTTATAGGCCTCTGTTTGAGTATGTGCTAGTTCCAATCTAATTACTAAAATGTGAGATGTTGACATGCTTGTTGAATTGCTAACCAGTGGTACAGGAACTGTGCATTGGGAAAGAGAACTAATAATGACTAATGTTGACAGCCATTGCTATGTACAACTATGGAATGTGGACGCATTGAAGCATTCTTATAATTCCCACAAATGTTTCTGCTACAGAAGGATTCGCCAAATTCTTTTTTCTTTCTTAAAAAAACCCAAATAGTACGAAAAGCCAAGTCATGCACTTGCAATATGTTACATATACACATAACAGTGGCAAGTCACTGGTCAGACCACACATGGAATATTGTGTATACTTTTGGGCACTGGTACTCAAGAAGGACATATCAGAGCTTGAGTGGGTACAGAGGCGGGCAACTAAAGTAATAAATGGAATGGGCGGACTACAATACCCAGAGAGGTTATCAAAATTGGGGTTATTTAGTTTAGAAAAAAGACGGCTGAGGGGCGACCTAATAACTATGTATAAATATATTGGAGGACAATACAGAGATCTCTCCCTTGATCTATTTATGCCCAGGACTGTGACTATAATAAGGGGGTGCCCTCTATGTCTAGAGAAAAGAAGGTTTTTACACCAACATAAGAGGGGGTTCTTTACTGTAAGAGCAGTGAGACTATGGAACTCTCTTCATGAGGAGCTGGTGATGGAGAACTTGATAAAAGAGCTTAAGAGGGGCCTGAATGTCTTTCTTGAGTAATACAATATTACATCTTATATACAGATTACTTTAGAAAGGTTTGTTGATCCAGGGATTATTTTGATTGGAGTCGGGAAGGAATGTTTTTCCGTAAATAGGAAAGAATGGCTTCTACCCTATTGTTTTTTTTTGCCTTCCTCTGGATCAACATTGGGGCGATGGGGGGTAATAGGTTGAGCTAGATGGACATATGTTTTTTTTTGGCCTGACATACTATGTTACTATGTAACTATATGTTCGCAACTTCTATGTGTTTTATAAACATTTCTGCCATAGTTTGGGCAACCGCTAGTTTTTTTTTTTAAATTAGAAATTATATACTCTTCCAAACATGATATGAAAGGGACCACAGATATAGAAGAATGTATTATCTGTGTGTTTATTAGTTACAATAGCAAAAAATATGAAATAATACATATATTCTAGCAGAAATAGTTGACAATAGAGATGAGCGAGCGTACTCGCTAAGGCAAATTACTCGAGCAAGTATTGCCATTTTCGAGTACATGCCCGCTCGTGCCAAAAGATTCGGGGGCCGGCGGGGGTGAGTTGCGGCAGTGAGTATGGGGGAGCTGGGGGGAGAGAGAGATCTCCCCCCCCGTTCCTCCCTGATCTCCCCCGCCGCCCCCCGCACTAAGCCGGCCCCCGAATCTTTTAGCACGAGTGGGCATGTACTCGAAAATGGCAATACTCGCTCGAGTAATTTGCCTGAGCGAGTACGCTCGCTCATCTCTATTGTCAATGCTTTTTACAGGACTGCAATGAATGTGGAGCTTCATGTTGATTTTCTATTCTTCGAACATGTTAACAAGCTATGGTCCCCTTCACATCATGTTTGGGACAGCCACTCTCCTGAACATCTTTGAGTAACTAGTAAAGTGAAATGGCCCATTTTTTACCTCTGATTTCTTCGTTGTCTGGTGCTTTATTTTTTGCTCTTCCTTTCCCCTATTTATATGTAACAATGCTCACTCCCAAGGCCATTGATCAGTCGCCAATGAAGCAGCAGAAACATTTTTTTCAAGGTTTGTGCTGTTTCATATTTTTTTATGTCTTATTTGCCCATCAAACCTTGGACATAAACAATCTTTAACTGGAAAAAGTAATGGGAATTACCCAAGGTCACACATCTGCTGCTTTACACACTTTGTTATCAGTGATGTCACAGTCATCAAGGACCTTCTATTCATTAGAACACTTGAATCACCAGGAGACTAAAATATGCTGCTTTGTACAGTTTTTCCCCTACAGATATAGTAGAAAATTAAAGTGAAACTATATTCCCTGGTATTTCAGGGAAATGCTATTGATGACCTATATTCAAAACAGATCATTAATAATTGTTCGACTGCGGTCCATCTCTCAGCTAATCGGGGAACCCACTGTCAGCACCACTACACACAGGGGTATGAAGCAGAAGCTGCTGCTCCAACTGCTGAATAGTGGCTGGCAGGGGCGTACCTAAAGGCTCAGGGGCCCGGGTGCAAAAGTTCAGCTCGGGCCCCCCCAGGTCCTATTTTCCCCTCGCCCTATATGCCTGAGGGCCAATGTCCACGTGCAGATTTTATTTATAAAATCCGCACGGGAGATCCGTGCATCTTACTGCCCATAGGGATGCATTGGCATCGGTAGGGCAGCTAAAAGCATGCAGATGGGATTCCTTCCTGGTTTGCGGATCACACGCGCAGGAAGAAATCGCAGCATGCTCCATTTTCCTGTGGATCTGCCACACGGACGGCTCCTGCGGCTTCCATTGAGGCCTATGGAAGCCGTTTGTATCTGCGGCACAGCCGCAGCTGTTTTTGTACTGTGCCACGGATACACGGGAGAACAGGACATTTTTTAAAATATTGGTGCGCGTGCATGAGGCACGCTACCAAGCATGTCTGCCGACCGGAAGAAAGAAAATCTGGCCAGCACAGAGGGGAGCCCCGCAGTGTCCAGAGAGGTGAGTATAATGTATTTTCCCTCTCCATCTCCGCAGGCATGTACGGATTTCACTGCGGGATTCAGCAGTGAAATCCGTGCGTGCAAGTGGGCATGAGGCCTGAGATAGATACATAGATATTAGAGAGATTCAGAGAGAGATAGATAGATGGATAGATAGATATGAGATAGATGATAGATAGATAGATAGATAGATAGATAGATAGATAGATAGATAGATAGATAGATAGATAGATAGATATGAAGATAGATAGATAGATATGAAGATAGATAGATAGATAGATAGATAGATAGATAGATAGATAGATAGATAGATATGAGATAGATAGATAGATAGATAGATAGATATGGAGATAGATAGATAGATAGATAGATAGATAGATAGATATGGAGATAGATAGATAGATATGAGATAGATAGATAGATAGATAGATAGATAGATAGATAGATATGGAGATAGATAGATATGGAGATAGATAGATATGGAGATAGATAGATAGATAGATAGATAGATAGATAGATAGATATGGAGATAGATAGATAGATAGATAGATAGATAGATAGATAGATAGATAGATAGATAGATAGATAGATATGGAGATTGGTAGATATGGAGATAGATAGATAGATAGATAGATAGATAGATAGATAGATAGATATGGAGATAGATAGATAGATAGATAGATAGATAGATATGGAGATAGATAGATATGGAGATAGATAGATAGATAGATAGATAGATAGATAGATAGATAGATAGATATGGAGATAGATAGATAGATAGATAGATAGATAGATAGATAGATAGATAGATAGATAGATAGATAGATTAGATAGATAGAAGACTAGGCAAGATAGTTAGACAGACACATAGAAAGACAGACAGATAGATAGACAGATAGATAGATAGATAGATAGATAGATAGATAGATAGATAGATAGATAGATACATACATACCTTGGTGCCCGGACTACTTCTCTGCTCAGGAGAGCAGGTGTATGCAGTGTCAGCAGGGAGATGACATCATCCCTGGGACACTCGATGCCTTGCTGTGCTATGCCTGTGTGCCGGTAAGTCCTCTCTGCTCTTTCCCCCACCCCCCTCCTCTTCCCCTGTCCTCTCTCCAAGTCCCACCCCTCCTTTCTCCTACTCTCCTCTTGGCTTGTGCTGTCCGCTGGACTGCACTAACTTAGCAAGTGGCCGCCGACAGTACAAAGTGAAAGTAACCTGTATATGCAGGAGGGCGGCCTCTGGGCCCCCTAAAGCCCAAGGGCCGGGTCGCGGTTGCTGGTGGCTGGCCCCTGTAACTGCAGCTACAGCTCCTATTGATTTTAATGAGAGCTGCGCCTGCAATTACAAACAGCAATCACTACACAGGGGACAGAGTGGCAGCTTCTGCTCCATACGCCTATGTGTAGCAGGCACCTGATTAGCTGATTGTAACACGGAGAAATAACGGCATAATGGAGGACACCAGAGAAGTACTGAGCAGTGTAGATGTGATTTCAGTAGCTATAATTCATTTACTATTAGCTGCAGGGACCTCTGGGTGTTAATGTCTCTCCCTCTCCTTTACATTGACTTCTGTGGTCAGCATGACCTCTTCTGTTCCTTGTTCTCTGTCTTGTGTTCTCTGTTACTAGAGAAAAATCAGAAACCAAAAATGGCAACAGCACACAAAATAAATTTACTATCAGAGGTATACATACCTATAATCAATACTCTAACCACATTAAATAATGCAAGATTCTTGGTATATAATTTGATCAAATTACATTGGCCCATCTACCAACGTCCAGGTGACCAAGCTTTCAGATGGGTCCTAACGCTAAAACCAGGCGGTATAATCTCAACCTGGGAAAGCTGAGTTCCTACCTCTCAGAATGCTCCTCTCTTGGGACTAAGCCTACAAATAAAACCAGGGAAGGTAGGATACCATTTAGATGTTCCAGTAGGAGGGACAGAAGGTAAATGGGTGGCAGGTGTGCATGACCCAGTGAAGGCAGCCAAAACTTCACAATATTTGTACAGAAAGGGAAAAAGGGGTCAGCACTACCAATTGGAAATATATCCCAATAGAAATGTATAGGTGCACGTTAAACCATGGCTGCAACATACAGTGGAAGCAGAAACCAAAGATGGCAACAGCACACAAAATAAATTTACTATCAGAGGTATACATACGTATAATCAATACTCTAACCACATTAAATAATGCAAGGTTCTTGGTATATAATTTGATCAAATTACATTGGCCCATCTACCAACATCCAGGTGACCAAGCTTTCAGTTGGGTCCTAACGCTAATACCGGCTGGTTTACTCTCAACCTGGGAAAGTTGGGTTCCTACCTCTCAGAATGCTCCTCTCTTGGGACTAAGCCTACAAATAAACCCAGGGAAGGTGGGATACCATTCTAGGCTTAGTCCCAAGAAAGGAATGCCCAGCCAGAGGAAGGGATTAAGCCTACAGGACAATAATAGCTCATTTAGATGGGATGAATGTTGGCCAAACGATGCCCAACACTCCTCCTTGCCCATGCTTGTTCTCGTGCTGCTGCACAGGAGCTAGTATCACTGGTTCACAGCGGGGCAGCTGCAGGAGATATCTCTCTCCGCTCTCCCCCGCCCCTCTCCATTGACTTAACATAGCGGCCATTCAATACTGAACGGCTGCTATTTACACTGAACGATCAACGATCTGCTCATCGTCCAACGTTTATGCAGCATAAATGATGGATGATGAGCTGAACGACTATCGTTCAGTGTAAATAGCAGCCATTCAGTACTGAACGGCTGCTATGTTATGTCAATGGAGAGGGGCGGGAGAGCACAAGGAGAGAAATCTCCTGCAGCCGCCCCGCTGTGAGCCAGCGATACTAGCTCCTGTGCAGCAGTACAAGAGCGAGTATGTGTGGGGACGAGTGTTGGACATCGTTTGCCCAACATTCATTACGTCTAAATGGGCCTTTAGATAACAACGAGTCCATATTGTATTAGTAATAAATGCAGAAATCCAGCTAATTCTTAAGGGTTCACTTACTCTTTCTTGCAATTGTAGTAAAGTTAGGATTCAAAAATAGCCTGGGACTTAATAAAAGTGTTGTTTGCATAGGAAGCCACGATTTAAATACAATGCTTGTAAAATACATTCCAGTAATAGTTTAGTACTTAGCAGGAACTCCATTCTTCTTGACAGCTGTTCTCTCAATCATTTAGTTGATGAAAATAATTAAATATGTTTGTGTTGTTAATTTGTAGCTACCAAACACGCTGCTACCCATTCATCATCTATTTAAGCTACTTTGAGCTTTATGCCAAGTTTCTGGAGATGTCATTAATACTATTAATGGTGACAACTTCTATATAGACTATTAGGTAAACAATTTAAGGACAAGGACATAGATCACATACACCGATAACACCAAGCTTATTACAGAAATGATGACTGCTCCCAAATTGTAGGAAACATGCTGTAAGGAACAACCCTATTCCAATGAGTATAATGAGGTTGGTAATAGTTTAATATGTGCTTCCGTTGGGTCCTTCGCATATTTTCTGTTGTGCATAATAAAGATGATGAGTACCAATTTGACCACAACAGGTTTGCCTAGATACAGAGTTAAAGCTATCTGTGTCCTTCAACAGGAAAGGGGTGTCCAACTCTGAAGACTGATAACCTATTTTCAGCATAGCTCATCAATAGCTGATTGTCGGGTTCCACTGCCAGGGATTCCACTGTTTGTGAAGCCACTATGTCATTGTTTGAAATCATGAGCACACAGCTCTGTATATTATCCAGTGGCCCAATATGGTATTACAGGCACAGTTCTCATTCAGTTGTAATTTTAAAGTGGCTTTCTCAAGTTGTCATTGTTAATGATACCATGTACTGTACTGTAACTTTTTAAGAGGAGTGATATAAAAAAATGCTATTGAAATTTTTTATAGAGGGGAAGTGGGAGTGGGTTTAGTTTTTAAGGCATTCATGGTTCAAATCTGACCAATGAAATTTCTGTATGGAGTTTATATGCTCTTTTTATGTTCCTCCTCCTCCTCTCGTTCAAGATTCTATGGTCATTCATTCGTCCTGGCAAAAATCAGCTGCTTGAGTCAGTAGTGTGATTTTGTGTCCCCCGCAGTAATTTGCATTGACCTTCATTATCCCATAACTATCCTAACTTATGGCAACTTTCCATTCATTGTCTCGTCATAGCAAATGTGTTTTTTTAATAAAAGTGTAAATCTCAGAACACAGACTTGTCTGCTATTCTGACAATGACATTATAGGGTTATAATATTAGTTGGGCTCATCCATATGGATACAGTAGAAAAGATAAAGCTGCTCTCTTCTTTTTGATTCTCACTGTTATGAGGCTGTTCTACGTTTGTTGCCTTTTATATTACTATAGACCATTGATCACTTATGTCACAGTCTACTATTTGGGTAAAGAGGAGTTGGCTGCTTCCTCAGAAACCACATTTCCTCTCTTGAAGCTTGTTAGCATTTTCACTTCAAGGACTGTTTGCTTGGTTTTACTGTTGGTTCACGTTTGTTTGGACTATTTTCATATGCATGACATATAAGAAACTCTTGTGCTTCCATGAATAATCATGCTATGTACACACAGACTTACCGGACATCATGACAAGCACTCATACGTCTCACCTTCTGTATTGTTGCTTTCCTTAAGGCGAATGTATCACCTACATTATTTTTACCCAGATGATGAAACATTTTCCATTTTTTGAATCATTTTTTATTTTTTTTCCGATTGCAGTTTTTAAAAGTGCATTGTCTGTACATTACTATGAGGGCTGCCATATTGCAGTTAGCAGCATCAACGCCTCCCTCACATGACCGTATGCGATATGTTCGCTCGTACGCATCGTATACGCACATGAATGAAGATTTGACCCAATCGAGTCCCGATCTGTATTCACATATTTCAAGCCATCCACACGGAGCGCTGCTGCATGTATGTAAGAAAACACGCAGAAACTATGGAAGCCAATGATCGCTATAAGATTCTCGGAATGACCAATAATTAGAGATGAGCGAGTATACTCGCTAAGGGTAATTGCTTGAGCGAGCATTGCCCTTAGCGAGTTCGGGTGCCGATGCAGGGGAGCGGTGAGTAGCGGCAGTCAGCAGAGGGGAGCAGGGGGGAGAGAGGGAGAGAGAGATCTCGCCTCCGTTCCTCACTGCTCTCCCCCGCAGCTCCCTGCCCACGGCTGCACCCGAACCTTTTGTCTCGAGAGAGCAGGTACTCGCTAAGTGCAATGCTCGATCAAGCAATTGCCCTTAGCGAGTATACTCGCTTATCTCTACCAATAATGCTTAATTATGGCCAGTTGTCTTCTTTTCCCAATGTTGTCTCCCCCCTCCCTTCTTTCCAGCTGCCATAGAAGTCCATGGGAGCTAGCTGCGTATCTCATCAAAAGCCTCTATGGAAGACTGTTCCAGGCAAGCTCTGGAAGCTGTACAGAGGTCATTGTGCAGTGAGGGTGAGGAGGTGAGCTGTGACCATCACTTATTGTGAAGGGAGATTCCTGTGTTATCAATATGTTACCTTTCATTGCAATTCTGCATGTGATGAATAGATGACTGCTGAAATGTTTTCTTTACAGAACAAGAAGTGTTAGACTAGTATTATAATTAGTGCTCATTATGGAAACTACAAGATTTTAGGATTTTTTTAAACATAGATCATGACATTGGGAATTTTTTAAAAATCACCAAAAATTCGTTAGAAATTGTTAAAATGTGATTTATACAACGGGTCAGTTTTTGATGACACATTTCCTTTAATCTATATTGTGATGCCCATGAAAGAGAATATGTATATCCTAAATTTGTCCAAATTGGCATTCAACAAAATTTGGTCTTGCATGGCCAACCTGGGTACATTCAGTAAAAGGCCACTATCCATCCTATGGTGCCCATAGATATAACAGAAAATTCATGTGAAGAGGCTGATTTGGTGGGATCAGTGACTATCTCATACGAAATTAGTGTGTGCTCACTACAGTATGTCCTGCCGGCAGATTTGTGGGAAAGAAGTATATGGCCTGCTGGTCTCGGCGGAGCCAAACATGCATATGTATGACTGTGATGAAAAGAATAGCTCTCAGTTGTATACGCACCTCGAAAATCTGATATGTATGCCAGAAAATTGTTCCAAGCGTATCCCTTCTCTTTTTTACCAGCACTTTTTGCTTATCCTCTGAGACAGAAACCAACATTTGACTAACGGTGACTGAAGGTGCTCATATGCCTTCAACTGCTATTGGCCAACAGTTGAGCATGCACGTGTCTTCAATGGGTAGCAAGCCAAGTCCACACTCCTCTTGTGGTGGCTTTTCTTTTGAACACAGAAAGAAGGGGCATGGAAAATGTATCACCCAATCCTTCCTTGCACCAAGATCATCTGTCAGGGGAAAGTCAGAAGGCTCCCATACACATTCAATCGAAGTGGGGCTCAACTGATTTTTCTCTTACCTATGTGGGAGGTCAGCAGACTTAAATAATTCATTCTTTTCTGGGATAGTGTGACCACTGATGGTAATAACAGTAATGGATTTGTGTGAAATTAGAGACATAATTCACATTTTTTTCCAGAAACCCTCTTGTCTGTAAACTGTATCCGGCATTGTAGCTCAGCCAACAAAAATAATAATAGTAGTTTTTGATTCTTGAATAACCATAATGTGATCGTATTCTCTCCATGGTTCAGTACTACTTCAGCTACTACTACTACTAATGTAATAGCCATTTTCTCCAAGGTAGGTCTACTTAAAAGTAATTTGCTGCAATATGTAATGAAATCTATTATTATCCAGACTAATATAATAATACTTGGCACAATCAGATAACTGATTTAAGTATCTTTAAAACATAAATTTGACCTGAAGCCAAAATGAGTAGATTGTGAAAATACCATAAAGATTGAGCCGTTAAGCTTCTACTGTTTGCTCAGCGTTGATCTCATGTTGATGTATGTCTGTAACATTCTCCTAGTCATGCTCTTTGTAGTGTCTTTTAGTGGTTAGCGTCAGTGATTGGATGGCACCAGGAAATTTCAATATTATCTCATCTGTCTCCTGATATTTTGTTTTCTGCTTAACAGAAGCGTCTTTCCTGGAAGAGAACTCCCAGGCATGTGCATTACTCTGCATTTATTCATCAAGCGGTGAAATGATCACTTACAGTTTGTGCCACTTTTGTAACCATTAGGATTCTTGTACAATTCTCTTTTATATGGCAATTCAGCTAATTATTATAATATTTGATGCCACCGTCTAAGATGCCCATAAAGAGTTAAAGTAGTGACTAGAGATGAGCGAGTATACTCGCTAAGGCACATTACTCGAGCGAGTAGTGCCTTAGCCGAGTATCTCCCCGCTCATCTCTAAAGATTCGGGGGCTGGTGGCGGGCGGGGAGCGGCAGGGGAGAGTGGGGAGGAACGCAGGGGAGATCTCTATCTCCCCCCCCCCCGCTCACCCCCACTCCCCGCCGCAACTCACCTGTCACCCGCGCCGGCCCCCAAATCTTTAGAGACGAGCGGGGAGATACTCGGCTAAGGCACTACTCGCTCGAGTAATGTGCCTTAGCAAGTATACTCGCTCATCTCTAGTAGTGATAACACAAAATTCAGGGCAGTACATGGCTTGATGAATTTATCCTATGGACATAGGATTTCCCTGCCTGTCGGCATCAAAGTGGTATTGGCAATATTGACTGGCCTAATACTACTGATATACAGGCAACCCCATATATTACCTTATATGATCTACAGAAATGGTGTACAATCATTTAAACTCAAATTCACAGGCTGCACAACCGCTGCTTTATCTCTTTATAGGCTTAGGGCGAGCACCCACTGGCGTTTTTTTACCTGCGTTTTGCGTTTTGCGTTTTTCCTGCACAGGCATAGAGATAACATGTGTTCCTGTCCACTGGCGTTTTTTTTGCATTGCGTTTGCGTTTTTAACATAGGAACTGTCAGTTGCATATGTGTCCTTATTTTTCTCCATGGAAATTAATGGCAAAGCCGCGAAAACGCCGCGAAAACGCCGCGAAAAACACTGCGGAAAACGCGCGGAAAAAACGTGGGACACGCGGCGAAAACGCTGCGTTTTTTTCCCGCGGGAAACGCAAACGCCAGTGGGTGCTCGCCCTTATTGTACATTCCCCTGATTTGGGGAACACTATCTTTTCTCCTTAGGGAGAGCACCTGGAAGGTGAGTGAGTGAGGAGACTTATAAGGCTATTCATGCTCCTCTGGGTGATATGCAAATAAGGGAGATGGAACAATACCTCCACAGTGCCACCTATTGGAAGGCAGCATTCCTGCAAGTCAATGTTAGACTCTTTATATAAGCCTTGTAACAATGACTGGGAATTGAAATTCCCCTGATTATAATGCACCTCTTTAACAATTCTCAGAAGTATGATCAGTTTTGATAACCATGAGGGGGCTAGGAAGGTGTTAGTTGCTGTTGCTGTCAGACATGAGATATACTTGTTTATGGAGTCCTATTGTTATTTTTTTTAAAGTATTTCTTATGGGCTTTTTTTCTGGACCAGGGGTGTCAAACTCATTTTCACTGAGGGTCACATCAGTTTTAGGGCTTATACAGACGAACATGTTTGAGCATGGTTTTGGCAAGCATAAAACTCATGCCCGCAAAATGTGATGAAGCGAACCCATTGATTTCAATGAGCTCCTTCTCATAAGCATGTTTCTCACTGCCATTTAAGTTTATGGCAGGTTAGAAAAAAATCAAGGGGGAGGTTGTGACCCTGCGGACAGCGCTTTTTCATGCACAAATATGCCCCATTGTGGCGAGTGTATTTGTGGCCACAAAATCTGCACCCCAAATGCACAGTGAATAAAACACATTGAATTAAATAGAATCCCTTAAGGGCGAGCACCCACTGGCGTTTGCGTTCTCCGCGGGAAAAAAACGCAGCGTTTTCGCAGCGTTTCTCGCGTTTTTTCCGCGCGTTTTTCGCGGCGTTTTCGCGGCGTTTTGCGTTAATTTCCATTGACATTCATGGGTGCATTAGGAGAAAAATAGGGACACATATGCAACTGACAGTTCCTATGTTAAAAACGCAAACGCAACGCAAAAAAAAACGCCAGTGGACAGGAACACATGTTATCTCTATGCCTGTGCAGGAAAAACGCAAAACGCAGGTAAAAAAACGCCAGTGGGTGCTCGCCCTAAGTGTGCTTTTTTTCCATGTGCATTTTTAGCACTGGGAAAAAAATGCAACATGCTCAATTTTGGTTCACACGGAAGGCCCACGTCTGCTCAAAATCATGCAGTAAATTGCGCAATTTTGTGGGCTTAAATGAAAACAACTGGGCCTACCAAGTCAGCTGACCCGCTTACCGAGTCAGCTGACCTCCCTACCAAGTCAGCGGATCCACCTAATAAGTAGGCTGCCCTGCCTACTCTAACATGGCACTGCCGGGACCAGCGGTTCAGTACAGTATAAAGTGCCAATATGGGTACAATAGCCCACAAACGTGGGCCCTGCATAGCGAGCATTATGTGCTTATGCTTGTGTGCGGCCACCCTTATGGTTGCCTTTAACCCTTTCAAATCCAATTTGTATCCTGGTTTTCCTAGGGGCCTTACTCTTTTTCTGCTGTACTGCATGAAGTGACACATTGGGTAGGCTCTGACAGCAGAGAGGCTGGCAATATACAGTAAGAGAACCCCGACGGACGTCTTCCAACATCGGAGCTGTACAGCCTTAAATCATAATGTCTTCAGAGGTCAGACAGTGGATTGGAAAGGGTTAAAGTGCTGATTGTAATTGTATAGTAAGAGCTCATTCACATAAGAATATTTGCACAGTAAATATCGCCCATTTCAATGGGTTCATCCACAAGAGCGTATTCTTTCACACAATGTGCATTCACGTGAAAAAATATGTGGCAGACGTATTTTGGCACGTATTATGCATTGCAATAGGCCATTGAAGTGAATGAGCGGATATAAATATGTAGTAAACAGGAAATCTGCATATTGAGGGCTTATTTAGACGAACGTGGGCGCAACTACGCTCAGCGGCACGGAGAGTAGTTGTGCCTGAACGAGGGGAATCCTTTCCCCTTTGCCTGCTTTTCTAACTCTGCGCAGTATATTTGTGCACATAAGAAGACGCCGCGGCCTAAAAATTTGGGCGTAAGTGACGTTTGTTGCGGAAATACACAGCGTATTTTTAGAACCAAAATGTGCTTACACCCATGTGAATCAGCCCTAATAGTTACACCCACAATGGTCGCAGTAGTAATAGTTACCCCCATAGTGATACAAGTATTAATGACCCTCACAGTGGCTGCAGTAGTAATTGTGACCCTCACAGTGGCTGCAGTAACAGTGACCCCATAGTGGTCCCAGTAGTAATAGTGATCCCATAGTGTTCCCAGGAGTAATAGTGCCCCCAGGTTAAGTTTTAATGCAAGGCCAACGGGCCGCAGCTACCAAATTTATTTTTGCTGTGCTTTTTTTCCCGTGACATATAGGGCTATTTATTAAAAAAATTTTGACTGAATTTTTTTGTCCGTTTTTTTTTTGGTTTGTTTTATTAGGGGTAAAATATATAAGATACATAATTTTTATAGTCTTGGATTACATACGGTGATGGTTTTGGTTGGCGTCGGTGATGGGTCACTTTCTTTTGCATACATATATTTTATTTTATTATGTCATTTTTTTTAAACTTATTTTTGCAACTTTTTTAACATCTACATCCCCCATGATGTTATAAATGACCCCTGGGGGTTAAACACATTGTCTGTGGTTTTTCTTTATGCTGTGACTAACAGCCAAGGACCCAACTTGCTCCTACCTTTAATCCTGCAGCATATTTGCACTATTAGGGCGCCCACCCACTGGCGTTTGCGATTTTCGCGCGTTTTTCCCGCGTTTTTTGCTGCGTTTTTTGCGGCGTTTTCGCGGCTTTTCCATTAATTTCCATTGACTTTCATGGGTGCATTAGGAGAAAAATAAGGACACATATGCAACTGACAGTTCCTATGTTAAAAAACGCAACGCAACGCAAAACGCCAGTGGACAGGAGTACATTCAATTCTAATTGCTCTGCAGAAAAAACGCAAAACGCAAAGAAAAAAAAATCGCCAGTGGGTGGGCGCCCTAAGCCAGGATTCAAGCCCAGGACCAAGCACCGCACATTTACAGTGCTTAGTTCTTAAATGGTTACCAAATTCCAAACTTAAGGGCTTATTCTTACGGGCATATATTGGTCCGGTTTTCACGCCCGGGCCGATATATACTGCCCCTCTCTGCAAGGGGAGGAGGCGGGACAGGCCGGGAACTAATGCACTAAGCTCCCACTCCCTCTCCACCCCTCGCCACTGTTTGCAATGGGAGGGCTGGGATGGGGCGAAGCTAAGTTCTGCTGTGCACTAGCTACCGCCCCGTCCCGCCTCCTTCCCTTGCAGAGAGGGGCAGCGTACATTGGCCAGCCTGTCTGAATAAGCCCTTAAATCCTATGAAATCATGGTTCGTCGTCGAATATATAATAGTGAAGAGGAGTGTGGGGCTGCACAAGCAGAGAGAATGACACAATGAAGGGACTTCCACATTGGTTTGCCCTGAGTATTTAGTGTATTCGTATAGTAGATGCCTTTATATTATAGCTATTATTCCTAATTCCACTGAATAATTTTCCTGAGCCTGGAGATTTCTACATATGTACAGTAGATTGCAGATGGGCCTTTTATATATATATATATATATATATATATATATATATAGTAGTGCAGTACACAGAAGGGCCTGTAGAGGGCCAGACACAGGACTTATGGTGCAAGGGTTAACCAAGGGGTGGAGCAGGAACCAGATAAAAGCCAGTTCCTGCCAAAGAGAGAGAGAGAAAGAGGGCCAGCGCAGCAGAGTGAGTTGCTGCAGGCTGGTGACCTGGAAAGGCAAGAGTCCGACAGAGATGACGCCCCTGGACTCACCCAAGCAGAGCGGAGGCTGGTGGCCTGGAAAGGCAAGAGTCCGACGGGGATGATGCCCCTGGACTCCCACCCAAGTTGGAGTGCTTATGGACATTGTGTGACGTGCTGTGAAATAAACGCTGGCAGGAGCCAGACAAAGAGATACGCTATTCCTGAGCCGTATTTACCCGTGTGGTGCGCCATTTCTGGTACAAGAGGTCAGCAATCCCTAGGCAAGAGTACCCCCCTTGCTACAATATATATATATATTACACACAAGCTTCACCTAACTGGAATGATGAGGCAGCCTGGCTGGAGGTAATACAAATGACAAAGGTTGCATTTACACCTGGCTGGGGAGTTTAATCATCTACGTTTCGTTTGCCAAACATTATAAACCTTCAGGGTGGGATCAGACTGATGGTACAGCTGCTGACACCATGTGATTGGCCATGGTGCCATTATCTATAGACAAAGCACTTTTGTGCAAACAGACGTGGGGTTACTAACTGGGGTTGATCAGCAATAAAAGGCCATGTTTTGTGTTTTTCCTGCTTTTTCCAGTTACTCATTTTCATAATATTAGTACAAATTTTAGTACTTCATTTCCATGGAAGAATATATGTGCCAGGCACGGTTGTGACACTTGCTGGACATGACTGCGTTTGTGAACCACCTGTTTTTGTTGAATTGGATTGGAAATGTAAGTTAAATATAACTTGTTTTGTGAGACCTTTACACGTTTTATTACATCTATAGTATTTCCTGTATGTATAGGTAAAGTATGTCACTAGTTTACTGCGTTCTTTTTGCTACTTTATGACTCTATTTTTCTCAGAATGTCATTTTTACCACTTGTGCAACAGTCATCAAGTTGAAAAATAAACACAAAACTCAAATAACTTAATAAGCTTTATTCACATCATTTTGCAGGTATCTGCAGTTTTAGCTGTTGCACACCACAAGCCTTTTTTGCTGGACTAGAAAACTGGTATATACCAGATCAAACCATACTTGCCAACAAACTTAGGAAACGCCTGTGAAAGTTTATCAAAATTTATGCCAAAGTGGGTGATTTGTAGGTTCTCTTGCAATTTTTTTTGTTGTTGAGGGGGGTGGTGCTTTCAGGCAGGACATATATGCTGATAATTAAATGGTCATGGCACTTTAAAACAACTTGTGTCAATATGTGATAATTAGCAAAGGTGCAAATCACTTCATGTGACATTACATTTTTGTGCTGAAAAGTTCCTCTAAAAGGGCGAGCACCCACTGGCGTTTTTTTACCTGCGTTTTGCGTTTTGCGTTTTGCGTTTTTCCTGCACAGGCATAGAGATAACATGTGTTCCTGTCCACTGGCGTTTTTTTTGCATTGCGTTTGCGTTTTTAACATAGGAACTGTCAGTTGCATATGTGTCCTTATTTTTCTCCATGGAAATTAATGGCAAAGCCGCGAAAAAGCCGCGAAAACGCCGCGGAAAACGCGCGGAAAAACCGCGGGACACGCGGCGAAAACGCTGCGTTTTTTTCCCGCGGGAAACGCAAACGCCAGTGGGTGCTCGCCCAAATGCTGGAGTCTCCCATCTTTGCTGTTCACTGCCTGTTGTCAATTGAAGAGCATTCATATGTAGTGACTGTGGATGTGGAACCACCGTGTCAACCTACCTGTTAGGTGATGATCCAATCCAGCATGGCTGACAGCCGACCCCAGCGTGGGGGGTAAGATACTAAATGTACAAACCCAGTACACAGATGGAAACTAGGGAAAGTATCTTGCCCTGAGCTGATAACAAAGGGAGAGAAACCCCTGCCTATAAGCGGGGCTAGCATCCTGATAAGGATGACACTACGGTCTTCCTCTAGGCGCTGGGTGACTCTGACAGGACAGAACACCTATATCACAAAAGATTGAATAATACCGGGGAGTACGGAAACAAAGGAGGAACAAGCTGACAAAAATAAACAGAGAAGCAGACTCAAAAGGATAACAGACAGCAGGATACACGAACGGAGGAACAATAAAACCAAGAACACGAGCAGATGGCAAGGTAACTGCCGGAGCAGCGGCTAAACATGGAGTTATGGACACGAATCTCACAACAACACTGCAGCACTGTTTGAAAAGCTATATAGGGTGGTGAATAGAAAAGGTGCATCAGCTGAGCAGGAAGTCCAGAAGCAACCCCAGGAGTGCTGGAAGAGAATACGTATAAGCTCAGTAAACAGAGAGAGTAGGACGATGCCAACATCTGCCAGACACAGAAGCAGAGGATTGTGTCTGAACAGTGCACCTAACATCGCAACAGAATAGAGACATTAAGATAGATAACAGGAAGTGGGGGTGTTGTGTCATGCAGCCCAAGAAAGTCTTTGGAGAAGGAAGTAGGGAGTAGGAAGCTTCTGCAGAGAGAGAAGCACAGAGACTCACACAGACATGCTGCTAACAGTTAGGGATTTACTTTGTTATAGCTACTGAAATAACATCTACACTTACAGGCCTCCCAACAATCCTGGATTTAGTAGGACAGTCCCAGTGTCATGTTCGTCCTAGACTGCAGAAAAAAACAGGAGATGATTGGGTACCAGAGCAGTCAGGGCAGGCGTGTATGCTTGCTACTTGGGTGGCTAGATGCAGGAGCTAACAAAACTTAGGGGTAACAAAAGAGCGGGGCACTCCTAACTCTTCCGACTGAAGCCACCTCGAAGTGGAGCACCCATCCTGAAAGGGACGACCCTACTACTTCCGTGAGCACAGGTCCACGGTCAGAGTGGGACCAGAATACAGAAAACCAGGGACAAACAGAAACTGACAATAAATAAAAGACGAGAACACGGAAAGCAAGACAAACAGAAACACAGGAGCCAGACAACAAACAGAAGAATTGAGCAAGCTTACTTGTTCAGAAACACTGAAGTATAACTGGCAATATAGCAGGGTTATATAGCGAGCGGGGAGAAAATGATTGGATGACAGAGCTGTCAATCACCAGCCACCACCTCAGCTAAAAGCTGCAGGACTAATTAAGCAAGCTAGACAGGACCAAAGATACAAACCCTAGCTAGTCAGGATAGAACCAGAGTAGTAAAGGTCTGCTGGCAGAGGAATGACAATGTACTTGCAGTGACGTGACACCCAGATTTGAAGGACTGTTTCTCCATGTACAATGCACAGAAAATATCATAGCAGCTAGTCTCCACCCACCAACTCAGAGAAAACTGAGAATTAGAGATGCAGCCTTCACAGGAGAAAAACGGTAAAAGAAAATGCAGGATAGAAGCATAGGTGTAGCTAGGTCTTTCTGCATCTGGGGCAAAGATATAATTTTGCACACACACACCACTCCCCCAATTGATGGGTTGGGGGGAGGGATGTGTGTGTAAATATAACATAACTTTTTAATCTTTTTTTTCCCTACATTGTGAAGTCAGGATCTGGACATATTTGTAGAAGAATGTAAACCCAGCATGGACTCCCTGCATGATCACGCAGGATAAGGGGCTTGATAAAGGCCAATTAATGGCCGAAACGTTGCCTTTTATGCGCTCCATGGAACAATAAAGTATTTTTTCTATCTACAACTACCTGTACCAATTTATGCTGCCACACTCATTTACATCAGGATCTGGACATATCTCTGTGTGGCTTCTCCGCAGCTGTGATGAGGCAGCAATATGCGCTAAGCAGCAAATTAGCACTCTTTGTAAATTGATTGCTATTGGCCTCTCTGTTTTGTGGGTGAGGGTGCGGGCAGACGAGCACATAAACGGCGCGTTTTTGCGACCAAACGTATATACGTGACCATCTGAGGCAATGGTTTCGAATGTATTTGTTCACATGGGCGATTTTACGGTGCGTAAAAACGGCAATTCGAAAAAAAACGGAACATATGCGACCGAAATACGCGCCAACGCATATTCGATCGCCGAAAAGACCGTTTGCAAAGTAGGAACAAACGAAAATACGCTTTCTAGCTCTGGTCGTGATCGGTGAAAAACGATCGCTCGGGCGATTATACATTGCGCTCGTGCGAACGTAAATATGCCTACGCTCGTCTGCCCGCACCCTAAGGGCGCCCACCCACTGGCGTTTGCGTTTTCCGCGGGAAAAAAACGCAGCTTTTTCGGCGCGTTTTCCGCGGCGTTTTCGCGGCTTTTCCGTTAATTTCCATTGACATTCATGGGTGCATTAGGAGAAAAATAAGGACACATATGCAACTGACAGTTCCTATGTTAAAAAACGCAAACGCAACGCAAAAAAAAACGCCAGTGGACAGGAACACATGTTATCTCTATGCCTGTGCAGGAAAAACGCAAAACGCAAAACGCAGGTAAAAAAACGCCAGTGGGTGGGCGCCCTTAAGCTGCTGTTTACCAGCATTAGGGCGAGCACCCACTGGCGTTTTTTTACCTGCGTTTTGCGTTTTGTGTTTTGCGTTTTTCCTGCACAGGCATAGAGATAACATGTGTTCCTGTCCACTGGCGTTTTTTTTGCGTTGCGTTTGCGTTTTTAACATAGGAACTGTCAGTTGCATATGTGTCATTATTTTTCTCCTAATGCACCCATGAAAGTCAATGGAAATTAATGGAAAAGCCGCGAAAAAGCGCGGCGAAAACGCTGCGTTTTTTTCCGCGGAAAACGCAAACGCCAGTGGGTGGGCGCCCTTATTGTGCAGCCATTTAACAATAAATTTGTAAACACATGAAATAGTATCTCAGCACGGTTCCTGGCTGTACTGTGACCGTGCTGCTCTGTAGCTCTACTAAAAGCCTGCAGATCTTGGTACAAAAATTCAGTTTGGAGCCCTTGTGCACAATTTGTTTTCATGGCTGCTGGCAACATTTCATCTATAACTTTCTGCTGCATCACTAGTCTATTCACGAGGGGTAAATCGAAATAAAAATCCACATCAAAAATCCATGTGATTGCTGCTGATTTCTAACATGGGTTTCATTTGTTAGAGCTGCAGATTCACATAAGGATTTAGCACATCTAATCAGGTGAGCTAAAGTCACAGGGGCCGATACCAAGGTTCGGGAGAAATAGAAAACCAAGAGGACAAAAGGACAGATGGCGACCATGGAATATTCTCCAACTAGCATAAATAAAATATAAATAATGATAACCAAGCCACTGACTTCACCAGATTGGTGAGTGGGACCAATAATGGCTACCACAAACCGCTTGTAATCCAAGGTTCCTTGTAGACCCACTTATAGGTACATGGGAGATCAGTGGAGTGCCTTATCCAGGAATTTATTGAAAGAGAAACATAGTTACAGTAATCCACTTCTGCAACGTGTTTCTGGGGTAACAACATGGAGGCCCCCTTTATGAAGCAGTAATATGTACAGAAAAATTGAGAATATCTATAGTTCTAGAAGTAATAATAGGAATTACCCTCATTAGCAAGCAGTGGTGGCAAGGCAGTATGGCACGCTCCATAACCCGGAGGTTATGGGGCGGCCAGTCAGCGGCTACTTAGATATCAGTAAATACAGAAGGAATTATCCCAAGCTAAAGGGAAGCATCAAAATTACAACAAATGGATGGAGATAATAGAGAAAGCTATTGGATGGATATATTGGATGTAATAATAAAGATTTAGCGTGTAATATTTCTTTTAAAACAAGCCCACTGCATAAAAATTAGGGGAAAAGAATAAGACGAGGTAAAATAAAATAAAAAAGGAAGATTGAATACACAGTAGTGGGTGAGATGTGTATATATAAATATAAGAATTAATATAAAGCATTTAGTTATTATAAAATGGGGTATAAATGTACTGCGTGTCCATGTACCACCACAATGAAAATAATTTTACAACTGGAATGCCTCATAAAATCCATTGATGAAATAGAAAAAAGAGAAAAATTCTATATGAAATATAAAATTGATATATATGTAAAACTGTCTGGGCTTAAAAGAGAAAATATATTTAGTAAAATACAATAAAACATAATGAATAAAATGGTAAGTAAAAAAACAATACAATAAAGTAGAAACCGCATTATGTTAATGAGCAAAGGCAGAAGCAGGGGGTAAACCACAAGTGTAAATAATGCATGTGGACAACTGAAGGGAAGAAAGAAGGCACACAAATTATGTATATTACTGTGGAGGCACCTGAGATTAATTGATATTTTCTAAAGCTTTATTAAAGGCCCATTTACACAGAGCGATGATCGCTCAAACGACAGTTTGAGTGACAGCTTTGAGCGATCATTTTGCATAAACTATTAAGTAACTATTCAGCTACTTAGTAGCTTATTAGCATGCAAATGAAGCCTTTAGGTGAATACAGTTAATAGCCAGAGGGCTCTTATCTCCTTTCAGCTTCTTTGTTCTCCGACAGGTTAAATAGCTGAAACAATGCTATCAGCATTACCCGTGGGGAACTCAGCTTGCGGTCCTGATCAGTCCTGTATGATTTTTAGGTTGGCTAGAATTGAACGATCAAGGAACAGTGCACGATGGCTGCGCATAGATGCATAGATGCAACGATTATCACTCTAACAATCGCTTTTTGGCGATTTTTGAGCGATCATCGCTCCGTGTAAATGCGCCTTAAGGCAATGTAGGATTAGAGTGTGTAAGCAGTAGATCAGGTACATTTCTTTTCTTCTTAATTTCTGTTATTGCCCTACTGGTACTGACATGCATATGGGTCTTTATTATCGAATGTCAAGAAATGCCTGGAAACACTATGTTTTTCATATCCGTTCACAATGTTGAATCTATGTCTATTGATCCTTTCCCGCAAGGTGTTAATGGGGCGGCTTACATATGTAAGGTGGCAAGAACATTTAAGGAGATACATAATGTAGAGTGAACTACATTTCAACTGTTGTCTAATCATAATAATTTATATATATATACTTCCCACCCATTAGTGTATAGTAAATTTTTGCCTTTTTATTTTATTACAGTTCACCCTATTCTTTTTCCCTCAAAACTTTTATGACATTGAGCTTGTTTAAAGAGAAATATCTTACTCCAGTTCTTTATTACTATTCTTTATAATCTCCATCCATTTGTTGTAATTTTGATGAATCCCTTTTGCTTGGGATAACTCCTTTTGTATTTACTGCTTTCTATGTAGCGGCTGACTGGCCGCTCCATCACTTCTTGTCCATGGCGCTCCGGCCGGTTGAATGCTAGCGTCACTTCCGGTTCTGCGGTCACTTCCAGTTTCTAGAGCTCACCATCCCGCGCTGCCTCCAGCGTCATCTACCAATTCCACCAAAGAAGGTAATTGCTGTTATTACTTCTAAAACTATAAATATTCTCAATTTTCCTGCACAATTAAATGCTTGATAAAGGAGGCCTCCATGTTGTTAACCCTGAAACGCATTGCAGAACCTGATTACTGCAACTTTCTGTTTCTTTCAATACATTTTTGGATAAAGCACTCCACTATCCACCTGTGTGTTTATAAGTGGACCTACAAGCAACCTTGGATTAAAGGGGGGTTGTGGTGGCCATAACTGGTCTCACTCACCACTCTAGTGACGTGGCTTGGTTATCATTACTTATATTTCCATCACAGATCTATCAAAATACCAGAAGAAACATGTAGCACTGCTTCTTCTGTCCAAAAGATGGGCAGCTGGGCAGAAAGCTGGCGGAGCTCAATATAGTCAACGGGATCCATCTGGCACTGTTCGGTTCTGAATATAGATGGAACCATTCAGCCTCAGGGATTCCCCTTTCCTGCTCCCCGCATGAAGCAGGAAAGTGGAATCCACAACGCAGATGTGAAACCATCCTATCACGTACATTACACCTAAAGGTTTGTTTATATATATATATATATATATATATATATATATATGTCTGTTTTGTTCTTCCACTGTAGCTATTAATTACGGTGGCCAGATGGTACATTTTAGAAAAATTCTGTTCTTGAATTGTGGTCAAAACCACACATTTTAAAAGTCAACCAATCCATTGAGGTTTTCTTACAGCATTGACCTGAATGTAGGAGAACCATAGCATACAAAACCACATGTAAGACAACACAAGAAAAGGGGAACTTAATATAGTTATGATGAAAGAAGGGAAAGGAGGATAATGGCTAAAGTCTTTAAAATAAACAAGAAGGGGGCAAGATCAGAACTAGCATTAGAACGTGTAATAACTTGGACCAAGCTGTCTGTAATGTAGCAAACATTTTAACAGCAAGGGATGGACTGCATCCTTATGATGTAAACGAATTATTACCCCAATTTTCATGCATATTAGGACCCTAATTTAACAAACAAAGGGTTATAAAAATACCATTATGAGAAAAATGACATAGCAAGAAATCCCAAGGCAGACTTTGCAAGGTAGATTCCAATATGAAAAAAAATATAGGGGAGTTATAACACATACAGTGATCAAAAGCTGTAGTCCATGCTTGCTCTTGCTTTGTTATACGTGTTGCATTTAATACACAGCATATTTTGTGTACCTCAAGCTGCTGTGAAGCTACGTAAAACTGTCAACATATTATGTAGAATCTCTCAAAGCAGGTAAATCAGCAGAACTGAGGAGGCAGAATATAAAGTGTATTTATTGATGTAAGTATGTAACACACCCATGTCTGAAAAATAACATGATCCAATGTAAAGGAGACACAGCTGTAATGACATCAGCTGGACACAAGACAGCAAAACCTGACTTCAGCTATAGCAGTTGCCTTTTATGGGTAATAATGGTGTCTCCTAGTACTCAGAAAGGGCTAAGACCTAAAGTAGAGTTTTAAAATTGGAAAATCACAAAAACAAATAAGTAAAGCATATAGCTAGAAGATCTCTTCCAGATTTGTGAACCATCGAGACTCAAATTGGATGGAACAATTTCCTCATCTCTTAAAAAATTAGTCTATTGCCAATTTCAGGTTAGTTTAAAAACTTTCTATAAGCTTTGTGGACAGTTTTTAGGTGATACAAAATTTGTGTATGAGAGAAAACCTAAAGACATTGGCCACTTTACTATTAACAAGTGCTTAGGAAATCAGTTCAGTAGTAACTTATTAATGTATTCATTATTTCTGCTGTGCTGCGTTCTGCAGAATTACAGAAGTCATATCTGCTGGATCCCCTCCCATGTCCCATCCTGACTGCTCTTCAGTCTATACGATGGAGGAATTTACCGTGTGGAGCGGTGTGTCTTGTGGGCTGATTCCACCCATGTGAGAAGTCCCTCAAGGTCTTGGGGAGGAATTAGTTTTTGCCTCTCTTTGGTATTGACCTCATAGGAACAACCTGGACTGATTAACTATGATTACAACACTGGGCAATACTTCTAAAGCAAAGAGAAATGACTCCAACAATGAAGACACTGCTACGTTTCAGTGAACCTAGAAAGGGATTCATAGACCATAACAAATTGTGCTGAGCTGTAATTAGCATGGCCCTATGGAAAAAAAACATGCATTTTTGTGCGTAATTGCAACACCTCTTGTAATGTAATGACCCTTGTCCAGTTAAACCAAAAAAATTCTTTAGATTGGGAGCAGCCAAATGCAAACAAGAAGTTAAAGTGTTCTTCGTGTAGTGAGTAAGATCTAATTAACACTGAGCATGTAGTAAACATGTAACCTGCTAACCCGGACTGAAAAATAGTAAAGGAACTGACTGACATATGCAAACAAATTCTCCTCTGTCTACATGACAATCTGTCCCTTGTACATGGCTACAAGCAGCTTGTTTCTGGGGAGATTTGACTTTGCTCTACAAGACACAAAACCATGCACCTTGTAAAATTAAGGTTATTTTTACATGGGCTGAAAGTCGCCCGAGTAATCACTCTGTAAGGGGTTCATGCCAACGGCTGTATGCGTAGAATGCTGTGGGTCTCCCAGCAGTGGTTTACACATTTCCATCCATACGCGGCAGAGACCGCCTATGGCACTGCACATGCCCATGAATCACACGCTCACAGATATGTGCAGTATGATTATTTTTCTTTATTCTCTGCTTTGCTCAGAGCAGGGATGTGTATGGAATGCTGCCCATATGCAATGTATTCGGTATGGAAAGTGCATCATATGCTGGCCATACAAGGGTGTAGGGCTCATGCTGCGTTCAAACGCAGAGAAATATTCCTCTTGCGTATCGATATGCAGTGTCCACATGTCAGTGTGCATGGAAAAATGAAAGTCCATTGGCTTTCATTGACTCCATTCGCCACATATCACGTGTCCCTGCAACACATGAGCGATACGTGGTGAAAACATGGTCATGAACATGAGCCCTAACGAGCGCTTACAGACGACTGTAGGCCCATGGAAACATGGGAACCGACAGCAGGTGAGCGACAATCATTCACTTGTCGGAGTTGTTTAGTTTTCAGCTCACCTAAAAACCAAGTGACTGTCAGGGTGCGTTCACACGAACGTATATCGGCTCGGTTTTCACGCCGAGCCGATATACGTTGTCCTCGTGTGCAGAGGGGGGAGGATGGAAGAGCCAGGGCCAGGAACTGTGCTCCCGCCCCCTCTCTGCCTCCTCTCCGCCCCTCTGCACTATTTGCAATGGGGAGAGGTGGGACAGGGGCGGGGCTAATTACCAGACCTTAGCCCCGCCCCCGTCCTGCCTCCTCTCATTGCAAATAGTGCAGAGGGGCGGAGAGGAGGCGGAGAGGGGGCGGGAGCACAGTTATTGGCCCTGGCTCTTCCATCCTACCCCCCCCCCCCCCCCCCTGCACCCGAGGACAATGTATATCAGCTCGGCGTGAAAACCGAGCCGATATACGTTCGTGTGAACGCACCCTCAGGGCGAGCACCCACTGGCGTTTGCGTTTTCCGCGGGAAAACAACGCAGCGTTTTCGCCGCGTTTCCCGCGTTTTTCCGCGCGCTTTTCGCGGCGTTTTTCGCGGCGTTTTCGCGGCTTTTCCATTCATTTCAATGGAGAAAAATAAGGACACATATGCAACTGACAGTTCCTATGTTAAAAACGCAAACGCAACGCAAAAAAAACGCCAGTGGACAGGAACACATGTTATCTCTATGCCTGTGCAGGAAAAACGCAAAACGCAAAACGCAGGTAAAAAAACGCCAGTGGGTGCTCGCCCTAAGTCTGTGAAAACAGGAACCACCTAAACTGCTCAACTATAATGACAGCACCGAGCGTTACTTCTAAAGCAAAGAGAAATGACGCTAACAATGAAGATACTGCTGCATTTCAGTGAATTTAGAAAGGACTTCATAGACCATAACGTGCTGAGCTGTAATTAGCATGGCCCTATGGGAAAAACATGCAACATGAAGTCCAAACAGGAAGTCCTTCATCTATGTCTGCCAAGAAAATCACCCTAGGAGTCAGTCATGACTCTGTGCTTGCACCAGGGGACTTTACCTTTACCATTCCTCTATGAACAACTGCCTGTCTACTCTGAATGGAAGAACGCGGCTTGAAAAGATCTGGCGCGCTCCACCACCATTCATCACGCAATAATCGCTCCTGTGCAGTAGTTGGGATGGTTGTTGGGCGCACACTTGTCGTATGTCCGAATTGCGCCTGAGAGACAGCTGTCCGTGTGCTGTCCGATACATTGGCATAAATTTGCATGTCCTAATGATACGGATAATAATAGGTCATGTGATGAGCTTTTTTACATAGAAAATCATGCTTAGCCCCATAGACTATTATGGGTCCATGTGCTGTCCGTGAATTAACATAAGACTACACAGACCCAAATATTTTAGTGTGCTGGAGGCCTAAGATGTACGCTGCTAGTAGTCAAGAATAGATTTCAAAATATCAGACATAGATGTCCTACAGTTGCAAGAAAATGTAAGTGAAGCCTTTATATTTACCTGGATTTCTGCATTCATTACTAATAAAATGTGGCTTGAATGATACTGAAATGCGGATAAAAGCTGGTAGGATCCAAAAATGGTCCAGCTTGTACTGAAAGAAATCTGAATAACAGGTCTACAACATTGTATATTTTTTGAAGGCTGAAACCAACTGAGGGAAAAGAAAATATATGTTGGGACAGAATTACTAAAGGCCCATTTAGATACAACGATCGCTCAAAATTCGCTCACAGCCATCTTTTGACCAAGAATCGTTGGGTCTAAATGCACAGACATCGTGCAGTTTTTGTGCACGATTCGCTCTTCGCTCAATTCTAATTTTCTAGAATTGAGCGATGATCTCTTATCACAGTCGGCAACGCTGATAAGATTCTTTCAGCTCGTGTCCTGCTGGTAGCTCACAGCGAGACATGAGCTGTAAGGGCGCAGAACAATGCAGCTGTTTGTTTATGCAGTGCCCCGCTCTGCCTGCATAGCTCTTTAGTAGCTAATTAGCTACTATAGACTATGCAAAGATGATCGCTCAAAACTATCACTCAAACTGTCGTTTGGGCAATCATCTTTCAGTGTAAATGGGGCTTAATACTGTCTAAAAGTTAAACATTGCATTAGACTAGACAAACTTATAATGTGTCAGTGACTCATTCTGGATGATAAATCTGGGGCATCTTCAAACACTTCTTTCTCACTGTATATTACCTATTAGTTGGCTTAGTTTATATTTGGTGAAACTTTAAGTGCATAATGTCACACTTAGGCCACACCCCTTGCCCTCAAAGGTAAGCCCCTTGTCCTATGCTGCCAAAAAAATGATTAAAAAATTGGCAGCATTGCCCTACCATTACCAATAATGAGTTTATGAATTTTCCAGCAATTTTGCTTTACTGAGTGCTGCCCATCATTGTAATGTTGTCATATTCAATATACAGTATTATGGATACGCATAACTTTTAAACCTGCTCTGTTTCTCTAAAACCTGACAATACCTATCTCTCATCCATATAATGACCTTAAATTCCCTCACGTAACTGAATGATTCTGGATGAGGACAGACAACTTCCTGGGACACGGCATTCCTCTATGTAAAAAGTAAATAGAGGTGTGAGAGTTATTTGCGTGGAGATATAACATTTTCAAGAAGCTGGGTGAAATAATCACCTTTTTATAGATTCAATATTTTTATCTATATTACATGCAATATGACAATTGCTCACCCTTACAATAAAATAGAAGGGTGATCTAAGGTGATTGCAAATATATGATATGGTAGGAAAATTGTTATGGATGCTCAGCAAATATTCTGCAAAAAGTGCACTCATAAACTCAATGAATACAGTCATAAAATTCCACAATAACATCTTGTATTATTTAGATTCTAAAAAGGTGGTGGAAATTAAGCTGTTTAGGCCCAAAATCAAGTGTTTGGAATACATTTCCTGAGGCCTCATGCATACGGCCATATCATGGCTCCGTTTTCTTATTCTAGAGTTCTGGTTCATATAAGGAATTCCCATGCAGGTTATCCTCTTCAAAATGTCCATGTGCCCTAATAGGGAATATCTCTCCGGTCCTTACAAACCCCTAAGAGGTTGTATTTTCAAGATTTCACCAGTATGGCGCAGGTGATATCATTATCGTTGGTGCTTCAGAAATTGCCGTAGATGTTCTTTCTGTACAATATGCTGAAAACGTGACCTATTGGTGTGTCATGAGGACAAAAGTTTGGGAAACACTGGGGTATATGAACAGTGATTTTCTTGAGGAGATAGCTCCTTTAACCTCCTCCCGCAACAGGGCATAACTGTACATTCTGGCAGGGAGGTGCTTAGTGCAACAGGACGTACACTTACGTCCTGTGGATAGCGCGAGATCAGAAGAGATCTCGCGCTATATGGCAGCGGGAACCGGCTGTCACCGATAGCCAGGCTTCCCCTGCAACAGCGGGGGTGCATCGGGACAGCGACCCCCGCTGTTAACCCATTCCCTGCCGCGATCTATGTAGATTGCGGCACGTAAAGGGTTCACATAGGGAGCTGGCTCCCTCTGTGATGTCATCGGACTCTCATGATATAATCACGGAGAGCCTGACGGGCTGCCATGACAACAGGACGCCAGCTACAGGCTTCCTGCATTGCCAGAGCTTGTGATTGTTAATACAAAGTCGACTGTGCTGTCTTATAGATATGCTTCCTCCCATGTGTATATATATATATATATATAGTATATATGTTTGGCTTACCCCTCACTATATATATATATATATATATATATATATATATATATATATATTTCCCCTGATGTGTAGTGCGGTACGTCAGTGCAGATGTTAAATGGTGGTAAGGGACTCCAGGAAGCAGAATCAATGCTGAAGACATGGAACAGTTTATTTATTTACAATGAGAACAGACTTCAGCTTTTCAGTGCAATTTTATAGTTATTTTATTTTAATACCACTAGTCTACCACCAAGGCTGTTGGTCTGCTGCTCCACCATTTTCTTTCTTTTTTTAAAATTTCTTTTCTCTTATCATTACTACAGAGCTATTTGCAATTAAGAGGCAACTATAGGGAATAAGAAATTAGAAGTTTCAGACAATCAAATAGAAAATAGTTATTTGAAATAAAGACAGTATTAGAAATTGAAGGGAGAAAAACAATTGGGTGTAGCAGTTTCCACTATTATAATCAGAAACTGAGCTGCGGGCAGGCAGTGATTGCTTCCATAGATATAGGCATCTAAAGTAGCATCCAAGAGAACAGTGGGCAGAAGTCACTGGAGCATTGTAGTGAAAAGAAGGGCTCCGCCTCCTAGCAGATTATTGAGGGTGACAATAAGATACGCTATTTACTCCACCACGTAATTCTTGCTATCGTTTACATTAGCAAGAATAAGATAATACAATATCCACTTATTATTTGGTGGATATATGGCGTATTATCCACTATTCCACCCTCTCCAGTAAATCTGCATGTGAACTGTCATCTCCCTGCTTGGCTTTGAATTCCTCTGCCGTCAGTGCTGTTCTGTGATTGGATCGAGCGCCAGCTTGATGGGCTCTGCAAACATCTCCCGGAGGCCCTTTTCCACACAAATGAAGATGATAAAGTGTTAATAGACATTTGTGTCCATTAACACTTTATGCAAAATGATTGCTAAAACTTTCAATCATTTAAAAAATGGTCTTTGCGTTTAAATGGGCCTTTCCATATGCAATATTAGTGTGCAAGTGATTACATTTAAGCATGCACGTTCTTTACTTCTGGGTCACCAATCCTATCTCTAAATTAACTATTTTTATACAATACAACATTGTTAAATCCTCCCTGCAACTAAGGGCAATTTACTATTTCTTAGTACAAAGTTGTTAATAAGAGGAAATGGCCTACTTAAGTTCAGTCTGTTGTCACTAATGTGACCTGCTCCAGCATGAATTTACAATAATACTGAAACAAAGTGTGATGGATTTCTTACAGTCCTACTGATTAATTTCCTGCCACGGGTTTTTTTTCTTTGCCATAGACTAATAAAAACTTCCTTGTTACTGTGTGGCTGTCACTGTTTTTCTCCTCTTAAAGCAAGGTTTGTGTATCTGAAGATTAGGTTGCCCTTTCTAGGAGGAGAGAAATGTTTTTAATATGAAATACATCAAAAGTAAAAGTGGGTGACAAATGTTTAGATTTGTTAAGAATCTCTGCTTTGATCAGGGATTTTCTGTTTTAATCAAGAGTTTGACAAATGTCCTCGGCTTAGTCTCAAACATCTTGTGTCTGTCTGCAGAGTACTTACACAGAGTGGAATCCATTTGATCATGCACTTGCCCTGCTCTCTATAGAATACCCGCTCTACTACTTACTGTACAATGGCATTGGTTTAGCTGCGTATCAGCTGATACTTTGCCGGATATCTTCATACAATCTCAGCTGTATTTAATGAATCTCAATCATTATTAGCTGTCTCTGCTTGGTGGGTAATCTAACATTTTGATTGATCATAGACAGTTTGTAGAATAAAATATCTACCGTATTTTTCGCTCTATAAGGGCGAGCACCCACTGGCGTTTGCGTTTTCCGCGGGAAAAAAACGCCGCGTTTTCGCGGCGTTTTTCGCGCCGTTTTCGCGGCGTTTTTCGCGGCGTTTTCGCGGCTTTTCCATTAATTTCCATGGAGAAAAATAAGGACACATATGCAACTGACAGTTCCTATGTTAAAAACGCAAACGCAATGCAAAAAAAAACGCCAGTGGACAGGAACACATGTTATCTCTATGCCTGTGCAGGAAAAACGCAAAACGCAAAACGCAAAACGCAGGTAAAAAAACGCCAGTGGGTGCTCGCCCTAAGACACACTTTTCTTCCCTCCAAAGCAAGGGGAAAAAGTCATTGTGTCTTAGGGCGAGCACCCACTGGCGTTTTTTTACCTGCGTTTTGCGTTTTTCCTGCACAGGCATAGAGATAACATGTGTTCCTGTCCACTGGCGTTTTTTTTGCGTTGCGTTTTTAACATAGGAACTGTCAGTTGCATATGTGTCCTTATTTTTCTCCTAATGCACCCATGAAAGTCAATGGAAATTAATGGAAAAGCCGCGAAAACGCCGCGAAAAACGCGCGGAAAAATCGCAGGAAACGTGGCGAAAACACTGCGTTTTTTTCCCGCGGAAAACGCAAACGCCAGTGGGTGCTCGCCCTTATAAAGCGGATGTGCCGAAATTCATCAAGATCGCCATTTTTTCACAACTAAGGGCTTACATGGTCAGACAAAATGTCTATAATGAGCAACAATTGCTAACATAGCAAGTCGATTAGAGTTTTTTAAAAACATTTATTTGTTACAATTATCGTCTCTTGTTGGGGTCATTTTTGTAGGAATGATTGTTTGCATGGTTGCTCGTTCCTCCCTCCCATACACTCTCTATTGTTGTCATCAGCACATCCCCTTTTTACGAGAGGGGATGTGCAGCCGACAGTTTATGCCATTTGATCATTGAGCGGGTTTTCACTGGTTCCAAGACAGCAGACGTAGACCTACAGTCCAATATAACCAATTTGGCTTAGGACTACATCTGGGGTTCCCTGGTTTTCACACTTTAATCCCATCAGTTAGGATCTGGTCTTTGTTGCAGGGGATCCAAGAGCTTTACCCAAGAAATAATCTTGGTTATGTGGCTGCTGACACAACCAAGTCAGAACCACCGTAATGCAGTACTAGAGGGCGTAGAAAGAGACGTTGTCATGGAATAAAGCCAAGGTAAGGACAGGGAGAATACTTTCATAATGATGAAACAGGGTGGAGGCAGGCAGCAGACAGAGTAAACATGGCCAATAAACAGGCCAAAGTCAGGAGAGGCGCAGGCAAGAAAGCAGGGAGAACACTATTATACCTTCGCACACTAGGAAACTAATTGCTTAGGCACTTGCTAGCGGGAAAGGGGGGTGGTTAAAATAGTCAGACTTGTCTGGATTGGCCAGGGATGGAAAAGCTGGGTATCCTATGGGTAACAGGAAACTGACAGGAGATGTGGTATCTGCCACAGACAACATGAGGGACATAGTGTTGACCACAACTAACAGCAGGAGAAGGTAGGGGACACAGTCGATCATAATCAATAGCTATAAGAACTGGGCGATGCTCAGGAATAAACACTTGTACAACCAATCATCACCCCATGTAAAAAGCCCTTTAACAGATGTCATTCTGAACTCAGCATTTAGTGTGTTAAAGAGAAATGGCTTCCATGCTCTCTTCAACTATTTACTGGCTATCTATTTGTTCTTTTGGCTACGGTCGGATGTATGGTTTCCATCTGTATTGTGTCTGAATAAAAACCTTATGTGCTTTTAAAGCTTTTATTTGTAACTTAAAGTGAGCCTAAACATTAGTCTAATGTTGATCAACTCTTTACATTTAAAGTCTATGGCCGCCTTTACTGAGCAGCCAAGAAAAAGAATCCACACAGTACAACTCTCTGCTATGACTTGGGACAATAGTAGTAGTTATTTGCCAGTAGACTACAGATAACAGGTGTACTAATAACTTTTTGTAACAGCTCATACAGAGAGTGGGGGACCACCCTGGCTCAGGGCCCACTGGGGAATTCATCTGTTCCCCTGTGGGCCAGCCCAAGCCAGCATATACTGTATCTTACTAGCTGCAACAGTTTTGTCATGAGCTGTGTATGTTACACCATTAGGTAACTAGTAGAGATGAGCGAGCACCAAAATGCTCGGGTGCTCGTTACTCGGGACGAAAATTTCGCGATGCTCGAGGGTTCGTTTCGAATAACGAACCCCATTGAATTCAATGGGCGACCCGAGCATTTTTGTATATCGCCGATGCTCGCTAAGGTTTCCATTTGTGAAAATCTGGGCAATTCAAGAAAGTGATGGGAACAACACAGCAACGGATAGGGCAGGCGAGGGGCTACATGTTGGGCTGCATCTCAAGTTCCCAGGTCCCACTATTAAGCCACAATAGCGGTAAGAGTGGGCCCCCCCCCTCCCAACAATTTTTACTTCTGAAAAGCCCTCATTAGCAATGCATACCTTAGCTAAGCACCATACTACCTCCAACAAAGCACAATCCCTGCCTGCATGACACTCTGCTGCCACTTCTCCTGGGTTACATGCTGCCCAACCCCCCCCCCCCCCCCCCCCCGCCCCGCACGACCCAGTGTCCACAGCACACACCAAAGTGTCCCTGCGCAGCCTTCAGCTGCCCTCATGCCACACCACCCTCATGTCTATTTATAAGTGTGTCTGCCATGAGGAGGAAACGCAGGCACACACTGCAGAGGGTTGGCACGGCTAGGCAGCGACCCTCTTTAAAAGGGGCGAGGCGATAGTCCACAATGCTGTACAGAAACAATGAGAAATCCAATCCTGTGCCACCTCCATCAGGAGCTGCACACGTGGGCATAGCAATGGGGAACCTATGTGCCACACACTATTCATTCTGTCAAGGTGTTTGCATGCCCCAGTCAGACCGCGTTTTTTTTATAAATAGTCACAGGCAGGTACAACTCCACAATGGGAATTCCGTGTGCACCCACAGCATGGGTGGCTCCCTGGAACCCACCGGCGGTACATAAATATATCCCATTGCATTGCCCTGCACAGCTGAGGTAACGTCAGATAAAATACAGGTGGGCTTCGGCCCACACTGCATGCCCCAGTCAGACTGGGGTTCTTTAGAAGTGGACACATGCAGTTACAACTCCGTGTGGACCGACAGCATGGGTGGGTGCCAGGAAGCCACCGGCGGTACATAAATATATCCCATTGCATTGCCCTGCACAGCTGAGGTAACGTCAGATAAAATACAGGTGGGCTTCGGCCCACACTGCATGCCCCAGTCAGACCGGGGTTTTTAATACATAGACACAGGCAGGTACAACTCCCTAATGTGAGGTCCGTGTGGACCGACAGCATGGGTGGCTCCCTGGAACCCACTGGCAGTACAAAAATATATCCCATTGCAGTGCCCTGGACAGCAGAGCTAACGTCTGATTAAATACAGGTGGGCTTCGGCCCAAACTGCATGCCCCAGTCAGGCTCGAGTTTTTTATAAGTATACTGTTACGGCACTCTGCCCCCCGAGCGCCAGTTGGGGTGCCTTGAGCTCCCGCACCCCCACTGTCCCTGCCTACTTGCCTCGGCCCTGGCTAACCCCAGGCGGACAACTGGACGGCGGTCCCTGCTCTGGCTGGGGACCTGGCGACTGACAAGCAGGAAACTACCTAATGGGGGAAACAGAGTGCCGACAGAGGAGGCAGATGAATCAGACCAACAAAACTTGCAAGGCTGGAGATGGGACCCACAGGCAAACTCGCAGGGTGCTGGATAGCAACTAGTGCTGACTGGGCCAGACTAGATTAGAGGCAAACAGAACCAACACAAACAGACAGAGTAATAGGGGACCAGAGGGAGCTGACCGACAACTAGGGACTGACTGAGGAGACCCGCAGACAGACTGGCTAGGTGCATGCAGAACCAATAACTGGCAATGAGCTCAGTTCACTGCCAGTCTTTTAACCACAAGGTTCCGCCCAGGGGCGGAGAGTGGGAGGAGGCAACTCCACCCACTGCTGTATAAGAAGCACAGAGGAGTGCGGGCGGCACCCTACGGGCGGGCACGCCCACGCCGCCACCCACTGGCCAACCCAAGCTGCTGGGATGACCTCGACACAGGGCTCCAGGCTGCTGGAGCCGACGCCGGAGCGACGCGCGCCGACCGCGGAACCCCATGCCGCACTGTATGGTAACATATACACAGGCACGTACATCTCCCTAATGGGAAGTCCATGTGGACCGACAGCATGGGTGGGTCCCAGGAAGCCACCGGCGGTACATAACTGTATCCCATTGCATTAGCCAGCACAGCTGATGTAATGTCAGCTTTAATGCAGGTGGGCAAAAAATTATTTGGATTACACTCTAGGCGAGGGCCCAAAAAAATTGGTGTACCAACAGTACTAATGTACCTCAGAAAAATTGCCCATGCCCAACCAAGAGGGCAGGTGAAACCCATTAATCGCTTTGGTTAATGTGGCTTAATTTGTAACTAGGCCTGGAGGCAGCCCAGTTAAAATAAAAATTGGTTCAGGTGCAAGTTTCAACGCTTTAATGAGCATTGAAACGTATAAAAATTGTTTACAAAAATTATATGACTGAGCCTTGTGGGCCTAAGAAAAATTGTACACAGATTGATGAAGCTAAAAGGTCCACGTTTTTGATGGTGATAGAGAACGATGCTTCCATCCGCGGGTGCAGCCTACGTATTGTTTAGGTATCGCTGCTGTCCGCTGGTGGAGAAGAGAAGTCTAGGGGAAATCTAGGCTTTGTTCATCTTGATGAGTGTAAGCCTGTCGGCACTGTTGGTTGACAGGCGGGTACACTTATCCGTGATGATTCCCCCAGCCGCACTAAACACCCTCTCTGACAAGACGCTAGCCGCAGGACAAGCAAGCACCTCCAGGGCATACAGTGCGAGTTCAGGCCACGTGTCCAGCTTCGACACCCAGTAGTTGTAGGGGGCAGAGGCGTCACGGAGGACGGTTGTGCGATCGGCTACGTACTCCATCACCATCCTTTTACAGTGCTCCCGCCGACTCAGCCTTGACTGGGGAGCGGTGACACAGTCTTGCTGGGGAGCCAGAAAGCTGTCAAAGGCCTTAGAGAGTGTTCCCCTGCCTGTGCTGTACATGCTGCCTGATCTCCACGCCTCCCCTGCTACCTGGCCTTCGGAACTGCGCCTTCTGCCACTAGCGCTGTCGGATGGGAATTTTACCATCAGTTTGTCCGCCAGGGTCCTGTGGTATAGCATCACTCTCGAACCCCTTTCCTCTTTGGGTATGTGAGTGGAAAGGTTCTCCTTATACCGTGGGTCAAGCAGTGTGTACACCCAGTAATCCATAGTGGCCAGAATGCGTGTAACGCGAGGGTCACGAGAAAGGCATCCTAACATGAAGTCAGCCATGTGTGCCAGGGTACCTGTACGCAACACATGGCTGTCCTCACTAGGAAGATCACTTTCAGGATCCTTCTCCTCCTCCTCAGGCCATACACGCTGAAAGGATGACAGGCAAGCAGCATGGGTACCCTCAGCAGTGGGCCAAGCTGTCTCTTCCCCCTCCTCCTCATGCTGCTCCTCCTCCTCCTCAACATGCTGAGATATAGACAGGAGGGTGCTCTGACTATCCAGCGACATACTGTCTTCCCCCGCCTCCGTTTCTGAACGCAAAGCGTCTGCCTTTATGCTTTGCAGGGAACATCTCAAGAGGCATAGCAGAGGAATGGTGACGCTAATGATTGCAGCATCGCCGCTCACCATCTGGGTAGACTTCTCAAAGTTTCCAAGGACCTGGCAGATGTCTGCCAACCAGGCCCACTCTTCTGTAAAGAATTGAGGAGGCTGACTCCCACTGCGCCGTCCATGTTGGAGTTGGTATTCCACTATAGCTCTACGCTGCTCATAGAGCCTGGCCAACATGTGGAGCGTAGAGTTCCACCGTGTGGGCACGTCGCACAGCAGTCGGTGCACTGGCAGATTAAACCAATGTTGCAGGGTGCGCAGGGTGGCAGCGTCCGTGTGGGACTTGCAGAAATGTGCGCAGAGCTGGCGCACCTTTCCGAGCAGGTCTAACAAGCATGGGTAGCTTTTCAGAAAGCGCTGAACCACCAAATTAAAGACGTGGGCCAGGCATGGCACGTGCGTGAGGCTGCCGAGCTGCCGAGCTGCCACCAGGTTACGGCCGTTGTCACACACGACCATGCCCAGTTGGAGGCTCAGCGGCGCAAGCCAGCAGTCGGTCTGCTCTGTCAGACCCTGCAGCAGTTCGTGGACCGTGTGCCTCTCCTACGCTGAGTAGTTTCAGCACGGCCTGCTGACGCTTGCCCACCGCTGTGCTGCCGTGCCGCGCGACACCGACTGCTGGCGACGTGCTGCTGCTGACACATCTTGATTGCGAGACAGAGGTTGCGTTGGAGGAGGAGGAGGAGGAGGAGGGTGCTTTAGTGGAGGAAGCATACACCGCCGCAGATACCACCACCGAGCTGGGGCCTGCAATTCTGGGGGTGGGTAGGACGTGAGCGGTCCCAGGCTCTGACTCGGTCCCAGCCTCCACTAAATTCACCCAATGTGCCGTCAGGGAGATATAGTGGTCCTGCCCACCTGTGCTTGTCCACGTGTCCGTTGTTAAGTGGACCTTGGCAGTAACCGCGTTGGTGAGGGCGCGTACAATGTTGCGGGAGACGTGGTCGTGCAGGGCTGGGACGGCACATCGGGAAAAGTAGTGGCGACTGGGAACTGAGTAGCGCGGGGCCGCCGCCAGCATCATACCTTGGAAAGCCTCCATTTCCACAACCCTATACGGCAGCATCTCCAGGCTGATAAATTTGGCTATGTGCACGTTTAACGCTTGAGCATGCGGGTGCGTGGCGGCGTACTTGCGCTTGCGCTCCAACACTTGCGCTAGCGACGGCTGGACGGTGCGCTGAGAGACATTGGTGGATGGGGCCAAGGACAGCGGAGGTGAGGGTGTGGGTGCAGGCCAGGAGACGGTAGTGCCTGTGTCCTGAGAGGGGGGTTGGATCTCAGTGGCAGGTTGGGGCACAGGGGGAGAGGCAGCAGTGCAAACCGGAGGTGGTGAACGGCCTTCGTCCCACCTTGTGGGGTGCTTGGCCATCATATGTCTGCGCATGCTGGTGGTGGTGAGGCTGGTGGTGGTGGCTCCCCGGCTGATCTTGGTGCGACAAAGGTTGCACACCACTGTTCGTCGTTCGTCTGCACTCTCAGTGAAAAACTGCCAGACCTTTGAGCACCTCGGCCTCTGCAGGGTGGCATGGCACGAGGGGGCACTTTGGGAAACAGTTAGTGGATTATTCGGTCTGCCCGTGCCTCTACCCCTGGCCACCGCACTGCCTCTTCCAACCTGCCCTGCTGCTGCACTTGCCTCCCCCTCTGAAGACCTGTCCTCAGTAGGCATAGCAAACCAGGTGGGGTCAGTCACCTCATCGTCCTGCTGCTCTTCCTCCGAATCCTCTGTGCGCTCCTCCCTCGGACTTACTCCAATTACTACTACCTGACTGATAGACAACTGTGTCTCATCGTCATCGTCCTCCTCACCCACTGAAAGCTCTTGAGACAGTTGCCGGAAGTCCCCAGCCTCATCCCCCGGACCCCGGGAACTTTACAAAGGTTGGGTATCGGTCACGACAAACTCCTCCAGTGGGAGAGGATTCGGAACCATTGCTGCCCATTCTGGGCAGGGGCCCGAGAACAGTTCCTGGGAGTCTGCCTGCTCTTCAGAATGTGTCATTGTAATGGAGTGAGGAGGCTGCGAGGAAGGAGGAGCAGCAGCCAGAGGATTCAGAGTTGCAGCAGTGGACGGCGCAGAACTCTGGGTGGTCGATAGATTGCTGGATGCACTTTCTGCCATCCACGACAGGACCTGCTCACGCTGCTCATTTTCTAATAAAGGTCTACCGCGTGGACCCATTCATTGTGAGATGAATGTGGGGATGCCAGAAACGTGCCTCTCTCCTAATCCCGCAGCAGTCGGCTGCGATACACCTGGATCAGGAGCTCGGCCTGTGCCCACACCCTGACTTGGGCCTCCGAGTCCTCGCCCGCATCCACATCCTCTAGGCCTACCCCTACCCTTCAGCATGGTGTATTACCAGTAGTGCAGAAACAGAACGCTGTAATTAAATGTGCTGCTTATTGGCCTGTGGTTGGAGGCTGACTTCGCTTACGGAACGCACAGCAGAGCCAGGAAAGAATTTTGCGCAAGCCTGCTGTAACACTTAGCTGGCTGCGTATTAATTAGGACTACTACCCCAGCACAGTCGCAGTACACTGAGGACGGTCACAGGCAGCCCAAATAGAAAGTTTTTTCCAAAATTTTTTGGGAAAAGCCCACTGCCTATATAGACAGTATATCTCTTTCACTGTCCCTGCCTCACCACTACTGGCCCTGGACTATGTAAAATTACTGCAGACTGTTTACCTCTGGACAGGATGACAGCGGTGATGTAACGGCCAACGCAGAGCCAGGAAAGAATTTTGCGCAAGCCTGCTGTAACACTTAGCTGGCTGCGTATTAATTAGGACTACTACCCCCAGCAGAGATGCAGTACACTCAGGACGGTCACAGGCAGCCCAAATAGAATGTTTTTTCCCAAATTTTTTTGGAAAAGCCCACTGCCTATATAGACAGTATACGTCTTTCACCTTTTTCACTGTCCCTGCCTCACCACTACTGGCCCTATACTATGTAAAATTACTGCAGACTGTTTCCCTCTGGACAGGATGACAGCGGTGATGTAACGGCCAACGCAGAGCCAGGAAAGAATTTTGCGCAAGCCTGCTGTAACACTTAGCTGGCTGCGTATTAATTAGGACTACTACCCCCAGCAGAGATGCAGTACACTCAGGACGGTCACAGGCAGCCCAAATAGAATGTTTTTTCCCAAATTTTTTTGGAAAAGCCCACTGCCTATATAGACAGTATACGTCTTTCACCTTTTTCACTGTCCCTGCCTCACCACTACTGGCCCTATACTATGTAAAATTACTGCAGACTGTTTCCCTCTGGACAGGATGACAGCGGTGATGTAACGGCCAACGCAGAGCCAGGAAAGAATTTTGCGCAAGCCTGCTGTAACACTTAGCTGGCTGCGTATTAATTAGGACTACTACCCCCAGCAGAGACGCAGTACACTCAGGACGGTCACAGGCAGCCCAAATAGAATGTTTTTTCCCAAATTTTTTTGGAAAAGCCCACTGCCTATATAGACAGTATATCTCTTTCACTGTCCCTGCCTCACCACTACTGGCCCTGGACTATGTAAAATTACTGCAGACTGTTTCCCTCTGGACAGGATGACAGCGGTGATGTAACGGGCAACGCAGAGCCAGGAAAGAATTTTGCGCAAGCCTGCTGTAACACTTAGCTGGCTGCATATTAATTAGGACTACTACCCCCAGCAGAGACGCAGTACACTCAGGACGGTCACAGGCAGCCCAAATAGAATGTTTTTTCCCAAATTTTTTTGGAAAAGCCCACTGCCTATATAGACAGTATACGTCTTTCCCCTTTTTCACTGTCCCTGCCTCAGCACTACTGGCCCTATACTATGTAAAATTACTGCAGACTGTTTCCCTCTGGACAGGATGACAGCGGTGATGTAACGGCCAACGCAGAGCCAGGAAAGAATTTTGCGCAAGCCTGCTGTAACACTTAGCTGGCTGCGTATTAATTAGGACTACTACCCCCAGCAGAGATGCAGTACACTCAGGATGGTCACAGGCAGCCCAAATAGAATGTTTTTTCCCAAATTTTTTTGGAAAAGCCCATTGCCTATATAGACAGAATATGTCTTTCACCTTTTTCACTGTCCCTGCCTCAGCACTACTGGCCCTATACTATTGAAAATTACTGCAGACTGAGGACGCAATGCTCTGCACGGCCGATATACAAAAAAAAAAAAAGTGCAACACTGCAAAAAGCAGCCTCAACAGTACTGCACATGGTCAGATGTGGCCCTAAGAAGGACCGTTGGGGTTCTTGAAGCCTAAAATCACTCCTAACGCTCTCCCTATAGCAGCTCCACCATCAGCAGCACTTTCCCTGATCTATGTCAGAATGCATCTGTGGCGAGCCGCGGGAGGGGCCGATTTATATACTCGGGTGACACCTGATCTCGCCAGCCACTTACTGCAGGGGGGTGGTATAGGGCTTGAACGTCGCAGGGGGAAGTTGTAATGCCTTCCCTGTCTTTCTATTGGCCAGAAAAGCGCGCTAACGTCTCAGAGATGAAAGTGAAAGTAACTCGAACATCACGTGGTACTCGTCACGAGTAACGAGCATCTCGAACACGCTAATACTCGAACGAGTATCAAGCTCGGACGAGTACGTTCGCTCATCTCTAGTAACTAGGTTTGGTAGGACGCAAGTTCAGCTCAACTCCTCATAACTCTACACTCACACGTGAAGCCGGCACTTAGGTGAGTAAACACTGTCAACACAAATCCTGCTCACTTACCAATTGTTTTCACTTGCTGTCAACTGAAAATTAATCTTATGTGCTGGTTTGAAACTGCCTTATAATAATTGTAATAATTGCTAATTTGTAAGCATAGGAGCCAAAAAACTCAGGTTTATTTACCTTGCAGGAAAGTATTGTAGTATGTATTATGATATTTATCTCTATTTTATATTATAGAAAATGTATAGAAAGATGCGGTAGGGGCAGTGGCTATTGGAAGGTAGCCGAGTTTTTTAGTATATGGAAGAAAAATCCCACAGTATTTTTATAGGGTGTTAACCTAATGCTACTTTTGTTTTTATTCGTTAGATGTTATATTGTAATATATCTCTTTAACCCCTTAAAGGGGTTGTCTCGCGGCAGCAAGTGGGGTTATGCACTTCTCTATGGCCATATTAATGCACTTTGTAATGTACATCGTGCATTAAATATGAGCCATACAGAAGTTATTCACTTACCTTCCCTGCGCTGGCGTCCCCGTCTCCATGGCTCCATCTAATTTTGGTGTCTTCTGGCGTTTTTAGACGCGCTTGCGCAGTCCGTGCTTCTGCCTGGTGAATGGGGCCGCTCGTGCCGGAGAGCTGGTCTGCGCGTCATCATCGTAGCTCCGCCTCCGTCACATGGTGCCAATCAGCCAATTAGGTGGCTGTATCGGCAGTGGAATGCAAGGAAGGAGAAGAAAATCCACGGTGCACCATGGGAGAAGACCCGCGGTGCACCGTGGGAGAAGACCAGCGGCGCCATCTTTAAAAGAAGAAAAGAAGAAGCTGCAGAACGCTGATGCAGGTAAGCGAAATGCTATTTTTAAAAACTAACCAATGCTTTCTTTTTAACAGGGAAGAATGCGGGGGTAAGTGGGAAAAAAAAATTTCGATTTCGCCGCGGGACAACCCCTTTAAGGATATGGCCTATTTTGGGCTTAAGGACGCAGCGATTTTTGGCGGATTTTCATCTCAATTTTTCAAAAGCCATAGCTTTTTTATTTTTCCGTCGACGTGGCCATCTAAGGGCTTGTTTTTTGCGTGACGAACTGTAGTTTTTGATTTTTGGGTACATAGACTATATAGTAAAACTTTTATTATTCTTTTTATGATAACAGGGAGAGAAAACGCATCAATCCTGCCATAGATTTTTTTTTGTTTTTTTACGGCGCTAATCATGCAGCATAAATGACACAATACATTTTTTCTGCGGGTCGGTACAGTTACAACAATACCAAAATTCTTATATTTTTTTTTAGGTTTTTCCACTTTTCTGCAATAAAAAAGCTTTTTTTTGGAAATCTTTTTTTTTGTAAATCACTGCATTCAAAGTCCTGTAACTTTTTTATTTTTCTATGTACGGAGCTCTGTGAGGGCTTATTTTTTGCGAGACGAGCTGTAGTATTTATTGCTGCCATTTTGGGGAATATACGGCTTTTTTGATCACTTTTATTGCATTTTTTGGGAGGCAAAATGCTAAAAATTTGCATTTTGCCTCTGGTTTTTTGCGCTTTTTAAATGCTTTTTGCCATGCAGAATATTGTAGACGTCGTTACGGCTCCCGCTGCGGGATAGCGCGACATCAGTCATGATCTTGCGCTATCCCTATGACGTAAGGGTACGTCATTTTGCGGGAAGTACCCCGCTCCCATGACATACCCTTACGTCATGGGGAGGGAAGCGGTTAAATAGATGGGAGGTGAGAGTCTCAGGAATCGAAAGAGAAAATTGAGCGAATACTATATTGATGGCACAGTTTAGTGCTAGACAAGACAGAGCTGAGCTTCGGCAGAAGTGTGCGTAGAAGGGGCAGTGAAGGCACTCTTTTCCATGGTTATGACAAGGACTAATGTAGAAAAGCTTTGGGATATTTGTCAAGCTTCAAAGACTAGATGGCTGTTACTCCTACCTGCTTTTAAATGACTACTGTTCACACGCACAGATAATCGTTTACATTTTTTCAGCATAACTCGTTCAGTCCATCATTGGTCCGTCCAAGAAGTATGGTCTCCATGAAGGGGACCTCCCATAAATGTAAGCTCTGAAGCTCTATTTGAAAGAGGAAAATTGCCTTGTCTCCATAAGGAGCGCAGGATAAAATTGTTTCGTTTTTTTCACTATAATTGTCCTGGCTCCTGTATTTTGGTACCTAGTGAACGTTTTCCTGCTTGCTCACCTGTTTGGGTTGCAAGGAGCAGGCCGTGTCTGCAGTTTGGACGGATGTTCTATAGCAAGTGCAGCGGCTTACCTTTGTTTCATTTGGTCAAACCGCAGTCACCAGACGAACATTCCCCATGTGTAAACTCCTTTAAAAAACACTATCAGCAACATTATTACTATATAATTACACCCTGAGAGGCGTTCCTAAATATTTAATTTGTTTCTTGGTATATAGATGATGATGACTTAATAAAGATAAGCTAATATAAGGCATTATTGTTGTAGAAATTGTAATAAAAAGAAAAAAATATAGTAGAAAGAAAAATATATCTTTGTACCATTTCAGCAAGCTTTTGAGACTACTTAAAGGGGTTGTCCCGCGGCAGCAAGTGGGTCTATACACTTCTGTATGGCCATAATAATGCACTTTGTAATATACATTGTGCATTAATTATGAGCCATACAGAAGTTATAAAAAGTTTTATACTTACCTGCTCCGTTGCTGGCGTCCTCGTTCCCATGGAGCCGACTAATTTTCGCCCTCCAATGGCCAAATTAGCCGCGCTTGCGCAGTCCGGGTCTTCTGCAGTCTTCTATGGAGCCGCTCGTGCAGAATGCAGGCTCCGTGTAGCTCCGCCCCGTCACGTGCCGATTCCAGCCAATCAGGAGGCTGGAATCGGCAATGGACCGCACAGAAGAGCTGCGGTCCACGGAGACAGAGGATCCCGGCGGCCATCTTCAGCGGTAAGTATTGAAGTCACCGGAGCGCGGGGATTAAGGTAAGCGCTCCGGTAAGCTTTCTTTACCTCCCTGCATCGGGGTTGTCTCGCGCCGACCGGGGGGGGGGTTGAAAAAAAAAAACCCGTTTCGGCGCGGGACAACCCCTTTAAGTCTCTTCATCAGGCATGGTAGTCTCAAAAGCTTGATATTTGCCAAAGTCCTTTCAGCTACCCATTAAAACATATCAACTGAGAAATCTCACTTTTCATCTTTTCTTTAGAAATTATTATCATTTTCTAACTTACCAGGACAGAAAGTTAAATAAATTGTGCTAATTTGAATTCAACCTTTCAGTGCCTCTGACTATGTGAGATGCCAACTAGTGCTTCCAGATAAGGGAGGCATTCCTAATGAATACCAACCAGATGAGTTTACAATGTAGGAAAGTGGGGGAGTATTTCAAGGACATTGCTGAAATGATCTATAGCATAAACAAGCTCATAGTAATTTAGCCCTTGTGGTAATCACTATCTGAAATACTTTATCCTACTTTGATTCTCAGAAACAGGCTTCATTTTATAGACTCTAAATGTATTAATTCACGCTCACCCCTATCTGTCTGTTTAGGGAATGTTAAATACAGAGAACTGCATATAAAGCATGTGAATAATATTAAAATTAATTGGGCCCCTAATAATCTGCTATAGATAACCTATGCTAAGCATTCGTCATTGATATCTGTAGTCTTGAAAACCTACAAGGGCTCATTCACACAAATGTATGCAATTTCAGAGCTTCTTTGCACGGGCGTATGTGCAACTACAGCGTGCGAGTTTGAATAAAAAAGTAGGAAGATAGGTCCTGCCCTATCTATATGAATACGTTGGCGCATGCAAAAAAAAAGGCAAGAAAGCCCAATTGATGTCTGTTTTTTTTCTACTGTCTTCCGGCAACATGCGTAAAAAGCGCAGTGAATACGTGTGCAGATTTGCTGAACATCCATGTGATACAATTGACTTTAATTGGTTGTAATTCAGAACGTAAATGTGGACAAAAATAGGACAAGCTGTAGGTTTTTTTATGCACATCTAAGTAAATCAATAGTGTTCTATGCTATCTGTATTATATCCGTAAAAAAAATATGGACATAGTACGGACAGAAAATATGCCTGTGTTAATGGGCCCTAAGTGTCAATACTAAATTAATTTTATGGTACAAAATGGCAAAAATAATGGAATAATGGAAGGCAATTTCCATTCAGTGCTCATAGCAATTTTTTAAACTTTTGATCATTTATTAATGTTTTGAAAAGTTACAATGTCCAAATTCAGCTTTCTAGCTCCTTATAGTAACATGTAATTTAAACATTGGGCAGTAAAGGTGCTTTTACACTGAATGACCTGTTGGGCTTCGATGCCCGAAAGGTCGTCCCAGCAATGATCGTTCTTGTGCCTTTAGAATTAGGGCTAAGCAGGCTGATGATTGTTCTGACCTACCTGCTTCCATTCACAGTAAACAGGCAGCTGTCCATAGCTGAATAACTGCCTGTTTACATGGATTGATCCATTGTTCAGTTTTTCTGCATACAGAAACTGAACAACGAATGAATTTATCATTCGTCGTTCAGTCATGCATGCATTTAGACTCAACGATAATCTTCAGTTTCCCGCTGATCACAGGAATCTGAAAGTTTTGCTCGTGTAAAAAGGCCCTATTCCTAGCAGCCAGAATTGATGGTTGTTACAGTCTTCCTTCTAACGATACTAGTGTATCTTGTCTCCACCACAAGTATGGGTGGAGACGTAATGAAGGCTGTATCTACCCACTGTATGCCCCCAAGCTGCTGATTGGTTGCCTGCAGCAAAGTCCTAGCAGCATGTGGACTTATGCTTGCGTGGGATGGAGGGTTAGGGTTAGTTTCAGTGTTAGGGCGAGCACCCACTGGCGTTTGCGTTCTCCGCGGGGAAAAAACGCAGCGTTTTCGCCGCGTTTCTCGCGTTTTTTCCGCGCGTTTTTCGCGGCGTTTTCGCGGCGTTTTGCGTTAATTTCCATTGACATTCATGGGTGCATTAGGAGAAAAATAGGGACACATATGCAACTGACAGTTCCTATGTTAAAAACGCAAACGCAACGCAAAAAAAACGCCAGTGGACAGGAACACATGTTATCTCTATGCCTGTGCAGGAAAAACGCAAAACGCAGGTAAAAAAACGCCAGTGGGTGCTCGCCCTTAGGCTTAAATTATTAGCTGTAAATGCTTAGCTGTGAGAGCGGCCGGGGGCTGCAGTTACATGTAAGCATTTTCAGCAAAGAATTTAAGCCTGACACTGAAACTAACCCTAACCCTCCATCCCAGGCAAAAATGAATCCTCACGCTGCCAGGAGATTGGCGCCCATGTAAGATCCTTCCCCCCCCCACCCTTGCGACGGCAACTGCCGCTGCCAAGCTGTTATTGGGGCCGTGCAGACAGCGTGCCCCTTCTCCCTGCTGCCCAGCTGTTACTGGTGCTGTGGCCCTTCAGCCAGAGATGCAGAGAGCCGCTGCTAGCAAACTGTTACTGGGGCCATGCAGACAGCTTGGCCCATCTCCCCCGCCGCCCATCTGTTACCGGTGCCGTGGCCCTCCAGCCAGAGATGGATAAGGTCCCCCAGAGGCTGAGGATGGGAGGAGCAAGAAGGGAGACCTGAGAGCCCGAGGACCGGCAGAAGCGAGAAGGGAGAACGGAGTGCCAGGACCTTAGAAGCCAAGGATGGGGAGCGAGCTGTCCAGCTAATCAGGAAGAGGGGCATCACCAGGCTGTCAAACAGTTTTAGCCTTGTCAACACCCACCACTTCCGGTGTCGACAAGGTACACCAGTACCCTTTTTTAACACAGTTAACAGTGACATAGTTTGTAGGGCTGAAAGAATATATACATCCATCCAATTGAGCTTATTAAAATCCTTTCTTATGACTAGCCTTCCCTCTTCCCCATTGCTCCAGCTTCTTTCCCATCCTCTCCATTCCTTTGATCCATCCATCCAGCCATATAAATAACTAATTATGGAGCATATGATGTAATTCAGGAGAAATGTTTTGCTCTGTACCCCAGTCAACTATCTAAGAACATGTAAGTACCCAGTCACATATTACATAATCAAGGTCATCATTATTTATAATTTGGTGGCCAAATTTACAAGTGAATTTATTGGATGATGACCTTTAACCTTTCTTTAACAAATATTTTGTTACCACATGCAGTAATGGACCACGTCTGCAGCAGTCAGTAACCCGAATAGTATATAGCTGTTCACAACCCGATGGCTTCTGCCTGCTAAGGATATTAAAATAGCTATGAGTCATTCCTGTTTTCTAGTATTTAGGTTTCTGAAGCCAATGTAAGCAGAGATATGTGACAAATCACCTTATCCTAATGGCGCAATCTATTATTTTAATGAAGCAGATAAGAATGGTGCTGCCTGCTTCAGGAAATATCTAGAAATGAGAAGGGGGAGGCACAGACATTTTTGGTAGATGTTTTTTCAGGTACTTCCTGAAGAAACCTTTTTACACCAACTCAGATCTGCATTTCGCTTCCAGGCCCGTTTGTAAGTGGAACTTTCCCTGACATTACAGTCTTACACATTCCCACCAGCATCTGTGTGCGGGTCATCTGTAGTCTGCACATATGATATATCACACTGGCCGGTCTGCTGCTGGAGTCATATATTTAGTCCGTTGGAATGTCTGGGTTCTCTTTTATCATTAGCTTTATGTTCAGAGTGCTGTGTGTCAGCTCCTTTGTTACTTTGTCTTGTGTAACAACTTTGTAGTTCTTTTCGCTACAAATGTTTACAATGCAATAAGTGGATTACTCAGCAGGACACACAAATAACATTACAGTACACACATGTACAGACAATACAGACACCTATACTAGATCTTATGCTTATATTTTCATGAAAACTGATATATTTAATACATAGTATGCCATCCTGTCCCAGAACTAATTTTTGTACCTGGGACCCCTTCCCCCAAAATCAGAAGTGATGGTGGCTGTGTTGTGTTACAGAGAGCCATTTGCGGTTCAGAAGCGGAAGGAGGTCATGCAACAAGAATAGACATGAGATTCACGATTTGGTACCACCACCTTACCTTGTATAGTAGGTATACCCCTGTTGGACACAGGGATACTGTATAGCTCTTTGTATATAGCCCTACCTATGAATAAGAAGGGATTTATTGAATATCTTTATTTCTTGGGTTTAAAATACATATCTAATATGTCTATTTTCAATTCTCCTTGGAAATTTTCATTGTCAACATATTTGTGGCATAGAATCATAGAATGGTGGAGTTGGATGGGACCTCCAGGGTCATCGGGTCCAACCCCCTGCTCAGTGCAGGATCACTAAATCAGCCCAGACAAATGTCTGTCCAGCCTCTGCTTGAACACTTCCATTGACGGAGAACTCACCACCTCCTGTGGTAACCTGTTCCACTCATTGATCACCCTCACTGCCAGATTAATTCTCTGAAACATTTTTATCATATTTATATAGACTAACATGGCTAAACTCATTAAAGAGTCACTCCAGCGAAAACACATTTTTCCATCCCTGCCCCCTTCATCTGATTGACCTCTGGATGTCTCCTGTGAATACTGCAGTCACTTCCATGCAGTGGAGCCTATTCTCAGGTACTTAATCATGCACCAGGAGCAGGTATCGTTGCTTCACAGCGGGGCGGCTGCAGGAGATTTGACTCCTTGGGCTCCCCCACATCTCTTCATTCACTTAGCATAGCGGTCGTTCAGTACTGAATTGCTGTTTTTACACTGAATGATGATATATATAGGGGGATAATAACATAATGAATGAAAAAAAGATTTCACCAGAGTGGTCCTTTAAGATCTGAATACTTTAGTATGTTATTCTTAGATCAAGTCTCATCTTGGCATAATTAGGAACTTTGCAGTTATCATATCATGCATGTCTACATTGGATAGATTGTTGCTATCGCCCAAATTGATCTTGGCCGAATATCATTCTCCGTAAAGGGTGTTAGACTACACACTTGGGGTCATGATAGGGTGCAGCGTCTGAGGAGCGCGCCCACAGCCTAGGAGACAACGGGGTAGAGTTGGGGCCTTGTCACAGGGCGATACCATCTTACACCCTGAGGGTGCGGGCAGACGAGCGCATAAATGGCGCGTTTTTGCGACCAAACGTATATACGTGACCATCTGAGGCAATGGTTTCGAATGTATTCGTTCACATGGGCGATTTTACGGCGCGTAAAAACGGCAATTCGAAAAAAAACGGAACATATGCGACCGAAATACGCGCCAACGCATATTCAATCGCCGAAAAGACCGTTTGCAAAGTAGGAACAAACGAAAATACGCTTTCTAGCTCTGGTCGTGATCGGTGAAAAACGATCGTTCGGGCGATTATACGTTGCGCTCGTGCGAACGTAAATACGCCTATGCTCGTCTGCCCGCACCCTGAGGGTAGCACAGAACATGTTACTGCTGGAGGGGACTTGCACAGCGGTGACCTAATGCATAGTTTATCTTTTAACAGTCCTTTGTCACAGGTGACGCCACCGTTCCTTCCTCTGTGGTGAATCCAGGTGATGAAATAAATGGTCCCCACACACAGGGCACTTTTCAATAGCAAAGCTTGGAACGGTTGGCGGTGCTTGTTTACTCGAAAGAAACTATTTACAGTCCAACCAATTGTATTAATTCATGCCAGTAGGAAAATGATGCAGAAATTACAAAGTGGTCCGACAGGGAGGAAAATCACTGGATAGCAGAAGAAGCTAGAGTCCTAGTTATCTGTAGGGTTCTGGTCCTGGTACAAACTCCTTTACACTCGCCAGCTTTCTACCAGTCAGCAGGCACTCTACTCTGCATCGCGGTTCCATTCTCTCTCCTCTCTTTAGTAGTTCAGAACACCACTGGCATCTCCTGGGTAAAGCAGGCCCAGTGAAGGCTGAGGTTACCTTTCAGCCTCCTCCATTCCGGCCCACACAGAGCTGAAGGTGTCTGTTTGGCTTACTTGCAGCTCCACAACCGCTCCTCTCTCGTGCAGGCTCAGAGAATTCAGTATAGTAAGACTGAGATTAGTTCTTGGATACTATAGCTGTAGATGGACCTGATGATAGATCAAACATTGCTTTGTTCAGTAAAGTGACCTATCCAAATTGCTTTAATGGGCTATTAAAAACTGTTACCGCAATCACAATTTATGAGGATTAAAAGGCTAGCTACTGATTCCTCACGTCTATTAACTAGATTTAGTCAGATGGATAACAGATTTAAATGTAGAGGCTACTAGGAAACCCTTATAGGATAGGAATTACCAAACTTGTTCCCTCCATTATGAGATCCAGAGAACCTAAGAGAATAGTTTGTGTAACCACTTATCACCCACGCCTATTAAAAATATATCCGGTTTTGCATAAACATTGTCCACTGTTATCTCAGGCCTATCCAGCTATTGAAGGGTTCTGATCTCTCCCTTTAACATGTTACAAGAGAGCTACAAATATCTGTGAGAGATAAAGTTATATCGACTGATATGCATCTACATACCGGGAAAATGTTCCCTATTTAGGAGTTTATTTAAGGGCGAGCACCCACTGGCGTTTGCGTTTCCCGCGGGGAAAAAACGCAGCGTTTTCGCCGCGTGTCCCGCGTTTTTTCCGCGCGTTTTCCGCGGCGTTTTTTGCGGCGTTTTCGCGGCGTTTTCGCGGCTTTGCCATTAATTTCCATGGAGAAAAATAAGGACACATATGCAACTGACAGTTCCTATGTTAAAAACGCAAACGCAATGCAAAAAAAACACCAGTGGACAGGAACACATGTTATCTCTATGCCTGTGCAGGAAAAACGCAAAACGCAAAACGCAAAACGCAGGTAAAAAAACGCCAGTGGGTGCTCGCCCTAAGGTGTGAGTCTTCATGCGTAGTATATTTGTTGAAATACCCTTGTGGCTTACAGGACCATATATTGGCAACATGATTCAAAATACATGAGATGGTGCAAGATTAGTGCGTTGCGAGATGCACAAATCTCGCACGAATATGAACGGCATTCTTTTGAATAGGGTCATATACATGAAGTAATCGCTGCATGTTCTATCTTTGGGCGCCCTTAGAATGCCTCACCCATTGTTTTCAGTAGGGCCGGAAAACACATTGCATGGCGTGCGAGTTGCATGCAAGTGCGATGTGAGGCTTCCAATTGAATCGCAACTTCTCAGAAGTGATGGGAGGCATTTTTGACACAAAAACACCTTGCATCCACAGGGACATTGCATGTGCATGAGCGCTATATCGGGCCGAGTTTCATGGCTCGATATTGCTTTCACCCAAGTGAAACTAGCCATAGTGACAAATATCTGACATTTATTGCAAAAACACCTACCTTCCTGTACCTTACCATTCCATTCAATTCCGACGTAACATATCACAATTGTGTTTTTTTGATATTGGAAGTTCCACCAGACCAATAATTATTCAATGATAGGGATGGAAATTCCAGACGGTCTCTGATCAGCTGTACTCCCTTGGGTGTCCTTATACAGAGTTTCCCCCAAAAAATCTATACACACTTCAACATGAAAATATCTCTATAAAATCTCTTTATAAGGGTGAGCACCCACTGGCGTTTTTTTACCTGCGTTTTGCGTTTTGCGTTTTTCCTGCACAGGCATAGAGATAACATGTGTTCCTGTCCACTGGCGTTTTTTTTGCGTTGCGTTTGCGTTTTTAACATAGGAACTGTCAGTTGCATATGTGTCCTTATTTTTCTCCTAATGCACCCATGAAAGTCAATGGAAATTAATGGAAAAGCCGCGAAAACGCCGCGAAAACGCCGCAAAAAACTATTTGACTTCTACAATCACATTAGGGGCTCAAAGTGGTCACCATTAACATCTAGACACTTCTGATTTCAGCAAACTAAAGTGCAAACAACATTGCTGCTTGAAAGTCAGGCGTGCCTCCGCCATTTTATTGGATGCTCCTGGTGGCCACATGGTGGCTTTAGCGACTGTGTGACTACTGACATCTCTATAGACTGCTGCCATAATTCAGTTGGAATTTTAGATAACCACAATTGAAGTTATACATTTATTAGGACACCTTACTTGTATTTTACTTTTAAATAATGAGAATCTGTTTATCTTTTCCGTTTTAACAGAAACACTCTTAATTTAATTATATTTAGTTTTAACAATAAGATGTTAACATTGAACAAAATGACATTTGAAGTCTTAGGTGCTCAAATTATTGGAGTATTTGAACTATTCCCAGGGCATTGTGATGTTTCTGTATCATTGCAAAATTGTGTTCTAAGACAAGTCCTGGTCTGGCCACCTTATCTGAAGAGACAAATCCAACTCCAAAGGGTTATACTCACCTAGATGTTTGAGTTACGAGGAGTGGAATGTTTGTACTGTTCCTCTGAAGATTTTTACTTCAAAGAGCAGGTTCAGGCGATTCCTCTGCTCAGTAGTCAATAGTTGTGTGGCTTGAGAACTGGGCAAAGGTTTAAACAAGAAAACCATGAAAAATGTCTCAAATACCTGACCTTTTAAATCCTCTGGAGACACAACTATAGAAGAGTACAGCCAGGGCCACAGCTTCAATTACATTCAAATAAACTAATTAACCACAGTTTAATATTATTTATAGAGCATGGCTAAATATGCACTATAGTACTTGTATAGAATGAATAAGAATCTTTATTATATAGTGCCAACCTATTCCACAGCATTTGACAGATCAGATGGTACTTGAACAGACAAAATCAGACTTTACATATGATATTAAACATATAATATTAAAGTAATGAACAATTTGAGCAATAGTAGTGAGGGCCCTGCTCACAAACACTTACAATCTAGGAAGAAATAGGGATGATGCAATAGGCACAAGTGCTTGCTCTGTACAATGGTCCAGTGATCTTTTATATAAATAGGGTAGTATACATAAAGCTGTATGAGATGGTCACTAGCCAGTATCTATGTACAGATATAAAGTGCATTATGGTGTACAGGGTGTAGGGTATACTGTAGGAATGAGGGATCGGGGTTCTGAGGGAGAATGTAGAAGCGACACTGAGCTCCCTGCACTGCTACCCGGCATCTTGTATGTGACACGGGTGGTGTGATGATGTCATCGCATTGCCTGCATCGTTTTACAGGATGTCAACCAGATGAGGCGAGGAAGTGGATGGAAGGCGCTGTAGGACCATGGGGGCGGTGAGTGACTGTTATTTTACTGTGGGGAACATTTTTGCTACAACAGGGGACAGTATGGTTACTACAGAGGTCAGTATTACTAAAGAAAAGAAATATAAAGGATCAGGACAGCGCCCCAAAGACAATAAAACGTATTTGCAAACAGTGAAGTAGAAAAGAGGAGGACTTACCTGGTGTGAACAGTTGAACCCAATAGATAAAGGGTCAGCTGTCACAACCGCAGTCCTAGCAAACATATAGGTAACCAGGTGGCATCTAGGATGGAAACTGGAGAGCCGCAAGCAGGTCCAAAACTCTGAGTGGGGTTTGGTATGAGAAAAAAACCTTCTGTGCTCATTAGAGGAATGAATAAGGATAGTGTAATTCCACTTACTTGAATGGAAAGAGTATGGAAAAACCTGTACCCTCTCCTGGGGTGACATCCACCAGCTCAGATAGAATAACCAGATTCAAAAAAGGCTATTTATTCAAACAAATGTGAAGTACAGGAACAAAAGGAAGAACCTGTAATGTGTTTCTGCGCTATTATGGCACCTTTTTCAAGCTTTGGTTCTTCTATATGACCTGTTGGATGTCACCCCAACAGGTCATCCAGTGATTGGCACAGGCTGGAAACTTTGGTGAAGCAGTTGGACAGAAAGATGAGTCGCTGCTTTCAGGATAGATTCAGGTTGTAAGTGAGAGCTCAGGACTGCATTTCTGCTGCCTTAACACTCTGTGCCACACAAGGCTCTGAGTGTGGCTCAGAGAATGCCTTAACACTCTGTACCACACAAGGCTCTGAGTGTGGCACAGAGAATGCCTTAACACTCTGTGCCCACAAGGCTCTGAGTGTGGCACAGAGTATACTGCTGGGGAGCTGGTAATGAAATGCTGCACAGAAATCCAGGAGATTCACTAGAGCATAGGTGTCATTAGATTTAGCCATCCAGAGATCATTTGATTCTTTAGTAAGGGTGGTTTCAGTAGAATGTACAGCAGAGTATGAAAACCAGATTGTAAAGGTTGAGAAGAAAGCAGATTGTAAAAGGTTGAGAAGAGAGCAGCTGATTAGGCAAGAGGGAACCAAGTGTTCCAGGACTTTGGAAATAAAAGGGAGATTAGTTGGTAGTTGGTGGCTCAGAACAGGTCAATAGACTTTTTTTTGTAATGGGGATATGACAGCGTATTTAAAAGAGAAAACAACAATAGATTAGGACAGCGCTCCACAGATTAGGCTGATGAAAATAGCAACAATGTGGAAGAGACTTACCCGGTGACTAGTGGAGTTCCCTCCTGGGAGACTCCACTAGCACCTCCACTTCCCAGTAGGCGTAGTATATAAATGGAGTTCTGTCGTTTCTCTTTATCTTCTGTGTCTAGAGGAAAGAAAGTTTCTATACCGACATAGAAGGGGCTACTTTACTGTACAGTAAAGACTATGGAACGCTCTGCCTGAGGACATGGTGATGGCAAATTTGGAAAAAGAGTTCAAGAGTAGCCTGGACATCTTTCTAGAGAGATACAATATTATATGTTATAATCATTAATAACTGTAAAAGTGTTGTTTGTCCAGGGATTATTCCATTTACCAGATTGGGGAAAATTGGCTTTTACATTATTGATGTTCTTTTGCCTTCCTATGGATCAAAATTGGGGGGGTAATAGGCTTAACAGGATCGGTATATGTCTTTTTTGATCTTACACACTATATATATATATATATATATATACACACTAGTGGGGAAAGAGTTAGTATAATTTGTATTTCAATCATTTAAATCTCAGCTCATTTTGTGCTTAGGCGTCCAGTAGGTGGTCTCATTCAAAGTTTGACAACTATCTCTGTGTACACGCTCATAAAGGAGAGGCTGTCAATCACTATGTTATACTATTATACTGAATCTTTTCCTGCAAAATCTATATACAAGTATCAACCTGCTCAGCTCCTCCTGCTCTGTGACATCCTCCTTTATAATAAACAGAATGTTTAAATGTGACAGGCTTCCTTTACATAAATGCTGTAAAATTGTGTGATTGGAATCAAAAACAAGCTTAGGGTGACCAATGTGCAATGATAGAACACTTCTGTAAGGGGGTAAATATTTTTCACATGACTGTAATTCTACATATTCCTCATTGCAGAAAAATACATTATATTTGAAACAATATTCCATTTTGGGTATGTTTCTTGGTCTTCTAATAAACCTAGAGAATATTCACTGTGCAGTGAAGCATTCGCCTTAGTACTGTTTGCTGTATTAGAAAACAGACAAAACACATTTTGATAATAGCTATCTATATTTACAGAACACTTTTTTTAAACAAGAGAGCGGGTCACTAAACGTTTTCAACCTAGAAGAATTTCAGGGCAATGTTTATGTTCATGGATCAGTGTTATAAAATAACTGTGAAATGTTTCCATCAACTCTTCCCCAAGGAACATCCAGTATTAGTTTTGGAACAAGCTGTTTCATAGAGTTATGTATTAATTTGTCTACATGGATTGTCTGTCTGTCTTCTAATAATATTGTGAAATAACATATAGCTTTTGTTTTACAGCCCCAGTTATTCTGTCAAGACTCCTCTTCGGCGAACAGTTGCATTTCTGATGAAGTTTTAAGTTCATAGTACAGCCATTAACTCTAGAAGAATAGATGACAATTGTAGTAGAATGTTTCAATAGAACATTAAAATACGATTAACATTCAATTTTATTCCAAGCTATTCATTTTTACTTCCTCTATCTTTTAATATTATTTGTAAATACACAGAAAGGAGTTGTGAGGTTGAGAAATATCCCATTAGAGAGGACCTGACATGTTTGTGCATTACAACGACAGCCCACTGACTGCACGGGACAACTGTGGTAAAGCTACAGAGGAATTGAGCACTTGCTACAGGATTCCCTTCAGGGTGCGGGCAGACGAGCGCATAAACGGCGCGTTTTTGCGACCAAACGTATATACGTGACCATCTGAGGCAATGGTTTCGAATGTATTCGTTCACATGGGCGATTTTACGGCGCGTAAAAACTGCAATTCGAAAAAAAACGGAACATATGCGACCGAAATACGTGCCAACGCATATTTGATCGCCGAAAAGACCGTTTGCAAAGTAGGAACAAACAAAAATACGCTTTCTAGCTCTGGTCGTGATCGGTGAAAAACGATCGCTCGGGCGATTATACGTTGCGCTCGTGCGAACGTAAATACGCCTACGCTCGTCTGCCCGCACCCTCAGATTGTAGCTGATCGTTGGGTGTCTCATCTCAGCTTATCATCAAGAGATCTATCTAGCAAATATAGATTGATTTCCTTTTATTCAGATTTGAATTAAGAACGGCTCTCTGCTTTTTATCACTTTTGTCCACTGCACAAACTGTGATTGATTCTCTATGCAGAGTACAGGACTCTCCTACTAAATTAAGGGCCTGTTACACTGAACGATCAGCATTCAAATTCCCTCTAAATGATACTTGTTCAGTGTAAATGCTGCCAGCGATTGAATGACGAATGATATTGTTTGATGTTCAGTTTTTGTAGGCATAAACATTGGCTTCTGTAAACAGGCAGTCGTTCATCTACTGTACGAGGGACTGCCTGTTTACTATAAATGGAAGCAGGTGGACAGAACAGGACTCGCCTGCTCCACCTTCATTCACTGAGCGATCATAGCTCCTGTGTGAAAGCACAGGAGCGATTATTGCTGGGATGACTGTCGGGTGCTTAAGTGTCTGACAGTCATTCCATGTAGTAAGACCCTATGTGTCTAGTTTTATGATTTTCTACAGCTTAGATCAACACATCAATAAATATACTGGTAACTTTCTATATATGTCTTGTACTTTAAAGAACAGTTCCCCAATCTTGAGAATGAATACCTTGATGGGTTGACTTTGTCTCTGGTCTGTTATTCCTCATCTGATGCAGATCAAACACTCAGAGTTCCTCTATTCATGGCTTTTACTCTCTAAGGGCGAGCACCCACTGGCGTTTTTTTACCTGCGTTTTGCGTTTTGCGTTTTTCCTGCACAGGCATAGAGATAACATGTGTTCCTGTCCACTGGCGTTTTTTTTGCGTTGCGTTTGCGTTTTTAACATAGGAACTGTCAGTTGCATATGTGTCCCTATTTTTCTCCTAATGCACCCATGAATGTCAATGGAAATTAACGCAAAACGCCGCGAAAAACGCGCGGAAAAAACGCGAGAAACGCGGCGAAAACGCTGCGTTTTTTCCCCGCGGAGAACGCAAACGCCAGTGGGTGCTCGCCCTAAATGGTATGTGATGGTGCTACAGATGTTGGGTGGACTATGGTGCAATTTTTCATATAGTGAAGGATTACCCACATTTACAAACTATCAAGGGTTTGCAGGAGGATGCTCAGTGAAACTCATTTGCTTGGTTTTGTGGAGTCATTAACGCTTGAAATATGAACTTCCAGCTGCTATATATATACTGATTTCCTCACAAGATGATGGGGTCAACGTTGGCAGTAATGATGGTACCCATAAACTTTTCTATGCTGTTTAAGAAGTTCCAAATTCCTTTAAATCCACAACACAAGGTCTTTTGCAAATGGAGCTTCTAAATATTGCCAGGTTTTTTTTTTATAAAAGCGGTGGGAATGTAAAAGTTTCTAACAGTACTTTTCCAGTCTTGCTTTGATTATTCTTTTATTAGGATTCTACCGCTGTTGTTACATACTACGCAAACCACATTGCTGCTCACTGCTTTCCATTCTGTGTTCGTCCTCCTGCATCCTTCCAGTAGTTATGCCATGTTGCTAGATTTTCACTGCATTCCACTGGTGTCACTGGGCACCTTTTGATTCCCCGAGCATCCTTAGTGTGCATTGGACCACATCTGTCTCTTGTGGCAGTGCAATGGTTAACGCTTCCCTGTCTTTGAGCTCAGTCGTGGAAGCTGTTTCTAATGAGCTTGCTAGTTACCTATATATACCCAGCTCAAGTCATTCTTTCTTTGCCTGAAAGGCAGTGCAGGTAAACCTGCACAACGCCTCAAACTGTTTGGTTCTTGTAGTAGTACTATAAGCCAGTTCTATCTTTGTGCAAGAGTCTATTCACCAGCCTATGTCTTCACTCCAGTCAAGTTTTTGTCCAGTCCTGCTGATGCTGCTGTGTCCAGCTGACTACTTCTAAAATTCTGGGGACTGCAAATTGAGGACTCACTGCAGCTAAGTCCCTATACCTGTAAAAGGGGTTAAGGGTTGAAAACCAGGGAATTATTTAGACTCCACCACCCAGTCTAGCTAAACTGGCAGCATCCATAAAGATCCACAATCTTGTCATGAGAATTTTAACAGCTGGCTATCCTGCACTGTGATTTTGCTGTGAAAACATGCAGATTTGGTGCAAACTTGTGGTGAGAGTTGTGCTGGAAAAATTCCATCACTTGTAAACTCCAGCATTGAAATATTGTGTGCAAATGTAACATGAGTTAATACCACACTACACTATTCTTCTCTGTTGAAATCCTGGAATAGCAGTTCTGGTATCTATGGAACACATAACTAATATATATAATGCTGTTTAATAGGGTTCAAATATTGAGCAGTATTTCAATTGGAATCTGATGTTGCAATGTCTTTGTAAGATGCAGAATAGACTGTATAAAGTGAAGAATGCCTGTAAAGTGCCAGTTAAATGTCCAATAGTGTGTGTCAATATATGTCTTATTTACACAAGATGTTTAGAATCACTTCCGTCTCGCTGTTAAATCTGTCAGTAATGCAACACCTGGATATCTATAAAAGTTCTTTATTAAAAATGCCCTTTTACATTTATATGGCAAAGTTTCAGTCACTTATGTCACTCGGTGTGGGGCTGGTAGTCACTTTGCCTTCTATAACAAAATACACATAATTACTTTATCTGTTATTATAAAGTAATGTGTTTGCCCATTTACTATGAGGGACAAGTGATTTCCTGAAGCTTATCTTCATATCTGCACCAGCGCTGTTTGTTTATAAGTTAAGCTATGAAGAATTCTCTGTACCCTTGGAGGAGTGTGAAGATAGGCAATGACCTGTGATAGAGAGGAAATATCCACTTCCCAATGTACAATATTTATAGTTTTTTTTCATACAATCTTGAAATCTTGCGTCAAATTTACTTCCAAACTAGAGATGAGCGAGTATACTTGCTGAGGCACATTACTCGAGCGAGTAGTGCCTTAGCCGAGTATCTCCCCGCTCATCTCTAAAGATTCGGGGGCCGGCGTAGGTGACAGATGAGTTGCGGGGGGGGGGGGAGAGAGAGATCTCCCCGCTCTCCCCCGCCGCTCCCCGCCCCCCGCTGGCCCCCGAATCTTTAGAGACGAGCGGGGAGATACTCGGCTAAGGCACTACTCGCTCGAGTAATGTGCCTTAGCGAGTATACTCGCTCATCTCTATTCCAAACACATAACTGGATATTTTTTACCAGTCTGTAATCTATATCATTCATATTTGCAGACTTAGGGCGAGCACCCACTGGCGTTTTTTTACCTGCGTTTTTCCTGCACAGGCATAGAGATAACATGTGTTCCTGTCCACTGGCGTTTTTTTTGCGTTGCGTTTGCGTTTTTAACATAGGAACTGTCAGTTGCATATGTGTCCCTATTTTTCTCCTAATGCACCCATGAATGTCAATGGAAATTAACGCAAAACGCCGCGAAAAACGCGCGGAAAAAACGCGAGAAACGCGGCGAAAACGCTGCGTTTTTTCCCCGCGGAGAACGCAAACGCCAGTGGGTGCTCGCCCTAACACTGTAAGCAAAAATTCTTCAGGAATAGTTTGAGGAACATGACAACAGTTCAAGGTGTTGACTTGACCTCCAGATTCCCCTGATCTCATTTCAATCTAGAATCTGTTGGATGTTCTGGGAAAACAAATCCCATTCATGGAGACCCCACCTCACAACTTACAGAATTTAGGAGCTAATGATCTGGTGCCACATCCCACTGGACATCTTCAAAGGTTTTGTGTCTATGTCCTCATGGGTCAGAGCTGTTTAAGTGGCACGAGGGGAACCTACACAATATTAGACAATGGTTTTAATGTTATAGCTGCTTAACATATAAGATCTGCTGTATCAAATGTTTGAGGGGTGTCATGTCTGGTTTAACCATTTTACTGAATTGAAGTTAACTAGAGATGAGCGAGCATACTCGCTAAGGACATTTACTCGATCGAGCATTGTCCTTAGCGTGTACCTGCCCGCTCGGAAGAAAAGGTTCGGCTGCCGGCGCGGGTGACAGGTGAGTTGCGGCAGTGAGCAGGGGGGAGAGAGGGAGAGAGAGACCTGCCCTCCGTTCCTCCCCGCTCTTCCCCGCCGCTCCCTGCCCACCGCCGGCTGCCGAATCTTTTCTTCCGAGTGGGCAGGTACTCGCTAAGGGCAATGCTCGATCGAGTAATTGCCCTTAGCGAGTATGCTCGCTCATCTCTAGAGGTGACTAATAGTCATATAACCAAATGTAACTAGAAATAGAGAATAACAAGGATCAGAATGCCAGAATAACCCGAACCAGACCAGACCCTCAAGAGTAAACAAAAAGAAAACAATGACTCCATCAGAGAATTTGAGGGACAAATGTATCTCTTCTGTAAACTCTCTGTAATATGTTCCTTCAGAGCTACTCATTCTAGCTAGGTCTGTATGATTATACATCCTATTATTTGGCAGTTTGCTGCCCAGAACCAGCTTTATTGTGCAATCGTATTCTCTATGCAGTGGTATGTTTTCAGCATTCACCTTAGAGAACACGTCAGTATATTTTGCATTGAATTGTGACGATGTTACTTGGAATACATCCACCAAACAGCTCTTTCCCCAGTGACAGATATCTCTGGATTCCCAATCAATAACTGGATTATGCAACCTTAGGGCGAGCACCCACTGGCGTTTGCGTTTCCCGCGGGAAAAAAACGCAGCGTTTTCGCCGCGTGTCCCGCGTTTTTTCCGCGCGTTTTTCGCGGCGTTTTCGCGGCATTTTCGCGGCTTTGCCATTAATTTCCATGGAGAAAAATAAGGACACATATGCAACTGACAGTTCCTATGTTAAAAACGCAAACGCAACGCAAAAAAACCGCCAGTGGACAGGAACACATGTTATCTCTATGCCTGTGCAGGAAAAACGCAAAACGCAAAACGCAGGTAAAAAAACGCCAGTGGGTGCTCGCCCTAAGGGAAATTAATGGCAAAGCCGCGAAAACGCCGCGAAAAACGCCGCGGAAAACGCGCGGAAAAAACGCGGGACACGCGGCGAAAACGCTGCGTTTTTTTCCCGCGGGAAACGCAAACGCCAGTGGGTGCTCGCCCTTAACCAAGGTATTCCTAACCAAACCTGTGCAGGGAGAGACTCAAAACCATATGGTTCTACCCCCTCCTGATGGAATAACCAAATCTTCAAACACAACTCTTGAACACAAAACCTAAGGTATCTTTGTGATAATAGTGATGAATCAATTGCAAATACCAGTATTGGTTTATTGTAAGATTATAGATAGACTCTACTGCTTAGCTAGTTTCTGATCTATTAAAATGTATTCCCGACCTACTATAAATGAATGCACTGATAGGAATTTGGTGCTCATTAATGGTCAATTCAGCCAAAAGGATTGGCGTGGATGTTGCAAACCCAACTACTTGTTGGTCTAAGGGACTATCTTCAACCTCCCACCAGGCCAATCAGTCTTCCTACGGATGACGTTTTAGTTTTGACTATTGGACAATGATGTGCAAAATTCCCATTTTGGTCCACAATGCAAGCATAAGCCTCTAGTTAGTCATTGTTCACGATGCTCCTTTCTCCTTATATCTTCTATCTGCATAGGTTCCTTGGATAGCTCAGGATAGCACCAGGGTGAGCATACACTAGATTCTTAGGGCGCCCACCCACTGGCGTTTTTTTACCTGCGTTTTGCGTTTTGCGTTTTTCCTGCACAGGCATAGAGATAACATGTGTTCCTGTCCACTGGCATTTTTTTTGCATTGCGTTTGCGTTTTTAACATAGGAACTGTCAGTTGCATATGTGTCCTTATTTTTCTCCTAATGCACCCATGAATGTCAATGGAAATTAACGGAAAAGCCGCAAAAACGCCGCGAAAAACGCGCGGAAAAATCGCGGAAAACGCAAACGCCAGTGGGTGGGCGCCCTTACTCTGCTGACTCCTGTGTTTTGTCACAAATTTGCCCGGCAATTCTCATGGCTCCTCTAAAGAATGAGCTGGAGGAAACTGAATCATAAGGGCGCCCACCTACTGGTGATTTTTTTTCCTTTGCGTTTTGCGTTTTTTCTCAAGAGCAATTAGTTTTGAATGTACTCCTGTCCACTGGCGTTTTTTGTTTCAGTCCGTTGCAATTTTTAACATAGGAACTGTCAGTTGCATATGTGTCCTTATTTTTCTCTTAATGCACCCATGAATGTCAATGTAAATTAACGCAAAAAGCCGCGAAAAACGCGACGAAAACGCTGCGTTTTTCACGCACGAAAATCGCAAACGCTAGTGGGTGGGCGCCCTTATATATTTTACTTAACTGGATAATCTGAAACAAAGTTGACTTTTAAATGCTGGATGATTCCACTGGGTGTCATGTGACCAGCGCCTAAATTATGCACACTGATCCTCTACAGGACCTTTACCCTGCCGTAGAGTGCAAATCTTGCTTTTGGCCAATGCTAGCCAGTCAGGCGCATCATATAATAGATCCATAGCAGCAAAAAAAATCATCAATTCAGGATAAAGCTGCTAAAGTAGGAGGAAGGGATAAAGCTTACGTCTGAGGATCTCTCCGTAACTGAAAGATAACTATTCCCATCCTCTGGGTCTCATTATTGGATGACTGTGGTCTTAGCTTAAAATAAAGCTTGCATGACTCCCGGAAGTTTGAAAAATAATATGGGAAATTGAGTTTAGGTTCTTTAACTACAGATATCCGTAACTGAATATCCACTACCTCAATAGACAGTGCCAGTAACGCTTCAATTGGATCCATCGGCAGTGTTTTTCAATTTGACTGGTTATAATGTTATATCTGATTCAACCAGTTTACTGGACTGAAAGTGACCAAATATAACTCACAATAGGGAACTACAAGGACCAGAATTCCAGAAAAACCTGAGCCAGAGCAGACCCTTAAGCAAAGCACCTGCCCCGAGAAGGAAGACCCCACTATGGCAGAGAGACCAGAACTGATCTGAATCTATCTGACAGCAACTGCATTGATACTAAAAACCTAAAGCTAATGGACCTAAATTACAGGAGCTGACTGAAACTAGACTAACATGCTGACACTCTGAGAACTATAGCACAATTCCCTGGCATGGTGTGACCCTTACACAAAAAATATAACCAGCAAGGTGTGTTCAGGAAGGCTGAACTAAACAGCAGAAAAAAGAATCTGATTGACTAGATGAGCTAACAATCATCCAGCCAGTCCAATAGCAAAACTAATCTAATAAAGTAACTGACTAGCTGGCAGAGCTATCAGTCATCTCAGCCAGCCCAGCAGCTAAATGACAGAAGGAATGGTTAATTCTCTATTGCCCCCCTGCTTACATGTGTAAGCAGGTGATGAATCCAGAAATCACAGAGCCATTCATGCAATAACGAGGGTTTTTTAATGTAAAAAATGTTAGATTTGAGCTATTTTATAGATTTGTTTTTCTTCTGTGCAAATACTACTCGTTCTTGTAAGACTATGCTCACATCTTTAAAAGAAAAAAACACGTGGCAACAGCACTCATATGTACTTACTATCTGAATAAAATAGCAAAACTGTTGTATTTACTAACCACATTAAAAAGTAAGGTGCATATTTTGATTTACAAAATGTGAGCCCATCCGCCACATCAACATTCACTGGACCATACACTGAAGGAGTCACCTCTATTTGGGCCTAAACTCTATATACTCTAATTAAAAGGTTTGGGACAGATGGGGAAATCGGGTACACTACGGAAGTGAAAGAAGATGCAGATGCAACAAAAAACAAATTCAGTCAGCACTTTCTATAAAAGTATAAAGTGCTGACTGCATTTGTTTTACGTTGACATCTGTGTAAAGAATTCCATTTTTCTTTCCCATCATAGCAGCAGAGAAAGAGTATTCAAGCCGTGAAGGATCCATCACATGACTGATAATGAGATCCACCAGGTTCTAACATGGGGAACGTAGTTTTATCAAAAGAAATAGTCTAGCATGCTGCACTATTGTTCTGACTGAAACCTCAGTACACGCGTGAACAGAGCCTTATCTAGTATGTCCTCTACTGAAGCCGAGTATGTCAGTGTTTTATCATATATTGTGAAAAGCCAGTATTTATTGTTTCCTGACCTTGTGCTTCAGTTTATTTATTTTTTATTTTTTTTATGCACACAAGTGACTATTTCTTCCTTTATGCGTAAACAGAACCGAAGGCCCATAAATGTCAGTGGAATTCTGCTAAACTGTTAATGTACAGTACTTATGTGCACCTATCATTAATACCCAGCACAAGCCATCTGCCCATCCCCCTTCATATATGTCAGTATGTAAAGTCTACAACCCTTACCCTTGAAAACTGAAATAAATGGCCAATGTCACTTGCAGAGAATGCTTTGTCCCGCAGACAAAATGTAACAAGGTCATGAAAGCTAGAAGCTTCCGTATCTAATTAAATGCTTCCTGTAAGTCTCTACTTCTTGTAGGGCTGGAATATGAACTGTAAGAAACCCTTTCCCTTAAAACCTGCTTCCTGTTTAACAAGATTTAACAAGTCCAACCTAACATATGCACCAGTGCAAAACCTTTATAAAGTACAACCCTACATCTCAAACTCTGTCCCTTCTCAGTCTGTCTTCATCAGTGATTAAACGAGACAACACATTTAAACACAGGCCAAGGTGCAAACATTCTTTGCTCAGGGTGACTCAGTACAGAACTATACAGAATGGCTAGGGACCTTACACACAGGGTGGAATTAGTGTCACACTGTTATCCCTATGGGGCTTAACATCCGTGCGTCTTTACTTCAAAACCGCAAGATTAAAATCCGCAACAGAAAAGTTTTCTGCTGAGGAACTAAGGGCGTCTAGTGGAACTCTTGTGGATTTCTTACATACGGGAGCTGTAATTCTGCAATTCAAGTCTGTGGAAAAAACGCCAGAAATTCAGCAAGATGTTCTGCAGAACACATTCCACAGTTAAAAACGCAAAATCTGCACTAATTGACAAAATCTGCATCTGTGCTTTGTCCTGCAGACAATTTCGTCCCGTGTGAAAGGTCCCTTTAACCCTTTCCAATCCAATTTGTATCCTGGTTTTCCTAGGGGACTTACTCTTTTTCTGCTGTTATACAACGGCGCTATATGCTGGCTAAAGCCAGTAATGCATGAGATGACACGTTGGATAGGCTCTGACAGCAGAGAGGCTGGTAATATACAGTAAGAGAACCCCGACGGACGTCTTCCAACATCGGAGCTGCACAGCCTGAGGGCGAGCACCCACTGGCGTTTGCGTTCTCCGCGGGAAAAAAACGCAGCGTTTTTTCCGCGCGTTTTTCGCGGCGTTTTTCACGGCGTTTTCGCGGCGTTTTGCGTTAATTTCCATTGACATTCATGGGTGCATTAGGAGAAAAATAGGGACACATATGCAACTAACAGTTCCTATGTTAAAAACGCAAACGCAACGCAAAAAAAACGCCAGTGGACAGGAACACATGTTATCTCTATGCCTGTGCAGGAAAAACGCAAAACGCAAAACGCAGGTAAAAAAACGCCAGTGGGTGCTCGCCCTTAAATCATAATATCTTCAGAGGTCAGACAGTGGATTGGAAAGGGTTAAATGAGTCGTCCTGGATAAGAAAAACATGGCAGATTTTTTCCAAAAGCAGATATATCAATTATAGGCGAATAAAGTGGTTTGACAATAAAGGTATAAATCCAAGCAGGTTTAAAGGAGTTTTCCAGTTTTTGAATCTTATTCAGTATATAAATGAAAGGTTCTACAACTTTCTAATATACTTGGTGTTTTTATTCCTCACCATTCTCGAGATACTAGTTGGCTTTTAGTGAATGAGCACACACTACTTTTCATTCACAGGCACCAAACTCATAGCTAGCAAGTCCTTCACTCAACTGAGACATAGATACAATTGTATCCAGCTTAGGCAATGCTCAGTGAGCTACATACATCAGCAGCGATTGCACCAATCTGCCTGGAAGTTTGCTACATTACAGTGCAAAAGTACTTCCACACAGGTGTTTCTCCTTTCATTTAAGGATGGCCTAAGGGCTCATCCACACTAATGTTAGCCTCAGACATATATTACCGTTTCCTTGTTGCATTTGAGGAGCAGAGAACTGGAAATAAAATCGGAAATAAATAGTTCCATTTTGTTCCTCATTGATTTCAATGCGTTTTCATGGAAAAAGGAAATATTTCTGTTTGATTTTATTTCCGTTTTTCAAATGGAACAAATAACACAGCTGTTTGTTAATATTTCCATTTTTAATTAAAACATATTAAAAGCAATGGGGAACAAAACCGAACCATTTAATTCTGTGTTTATTTCAGTCTCTCTGCTTCTCGCATGGAACACAGAAATAGAAATGTATAACACAAGTGTGAATGAGCGCTAAATGCTTTATTTTTGTCAATTAACAAAATGCTTAATGAATGAACAAAAGAGAAATGTAAATCCAATCAGTATTTGGTGTGACCACTCTTTTTCTTCAAAACAGCATCAATTCTTCTAGATACACGTGAGCAAAGTCAGGGTTTTGTAGAATTATAGTCAAGTGTATGACTAATAACATCATAGGAAGCAGGTGATAGTGATCATCATTTTCATATGTAGGTTGAAAGTCAGTCATTAACTGAAACAGCTGTGTAGGAGGCTTAAAGCTGTATGAGGAATAACCAAACTCTATTACAAAGTTAAGGTTGTGGAAGACAGTTTCATGTTACAGGTCATCCACCATGGCAAGACTGAGCAGAGCAGTAAGACACAAGGTAGTTCAGCTGCATCAGCAAGGTTTTTCCCAGGCAAAGATTTCAAAGCAGACTGGAGTTTTAACACACAAGCTCTTTTGAAAAAGCACAAAGCAATGGGCAACATTGAGGACCATAGACCCAGTGGTTGGCCAAAGAAACCGAGTGCAACAGACGAAAGACATGATGCTTACTTCCATTCAAAATCAGAAGATATCCAATAGTGTCATTGGCTGAGAACAATTATTTTCTGAATCTGTGAAACATGTTCTATTATACTTATATAAGGGGTGACTTGTCCTTCCCATGTTTCTTTAACCATATCTAAAAGACTACGAGGATGTCTCCCATACAAGAGTTCAAAGGGTAACTTTTTTATCATCTATTAATAACTTGCCTGAATGTTTGTCTGAGTTTTCTGCACAAGCAGCCATACATGCCACCTGTGTGAACATAGACATGTGATTTTTCAAAAAGGCAATATCACATTGCATCAGTGCAGTAGTCACTGGACAGTTTATAGCACTATGGCCCAATTTATGACACCAGAAACACCTTATGGGCCTTTTACTTATTACAAAGTTCTGTCCTTAAGGGTGCATTCAGACGACTGTATATTAGCCAGATATTCACGCCGGCCGATATACGGCATCTCTCTCTGCAGGGGGAGGAGGCTGGAAGAGCCAGGAGCAGTGCTCTGAGCTCCCGCCCCCTCTCTGCCTCCTCTCCACCCCCTCTCCGCCCCTCTGCACTATTTGCAATGAGAGGAGGTGGGGCGGGGGCAGGCTGAGTTCCGGGAATTCGCCCCGCCCCTGTCCCGGCTCTCCTCATTGAAAATAGTGCAGGGGGGTGGAGAGGAGGCAGAGAGGGGGCTGGAGCTCAGAGCACTGCTCCCGGATCTTCCAGCCTCCTCCCCCTGCAGAGAGAGACACCGTATATCAGCCGGCGTGAATATCCGGCCGATATACAGTTGTCTTAATGCACCCTTAGGCTTCACTGAGCCTGCAGTCTAATTATCATTTTCACCATCAAATCACTTAAAATGTTTGAAGGCTGGTATGAGTGTGATCCTGCAATTCTTCAGCTGCAGTATTGCTGCAGTTGACAACCTGATCAACTGCAATTCTTCAGCTGCAGTTGACAACCTGATCTGCAGTTCTGGGGTTTTCATGGTTCACCCACTTCCTCAATGCCAGTGGTAGTGCTCTTAGGTACTTGTCCATGGCAACATGTTGTACTACCTCAGACACTGGCAAAACCCCAGGCCAGTGCACAAGATAAAACATTTGGGAACATGATGGTTTCTCTGGTTGGTATGTCCACAGGTGTACTTTCTGGACTCTCACCGCTTGAGTCACATCTAAGCATGCCAGGATCTTGGCTTTGAGTTGGTCAAAGTCTTAGGCTGCCTGCGGATCCAGAAAAAAAGGATGCTTTTTGTGCTTCTCCATCAAGGAACGGAGCAATCAGGCCTTCCCATTATGCTTTCTGGCCATGCTTCTTGCAGCGCAGTCTTTTCAAACATAGCCAGGAAAGCCTCAACATGATCACCCGGTGTCATCTTTTGTAAAGAGTGAGTCACATGTATCACTTGCTGACCAGCTGCTGGTTGATCCGTAGGGAGATTCACCATGTAATATGCTATATCCTGCAGTACCTGTTTGTCCTTATTTGTAACCTCTGTTAACAAGTTCAGATGTGCCACCGTCAAGCGACTTGCAGAGCCATAATGGTAGCTTGCTGAGCAGCATTTGTAGGCTGTTGTTCTTTGGTTACATCTTGCTGCGCTGCTGTAGCATTCACCAAAACTTTTTTTTTTTAACTTGTTTTATTGAAAAATAATAACAAATCCAATCAAACAAGTGAAGTGTCAATATTTTGCTTCATACATTAAATAAAAAAAATGTTTACAGAACAATGAAAAGTTATGTTGTGAGTAATTCCTGTTTACAATCAAAGAGGTTCTCCCACACGTGCTGATAAATCATAGGGAGGTAAAATACACCGGAGGGTGATAAGGAAACACAGGCAGCCATATCGTTAGAATAATCGCTGTTTCCACCTAACATAACCGTGTAGCTGGGCTGTTAGGAATTGAAAAGCTTTTTCTGTACAAATCATATTAGGAAAATTATATACTATATCCCAAATCTTATGAAATTTTTCAGGACGCTTTCTATTTTTAAATATTTTTTTTTTTCATAGTTAACCCTCAGGCCATAGATGGAGGTTGTCTCTCCATCCATTTCATCGCCACTGCTTTGTGTGCCAAAAAAAGTGTTTAGCATAATAAATTTCGTACATGGTGTTGACATTGTTCAGTGTCCAGAGGTCCCAGTAAACAAATCTCTGGGACTCTTGGTATCAAATCCTCACAACCTTAGGCTGGATTCACATGAACGTATATCAGCTCGGTTTTCACACTGAGCCGATATACGTCATCCTCATCTGCAGGGGGGAGGATGGAAGAGCCAGGAGCAGGAACTGAGCTCCCGCCCCCTCTCTGCCTCCTCTCCACCCCTCTGCACTATTTGCAATGAAAGGAGGGGCGGAGAGGAGGCAGAGAGGGGGCGGGAGCTCAGAGCACTGCTCCTGGCTCTTCCATCCTCTCCCCTCTGCAGAGAGAGACAACATATATAGGCTCGGCGTGAAAACCGAGCCGATATATGTTCGTCTGAATCCAGCCTTAGGGCGAGCACCCACTGGCGTTTTTTTACCTGCGTTTTGCGTTTTGCGTTTTTCCTGCACAGGCATAGAGATAACATGTGTTCCTGTCCACTGGCGTTTTTTTTGCGTTGCGTTTGCGTTTTTAACATAGGAACTGTCAGTTGCATATGTGTCCTTATTTTTCTCCTAATGCACCCATGAAAGTCAATGGAAATTAATGGAAAAGCCGCGAAAACCGCGCGGAAAAATCGCGGGAAACACGGCGAAAACGCTGCGTTTTTTTCCCGCGGAAAACGCAAACGCCAGTGGGTGCTCGCCCTTACTAAGCAAATTAATCACTTTGCACCAAAAGGTCTGATCCTCAGTGTATCCCCACATCAAATGTAGAAAATCAGCATCAGGTGCAAAACATCTATGACTTCTGTAGCATTGATGCAAAATGTATAATTGAATGAGTTTGTTATTTACAGCTTGAGATACTGATAAGGGCTCCTTCCCACTTGCGTTTTTTTAGCCCTGCGATATCGCTGCGTTTTGTTAACGCGGTTGTCAATGGGACTTTCTCATTTTAAAAAACGCATTGCACAAAAATTGCAAAGCACAAACTTGCAATGCGTTTTTAACAATAGAAAGTCCTATTGACCATCACGTTAAAAAAACGCAATGATATCGCAGCATTAAAAAAACGCAAGTGGGTAGGAGCCCTAAATGAGATTTCATAGCATTAACCCAATTCTGGTTAATAATGATGGAACAAGGGATCTCCATTTATCCTCTACTTTTAGGTGTGTAGCTGAAAAGTTGTACTGAATCAGGTGAGTATATAGAGAGGAAATTAACCCTTTAGGCCCTTGCGTGTGTAGTATCCCAATTAAAGGATAGGTCGATACATGGCACATACTGAGTGACATAGTTTAAGAAACCTATGGAAGCTCTATTAGGGTATATTATATGTCTGTTGTAGTTGCTCAAAAGATACAAAAACCCCATTAACAAATAGATGTGATGAAATGCAGTGAAATGATCCACACCTCAAAAATATAGCCTATATATGATATATGGACTCGCCTGGTGCAGAGTGGGACCCCTTAGAGAGCAGGTGCTCGCTCACACTGGAGATCCTGGCAGCCTTGTAGTATGTGCTTTTGGGTCCTCCAACGATCCTTGACAGGCAGGAGAGCAGTGGATAAAGATACCCCCAAAATGGATAACCAAATGGGGGGAGTGTGCAAAAAATTGAACCAAAAAAAAAACTCTCTTTCGCACTCGTGTTGTGGGGCTAGACAATCCAGAATGGAAAAAATCCCATAGGACCCAAATTTCCAACTGAAAATTTCTTCAATAAAACTCCATGATACCAACAGTCACAAATGACAGAAAATTGTGACAGAGAAATATCTAAAATGCAACGCGTTTCGGTGTCCAAATGACGCCCCTGTCAATCATGTATAACCAAATACAGCAATGTCCTTATATACACAGCATACCTCATAAGGGTTTGTGAAGCAGGTGGCTGTTCCTGAAATGCCGAACGTCTGTTGTGTGGCGCATGCGCTATCTTCCTAAAGAACTCCTAGAGTGAAATTGAGCTTGCGCATTTGCGGTGGATATCAGAATGCATTGCGTTCCATTCATTCCTTGTACTAGCGCATGCGTGATCATAATAAAGCGCTATAATGGGCTCCATCCAACCAGTATCTATCATGTGCATCTTTCTCTCATATCGGGGAAGGAGAAAAGAGAAGGGGGGTAGATTATTAGGTGGTACTTCTTGCTAATGTCAACCTCCTTCACTGACCATTATTAAAATCGCATGAACACTGACATATATCCACATCTATAAAATTCCATACATCGGGAAATCTAATATTTAGGATGCAATCATAAATATCTAAAATATACCACATAATATAGAATAAGTTATCTGCCGTAATGGACCATAGTTATACAATAAATATAATTATAGATATAATAACACTAATGATATTAAAATAATTAACAAATAATTAGGATAACAATATTATTCCATGTTCTATCAAATACTTAGAATCAGCAAGTATATAAAGATGTGAAAGTCCTCCCTTATCTCACAAAGGAGTCTCAGAAAGGAGGTCCCCATACCCTGTTACTTTCTTGACTAGACCCCCATATTCAGATGGCTAATTTATGAACCAGTAATAAATATTTACAATACATCCTGCGATTTTCCAGAACCGTCCACAACAAAGTAGAAGAGGAGTATTACATCAGGTGGTGTTCAGCTTTTGGTAAGGGTGCATCCGATACCAAATGTTGAAATATTGCATTTGACCAGCTATATAACATAATTTAAAATCAGGCAGTGCCATTCCCGCCATCACTTTACGATGCTGTAATGTTTGTATTCATAATTTTATTCTTGAATTTCCCCAAATGAAACATGACAATATTGAATTTACTGTAATAAAGAATTGTTGTGGTATTATCACATCAGTATGCTCCAAATTATAGAGAAGCTTTGGGAGGGCTATCATTTTTATAAGGCTTATTCTCCCAGCTACGGATAAAAGTTGGGAGCTCCATAATTTAAAGGGGTTGTCGCGCGAAAGCAAGTGGGGTTAAGCACTTCTGTATGGCCATATTAATGCACTTTGTAATATACATTGTGCATTAAATATGAGCCATACAGAAGTTATTCACTTACCTTCCCTGCGCTGGCGTCCCCGTCTCCATGGCTCCGTCTAACTTCAGCGTCTAATCGCCGGATTAGACGCGCTTGCGCAGAAGGGTCTTCTGCCTTCGGGTCTGTCCGGCAGCAGCGGCGTTCTGGCTCCGTCCCCTTCTACGCATCATCGCGTAGCTCCGCCCCGTCACGTGTGCCGATTCCAGCCTCCTGATTGGCTGGAATCGGCACACGTGACGGGGTGGAGCTACGCGATGACGCGGGGCGGGGCCAGAACGCCGCTGCTGCCGGACAGACCCGAAGGCAGAAGACCCTTCTGCGCAAGCGCGTCTAATCGGGCGATTAGACGCTGAAGTTAGACGGAGCCATGGAGACGGGGACGCCAGCGCAGGGAAGGTAAGTGAATAACTTCTGTTTGGCTCATATTTAATGCACGATGTATATTACAAAGTGCATTAATATGGCCATACAGAAGTGTATAACCCCACTTGCTTTTGCGAGACAACCCCTTTAACTTTATCTTTAAAAAGGGGATTAAAGGAGAAATATTAAATCTATAGGAATATTGGTAATCTCTAGATATATAAACTTCCAGGTATCTAAATTGTGACACTACATTAAGTCGACACATTTCCTTTCCTATGTCTGCTGATTTCATTATTGAAATAGCATGTGGGAGAGTCTGATGGAGGTTAGAGAGAACTAATATGTCATCAATGTATAAGCTAATGTGGTCCTCCATAGGTCCAATTGTTACCCCCAATAGTCTTGTTTGATAAGTAGAGCCAAGAGATCAATAGCCACTGCGAACCGAATGGGCAACAATGGACACCCTTGCCTTGTACCCCTTCAAATAGAATGAAGAGTAGAACAGGTCATTCACAAGAACTCTAGCACTAGGCATTTTGTAAATGATGGATTTCCATTTAATGAAGATTTGTTCGAATCCAAAACATTGTAAGACCTCTAGCAAATAGGGCCATTCAACTGAATTAAAAATCTAAAGATGTCAAGGCCCAATCTCATTGTTATTTCCAGCCTATCTGCGATACCAGTTGAACCTTTCTGATGTTGTCAGATGTTCATTTCCCAAGTATAAATAGAGATTGGTATGGGTGAATAATATCAAGAATAGCCAAATTTGATCTGTTTGCTAATATTTTTGTAATTAGTTTATAATCTGTATTAGGTGAGATATTAGACTATAAGCACCACATTCTTCAGGGTTCTATCCGCTTGCAATATAACCACTATAGTTGTCTCATAAAAAGAGTCTAGAAATCAATCATCTGCCATTGTATTCTTAGAAAGAGAAAGCAGCTGTGGAAACAAAATCTCACTATATTGTGAATAAACGTCTATTGGGAGGCCATCCGGACCTGGGGATTTACCCTTTGCCATGGACGATAAAGCTTCAGCTCTCTCCTCTAGAGTAATAGGCGAATTCAATAGAATTACATATTTTGTGGATAATTTAGTAAAAAGTGATGGTTCTCAAATAGGTCCAAAAATCCTAATTTGTATAGATTAGCTGAGACTGATAAACATTTCTAAAAAAACTGAGTAAAACTATCTAGTATATCAATGGGGTCCTTATATATGCGGTTCTCATTGGATCACATCTTCAGTATAGGGGGAGAAGAAGAATTTTGGCAAACCGTATGTGCCAAGAGCTTACTAGATTGGCTGCCAAGTTCAAAAAATGATTGGTAGAAAAAAATAGTTTTTCACTGCAACTTCTTCAAGAGTTGTAGATATTCTCTCCCTGTCATCAACCGTTTTGTTCTATTGGCACTTAGTAGGCTCTCTTATGCATTCTCTCTCAAGTTCAGTAAGTTAGCCTGCAGTTGCTCCTCACGCCGAACTGTTGCTCTTTTAATGAATGAAATAGAAGATTTCAAACAACCCCTTAAATATAATTTAGAAGAGTCCCACGCCAACATAGTATTGTGACTAGAAGAATTAACTGCAAAGAAGCGTTGTATCTGGTCAGGAATCCTGTCTGGGGGTCCCAAAAGGAATAACCAGAAATGATGTACTCTTTAATATCATCCAGATCAGGGAGTGATCAGATACCAGTATTTCTATAATGAAACAAAATGAAGGCGATCCTAAAATGTGATCAATGTAGCTAAGTGTATGTCTATGAGCAGTATGACAAGACAACTCTCTAGCGGAAGAATGACATTCTCTCAATTAATCTAACCATCTCATCTCAGCTACCACAGCGGCCAATCTGGTGGTATAACTAAGGATTTCATTTTGGGGAGTACCTCCAAAACAATCTAGTAATGGGTCCATAAGAAGGTTCAAACCTACCATACACACTGTGGCAGCATTAGGAAAATCGGAAGCAAACAAGATCTCCTCTCCTATAATAGTAGGGGATGTGGGTGATGGGTTATAAAAACACAAAATTACATAGGGGTTGCCATGGATCTTAACTGTAACAAAACTACATCTACCCTCTGGATCTATTCTGATTTGATCAGGCTCCCATCGAAGAGTTATGAATGAGGAGACATGTCCTTCTAAAATATGACTTATGGCATGCACAACAAGACCCATAGTTTACTTAGGTGAGCAGTAGTAGTCTGGGTAAGATGTGTTTCCTGCAAGCATAGTATGGGAGGTCTACGTGACTGAATCTGCCAAAATACCATTGTTCTTTTCCTAGGAGTTCCCAGGCCCCTAACACTCCAGGACAAAAATGTTATGTTAGCCATAGATTGTTAAGTAGAAATTAAAAAATAACAATATGATTTCGCTCAATCCCCCTCCTGTGAGGTGGATCATCATATTACCAATCAGCATGTATAGGGCATAAAAATACCATATCAGATACCAGATATATTCTACTGCAAAAGACAATTCTAACAAACGTGAAGAAAACTTTCAAGCTATGTTCAAACAAAAAGTGCAGATATTCAGTAAGATAAATGTAGTTATAGTTAGCTCTATTGAGGGAGGCCTTAATAAACATATTAAACATTAAGTGCTATGGCATAGAAAAAAGGGAATGCCCGTGTAGCATTAAAGGTCCATTTAAAAAGCGATTATCGCTCAAATTCACAAAGCAATCTTTTGAACAATAATCATTGTACGGCAAGATGATAGCTCAAAATTTGCTCAAACGGAAGTTTGAGTGACAGTTTTAGACGTTCACTTTGCATAAGCTCTTAAATAGCTAATTAGCTACTTAAGAGCTTATTAGCATGTAAATGAAGGCTCCCGCGGGAGTACTGTCTTCTGTATACAGCTGCTGTGTTCTCGGAGCGCTCATTTGGTATACAGCTGAGCGCTCCGAGCGGGGTATGCGGAAGACAGCTGGAGTGCTGTCTTCTGTATACAGCTGCTGTGTTCTCGGAGCTTTCAGTTGGTATACAGCTAAGAGCTCCGAGCGGGGTATATAGAAGACAGCTGGAGTGCTGTCTTCTGAATACAGCTCCTGTGTTCTCTGAGCTTTCAGCTGGTATCCTGCTGGGAAGTCCCAGCGGGATACCAGCTGAAAGAATGTTATCAGTGCCGCCCACTGAGAAAATCAGCGTGCGGCACTGATAAAACTCATCACTTATTTCTACCTGGCTAGAAATGAGCGATGAACGAACAGTGCACAATGGCTGTGCGTTTAGACAGAACAATATCACTCAAAAGATGCCTTTGAGCGAATTTTGAGTGATAATCGTTGTGTCTAAATGGGCCTTAAGAAGTTACATCCACACAGGCATTAGTTAAATTTTTAATTATAAGACACGTTACCAACTATTGTAAGTATATATCTAGATTGAGAATCTGCAGAAACGGGAGAGGACAACATTAATGGAAGGATAAACAACACATTATCTTAGTCTCAGAGTTCAGGTATATAATTCAGCGGATCATCAGCATCTTTCATTACAGTGATGGATAGAAAGCCATTCCTCCTCTCTTATTAGGGAGGTGAAGCATCTAGTGCATCCACTACCTGGAGCCGAGCAGGGTATACCATGGAGTAAGATATCTGCATTTCCCAAAACTTACATTTGACTCCTATAAACAATGCACGTTTTTTTTTTTCTGTAAATCCTGGTATCAGGACTCAAACAGGCAATCTTTCATGCTCCAAGTGATGCCTCTACTAATTGAGCTATTCAGCATTCACCAGGGATGAGGAACAAGGTGTTGAGTCCTAGCACTTTATTCTTCATCCCTTGTCTCCTGTTCCATGTTCCTGGCTCTGTGTTTCCCTGTCTTGGTCCACCCTGGGTCTTGTACATTCCCCAATTAGCTTCCTATATAAACCTGGCCCTGTTCCCTCCATCCTTGCGTGTTTATTGTGCTCTGAACCTTCAGCCCTTAAACCAGCTGCTACTGCTACATGCTTACAGAAGACTATTCTGTGTACTGACCACTGGCTTGTTCCCGACTACTTCCCTGCTTAATTCTCTATACTGCTGTGACATCCCGTGTACCAACCCCAGCTTGCCCAACCTCGCTGCCCACCCTTGTTGGCTGTGTCCAGGACTCCAACCTAGTGCCAGAAACACTACACCTGGCCTGTGTGGCCTGCCCACAAGATGGACAGACACCAGGACTGAGCGCTCCCTTCACAGACCGGCTTTTCTGCCCATCCTGAGAAAATCCTGTATCTAGATTTCTTTCAAGCCACAGCTGTAACATTCTGCAGTTCACACCTGAGATCTGGGTGAGAGGAGAAAACAGTCATTAAGATAAACCAGGAGACTCCTCTACGAGGTCCTGGCCTTGCTGAACTAATACTGGTGATGCAGTGAAGGGAGACCACACTGCTGGTACTGAGCCTGATATCTGGCGTCCTCTGACAACATCTTTTTGGAAATAACTGAGCTCATTACCTTGAAGCGAGAGAAGATTGAATGTTAGCACATTACTCTGATGTAAGAGAAGTGAAATGTTGTCGCATTTAATGGCCATTTTGTGAAATAACGGCAACTGTCATTTTTCGAACTATAGACTAAGCTGCTCTATGTTGATACATAATAAGGGCATCCTGAACAATCCTCTTGTATAAAGTATTTCATTAAAGAGCCAACGGCATACACTGACAATTTTTTCAAGAAATAAGAAGCATAGGAACCAATATACATTAACTCCTACTCAACACTCTTCTGTTACGGAGCAGATAAAAGACTCTATTAGGGATAATGCTCAAAATGGGGCTTATACCCCAAATCAGCATTGCTCTGGCTCGAGCACTGTAACTCCTGGCCATTGACCCTCGGACACTGGAACTGTAGGAGATAAGGAGTTAACCTTAAAATAAGTCCCTTACCAATTGTTGTTGGCTATTCAATCCTTTACAGAGGCCTTGACAGGCATAATTAATGAAGTAAAGACAGATGTCAATCTCCTAAAACAAGAACCCCAAAATCTACAAGACTGTGTTAAGGCCCATTTAGACACAACGATTATCTCTCAAAATGTGCTCAAAAGCCATCTTTTTAGTGATAACCATTGTGTCTAAACGCATGGCCATCGTGAACTTTCCTGCACTGTTCGTTCATCGCTCATTCCCAGTCAGCTGGATATTAGCTATGAGCCTTATCAGCACTGTCCGCTGATATCTCAGCGGGCAGCGCTGATAGTATTCTTTCAGCTGGTATCCCGCTGGCAGTTCTCAGCAGGACACCATCTGAAAGCACCAAGAACAATGCAGCTGTTTGCATATACAAAACAGCTGCATTGTTCTCCGAGCTATCCTGGCAGTATCCCGCTCTGTCTGCATTAACTCTTTAGTAGCTAATTAGCTACTTAGAATTATGCAAAGATGATCGCTCAAAACTGTCACTCAAACTATCGTTTGAGCGAATTTTGAGCGATTATCGTTCCATGCGAAGGGACCTTTAAGCGTGGCGAAGATAGAATTTCTACATTGGATGAACTTACAACTCCAATTGCATCATCAAAGCAAAAACGAAAGGAAAAGGACAATATTTGATGACAAAAGGCCGACAATTTGGAAAATTGCTCACAGAGAATTAGCCACCGTATTATAGGCATCCCTGAAAGAGGGCCAGAGACCGGAGGAATTCATTTGTTTCCAGAAAGCACCTTTTGTGGATCGTGCCCAACGCATACCAGCAAAGCCTGCCATACCTGTAGCCCCGCTATGCCCAATACTTGCTGCTCTATTAAACTGTACAGACTAAGAAATGGTGTTACATATGCACAAAGCCGTGGAGAGATCCATTATGAGAAAGTATCTGTATTGGTCTTCATGGATTATTCTGTGGATTTACAGAAGTTCACCTAAACTTTTACCACTTCATCCATCTTAAATGCTTTAATGTACTGCCCACATCCGAAGCACCAATTGTAAAGAGATTAGTTCGGGATCACTTTTGCTGGGGTGAAAGGACACGTCTCAATTTTATTAGCAAGGAATATTGTTCAAACTTAGACGGGGTCAGCTTTATTTATAAGGTTGCAAATCTAAACAATAAAACAATACCGGAACGAAATGAAATCCTAACCTGTTCAGCGCTAACTATACAGAAATATCCCTCTCTATCATCTGGAGAGCTTCCCCTGCCAGCTTACCAAATATTAGGCTTTAGCAACCTTATGGCCCTTTTACATGGGACGGCTAAATGACTGCATGAGCGCCGACGTCAGACTTTGCTGTTGGATCGGGGCTGCTCACTGACTTCTTGCTCAGAGCCTCACCTTCTATGTGCAGCGCTAAGTAGGAAACATTTATACGCAATGGCAAGCCAGCAATCCAGCAATAGTTTTTATGGTGACTGAAAGTCAGTGATAACGACTTGCAAACGAATAGTGTTTTTGTTTTTTTTCAATCACACTGCACGATTATCGCTCAAATTAGTTTGTGTGAATTTTGATGTAAATCGGCCCATTACTCAACGTCTATGTTTTAAGGCCCATTTAGATGGGTCGAATGTGGGGAAAACTATGCCCAACACTCATCCCCTCATACACTCGCTTCTGTGCTGTTGCACCGGAGCTAGTATCGCTGGCTAGCTCACAGAGTGACCAGCTGGGGGGCGGGGCAGCTGCAGGAGATTTCACTCCTTGCTCCCCCGCCCCTCTCCATTGACTTAACAGAGCGGCCGTTTAGTACTGAACGGCTGCTATTTACACTGAACGATCAGCGATCAGCTCATCAGCTGCATAAACGAAGGACAATGAGCTGATCTCTGATAGCTCAGTGAAAATAGCAGCCGTTGTGAACAGCCACTATGTTAAGTTAATGGAGAGGAGCGGGGTAGAGCAAGGAGTGAAATCTCCTCCAGCCGCCCCACTGTGAGCCAGCGATACTTGCTGCCCTGCAGCAGCACGAGAGCTAGTATGTGTGAGGATGAGTGTCGGGCATCATTTGCCCGACATTCGTCCTGTCTAAGTGAGCCTTGAGTTTCATACATACAGGCTTATGTGTCCATAGGCGGAGCAGTAACTGGTCTGTTAGCTGTTCCTTAAATATTCTACCACTACCATATTTATTTAATCAGACAGCAGGTGATACTCTCTTTGTTGCTCCACATACGGTAGGAGAGAAACCAAAGAGAAATGTACTTCTCCTCTATAACCACCCTACTGGCTTGTCACGGTTGTTATACAATTGCTGCAGCCATCTTGGATGGCCAAAAACAAGACCCAATACAAAAGGATCGGAGAGAACAACTGCAGGTAATATACCCCCCAGAAATCCCCTTTAGGTTCTGTTCACATGATTTTTCCAGCATGTATCTGACACAGCAGAGATCTGAGGCTGAGCCTCAGAGTTCTGCTGCAGAATTGCATGTGGATTCAAATGCAGACTTAGCCCCAGTTAATGGAGCTAATCCAAATGCGGCCGCTTGACATTGTTTCCATGCAGAAACCAGGTAAAGCATTTTTTTTTTCTCCAACTTTCTTGACATTAGTTTTTTCTCTTTTGCTTTCTTATCTTATATAAAAGTCTATGGGAAAACACATGAAGAAAGGCCTCACCGAGCGCATGTTGCATTTTTCAAGAACACACCCTAGGTGGATTTGCTCCATTGACTGTGGCTAAATTGACATGAACATTTGTTTGATTGTTCATTGGCCTGTGTGAATTGGTCCATGATCAGCCAATAAATGAGCAAATACTTGTTTGTCGGATGATCAAATTTTTGATGCGAGCAAAAAAAATGCTTGATCGTCGGCAGCACATCCCCCTTTGTAAACAGCGGAATGTCCTGCTGATGAATGTAATGTGTATGGAGACGATTGATCGTAGTAACAATCGTTCTTCTCCATACTAACGACACGTATCCATGAAAAACCACTGTAACAAACATATCAGTTGATCCGATAATCTGCTGATTAAAACTGCCTTTAGGTTCAAACTAAACTAGGAAATGGAGGTCTTGTAAATGTTGGTAACACAGAATTCCCAAAGGAGTAGCACAAAGGGTAAATGAAATGCAAATGGACCAAAGCAGCAACCAGACGAAGAAAACTTGGATCAGGGCTGATCGACATGCTGATGATAGGACCAGGAATCATAGAAGCTTACAGTCAGGGCAGACACACTTTAGCCTAGGTATTATTAATTGGCAACTATAGCAGAACTCTTGAAAGTAGAAACTGAAGATTCTGCCACAGGGGAGGAGGGGGGAGCCTGACAGGTCTCCAACATGAGGCTATCTGATAGATAGGCTCACCGCGGAGAATCACGGTATTCGCAGCATGCCGCAATTTAAATCCTGCGAACGGAGAATCGCTGTGATTCTCCACTCATGGACACCGGCGCTGCACTTTCCATAGCAACCCTATGGAAAGCTTTGCAGAGTGTGATCCGCGGGCAATTTATCACCTACGGATCATCGTCCGCAGATCATCACCCATGGATAGGCAGCCGAAATGGACAAGTAGACCAGTGTTGCTGTAGTTAAGATTAGTGACAGTACCCACTCAGAAGCATCCAAGTTTGTAATTTACTTGGGTATCAGCATGTCATAATTGCAATATTTTAGGCCTGGCAAACTTGGGAATAAAAGCGTCAATGTGAGGGCTGGAACTTTATGATTATAACATTTTGACTCACAAATGAACTATGGACCTGGATGCTATTGTGTAGGTGTTCTACAGTTCTACTGGTGGATTGTCTTAAAGGACTTTATTTTTCACAAATTTTTGCTGTCCTTCCACTGATATGAGGCTGAGCAGTGATGTCATCAGGCATTGCTTGTCAGCAAAAATGCAGCTTCATAGCCTATATAATATTATATATCTCACGGCCTTGTACGTAAAAAATGTATGTCACTGATTGATAAACTTGAGAGTATTTCTCTCATACAGACCACTGGAATTATGCACAAGTTCTGAACTTTAGTAGCTGACGGTAACAATGAGTAGTATGGGAGCTCCTGCAAACAACAACTTGTAGTCAAAATAACACAGAAGGACATTGTCTATTGAGAAAACTATTGCATGTAAATGTCATCCTGCATCATAGCCTGACTGGCATCAAGGTCAGAAATAACTACATTTCTTAGCAATATGTTGCAACAAGTTGCAAAATACCAATAGAAATGTTGCATTTTTTCTATGAAGTATTTGGTCCGGCTGAACAGACTTTTATGGATCCTCAAAATCTATAATATGTTCTTGACAGGCTGAACTAGATGGACATTGTCTTCATTCGGCCTTACATACTATGTTACTATGTTGACACTCTTTGATTTTCAACAGTTGAGAATGTTCTATAAAGCTCTTCTTACAGGTGTCTATATCTGCCCATACACTATTTAGGCTGCCTGCAGACGGGCAGGTCAGATCCGGCAGCGAGAATGCTCGCCGCGGGACCTGACCCGAGCGCCTGCAGGGACCAGCGCGTACTCACCCGTGCCCGCCAGCTCCGGCTGTTTGATGTGCTGGCTTGCCAGGCACCCAGCGCATGCGCAGACCGGAGCCGGCGGTGGGTGAGTGACATTTCTGTGCGAGGCTCTGCAAACCCCACACAGAAATAGTGCATGCCGCGATTTGTTTGATGCGTGAGATTTCGCACGGCCAAATCGCAGCCATCTGCATAGGATTGCGTTTGTTAACGCAATCCTGTGCAGGCTTCCAGCAGCGGAAATTCCGCGGAATTTCCGCTCGTGTGCAGGGGGCCTTAGTGTTGCCAGTTATCAATAGATGAATTTTTAAAAGCGGAGAGGAAAATACAAAAATTAAGAAAAAAAAGCCATGTCCTTAAGGGGTTAAAAACTATGATGCTGCAAAAAACAACAAAAGCCTAAAAAAAAGCGATAACAATTTTAAATGTATCATCATTAGTAGAGGGCCTAGCACGCTTATTGCCAGATGATTCTCAGTAACATATCAGGTAAGTAGATGGATTTGTGAAGATATCTCTCAGTTGAGAGTACTCAAAAATCTTCTTCTAACAACAAGCATAGATCTTGAAAATGACAGCACAGAGTATTAGAAATGTATATATATTTTCTTTATCCAATGGTTAAATTGTATTTACATAAAACTGGAAAATCTATTTACAGGGGTTGGTCCAATAGGTCAACCTCTTTCCACATAACCGATTATGACATGTACACATCATAGTATAGGAGTATTCCATGAAGTACACCTCTAATAGAAGCCAGGTATTGCACAGTATAGGCATACTTTGGTATACATTGGCCATTGACTACCACTGTAAAAAAAATGTATACCATGTAATATTTTTTTTTCCTTACTGTGTCTCTCTGTATAGGAAAGTGCAGCAGGCTACACGTTCCTATGCAACAAAAGAAAAAGGTATCTATGAGTGGCTGCCTGTTCACAGTGAATGGAGGCGGATGGCCAGAAGAGATCTCCGGCACACTCTGCCTTCATTCGCTGAATGATTATCGCTCCTGTGGTGTGTAAAAGTACCCCAACTCCAGGGTCCAGGTAATAGTTTACCTTTATGTCTCTGTAATATTATGGTAATTCCAAGAACTTGAATTGATTGCTCATAGTAAGTTCTTTCTCATCAAATATGAAAATACACCACAGGTAGCTGCCTAGTTAAAAAGTTCAATTATATAGAATAATGAAAAACAGGAAGGGGTGTATTATTTTTACAAAGTAAAAATTTGCCCTAAAACAAGTTTTTTGTATGTTTAGTGTACTTGCTGTAGCAGATAATGTGAACGTAGCCGTATTCTATTGAGCTGCAAATTATCAGATTGGAGATTTATAGACTGATTTACTAGAGGCGTAATTTGTTTCAACAGTTTATTTTGGCTTACCTCCACCATTCTTATAGTTATTGAAGTACCAAAACAAGCACTTGAGTGTTATGATGCTGAACGCTTTTACTAAGCCATGATGTCTTTCAGTGTTACTATTTTTCATTGGTGAAACTACTTACCCAATGCTTATGTGGCTGGTCACATTTTGGAAGTCTAAGCACATTATGAAATACTGCCATGGCCAATCTATAGCACAAGGAATCAGTGGGGTCTGACCCTTGGAGCACCATCAATTGTGAAAATGGGGGTGCCATGATTTCCACATAAATGGAGCAGAGGTTGCATATGTGCACTACCTCTTCATGCAATTTAATGGGAGCACCAGTAATTGCCAAGCAGTTGAGCCTGGCAATCTCCCGTGTTAACTTTGAAATGAATGCAGCTGCAGTGCACATGAACGACAGCTGCTCAACTGATGTGGCGACCTTCAGAATCAGTGGGGATCCCAGTAGTCAGATCCCTATCGATCTGAAAGTTATCCTCTACCTCAGGGGCGTAGCTGAAGGCTCATAGGCCCGAGTGCAAACATTTATCTTGAGCCCCCCAACTTCTCTCAATCCCTTAATGCAAAGGCGTAACTTGAAGCTCCCTGGCCGCAATGCAAAACCTGTAACAGGGCCCCCAACTATAATTCTCTATTCATAGTACTGGACTCCCTATATGGAGAAGAGAGGCTTTATAGGCCCCCTAAGGCTCTTGGGCCCCGGGTGCAACAGCATCCCCTATAGTTACGCCAGTGCTCTACCTGTATGAAACCCTGGATAGTTTTATAGGCTGCTATTGGTAAAACTGAACAGGTCTCTGTTTGATTTTGGCAGGACAGAATAGTGTAATCGAACTGTTCCTTTGCTTTTGTATTCCTGGTCACATGGTGCTCCTAGGAGCAAAGAGGGGGGTGGGGAGGGGGCAGGAGCTAAGGGACATTTAAAAAAAAAGTCAAGTTTTTTTTCCCTCTTTTTCCACACACATATCTGTTCACTGCCCAATTTGTCATAAAATCCCTTTAAGTACAAAAGAGATTCTTACATCTCACACGGTGCCTGGCGGCAACTAATAAAATCACTCAGGTATCATCACATTGCGTTAGTAAAGTTCTATACATGCACCTGTACATAAGCAGTTCTACACAACTGGCTAAGGCCGGCTTCACATGGCCGTGACGGGCTCCGCCGCGGAATTCCGCGGCATAGCCCGTCACAGCGCCCCCCTCCCCCCCAGAGACCCCAATACTTTCCTCCTACATCCCGCATGACGCTTCGGCGCGCATGCGCAATAGAGCCCGTGACGCCCCGCAGCATCATGTGACGCGCCAGCCACGTCATATGACACGCCCACAGTGTCATATGACGCGGCTTGCGGGGAAGCGGTTTCACGCTATCTTGCGCTGTGCTAGCGTGACGGACGGCTTCCATTGACTGCAATGGAAGCCGTCCGCGCGTACACCCGCGGCAAATAGAGCATGCCGCGGATAAGGACGGGTGGTTTTACGGTGCGGATTTCCGCGGTGGAATTCCGCACCGTGAGCCCTGAGCTATTAGGTTCAATAGAACCTAATAGCTGCGGGCAACACGGCTGATTTCTGCCACGTATTACACGGCGGAAATCCGTCCGTGGAAAGGAGCTCTAAGTATAGGAATATAAATGCATAGGAAACAATACCTAGTGCTCCCACAGCCCACCAATTAAAACAGTTATCCAAGTCGTAGAACAATTTTGGAGAGTGCAGTAAATTAAGTTATAATCCCTTCTTCGCTCTCCCATTAATCCGGCACCACTGATCGATGCCTCCCTGCTGGACTCTGTTTACTTTGGCTGCAGTGATGACATGTATTAACAACATTATCACTGCAGCCTAGTAAACAGAGATCCACAGTGAGGTCAGGAGCAATGGAAGTAAGGATTTGACGGTTAAGGGCGAGCACCCACTGGCGTTTGCGTTTTCCGCGGGAAAAAAACGCAGCGTTTTCGCGGCGTTTTCGCGGCGTTTTCGCGGCTTTTCCATTAATTTCCATGGAGAAAAATAAGGACACGTATGCAACTGACAGTTCCTATGTTAAAAACGCAAACGCAACGCAAAAAAAAACGCCAGTGGACAGGAACACATGTTATCTCTATGCCTGTGCAGGAAAAACGCAAAACGCAAAACGCAGGTAAAAAAACGCCAGTGGGTGCTCGCCCTAAGGGCGAGCACCCACTGGCGTTTTTTTACCTGCGTTTTGCGTTTTGCGTTTTTCCTGCACAGGCATAGAGATAACATGTGTTCCTGTCCACTGGCGTTTTTTTTGCGTTGCGTTTGCGTTTTTAACATAGGAACTGTCAGTTGCATATGTGTCCTTATTTTTCTCCATGGAAATTAATGGCAAAGCCGCGAAAACGCCGCGAAAAACGCCGCGGAAAACGCGCGGAAAAAACGCGGGACACGCGGCGAAAACGCTGCGTTTTTTTCCCGCGGGAAACGCAAACGCCAGTGGGTGCTCGCCCTAAATGGGGGAGACAATGTGCAGAGGGTGGATTTTGGTGGGGAGACATGGTTCTGTCTGGGCAGGGGAGGGAATTGAAATTGGGAGACATGGCTGTGTGCAAAGGGAGATTGTGATGGGGAAGACATGATTGGAGGCAGAGGGTGGAATTGTGATGGTGAGGCATGCCGGTAGTTCTGTGTGTGTGAGGGGGATTATAATGAGAGGAGATTAGAGATAAGCGAATATACTCGTTTTGAGTAATTACTCGATCGAGCACCGCGATTTTCGAGTACTTCCGTACTCGGATAAAAAGATTCGGGGGCGGGGCGGAGGCGTGGCGAAGCGGGGGGTAGCAGCGGGGAACAGGGGGGAGCCCTCTCTCTCTCCCTCCCCCCCCCCCCCACTTTCCGCTGCAACCCCCCACTCACCCACGGCACCCCCCGAATCTTTTCGCCCGAGTACGGAAGTACTCGAAAATCGCGGCGCTCAGGCGAAAAAGGGGCGTGGCTGAGTAGGTTCGCTCATCTCTAGAGGAGATGTAAGACTCCTGGGGTTGGATGAAGTGGAGGAAGTTGATGTCCAAGATACCATAGTGGGCATCAGCTATCATGAGCAAATGCAGGATTATTAAAAGTGGGTCTCTGAACTGGGAAAATACATGTGGTGTGGATACAGCATTAATTTTTTACTGTTAAGGGTACATTCACACGAGTGTGTGCGTGTGCCGTACATAGGTGCACACAAAACCGCGCAACCACGTACGTGCGCAAACATACGTGAATGCAGATCTGCACAGCATTGCTCTCAATGGGGCCGCGGCTGCTGCCAGCAGCCCCATTGAACGCAATAGGATTCTGGCACCCCCTGCAGTGATTTTATATTATCAAGCCCTTCCCTGAAAATCACCCTTGGTTTGTGTAAAAAAAAAAAAATTATATATATATACACTCCCCTCTCCACCGCTGCCGTAAAAATATTCCGCGCGGGGAGTCCCCTTGTCACTGAACACTGTGACAGCACTGTCCAAAATATGGAAGACATGCAAATCTTTCCGTTATACTTTTTTTTCCACTCCTGGTTTTGGCTCACAAAAAACTGAACATGAAAACTGTTGTGCGAAAGCGCCCTTAGAGACTTTTTGAGTTTATTCTTATTAGTTATTTTCTTACTCTTTGTTGTTACCCCCCAAAAATGTGTGTTACTGTTTCTTTAATATTATTCGTATTGCACAGAGCTGGGGTATGTCATCTCATGAGGTCAGGGAGGGAGTTGGTGACAGCGCTTTGATTGGCGTGAAAAGTAGTCCTCTCATTCTAAACTTAGAGTGAGATGACTACTTTTCACGGCAATCAATGCCCTGCAGCAACCAGTTTCAGCATTTACACTGGGGGAACAGTGGGGAAAGTAAGTGTAAGGGGACCTCACACTGGCAATGAAATCACATGATTTTTGTGCGATGCGAGAGTAAGTGAAAACGCAGAATTATGAAACCAATGATTTTCAATGGTTTCCTTCACATTTGCGATGCTTTCACTGATGCGATGTTGCAAGAAAAAAAATCGCCTCATGTCCTATTGTAGTGGCCCAGAGTTAGTGAGTCATGTGATGTTTCTTGTTATATGTGTTTGCAAGAATGCAATGCAAGGGAGTACAAGTCTGACAGATGGAGGGAGAAGTTGAGTTGGTTAACGAGTGAGCGTCAGAGACTTCAGAGATCAGTCCATGTGTAGAGCATGGAGGAGGCTGAGCGATGGTCTGATGCTTAGCATGGGCCATCTTGCCCAGGAAGCCTCGGTACAGCTATTGAATACTGAGAGTGAGACAAACCACTTCAAAGCAAGGAGGGCACGACTAACGTGAGTGTGGACCAGTTGAGAGTGAGAGAGAGAAAAAATTGCCGGGAGTGGGAACACACAGATAACTTGGACTGTGGATCATCCAAGATACCCTGAGAATCCTCCCTGTTACACGACTCTGAGTTGTTGTATGTGTGCCAAGACTGTTGATGGGGTTTGGACTTAGTCAAGTTACATTAAACGGACATTACCGACCATTCCGGGTTTTGTTCAAAACTTTTCCCTGTGTGTGGATTAATTCATTTTATCGTTAAGTTTCACTGCAGAGAACGGAACAGTGGCGTCACGTGTGACAAATGGAGTCGAGGTAACCCCTGGTTACTTCCCCTGTGATCTTCCCCAGCAGCAGCGTAGCCGGTTCCCTATGTTTCCTTATGGAGCCTCCTTTTTATTGCATTGCAAAGCAGGAACTTCTAATTTTTGTGCAATGTGTTTTTAACATTAGGAAGTCCTATTGACTTTCGCGCTAAAAAATCAGCATGAGAAAATCCTCTGAGCTGTCTATCCCCTTCCCTCCCCCTCGCCGACTAAGGGGTGGGGAGGTGGCTGGAGCCTAGCTCCGCCCCCACCCTGTCCCATTGCAAACAGCCAGAGGGGATGAGAGAGGCGCAGAGCCGGCGAGGGGGAGGGAAGGAGATAGATAGCTCAGATGGTAGCGTATGCCGGCTGTGACAACAGCGGCCGATATACGCTCCTGTGAATAGGCCCTTACATTGACAAAAAAGTTATGGGTCACAGAATATGGCGATACAAAGCATTTTTGTTAAAATCTGTTTTACTATTTAAATAGTAGTTAAATAAAAAATAGATACCGTATATTTTGCTCTATAAGACGCACCCCCGATTTAGCAACAGAAAATAGGGAAAAATATTTTGAACTAACCTAGAGACAGTGCAGGGGATAGTACCAGGTGACGGAGCAGAAGGCGCAGCAGAGGTCTGAAACCCCGAAGCTCCGTGTCACAGCGGCGCTTATGTGCGGCAGGAAGAAAGGAAGAATCTGATTGGTGAAGGAGGGAGAGCAGCATCAGTTCCTGCCGGCGCTCACCACCAATCAGCAGTACATATGTGCAGCAGTGCAAAGGAGAGAGAACTGCTCTCCTAACTTCACCTGATTGTTTGAACAATCGCACGCTAAAGTCGCGATCGCATGAACAAATAGCACGTTTGCTCTATAAGGGCGAGCACCCACTGGCGTTTGCGTTTCCCGCGGGAAAAAAACGCAGCGTTTTCGCCGCGTGTCCCGCGGCTTTGCCATTAATTTCCATGGAGAAAAATAAGGACACATATGCAACTGACAGTTCCTATGTTAAAAACGCAAACGCAACGCAAAAAAAACGCCAGTGGACAGGAACACATGTTATCTCTATGCCTGTGCAGGAAAAACGCAAAACGCAAAACGCAGGTAAAAAAACGCCAGTGGGTGCTCGCCCTAAAACTTTAGGGGGAAGAAAAGTGCATCTTATAGAGTGAAAAATACAGTATTTGCTATTGCTATAATTGTACCAACATGCATGGTATTTTTGCCTTTGTTTGAACAACGTAAATATAAAACTCAAAAGACAATGGCCGCATTGCATTTTTTTCTATTTCACCCACTTCAAGATTTTTAAAAATGAATCATTATATGGTACCGTAGTACCATCAAAATATACACCTCGTTTCTCCAAGAAGAAGCCCTCATACATATATGTCTGCAGAAAAATATAAACATTATGGCTTGTGAAAGGCGAGGATTAAAAAAAAAAAAACTAAAAAATTGTTGGTGCTTAGAGGGTTAAACTAGTCACTGCTTTACCCACAGGTGCAGGTTGATAACAGAGACCTCCCAGGTCTGTGAGAAGTGTGTGTTCCAAGATGTAGAGACTGGCCTGCTGCTCATTACAAGAAGTGACTAGGTACCTCATGCTGGTGGGGGATACTGTAACCCTGCAAGGGTCTGGACTGTGCATTAGTGCTAGGAATATACGTATTGTGGTTATGTACATACGGTTAATATATCAGCTTCCATGTGTTGCCACCTATGCTAAATTGACAGCACCATTGGTGTCAGCAAATCAGCCCTTGTGAGGCATGGTGTACTCCTTGTCACAGGGTAAGGAAAATCGAAACTCCGCATGGCACCTATGTGAAGGGATCTTCCAGGCACAATCTTGCATCATACAGCCGCTGGATGTTGGATTGATGGGAGTCTTACCAGTGGGAACCCAGCTGATTGTGACAGTTAGGGATCCCAATGATCATAGTGAGGTGAAGTCTGAATGGAATTGTGGTCAAGTATGTGCTTGACCCCAATAATCTTCATAGTAGTTGTGGGGGATAGGGGTCCCCCAGCATTAGTCTGAAGAGGGAAGTACTCATTGGTTGATGTGCTGCTGGACCGATGCCTACGCCTTGCATTCTGTCACGGACAAGTTCATCTTATTTGTTCTGAGGCAAGCTGTAGTTTTTATTGGTACCATTTTGGGGTACATACAATGTATAACTTTTAGTCATTTTCTGTTAGAGGAGGTGGAGTAGAAGAACACCAGTAATTCTCCAAGTTTTTTTGTATTATGCTGTTTTTAACAGGAATGGTTTTGAAAATATTTTCAAGCCACTCCATGCATGCCTAAGGACAATGATTATTTTGTCCTTGTGCATAATCATTCAAATTAAGCAACAGGTGATGCTAGGGAACCCAACAATATAACAATTCTAAACCGTTTCCATGTTATTACAATGGATGGCTTTGCTGCAGACAGCTCCATACACTGCGTAGTGGCATGGGTTGGTACTGCAGATATCGAAATAGAACTCAGGCCTGCCGAACCAACCCAGGTGACTGTGCAATATACTGAGCTGTCTGCTTGCTGCAATAAAACAGCTGGAAGTGGGACAACTCTTATAATGTCCATAAAACTGAGATTTAATATATTATGTGGACTAACTTTTATTATTCCACTTTTTAATGGTCCCTTCATTTTGAAGTAACATTGTAGATTGTAAGCTCTTGATGGCAGGGTCCTCTTACCTTCTGTACCAGTTTGTCATGCATTAAGCTCATGTTGTTGTACTCTTTGTTCTTATTTTGTAATGATAAAGAAACCCTTCATCTAAGGCCTTATTCAGATGGCCCCTTTTTTTTTTTTTTGTCCTCGCATGCATAATAGCCTATGAGGCTATTCATATAAGCACTTTCTTCCACATGGACTGATGGTCTATGTGAAAGAAAAATCACTGCATGCTCTATTCTTGTCCGTATCACAGAAAAGAACAGGACATGTAATGTCCACTGTCCCAGCAGATTGGACAGCACATGGATGGATGGATGTCCGTGCGCTGTCCAACACGGACTACACTTGAGATTCTCAGCTGCAACTCGCATATATCCATCTGACTTCAGACTAACAGAATCTCACCATGCATGCTGAATACATAGTTAACATACCTGGTACCCTTCTTTTTAATGGTGCTAACCCAGTTTATCCCATTCCCAGTACCCACTTCATATGTATATAATGGCCACCAGATTCTCCTTCTTCCTTATACATAGTGCACCTTGATAATCTGAAACACTCGGCTCTGCTCTCAGATGGTCCGGCGCTCATGATGTCAGCAGTGTGACCATCCGCTTTCCCTGCAGATTCCTTGCCCCAAGAGTGGCTCGGATTATTGAAGCACACTGCATAGGGTGAAGGTCACAACTAGACATAGATTTGCTCATTCAAATGGCATGTCAAAACTTTCTAGTTATAGAGTGGAGTCCCAAGTGGTAAACCCTGCTCTATCATATCTGTTTTCCCAAATAGGTCATCTGAACACAGGTTGTTGTCAAGGTGTAATCTCACCAGGCTCATCCATGACTGTAGTTCTTGTCATAGTTGGCAAGTTTGAATGCTTAGACTCCATGCTGGTATGTTCTTATATTGCTGACAACATAAACTTCTGTTGCTCAGGTTAAAAGGATGGGGCAGTGACACTTTGGGTTGTTGGTTTATTTGGGCTGGTTTCCTAAGCTTGTATTGCAGTTTGCTTGGAACTTCGTGACTTAAGGCCTACTTAGACAGGACGAATGTCGGGCAACACTCGTCCCCGCATACACTCACTCTTGTGCTATTGCACGGGAGCTATTGGTGCTGGCTGACTCACAGGGCGGGGAGGCTGCAGGAGATTTCACTTATCGCTCTCCCCCACCCCTCTCCATTGATCTAACAAAGCGGCTGTTCAGTACTCAACGGCTGCTATTTACACTGAGCGATCTGCTCATCGTCCATCCTTTATGCTGCATAAACGATGGGCGATGAGCTGAACAATGAGTGTTCAGTGTGCACAGCAGCCGTTCAATATTGAACGTCCGCTTTGTTAAGTCAATGGAAAGGAGCAGGGAAGTGTGAGGAGTGAAATCTCCTGCAGCCGCCCCACTGTGAGCCAGCGATACTGTGCAGCAGCACAAGAGCGAGTATGTACGGGGATAAGTGTCGGGCATCGTTTGCCCAGCATCTAACAACTGCTCTCTGCCATAATGGACTGGCATTCTCTTGAGTCTATACCACTATGCCTCCAGACTATGCATTATATCCTGTCCATGCCAACTCTGCTGCACCTCACTATCTCAACTGCAGGACGAGTATATATGAGATATATATATATACATGAGCTCCATGACCTGGTGCTGCAATACCCTTACATTGTCCCCTGCAGTTATCGCGCTCCTATATGAACCTTGCCTATATGTGTCCTGGCAGTATAATGTTCTTACTCATCTGCACTTGTAAAAACCCATTTTAGTGCATACTATTAAAAGTTTACTGTAACAGAGACATTTTTCTACCACTTTACAGAGAAACAACTTTAATATTGGGAATTAAAGGACTGCTCTAAAATACATAACTACTGTTAGAATGATTTCTTTAGATTCCAGCAGATTATTGCTGCAGCGACTTCTTAAAGGCATACATTAAAATGTCTGTTAAGCTTAGAAATGCTTCTAAAATGTTGATAAAAATAACACAGTTGAAGAGGAAAGTGTAAATTAGTGAACAGCTTCATAATAAAGTCTTAATAGGTGTTATATCGCCAGTAACAGTACTGGCATTGTTGGTCTGCTTGTAAAACCCGCTGTTTACTATGGAAAGTAAAGCTGCAGCCTCTGTCAGAGGAGCCAGGAATAATACAGGTTTGTTGTTCGGAGAGAAGCCTGCGGACCATGTGATGTCACCTAATGGTCTAATGTTACCAGAAGAATAGCAAACTTACGCCACACAGGAACTGCTGACATGTACGTGGAGGGGCCATGCTAGTCTGTGTTCTTCCTCCCAAACTTTAAAACAAAAACATTTCACAACTTCTACAATGATAGTGGGGGTTGGGGTGGGGTTATCAGTTTGCATTGGGAAACTTAGGAAAAAATGGTTACTTTTTTTTCTATAGAAAGCAAATTACAATATACAGATAGTCCCCTACTTGCGAACAGGTTCCGTTCCAGGAGCCTGTTCGCAAGTCGGAACAAATGGTTGTATGGAGCGGGATCGCGGGTGGATCCCGCTCCATACAACGTCGGCTGCCGGCTGTTCTTACAGCGGGTACCCAGCGGCAGCAGTTCCGACGAGCCACGCTGCTTGTCGGAACTGTTAAGACTTTAAATACTGCTCTGACAGCGGTATTTAAAGTGTTAACAGTCCTGAGGAGCCGCGCGGCTCGTTGGAACTGCTGCCGCCGGGTGCCCGCTGTAAGAAACCGCTTGCACCCGACATTCAGGGGGCCTGTACAGCGTCCCACGATGAGATCGTGGGACGTTATGCGGTTGCTAGGCACCCGGGGACCTCCTGAAAGGCCCCAGGGCTACCTATGCAGAGTGACCATCAAGCGCACGGCTTGATAGATGCTCTGCATAGACAGCCCTAGGGCCTTTCAGAAGGCCCCCGGCTACCTAGCAACCGCACAGTGTCCCGCGATCTGACCGGACAGGCTTCTATCAGGCTTGATAGAAGCCTGCCCGGTCCCTGCACAGCATGATGTAATGCCATAGCATTACATCATACTGTGCAGGACAGATTGTTCGCATCTTGCAAAGTTAGTAAATCGAATGTTCGCAAATAAGGGACTATCTGTACACTGATGATATACAGCTGTGTGTAAGCAGGGCATGTCATACTTTGTATGGTGCCCTGTGCAGTATTTCACTTTGAACCACTTTCTAGCAATGCGGTTTATGGTCATGTGGTGTAAAAAGAATATAAAGTACCTAATAAGCATCACACAGGATGGTGCCCATGTAGCAATGCTATTCAGCGTCTTTAATGCTATACAGTCATAGCCAAAAGCTTTGAGGCCGAAGCAAATTTTGGGCTTCACAAAGCTGCTTCAGTGTTTTTAGATCTTTTAGGCTACATTGCAATGCATGAGTCCCATCGAGCTGAGAGACCCAGGCCCGTATCGTGCTTGTCAACATGAGTTTTTCCCGTGGATGCAAGGCGTTTTTCATGCAAAAATGCCTCGTATCACTTCTGTAAGATTGCGATTCTCCAGCGCTTGTTTTACGCACATCAGGGGATCCACAAGCGTTTCCTATTGATTCCACTGGGAAACCTCTCAATGCATGCGATGTGTTTGAGTGTCCCATTAAAAACAATGGGCGATGCGTTAGGACATGCAGCAATTACATTTTTTTTTGTTTCGCAACATCGCTTGTGTATGACTCTCTTCAAAAGAGTCTCAAAACACAATACTTGCTTGTAAGATTTACGCTCGTGTGAATGTAGCCTAAGGCCACTATGACATGCAAGATTTGTGCGTTGTAAGATGCACGAATATGAACCCAATTCTTTTGAATGGGGTCATATACTTGAATTTTTTTTTTCCCCTGTTGACCGCTACTTTCCTGAAGTGATGTGAGGCGTTTTTGACACAAACGTCTTGTAACTGTAGGGAAATCGCACGTAACTGAGTGCGATATTGGGCCGAGTTTCACGGCCCGATATCGCGCTCACCTGTGTGAAATTAGCCTGTCAGATGTTTCTATGGTACAATTAAGTGACATTATAATTATAATTTTAGGCAAAGACTCAATATTTAGGGCCCATTTACACGCAAAGACAATCATTCAAGAGATAGGTTTTGACCGATTGTTTTGCATAAACTGCTAATGGACACTAATGTCCATTAGCAGCTTATCACCTACATTTGCAGTAAATGAGCCTCCAGGATCTGTGTGCAGAGAACAGCAGGTGGTCTGTTCTCTGCATTCAGCTTCTTTGTTCTGCCTTGGGACTGCAAGCTGAATACAAGGTAATCAGTGCTCCCGTGGAGAATACAGCACCATGGACAGCAAACACAGCATATGGTTTGTGTTTTCTCTCCGGCTGCGCAATGGATTTTATGCTCACCTAAAAATCATTGTTCAGCGAAAGAGTGAAAGATGGAAGCCTTTACATACGATTATCACTCAAACTATGGCTTTTGGGGGAATTTTGAGCGATAATTATTGCATGTAAATGGCCCTTTACAGTGGTGACCCTTTTATCAAGACGTCTGCAGTTCATCCTGAAATGCTGGATATCAGAATTTTGCCCAGAAGCTGACTGCTGGGACCCCTTTTTTTGTCTTATTAGAGCTTGGCTCTCTCACAAGTTCTGTGTTTTTGTTTGTCTACCTATTTTCAGATAAAATTGACCACCGGTAATAAATGGGATTAGGATCTGAGGAGTTTCCTGACCATGGGCCTAAAACCCCTTTTGCCTTGTGACATGACGCTCCATCATGCTGGAAAAAGTATTCTTCATCACCAAATTGCTCCTGGATGGTTGGGAGAAGTTGCTCTTGGAGGTGCTTTAAATACCATTCTTTATTTATGGCAGTGTTCTTAAGCACAACTGTGAGTGACCCATTGCCTTAGATGGAAAGCACATGAATGGTCCCGGGATGCTTCACTGTTGGCATGACACAGGACTCATGGTAGCGCTCACCTTTTACTTTTCCGCACAATCATTCTTCCAGATGTCCCAAATAGTCTGAAGGGGGCTTCATCATTTAAAAAAACTTTACCCCAGTCCTCTGCAATCTAATCCCTGTACTTCCTACAGAATATCAGTCTGTCCTTGATTTTCTTGGGAGCTTCTTATCTGCCCTTCTTGACACTAGGCCAGCCTCCAAAAACGTCCGCCTCACTGTGCATACAAATGCACTGAAGTTGAACCCATCCCGTAGCTGAATGCTCGTTAAGAAACGGTCCTGGCACTTGCTGGACTTTCTTGGGCGTATTGAAGTCTCCTCCACAGCAATTGAAACTATTTTCTTGAAGTTCTTCCTGGCAAGGAATGACTTTGCAATTTTTTGGTGATTCATCTGATCGCTTACATAATGTAGAGTTGAATGGGTTTTCCTGGACACACACACACACACACACATTTTTAAGGGCTCATGTCCACGGGCAAAATATGATTTAGGATCCGCAGCGGATTACCTGCACGCGGATCCGCACCCCATAGGGATGCATTGACCACCCGCGGGTAGATAAATACCCGCGGATCGTCAATAAAATGGATTTTTAAAAAAATGGAGCATGAAAAAATCTGGACCATGCTCCATTTTCGTGCGGGTCTCCCGCGGGGACGGCTCCCACGGGCTTCTATTGAAGCCTATGGAAGCCGTCCAGATCCGCGGGAGACCTAAAATAGGAATTTAAAGCATTTACTCACCCGCAGCGGGCCGGGAAGCTCTTCTCTTCCTCACGGCCGCATCTCCCTTGCTTCGGCTCGGCGGATGTGCCCGGCGCATGCGCGCGGCACGTCGACGACGTGCTGGCGACGTGCCGCCGGCGTCAGGAATTCATCCGCCGGCCGAAAAAGAAGATCCGGCCGTGAGGAAGAGCAGAGCTTCGCCGCCCGCTACGGATAGGTAAATTCTTATTTATTTGTATTTTCAGCGCTCACGTCCGCGGGGCAGGAGGGACCCGCTGCAGATTCTCCATGTAGAATCCGTAGCGGGCCCGATTTTCCCCGTGGACATGAGGCCTAAAGGCGTTAAATGAAGAAAAATTGAATACTTTTATTCCCCATCCAACATTGCATGGCACGGAAAAGGGAAGAAGCAGCAGGTGTGCACGTGACCACTTGGCCACTAGTATGCTTCAATGGCCACTGAGGCCTGTGAATGATTGATGAGTCACATGCACAATAAGCCACGTGACAGTCTGCTGCTTCTTCTTTGTCCCATGCGACAAGCACTGATGCTGCAGCACTGGGTGAGGAGCCACTGGGATTGGGGAGTATTCAATTATGCTTCGTTTTAAGCCTTGTGCTACACCACAAAAATACTGAGCAGTACTTCAGTAGCAGTGCCATGCTATGTCATGCAGGTAAACGCCCCTGTACAGTACATATGTCAGAAAAACCATAACCACTAACTTATATACTTAATTCTGTATCCTGCTAAACTTGACATTAAAGGGGTCCTAAGGAGGAAACAAATGATACCATTGAGGCCAGGGATTGGCTGCAGCAGTGGAACAGCGTGGGACTGAGACATCAATAAGACAAGTGTAAACTAGTTTGTCTTAATATAGTCCGTTCTTTTAGGCTGTCTTCACACACAACGTAGCCGCTGTGGACTATCCGCAGCAGAAATCTTGCAACAGATATGCTGGAAATAGACGCCAAACCCGCAACTGAATAGTGTGAATGCTGCCATGTTTCTTGTAGCAGATCTGCTGTGGATTTTAATTCATATATTTGAAAGAGTTTTTTTTTAAATGGTTTTTTAAAATGCTGCAGATGTGATATGGAAAACTTCTGCACCATGTGAAGGAGACTCTTGGGATCTCCTCCACTTGGCATGTACTGTAAATGCTGCAGAAAATTAACACTATGTTGCTGTCAGGTAAAGATGCCTAATATTTCTCAAAATTTTTCATGCCCCCATTAGAAAAGCATTGCCCCTGATCGTCGTGGGTCTAACTCGCATCACTCCTAGCAAACAGGTGGTTTAGACATAGGAAACCACAGCCATACAGAAACTTCTACTGCGAGAGAGAGAGCTTGAATTTAACGAAAAGCTCTACTCAAATAACGAGGACCTGAGCATTCTGGTGCTCGCTCATCTCTAATCCTGATGACTAGATGAGTTCTGCTAAATAGGCACTATTGAATACACATCTAATTTGAGACCGGAAGAAGGCCACACATGGCCCATGACTTTCTTATTTTGAATCTTGCTGCTATTTGAGGTGATTTTTAATTATTCTAATGTTTTGTTTTATTTTCACTGTTGAATATGTAAATCGCCACATCTGTTTATACATATACAGGCTATTTAACCCCTGAATGACCCTCTAATATGAGACTTTTTTTTTTCATCCCTCCACCCTCTCCTCTCATGAGCCAATTTCTTTTTTCTTTTTTTTTTTGCCTTGAGTAATTTTGAATAATATTTTGGAATTTGTCTAACTTTTTTTTTTTTTTTAATTTTATTTTTTTGCAGGGATACAAAAAGAGGCAATTTTCTTTGGTAATGTTCTTTTGGTCTTGATTTTTCTGGCACTCATTGCACAGAATGAATGAAATGCTAACGTTGGCCTTGCACTGAATGATTATTGCTAGATTGTGTGAATCTGAACAATATTCATTCAGTGTAAATACTGCCAGTGATTGAACATTGTCACAAAAATATATTTTCCTGTATTCCGGGTGCTGAATCCAAACACGGCAACCAAAATTGTCTTTCAGGTTAGATAATGAAGTTATAGATGTCATAAAAAGCAGGATATTTAGTATTGTACCATTTTGTTACAGTATATTGACCATTAGAACCAATGTTGCCTCGTTTGTCAACATTGTCTTTTTTTGCCCATAGCAACCAATCACAGCTCTGCTTTCATTTCTGAAATAAGGTAACATGGCCTATGTAAAAGGATGGTCTGTACTTAAGATTGCAAGAATGGAATCTTCCACTACCCGAAAAACGTGTAGCCGTTTTTAGCCAAAGAACAAAATATAGTGTTTTTCCTCACATGTTGGGATCCTAAATTTTTGTAATGACATAAGTGGCTTGATGTCCGCTTTGGGCCGCTCTTATATTTTCCATGAGTGGAGGTCTTTTATAAGCTACTTAAAATCAGTTTGAAAGCAGTTTTGCTTCACAACGGCAATGTGCTGCATTCTGTTCCAGTCGGTTATGTCAGACCTGCTGAGGAGTCCCATGAAATGCTGCAGCATATGCTTCACTCATTACATACTCTGAACATAAGTGGAAGATCTGTGGAGACTTGAAGGTCTTTGCTGTCATATTGGGAATGCAGACAGGGTTCACACAAGTATTTCTGTTTTCCGTGTGAGTGGGGTAGCCGTGGCAGGCAATCTCACTACATAAGGAAGGACTGGGCAGCCAGAATTTGAAAAGCTAAGGGCAAAAAATGTCCAATAGGAGAGTCTTCCTCTTGAGTACATCCTGCTTCTTCCATTACATATTAAATTAGGCCTTCTGAAACAGTTTGTCTATGCAATGAATAAAAATGGCAGAGGGTTTGCCTATCTCAAGGCCAAATTTACCTATCTTTCAGAAGCAAAGATAAGAGGGTGTTTTTGTGGGTCCACAGATCATAGAATCTATTGTCACATGTTGGTTCTCTGTATACTTGACAAGCAAAGGAAAAATCTGCCTGGATGCCAATAAAGAATGTGACAGACAAATTTCTGGGGAAAACTAGATCAAACAACTTCGAGCAGATTGTGACCGACATGTTGAAATTGTACATTCGTTCTTCAAGCTACATTTCATGCGCTCACACCTTGACTTCCCGGAGAGATGAACTGACTTATCAGATGAGCTTTGTGAAAGATTACGTGCAACTGAAAAACAGTATGAAGGAAAGTGGACGCCTGCGATGCCGGCTGATTACTGCTGGAATATTCCAAGGGAGAACGCTGGCGGACCTTAAAGAAAGGGACTTATGCAAACATTGTATCTAACTTCCCATATTTTCATGCCACTCATGGAAGTTTTTTTATTATACATCTGCCACCTGGTGATCTTATGTAGTGCTATAACTGTATGTTACCCGATTCAGGATTTGCTGTTTAGAAGTACATTTATACAACATATATTTAATTGCAATTACCGTATATACTCAAGTATAAGCTGAGTTTTTCAGCACATTTTTTTATGCTGAAAAAGCCCCCCTTAGCTTATACTCGAGTGAGGTAAAAAAAAAAGAACGCAATACTCTCCTCTGAGCCGGTGTCTGTGTCCCCGGTGCGATGGTCTCCCCGGCGGTGCAGCAAACTGCTTGAGAATTCTCCCCACTGTCATCTTCCTGCCCGGTTTCAATTCCCCCTCCGTCAGAGCTGTGTAAGTAAGTGCTGTGATTTAATCGAGCGCTAGCCAATCACAGCCAGCGCTCGATCATTCAGTGAATGACATCACTGAATGGCTGTGATTGGTTTATCGAGCTCCGGCTTATACTCGGGTTGGCTAATATTCAAGTATATACGGTATATTTACGTTTTATTCTGTTAGGGTTATTATCTGTAAATCTTCTGACTGTCAAAATCTGAGCACAAATTTGGAATTGGCACACAAATTTGGTCCAGAGGGAAGAAGTGTGTTTGCGTTCTGCTTATTTTTCATTCAGTTTGTGTAGGCATAAAAATCAAACTATAGTCTGGCAGTGTAAACAGGCAGACTGTGATCTATGATCGACTACCTGTTTACTGTAAGTGGAGGCTGGTGGCCGGAAGCCATCTCTGGCTGCTTCACCTCCATTCACTGAACGATTATTGCTCCTGTGTGAAAGCGCAGGAATAATGACTACTGGAAGAACGGTTTGCCGCTCAAATGCACAACAATCATTCCATCTAAAAGGACCCTTTAGTATACTGATGATACCAAATTTATATAGTTCTTTTTTTTTTTCGTTGTACAATCTTTGAATAACTAAACACTAAAGGCGCATTTACACTGGACGAATGTCAGGCAAACGATGCCCGACACTCATGGAGCGAGTATTGCTGGCTCTGTCACAGAGCGGCCAGCAGGGTGCCAGGGCGGCTGGAGAAGTTTTCTCTCCTCGCTCTCCCCCGCCCCTCTCCATTCACTTAACAAAGCGGACGGTCAGTGCTGAACGGCTACTTTTTTACACTGAACGATTACCGCTCAGGATTTTATGCAGCTTAAAACGATGATTGTTCGGTGTAAACAGCAGCCTTTCAGTACTGAACAGCTGCTGCTTAAAGTGAATGGAAAGGGGCGGGGGAGAGCGAAGTGCAAATCTCAAGCCGCCACCGGCACCCCCCCCCCTTCCCCTGCATGGGAGCAAGTATATGCGGGGACGAGTGTGAGGCATCGTTTGCCCGACATTCATCCAGTGGAAATGAGCCTTCACTTTTTTTTTGTCAAATCCTTTAGCACATGTATTATCACATTCTGAGTCATATATATAAAATCTTTTTTTTTTTTACTTTTTCTATTGACAACTCTGTGTGAGGGCTTATTTTGTTTTGTTTTATGGGACAAGTTCATGTTTTCAATTGTACCACTTTGGAGTACATAAGACTTTTTGATCACTTTTAGGGCTTATTCACATGAACATATATCGGCCGGGGTTTGACGCCTGGACGATATACGCTGCCCCCCTCTGCAAGGGGAGGAGGCAGGACGGGGCGGGAGCTAGTGTGCTGAGCTCCTGCCCCTCACCGCTGTTTGCAAGGGGAGGGGTTGAGCTGAGCTCTGCCCCGCCCCTCCCTTTGCAAACAGTGGCAGGGGTTGGGAGCTCAGCACACTAGCTCCCACCCCGTCCTGCCTCCTCCCCTTGCAGAGAGGGGCAGCGTATATCGGCCGGGTGTGAAAACCCTCTTCTATGACTTGTACATTTTGCCCATTATACAGTTTCTTGTAGGTTTCTGAAGTGACTACAGATGAGAATTAATGTGGGAAAACTGCAGTTTTCACGCACTTACCTTTTTTTAAAGTATCTTTTTTTTTTTTTTGAACAGTCAATAGAATGAGTAAAGAAACTATAATATCTTATTACCGTATTTTCCGGCATATAAGATGACCCCTAACTTTCGTCTTATATGCCGGGAATATGCTATAGAAAAAAAAAAAACTTTCATTGGCTGACGCCGCGCTGAGTTAGCCAATCAGAGCATTAGCTTTCTGGAGGCAGGGCATTCAAGCCCCACATCCAGAAAGCAATTCTCTGTCGGCGTGGAGGAGGGAGCGATAGCCTGCAGCAATGTTGCAGATCATCGCAGAATGCTGCGGAAGGTGAGTATTGATTTTTTTTTTTTGTTTGTTTTTTTTGTTTTTCTTTGTACAGCTTATTCCCAGCGTATAAGACGACCCCCGACTTTGGACAAGATTTTCCTGGGTTAAAAAGTAGTCTTATACGCTGGAAATAGGTAAATAAAATACCTTTCTCTCCCCATATCAAGCCTTCTTTTTTTTTTTTTTTTTTTTTACACGGACCGTAGCAGATCAGATGCTCCTTAATCATTAAGAACAAGTGGAACTATTAATCTGGGTCTACACAGGACTGATTTGCAGCAGAATGTCCACAGCAGACATTTCGCTACAGATCAGCCATGGAAATCCTGCCTCCAAACCAGACCATTGGGTGAGGGTTTTATTGCATATTTCTGTGAGGAATTCGCCCCCTCATTGCGAAAAGGTGATTTCCACAGCGGAAACGATAAAATTTGACATGCTGCTGATTTGAATTCTGCACCGTGTGTTAATTTCCGCAGGGAATATTGCAGATTATTTCTGCAGCTTGTGGAAGATATTTACAAAATCCCATCCACTTTTCTGCTACTGTAAATGCTGTGGACTTTCAGTACGGTAGGTCCGCATGGAAATTTTACAGCAAATCTGGCAACCTACCCCTCGGCATAAAAATCAAAGAGGCTGTCTTATAAGAGACAACACCTTTTCCAAAATATGGCTCCTGATGTGATCGGCTATTAGCCCTGGGTTCCACTTCCAGCTGTCCTAGCAAAAAAGGCTAATCCAGTCTCTTGACCATGGCTGTGAAGCTTCTAATTCCACTCAGATGGTAGAGCAAAGCCCAGCAGACATTCAATTGTGGATAGGAAAAAAAAAAATCTTTCGCTTAGAAGGACCAACCTTGTTGGGAAGTACAAAGTATTTAAGCCATGAGAACCTGGGGAGTTAATTGGAAGCAGGCGCAGAATTGTAAGCTGTGAAATCAGGTGCAGTAAAGGACATCACAGCAAGTAGTTCTCTCTTCCATTCTGGAGCTGAGGGAAAACTGTCAGTTAGAGATTCATGCAAAAAAGGGTGTGTGTGTGTGTGTGTGTGTGTGTGTGTGTGTGTGTGTGTGTACACTGAGGAGAATCCACCTCCCCCGTGTGTGTGTGTGTGTGTGTGTGTGTACACTGAGGAGAATCCACCTCCCCCGTGTGTGTGTGTGTACACTGAGGAGAATCCACCTCCCCCGTGTGTGTGTGTGTGTGTGTACACTGAGGAGAATCCACCTCCCCCGTGTGTGTGTGTTTCTGTGTGTGTGTGTGTACACTGAGGAGAATCCACCTCCCCCGTGTGTGTGTGTGTTTCTGTGTGTGTGTGTGTGTGTGTGTGTGTGTGTGTGTGTATACTGAGGAGAATCCACCTCCCCTGTGTGTGTGTGTGTGTGTATATACTGAGGAGAATCCACCTCCCCTCTGTGTTTCTGTGTGTATACACTGAGGAGAATCCACCTCCTGTGTGTGTGTGTGTGTGTGTGTGCGCTGAGGAGAATCCACCGCCCCTCTGTGTGTGTATGCTGAAGAGAATCCACCTCCCCTGTGTGTGTGTGTGTGTGTGTGTATGCTGAAGAGAATCCACCTCCCGTGTGTGTGTGTGTGTGTGTGTGTGTATATATGCTGAGGAGAATCCACCTCCCATCTGTGTGTGTGTATATGCTGAAGAAAATCAACCTCCCCTATGTGTGTATATGCCGAGGAGAATCCACCTCCCCTAAGTGTGTGTGTACTGAGGAGAATCCACCTCCCCTCTGTGTTTCTGTGTGAGTGTGTATACTGAGGAGAATCGACCTCCCCTCTGTGTGTGTGTGTGTGTGTGTGTGTGTGTGTGTGTGTGTGTGTGTGTGTGTGTGTGTGTATATGCTGAGGAGAATCCACCTCCCCTCTGTGTGTGTGTGTATACGGAGGAGAATCCACCTCCCCTCTGTGTGTGTGTGTGTGTGTGTGTGTGTGTGTGTGTGTGTGTGTGTGTGTGTATGCTGAGGAGAATCCACCTCCCCTGTGTGTGTGTGTACTGCGAAGAATCCACCTCCTGTGTGTGTGTGTGTGTGTGTGTGTGTGTGTAATTTATTTTATATATTTATTTTTGTCTTGTAAATGTATATATTGAATGAAGATGTGCGTTTATGTATGTAAAATATTATAAATAAATATATTTTTTGGCGGTGGGAGGCTAAAATTTGTCTTGGTTTGACATTTCTTAACTCCTTACAGACCATCATTCCTATTTTGTACCTTTTTAGGAACAAGTGATTTTCATTGTCTCATTGCAAGAGACTTACCTTGTTGACATAGCTGTATGAGAATTTGGATTTTTGGGGGCTGAGTTGTATATTTTAATGGCCCCACGCTGGGGTACATATGAGCAGCATATTTTTTTTTTCAGGGAGTGGAGGGGATGTAGGGAGATTTGGGAGAGGGGGGGAAAACAAAAATTCCACCATTGCTTTGGGGTTGTGCTTTTACTGGATTAACCATTTGATAAAAGTGACGACCTAGCGGTCTCATCTGTATCAGCACGATTTTTGCATATTCTAGTGAGGAAGCGGCAGGATGGTGCCTGATCATTGCGTAAACTGAGAGAACAGGTGCTGGAGATGGGGAAAAGGGTCAGTTGAAAGAAAAGCCAGTGAAGTTTAGTGGGAGAACTAAAGAAAGGTAAGCAAAAATTCAGTGCCTAAGTAGCGTTTTCCTGAAGATTACTACAAAGTGGTATTTGCTAGCCGCTTTAAGGTTACAGACCGCTATACAGTCTGGTAATATGATGGTATCAAAATGCAGACATATGTCTGGTGGGATTAGAAAAGATGGACTCAACATAGCTGAACAGAAAGCCATACTGCTGACCTTGGTGATTCTCTAGTGATATGGACATGGCTAATTGGGGTGGCCTGACACACATCAGACAGCCATATAATAGCTCTGCAAGTCCTGTAGATACCAGCGTGTGTACTACAATCGGATGACCACAAGGTTGATGACATGGGAAATACAGACTATCCCTTTCTTGTGGGAATGTTAAACAAGTAAAGTGCCATGCTGCACTCTACTGCTTGACATTCTCTAAGTGATGAATGTAATATACTGTATATAGTTAGTAGCATGCATTACAGGAACTGCATCCTCAACTTATACATTACTGATAGAGGATCATCTTTAAACTCGTTACACAAGTCATTGTCTTTCTGGTAACACGTTTGCTGTTAGAAAATCAGTTTTTGAAAACGCCTATTCTCTGAATTAATAGAAGGGAGGGTCAGCTTGCTGCAGTGAAGCGACTTGAGAGCCTTCTCCCTCTTTGTAAGCAGGCGGTCCATCTTTGATCTCTGGCGTGCTCCGCCTCCATTCACTGAATGATTATTGCTCCTGTGTGAAGACACAAGAGCAATAGTTCTTGGGACGACTGTCGGGCACTATTGCAGCTGACAGTCATCCCATATAAAGCTACCCTTAGGGCTTTTTTACAGGGTGTTTTCACAGCCGGCCGATATAGGCTTCCATCTGGCCAGTGTCCCCCCCCCCCCCCCCCCTTCTTTCCTTCTTCCCTCTTCCCTACCCCTCACTGGCTCTTTGCTTCTCTCCTCTGAGCGGTTTGCAATAAGAGTGGGTGGGACAGGGGGCGGAGCTAAGCTCCCACCCCTCATCCATAGCTAGCAATGGGAGTGGGCGGGGCAGAGTGGAGCTTAGCTCTGCCTCCGTCCCACCCCCTCCCACTGCAAGCGCTGGAGTGGAGGAGAGAGGCAAAGAGCCAGTGAGGGGGAGGCAATGGGGGGGATGCTTAGATGGAAGCATGTATCAGGCAGCTGTGAAAACGCCAGGCAATATACGCTCGTGTAAATAAGTCGCTAGCGTGTTTGTAGCTTTGGAGGACTCGGTGAAGTCAATAGGATGTCCTTTTACTTCTACAGATTTGTTAAACACCGTGCAATGCTCATAGTTGCAGTAAATTGAAATTACAAACTTTTTTTTTCTTGATGGACAAACTTTGTGGTCTTTACAAGATTTTACAGTCAAATAACTGTCTCATTCCCTATTTTTATACGGTTTAGAAAAATTGAATGAGAAAAAATTAAAACGGAAGTGAATAAAAAACAAAGTAGCAACATCATCAGCTCACTTTGTCTGCATTGATACTGCGCTAAATGTGCAGTGAAAACGCAGGCAAACACTGTAAAATGCTGCTGTCAATGCTGTAAAATGCTGCGTTTTTTACAAATGCCTGTGGGAGTTTCTTAACAAAGGGAGAAATTTAACAGGGGAAACAAAGAGCCCATAGATCGGTTTCCAATAAGCTTCATACAGGGCGATTCAAAAAATGGTTTAAAAGTAAAGCTGAATTATTCATGGATAATGATAGCCAAGTATGCATGTATTCTCAATAGGGAGAGGGGAAAATTCAACTTGCTCAATCCTGCTTTCCCATACCTACCATTGGGATAGAGCTGGTTCATTCTCAAACACTGGTTGGCCAGTCCCACCAAAATTAATGCAATTGGCTAACCTTTATTGAATACGTTTGGCCACCTTAGAATTAAGCTAGCTGTCAATATTTGATGATTATCTTCCACCAAAAGCAATTGTGGCCCTATCTGTCAGCATTTAACCCTCCACCCACACCCCTATTGTGTTCATCCCAATCCTGGCTTCAATGATTTCTTTGCATAACAGATTGTTTGTTTAAAAAAAAAAAAAAAAAAGGTTTTCCACTTCCAAGTTTTGGGGCCCTTCATCAGACATGATGGGTAAATAATTTTTCCTTTTAGTCCCAGTGTGACTAAAAAAGTTAGTTATAAAGACCTTTTTTGTGAGAATAATTTAGCATTCAAGCGAACAAAAGTGAATGATAAATGTTTAGTCTGAACGCATGCCAATGAATAATAATGATGACCGCTTACTTTTCATTTGTTCATTTTATGCAGGCATAAAAATCCTAGTTGGCTCGTTCAGCTTAAATGGCACTTCTTCAGTCGTTCTTATTCACTTATGGCCCTTTAACATAAGCCAGCAGTCCTTTAAATAACTGTATGAGTGCTGACGTCACCGCTAAGGTCATCAGCACTCGTGCAGTGCGGTTACACTAAAAAGCATCACCGCATCGCGGGCTTCTCACTCAGCACTTCACTGTTTATATGAACATCGCAAGAATCCGCTCTTTTCTCACTGTGGAGACGTTAAAAACGCTTACTGTTGCCCTCATCCACTCCCGGCTCGATTACTGCAACTCGTTGCTGATCGGCCTCCCCTGCACCAGACTCTACCCTCTCCAATCCATCCTGAATGCGGCAGCCAGGCTCCTCTTCCTGTCCAGCCGCTACTCGGACGCCTCTGCCCTGTGCCGGTCACTGCACTGGCTGCCCGTTAAATACAGAATTCAATTCAAACTCGCTACCTTCATCCACAAAGCCCTCCACAGTGCAGCGCCCCCCTATATCGCCTCCCTCATCTCAATCCATCAATCAGCCCGGGCTCTCCACTCTGCTAACGAAACCAGACTGAGCGCCCCTTTCATTCGAACTTCTCACTCCCGCCTCCAAGACTTCTCCAGAGCAGCACCGGTCCTCTGGAACGCACTACCAAAGGCTACCCGAGCAATCCAGGACTTGCAGAACTTCAGGCGTGCTCTAATAACGCACCTCTTCAGGGAGGCATACCGCATTCCCTAAACAAACCTCTCTGTACTCCGCCTGATAACATGCTCCCTGACCTACTGACTGCAATCCCTGCTAGCCATCATAAACCGCTCCTGCAGTCCTACTGTTTCTGCCGTCACACCATCGGCTGACCATTGTCTGTGTATAGCATCCCTCACTCTCCACCTCCCCATACCACGCACATCTCCAGCCCTTTACCTTCTGTATCCCCCCCATTACTTGTAGTATGTAAGCTCGTTGGAGCAGGACCCGCACCCCTATTGTTTCCATCAATTGATTACTTTGTAACCGTGGTTCTGTAATGTTTGTACTTTTGTCTTTCTGTATCCCCTGTCTATGTAAGCGCTGCGGAATATGTTGGCGCCATACAAATAAAGTTTATTATTATTATATGAAGCGCTGAGCGGGGAGCATTTACACATAACAAGAGGCCAGCAGTCCAGTGATTGGCTTTTATGCTGACTGAAAGCCAGCAATAATGACAACTGAACAAATAGTGAGCCGTTTTTTTTGCATTTACACCAAACGAACAAATTTGAGCGATAATTGTTACGTGTAAATGGGCCATTATACAGCAAATGTGAATGACTAAACAATTTTCTCATTTTTTACAAGCCAATGATTTTATCTTCCTGTATAAGGCCCCCTGTCCACGGGTGTTGCGAAGTCCTGCGGCGAATCTCCGCCACCTGAGAGCAGGAGCCGGAAGAATAATCTCCGCCGGTCTGTAGAGAATCGCAATGATTCTCCACTCGTGGACACAGGGCCCGCGCTTTCCATAGCAATTCTATGGAAAGCTTCTAATGGCGTGATTCGCTGGCGATTTACCGCCGGCGAAATCATGTCCGTGGACAGGGGGCCTAAACAGGCTACACGAGCAAACACTGACCTCATTTGCTCATTCATACACTAATCACTTGGTGCAAACAGACCCTAAATGATGGTTTAGAAAGCATGGTCGTGGGGGCTGTATTCCCTAATAATGCATAAGCATGTTGGAGAATAAAATTGCCTGTATATAGTGTGTGTAAAATAGTATATAAACCTTAGCAGTTTACATACAACCAGCATTGATTGTAAATCTGTCATCTGGATGACCTCATCTTCATCAACAAAATAGTACTGTTATTAAAATTTGCAGCCAATATTTATACATATAGCGTTTGTGCTGATTGCCATTTATAAGATTCGATACATAGTATATCTGCTTTGCTACATGACCCCTGTAAGACTTGTAATGAATTCATAAAAAATATGATTTTCATATATACTGATAAGATTAAAAAGCAACTTGTTGACATTGGGGGGAAGAAATGTATATGGATTATAGTAAAGTTGAAACAGAGTTAAAAACTCTTCTAGTAAACGAATGCCTATGACTCACCCCTGACTACACCACTGAAGTGTTTGATAATGTGGCTACTACACTCTGATAAGAGACAATGACTCTCTAGCACTGGAAAATGAAGTCATGTTATTGGATCACTGCAGAAAATGTCTCCTAAATAGACAAAAGGTTCTTGGATCAATAGTGTAGTTTTTTTTACAACATATGGACTTCAATTGTGATACCCTTTTGATTTTCTAACATGTTTATGAGCATGCTATGAGAACTGTGCATAAGGACACATTTACAAAGTGGGTTTTTTTCTATGACTTACCTATGGAATGGAAAACTTTTGATAAATTGACAAGTTGGAATCTGTTTTTCAACCTGTCACCCATTGGCCTCAATGGGAAAAAAACAATCTAAACCAATCTCTAAAAAACTGAACTGCTTCATGAATTTGGCATCAGTTTGAGTCCCATAAAACTGAACACAATGTTAACTGATCCATTGTAACAAAAATACTGAAGCAAAGTATGTACCGGTATGTCAATTCTAGGACTTTTTTTCTTTTTTGCGAAGTCTTTTGAATTATTTTTATTTTCTAAACAACGAAGTATGCCCATATTATAGACCTTGAAAAAGCCTGCCAGGTCGTTCCAACAGACCCATGTATTCTTTCTCATCCAACAGGACAATAGCTTTAGAGATGTGCCTAGAGGTAGCCATACACATTCATCTAGTCCTAAAGGTTCTCAAAATGGTAATACTTTCAACCAAAATTATAGTTTATCATGTGATATTTTACAATCATTTTTGTTGACCTTTGATACAGATATTGTGCGGAGAGAAGGTGGGTGTGTTTCAAATAGTCACCACTACTTCAGTGTAAATGGTATACAGTTTCAAGTTGTTGCAATGAAATATATTATTCCTATAATGTAAAATTGATCCAGTGAAAAATCATTTTTCCTTCAATGACATCAGTTGAACACATTGGCCACTTATACAGTGTGAACTGAAATATAAGTGGTGGTCAGTATAACTTTTAACATTCACTAGACAATCGTTCGTTCAACCATCAGCTTAATTCTATCTAAGGTCCTTTTACCTTTTTGTTAATGGAGCAATTGTCAAATAGACATACAAGATAAACGCAAATGTGAACAATGCCCCAGGATGAGTCATTTTTTATATTTGTTATGCAGTCCATACTCCACTGATCTGTGTATGGAGGGGGGGGGAGAGGCTAGAAAAAGGTGATGTGTCTCAAGCCCTTTTTTGTTAGTTTTTATTTTATTTTTTTAACAGCTTGGGCAACTACTACCAACAGATGCATGCTATGCAATACTGTCCACATACAAACTTCGAAAATACTAGTGTGAATGTGAAAATACTATATCCATTTTTTCCTTATTGGTATATGGTACCATAGCAGCTGCCTGGCCACACCTCCTGATTTTAAAGTGTAAGGGCTGCTAATAACCGGAAAATAAAATGAAGTAAAATGTAATGACCCACAAACTATTCACCATATTGTTTATAGAGCTTCTCCATTCTTTTGTCTTACAACACTAGATACCTGACATCTTAAAATAGTGACTGACTATTGCTCAGGAGTATGGGAAGTAAATTGTATGCTACACTCCTGAACGCCCCCAACCCCCACTCCGGAAAAAAAAACTCAAATCACAAATACAGCTTTTCTGCTTTCATTTTATTTTTACACAGCGTTAAGACCAACCAAATAATCATATGACCATGATATAATTTATAATTATGTAGGAGCAATGACTAACTTATAATTGAATTGGATACTATAATAATGCTAATTATATACTTATCCTCAAAATACAGGAGAATAAAAAAAAATTTAAAAAAATCAATGAATATAAAGAATTTTGACCTTTATCACACCTCTATGTTGTAATATCAAGACAGAGAAGATATAAGTATTCTGTTAGTAGTAAAAATGGTAGCAGTAATATTTAAAACATCTGTCTGCTGCAGCCTGACAATCCTCTCTACTCATACACTACATTTAGATGTAATATAACATAGCGTCATGAACTTATCAGCTAGTGAACCAGTGACTAGAAATCATTTACTGTTGAGATGGTAACCAAAGGCTGACATTGTCTTCTAGAATTTCATTATCTACAGCAAGCTCTACATTATATGTACAACTGTTGTATTCACAATTACAACAAAGCTACTCTGAGTATGCCACATACTGCATATACAAAACATGTGTGTATGTATGTATGTATTCTTTATGAACATTTTGTGGGTTTTCAACTAATCAACTAACTAATTTTGCATGCCAAACTGGTAAAATGATGAAGAGGAGAAGGAAGAAAAAGAAATGTGACTGTAGTCTGTGTGGAGGAGGGCAGACACAACGTGGAGTCAGCTCTTATCAGCTTGGCTGCAGTGTATAAAGTACATGAAGTTATATAAACAGTGAGGAAGAATGCCTTGTACCCCAGTCTTCATGACAGCTGACTTCATCTCTACTATTGGTATTGAAACCAGGTTCAAATACTCTTAACAAAAAAATGTATAATTTTGTATATATTTACACACGACCACAACAGATCACACATGCTTCATAATATGCAGACATCAAATATCCTAGTGGCTTTGTGAGCATTGTCATTTATTACATCTTGGTTCAAAAGGTGTTTTCATACAGTATATAAAATCCATAATTACTAAAAATAATTCTATAATTTCCTCCAGAGACAGGCTATACTTATCAAACGATTATTATTGATGCTTGAAACAAACGTGACTTTGTTTAGTTAAGAATAATTGTGTTCACTCTATAATAGAGAATATACTGAGAGTTGTAGTCAAGGATCTGCTAGAGAGCTTTGTATGTATATAAAGTTGTGTTGGAGTTGCATGTCTAACGATTGGTAATGGGGGAGAGAAGGGAAGAGGTGCCAGACCAGTATGTAGGTGGAGGTCTGGTGTCTGTAATAAGAGATAATTCAGCACCAGTAGGGATGAGTATAGACCCCAGCGCCAGGGTGACAATTACATTAGTGAGGGCTCCAGCTGAGCTCTGGATGGGTGCAGGCCAGTAACATTACATGGTGACATTTGTCTTTTATACGTGGTATATGGTAATGACTGGTAAACAAACGGCTAATCAGCTCTCACTGTACATGTATAGATGGAGGGTGTCTGTAGATAACACTGCGGGTCACTAGAGAAGACTTATCACCGGGCTGGATGGACTCAGACTCGCAGACGACACAACTGTTGTATAGAACAACTGCTGCATATCCTCCAACTGCAACCCCTCATTGTGCAACAAAAGGGTTCACAAATATTTTTATATTTTAATTACCTGTATAATGTAACTGCAATAGGAAACTTGCCACGATGCGGTTTGCAGTACAGTGTAGAAGGCGCAATGAGGTCTCACATCATACAATATATGAGGAGTTACTATAAATTCCAATTGAAAGAGTAGTGTTATACATTCATTTCTTGATCCCTTTTTGAAAGAAAATTAAAAATCGGTAACAATTAACATAACACTTCTTGTCACCAGATGTGTGACCGTTTATACTATGTTATCACAATATATTATTCATTATAGTTGTTTACTAGTATGTTGTCGATATTGTTGCTTGTGTGTGCATTTATTTTACCCACTTTAATCAATCCATATAGATTGTAAATCCATATGGACTAACCTGCATTTTTTTTAAGTTTACAGTTTGCCCTGTTAAACTACGAATGGTGTATAATGTTGCTAATAAACTATAACACATGCATATTCGGGGAAAACTCTTTGAATTAGGACATTATGCTACAACTACTCAAAAAATATCATTGTTAATAATTATTTTTTTTATACTGTTGTCATTCTCCCCTTTTATGGGAAATACTGTAAATTGTACCAAACTTGCTGTTAAAGGAAATGCTATTAATAAAAATGAACATAATTATAATATGGGTTGGTAGATTTTCAGAGTTTCTTTGTAGAAGGGCACAGTGTTTATATGTCTTTATATTAAGCCAGCTTGAAGGCATAAGCATCAACTTGTATATGTAGTGTATGGCTGGAATAAAATACTGTCCAACATATAGGGGTTAAACATCGGGAAGGTGTTCTATATGTCAGGGACGAACTACAAATTAGATATGTTATAGGTAGTGTGTACATATATTTTCAAATCCAACGTTTTTCAAAACCGACAGCACCAGCACAATTATGGTAGTATAATTGTTCGTATACATTACAGCACATCCTCTAGGGTATATGTATATACATATAATTTAGCATAATAAAATATATGCTTGTAAACCGGTTTTTAATCCCTTGTTTATAAAAATTCAGTCAATGTAGAATTAAAATACTAAATTTCACTTTCTCTGTAGCATTGTATATAAAATGTCTAAACAATGAGCCCAGGACTTCAAAAAACGAAAATAAAGTAAACTGTTTAGCAATTGGTGTCACAATGCCATTAGTGTATTATTCCCCATGTGTGTAAAATACTTGCCTCTATCCAAACCATATATAACTTCCCAATTCATTGGAATATTTGGAAATAAAAAAATACACAGCTAATTAATGAAGTTATAAGATTAAAGTTGGGAGGAACAAATATTTTGGATTTTTCTATGTACATTTCATATTCCTACATAGGATTTTAATTCATAAAACGAATTACGGACAGACGAATATATAATAATCAGGTATGTACAGGCAAAAGTTGACTTATGTGTGCATACTATTCTTCCCACTGCGGCAATATAATACCATATAATATAGCAAGGAAGAGAACTATTCAACAATCACTTGCGGATCATTTTATATCTTCATGTCACCATAAAACAAAAATCATAATTGTAACGTGATATATATAGACACTTGTAAAATTAAAAAGGGGGAGAAACAAGATGTAGTTCCTGTACATTTCACAAAATTAGTAAAGCACATCTATTCATTTTCATTCATTTTATTTGATTTATTTTGCTGCTTTAACATAATACTGAAATGACCTTCAAAATAATTAGATCCTAGCAGCAATTAAACTAAACCTGCAACACAAAGTCACGGTAAATGCAAATTATTTACACCCTTGGAACTATTGGTATTTGCATTAATCACATAGAAATTCATTAAGGTAACGCGATTTACGGCGAGAAAGTACATGAATTACAAATACATCGGCCTTACATTCGGTAAGCCAGACATTAATAATGACATGTATATTAGATGTGATGCACAGGAGTCTACTGTATATACCTGTCGGTTATTTTTCCCTCCTGATACTCACCTCGCACTTATGTGTCATGGTAATACCAGCCTGCAATGTATGTAGCAAGAGACCATGTCCTAACAGACCCACGCTCCTACATGTTTGGTGCTAGTGATAGATCTACTATGATAACCTCATTACTTTTATATGCAGTCACATATCAGGTTGTCCACATGAGAGATAACTAGTAGCCGCTCCAAGTGTCAGGAGACCAGCAGCCTACAATGGTGACCTCCCTATGACTTACCTGTACAGTCACTGGGAGGAGCCATATCCAATGCAAACCACAACCTGTAATATGAAAAAAAAACCTTTTCTCCAAACTTTTCCTCCAAAAACAAGTTTAAAGAGCCAGCAGTTCAAATGGTAATTATTAATTATCAACGATTTCATAAATGATGTATGTTTTGTGCAGATATCAGTCTCACTGATACATGCATATGTGTTTGTGTATGTATATAAATATTTAGGTCTCCAGTAAGTGGGCTGTATAGCTATTAAAATAGCTTTGATCATTAGTCATTAATGTGTTTGAGGGGAGGCTGATGTTTGTGTAGCCCCTAGTGTCCAGCAGTCAGTCTGGATGTGGCATGTGAAGAGCTGGGGCTGGCACCCTGGGGAGCGTAGTGTTTGCTCAGAGCTGCAGGAGTCCTGTAGTGAGTGGCTGCAGTGTGCAGACAGGGCTGTGAGAGGCGCCTCCTCCTCACATTGTAGCTCCATCCAGACACTTCTCTGTCACACTGGAGTTCTGACCGCACTCAGAAGACCCATGGACACAGATCTGCATTAGGTTTGCAAGTTTCCCTTTTTATTCTATGCTGCAGAAAGTATATTAAGTTTGTACTGGGAGAAGTGCCCATGCCTCTAGTGGTTTGTATATAGATGCATGGGATCGGAGTGCTGGGTGGTGTAAAGACAAGGTGATTGCTCTGCTGCAGTAGGAGGTTTAGGGGTGATATAAAGCTGCTTGTGACTTGCACCCTTGTTACTTCCTTCCTGCTTGTTCTCAGGTGAGACCTCACCTCACACCAGAGCCCAGACACAGGGCATGGTTGATACAGCAGAGCTGCACTTTCATTGAGACTCCTACTGTTGATAGTGGAGAGCTGTCATCCATAAGGTGTGTTGGAACATGTAAACGTTGGGAGGCCCTGAGTAAATGGTGCTGACTGGCACCGAGCTACTCCTGAAGATCCCTCCTCCAATAGAACTGAGTCAGTGTGTGGATGTAAGCTGAGCTCCTACACAAGGGAAGAAGAGCGAAGCTATCTGCAGGGACTACATATGGTATAAAGGGGAGCAGTAGATCTGGGTGGTTGTAGCATTAACAATGATGATTGGGGGCTTCTTGCGTTCTGTAGGATTGTTAATGAGTCTGATCCAATTATTTATTTACTCCTCTTTGCATAGTACACATCTGATCACGCTTCCTTTTGTCTAGAGGCAGCATATTTAATTGAATTAAAGGGATTGAATTGTTCACTTTTTTTCTGGTTCTCTAATCTTGTGCTCGTTTTTCTCTTTTTTTATATATATCCTCCTTATGGGCTGCGCTTGAAGGACTCTAGGTTCCAAGTCCCCATTTCTTTCCAGCTTCCGACCTGGATGGACCTTCCTGAGGACACCTGGTCCGATGTCAAGAGACTCACTGTGGGGAGCTCTTTCTATCCCATCAAAGTAAAAGGGACCGACAGTTCGTCTTCATCGCCTTCTTCCAGCTCTCAAGGAGGAGAACTGTGCACCAAACCCCATCACCACCCGCCGGACACTGAAAGGAGCCATTCTGTACAGGAGGGCAGGTCGCCCACCTCTGCCCACCACCACCACTTTGGTGTCACTCATCTTTCAAGTTTGCCTAATCCGGAAGAAATTATACTTTTTAGGGATTTAGATAACATCAACAAGCTGATCCTGCCCAACAGAGACTCCAGGTTTAGTGCTCTGCCTGAACCCCAGGGGGATATGTATCAAACTTTAGCCATCACCGCGGCTCAGGGGCCGGTCAGCTATGACGGATCTCCAGGAAGCTTCATGCACTCCGCTGCCAGCTCTCCGGTCTATGTGCCCACCACTAGAGTTGGACCCATGCTTACAAGCATCTCCTATCTCCAAGGAAGCGGACCTTCCCAGGCCTCCCACTCTGTGAACAGTCACTCGGTGTGGACCCAACCAGCCTCAGAGACCTCTTCATACAGCAGCAACAGTCCACACACGTCCAGCAGATACCACTACTCTCCCAGTCCTCCCATGGCCAATGGAAGCAATAGGGAAAGTGGCTACAGTAATGCCATCAACGTGAATGGCAGAGATCAATACACACCTCTTGCCAGATCGCTTAATGGATCTTACCCTAATCCCTACACATCCTATATGACACAACCTCTGGCTTCAGCCTGGTCTACTGGACCTTTTGACAACTCCATGCTCCACAGTCTTCAAGGCAGACCTACACCTATTCCTATCAGAGGACATCCTGGAGGTAAGGCTACTGCCATGACATAGCAATCACAGTAAAATATTGTGCTGCAAATTTCTTAAAATGTAAATTGGTTTTTTCAGCAAACACAATCGATGTTGCAGAATGGTATATGTAATGTAAAGTTGTCATTTGGAGAAAATTGGTCATTCGATGTGCTTTGTTAATGGTTAAACTAATGCAGAGTTGCATAATGGGCACCTAGCTGTTTAAGCAAATTTTTCTGCACAATGGTCAAAGGGAATTACTCAATGTTAAAACCGACAACTCTAAAAAGATACAAAGTTCTAAAGATGGTGAACTATGTATATATACTATTTCAATGAGTTGTAAGGCATGTCCTGTAGTGGATCACTAGCATTGCCAATGAATGCCATTACCTGTGCGTGATCTACAAACGAGTTTCCTTTGTTCGAATCATGTTAAAGAATTGTATCAGTCAGTGAGGCAATAATTTTATGGATGATTAGCTATAAATGCACAACAAAATGAGGTTGGCTCTTGTATTTCTTTAAGGGGTTTGCAATCTGCTTAAATAGTAAATGAACGAAGCTGAAAATAGAATCTGGATATGTACCCAAAGTTGTAACCTTTCAGTGACAGGGCATTCTTCATCTGCTCTGTTATCATGTCATGCTGTCTTATCAGATTGATAAGACCACTCTAGGATAAGATCCCATAGAATAACAGAAGCAATGGAGACTTGCATCACTACCTAATGATTTCTCTAATGTGTGTATGTCACATGGCTGAGTGCACTCATTCTACCAGCTGTCACAGTTTAACAGACCACGATAGCCTTGTGGAATAGTAATATACAATAGCAAGCAAAATAATATATCAATTATTGAAAATCTGAAAATGTTTTATTTGGTGTTAGTACCGTAGTAGTTGCAATACTATTTAGTATATGGACTGAAAGAACCATGCTAAGTTACAAATGACCAGAATTTGCTTTGCATTCAGCAACAGTTTTCTAAAGGTTATCTACAAGATAATGATATTCCCTTCTCTCTACTGGCTAATTGTGGTATAAATCAATTTTCCTTTAGCATAAAGGTGCTGTATTAACACAATTAACTAAGCCAAAGCTAGCATATACATTTTATCACCTAATTTTACCCATTATTATCAATGGAGCAGAGAAACAAGGATCTGCCAAGCTTGCCGGATGACTCCAACAAAGAGAAATACAGAATTTAAAAGCAAACTGTCCAATTTTACATCTCCAGCACAAGCATAAGTAGTCTGTCAGCTAGACTCTATCATGGTTATATTGTCAGAATCTGTAGATTGCATCAGAGATCTAATGTCTATGATCAGCTGAGAACATGAGTTTTTGCCTGTTTTTATAAATATCTTAATTGAGCGAAAATTAAAAAAAAAAAAAGATTCAAAATAAAATCAGATAATCGGAATATGTGCCATATTTATCAACTTTTTTTGTTGTAGTTTTTACATTTTTTTTTTGGACTAATTATTACCAATTTGTTGACATGTACCCACCGCATTGCAGTAGTAGGCAACAATACATTCAAGGAATGATGAGATGTATCTATACCAGAGGCTTTTCTCCAAATTCATGAAGTAGTTTGCAACTTTTTGGTAAATATTTTGCTGAATCGGTGGGATTGCAATGAAAAAAAAAATGCACAAATGACGCTATTATATATTCACCTCCTAAATGTCTTCAAAGAAAGGTCCTTGGTGGATTTTTAAAAAATATTTAAATCACCCAAACACGGAGTAATCCTTCATGAAATGTACCCTGACAACTAACATCTAGGGAAACCAGAATCGGACATGTTGACTTTCAAACATATTGTTTTATATTAAAAGGAGTCCAGTTGATTGTAGAACTGCTGCTGATCATAGAAACATTGAAGATTGATGGCAGAAAAAGACCACATAGTCCATCTAGTCTGACCTTATCCAGGAAATAATATATCTTCTTTACCCCAGGCCTAATTTAAAATTCACTTAAGGCCCTTTTACATGGCACGATTACGTGCAAAGTGCTTGTTTGATCAAGGGATTTGCATGATAATTTTGCAGTGAAAGAACAGTCGGCGATAAATCACTGATCGGATCTTTCATGCGGACTTAAAAATCGTTGGTCTGCCGCTGCACCCGCCTGTGGAAACAATATTTGTGAAGTTTGCCTGTTTACTGTGAATGGAAGCAGGTGGGCCGAACTGTCTTCAGCCCACTCTGCTTCCATACGCTAAGGAGTGATCATCATTAGGGAGGCTGTCGGGCGCCAACTGCCGTCTCACGTAAAAGGGGCTTTACCGTTGATTTCCCAACCACATCTTCTGGAAGCTTGTTCTAGGCATCTACTACTTTTTCAGTAAAACGTAATTTGACATTGTATATCCTGTTTATTTTTATGGAGCAAGCTGATGCTATGAGTTTTGCAATGTTCATAAGGCATACTGCCAAAATAAAAGGTGGACGTGTGCTGAACGTCAAACGTGAATTTAAGTAATAATTTTGTAATAAGGTTGCAGGTTTAGGGGGCATCACAATTAAAAGAAAGGTATCGCACCTTTTACTGTAACCGGAGGGTGACCACACATGAACAGCAACTCTGTGCCAGGAATGGGAATTGGGCTCCCCATTAAGCGAAATTATATTTTAAAGTCAATTAAAATCTGCTGAACTGTTTCATCGCTATGCTGTAAACTTAGTTTGCTTGGATCCAGTGAGCGGTAGGGCAAGTGCCAAGCATTTATAACTTTGCGGGCACTTCAATGACTTTAGGCCACATTCACACTGCATATAAAATCATTTTGTGCAACTTTTTTTTTTTTCTTTCAAACTTCAACACTGCAAATATGATTTAAAAAAAACACACTGAAAACATGTAAAAGTTGCCAAAAAAATGCCCTGCTTCTATCTAATGGCTAGTGCTTTTGTAGGCCTTAACCCGACCTTGAGTTGGCCATAATCAAAAGATAAGTCAACTGAAACGGCCAATTTCGGCCACCCATCATTTGAATATATGTGAATGGTGGACATTAGTCTGACTAGGCCACCGTGATCTGTCAGGCTGGATTTTTCTTTTTCCACAATTGTCAGCTGGCCGATCTTTTGCGGCTTCACACAAGCCTACTGGCTTGTTTTTCCTTTTCTAAGCTATCCAACCCCCACCGCCGATCTACCATTTTGTTCTAGCGTGTTGGAGGTAGCATTGTGTGTATAAATGATCTGACATGATGAGCTTGGCTCAATTTCTATCCAGCTTTAAAAAAAAAAAAACTGAGAAAGAAAGGGTGGTCTCGCACCGGCATTGGGGATTCTGTTTTTTGTTTTCCTGCTTTGTTCAGGGAGCAAGAAATCGGAGTCCCCATGACAGAACGGCTCCATCTCTGGACGGAACCGAACCGCGCCAGACCGACCCCATTGACTGCAATGGGGTCCGTCCGCTTTCTGCCCAGCTGCCCGGCCTTAGAATTAAAGAAAAAGTACTCTGGTATTTTGAGCCGGATCTGTAATGGAGCCTTCGGCCAGAGGTGAAACCAGCCACACATAGTGAAATGCAGACCAAAGAGTTCCCAGTCTCGCCTACTGCAGCCTATTGTTCTGTCCTGATTTCTGACTCCATGCAGTTTTCTGGAGTGGTTATTTTTTTGCCTACGGAGAAAACTGTGGAAAAATGTATGAAAAAAAAATATATACTTCGTGCATGCTGCAATTAAAAAAAAAATCTATGGTCGCTTTAACACATGCGTTACTAAAACGCTACGTTCAAAACCAGATCGGTTTACTGTGATTTCGCGCTGCATTTCAAACTCATTCCACTGCATTTGCCTTTTTTTTTTTTTTTTTTTTTTAACACACCCTATCATTGCAATGGGTGATGAGGGACATTAAAAAGCATGAAAACGGAGCTGAATTTCAGTGGTAGTCTGCGAAGCCCTATTGAAATCAATGAAGGAGCTGTTCCATGTTTAGCGTGGCATTTGAAATGCTGATCGCGGTTAAAAGCAGGCTGTGTAAGAGTGGCCTTAGACCTCAAAATGTATCAAATGTGATTTATACTCCCCTCCCCTTCCCCCTTATAAAACCGCGCAGCATTTCATAATTCCCGGCTACAATCTGAAAGTGGCAGGTTTTGCTGCAAAAAAAGTAAGCCAAAACCGCCTGCGGCATAAATCTGCAATGCGGGAGTCCTTATATGCTTACGTAGTTGTATACATATATATGCATATATAGTTCATGGACATAACCATGGCAACCAGAATAAATACATGAATTTCCTACCTTGCTGGCTTCATTAAACCAAGTAGAAAATAATGCACAATGGTAATAAGTAAATGGGATTTATATTATGGAGTGACTTATGTTAATACCTCACTCTAGAAGACTGTCTACAAGATCCCTCTTCTTCAATTTTCTTTTTATGCAGAATATTGCGTACTATAGGAATAGCAAAAACAAATCAAGCTGACTGAAGTATAATATCTGCATAGGAATAAGCCCTGAGGATTGTCCTAGTTAGTTGAACTAAGGGAGTCACTGAAATGAATGCAAACATCAGGCAGATGCCGGTTTATATTCCGCTCAATGGTTGTTTTTTAGATCGGCATAAAAGATGTGATTGATGACAAATGAGAACATTCTCATTTGCTTTTGGATCATTACTTATGATTATGCTGGACAATGATTGGGGATGACTATTCCAATGAGCGTTATCGCTTATAAGGCCTAGCATCTGGAGCACCAAAACAGAAAGAGAAAACTCATCAATTTTCCTGCCCGTAGAAAGACCTTCAGTTTTCACTTATTTCTCAATTTTCCGTCTCCATTGCATTTTTTTAACTGTAACGAAAGCACAGACTTTTTCTTTCCAGTTTTTAATAACAGAAGACATTTTTATCCCTTTTTATATTGTAGTCAATGGGAAACTGGGGGAAAAAAATGGAAAGTAATTGGTTTTCATCGATTACACTTAAGTTTTGTACAATTCCATTAGTTGTAAAACAAGATCCACTGAAGAAATGCTAGAGTGAACCTGGGCCTTTGTGCTGTGGGTGTGGAAGCAGATTGGCTGAAAACAGCTTGAGTTTTTTTTTTTTTGAGGGGGTACCCAAAAGAAACACAAATCTTCTGGTGAGAGGGGTGTTACTATTACAGGCTTCTGTTGCTAGTAGAATATCTATGGAGCTCTTCTGAGGCAGCATGCCAGCCAACGACATTGGGGAAGGTTGCGTTCAGCTCCACCAATATCATTTTTTTTTTTTTTTAAGTAAGAGCCGCTGAATATGGAGGATGAGGCAAGGGTGTCAAGCAATTTTTGACAGAAAAACAATATAACACTGAGTGCTATGTGGGCAAACGGGTGACTGGTTCTTCCATCATGATGGCGCACCTGCCCACACAGTGCTGAGTGTTGGGCAATTTTTGACGGAAACCCTCCTGATACCTTTGCCTCCCCCTCCGTATACATCCAATCTTGAGCCGTGCAACTTTTTTTTTTTTTTTTAGTGCTTTGAGCAGTGGAAAAGGAAGCTAAATTTCACAGCTGTATGTTATAAATCGGCCATCACAAAATAGGTGAAAAACTGAACAACATGTTGAAAAAAAAATCATTGGAGCTGAACACAATCTTTCCTAACAACATCGGCTGGCTAGCATACCACCTCGGAAGGGGTCAGCGGGCATTCACCTAACAGAGGCCTGTACTACTAACGCTCCACCCACCCGAAGGAAGACTCCTGTTTCTTTTGGGTACACCCATGTGTATATGTATACTACATGTAGTACTGTACAAAAGTTTTAGGCAGTTTTGGAAAAAATGCTGCAAAGTGAGAAAGTTTTCAAAAATAGATAGGAGTGCAATTAATTTTTTTTTGTCAATTAACAAAATGCAAAGGGAATGAACAAAAGAGTGAAAGAAATCAATACTTGCTGTGACTACTAGAGATGAGCGAACGTACTCGGTTCGGGTGTTTTTGCACTCGAGCACCGCTTTTTCCGAGTAACTGACTACTTGAACGAAAATATTCGGGGGGGGGCAGCATGGTGGAGCGGGGGGGGGGGGGTAGCAGTGGGGAACAGGGAGGAGCCCTCACTCTCTCTCTCCCCGGGGCGCCCCCTGAATCTTTTTGTTCGAGTAGTCAGTTACTCGGAAAAAGTGGTGCTCGAGTGCAAAAACACCCGACTAGAGTACGTTCGCTCATCTCTAGTGACCACTCTTTTCCTTCAAATGTGCGTCAATTCCCCTAGGCACTCTTGCACAGTGTTTTTGTAGGAATTCGGTGGAAGTTTGTTCCAAACATCTTGGAGAACGAACCACAGATCTTCTGTGGATTCAGCCTTGTTCAAATCCTTGTCTCCATGTAATCCAAGGCAGACTCCATGTTGAGATCGGTGCTCTTTGGGGGCTATATCATCACTTCTAGGACCCCTTTATTCTTTTCACTGAAGATGTTTCTTAATGACATTGGCTTTATGTTTGGGGTTGTTGTCCTGCTGCAGAAGAAAAATTGGAATTAAATCAGACGCCTTAATTTTTTTTTCAAAATGGGCTTTGCAGCATTTTTTTCTACAGCTGTCAAATTTTTCTACAGTAGTGTTTATTATGTATATACCCTGTTTCCCTAAAAATAAGACATACCCAGAAAATAAGACCTAGCATGATTTTCCAGAATTTTCGAGGATGCAAATGATTTTTCAGGCTGTTTGAGGATGCTTGAAATATAAGCCCTGCTAACAGTTAATTTAAAAAGTCAATTTAAATAGTGTCCAGGCAGCTGTACATGTAAAAAAGTTAAACCTTTTTGAACAAAAATTAATATAAGACACTGTCTTATTTTTGGGGAAACACTGGTAGTATATACCTTTTTTGTATAATTTTAGTCAGACATTTAAATTCTATCACTTTTTTTTTTCCATTTTCAAATTCTTTGCTTTCTTGTGCCTTTTTGAAGTTGCATGGACTGGACACATTTAATATTTTTCTGTTTGTTTGTTTTTTGTAGCTCTTGCTTCCTCCATAAATATTTATAAGACTTTACCTTCCATATACAAATAAAACATCCCTTTTTCGCCTAAGGGAAATGAGCATGTTCATGGGAAAAAATGACAATGTCAGCTGTTTCTCTGTTTTTCTGCTGCACCACAGAAACCTTACAGGTGCCCAATACTAGAGGTTGTCATCTGCTAGGAGCTTTGAACTACTTTTAATGTGTACATTTCAGATTTCACACAATCTGCTAGCAAGGGAGGGTTTACAAGGAAGTGATATATATCGGGAATGATTCCCTATCACAGTTTCCTCCCAGCCTCTAAGCCTCCTGAGCACACTGTAGAGTATAGTGCCACTTCCAGAGATTTATGAATGTGGAGCGCTCTGACACTCTGTTTATCATAAAATTCCTCAGAGATTCTTCTTCTAGTCAGGCCGGATCAAGGGAGCAGACAATTGTAAAACCAAATATTTCCCTTTAGTTACAGATTAGAGCTTAGGATCACAGAAAATAATTTTTTTCCCTTCAATTCAGATATCATTTTAAATAACCCGCCTGTAGTTCACAAGAGCTGCCAGTTGTCCTCTGCATATTTCATGGCATTTATTTATTACACTTTACCAGATTCTAATGCAAAAGTATGGAATTCATGGATTTTTCAGAAATGCTATTTTGTTCTAAAATGTTTGTTTTTATTGACTAGTAGGAATAGTTGAACCCATTTATGGTTATATAAAATATACAAAAATGTAAATGATTACAGATGGCATTTGAAACAATGATAAATATACAAAGAGCATTTCGTACATGGATTGTGAAGGATAAACTAGGGAGAACAAAGTGAAGTTCTATTCTGGGTTTATATTTCATACAGGTCAAGTCAGCTTGTACAGAGGAGTGTTTTATTTATTCATTCTATTGGGCTACAATGTGTCATATAAGGATATATTCATACAATTTGTGTGATTTTTTTTGGACAGCAAACAATCTGAAATTGCAACAATCTTGAAAAAGAAAACCTTGCATGGGAATATTCACATGCATGTTTTTTTAGGTTTGAGCTGGATGAAGTGTCCTGGGCATTGCAGCATTCATAGTTTCGCGTTTTCTATTTTCTTTTTTTTTTTTCTGATGAAAATTGACCATTCAAGTCAATGGACGCAACTTTACTATCTTCATATTATAACTGTGTTGAAATTGCTCAAATTTAAACATTGTAAACTGAAAATTAAATCATATATTCTCATATATATTCATTGATTGCATTAAAATAATGTCAACGCAATAAAAAACTATTGTTTAAAAAAAAAAAAAAAAAACACTCTTTATAATGTAAGTACAATTTGTTTTTTAACAATTGTAACTATGGGGACCTTAAAAAAAAAATAACTAAAGACAACCATGAAGTGCAGAGCCTGTGCAATGATGCATGCCTATTGTTATTACCGGTATTATATATTTTTCACATGTGTGAAAAATTGATGCAAAACGCACATGAATATCTCCAAAACACATGAAAATTGCACAAACATTTTGGACTTTTTTTTTTTTTTTATCTAAGAGAAAAAAAATAAATGTCTGTGCATACAGCCTTTATTCACAGGAACGATTTTTCTGTCCATAAAAGTAAGACTTAAATCTGACTAAATATAACCACTTAAATAATAGGCTTTATTTCAGATGTGTTATTTTTTTTTTTAATCTGGCAAACCGTCTAAGTTAAAAAAAAAATAATAATAATTCCAGCAGATCCTATTTTTGTTGTGGTTTTTGGAAGAAAATCACCCATTCAAGTCTATGGACCTAAAGGCCTATGGCTCACATAATCCTATTTAAATTGCGTATTATGCACGTGATGTACACATGTATAATACGTGGCTAAGTCATGGCAATTCAAATACATTGATTTTTGCTGTTCCGCTCACATTTGCATATATTGATTATGTATAATAAGCGTGTAAAAATGAATGGAGCATATTCTATTTTACCACATATTACAATAGAGCCCTCTGTTCCATATGCGTGCATATGAAAACCCTCTACATAGGCAAATTGCATTGCGTACGTGCGGCGTTTTTACGCAACATTGCTAAGAGACAATAGAAGGAAAGTTTCGTTTTTGAAAAAAATCTAAAATAAAAAAACCATGAAGCTGATGCATAACAGTGTGCGTGAGATATGCTGTCATGCACAGGTAAAAAATGCAACTATACGTGGCGATACACTGCTCCACACTCCGGTAAAAAGAGTTAAGCATACGATGACCAGCACTGGAAGTAACAACCTATTGATCAGTGTATCTTATCTAATGGCTTCAATGATAACTTGTTACCATTTATATTGTGTTCCAAATTTATTCTGCAACTTAAGGGTATATTCACACAGGAGGGGTTTTCCTTTCAGTCCTGCATTTTTTTTTCTCTTAGCGCAATTTTCATCCATTTTGATTATTATTATTATTAATAAATTATATATTTTTTTTTTTTGTGACTGGTTCTGCATCTTTTTATAAAAACCTAAAAAAAAACTTGACCAGGGTTACATACAATTAAAACTGATCACAATAACATCAAACGAGTGAAATCCACCTTTTACACACCTCTCATAACCCGGTATCAAGTGGGAGCAGCACAGATAGAAAAGCAGGAAACTATCCAGTGAAAATAATCTAGATGTAGGAAAAGAACAGCAAATTATCACTAATATACAATAAGGGCGCAGTCAAACGAGAGATTTTTTTCGCGCATGTATAGGTGCGATAAAAAAAATCGGTGCTATTAAAACCAAAAAAAAAAATCGAAAAAAATCACACCTGCAAAAGATAAGACACGTGAGTGCAAATGCACCCGTTGATGCGATTTTCCTACAAGCAATGTGTGATTTTTGTTTTTGCGCACCTTTGCATGCGTGAAAAAAAATCGCTCGTCAGACTGCATCCTGAATGTATATCTTTAAATATTCTCATTTAAAATATTAATGTCTTTTTTTTTTCTGATGATTTTTAATTTTTTTTTTTTTCTTACAACACAAACTTTCAAATCTCCCATCTATCCAGTCTTGTATGTTGCTGTACAGCCCGTCTGATTGGCTAAAGTCGTTCTGCTATTAGCGTGTGTATTAATATATAATTTATTTATATAATTCTGATATATCTACTATATACTACTTTAGTATTCCTTTTTATATTCGTATCCTCTAATCCTTAGAATTGTTATAGATTTTATTTAAATCTATTGTTACAGTTTTAATACATTTTCTCTAAAAGACCAAATATAACGTAACCTTCATTACTCAGATGTAACTGATAAATGTATATTATTCTCTATAGCCCAATGAGAGAGAATGTATAATGCAGATATCTATTCTGATTGCTAGAGAAGTGATAGTGTATTGCTCTTATGACTCAGCGCCAGGATCTTGGGCTTCTTTCACACAGGCTACAAAATCGTGAGATTCTGTAGCGATGCGACATTGCTACATAACACATGTATGTGAAGCCCAGGGTTTCCAATGGGTTCTTTCAGGCTACAAAACATTTCATGTGAAAGAACCCATTGGAAACCATGAGCTTCACTTACATGTGTATTGTAGCAATGTCACATTGCTGCAAAATTTAATGATTTTGTAGCTCGTGTTAAAGAGGCCTTAGGGTATGCTGTGCTTTGTAGTCCCCACAGGTACTGGAGATCTACAGGTCTGATAGGTTTCTGCAGTACTTTCTCGTGTGTTTTTGTAATACTGGCTGTCCTTGTTGCATACTATGTATTTATCTTGTTGTAAATGGGTAATCTGCCTTAATGTTGCTGTCTGTAAATAACGTATACTGATGGCTGTTCTCCCGCAGATGTGCTGGACGAGCTCCCAGAGAGCCGCGAGTGTGTGAACTGCGGCTCCGTGCAGACTCCGCTGTGGAGGCGGGACGGTACCGGTCACTACCTCTGTAATGCCTGTGGTCTGTACAGCAAGATGAACGGCCTGAGCCGACCCCTCATCAAACCACAGAAAAGGGTGGTAAGTCCTCTCCTGCATCATTCTATTCATCATTAGTCCTCCAATGAAATATACTGTTTTTTTTATATATATATATATATATATCATCTTCTCGCACATAATCTTTATACAGTGCCAACATATTCCGCAGCGCTTACAAGACAGGGGAAACAGAAACAAAGCCACGGTTATACGTAGTAATCAGTTGGAGACAGTAGGGGTGAGGGTCCTGCTCCAACGAGCTTACATACTACAGATAATTGGGTGATACAGAAGTTAAAGGGGCTGGACATGTGCACGGAATGACAAGGTAGAGTGTGAGGGATGCTATACACATAGACAATGGTCAAATTGAGCCCTATAGTGGCTGAATCGGGATGACTGCAGGGGGTGGTTGATTATGGCTAGCAGGGGATTGCAGTCAGTAGGACAGGGAGCGTGTTATAAGGCGGAGTACAGAGGGGTTTGGTTTAGAAGATATGGTATGCCTCACTAAAGAGGTGCTTTTTTTAGAGCACGCCTGAAGTTTAGTGTGTCAGAGATTGGCCGGATAGTTTGGGTTAGCGCATTCCAGAGGACTGGCGCTGCTCTGGAGAAGTCTTGGAGGCGAGAATGAGCGGTTCGAATTAAAGACCTATATTGTCATCGGGGCACTTGATCTACTGTTATCAGTGTGAATCATGTCATTCCTATACTCAGAACTCCTCTGTTAATACATCTTAAGCTATTTTAGGGGGTACCTGCTACAATATTACATAAAATAACACCCTGATGTCTATATCCCTTGTATTTGCATCTATTCATATGCTATGCCGGGGAGCAGGCAGGTTTGCTGTGATACTTCCAATATATTGTGCACATTAATATAAATGTCGAATGTAGATACAAAATCCTTATACAGCAATCTAAACTATTGTTGTGATACAAATTATTACCCTGTAGACTTTTTAAGACCGAGCTCCATTATGGTGAATCACTGGTCATTGTACTTTGCCCCACTAATGGGACTATTGTATCTGGGTCATTGTGCTCCGCTGTGTATGAACAGTTGCCTGTAAATATTACAAGCTTGCCTTTCTTCACTGTTGTCCTAGACCTGTCACTGTTGAGCAGTGCATCTGTTGTGTTGATCAATGAGAGTTGCCAACTATCAGTAAATTCCTTGACAGTCTGTAAAATCAAGGCGTATTTTTACCAGTGTGGGGGGGCAAAAAAATAATTTTTATTTTTTTTTCTCGTGAAGATAGAGAAGCTTAAAATGCTTTTAAATATCTATTTGCAGATCACAGCAAATGCTGTAGTACTATATTCTGACCTATAGACGTATCGCTTATTATGGTTTTCCAATGGATCTGTTTAAAAAAAAATGTCGAGGGGGAAATAAAAATCAGGTTGGCAACCCTAGGATTCATATTGTGGTGTTCCAGCTGTTGTGTAATGTTTGGTATTGACTTTACACTTCTTAGAATATAGTTTTTAGTATTATTAATAGTACCAGTGTTTCTGCTGGCGCAATGTGCCACTTAAAATATAGTGAATGACATCATCACATATAACTCGCTGAAGGACCTGTGATGACTCTTGGAGTTGGCCAAAATATTGAAGGACCTGTGATGGCGTCACCATCCTATGATCAGGTGCAGAGCTCCAGTATTTCAGCTACTCGCTGAGGTGAAATCGTGGATGAGATGAAGGACCTTTTGATAAGGTCACTGTCATGTGATCAGAGGCGGAGCATGTTACACACTCAATCACTCACGGTCAAGTGGTTGTTAGTACTTTGATGGAATTCTAAGCAGAGATGAGCAAAATAGTTCTGGGATTCATAATTCTCCTACAAGACTGCCGAAATAAGTAGGATTCTAGTTGTGCAAATCAATCACTTTGACACCTTTTCTTTTTATTGTGGTGATGTAAAATGAACAATAGGATGGATATTTATGAAGGCTTTTTTTGGAGTAAAATTTGCAAAATTTGGCAACATTTTGGCAGGTATGTTGTGCTACACCACTCCTTTGTCATTTAAAAACATACTTGCCTATTCCTCCCCAGGCAGTCTCCTTACCGCATCTTCTCCTTGCTGATCTTCTCCTGGCTCCTCCAGTCCCCTGGGTCACGTCACCTCCAGCTGTCTGTATCCTCTTCTTCTGGTTATGGAGCGCCCTTTCTCTGCATTCTTCTTCCTGCAGCTCATTGGAGATTAAGTCACTAGTTACGTAGCGTTCACTGCCTAGCAAGGAATGCCGATCTATTGCCAAGACTGGGCATTCACACTGTCTCGCCGCGGGTGTTCATATACTATTGCAGAGAGACGGCGCACATGCGCAGCAGGCTGCCAAGCATTTGGCAGCATTTGCAGAGTGCCAGCAATGGACGCTTCGTCACCCGAAGAAGAATTGGCTGGCTGGAGGTGAGGTGACCCAGGGGACTGGAGGAGCCAGACGAAGATCGGCAAAGGGGATGATGCGGTAAGAAGACTGCCTGGGAAGGGATAAGTAAGTATAGAATTTTTGTTTTTTAATGACAAAACCCCTTTAATGCTATAATATAAAATGTATGCAGCAATAGTGTTGAGCAAACTGCACAAAGTCTTTGCAATGTGAAGACAAGGATCCTATATATAGAGGGATAATTGACGACTTGGCGTGGGCTCTGCTGCCAGAGATCCCCCACCAATCGGCTGTTTATTGGGTCAATGCACTTGCGCAATGAGCAGGTTTCTGTAGGAAGCATACAACTCCATTCTCACTGCAGTGGGCAAGCTTGGTATTGCAGGCAAAGTTCCTATTGAAGTGAATAGGACATTTTGAGAGTAATATCAGGCCTGGCCGCTGCAGTGGGAATGACGTTGTTTCCTTCCTGCAGAAATCGACTCCATACACACCAGCCTGCTGAACAGCTGTTTAGTGGGGGTACCTTGAAGGGATGTGTCTCAACAACAATGAGTTGGCTAACAATGGCAACCAATAATATCTCTATGTGCACATCAGAAAGGCAAGCTGTTACAACCAATGAAAAAGTATTCTATCGGGCGCAATCATATGTATCTACTAAAAATACTTCATGTTTGCTCTTGGGTTAAATTCTACAGTCCGACCTTTTAGTTTGATAGTGTACAAGAAATTGTAGGTGCAGCAATGTGCATAAAGGATAGGGAAACTTATTCCAATCATACAGGTATGTAACTCTGCCCATTAAACAATTAGAAGGCTATTGGAGCACCAGTTGAATTGAGAGCAAATTGTAAACATGTATGGCTTACAGCCAAATGGCACAATTTGTAGCCAAACCCTAAGAGTTGGCATTAAGGGCTCCATTTAGAGCCTTCATTGCTTAATTCTGTTAAAATCCCAAATGAAATAGCACCTCCTGCTGTGCTAGTTCATCTGGAAAATGCTGGACAGCATGATAGAAACTGAATGAACTCCATTATAATGAATGGAGCTCAATGCCATTCATTTTTCATAAGATGGATCCATTTGGCCAGGAGTTCCGTTATCCTGCTCTTGTAATTAAGCAGGAAAACCGTAGCCCCAGAGCTGATATGAACAAATCTTTAGTACTATCAGTTGTTATTAACATCTGGGGGACAACATTTTAATACAAACTATATTAAAGTTATCACATAAAGCTTAAAATGCCTATAAAGGGCTTTAATTTTAGGATAAGTCCTGAATCTGTGACCAATTCGGGTCCAACCTGTGCGAGCTCCACACTTCAGCACCGTTAAAGTGCCAGATTTCTTTACAGTTCACATAGGCATTGGAGCCTCATATCTTAAGGGTGCTTTGAGATGGAACGATTAGTTTTTAATTCTTTCCAATCCACTGTCTGACATTTTAAGACATTAAGCTTTAAGGCTGTACAGCTCCGATTTTGGAAGACGCCTATCGAGGTTCTCTTACTGTATATTTCCAGCCTGTTTGATGTTGGAGCCTATCCAATGTGTCACCTCATGCAGTATTGGCTTTAGCCAGCATATAGCTCCGTTGTATAACAGCAGAAAAAGAGTAAGCCCCCTAGGAAAACCAGGATACAAATTGGATTGGAAAGGGTTAAAAATCGTTCAACTCAGAGAAAGTGAACAATGAATCATTTACTTTTGGTTCATTTCATGTAGGCATAAAAATCATTGTTGGCTCGTTCACTAATCATTTGGTTTAAACTGCGCTCTTTCAGTCATTCACTTATACAACATATGCGAAAGATCGAACTATTTAATGCTTGATTGAGCCAACAATGTATCTGCCTGTCTAAATGGGCTGCATGAGCGAACCAGCTAACTCAGCATCCTAAGATAAGCTATCACTGTTGGGATCTGTTCACATCTTGTGTGTGTGTTTTGTTAATTCCATCCATGGGTTTCTTTGGGCTTGACATCTACATTCTCGAAAACAGAACTCGTGGACAGAATGTGAACAGAACCTTTCACTTCTAGTGATGAAATCTGTTGAAACCTCGTTATTCTTTCCCACTCAACATGTCGGAAACTGCTGCTGAAATGGAGATCTATTGGTTTCCGTTTCAGCAGATTTCCCCAATAGAAGTTGAAAAGTTCCGTCCGGGGGTACTCCTTTCAGAATTCAGATATAAAGCCCAATGGAACCCTTGGATGCTATCAAAAATAAGACACCAGAGACCATGTGCTAAGCTACCTACAATTTGATGATCCCCTTGGACATACCTGTTGTCCAAAGACCTGCCATGCAGTTGATGGTAGTTTAATAGTTGCATAGAAGGGTATATGAAGATCTAAACTGATGAATTGTTCGTGTTATTTCCCGTATTTGCTCACAATTTTTTTCAATATGTCCCTTGTATCTTTGCCATCATTATTATACCCATTTGCCTTCATGTTTCTAAGAGAGTCATTGTCCATTGTACACTCAGGCACTCATAAAGCTGTGTTTAGTTTTGTTATATGACTGCTTTTAATATGAGACTGCTGTACCTTGGCTTCAAAGTGCTGGATATAGAGTCATAAAGGGCTTATTTGTAATGTGGACCTTGCTGCCAAAAGTTCACTTGTAGTTTGAGAACAGATTAAGAAGGGATCATGCATTGTCCATATGGCATTTATTATTCTTTGCTTCACAACAAGCTGTCTACTTTTTTTGTGAAATACAACATAATTATTAATGTGTAACGCACGTCCTATAGTAATGTTCTGGGAGCAAACGAGGTTTGCCGCTAATTGCGTTACTATTCCTTTATGACACTTGTTTTCCTGGCAGCCAAGACTCACCACCTTAGGCCAGATTCACATGAGCGTATGCGTATTTGCCCGTGCATTTGCACTGTGTTTGTGCACCATGTGTTGCCTTTTTGTGCATGCAACTGTGTTTATTAACCAATTTCTGCACATGCAAATCATGCATGCCTGAAAACCTGCAGCCATGATTCCATATATTGAAATGGCTAATTAGCCTAATTAGTTTAATATGTTCTATTTACCTGCACAAATGCACAGGAGAACAGAACATTATTTTTTGCGTGACGAAATTGCGCAAGCAAAATATGTGCATGTGAGCGAACGCATTGAAATCAATGGATTCTATTCCCTATGTATTGCGCATGCAAATTTTGTGTACGCAAATGGGGTCCTATGAATCCAGCTTTAGGGCTCCTTCACACGACAGGATGTATGCAGCTATTTACTTGCGTATATACGTTGGGCCCTGTGAATAAATGCATTGGTTTCAATGCATTCAATCAGATGGCCGGCGTACATACTCAGGTAAATGGCTGCGTATATCCTGTCATGTAAAAGAGCCCATAAAGGGGAAATTTACCGTAGGTTTTATGACTTACGTTGGTGGGGTTTGTAAGCCTCAACTATCAAACTGAAGGGGCAGTGGAACTAAATGTACAATTTGGAAGTCCGTCTGATAACTTTTTTTAAATCATATTATTGAACCTCTATACTCTTACAGTGATATCTACTGAGCTATATTTTCTTTCCCTCTTGGTTATCCTATTGCACAAGACTTTTTTTTTTACAATACTAAATCCAGATCAATCCCTATCTCTCCTTTATTACATTTATAAGGACCTTTTATCTCTGATGTTTGAAAACAGCCATTAACTTTATACTGTAGAAGATAACGCCTCTTAATGTATTACACACAGGAGCATTGATCTTTTTATTCTTAAGGATTTATGAGAATTATTTAAGACCCTGCCAGCAAATGGAACGGTCAATGATTGCCTCCCTCTTTTTTAATGTTAGAAGTATTTTCATATTTAAAGAGAAACGTCAGATAAAATAAATCACAATCATCTCTTATTCATCCTAATTAAAGCCACTCCTAAGTTGATCTGGACACGTTAAAATTGGCTTAACTTTTTTTTGCTAATATCATTTAAAACCAGTATTTCCATGTTTTAAAAAAAAAATGTTTTCAGTTTCTCCCAGTATTTTCATATTCATTCATTTTCACTGGATTCAACCAGCTCACTGGAGTAGCAATGGAATCAAGCAGCCAAATCCTAATAATAAAGTAAATGGACAGAATAGACATTTTAATTTCTGTAGTGAAAACAAGTTATATTAAACCTCCCAAAACTCAATATTGAGGAGGAACAGGAAGAAAGGGCTTATACTTATTGTGCATCACCTTAGAGTCCCACTATGGTTGAATTCTAGGACCGCTATAAATAATATAATATATTACAGACTGTAGGCAGTGAGGACATTCTGAATTATCTATACTTCCAATTTTACATAGAAAAGCCAGCATGTGATAGTGTTATGTATTATATTAAATTGTAGCACACCTGAGTTAATTTGCATGCATTGCGTCTGAAATTTAAATGTCCGCACACCCCATGGATCTCTTCATTGAGAACCAATCTCCTTGTCCTGATGAAACAAACCTTCTGTCTTTCAATGTACATCATGGATTTCTCCAATCTCCTCCTCCCATTTACAACTGTACAAAAGAGAAACCATTTATCAGTGTAAGCTTTAAATAAATACTTTACCTGACAGTAAAATGATTGCCTGTTTAATCAGGTGAAATCTGACATTTATAGAAGTCTTTTCATTTCTTGCCTCTTTTATGCAGCCTTCTTCAAGGAGAATTGGACTGTCTTGTGCCAACTGTCACACCAATACAACAACATTATGGCGCAGGAATACAGAGGGCGAGCCTGTATGCAATGCCTGTGGCTTGTACATGAAATTACACGGGGTATGTACTCCTTTTTGTCTTGCTACATTTCTTTTACTATTAGACATAGTTTAGGTTTGGCCAAAATAACTGGAGCCTCTTGTGATGATCATAGCTCTGTAACTTGTGCACTTGTTCAACCTTCTGTTAAATGTCTTCGGTAAATCTGTGGGATTCCTCTAGTCGTTAAAAATCTAAACTACATTCCTCTCCTACCTTCTGTATTCAGTATATCCTTCTATACAAAAGCATCTACTAATACAAATAAGTTCTGTATAAACTTAGTCAAACTAAGTATAAACTTAAGGCATGTAAGCTGTAGCACCCCTGATTGGAAGCCTAAGTGGTCTGTGATAAGGAGTATGTGAAAAACTATAACATATGTAGTATAATTAGAACCCCTTTTAATGTGGAAACTGTGCAAATGTGAATGAACAGCTCAAAAATCCATTTGTGGTCAAAAACCGGACATTTGATCGTAGAATGCTACAAGTAGGGATAAGCAGAACACTGGTCTTATGTTTACAGTATTTACGAAGAAGCTTTTACTCCTTATTACAGGTTCCTCGGCCACTGGCTATGAAGAAAGAGGGAATCCAAACTAGAAAACGAAAGCCAAAGAATCTAAACAAATCCAAGTCGTCCTCTAGTAATGGTAGGTCACACATTTTATTTATATGTAATGCAGCGCATTAATTTCAGTACGTCACAAATATGGCAGATAGACCTGCTTTGTACTCGCACATTGTTTACAAATGCATTGAGCCTCAATTTCCATAATTTTCCTCTCCAAATATCCAAGTTGGCAGTGATCGCGGTATTTAGTCGAATTTCATCACAAACGGCGATGCAAGTAATGAGCTGTATTGTATACTATATGTATTGCTCCTGCAAATACTATATACTGTACATACCGACTGCATTGCTTTTGAGGCAGCTTGCTATTTTTTGAATAGAATTAGAAAAATCTCAGAGCTATACAGGAAAATGTCTGGTGGTCCGGGCCCATACCCTACCTCCAGGCCCACACCCACCCTCTCTGTAACGTTGCTATCTTAATATACAAATTTTTCATTTCAACAGTCATTTTCCATAATCAAGGTTTATGAAGTATATATTACAGTAATGCCTATGGATATTTGGCTTAAAGTGTATAGAATTGGGGGAAAAAGTTTAAGTATTGTAAAATCCCTCAAACTGCAAACAAAAGGTTTGATTGTCTTGTATCTCTTGTTGGGGACGTTTTATGTAAAGAAAATTGGAAAAAAAGCGGTAGAAAGGGGGGGATGCAAAAACAGTGGAGAAGAAAAACTCAACCCATAGAATACCATAAGCAGCCCACAATGATCCAGCAAAACTTTACATAACTTATACTAAAACCAGCTATATGATTTCTAATCAACTATATGTCACCAGGATCACAGATGTGTCAGAAGACTTTATTAGATAACGTGATAAAAAATAAAAATACTGTGTCAGGAGGGGTATAGTTTCTCTTTAGGGAGAGCACCTAGGAGGGAGGAGACTTATTGGGCCGTGCTTCTCTGGGAAATATGCAAATGACAGAATGGAACAATGCCTCTACAGCACCACCTATTGGAAGGTCATCAATAGGTGGTGCTGTAGAGGCATTGTTCAATCTTCCCATTTATAATACGATGAAAAGGTGGACTACTGTAAACATCAAAAGCAGACAGTGGGGTTAATTAACTGCATATCGCACTATAGTTGTAGGACTTTCAATTGTCTAGAAAACACCATAAAGATGGCAGCTAAAAAGATAAAAGTGCATTAAGGTGCTTTTACACGCAACTATTATTGTTTAGATTCCTGCGATTCAGTGAGAATTGAACGATTATAGTTCAGTGTAAATGCAGCACAGACTGAATGACGAACTAGAAATCTTTCACTTCTTGTTTGTCAACTTAGGGCTCCTGTCCACGGACGATATTGCATTGCGTTACTCGCGGCGATCATCTGGCCACGAGTAACGCAGCGCACGCTTTCCATATACTTAACTATGGAAAGTGCAGTCCCCTGTCCATGAACGGAGAATCATAGCGATTCTCTGCTTGCGGGACTCAAATCATGGCATGCTGTCAGTTCTCTACCCTGCTCTTCAGTGGCGGAATATCGCCAGCGATATTCGCCTCACTCGTAAACAGGGGGCCTTAGGCTAAGTTCACAGGGCAGATTTGCTGCGGTTTTGCCGTTGCATATCCGCACTGCGGCAAAACCGCTGTGTTTGCAGTGCAATGCAGCACAAATGAGTTTTGGAAAAAAGCTGTTCTCACAGGACGGATTTTTTTCTGCACAGCCGCAGTGCGTAAATGCAACTGCGGCGCGGTTTTAAAAGAAGCAGCATGTCCATTCTTCTGTCTTTTCTGCAGCGCTTTTTGTCCATAGACCTCTATGGACGCAGCAAAATCCTCTCCAAAAAGCGCTGCGGAAAAAAACGCTTGCGGATTTTTGCGCAAGAAAATCCGCAGAAAAATCTGCAAGCCAAAATTAACCTTTGAAGCGGTTTTGCCGCAGAAGCAGTTCTTCTGCGGCAAAACTGCAGCAAATCCACCCTGTGTGAACCTAGCCTCAGTGTTCCACGTAAACAGACAGCAGTTCACTTATTAGCAAGTGCCTGCTTACTGTGAATGGAGGCAGACTGAACGATCACCAACCGCTTAGCCTCCAGTCTGTTAGTGACGCTCGTTCCTGTAAAAGCACGATTATCACTAGCCGGATTGTCCCATGTAAAAAACACCTTCAGGGTCCTTTCACATAGGCAGAATATTTCCGCTGCAATGCAGCAGAATTGGCCGTTGGGGAATTTGGCATCAAGAGTTCGCCATTTGCAGGCTAATTTAAGGCATTTTCATTCCTCGTCAAAATCTGCATGGAGCCTCATAAAACGTATCACAGCTTGCTCTGCAGAATGTGGAAAACTCTGGCCATGTGAAACATGCCTTATGCATCTGGAGTGCAGCCAGATGGTATTGTACATCCATCATACAATGCCCTTTAATACAGAGTAATCCAACAAGAATGGCGCAAAAGTAATGATTAATTCATACGTGATTGACATGCAACAGCCAAAATAACATGAAAAGATAGAAGACAACTTGAAGTTTTTAATGCTCCTTACAGATGTTTGTACCATTGGTGACACTAGATAACCTAATGCAACACATCTCCGCTGCAGTGAAATCAAGAACGGTGGATATGCCATGGTGTGTCTGGGCAGAACTGGACTACCAACTTGGCATTTGTCGTGTCACTAAGGGTGCTCACATCAATTTTTGGTACAAATGCATATATACTTTTCAGCCCAATTTCTGCTTTTATAGGAAAATACATTTACCCCTAGTATAAGTAAAGAATCTTATGGTAAACCAACTTTGGAATATCCAACTAAAGAATGGTGTTGTTAAATCACAATTTGAGCAAAATGGCTAAGTATAATTTACTAATTGTGTGTTCTTTAAATGCCCATTTAGACACAATGATTAGCGCTGAAAATTTGCTCAAAAGTCATCTTTTGAACTACAATTATTAGGTGAATGTGCCCAACTTTCAGTTTTCTGCCAAACGAAGCATTTCAGTTCCACTTGAAATCCGTTGTTCAGCTGAACAGCTGATGAGCAGGACCGCACGCTGTGCTCTGCCTGGGGACCGCTGATAACAGCTGATTACATTGTCTCCCGGCGGCTCACACGCTACTCATTAGTACTAATAGGCATTAGTACCAATTAGTACATTATGCAAAAGGATTGCTTAAAAGCCATCTTTTGAGCGATCATCTTTGTGTCTAAATACACATTAATAAAGGAAAGGAACTACAAGCCCTGATAAAGCAGTTTAACAAACTGATGCTATGTTTTTCACTTTGCGTAAATAATGCTGCCACCCAGCGTCAGACTGCTCCACCAGAGGGCCCCAGGCAACAACTGACCATATAATAACACTCATTCCAGGTTGACTAGTTAGACTGCATGAACACGGGCGGGTCGTATTCCACATGTGGGAACCCTCTCCGAAATCCAACCCTGTGCCAAGCAAGTATCTGCACATACCTGTATTTTCTTCTTCTTTTCTGTACTGCAGATGGTCCGCACGGCTCGCCGTCGGACATGTGCAGTACAGATTTTTTTTTTTAAACTCTCGCTTTTTCAGCGGAATCTGCAGCCCGCAATGTCAATTGTGCATGGGCCGCGGATTGGACGACTACGGTTGACTTCAATGGAAACCGTCTGTGTGGGAACAACAGGAAAATGGAGCATGTTGCGATTTTTTTTTTTTTTTTTTTTTTTTTTTTTTTTTTAATTTTTTTTATTTTATTTTTTTTAGATTTTTTTTGACATTTTTTTTTTTTGCCCCCCATTGGCAAGCGGGAACCGCAGTTTGTTTCTGCTCGTATGCATGCAGAAGCATTTTTTCCATAGCATGCTGTGGATGGTTATTGCTGAGGAACCCGGAGGCGGATGCCCGTTCTGCATTCCGCGGCAAAAGTCTGCCCATGTGCATGAGTCACAGGTGCTAAATTGCAGCTACCTTTGTTATCTTGCCGGAGTCCGGGGTCAGAGGGGAAAGGGATACAAATGCATGTGCCATTTCAGACATTGTGCTGCACTGACACTGCAGTCTGCACTATGACTAAAGTAAGCCACTCTTCCGGTCATTGCTCCCCTCTCTGGCAGAGCAGTGCTATGAGTGCAAGCACTGACTGGCTCAGCCAATCAGTGCTAGGCTTGTTTGCCCAGACTAGGCTCCACCTCTACGTGTTGACAAGTACTGTGAGTGGAGCATGGGACTAGAGATGAGCGAACGTGTTCTTAACGAACACTTACGCACCCGAACACCGGCTTTTCCGAGGACTTCCGTGTTCGCGCGTAAGTATTCGGGGGGCGCCGGGGGGCGGGGAGAGGCGCGGCGGCGCGGGCGGCAGCAGCGGGGAACAGGGGGGAGCCCTCTCTCTCTCCCTCTCCCCCCCACTCCCCGCCGCAACCCCCCGCGCTGCCACGGCGACCCCCGAACTTTTTTCGCCCGAACACGGAATTCCTCGCGAAGTTCGGTGTCCGGGCGAAAAGGGGCGGAGCCGAACACGTTCGCTCATCTCTACATGGGACCCATCATTTCTGTATAGCCTCCAGCACACTAGAATATCTTTAGTCATTGTGCTGTCTGATTAAAACAAATTACCGGATTACACATAGACAGCGTACCATCCAGTATTAACCAATGTAGCAAGATACGTCAGTCTGTCTACGTGGGCGCACAAATCGTGAGGAAGAAACTCCTAGCATACACTATTCTAATGCATTTGTAAATGAGACTCGCCCATTCATATCAGTGTTAATGCCAAAAAACTCAGTGTCCTCTCTATGCAGTCCATGGCTGGTTTGCTCTTCTTAAGAGTTGCAGAAAAAATTTATTGGGCTCGTCTGTTTTTCTCTTCAACAACAAAAAAAAAAGATGGCATATAGAAGTAAAAACAAAAACAAAAAAACAATCTTGCTTTTCACATTAGTGTGTGCTACAGATGTGGCAGATGAGTACTAGACCAAACAGGCTGATACAAGGAGCACAGTCCGATGGTTTGTCAGCCAGTAGTCATTATATAATGGGAATAATTAAATTACCTTACTTCACATTAAGCTGAATTGTACATTTCTGGAGAAAAACAGTGTGGCCCCATACCACATCCAAGCTGCACTTAATAAAGAAGGCCAGTCATAACTAACTCAGGGCCCCCCTCCACCACATGCACCTAATGAGGGATCCTACTGTCAAGAAGTGTATGGGTGGTTGGGGAGAAGGGGCTCTGGGTAAACAACATCTCCCATAACTGACTGAAGGCTGATCCCCACCACCCATGTATCGATTGGGAGACTCCCCACCACAGTCACTGCGTATATGGGTGATGGAGTTGACGGTCAGGGGCATAATACAGGCCTTTAGGCTTGTCATCTTAGTACACATATTGCATCCTTGTGAGGTGTAATGTGATGACTGCACAAACACAATACACTGTAATTCAGTAGTGCAGTGCATTATACAAGCAATTGCATAGTTAAAGCCAATTGTGGGACTTAAATTTTTTTTTTAAGGATCACTCCAGCGAAAACACATTTTTTCCTTCACTGTGACCCTCATCTGATTGTCACACTCTGGACTGCTCCTGTGCATATTGTACAACTCGCCCAGGAAAAAGCAAGTCCTAACATAGGAATGTGTGATGGAAAAATAACAAAAAATACAGGGCTCAGAATTTGGCAACACAAAGCAAGTTCTTTATTTTTTTAAAACTGGTAAAAGACAAACTATATAAATGTAGTATTGTACAAATCACTACACAGGTAACCTTTTACTGCGCAGGTAACACCATGAAAATGAAACCCCGAAAAGCAATGACAGAATTGCATTTTTTCTTTAGGTTTTGCAATACATACATGGTCCAATAAATTAGCCCTCATGCAGCTATGTTGACGTAAAAATAAATACGTTATGGTTCTTGAAAGGAGGAATAAAAAAAAAAAAGACAACCAAAAAGTTCCTTTTTAATTTGGTTGTGTAATTAAAGTTATTTGACTACTAAACACTGTTTTATACTGTACAACGATAAAAAGGAGTTGCTCCAATTAAAAATAGTCTTGCTTTTTTCTATGTATGTAGCTGAAGGGTAGGCCTTAAGGATGAATTCCTCAGGTGGGCCCAAGATACTCCAGTCTGCTGCTGGCACCACCAGAGAAAGTTGCCGGTCTTCACTTTTCATTGATATGGCTGGCCCCTGCCTGCAGAGCCTCCAATAGATCTCAATGGAAAGTGAAGAAGGAAACATAAGGAGAAAGTAAATGCATACAAAAATCTCAAAGCCCATCTAACTCTTACCTAGTTATGTATGTGTCTGTCTCAGGGTTGCCAACATAAATTTTTCATTTTCCTGGACAACTTACCCAAAAAATGACAGCCAACATTCTTTACAGACTTTGATCTGAACCAGCAGCACAAGTGCGATCTCTGCCCATGTGTATATATTCTTACACATATCACCTATGTTTTATCTAGCTGAGCATCTGATTTTTATCTATGTTGTTTGTAGGTACTGGTAACCACCAAATCCCTATGACTCCGACTTCCACGACATCATCTACAAACTCTGATGACTGTGTAAAGAGCGGCTCTCCTAACAATCAGAGCACGGCCTCTGGGGTAAGTGTCATGATAACATAAGGATATAATACAGTGTCTTATCTCTCTCATTATCTTATCTTGGGGAAGCTATCTCCACAAACATTTAGCTTTCCATGCCTGATAGCATGTAGGCAACAAAATCATAAGTCCTAGCCAAGCCAATATAAAAACAGGATTCCGTATTGATTTGGTCAACTCGCCTCTAGAAGTAAAGTCCATAATTGCTAGTCGAACACACAGTGGCATTTATTTTTGTTTAGAACCATAACTGTTTCATAAGATACTTTTGACCTTTGCCACAGTGATTTTACATGGGTTTGTACGTCTTTTTGAAGTGGTTTGGTTGCTTAGATTTAGTGTTATACCTGATTATAAACACAGAACATTCATTTACTCAGTAGTTGAGAGGACCATTGGTTCCCTTTTAGGTCAGCATTCATATCGGCAAATGTTTCCCAAGGAGGATTCCCCGTTACATTTGCAGTGAAGTTTGTAGAACTTCTTCCATGATAAAAAGCTAAGAGTTAAGCATGCTAAGAAATCTTTATTAGAACCTCTGACAACTAAAAGACAGTTTGATACAAGCTTATATGCATATAGTCTTCATGTTGTGTAATTCACTTTCTGATGATCACATATGAACTTTTTTGAATACCACTAATTATAGGGCACCCTAATTCTGTGGGATCCAGGAAGTTGCCCGTTTGATTTTAGACTGTAGGGAATCTCACAAGTGGGCAAGACTAGGAATGTTGCATTGTAGGGAATATATGGGTGAATTATATTAAGTATGTTGTTGCATAAAGTGGTGATTTTTCTTGAATCTTCATATTTTTGTAAGGCAGGTTTTATTAATACATGTAGGAACTCTTTTTGGATTAGGGCCACATATTGTATAGAACAGAGCTCAGTAAAAGTAATGGAAAGCTTAAAGTATTCAGTGTTTAGGGCACTAAACAGATTTATTGCAAAACCGTTCCCAGTACTGAAAGATTCTGCTTTAGATCTGTTCTCTAGAAAGTGGTGTCAGCAGTTTTATCTTCATACCACAGATATTTTATCTGCACACCCAAACCCTGTTTGCGATGATGTTTCACTGTGTATCGAAAGAAAAGAATACAGATTTTCTTATTCATAGAGGCTTTAACTGCAGGAGATCATTACAATAATCCAAATCATTAAGATCATTGCCATTATTTATGTTCTAGTCCTGCTTCCTAGGGTGGAACATAAATGCACGACCCCTCTGGAAGATCACACTGACATTACTAGTAGCAGACTCCTAGTAATGCCTATAATATTAACCTTACCATACACTCATTTTGAAACCTATAGTCCCAACATTCTAGCATTATCTGCTATCATGATTCTTTGCTCTTCTGTTGTATGTAACATTCTCTTCTGTTGGCCTTTTTAAAGGGGTTGTTAACTATTTATGGACTACCCTCAGGGCAGGTCATCAATAGTATATTGAGGGGTGTCCATCGCCCAGGACCCCCACTTATCGGTCTTGGTGTAGCAGGCATTTAAAGTGAATGGGAACTTGGCCTGCAATACCAAACTTAGCCACTGCAGTGGGAACAGAGCTGTCTGCTTCTGGCAGAAATCTACTCACTGCACAAGTGCAGTAGCCTGGCAAACAGCTGATCAATGGGGGTCCTGGGCAGTTGACATGCATTAATTTACTATTAATGGTCTGTCCTGAGGATAAGCTATAACTTCTTTTATTCACAGATACTGGCACTAAAGAATATCTGTGATATCTGTGTAATGTTTTTGTCTACTACTGATGCCTGTAGTTGAGATGGATGAGGGCTATGGGCTAATTAGGTGCCCAGCATACAGTGCAGGCATAAGAGAAGACATGCTTGGCTTCACTACTTCCACCCCTCCCATGCCTGGTCCTTCACTTTCAGGTGAGGAGGGAAGTGTAGCTATGATTGGCTGCAGCAGTCACATGACCCTGGTGTTGGTAACATCATTGCTGGCTCCCTTCCCCTCCAAAAATGAAGACCAGTACGGACTTTAAAGTATCATCATTACCCTCAAGGCCCCTATACATTATAATCATTTCAATATCATTATATGGAAAATGTAGCTCAGCATCATTTGTGTGATTTTTCATAGGTTTTCTGTTACTTAAAAGTCACAAATTTTTGTATTTGTTCTAATATTTGTGACTTTAAAGCCTTTCCCCACTTTTCAGTGGTATCAAAAGGGGCATGGTTCTACAGAAAGTGGGAGGGGTTTAGTGGAGGGAATAGGGCTTACACATCACAAAAAAATGTACTGTATCTTGCCCAAGAAATTGGCACAAACTGTAGCGCAAATCTAAGCCGCTGCCATATACTAGGTGTAGTGAAGCTCCAAATTTAATACATTTGGTGTATTTTACTCCCAACAGATTTTTGATTTTATGATTGGACTATGAAACTGCAGTCTTAGTTAATCTTTATCATTTCACCTTGCCTTCAAGTTTGCATTAAAGCTTCATTGCGTTGGTAGATTACATTTGTCAGCCAAAAAAATCAAGAAGCAACCCTAAGGCTATGTTCACACTTAGCAGAATTGGTGCAGATTTTCTGTAGTGGAAAATCTGCACCCAAATCTGAGTCAAAATCATTGATGCGGGTTTTGACAGTATTTGCAGGAGACATGACCCTTTAATTGATGCGGTGACATTTGCTGTGGATCGGTGTCAAAAGCTGCACCAAATGGTGTGGATCCGCACCAAAATCCTCAGCATATGCTGCTGGTATTTGTGCAGATTCACGCCAAATGTGTGAACGTACTCTAAAGATTACTGTAGATTTGAAGGAAACTCTCTAAAGGGCCTTTTACAATGTTCGATAATGGAGCTGTGTAAAAGGGTCAACCATCAGCTACGAGCGAATGCCTGACCATACCTAAAAATGTTTGCTGATTGGCTGTGAATCTTCCTGTGTAAAGGGAAGATGTGCAGCCGACCAATGATGGCTGTATGGGGATGGCCAAACAATCGAATAATTTGTTAACCCGCATACAAGTGATCCTCGATCATGTATGAACAGCAGTGAAAGACCGTCAAACATGCTTTGTTAATCAGCACATTTACAACAAGCCAATTCATGCCCCATTTAAAAGAACCCGAAGATGATAATGAAATCTTCTCCTAATTCCTTCTATTTGATTCTGAAGTCACTATGTTAACTTTTGACATGGGCGGGGTAAATGCAATTAATCAATCACCTATAAATGGCACTAGGGACTTGATAATATTGGCTGATTACTGTAATTCCATAGTTATTAGATCCTTCTTGTAAATCCTGATGCCATAATTTACAGTGACAACTTAAGTAGAGCTGCATGGAATTCCTAGCAGAGAGCGCCTGATATGTCTGGCTTTATGAACTCCTCAGAGAAGAAAATCGCATATCTATCTTGACGTTTGAGTTAAGAATCCTTAACGTAACAGATATTGTTGAACAACGTTAACAACTAGATTTCTAGTGGAGCATGAATAGCAAAAAATAGGTAGTTAATAGGTCATATTGTAATTCCCATATCATCTTGCACATTGCACTACCTTGAATCTGCAACACATTTATGAAAATCTATGATGCATCGTAAATTTGGCGCAGTGTAACCTTGAGAAAACTCGTGTGCCCAGGCTAGATTGTCAGATTCTAGTGTAAATAATGGGTGACGCAAGTGTCTCAGTATTGTCTAGATGAAACTAGAAGATAAAATAAACCTACTGATTGTAGAGGCAGACCTATTAATACTGGCACAGCATATATATATTAGGCCAGCTCCACCCCCTATCCCACCATCCTTGCCATGGACAGAATGATGAATCTGGACCAGGAGGGCATATATCCTGCTAATGAATCTGGCATAGGATATAAAGAACAGATTGGACTTGACATTATGTTCTCCCTATTTTCAAAGTGCATAGGCACACTGATTGTCAAAAGAAAGCTTCTCACATTCCAATAATGCACCCCCTCTCAAACTCTAACTGGGCGAATAAGTTCCACACATGCTGAAAAGCGGTCCATTACACATAAGTAGCCTCTGAAAGCCTTTCTGTAGGCCAAGGGTGGAACCATTTTAGGGCCTCGGGTAGCAAGACCGTCCAACTAATCACACCACAATTATTTGCATATCTTCACCAGCAAAATGACAACTCCTAGGTGGTTTTTTTTTTTGGTGCATTTCTGATCCACCACAATGCATCAAAAAACTGTGGTTCTCAAACATAAACTGTAAACGCAGCCTAAGTGTGGCAGATATTCGCCCACCACATTTACACCATTATGTGTCATATTCTGATTTTTCCTAATAAAGCATTTATTCACAAGGTAACCCATTTCGCTGTAGACTACGGTCAGTGTTCTTCAGTCCAAAACATATTTTTATCAGTGTTATACAACCTTCAAAGCAAATGTAAAATATTTTAATTACCGTGACTGTTATATAATGTTTGTATAAACAATAACAGCTTTTCTAGTTAACCAGCAATAATCGTCTAAATTATTGCTGGTTATTACTTTTTCTAAATTTGACTGCATGGATAAGTTAGATCAACAACACCTCAGCTTATGACTGCTACGTCTTTACTAATTTAACCATATTACTGCTTATTTTCCTATGATTCACAAGTAATTTTACTTTTTCATGTTCTTTTGAAGGTTGGGTCATTGTTGATGTCTTCTCAGCAAAGTGGGAGCACCAGCCCAGATAACAATGCACTAAAATACACCGGACAAGAAGGGTTATACTCTGCTGTCAACTTGGGATCCTCCTCAGAAGTTGGCGGTTCTGTCAGGCAAGATTCCTGGTGTGCTTTAGCCTTGGCTTAATAACTGTTAGAATGGTTTGGGCATCAAAAACCTCCTTTACTCGTTTGAAGCAAATCTGGGTCTGTAGACTTCTGATCTTCATACATTCATGAAGAAGACTTTATAATCCTTATTGCCTTGGTTCATGTGGAGATTTGAGAACACTGTAGATCTATGCAAGAGGAATGAGACCCAACAGATGCATATCTTACATGGTTAAGTTCTAAGAAGCCACCGTCTAACGAACTTCCTAACCTGGATGGATGCAATTACTGCTCTTTAGAAGAAGGACTTTATACTCCATCACACATCAAGAAATGCTGCCTTGTGAAAAGACACTCAACCCAATTTTATTTTCCAGGTGGTAGATTTCACCCTAATTGCCTCATCTATTTCAACTGGCTAAATCTACTTTTTTTCAACTTTTACAATCATCTCAAGAAGTTTTACTGTCCCTCCCATTCCTACTCCATTCACCAGAAGCAGATCATGAGACGTTCTGTATAGTACAAGCCTAATGATTCATTGAAGCATTTGGGGCATAAAATTGTTGAAGGCAGATATTCATGGAAGGCTTTCTTTTTGTTGGAGATGCATCGGTGACCAATGTAGACTGGCTTTTAGATTGCCAATTGGTTTTAAGGGGTAAATGGCTGCATAATTTACTAGTTGTCTATTATGTGCACACATATAAATGAAACACAATCACAAGTAAATTAAAATATTGAGATTTGATGAACTATTCTGCAAACAGGAATGGGGGAATGGCTTTGTAAGCTTTCCATTTAAGATTTTTTTTCCACAATGGTGAATTATATTAATTGTCAAAGAGGAAAATAACTAGCATTATCACAATGGGTATATTATTTTGGAGTCTATGAGCAAGTGTTACCTATGCCTCAATAAATTCAACATCACCACCAAGATTACCACCCATCAATCATTGAAGCCATCCATATTTTCTTTATGCTTTCAATGCACATTAAAAATATGACATTGTTCATCTCAAGCTCATCTCTTGTTTAAGACCTTCAAGAAGAGAGTAGGACAATATCTGAACCACTACCCATCTAGATGTTAGGGCAATATTTTGGTTATTATACTAATCTTTAGGACCTAACCGTATCACAACACTTATGCTAGTATCCCAACACAAACAACACTTAGGTTCAGGTCGACCAATGACGTGGAAACTAGGTCACCATTCAGTTTGTTTCTTCAGAAGAGAATGGATTCTAGGACAGTGGATGATATAAATAGAGATGAGCGAGCATACTCGCTAAGGGCAATTGCTCGATCGAGCATTGCCCTTAGCGAGCACCTGCCCGCCTGGGAGCAAAGATTCGGCTGCCGGCGGGGAGGAACGGAGGGGAGATCTCTCTCTCCCCCCCACTCCCCCCTGCTCACCGCCGCAACTTACCTGTCACCTGCACCGGCAGCCGAACCTTTAGAGACGAGCGGGCAGATACTCGACTAAGGCACTACTCGCTCGAGTAGTTAGCCTTAGCGAGTACGCTCGCTCATCTCTACATATAAACCATTTCGAAGGGTCTTGGGGAGTGTTTTCTTTATTTCCTCTTCTAAAACTTGTTCCTATTCGGGATGGCAAAAAAAAGAGCAGACCTCCATAACATAAATGAGAACTAAACCTAAGTATTACCAACCATGAAGATCTAAAGTGCACCGATTACCATAACCAACACTTGGGTGAAGGGTTTATCGTTATTTGAGGTTTATGTATGTGACTGGATTGTTCAGTCTCTTAAGTGCATACAGGGTAGCAAATGATACTTTTACTTCCACAATATATTGTTTTTGTAAAGTGCAATTATCATTGCAGCAATCAGTGTTAAATCATTTACATAAGATTTAACGACTTTTTGTATGGAATGTAGACATTTTAACTTAATGGTACGTTAATAATTTAATAATAATGTTAAGCTGGCATTTTTATAACTTTCCCAGGTGTTGACAGGCGTCCCTCAACCCCACCACCCCCTCCACCCCCACCCCATTCACAAAAAAGCCAAAAAAACTAAGATTTAAATGAACATTTTGTGTATTTTTTTTTCTAGCTGTAATTTTCTTTCAAGAACAAATATTCTCAGGAAAATGGTCTTTGTTATTGAACTTTATAGAAAATGCAAATAACCCCACTACCTATTTGCTGTTGAATGTGTGCAAAGTGCGACACATGTTAAATTTTAAAAATGTTTTATGTGTTAAATATGTACATAAGGTAAAGAACCACACTTGTGTGACCGGCACATTGCTAAGTTGGTTTTATGTTGTTTTTTTGCCTTTTTTTTATGGGATGTTGTTTGAAACGTTGCCATAATAGAGCTTTAAAAAAATAATAAAAAGGCTATTGTTTTTATCATTGATTGTGCTTTTCTTGAATCCTTGAACTATGCTTCAGGCTATGAACCCTTGCAAAGATAGAAAAATCCTTTCCTATAGCGACGTATCGTGTCCTTGGTTTTTAAGACAAATGAGCAAATATTGGTTACATAATTCAGGCTATAATTACAGGTGAAGTCATAGCGGGGGTAAAGTCCAGCACGACAACAAAAAAACAAAAAGGTTAAAAATCCAACCTGTTAACATGCACTAAATACATGAAGGCAAACATGATGGCTTCCACTTGCGTGGAAAAAAAAGATTCTTACTCATTGGCTGCTATGGGTAAGAAAGCGGATTTGGGGGGCGGGGGGGGGGGGTGGAAATCTGTAAACAGGAACCATCATGTTTGCATACATGAACTTTTAATGTGTATATAAAGTAAATTCCTTTTTTTTCCTTTTTTTTTTACCTGTAGTTTCTTTTGTGTTTTGTTTTTTTTAATTCATGTCTCACCTGAGAGAGATCAGTTCAATGCATGTCCACACATAAACATACTTTTCCTGAATGAATGCTGTATTGGAAACAGGCGGTAAGCTGCATGACTTTTACCTTTAGTGTAATTGAACGTGCCGTATTTGTATCACTATCTGTTTAGCATCTAAACATGTAATAATGTATTTGATTGTAACAAAGACATAACAAAAATAGAAAAGTCACAAGAAAAACTACAGCAATGTACTATGGAAATATTCTCTCCTGAAAGCAATTTTTTTGATGGAGCATACTATTTTTTTTGTCAGATTCATATGGAATCTGATGGGGAAAACATGACATAAAGTTGGAGGCATCTCGAGGTACCTTTAAGACTATGGGTGATGTATTTGAACTCTGTACAGCATGGATCAGTAATATGCCTGTGTACCTGAGGTCTTAATATTTTACATAGAAAAAGGAAATGCTGCCTTCTACATCCTTGACAGTGACTGGAGGATTTCCTTTGCTATCAAATGGATTAGAAAAAAATGGAGATGTAATCAGTAGAGATGAGCGAGCATTGCCCTTAGCGAGTACCTGCCTGCTCGAGAGACAAGGTTCGGGTGCCGGCGCGGGGAAGTGGTGAGTAGCGGCAGTCAGCAGGGGGGAGAGAGGGAGAGAGAGAGATCTCCCCGCTCTCCCCCGCAGCTCCCTGTGCGCCGCCGGCACCCGAACCTTGTCTCTCGAGCGGGCAGGTACTCGCTACGTAGAAGTGAGAAGCAGACGAGAAGCCCCTTAGCAAGTATGATCGCTCATCACTAGTGATCAGTCCTGCCTGATCGTGTATTTTGTAGCCAATAAGCATTCTGGATTTTTTTGTAATCTAGTAGAGGGAAGAATGTATCAAATGTGTACTTTAGACTTGAATTTGTGAATACTTAAGATGGACACATTTTATAGGTTGTAATAAACATACAGTAGGCAGTATTGTGAATACAAAATCACCTGTTCTCTGTAACCTGCTATATAGAATTATTTTATTACATGTCAGTTTTTGACAGAGAGAGGAAATTACATATAAATGGTCACAGGGCTTATTTTCCTAATTAAACAAAAAAAAAAGTGCTGAAATCTGCAGTAAATCTGTGGAAGAATAGCTAAAGATGTAACTTTCTTAAATCTGCAACATGCTATCAAATTACTGCTATTTTTATACTGATTAGGTTTTTCAACGCACTAGTCATATGCATTATACTGAACTTTGAAGTGGCATTTGCATCAAATACTGCACATGGGAACATAGGCTAAGGGATCATGTATATGAAGGTATGTAGGTACTTTTCTCATGGAGTCCATGAAATAATTGCGCCAGTGCCTTTTTGTCCTTTTATATAATGGGAAAATCCAAACAATTCGGCCAAGACCTGAGAAACAATTTTTAACTTTCACGGGTCCAGTTCTTCTTTCAGAGAAATTCTATGTAAATATCAGGAAGCAGATACACATTTTCTCCCAGGGTTGAAATGCAGGTCTGAAATAATTCAACTACATACCAAGACAAAAAGAAAGGAACTTGTGAAGGAGTTGGAGGCCTCAGGTATCAAAGTATCTAGATCCACAATTAAGAGAGTCTACACTGTGGTGCATGGAAAGGCTGATGTGCAAGACTAAGCTCTTCAAGAGCGAAGGCCCATTTACACGGAATTTGAGTGATAATTAAGTGTAAATGCACAAAAATCACCCCCTATTCATTCGCGGTTTGTTAAGCCGACTTCTCAGTCAGCTTAAAAAACATTGTTGGGTCGCTGGCTTTTCGTCCGGTGTAAATGCTCCCCACTCTACATAGGAGGTGAAGCGCTGAGCGAGAAGCAGATGAGAAGCCCGCAATCCAGCAGCAAGGCTTTCTGTGGAAACACTCTGCACGAGCGGTGACGACCTTGGCGTTGACATCAGCGCTTGTGAAGTCGATTGAAAGACTATTGACCTGTGTAAAAGAGCCATTAAATCGCATGCAAACTTTTTTTTTTTTTTTTTTTTTTACTGGAAGGTGGCTTAACCCTTAAGAGGAAGAGTGTTCTCTAGCCAGATGATACATTAAAGTTATTTGGTTATATTGATGAGTGATATACATAGAGTAAAATGGGTCAGGTTTTCAATGAAGACCTGTCAGGACTTCCAACTGGCCTTTTTAGCAAATGCTCTGTACCATTGTGCCATTCCTCTGTTATATGTCCTAAATCTTTATAGACAGTTGGTAGTTGCCATTCTCTCTTGCAAAGTGGTGTTTCTACACAGTGATACTGACAGCACTGTTTAGACAGTATCACCATGTAGGAACTCTTCTCCCCACCCCCCAAACTGGTAACATCCAGTTGTAATTTCATTCATAAATGTCTAGGAGGCATAAATGAGCAACTGCACAGTTAAGAATTCTAAAAAATATGCCCCAATACTGTTAACATGTTTAATGAATTCACGTGTTTACTAAAGTAGACATGCCAAGAGTTGTAACGGGTCATCTTTATTCCATAGAAGATACCACTGTGAAGTACATAGTTGGCAGCATCATGTTGTAGGGTGTTCTGCTGGAAAAGGGACTGGTGCACTTCAGGAAACCAATATATGGCATCATTAGGAAGAAGGATTCAGTGGCATAGCAAGGTGGTACCCCACGTGGACATTCTTTTTGTCGCCCCGCTGCACCCCTCTTCCTACGCCACTGACCTCATCCTCCTCAGAGTTCCTGGGGTAGCTTTTCTTCATCCAATTAGTGTCCCCATTGGGATCTGTCCAGCCCCCGAACCCTATTGCCAAAACTGCACAAAAAACAGTCACAAAAAGCGCAGAACCCAAAATTTGTCCGAATGTTCTAAGCAGTTCTGAGCATCATGTGTAGAAATGGTCAGCTAGGCAGACTGGGTTAGTGCTGCCGCTGGGGGAGTGCTGCCAGCGGTCAGCCTGGTGGTTGCAGCACTTTATGCCCTTCTAGTTGGGTCTGCCCGGGATGGAGGAACAGGACAGGCCAGTTGAGTGGGAGCTAACAGACGGGAATAAGCCAAAGGAAGGTTTGGGGCTGACAGGCTGCTGTGGAGAAGTTTGTTGTTGGCCAGCAAGAACCGTTGGACAGAGGGTCCTGTGTGTAGTGGTAGTGCTGGGGGGTCGCTGTGTAGCCCAGATGTGCCGGACTGTGCGGTGGACTACAAGGCGCATGTGTGCTGGACCGCCGTAGTGCAGGTGGACATGGACAAGAAAGTAGAGGCGAGTGTAGGAGGCCACCTGCAGGGTACAGCCTGGTCTGGAGTGCAGCCGATGGGAAAGTGGAGGGTAGAGAGCTGTCACCCCTCCTACCATGTGACAGCTGGAAGGAGGGTCTGGAAGAGGAGGCGGCGCTGAGGGGTGGCGGAGGAGGAATTACCTCACTGCTGCTCATGTGTTGCTATGCACGGGGCTTCACCCAAAGCTGGGCGCGAGAGCGCTGCTGAGGGGCAAACTGCGCCGGTCTCCGGCCATATGTCATCTCTGCACCATGGGCGTAACTATAGAAGATGCAGGGGATGCGGTTGCACCCGGGCCCAGGAGCCTTAGGGGGCCCATAAGGCCTCTCTTCTCCATATAGGGAGCCCAGTACTATGAATAAAGCATTATAGTTGGGGGCCCTGTTACAGCTTTTGCATTGGGACCCAGAAGCTTCAAGTTACGCCTCTGCTCTGAACATATAAACCAGTACAAACATAGCGTCAGTTACCTAGAAATGCAGAAGCAAAACTTGAAGCATTAGCTAGAAAGTTAAAACAATTGTTGGTACTGGGTCCTTCGGTGGGACAATTATCTTAAGACTATCTCCAATGTAGTGAAAAAAATGGCATAAAGACAAGAGTATTAGTGGCCCGCACCCAAATGTGAGAAAAAAAGTTTGCTGAACTCCAAAAGCATGTCTGATTTAAAGGGTGCCACAAACCTGACTGATATTCGTTCTGTCAGAAGGAATTCCAGCACAGTATTGTGAGAGGATTGTACAAGGCTGCCCCAAGTATATTTAAAACATTCTTTGCGGCTTGTAAGTGGCTAACAACTAGGATTGCAGATCTCTCCCATCTCGAACATTGCAGTGGAACTCCGGCTTTCAGTAAATGCCTGAAATGGCTTTGCTGCGATAAAATCGTGGGGATGTTGTCTGGGGATGGTAGCCTGAGGCCTTCTGAAGACCCCCAGGACTGCCATGACTGCTTGCCTACTGAGATGTGTCTGTGGCACGCCTTTTAATAGGAAACCTGTTAAAATACAGTAAAATGCAATAACATAGTATGGCATAGTACTGTATAAATGATCAAAGGATTACAAGTTCAAGGCCCCCCCACCCACCCCCCCAAAAAAATGCACTGCTAGAGTTGTGCTTTTTTAGTCACAATTTTTTGGCTTTTTTTCCATCTCCTGGAAAAATTGACTAAGGTGAATTTTAATTAATCTTATGTACTCCAAAATGGGACCAATAAAACTATAGATTTCAAAGCAAAAAATAGCCCTCACGCAGCTCTATCAATGATAAACAGTGTGATGTGGTGACAAAACCTTTTTTTTCTTTTATCTTAGAGTTATTTCCTTTTTTTATAGTACTACATAAACTATAAATTTGTTATTGCTGTGATCACACTGACCCAAAGAAAAAAGACATGTCATTTTAATTGCACAATGAATGCTGTAAAAACACCATCTACCCCCCCCCCCCCCCAAATGGTGCAGTTGTTACTTTTTTCCCATTTTGCACCATTTAAGAATTGTTTTAAAAGTCTTTCAATACATCATATGATCCGTTAAATGGTTCCATTGCAAAATACAACTCAACAAAAAAACCCTTGTGTAGATATGTCACCGGAAAAGTAAAAAAAGTAACGATTTTTTTGAAACTGGGTATACCAGAACTGCAGAATGTGACTAGGACACAGGAGCATGAAAGACCCTTTGTCATGAAAGGGTTAGACTGATTATTCCATGAAAATAATTTACCACCTATCCACTGTGAACCCTGTGATTATGGGAACCGCACACCCAAAGTCTGTCAGCCAAAGGGAGGCGTGAAGCACATGTGTGACCATGGCTCCATTCACTTCTATGAAGCGGACAGATAAATTCAAGCACTACAGTTGACTATCTTCACAGACGTTGAATAGGGTGGTGGTCATGCATGTATACCACCACTCCATTCACCTGGCTGACTTGAGTGCACTGTTCTCATGGTTGCAGGGGAAAGGGGGGTGTCCTAGGTGATGTTTTTTTATGAAATAACATTTCAATGTATTGATATGCATAAAGTATACCTGGGTTCACTTACAACAGCAAAACTGTGCTAACTATAAGCAAAGGGAGGTAACTAGCTTGTATCTTGTATGTTTTATCTGATTACTAGAATGTCTGAGCTATCATTACTAGAGATGAGCAAGCACCCAAATGCTCGGGTCCGCGTTATTCGAGTCGAGCTTTTGGGAAAATTCGAGAGCTCTACTCCAGTAATGAACCCCATTGACTACAATGGGAGACTCGAGCATTTTTGTATGTGGGACGCCGGGTCCCGAGCTTTTTTCCTTTTTTTTTCTTGGTTCGTGTTCTCTCTCCCTCTCCCCCCCCCCCCCCGCACTCCCCCCCTCTCTCCCCTTCTCCCTCCCCTTTCTCCCTCCCCCCTTCTCCCTCCCCCTCTCCTCCCCCCCCCTCCCTCTCTCTCCCCCTCTCCTTCCCCCCCTCCCTCTGTCTCCCCCTCTCTTTCCCCCCTCCCTCTCTCTCCCCCCATCCCTCTCTCTCCCCCCATCCCTCTCTCTCCCCCCATCCCTCTCTCTCCCCCTCTCCTTCCCCCCCTCCCTCTCTCTCCCACTCCAGATTCCGCAATGCAAATCTGCCTGTGTGCGTAAGGCCTTACACAGATTGACAGTTGAATAAACGACTGTACAAGTGCTGACGTCACTGCTAAGGTCGTTAGTGCTCGTGCAGAGCGTTTACACAGACCTCATCGCTGGATCGTGGGATTCTCGTTCAGCGTTTCACCTTCTATGTGAAGCGGGGAGCGTTTACACAGAATGACAAGCCCGCGATCCAGGGATGGTTTTTAAGAGCTGAAAACAAAAAGTGAGCGATTTTTGTGCATTTAAACTGCACGATTATCGCTCAAATTCATTCCTTTGTCTCAGAAATCCATTGCTGTGTAATGTCCTACTCCCTAACGGTGCTCTTTCAGGTACAGGTGAGCGGCTAGAGGAGGGGCTTAGAAGCAGCCCGCAGTTTACTGATGGGCTGTGCTAATCTCTCAGTCCTCCAATATGCACTGCCTTAGAAAAGAATACAAGCATAGAAACCAAACAAGCAGAAGTTGTTAATGAAAACCAATTACAAAATGGCTTTTCATTTCTTTTCATTTCCAAAGACACATTGATTAAAGAAAAAAAAAGAGTGCAAAGTTGTACATGGCCTTTGAGGGTATGATTGAACTTCACAGAGCAATTCTGCGCCAAAATCTATGTGTACAGATTTGGGTGCAAATTTTCACAAAGAAATTCACTTGTTACATTGCAATGAATGAATTCTGCAGTGAGAAAACAGCATTTCCACAACAAATTTGCAACATGACCATTTTTGGGGATGAAAGGCCGTTTTCACACAGCCGAGAAAATTGTGCGAGATTTGTGCGCTGTGAGAATGGGCTCCTACACATGAGAGATTTTCATACACATGAGCAATCTTAGTAGGTCTTATCTTTGGGCATGCACGCGCATCGCCCATTGTTTTCAATGCGGCCGCACCATGTGCACGCGGTGCAATGTGAGGTTTACCCATTGAAAACATTGGGAGAAACTCTGCAATCCTCCGCCTCGGCTGTCAGCGGGAAAATTGCATGTTAGCGACTGCGATATCAGGTTGTGATTCATGGCCTGATATTGCACTCTCCCGTGTGAAATTAACCTTAGTGAATTGGGTTTGTTAAAATCTCATTCACTTATATTGTACTGTACCTTGTTGTGGTATTTTGGCTCTCATTCCATAGCCAAAATTCTGCCACAATTCACTGTAAAGCCCTTTGCCAGTATTTTTGTGTCTAAATCAAGCCATCCTCTATGATGTCTGGAGATAAACATTCTAATGCCAAGTGGTGAGAGAGGTGGTTGTTATGTACACACAGCTACTTTTGTACCAGGTTTGAAGCACATGAAAGCAAACACTTTCCTTTTTCCGATGGTTAGAAGCACTTTGTTTAGTGTGATAGGATCAATGAGTGTTGAAGTCTCCTTAACCACATTCTTCATAGTTCCTCTAAAAGTGATGCAGAGTTCATTGGTGGGGAGCACTGCTGAGTACCTGCTGTAAGGAGAACATGACCCATAGTTAACATTAGACTGCTTGTCTTTAAAATTAGGGGAAAAAGCTCCAAACGCTTGAAAGGTTGAATCTGTAAAAGAAACCAACAGCATAGTAATGTCATGTAAGCTCTGGCAAAGGGGCCCTTTATGCCATTAAGGAATTGGAGCTGGAAGAACCCCCTGCAACGGTCTGTGCTCTTTCCAGTTGGCAATCCAGGTTGCGAAACCAGGAGCAGAACTTTTCAGGCACATACAGGCACAAGCGCATTGCATTAAACATGTCAAACATTCAATGTTGCTGGAAATGTGCTAGTATGTACTGGATTATCAGTACTGGCCTTTTTAGAAAAAGTTTGAAAATATTAAGAACAGAAGATAAGAGCAATAAGATATTAAGACTTTGCCAGGAAAGTTAAAATTTTCATTAATGTAATCAAAATTATAATCCCTTGTTATCTGAATGTCGCAATGAGAATTGGTAGAACCTTTTTTCTTCTTCAAGACATCCACCAAGAGGTGACTACTTTCAGGCATACTAAATATCCGGATCTAATCCCCCACCCCCACAACATGCCCTCCCTACGGCTCCCCACACCTTCCACTTTGCCTATTGTATACATCATTTGCCCCTGTACCTGCTTATCCCTGATTCTATTTCCTAATAATTAAATACCGTATGTAATTTTCCTACTGTTTTGAGCTCCTCTGTGCCTCATCTCCTGCCCCTGTACCTCCTGAACCACCCCACCCCGTCTCTCTCAAAATAAGTGATACCACATGTAATTGCCTTGTTTGTGTTCCCCCATGCTTAGAAAGCGCTGCATAATAAGTTGGCGCTATACTTATAAAGATTTTTATTATATATTAAAGTAGCTGCCCATCCTTTACTATAACCTTAAAATTGCTGTTCATCACATTTTCCTCCTCTCTCCTTTCTTTTTGGCCATACAGACCTTTTCCATCTACTAAACCTACTGATAGTCCTATTGATTTCCCTATTTTTAAATCCCCAAACAACCGGATGTTTAGTGTTTAAGATTCAGGGGAGCGTGATTTATTTTGATATGTTATATATTGTATTTGTTTTATAAAACTCCTCACGGGATGTCGGGTGGCTGCGGTATCCGCTGAGAGACGGGATGGTGGCTTGATCCTGACTGTAATGTACATTTTATTGTGGCTGTACCGTATTTTCTACTGCGGGTAATAAAATACTTTTGAACCATAAAATTGATGTTCATATAATACAGTGGTCCCTCAAATTGCAACAACCTCATATTACAATATTTTGTTTTGCAAATTGTTTAATTGAAGAGATAAGACAAGTATCCTCATAAAAACATCACCATATAAGAGTAGAGAAAAATTATGTTAACGCAAAGGGAACAAGAAAAGGGTATATTACTTCTATTGTCCCCCCAGTGAGAGAACAGAAGGGTAGCCAGACACATTAGATAGTTGTCCTCCCAAACACTTGTTTGGCTGACAGCTATCTTGCCTCGGGTTGGCCATATACATGGACACTTGGCAGACCATGCATGTGCTATCAATGTAGGAAGTCACTGGCAGACACCACTGCTGGTTTACCTCTAGAAGGAAAAAGGATCAGGTAATTAAAATATATCTGTCTAGTCCTTAACTCCCCTAATATCTGCCATCTTGGGAAGATTATGAAGTTCCAATACACATCAAATAACCCCAGATCATCAAAATTGGCAGGTTCCTCCTGATGGTCATCTAATGTGTATGGCCACCATAAGTTTTCTGTCGATGTTGAAGGAAACACAGAAAAGTCAGGTCAGTGATCTTTTCACATCCACATGACATGGACTTTCATTTCATGTATCCTTTTCAGTTTTATCCATCTACATAAGTGATTAGTAGAGATGAGCGAACACGTTCGGCCCCGCCCCTTTTTCGCCCGAACACCGAACTTTGCGAACACCTCGGTGTTCGGGCGAAAAAGTTCGGGGGCCGCCGTGGCAGCGCGGGGGGGTGCGGCGGGGAGTGGGGGGGAGAGGGAGAGAGAGAGGGCTCCCCCCTGTTCCCCGCTACTGCCGCCCGCGCCGCCGCGCATCTCCCCGCCCCCCGGCGGCACCCGGACACTTACGCGCGAACACTGCAGTGTTCGCTAAAGCCGGTGTCCGGGTGCGGATGTGTCCGTAACGGACACGTTCGCTCATCTCTAGTGATTAGCTTGATAGTACGATTGTATGTGTATGGCTCTGGAAGGCCTCAGCCTCTTTGAGGGGGGGGGGGGGGGGGAGTTTGAGGATTAGTTGCCTATATAGCAACATGGTTTTCTTTGGTTGGCATAAAGGGTGTGGGGAGAGTTGTATGATATAGTCCTAAATAGAGATGAGCGAGCATACTCGCTAAGGACAATTGCTCGATCGAGCATTGTCCTTAGAGAGTATATCCCCGCTCGAAAGAAAACGTTCGGCTGCCGGCACGGGTGACAGGTGAGTTGCGGCCATGAGCAGGAGGGAGAGAGAGATCTCCCCTCTGTTCCTCCCCACTCTCCCCCGCCGCTCCCCGCCCGCCACCGAATCTTTGCTCCCGAGTGGACTGGTACTCGCTAAGGGCAATGCTCGAACGAGTAATTGCCCTTAGCGAGTATGCTCGCTCATCTCTAGTCCTAAAAGGAACTGGAAATAGATACCATTTGAATAATGCCGACTTCACGTGCACCTGCGCCCTGCATATTTGCTCAATGAATGATGCTATTTTGTGCGCGCATCTGTGTATTTTACTGTACTTTTTGTCACTGCAAGGCATGGTCATTTGCAAGGGGCAAACAAAGGCGTGGCAATTCATGACACACCAAGTTCAATTTTCTTAAGACGATTGAAATGCATGTGAAAAATACGGAATTGTGAATTAACCCATTGAAATCAGTGGGTTCTATTCTCTGTGTATAGCACACACAAATACACCCATGTGAATCCGGCTGAACATATATAGCAGTTGAGGCAGTATATAAAAAGTAGTTCTTTCATCCAACCAAGGACAGAAGAAAGACGTTCAGAGAGCAAAGAGGGGTTTTAAGTTTAAGAGGTGTAAACTTATTTAGGAAGAGTTAGGAAGGATCTTTGGTTACGTTGATCCCTAAGTATTTAATGTGGCTTTTTAGAATTTAAAATTTCATTCCTGGCTGAAAGACTAAGGCTGCCTGTCCACGGGCGTTGTGATATCCCACGGCGGATCTCCAACGCGGGAGCCGCCACTGGGGAGCAGGAGCCAGCTTATGGATCTCCGCGGTGAGCCTATATGACAGATAGCCTCACTGCAGAGAATCGCGGCAATGCGCAGCATGCTGCGATTTGCCGCTCGGGAGCAGAGAATCACTGATTCTCCGCTGGTGGACAGGGGGGCTGCAATTTCTAGAACAACGCTATGGAAAGCGTTCACTGTGTTCCCCATGGCCGGATTATCGCCGCAGGGAACGCAATGCAAAAACGCCTGGGCACACGCAGCCCAAACAGTCATAAGTATATGAAGAACAGCTTGTTTCATGAGTAGTAGAGGATCCACAAATGAAGCTGCTGAGTGGGTATAGGATATCTTCAGATTGTTAATTTTCTTAGAATATGTTTTCCCTAGCTAAAATGAAAAAGGAAGGAGAAAAAGAGTCATTTAGGATGTTAAATAAGGGAGTGGTGTGGGGGTGGGGGAGAGTTTATTTAATTTCAGTTTTGATTTGGAGGTGTTGTAAAGAGAAATAAAAATGTCAGTAATGGAGTCAGGTGGGAAATTGATTTTTTTCTAGCGTAGCTTCCATAAAATACTATAAAACTTGGTTGAAAGTCTTTTCCTGCACCTGCGCCAAGCAAGGTCCAGGGTGTCCCCTTGCTCTAAGGGTCGCTGTATAAGTAACTGAAAGCGACTGAACGATCGCTATTTAAACGGATCGATTAGTGAACGAACCAACAATGATTTTTATGCTTTATCGTTCAGCGTTCAATCATTGGCTACATTTACGCTGAACGATTATCATTTATTTTCTCTCATTTACACAAATTTTTGAACAATAAGTTCCATGTTAAAGGGCCGTTAGTGTGGTGAATCCGTCTAGCAGTGTTCTGCTTGCCTTGCCATTCAGGGACTCCAACCAATCACACCTGATGCAAATTGTCATTGTCTATGGCATTGTATGGTGAATACAAGGGCATAATAAAGACCATTGTAGGTTACAATGTTTTCAACATACAATAGTCTTTACTGGGTTATATTAACTTGAAACCACATTGAACATACAATGCTAAATTGCATCAGACGTGATTAGCTAGAGAATTAATCCATCAGCATTATTAGGTGTACCATACTGCTCTGGCTCAATTTTATTTTTCTGGCACTCTGTGTATACTGTACACAGAGTGTACACTGTATACTGTACACAACAAACTAGTTGAATCCTGATTCAGATCAAACTTTGCTAAAACTTCAGTTTGGCGCGAATCTAAACCCCAGGCAGCTTGTCCCGGCCAAACGGTGGTGGTGTAGCTCAACAGTTAGCATTATTGCCTTGTAGTGCTGAGGTTCAAATCTGAACACATCTGCATGGAGTTTGTATGTTTCATAATAATCCTCTCCTCAATAAATATATGCGCTACATAAGTAAAGGTAATTAATATGAGGAATACACCCACACAAACACAGGGAGAACATATAAACTCTATGCAGATGTCGTCCTTGGTCAGATTTGAACGGAGGAAGAGGAAACTTGAAGCGTTGAGGTCCTACGTTCAAATCTGATCATGGACCACATCGGCATGGAGTCTGTATGTTCTCCCTGTGTTTGTATGGGTTTCCTCTCATTCCAAAAATATACTATTAGGTCAATCATAGATTGTGAGTAGAGATGAGCGAGCACCCAAATGCTTGGTTCCGCGTTATTCGAGTCGAGCTTTTCATAAAATTCGAGAGGTCTACTCGAGTAACGAACCCCATTGGCTAAAATGGGAGACCCGAGCATTTTTGTATGTGTGACGCCAGGTCCCGATCTTTCTCTCTCTCTCTCTCCCCGATTCCCCTTTCTCCCCCCCCCCCCTCTCTCTCTCTCTCTCCCCCCCCCCCCTCTCTCTCTCTCTCTCTCCCCTCCCTCTTTCCCCCTCTCTCTCTCTCTCTCCCTCTCCTGCCTGCCTGCCAAAAGATTTGCCATTGACGCGCGCTGTGGCGGGGCCAAAACAGGCATGTCACAGCAGGGTGGGGTCGAACACGGCTTGATGCTCGTTCGAGTAACGAGCACCATCGAGTACGCTAATACTCGAACGAGCATAAAACTTGGCAGAGTACGTTCGCTCAACTCTAATTGTGAGCCCCAGTGGGGGCAAAATATCAAGTGATGTAAAATGCTGCATAGTATGTATAATAATAATAATATATAAATAAAGGTGATCATTATGAAACACAGGGATAACATACAAAATGAATACACGTGCTCAGATTTGAACCTAGGACTACAGTACTACAAAGCAAAAGTGCTAACCCACTGAGCCACACCACCCCCAATGTTGTACAGCAATTTTTAGGGGAAGTGGTGAAGTCTCGATTCAGATCGACCCAAACTTTTTGTCAATCTTTGGTGACCTGGCTGAACTGAACTTTTCAAAAAGTTCGCTCAACACTTCTCCGGACCTCTACATAGAAAGTGATTTACAGCTTCCAGCTGCTCTTTTGGTTTCTATGTATGGAGCTACTTTATCTGTATTAGTTATCCACTTTTTTTTTTTCAAATCTTTTTTATTTTGTGTTGCCATTTTAGAGGCTTCAGAGCCAATGATTAATTTTAAAGTTATGGTCTCGGGTTACAGTGTTCTTTTCAACTAACAATGGTTGTTCTGCTAAAAATTAATGTTGTAACTTGAGGGACCACTTTCATATCTCTGCTGTATGTTTTAAAGATATTTCCTTTTTTCACTTTTTTCGTCTTTAGAGATTATAGTTCACTGTGCTTTCTCCACATCTTCCTTTTCCTCCTCAAATATAAAGAAAAGTTGAACAAACTAAAAGATGTTTTTAGAGAAATGTGCTCTGCAAACAAATGCAGCAAACATCCAAATGACCTTCCTTTGGCTGCCAGTTGTGTGAAACAAGCATAACATGTTCCTCACAAGAGGATATATAAAAGGCGGAACACATAAAACAGTAAAGAATTTCAATTAGAAAGACAGTAAGAAAAACGTTTGAATCCCTTTAGCAAAAAGACCCCTAAACAATTAAAGGACCACTCTGGTGAAAATTGTTTTTTATTCATTATGTAACTAAATCCCCCCCCCCCCCCCCCCAGTATATATATGTCAGCTAGTGTTACCTTGCTGAATTATTTCTTTCTACCTAAAACTTTCTGTAGTCCTTCTTCTCAGGTGGGTCTCCACTGTGACCACCTGAGAATTACTTGGCTTTATGTTCTCTGAAGAAGACACTTTTTCAGTCAGCATGATACCTGTAAGAAAAAATAATAGACTGTACCACACAGGCTCTGCATGGGGAGAACAGAAACTCCTATCACAGTTACTGATGATGATCACACAGCTCCTGTCTCACAGTTATAATGAGGATCACAGATCATTCTCCTAACTATATACTTTTAAATCTATAGCTTATTTAGGTGAATATACAGAGCAGTAATAATCACACTGTCCTCCCTGCAGGCAGAGATGATACTGGCTCTAGCTGCTTATTTGATTCTGTGCTGAAGCATCATGGAAAAGCTAGCATAGCATAGAGCAGCTAAAGCAGGGGGAAATCCTAAAAATTAAGATGGTGCCTGATAAGCATCATATGGGAGGCTGCGCTGCATGGAAGTGGCTAAAATACACAGGGTTAGATAAATTACATTTCCTCAAATCAAAGGCATCTGGACAACTTTTTGCTGCTCCAAGTGAGACAAAATTTGGACAACGGCCACTTCAGACAATGAGTTCGCCATTTATGAAAAAAAAAATGGTAAAAAAGTTGCGGCTGGGTGGCGGTGTAGCTATGCAAATCACACTACAAATGTTCAATAAGTCTCCCTTGGTTTTGAACAAAGCTCTCTATTTGCAAAACCATGTTTTCTACCTCTGAGTCAGCTTTAATCGCTATAACATGCTGATTAATGCTGTCTTTCAGATCTGACACTGTCACGATAGACGTGGTTTGCTACAGCACCACCTATCTGCGACTTTTTTACTGTTTTTTTTCATAAATGGCGAGCACATCATTTGAAGTGGCCGAATTTAGTCTCATTTGGAGCAGCAGAATGCCCTCCAGAGGCCTCTGAGTTAGGGAAGTTTATTTTAATTAACCCTATGCATAGTAGATGTCCAAAGTATGGCAGGCAATCAATTGAGGAGTGCAGTAATGGCAATACGTGTTTTTGCTGGAGTGGCCTTTTAAAGATCCATAAAAGAGAACTTTGAGAGTGCTAAATAAAATGTCAACTAAATGTTCTTCATGTGCATAAAAAAAAAGCATTTTTATTTTAGAATCCTTCAAAATTCGAACATTACAGTCATGTTTGAAATCGGGGGGTACAGAATCATTCTGAATAACAATAAAGTTATATAATCAGTTTTTGAAAATATGGTTCAGATTCCTATTTTTCAATAAGATTCACCCCTAGTAAAATAGTGCTAAAAGCAAAGGACCGAAAACAAAGAGGAAAAAAAAAGGTTAATCGATTAGGAGGAGACAATGGGGGAGGGGTGGTGGACCGATAGGGGAGTTAAGGCTGTATTATTTGTTGTGTACTTATCTGTGAATTGGAGTATAAGAGCGGACCCTTTTATTGTCCAAGTTAAAGCTTATATTCCTTCATAGGTTTGTTGGAAGGGTTGAGGATGCACTTGAAGGTAGGCTAGTTCCACTGGATGGCTCGCGGATCTAGCTGTAGAATTCCACAAGCACATGGTGAGAGAATATTGGTACCAAGACGTCCATGTTATTTCATATAACTTTTCACGATCCATAAGGATGACTGCCAACCCCTTGTTGACCATGATCAATGGGGCTGCAGCAGCGCCGGCCCCATTGAATGCAATGGGATAGCATCGTGGACCTCTGCCACAGCTGTGACAGCTGTAACAGGGCCTTTCTTCATCCCCGCGGAATCCCCTGCCATAGCTGATAAATCAGAAGAGGTGGAAGGCAGCACAACCTTTTAGTGAACAAACGTGGATAAACCCTTGGTGCATGTTCCTCCCCAATGGATCCGGACTTGTAGATCCTCACACCAAGTAGGAAAACTTCAGAAGGAGGACCAGCACACTGGGTAACTTTACTTAGTAAATATTCTTTTATTTCCCCAGTACATAAGCATAAAAAGACTGCGACGTTTCGACCTCACATACTAGGTCTGATGCTTGATAAAGACCTAGTATGTGAGGTCGAAACGTCACAGTCTTTTTATGCTTATGTACTGGGGAAATAAAAGAAGATTTTCTAAGTAAAGTTACCCAGTGTGCTGGTCCTCCTTCTGAAGTTCCCCTGCCATAGCTGTCACAGCTGTGTCAGGGGAGCGCAGTGTACTACCTATGTTTTCAATGGGCTAGCGCTGCTGAAATCATTGGTTTCATTATCATGCAATTTCACTCACTCTTGCATCGCAGGGAAATCGTATCGTCAGTGGGTGTGAGCCCTAACATTGAACCTGTCTAAATGTCATTAGCAGACACTGCTATCCATAGTGAATACCATTCCATTTAAATAAACAATAAGACATTTAATGCCAAGAAATCATCAAAGGTGTAAATAGTAGCTCGGAAATGTAAACTTCTGAACTATAATGTAGGATATTGCTAATCATGTGTTACACTATGGCTTGGGCTTTGTGTTCAATTTTAGCTATTCCATGTTCGAATCCTACTTGAGTGTTACCAGAAATAATGTAACATTGCTGCTGCTTGAATTACACTGACTGTGAGTATCCACATCTCTTCCATGTATTTGGATTTCCAAAGTAGGCATAATCTTTCAAGACAAAGTGGAAGAAATAATGAGCTTTGTCCCCAAAGGGAATAATAATTTTACATAAGGATATTTTCATTATGTCAATTGTATTTCTAGGATAAAGGCCAAGCAAAACAAAATAAGACTTCTCCAAACACTTTAAAAGCTTGGGAATGTATGACCTCATCTTGTACCAGTGAATCCTGTGAAAACTCCTGATGTAGAACATATTAGGTAATAGGCAAACATGCTGAGAAAAATATCATCATTAGTAAAACAGAATACAGTTGCAAACAAGCCAGAGGTCTTGTATCTAACAATGGAAAAGACATTCTGTAATTGTTATTGGAGCCAGGTATAGTACTATCTGTGTTTATGGGAAAATGGGGATAGTCATTCATCCTATTTCCTCTGCTTCCTTTAACTTTGAACTTATTAACAGTGTGATCAAACGATCAAAGAGTTACTATTATCGTCCACTATTTATATAGCACCAATACATTCTACAGCACTCTGCACAATAGGGCTCACAACCCACTGTGCCGCTTCATACACCTTCATTAGAAGGCAGCTGCCCTATATATGGTTTCAAATTCTATTAATTCAGACTATACCAAAGCAAACACAGGGAGATGTAATAATGTAATTTATGGGGCATTAGGTATTTTTAGTCCCCCTTCCAAATGCATGACACTAATAATGGGTATTTTTTTATGTATACTTTAGTTCCAAAAACATTGTATCTGTTCAAGGATTCCTTCAGACATAGTGGGAGATTTATGAAGCATTTTTGGGATTTAAAAAAAAAAAAAAAAAAATTTGGTGCAAGCCCAGATGGCACAAAAATTTACTGATTTTTTTTTTTTTTTTTTTTTTTACAGGTGTGTTACTTCACTTTTTTAAAACAGAACCAAGGGGAATAGCTCATCATGAGAGGGCGTGGCTGTCCTGGACCAGAACATTTATGTACAGTTTACCTCAGAAAGTGGCGGTGGCGTAAATTATACCAGATATCTATGCCAGCTCTTAGTTGGCGTAGATTTCTGTGTAGACACATGGAGTAGTTAAGATGTGCCTCATATATATTTGGCGCTTGGTGCACCAACAGAGATAAGATTAAGACCACCATATGAAACATCGGTCTTTATAAATCTTCCTGTAGTGTTTTCTGGCATTTTTTTTTTTTTGTAAAAATAATTTTTTAATTGCATGCAATTTTTTGAAAACGCCTATGTTTTCTACAGGCATTTTTTGTGGCATTTTATGGTCAAACATCAGTTTTTTGTTTGCCATTTTTTTCCCTATGGAGAAGGCTGCGAAAAAAGTCAGACCTAGAGATTTCTGCTGTTTTAAAATAAATATGCCTGGACACAAAAAATTCACAAAAAATGAAAAAAAGGGCAGCTAAAAACCCAATGTTTGTAGGAATTTTGATATTTTACTAGTCGCCTACAGCTAATACCTGGACACAGCACTTTTAGATAAAAAAAAACAAGGAACGAAAAACACCTATAGCAAAAAAAAAAAAAGGCTACGTGACACCAACCCTGGACTGGCTTCACATGGATATATTTGCGCACACAAAATTTGCGCTTGCAATACGCACAGAATGTAATCCATTGATTTCAATGGGTTTGTTCACATTTCGATATATTGCATGCACATTTTGATTGCCAAGTAAAAGCCTCTTACTAATCAGTCAGAGGTTCGTTACCAGTTTATGTCCCCAGTAAGATGCATATTTGCACAAAGAACATGTTATTGTAAGAATATGGATAGATCATTGGCTGTCAGTCACCTGTGGCACTTCTTCGTCTGCTATCACACCTGCGTTAGGGTCAGCTTAGGGTTTCCGTTTCTCTCGGCTCAATTTTTGGAGAAGAGAAACTGAAATAAAACTGGAAAAAATTGATCCGTTTTTTTTTTACCCCATTTATTTAAAGGGGCTTTAAAAAAAGGGGGGAAAGCAAACGGGAAAGACTTCCATTCCATCCGTTTTTCTTTTTTTTGGATGAAAAAATAATGTTGCAGGCTGCACTATTTTTTTGTCCACAAAAAAACCCCAAAAGCAGAAAACTGATGGAATGGAAACAAACAGAAGCATTACCGGTTGCTTTTTGTTTTTCTTAAACCCCATTGAAATCAATTGAGAAAAAAAAAATTGTTTTTTTTTTCCTTTTTATTTCAGTTTCTCTCCTCCAAAAGCAGAGTGGAAACCCTGAACTGACCCTAATGCAAGTGTGATAGCAGACTTATATCCTGGGGAAAAAAGAGATCAGACTTCATATTGAGGATCTGAGCCCTGTAGACATTATTTTAGTCAGTGGTTAGCATCTACAGAATTCGCTAACAGAAATCAAACATGTATCACCAGTTTAAAGAGATTGTGCCGCAAAGCTTATTTTTATCACAAAAGCCGAATTCTCTCCTAAATTAAATTAAAATGTGTCCCCAAAGTGAACCATATTAGGAGTTCCATAAGTTTATGTAGGTCTTACATCCAGGCAGGAAGCATAGTGTTAACTGCTTTAAAAACAATTATAGATCGGAGCTATCCAACATTTCAACATCACAAGATCGTCACCTCATGATACAACAGTAGCAAAATATTTTTACAAAGAATGGAAGCTAAGATGGATGGAGCAGCGCTGCGCATGCGCAACCAGTGCTCTATTCAATCTGACATCACTGCAAGTGAGTGTGGTGAGTTGCGGGAGTGAGCAGGGAGGAGCGGGGGGGGAGAGAGTGAGAGAGAGATCTCCCCTCCGTTCCTCCCCGCCGCCACCCGAATCTTTAGAGACGAGCAGGCAGATACTCACATAAGGCACTACTTGTTCGAGTAGTTTGCCTTAGCGAGTACGCTCGCTCATCTCTAATAGAGAATCTTACTATCCACACTGAAAAACATATTACGCAATCTGATGAAGCAATTAATGTAACTAATGTATTTCCAATCCTATGAAATTTAATATTTTCATACAATCTAATGATCTGGTTAGAAATGGCAGCAGGTCATGAGACGAGTAGTTGACTCGAAATACTGAATAAAATACTGCAAGGTCAGATGTATGACTATAGACAAGTGATGATCCGGTTGTGTGCAGGGTTGGCTGCTAATCCAGAAGCTTTTTAGGGCTCCTTTACATGGGTGAATTTGCACACATATTTGTGCATATAAAATTTGTATGCACAACACCCAGAGAATAGAACCTATTGATTACAATTAGAGATGAGCGAGTATACTCGCTAAGGCACATTACTCGAGCGAGTAGTGCCTTAGCCGAGTATCTCCCCGCTCGTCTCTAAAGATTCAAGGGCCGGCGCGGGTGACAGGTGAGTTGCGGCAGGGAGCGGAGGGGGAGAGAGGGAGAGAGAGATCTCCCCACCGTTCCTCCCCGCTCTCCCCTGCCGCTGCCCGCTCCCCGCCGGCCCCCGAATCTTTAGAGACGAGCGGGGAGCTACTCGGCTAAGGTACTACTCGCTCGAGTAATCTACCTTAGCGAGTATACTCGCTCATCTCTAATTACAATGGGTTCATTCACATTCCCTTTATGTTTCACACATGAGGGCGAGCACCCACTGGCGTTTGCGTTTTCCGCGGGAAAAAAACGCAGCGTTTTCGCCGCGTTTCCCGCGTTTTTTCCGCGCGCTTTTCGCGGCGTTTTTCGCGGCGTTTTCGCGGCGTTTTCGCGGCTTTTCCATTAATTTCAATGGAGAAAAATAAGGACACATATGCAACTGACAGTTCCTATGTTAAAAACGCAAACGCAACGCAAAAAAAACGCCAGTGGACAGGAACACATGTTATCTCTATGCCTGTGCAGGAAAAACGCAAAACGCAGGTAAAAAAACGCCAGTGGGTGCTCGCCCTGAGAAAGGACATGCTCTATTTTTGTGCGCATTTGCACACCAAAGATCCCTGTAAAGTCTATGAGAGTTGTGGTAATGAATGCATGCACAGATGCACAATACGCTGCACAATTCTGTGATTAAAAAGAACACATCTGGACCTCATTGAGCTAAATAGCCATTTACATTGGGGCGTGCTCATCTGCCGCGTGCGAATAAACATGCTCTGTGTATGCAAAAAGCCTCATATATAGTGCAAATATGTTGTGCTGAAGCGTGCGCCAAAATTCATAGGCCCATCTGAAGGAGCCCTCAGGGTCCATTTAGACCTGCCGATTAGAGATGAGCGAGCGTACTCGGAAAAGCACTACTCGCTCGAGTAATTTGCTTTATCCGAGTATCGCTGTGCTCGTCCCTGAAGATTCGGGTACCGCAGCGGCTGACAGGTGAGTCGCAGCAGGGAGCAGGGGAGAGCGGGCGGGAGAGAGGGAGAGAAAGATCTCCCCTCCGTTCCTCCCCGCTCTCCCCTGCAGCTCCCCGCTCCGTGCCGGCACCCGAATCTTTCAGGACGAGCAGAGAGGTACTCGGATAAAGCAAATTACTCGAGCGAGTAGTGCTTTTCCGAGTACGCTTGCTCATCTCTACTGCCGATTTGTCGTTTGAACGAGCAAACGAGTCAGAGTTCGTTCAGTAGTTCAGGCAGCCTGTCTATACAGACAGATACATCGTTGGTTCGCTCAAACAAGAAATTGTTCATTCATTCATACTCCGTGTATAATGCCCCATTTAGACGGGCTAATTCGCATTTGAACAAGCGAATGACGTCACCGCTGACTAGTTCTCGTTTGTGCAGCCTGTTCAGACAGGTAGACCATTGTTGAGAATCGTTCCTTTTTTTGTGCCCTTCTTGTTCATTGTTTTGTATTCCTATTTAAAACACTAAACAATCGCTGTTTAAACAGACGGGAAGTGAACGAGTCAAGGATGGTTTTTAGTCCTGCTGAAACTGAGCAACGAACGAAAAGGAAACAATTCTCGTTCGCCGTTCATTCATTGGCTCATGTGTAAACTTTTGCTACTTTTAACGATTTTTTGATTACGTCTAAATGCAGTGAATGAGAACGACTGAATGATCAATATTTAAATAAGTGAACGAGGCAACAATCATTTTTATGCCGGCATACTATGAACAATAAACGAAAAGTGAACGATTTATCATTCGTCGCTCAATCAGCTGCGTTTATAATGAATAATATCATTCATTTTAACTTGTTTTGAATGATTTTTAGAACGCTCATTGCATGTAAAAGTCCTTCAGCTGGCTTATCATAGCAAAACTAAGCGTATATTTACACCGGTGAGTGCGATATATCGGTCTGAAAACAGTAAAGTCGCATTAAACTCGCATTTACATGCAAGTGTGATGTGATTCTTTTTTTTTGCTCCCATAGGGTAAAATGTACGACTCCTGAACATAAAAACCCCAGAATAGGACATCACTGCGCGAGAAAAAGTGCCCATGTCAATGAATCCATTTAAAATAATGGGTGTAGTTTCTGTGGATCTCTAAGCGCACAGAAATAAAGTGCATGAAAATCGCCAGTGCAAATACTCTCTTGTATTGCATTATATTCTGTTTTTTTATCATATTTTGCCCATTATAGCTAGAAGATCTCTTAATAATACAATCAACATGGCAGCTAGTAAATAGGGATTGTTTGGGCTAAGGTAACATTCGGACTGCGCCAATCACTCATATCAAAGAGTTTTCCTTTTATTGATCATTAATTCTTTACATCTCAAGGCATATTGTTTAAAAAAGCCATAACACAACAATGGAGCCTCCGCATCTCCTCCACTAATTAGCCTTGGCTCCAGATAGAGACTCACAATGCAGATCCTGTCTCTGGGGAGGAAGGTGGGTGTTAAGAGAATGCAGTGATGTAGTGCCTCAGACTGCAGTATTTCACATAGGCCTGTACAGAAGTGCGGCTTGACACATGACAGATTGACTGCCATGTACAGGACCTTCAGTGTTTCTTTCCAAGCAGTCTGAAAACACTGTTGCCTTAACTGGACACCTTTTCTCCTCTTAAAAAGCTTGGGAGAAAAGGGTTAAATAAATGTTTGTGATATGATAAGGTAGTTGTTTATGTAGGGAATGACAGATTGTTGGCTCCGGTTGCCGGCACTGGAGAAACAGCACAAAGAAGTTGGCTTTACTCCGTATAATGATGTGATTTCCTCCATAGGGTTCACTAACTCTAAGGAACAATTCGCTCTGGGAATTTATTCAAATGATTTTTTTAATAGCGGGAACTGACAAGTAGAAGATGATTTTTCAAGGGTTGGAGCCATAGAGGTGGGAGTACAGATTCCTTGAATGTCGGTGTAATAGGCCTCCACATTAGTTCTCTATGTCTCATTGTGGTCTGCGGCACAAATGTAGAGAATTTCTTTTTCAAACTCATTCCATAGAAATATTTCAGGCACCGTCCACATACTTTTATAGGGCGTGGGATGAGCCGAGCCACCAGGAGCAATGATCCACTAAGCTTTATACGCTTACGTATTATTTATTCTACAACTGTACATAGTTACCGTATGTATGACTGGAAAAAGACATGTCTATCGGTATAGGCAAGTTAGGCATGATATTATGGATGATGATTTAGGTTTAACAAATGGGGCGTAACTATAGGGGATGCAGAGGATGCGGTTGTACCCGGGCCTAAGAACTTTAAGGGGCCCATAAGAACACTTTTATCCATATAGGGAGCCCAGTATTATGACTAATGCATTATATTTGGGGCTCTGTTGCAGATTTTGCATTGGGGCCCAGGAGCTTCAAGTTACGCCTCTGATATAGCAAATATAGACCTCCATTTATGGATTAAAATACAAAGTCAATTAGCAATGTGACAACTTTGATAAAGGGTTCCAAGTTTCCTATCTTTCAGAATTATTCTAAAAAAAGTAGCAAAGGAGTTGTCCCATTTGGACCATGCCTTCTGTAACTGATGGATTGCTAACAATCAGTGAATTAGGATTGCTATCCTGGGCTCTTCACTTTAAAACAGAGTAAAAGCCACTGCTAATACCGTGTTTCCCTGATAATAGGACCTGCCCTGATAATAAGACCCACCCCAGTTTTCAGAGGAGACTTGAAATATAAGGCCTCTCCCGAAAATAAGACCTAGCTAAACTGCATTAAAAAAAATCTATACTCAGCTGGTCCATGGCGTCCCTATGGTCTCCAGCAGCGCTATGGCAAACTGCATCCTCCCCGTCTGACAGCTGAGCTTCTTTCTAGTGACGGGGCTTTGAATACCCCGCCTCCAGCAAAGCGAGCGCTGTGTTTGGCTAATCGGGCCCCAGCCAGCCAATCACAGCCTGCGCTCCATAAGCCAATCACAGTCACTCAGTGATGTTATTCACTAAGTGGTTGTGATTGGCTCATCGAGCGCTGGCTGTGATTCAGAGGCTGCAACATTACTGCCTGTTCTCTGGCATCAGCGCTCACATCCTGGGCGTCATGATGCCAGGGGTATGGAAAGGTGATGCTATGGCCTCTGATTGGCAGGCTGCGGTCACCTGATTTTCACTGTCAAAACAAACCAGGAGAACCACAGGGTTTGCCTGGGCCGAGGATAGGTAAGTAATGCTTTATTTTTTATTTAGCTATTTTACCACATTTGCACCTGTCATTCAAATTTCAAAAGGCAACTGGGCAGCCCCTTAAACAGGTTTGAAGACAATCTCAATATAGGTCTAAAAATATATTCTCTCTAGAATGAGCGGAACCCATTATACATGTTTCAAGGGGACTCATTTTAAGAGTTGAAAAATGTAAGAATATTTTCTCTGGAAGAGTATTGATGCCAACCAGATCCTGAACTGAACAAGTACCACAAGCAACTGCAGTAAGTGACAAGGTGGTCTGATGATAAGCACACATTGGGGCTTATTTACTAATACTGTCTAAAGGTTACACAGACTTAAAGTGTGCCAGTTTATCAGAGTGGCTGTGCTGAATGATAAATCTGTCGAATTTTAAGACTGTCTAGTCTAAGTTTAGACCACCAATTAGTTGGCTAACTTTACACCAAAAATTGCACAAAATTTTGGTCACAATCCACAGCAATTTTGTGCAAATTTTGTTGGAAGTTCAGCCATGCCCTTTTTCAGCAAATAAAGAAACACTGTGTCTAAAATCACAAAGTAAATGTAGTGCAAACCATGTCATCATTTAAGGATATGTGCTGTAGAGAAAACACCTGTTTTCTGAGGCTTTGATAATAATGACATAACCTGAGCAGTACTAAGGAAATCCTGAAAACATGACTGGTTGGGGGAAATTCAGGACTAAGAAGAACTGCCTTAAAAGACCCTAAATGCCCATGCATTATAGGAGATATTGATGTGAGTCAAAAAGGGTATTGTTTCTCTGTACGAAGTGCATCTAGAAAGTGTGAGGAGACTTAAGGCTCATTTACACAGAGAGATGATCGCTCAAAATTCGTCAAACGACAGTTTGAGTGACAGTTTTGAGCGATCATCTTTGCATAAATGTAAGTAGCTAAGTATCTACTAAAAAGTCATGCAGGCGGAGCGGGATACCACCACGACAGCTCGGAGAACAATGCAGCTGTTTTGTATATGCAAACAGCTGCATTGTTCTCTGCACGTTTAGCTGGTGTCCTGCTGAGAACTGCCAGTGGGATACTAGCTGAAAGAATGCTATCAGCAGACCCGCTGAGATATCAGCATTTGGCAAGATAAGGCTCATTGCTCATTTCGAGCTGGCTAGAAATGAGCGATGAACGAACAGTGCACAATGGCCGTGCGTTTAGGATGCAACGATTATCGCTCAAAAGATGGCTTTTGAGCGATAATCGTTCTGTCTAAATGGGCCTTAAGGCCATCCATGCTCTTAATGGAAATATGCAAATAGGAAGATGGAACAATGCTTCTACAGCCCCACCTATTGGCAGCATTCCTATAAGTCAATGTCAGATCATTTAATAAGCCTTATAACAATGACTGAATTTTCCAGAGTCTTCTCCTGAAGGAAAAGATAATCATGTACAGATAGACTGTTTTAGGGTGATTGCCTCTCATCAGTGTACACTAGGTTTCTGGCTTGGCTAGTGAAAGGCCTATAGATGCGGGTCAGGAAGGGTATTGTTCCTCCTTGTGGAGGGCACCTAGAAGGCAACGTATGCAAAATGAAGACTTCTACAACGCCACCCATTGGAAGGAAGCATTCTTGCAAGTCAATGTCAGACCTTTTGACAAGGAGCTTTTGATTACATCAATTTCAATAGGGGCTGAGATTCTAACATCACACTAGTAGGAGTGCAGGCATATGTAGTCTGCTGTATATGAGCGTTGTCTTTGCGGGTGGACAGCAAGGTAACAGCAAGGAAGGTAAATATGATACTGTCACCCCTAAACTCAGTACCCCAGATCCAATGAGCCCATAACTTTAGTTTATGGGGCCAACTTGAACTGTCAGAGTCCCTTAATAAACATATCTTTTTTATTTATTACTGGAAGCAATTTGGGTCTAGTGAACTCTAGATGCATACTGTACTTGGCTTCTGGGCTAATGAATGTCTGTTGCCTAAGATCACAAATACATGCCAACAGGTCGCTAATTCCAATGTTACATTTCACAATGGAACACAGTGTCCTGTCCATAACTCAATGTTGTCATACAACCAGACACATATTGGCTAGCCAGAATTGAAGAATAGTTGGCAGAATAGTGTTTGTTTTGTGTTAAATAACAAAAGAAAATAAATTATACGGAAATTAGCCCAGAAGTAACTATGAGATAGACATGTATTAGTTTGTTTTTAAAGAAACTGACATATTTACTTGCCACTTTCATAACCATTAAATATAAACACATTTTAAGCACTTCCCAGATGCCAAGCATTGTCCCAGATATGTGTGTGATAGATAGATCGATACATTAACAGATAGATATTTGGATAGACAAATTCAGTGCTGCTTATAATATCTATCTATCTATCTATCTATCTATCTATCTATCTATCTATCTATCTATCTATCTATCTATCTATCTATCTATCTATCTATCTATCTATCTATCTATCTATCTATCTATCTATCTATCTATCTATCTATCTATCTATCTATCTATCTATCTATCTATCTATCTATCTATCTATCTATCTATCTGCCTTATTCTTGGGATAAGGCTCAGTCTCCAAAGTTCAAGCATGGAAAAAATGGTCAGCACTCCAAATTCTACAAAAGGATAATTTGTATTATTCACACATACAGTATGTTCACATGATGACATTTGACAGAAAACTGAACTGCATTTGACTTTAGAAAAATCATATTGAAATCATCTTATTGAAAGCAATATGCTTTCCTGCAATCTCCTATGCAGTATAATGGAGGTTCTTCCTATACCAGGACCCTCTCCAATCAGACATTTATGGTATATCATAGGGATTAGAATGCTTTTTTGAAGCTAGCTGTAAGGCTGGGTTCACACGGGGCGTATTCCCGTCGGAAATCTCGCGGTTTGGCCGCAGCAAATACCGCGAGATTTCCGCCGGGAGAACCGCCGCGGTTTAAGCCGTGGCGGCTTTGAAGCGGCCCGGCCGCTTGCTTTTCCATTGCGGCTGGCGCTCCCATAGAGGGGGGCGCGGCCGCGACGAAAATAAACAAACAAAAAAAAAGGTAAATAGACATGCTGCATCTTCTGAAACCGAGGCTGCAGCGGCCGCAGCCGCGGTTTCAGCCGGATTTACCGCAGCGGATTGGCCATCCCGTGTGGACGATTTTTCTGAGAAATCTCGTCCACATGGCTGGCTAATCCCAAGATTAGCGGCCGCGGGCGGATTTGCCGCGGCCAAATGCCGCGCAGCAAAGCCGCGGCAAATCCGCCTTGTGTGCACCCAGCCGAAACATTCAACAGCCACCTACTTAATGTACTAATGATTTCCAATGCACCAGTAAAACCGATACTAGGTATTTTAGAAGCTCCTGCAAGTAAGACACAAATGTTGCAGTTCAACTGATATATTGAATTTGTGTGATAGGGATCTACAGTGTGGTTCCTAACCAAGATTGGGTATTTCAACCTCTGCAAGACTTCTCACCAGGTAGGCTTGCCCCAAAGTAACTGTAAGCTATGCAGCCTGCTGTACCATGCTGCTGTGGATGTCTGAGGAGCTACCCTCTGCAACAACTTACCCCATCTTTGCACCGCTCACAGTGGAATACCAGTCACTTTTCAGGAAACCACTCTGCTCCTTGGTGTGTCCTCAGGTCCGCTACACCTTTCACAGACCTCCATGTGCAACATGCCTGTCCTGTGATCTCTACGCTGCGGCCAGAAGACTAGTCCCAGGCCAAGCGGGGCAGTCACAGTCCAAGTCCACAAAATTGATGACAAAGAAATGGCCAGTTTAACAAATCTTCTAAAAACAGGCACCTGTATACAGAGGTAGCAGGGGTCAGGGCAGTATACTTCAGTAAACGTAGAATCCAGCATCAAAGGTACAACAAATAGCTTTTATTTGACCCATTACATGTATCCTCCACAAAGCCTTCCTCATGACTTTTTTAAGGCTTAGTCGGTGAAACATGTAAGCTATACAGGCTACATTGTGCGTATGGACTGTTTTTTCCTTTTGCAACATACCGTCTCTTTAAGAATTGCACAAGTATTCACCTAAGTTACAATATAACATGACCATCAGAACAGTCATTTGTAGATGCAGAACTCTTGCCAGTTTGTAAATGATATTCCATCCATACAACCTGCTTCTAAACACTGAGATAGAGGAATATTTGGGGTAATGTTTCCTGTACTCCATCAGCCCAATCACCAAGGAGGTCTCCACAGAAAGGTCTTTGTCCAGAGAACCCAGAGAATATAGAAACTCCACGCAGATGTTGCCCTTGGTCAGATTTGAACCCAGGACCCCAGTGCTACAAGGCAACAGTGCAAACCTGACCTGATTTACATAATGTAATTGTCTGATAGTACATTCTGCTTAATTATGTTCTTGTTAAAACTTCCAGTTCTTGCCTTGATGTCTTCCATCTGAGAATAACGAAAGCAAACTGAAACATCAAATAAATGTTTCCTGCCTGTTCACTTTCCTTTTTGCAGCGTTTGATATAAAATGTATTACACATCTGTTACCGATCAGTGTCTATTCTACTACAGATTTTCATATTTGGTTGATTCTGTAATATTCCGCCAAAACCTCAGTTATTAACATGAAACAAAGTGGATTGTAAAATGCATCTTCTGTACACTAATTTATTTAATTCTTGTCACAATTACCATTTCATTCAATTCATTCTATAGGTTTCATTTTGCTCCCAATTCCTTATTTAGGCTGCTTTCACATCTGCAACGGGAGTTCTGTTTGGGGAGCAGGAAAAGGGGAATTCCCTGCTCCTAATTGGGTGCTTTCGGTTTCTGCTCAGCTGCCCAGCATTTAACAAAAAAAGGTGCTGCAGTGGGATGTCAGTTGCTACCCCGTTTCCCTGAAAATAAGACAAACCCTAAAAATAAGCCCTGCCATGATTTTTTAAATGTATTTTCATGGAGGCTTGAAATATAAGACCTACCGCAAAAATAACCCCTCGCTGCATTACATTAAAAAAAGAATACATTACCTACCAGGCTCGATCTGATGCTCTCCGGAGCTTCGACGCGCTTTTGACAGTTTTCTGATGCCCACAAAAGATCACTTCCTAGTTATGGGATTCATAAATCCCACCTCAAAGAAGTAATGGCTCTGATTGGTTCTCGAGCATTGCATTGCATTGCATAGCTGTGCAGCGCTTGAAAACCAATCAGAGCCATTGCTTTCTGGAAGTGGGATTTAAGAATCCCATAGCCAGGATGTAATCTTCTGTGGGTGACCGAGGACTGCAAGAAGTGCATCGGAGTTCCGGAGAGCAGTGTGAGGAACTGACCAGAACCTGCTAGGTAACTATAATAAGACATCCCCTGAAAATAAGACCTAGTGCCTCTTTTGTGACAAAAATGAATATAAGACAGGGTCTTATTTTGGGGGAAATATGGTAGTACCTCAATGTGAGGGGTGTCTGTTGCTGGCTGTTACCAGTTTTTTGGTGATAAACGTGGTAACCATTGTCATATAACAGGGCTTCCAGCCCCCATGTTCTTCCTCCCATGAATCAGGCTCCTCCTTCTGCTCCCAGACCAACACCAGTACACTTAAAGAGTCATAGCGTTTTATTATTGTCCCGTGTGCAGGCTTGCTTGGTTTGTTTTTTTTTGCAGGATGAGTCTTCTTTTTGACAGAACCGTTTCTGGACACATATAAATTATTATTCCGGTGGGATGGAAAAAAATCAATTCCATAGTTTTTCTTGCGTTTTTTAACATTGTTTATAATGCAGTTTAAATAACGTGTTACCCCCACTATACAGGTCATGAAAACTGTTCCACTACAATATATGTGTATTTTTAAACATTTTTACTACGTTACACCACTTTTTATGAAAAATTATTTTCCTTTGTTTTTTTTTTAATAAGCTTTACTAAATTATTTTATATATGTCCATTTGGAAAAAATGGTTTACATTTGCTGCAATGGGTTGATCACACATCAGTCATTTTTTTCTGTAAATTGTATTGTTTTGGTCCAAATGAAGAGCCTAATAAGTGCTAATTATATTAATCACAGGTCAGTAATTTTATGTGACTTGTGCTGCTTTGCACACAGAAAAACTGATAATTTGTAATAATCACAAAGACATCAGTAAATTTTTTTATGTTAATTGCCCTGCTTTGTACCTAAATGAGGGCGAGCACCCACTGGCGTTTGCGTTTCCCGCGGGAAAAAAACGCAGCGTTTTCGCCGCGTGTCCCGCGTTTTTTCCGCGCGTTTTCCGCGGCGTTTTTCGCGGCGTTTTCGCGGCTTTGCCATTAATTTCCATGGAGAAAAATAAGGACACATATGCAACTGACAGTTCCTATGTTAAAAACGCAAACGCAATGCAAAAAAAACGCCAGTGGACAGGAACACATGTTATCTCTATGCCTGTGCAGGAAAAGCGCAAAACGCAAAACGCAGGTAAAAAAACGCCAGTGGGTGCTCGCCCTAAAAGGGCATGTCACCAACTCTAAGCATTATCTATCATATTATGGTGCTTGTAGTTTGGCTGATGTGGAGTCCAGGGAGCTAGGTCTCATACCTACCTGGTCCCCCATTCCTGTGTGTGCCTCAGCAAGGTCACCGTATGCACACACCAGGCTGACTCAGAAGGCTGTTCTTGCACTCCCTTTCGCCTTTAATGGAGTGCATGCGTCCAGATTTCTGAAAAGAGTCAATCTTGCTGCGCGTGCGCCTACTTTGATGGGGAACACTGCAGGAATAAGGGACCGGGTGAGTATAAGAAGAGGCTTCCCAGACTCCACTTCACCTAAACTATAAGCACCAAAACTTAGTGTTGCAGCAGTGCTGGGATCACTGCCAGGTTGACGAAATCCGGTGTAGGTTTTAGAGATGGTTCTGGGATCACTACCAGGCTGACAGAATCCGGTGCAGGTTTTAGAGATAGTTCTGCACCTTCTAGCTTAGTAGGTGTGACGCTGTGTGCTCACATCTATGGATGATTAGCTCACTATTTAGCTGGGACAGAGGTGAAGCTAAGGTGCTGTAAATTGTCATTTACCCGCTGTCTGAGCTGGCAGTTAGTGGCTCCTGCGGTCAACGTGGTGTCCACGGTTCCTTACTTCAGACGGCTCTGTGTGCTGCGGCTTATTCTACTAAAGCTAAGTGCTGTGTTTTATTTTGTTTTGTCCTTTATCAGTTCGGCCAAGTTGGGTTACTTCGGTCCCAGGAACGAGTGCAGGCCCGCATCTATCGACGTGATCAGTCTGCCGTGTCAGGCAGAGCCCTCTCCCTCGTTCATTACGTAGTTAGGGAAAGACTTCCCATTTATTATTTGTCAGTTTAGTTTGGCCACAGCACGCCTGCAGTTGCTGGTCCAGCATGTCTTATGCAAACGTTACACTTAGTTTATGGTGCCTGTAGTTGGTGAGAGGTTCCCTTTATACCTGGAACCCAAAATTCAGTTTTATATCCAATAAGTAATCACTGAATTAATTTAAAAAAAAAAGTGATCAGGAAAAATGACTAGCCCACTAATTCCAAAGTTTTCATAAAATTGCAAACACCTCAGAAGTTGGAGCAAATGTGAATAACCCAGCCAATGACCATAACTGTGACTGATCTATTGCTGCATACAATGAAAGTGTGATAGAGTTCACCTAAAAATCATCGTTCAAACGAAAAGCGCACGATGCTCGCGTTTACATGTAACGATTATCACTCATTTTTGATCGTTTGAATGAATTTTAAGCGATAATCGTTACGTGTAAATGGGCCTTAAGCCATAACATCACAGAAATTCTAACTACTGACTTCTCACAGTGGCTAAAGAATAGCACAACTGACCAATTTGTTAATATGGCTACTTTGGGGTAGAAATAATCTAAGCCCTAATAAATCTTAGAGGCTATCTCTTAATACCAAATGGATTAACTGCAAAGTGAGCTTTACTGGCACAGATAAGATCCAACAATTACCATTTTTTATGAACTAAAATTAGTGTTCATCAATCATCATCTGCACATCTGAAGGCTCGTGAAATCTAAAAAGACGCACGGTGAGAAACCCTAGACAAAATTCAGAACCTAAAAATGTGAATAAAAAATGTTTAATTCTGTCTATTGTTTGGCCACAAATACTAATTGTCCGTTCTCAGATACAGAAGATTTAGTGCAATTCCAGATGATGATTGGTGCTGATGTGGTATTTGTCCTTCACTCACATTACATCATAAATCAGATGGCCAGGGATTTTAAGAAGACTTTTCCGAGCTTTAGGGCGAGCACCCACTGGCGGTTTTTTACCTGCGTTTTGCGTTTTTCCTGCACAGGCATAGAGATAACATGTGTTCCTGTCCACTGGCGTTTTTTTTGCGTTGCGTTTGCGTTTTTAACATAGGAACTGTCAGTTGCATATGTGTCCTTATTTTTCTCCTAATGCACCCATGAAAGTCAATGGAAATTAATGGAAACGCCGCGAAAAACGCGCAGAAAAATCGCGGGAAACGCGGCGAAAACGCTGCGTTTTTTTCCCGCGGAAAACGCAAACGCCAGTGGGTGCTCGCCCTTAGTTAGAGAGGAAAACTATAAAATATTTCAGTTTTGATAGATGAGTCTATAATGCTTTCAGGAGAATATTTATATTAAATGGCCCATTGGAGACAGTCAAGAAATAGGTTTTTTTGGATTTGTAGAATGTAATGGCAGAAACAATTACTGATGCATTCTTAAAATGTTAAGTCTCTTATGTTCTGACAAAGCAATATTCAAAACATCCGTAGGTTTTACATCAGATGGAATTGCAAAATAGGCCGCCTGCACACGGCACGTCTGGATTCCGCACGCGGATTTCCACCGTGGAGGATCTGCGATTCATTGCAGAAAGGAATTTAAAACAGTTGCGGATGATCGCGGATTAAATTGTTCCGTGCGGATGCACAGTGGATCATCCATGCGGAAAAAAAAATCAGGCGCTTCCTTCATTCACCTCCCTGCTTGGTCTCCAAGCAACCTGAGTAGAATCACCTACAAATCCGCAATGTAATTGCGGATTGAACGCTTCCATAGAGATCAATGGAGCCCGTTCGCACTGAATCCGTGCTAAAATGGAGCATGACGCAATTTAGAAATCATAATTTGGCATTGTTTAATTCACAGATTTGAACTAGCAGTTCATGAGACTATCATAGAAATGAATAAAATAAACCAATAAACAAGGCTTTTACAGAAAGTATATACACTGCTTAAAATCTCGAAGAAAAAAGGCTAAGGGCCCATCTGAGCATTTTCCCCATCTGTGTGTTGTCTATGTTTTTACCTGACTGAACACAGCACACAGACGCATTAAAGTAATTTGGGCTATTAACATGGGCGTTTTTTACATGGTCCGTGTAAAAAAAAATTGCAACATATCCTATTTTGGTCCATATTCACAGACCAGAATTGCTCATGTAAAAAAAAGCACAGTGAACACAGATGTTACATTGAGTTTTGTTAGGCAGGTCGCCTTGAGATAGTGTAAAATAAAGTGACATCAGTTGGGCCTTCTAGCATTTTTTTACACATGTGAAAAACAGTTGGCCCGCAGATGTAAAGAAACTCGCACACATGCAACAAAAATGCATGAAAAATGCACAGTGTAATTGCCCTGTTTTTCACGGACCGAAAAAGAACACACCTGTGTGAATGGGTCCTGAAAAGCAATTGTTTACCAAGTCTCATCCAAAAATTTTTAGAGAGGCTTGCCAAGATATACAATAGACAGCACGTAAGAGTTCCAAATATACTGTCCTTTACGAATGCATTATCTGTAATGTGAGTGGACTAGGGTTTGATGCCAGGCTAAGATTGCTACTGACCCGCGCAGCTAATAAGACACAAGCAAGGGCGAATGTACAATAGAGGCAGATCGTGTGGCTGCTACAGGACCCATGGAGAGAGGGGGCCCAGCAATGTTGGGTTGTATACTTATTTCTACTGGGTGGCTGAAACCAGTGCAGGATTCCCCTCGCAAGCACAACACAGTTCATTACCTGGTATGACGGTCAGGCACATAAGTGTCCAAATGTCATCCCAGCAATTATCACTCCTGTATTTTTATGATAATGTGTCAGACAATAGAGGCGGAGTGGCCGAAGATCGCTTTCGACCCCCTACCTCCTTTCACTGCAAACAGACAGTCTCTCAGAGATTGTCCCCTGCTTACACTGAGAAAAGCCGCTCAGTAGTTGTTCCATTTCAGCAGTCGACTAGCGACCACTGAGTGATTTTATAATCAGTGCCCCGTTAGGGGTCGTGTGTACACAGGCCAACAATGGCCCTAAGTCACTTGTTTGAGCAATTGAGTGATTATTTAGGTGACTGTCGGCCCATGTAAGGGTACCTTTAGTTACGATCTTTGTAAACATCCATTAGAGCGGTTGGTTGTGGTGGCTTCCCCTTCGATTGGGTCTCACATCTTTGACACGGTTCACATTGTGATCACCAAAAAGTCCAACCAGGTTGAATTTTTTACAACCACGATATTTGCAGCAGCTTGTGTCTCGCACTGTGGCTCCATTGAGTTCAATGGCCGTGCGATGTCCCAGTGATCTTTGGTTAAAGTTGCTGTGTAGCCATAGCCTAAAAGACAGCCTCTTGATAAACCTCTTGATAAACATATGGCATATGACTTGGCTTTGATGGTTGGACATATTATAGTCTTTCAGAAATAAAGTTAGACTTACCATCTACATAGGATCGCTGTCTGTTGAACAGTTGTTTCATTAGGAGCCCTCCTAATTCCTGGGCAATACTGTAAGTGTATATTCTGACATTGGCTTATCTCATCGCAGAACAAGGATCAGGCATGTCAAATTAGCACGATAAATCCTCCTTTCTCCCTCATACACCTACATTAAATTAATGTGCATGACAACACTCTTTCTTACTAACATAGTTACTGAATAACAAGCTTTAGGTGTTATACTTAAGCAATAGCAGACGTAGGGTATTATTACATGAGTACTAGTGTTTGCGATTTCACGACAATTGCTGGGCTGAACCTGTAAGTCCATGTGCAGATCAGCAATTGGCACTATTACATGAGCATTAACAGCAAACATGAAATAACAGCTTTACGGTTCTGAATGGTGATTTTGCGTTTTAATAGGACATGTTCTTGCCAAAATTTAAGATAATTCCTTCGTTTCTGCCCCAGAGTGAAATCAGATGAAATCATTATCCAGTAGGAACCCTGGATGGAACCATGGGCTTTAATGTTTGAAACGCAGACCAATAAGATAGCCAGCTGTCAGGCATAAAGGAACAGAAACCTGCTCAAAGAGAAGCCATATTGGTCTCCATTTGACATTACAGCTTATGGTTCCACCAGATTTCCTCCTGCATGCTTATGGCATAGCCTAAATCGTGGCACGAACAAAGTCTAATATTATTTCAAAAGGAAGAAGGAATCCATAGGCATCAAATTTATGGTATTTAGTTTGTAAATGGAAAAAAAAGATAGTATTTTGCCCAAAAACATTAGCATCTCCCCAACTGAAAAAGTAACGCAACCTTTTATGACTGCAAATAGTTCCATGTACATTAGTAAGATATGTCAATATGGCAGTGTTAACTATAAATAACCCTCAATGAAACCCAGGGAGAGTGTTTCCATATGGCATCACTTGTCACCAGTCCCTTGTACAGATAGCTCAGGTATTTTAAGCATTTTGGGTCAGAAGGGCATTTAGACAAAATCGCAAAAATCGGGCTAATAAGGTAATGTGCCTGTATCAAACTCATGACAGCCTGTGAGTCACAGATGTGGAGAAATGACAGGTACAAGCTTCACAGAGAGTGTCATATACCCAACTAAGGCTCTTGATAACATTATGCTTGTAGTGCAAACTCAGCATGGTATACTACATTCTTCGTATAGTAAAATAAAACATTTACTTTCTAAAAACATGCCAGAAGGACATTTTTTTGGCATCTGTTGGACCCATGACAGCCTGTAGACACATTTGATATAAATGTTTATTGACCGATTGTGTAGGCGCTAGATAAAGACATGTAACAATAATTATAATATTTTCTCCTTGGTACAGATGTCCATAGTCATAAGGCTGAAGAGGTTATTTGAGATTAGAAAAAGGACTACTTGGCATAACCCGCTTTAGGGCTTCTTCACACGGGCGTATGCACAACTACGCTCGCCACTACGGAGCATAGTTGCGCATGAACAAGATAAAAACTTTTTTTTCTACCTTTCAAACTCCACGCTATTCCACGTGAGAAAGATAGGGCAAGTCCTATCTCTTCTTGGGCATAGTGTTAACACCCAAGAATCCCGATAGTGGAAACGAAACCATTGAAATCAATGGCTTTGTTTGGTCCCATTATACGGCCCACTTGTTTTAAGTCCTTAATCTGTGTTCTTTAGATCAATGGCTATATTGAGAGGGAACATTTATCCAAAAACCCACATTCTTTATATTTCTAATGGTCCAAAAATTATCCCTACATCCATCAGTGCTGGTGGTCTTCAAAAAGTCTGAACTAAAATTTGCCATATAAAGACTAAATAATCTTGTAGGACACATTTTCTGTTCAGGTTTTCTGAAAGACTGTAATGTTTTGATCTTTTCTTCTCATGCGAAAGAATCCAGACCTTACATCAGAATACAACACATCAAAACATGAAACCCAGGGGGAAAGATATAGTCTTTTTGCACACACAGGAAATACGAGGGTGATGGCCGAACATCTGAAATGATAATTCATGGAAGAAAGCTACTGGTCAGGGCTTCTAAAAAACATCTATTCCTATATTTTCCCATCCATAAAAAGTGTCCTGTAATCCAATTTATTTCAAAGACTTGTAAACATGAAACCCTTTAGACATGTGTTTGCCAAGAAAAGTTCAAAGAAAACTTCAGACAAGGAATATGATGAGGTCACTTGTCAAACATCCCCAAAGTCTGTGTGGGTGGAGTGAATGGGCTGGTGGACATATGTATGATTCATATTGATAGCATTGGCCATCTATCTTATCAAGCAAATGTTTCAAACTGTCTAAGCAATTTTGGCATTAAATAAATCTTTCTAGCACTTTTTAACCCACCATTATGTGCGTTTCTCCTTGTTTGTGGAAGGATGTCTCAAGTAGTATCTTAAAACAGCACTTAACTTCTTGACACAGGGTCATTCCCGACTTTTTCTCTATCACTTAAGTTCTATGTTATCTGCAAGAGATGCCCCTCTGCCAGAGATAGGAAGATGTTAGTCCTGTCTGCTGGCATGTTTCACACAGCTGATCCATTTTAGTCGTGTTCTCCTTGTTCGTTGGCACTGCTTTGATCAGCAACATGTAGGGGGAAAAAAGAGAAAATAGAAGAGGTTGTTTGTGATGGAGGTTAGCCTGCCGTATACTAAATCATGTAGGTCAGCCACAAAAGATCTGCAATGAGCAACAAGAAGCCTTTAAAACAGATCTCCACTAAGTGATTGTGACATTGAAGATTTATGTCACCTCTGCTCATCCTATTAATGTCTTGTAGGGCTTTCTCTGTTATATCTCAAAGTCTTTATTATTGCCCATAAATTTCATGTCAGAATGTTTATGTAGCAACGGCTGAGGGAAGAGGGGATGATAACATGTATAGATGCAAATGGTTTCTTCTACAAACAAAGAAGCCTTTTTATCTTAATAAATGGAAGGTCCATAGTCATCCTCATCACCCCGCAGCTTCACACGTTCTTGGGATATTTAATTCATTTATTAAGTTGCCATAGTTATCTTCTCAGGATTTTTGTATAGGAACTATTAGGGGTTGATCCAGGGATTAGTCTGATTGCCATGAGGGAGTCGGGAAGGAATTATCCCCCAAAAGGGCTAATTGGCTTCTGCTCTGGGGGTTTTTTGCCTTCCTCTGGATCAACACAGGAGGATAAACAGGCTGGACTAGATGGACATTGTCTTCATTCGGCCTTATATACTATGTATGTATCTAAAAATAAGTGTGTTCTTAGGAGGGACGATCACTTCTTCATTAGAATAGTTCAGTAAGGCCGGATTCAGATGAGCAGATTTCAAATCTATGTTTGATCTTGCTTTGAAGACCGTAATACAGAACTAATGAAAATATTTGACTCTAATTACAGGGGCATAAAAAAAAAGAATTGCATGCATTTGAAAAATGCATCATGCACTAGTTTTATCTGTTTTAACCCCTTTTTTTTCATCTTCAGTTTTTTCTCCCCACTTTTAAAAAATCATACCTGTTATACTGTATGTATTCATCAATGTAGCTGTCTGAAGGCTTGTTTTCTTTGTGGGAAAAGTTGTATTTTTCCATGATACTATTTCTTGTACCATATAATGTACTGAAAAGCTTTAAAAAAATCCTAAGTGGAATGAAATGGAAAAAAAGAAAAATTCCAACATCTTTGGGGTTGTTTTTTTTTCTACAGCAAAAAAAATGACATGATAACTTTATTCGATGGGTCAGTACAATTATTAGGATACCAAATTTATGTAGGTTTTTTTTTTGCCGTACTACTTTAATTTTTTTTCCAAAGATATGTTATTTTCTGCCGCCATCTTCTGACAGCCATAACTATTTTATTTTTCTGTCGACATAGTTGTGCGAGACGCCCTGTAGTTTCTATTCTCACTATTTTGGAGTACATATGATTTTTGAAATTGCTTTTATTACATTTTTTTCTTGGAGACAGGATGATAAAAAAAAGCGCAATTCTGACGTTTCTTTTTTCTGACAATGTTCACTGTGCGGGGTAAATACATTACTTTGATAGATCTGACTTCTATGGACGCATTGATACCAAATATGTTTTTGTTTTTTTTATTTAGATATTTAATATAAGTATGGCAAAAGGTGTTTTTTTTACTTTGTTTATTTCCTTTATTTTTTTTTAATTAATAAAACTTTCTTAAACACATTTTTTTTACCCCAGAGGGGACAAAAACTTGCAATGGTTTGATCACTCATGTAGTATTATGTAAAGACACAGCATTACATTAAATCATCTATTAAGCCATGCCACAGGCAGTCTGCCTTTGCAGACTGCATATCAAGCCATGACACAGGCATGGATTGATAGGCAGCCTTCAATGGCAGACCTTGGGGCTTTCAAAAGGCCCCCGGGTGCCATGGCAAACATACGGCACCCCACAATTTAATAGCAGGATGCCATACAGGAACATCGAGAAACGGGATTTAAATGGTGTTGACAGAAGTATGTTCTGTTGCACTGCTGATGGGAGCTGTTGCGGGTGGGTGTCGGCTGTAAGAAACAGCCGTCACCCGCATTATGTGGAGTGAGATTCCCCTCCATACAAACCCTGAACCTCTAGGACGTAAAACTACATTCTGTAGCATTAAGTGCCTAACGATATAATACGCCCATTAAAGTCTATGGAAAGTGATTAAGATATGGATGCATCCATAGTTCAGCAGTATTTCATCTCAATTTTCTTACTATTTTCCTTCATTGATATTATTTTTACTGGACAAAAAAAAAAATCTGTTTTTGCCCAGTAGAAAATAAAACTAATGAAAACTAATACTGAGAGAAATACAGATAAAATACAGATGACATACTGATGTAATTTCATCTGTAATACGTACATATTACAGACATACAAATGCGCACATCTGAGATAGGCCTAATACTTATTTATAAAAACTCAATTATCCTCTGCTTTATTTTGATTGTAAATGAATAGAAGAAAGGGCAAAGTAATATTAAAATCTGAAACTTTGATCATTCAAAATTAAAGTGGTTGCCTAGTTACCAGAAAACAACGGAAGTCAGGTGACCACTGTAGTCTATGGGAGACCGCAGAATCTGTGTTTTGAACTCCTGGCACAATGACACCAAAGATGCCAGTGCTGATGCCAAGAGATTAAAGGGGTTCTGTCAGAAAAAAACAAAAAAAACATACTCACCTGTGCCATACAGGGCCGGTCAACGGGAGGCTGCTGCTCCTCTTCTTCCTCTCCGGCAGCTGTCTGATCGCAGGGCAGAAACTGGCAAAGTTCCATCTTCCGTCACCTAGGTCAGTAGTCGGTGCGTCACAATTGACGTGTCGCCGACTGATTGGCTGGCCACATCTAACCTCTGTCGTCCTCGGAGAGTCAACGGAGAATGCGTATGCGTCCCCCTTCCCGGCGCATGCACACTCGCCGTCAACTCTCCATGGACCGCAGAGGTTAGATGTGGCCAGAACGACGGTAGCACACTGGAGCGGTCCCTGCACACGAAAGGGAAACAGCAGAGGGAGAACAACAACGGGATTAGGTGAGTTTTTTTCACTCTTTTTTTTTTTTTTTTTTTTTTACATATTTAACTCTACAGGGGTGCAGGGCAGGATGCAGGTGAGTATACATTTTTTATTTTATTTTGCTGACATAACCACTTTAAGTGGTGATGCCGCAGCCTCGGATTGGCTGTAGCAGTCACCTGATTTCCATTAACATAATCTTTCACAACAAGTACCTGGCAGACGGCAGGGCAACAACTAGGGTTGCCACCTGGCCAGTAATCCAGTGGTCTGGCCGGGATTTTTTCCTTCAGGCCGGTGTCGTTTTTTGTTTTTTTTACCGGGTCTATTACAGACCGGTATTTTCAGAGCCCCCTAGCGCAGGTTAACTCTCCTCTGGCAGGGGAAACACAGACCTGCAGAGCGGACAGCTTCCAGGACTTCCAATGATGTCATGTCATGTGATACCCTGTGTGGGAGGAGTCAGGGATCACATTACCACGGGGGCTAAGTAAATGTAGGAGTCTGCAGCTGTGTGTGTGTATTTGTGTGTTGTGTGTGGAGGTCAGGATGAATGTAGTGGAACTGTGTGTGTGATGTGTGTGGGGGTTAGAATAGATGTAGTGGAGCTGTGTGTGGGGGTCAGGATGGATGTAGTGGAGCTGTGTGTGTGATGTGTGTGGGGATCAGGATGAATGTAGTGGAACTGTGTGTGCGATGTGTGGGGGTCAGGATGGATGTAGCGGAGCTGTGTGTGTGATGTGTGGGGGTCAGGATGGATGTAGTGGGGATGTGTGTGTGTTGTGTGGGGATCAGGATGGATGTATTGGAGCTGTGTGTGTGATGTCTGGGGATCAGGATGGATGTAGTGGAGTTGTGTGTGTGCGATGTGTGGGGGTCAGAATGGATGTAGCGGAGCTGTATGTGTGATGTGTGGGAATCAGGATGGATGTAGTGGAGTTGTGTGTGATGTGTGGGGTTAGGATGGATCTAGCGGAGCTGTGTGTGTGTGTGATGTGTGATGGTAGGGGGAAGGGCAGGGATCTGATTAGGACAGGGGGTGGGGGAAAGTGAGCCACAGATCTATCAAGGGTTAATCATATACACAGTATTTTGATAGAAATACCTGTTATCTACCTTTCGGAAGGTGGAGACCTTCTTTTACCTCTTGGACCTTATATGTTCAATTCGTTTTGTATAACGTGAAGTCAAGTGTTAGGTTGTGCATCTGGGACCTGTGGTTCTACAGGTTTCCACGAGCACAGCTTCACAGGTGAGGGAAAATTGAGCTGGCTGGGTGTGGTGTTTCTCCAGCTAATTCCCTCTGGTCTATTGCACATAAATACCAGCATCTCTTGGCAGAAGATGCTGGTCATTTTATCTTGTCTTGGAATTCTGTATTAATCCCACTCAGAGCTGGTGTTATGCATGCTTGTCTGTAGTACCTCTCTCGCCTTTCCTGAGGAAGGTCTGGATATTTTTTGTCCCTCCCCTCATTGTGTACTGAGGTGTGTGCATCGAGTAGTGTGTAGTACGGTGACCACACAGGTGCATATACCCGCAGGTTTTTCCTTATTCCTGGGCAGGGGCGGCCTCCAGACGTCTGATGTCCTATGTGTGTGTCAGGTGGGTGATGTCTGACATTATTCCCTGAATAACAGCACTAACTCTCTATCCCCTTTGTGTGAGGACACTGGGGAGTTCTGGGTGGGGTTCCTGTTTTATGTGGTATGCATAACCTGGTGTGTTGATGTGAACAGCGACGTGTTATGTATGTCTGTGCAGATGGCCAGACATAAGGTGTGATCTGTCATGTCCTGTGTTTTGTACATATCTCCAGGTTCCTAATCAGGGATAGCCAGGTCCCAGATAAAGACAGTGGGACTGTCCTTATAGGGACAATCACTCTACCTTATGCAGGGGTTCCCCACTTTACCTGATTAGTAAGGGACAGGAGGTGTCCTTCCATCTTTACCTGGAGAGGTGTAATTGGTCTATGCAACATTATGAAAGTTGTTGTAACACCAAGGTTGCCATGTTGACTCGTATGTTCTATTCTCTCGTTTTTATATGCAAATAATTTCTCAAAGGAACAGTGTTCGGAAACCATATTTATAATGGTTTTGTGGGGAGGCAGTTACGGAAGTCCTCCAACATCTAGTTATAAAGAGTTTTATGGACAGTAGGATATGGGAGGTGATTTTCTTAAATTTTGTGGGGATGTGTGGTGACCCGAGCCGGAGGCCTACTGCGACAGTGGCACCATCTTGGCCTAGCCTAGTTGTTCGCAGTACGTAAATGTGGTATTAAGGAATCTGAATGTCACGTGGTACCAGCACCTCTTTTAGGCTGCTATTCACACGACGCAAAATAAAGACTCCACAGTCCAATATTAAGTTTTCGAGGAACGCAACCGAAGGTGCATGGTTGTACTTTACTCACAACTTTTCAGCTTGTATTCTCCAACAAGTAGTAAATTGTGCAGACATAACAATCTTCTTTACAGATATTCACATCTCATCCACACCTTCAATATTACAGGTTTTCTAGGAGACACTCTTCCCTCTGAACTCTAGATGTCTTCAGTCTCAGTTATCTGATCGAACGTCTGTGGGGTATGCACTCCCGACTCATTAACAGCATTCACTCAAGGTTTCTATTTGGTTCTCAGGCTTCTTAAGTTGCTTCCCTTCCTTTTGTAGTGGCAGGAGACCCGTTACTCTATGCCTAACTCAGTGCAGGAACGTCCACCACCTCCGACTACATTTTCTCAACTCCTCTTGGTCTCCGGTGGCAATGCGGCAGTCTGTTGTGTACTCTGCGCTGAGATATCTTTTTTTTTTCTGGTGACGGGGCTTTGAATACCCTGCCTCCAGCAAAGCGGGGGTGTCTTATACTTACCTAGCCGACAGGGTCCCGGTGCCAAGTGTTGCTGGTCTCCGGCAGCAATGCGGCAGTCTGTTGTGTACTCTGCGCTGAGATATCTTTTTTTTTTTTCTGGTGATGGGGCTTTGAATACCCTGCCTCCAGCAAAGCGGGGGTGTCTTATACTTACCTAGCCGACGGCGTCCCGCGTTGCTCTCCGGCACTGCAGCAGCCTGCCATGCTCTCTACTCTGACAGCATTCTATTCCTGGTAACAGGGCTTTCAATTGCCTGCCTGTTACAGTATACTACCCTTGATACGCCAGCCCGGGTGTCCTAGATCTCACCTACAACCCCTGTCCCTGCCTACTTGCCTCCACTCCTGGCTAACCCCAGGCGGGCAACAGGGCGGCGATCCCTACTTTCACTAGGGACCGAAAAAGGGACGTTGTAGAATACTGACAGAAAAGGCAGATGAAAATAACCAACACAAACAATAATAAGCAGAACTGAGGCAGATGGAAAAGCCTGGCGGATATTAGCAAAGTATAGCCGACAAGATGACTGGAGCAGGAGACCAACAGAGGCAGACTAGCTAGCACACTGAGAGAAAGCAATAACTGGCAGTGATTGCCAGTCTCTCCCTGACCTTTACTAAAAGCCTCCGCCCAAGGGCGGAGTGAGGGAGGCAGCCAACTCCCAACAGAACATACTAAAAGGGAGCTCATGCACGGCAGCTGCACTCACAGGTGCGCGTACGCATGGCGCTGCACGCCACCAGCACCACGCCGCGCAGGCACTCGCATCCCCGGTAGCCGGACAACAAGGACATGGCAGCCTGCCGCAGTGCCATAGACCGGCGTGAGGGACCGTGATGCCGCCGGCTAGGTGAGTATTGCTGTTTTTGGGTTTTTTTGCAATCTAGTGTAGCTAGGGCTTATTTTTGGGGGAGGGCTTATACTTCAAGCCTCCCTTCCCCAAAAAAGCCCTCAGGGTAGAGCTTATTATCAGCGTAGGTCTTATTTTTGGGGAAACATGGTAAAAATGGCCCTTATGGGCATTTTGCAGTTTCAGATGATACAATAACACATTTTTAGTAGGAATCTCTCATAAAGAAAAGTAAATAATGGTTTTGCTATGTCTCCAGAAATTGTGTGATTAACACAGCTGTTTGTTTCCAGTCTGTTCAAGTGCTTACACATTTTTATTATTTGTTCACAGTTCGTACAAAAGAAAACTATGGCCCAGTTGACAGACTCTTGGCAGTGGCATAGATACTCAAGTTCCAAGCATAGCGCAGAGGCTTGAGAACATTCTGCTTGGCGTGCTGTGTATTCTAAGTTGCACAATTTTCATGAAATTTACAATTTATGCTTTCACCAAAATCTATATCATATAACTAAATGCTGTTCTATTAGCCATTTTAGAACAAAATCTACAATTGTGTGATATTGAGTTTAGCAGAAGACAACAGAATGCTTAAAGAAATTTAAAAAATGATATATGCATCACACAAAGGACTGCTATAACCAGTCATGTGAATGAACATACAGTGGTACTTGAAAGTTTGAGAATCCTTCAGAATTTTCCATATTTCTGTTTACATGTAACCTAAAACATAGTATATACGGCTGAAAAAAGACATATGTCCATCCAGTTCAGCCTATTAGACTTGGTCAATTATTTAAAGGGGTTCTGTCATTAAAAAAAATTATATACTTACTGTGAGACACTGAAGGGGTTAATAGTGGACGGTCATTATGTTTCGCCTGGATTCAGGTATTACGCCCGCTAAGTGAAGGGAGTTTGTGTCTCAATACGTGAGACACGGGAAAAATCAGGGGTGACGTGATCTCCAGCAAAGTTAGTTGCTGGAGATGCTTTTTGGAAAACATGATTGGGCCTGTTTTTTTCTGGAATAGATGGCAGGCTTGGTAGTGGGGCTGTCCATTCCACCCCCTCCACGCCAGGTCTTATTATGAGGGATTAGCTCCTCAGTTGTAGAGGCTGGGTAATTACCCAATCCATAAACGTCTGCAAGCTGCAGACAGAGAGGAGGCCGCGTGCAGCTAGGAATGCTGGAAGCTGCTGGTCTCAAGGGACGCTCTATTCCTGACCCAGGAAAGAAATTGGACTTTACAAGTGTGTGGTTTTTGTGTGGCTACAACGAGCCATCCATATAATCAGGGACGGACTCTCTACCTGAGCTAACTCTCTCACATTACCTATTCCTCCCCAGGCAATCTACTTACCAGATCTTCACCTCCCCGATCTTCTCTTGTCTCCTGCAGTCCCAGGGGTCACCTCACCTCCATCTGGCTGATACTACTACTTCCTGTGAGGTTACGTACATTCACAGGCAGTCTTTTTCCTGCCCGGCAATGTACGTTACATCGCAGTTCCCAGCCCATTAGGGGCAGTGCCGAGCTCATGTGTGCTGTCTCTGCAATACATCAGCATTCCTTCCTAGCCAGTGAAGGCTACATCACAGGAATGAGACCTTTACTGACCTGCCTGAAAGGAGAATGTGAGGAATGCTGGCGCTTCATAACTGGCTGGCTTGCAGTGATGTGACCCAGGGGCACTGAAGAAGCTCAGCGAGCAGAAAATGCTGTAAGGAAACTGCCTGTGGAGGAATAGGGGGGTATAGAATTTTTTTATGACAAAATTCCTTTAAGGAAAATGATTAGAGATGAGCGAGCGTACTCGTCCGAGCTTGATACTCGTTCGAGTATTAGGGTGTTTGAGATGCTCGTTACTCGAGACAAGCACCACGCGGTGCTCGACTCCATTACATTACCTTCCCTGAGAAATTTGCGCGCTTTTCTGGCCAATAGAAACACAGGGAAGGCATTACAACTTCCTCCTGTGACATTCCAGCCCTATCCCACCCCCCTGCAGTGAGTGGCTGGGGAGATCAGATGACACCCGAGTATTTAAATCTGCCCCGCCCGTGGCTCGCCACAGATGCACGGAGAGAGAGATCAGGGAAAGTGCTGTCTTGCTGTAGCTGCTATAGGGAGAGTGTTAGGTGTTATATTTGTCTTCAAGAACCCCAACGGTCCTTCTTAGGGCCACATCTGACCGTGTGCAGTACTGTTGAGGCTGCTTTTAGCAGTGTTGCACAATTTTATTTTTTGTATATCGGGCGTGCAGACCATAGCGTCCTCAGTCTGCAGTCATTTTACAGAGTATAGGGGCAGTACTGGTGAGGCAGGGAAAGAGGTATACTGGCTATATAGGCAGTGGGCTTTTCCCCAAAAAGTGGAAAAAAATACTATATTTGGCCTGCCTGTGACTGTCTTCAGTTTACTGCGTGTCTGCTGGGGGGAGTAGTCGGTGATTAATACACAGCCTTGCGCATAATTGTTTCCTGGCTCTGCTGTGCGTTCCGTAAGCGAAGTCAGCCTCCAACTACAGGCCAATAAGCGGCACATTTAATTACAGCGTTCTGTTTCTGCTCTACTCGTAATATACCATGCTGAGGGGTAGGGGTAGGCCTAGAGGACGTGGACGCGGGCGAGGACGCGGAGGCCCAAGTCAGGGTGTGGGCACAGGCCGAGCTCCTGATCCAGGTGTATCGCAGCCGACTGCTGCGGGATTAGGAGAGAGGCAAGTTTCTGGGGTCCCCAGATTCATTTCACAATTAATGGGTTCACGCGGTAGACCTTTATTAGAAACTGAGCAGTGTGAGCAGGTCCTGTCGTGGATGGCAGAAAGTGCATCCAGCAATCTATCGACCACCCAGTCTTCTATGCCGTCCACAGCTGCAACTCTGAATCCTCTGGCTGCTGCTCCTCCTTCCTCCCAGCCTCCTCACTCCACGAAAATGACACATTCTGAGGAGCAAGCAGACTTCCAGGAACTGTTCTCGGGCCCCTGCCGAGATTGGGCAGCAATGGTTCCTCTCCCACCGGAGGAGTTTGTCGTGACCGATGCCCAACCTTTGGAAAGTTCCCGGGGTCCGGGGGATGAGGCTGGGGACTTCCGGCAACTGTCTCAAGAGCTTTCAGTGGGTGAGGAGGACGATGACCATGAGACACAGTTGTCTATCAGTCAGGTAGTAGTAATTTCAGTAAGTCTGAGGGAGGAGCGCACAGAGGATTCGGAGGAAGAGCAGCTGGACAATGAGGTGACTGACCCCACCTGGTTTGCTAAGCCTACTGAGGACAGGTCTTCAGAGGGGGAGGCAAGTGTAGCAACAGGGCAGGTTGGAAGAGGCAGTGCGGTGGCCAGGGGTAGAGGCAGGGCCAGACGGAATAATCCACCAACTGTTTCCCAAAGCGCCCACTTGCGCCATGCCACTCTGCAGAGGCCGAGGTGCTCAAAGGTGTGGCAGTTTTTCACTGAGAGTGCAGACGACCGACGAACTGTGGTGTGCAAGGTTTGTCGCGCCAAGATCAGCTGGGGAGCCACCACCACCAGCATGCGCAGGCATATGATGGCCAAGCACCCCACAAGGTGGGACGAAGGCCGTTCACCGCCTCCGGTTTGCACCACTGCCTTTTCCCCTGTGCCCCAACCTGCCACTGAGATCCAACCCCCCTCTCAGGACACAGGCACGACCGTCTCCCGGCCTGCACCCACACCCTCACCTCTGCTGTCCTCGGCCCCATCCAGCAATGTCTCTCAGCGCAGCGTCCAGCCATCGCTAGCGCAACTGTTTGAGCGCAAGCGCAAGTATGCCGCCACGCACCCGCATGCTCAAGCGTTAAACGTGCACATAGCCAAATTGATCAGCCTGGAGATGCTGCCGTATAGGCTTGTGGAAACGGAGGCTTTCACAAACATGATGGTGGCGGCGGCCCCGCGCTACTCGGTTCCCAGTCGCCACTACTTTTCCCGATGTGCTGTCCTAGCCCTGCACGACCACGTCTCCCGCAACATTGTACGCGCCCTCACCAACGCGGTTACTGCCAAGGTCCACTTAACAACGGACACGTGGACAAGCACAGATGGGCAGGGCCACTATATCTCCCTGACGGCACATTGGGTGAATTTAGTGGAGGCTGGGACCGAGTCAGAGCCTGGGACCGCTCACGTCCTACCCACCCCCTGAATTGCGGGCCACAGCTCGGTGCTGGTATCTGCGGCGGTGTATGCTTCCTCCACTAAACCACCCTCCTCCTCCTCCTACGCAACCTCTGTCTCGCAATCAAGATGTGTCAGCAGCAGCACGTCGCCAGCAGTCGGTGTTGCGCGGCGTGGCAGCACAGCGGTGGCCAAGCATCAGCAGGCCATGCTGAAACTACTCAGCTTAGGAGAGAAGAGGCACACGGCCCACGAACTGCTGCAGGGTCTGACAGGGCAGACCGACCGCTGGCTTTCGCCACTGAGCATCCAACCGGGCATGGTCGTGTGTGACAACGGCCGTAACCTGGTGGCGGCTCTGCAGCTCGGCAGCCTCACGCACGTGCCATGCCTGGCCCACATCTTTAATTTGGTGGTTTAGCGGTTTCTGAAAAGCTACCCATGCTTGTCCGACCTGCTCGGAAAGGTGCGCCGGCTCACCGCACATTTCCGCAAGTCCAACACGGACGCTGCCACCCTGCGGACCCTGCAACATCGGTTTAATCTGCCAGTGCACCGACTGCTGTGCGACGTGCCCACACGGTGGAACTCTACGCTCCACATGTTGGCCAGGCTCTATGAGCAGCGTAGAGCTATAGTGGAATACCAACTCCAACATGGGCGGCGTAGTGGGAGTCAGCCTCCTCAATTCTTTACAGAAGAGTGGGCCTGGTTGGCAGACATCTGCCAGGTCCTTGGAAACTTTGAGGAGTCTACCCAGATGGTGAGCGGCGATGCTGCAATCATTAGCGTCACCATTTCTCTGCTATGCCTCTTGAGAAGTTCCCTGCAAAGCATAAAGGCAGACGCTTTGCGCTTGGAAACGGAGGCAGGGGAAGACAGTATGTCGCTGGATAGTCAGAGCACCCTCATATCTATATCTCAGCGCGTTTTGGAGGAGGAGGTGGAGGTGGAGGAGCATGAAGAGGAGGGGGAAGAGACAGCCGGGCCCACTGCTGAGGGTACCCATGCTGCTTGCCTGTCATCCTTTCAGCATGTATGGCCTGAGGAGGAGGAGGAGGATCCTGAAAGTGATCTTCCTAGTGAGGACAGCCATGTGTTGCTTACAGGTACCCTGGCACACATGGCTGACTTCATGTTAGGATGCCTTTCTTGTGACCCACATGTTACACACATTCTGGCCACTACAGATTACTGGGTGTACACACTGCTTGACCCACGGTATAAGGAGAACCTTTCCACTCTCATACCCGAAGAGGAAAGGGGTTCGAGAGTGATGCTATACCACAGGACCCTGGCGGACAAACTGATGGTAACATTCCCATCCGACAGCGCTAGTGGCAGAAGGAGCAGTTCCGAGGGAGGAACACTCTCCAAGGCCTTTGACAGCTTTATGGCTCCCCAGCAAGACTGTGTCACCGCACCCCAGTCAAGGCTGAGTTGGCAGGAGCACTGTAAAAGGATGGTGAGGGAGTACGTAGTCGATCGCATGACCGTCCTCCGTGACGCCTCTGCCCCCTACAACTACTGGGTGTCGAAGCTGGACACATGGCCTGAACTTACGCTGTATGCCCTGGAGGTGCTTGCTTGCCCTGCGGCTAGTGTCTTGTCAGAGAGGATGTTTAGTGCGGCTGGGGGAATCATCATGGATAAGCGTACCCGCCTGTCAACCAACAGTGCCGACAGGCTTACACTCATAAAGATGAACAAAGCGTGGATTTCCCTTGACTTCTCTTCTCCACCAGCGGACAGCAGCGGTACCTAAACAATACGTAGGCTGCACCCGCGGATGGAAGCATTGTTCTCTATCACCATAAAAAATGGGGACCTTTTTGCTTCATCAATCTGTGTATTATATTCATCCTCCTCTTCCTGCTTTCTTCTCCTGAAACCTCACGTAATCACGCCGAACAGGCAATTTTTCTTAGGCCCACAAGGCTCAGTCATATTACTTTTGTAAACAATGTTTATACGTTTCAATTCTCATTAAAGCGTTGAAACTTTCACCTGAACCAATTTTTATTTTAACTGGGCTGCCTCCAGGCCTAGTTACAAATTAAGCCACAGTACGCTAAGCGATTAATGGGTTTCACCTGCCCTCTTGGTTGGGCATGGGCAATTTTTCTGAGGTACATTAGTACTGTTGGTACACCAATTTTTGGGGGCCTTCGCCTACAGTGTAATCCTAGTAATTTTTATGGGCTTCGCCTGCACTCATGGTGCAGCATGGTGTGTGGGGTTGGCCTACACTTTTGCTACATAAATGTAACTGGGGCCTGTCTTGACTGCTACTACTACTGAAATGGAACTAATACTGTGCTCCCCCTATACTGCTGCTAGTGATATGTTACTGGGGCCTGTCTAGACTGCTACTACTACTGAAATGGAACTAATACTGTGCTCCCCCTATACTGCTGCTAGTGATATGTTACTGGGGCCTGTCTAGACTGCAATTACTACTGAAATGGAACTAATACTCTGCTCCCCCTATACTGCTGCTTTAAAATTGTTACTGGGGCCTGTCTTGACTGCTACTATTACTGAAATGGGTGGTTGGGCAGCATGTTACCCAGGAGAAGTGGCAGCGGAGTGTCAAGCAGGCAGTGATTGTGCTTTGTTGGAGGTAGTGTGGTGCTTAGCTAAGGTATGCCATGCTAATGAGGGTTTTTCAGAAGTAAAAATTGTTGTGGGGGGGGCCCACTCTTGCCGCTATTGTGGCTTAATAGTGGGACCTGAGAACTTGAGATGCAGCCCAACATGTAGCCCCTCGCCTGCCCTATCCGTTTCTGTGTCGTTCCCATCACTTTCTTGAATTTCCCAGATTTTCACAAATGAAAACCTTAGCGAGCATCGGCGATATACAAAAATGCTCAGGTCGCCTATTGACTTCAATGGGGTTCGTTACTCGAAACGAACCCTCAAGCATCGCGGGAAGTTTGACTCGAGTAACGAGCACCCGAGCAGTTTGGTGCTCACTCATCTCTAAAAATGATCCAATATCACATGTCTGTGACTGGCAAAAGTTTGTAAACCTTTGCTTTCTGTGTCTGATGTGACCCTCTTGTGCAGCAATAACTGCATCTTAACATTTCTGTAACTATCCATTAGTGCTGCACATCAGCTTGGAGGAATTTTTACCCGATTTCTCCATACAAAACAGCTTCAAGTGTTAGGTTGGTGGGTTTCCTCCCATGAACTGCTGGCTTCGGGTCTTTCTACAACATACCCATACAGCTATCACTGACTGGCTGCATGTCTCCTTTTATACACAGGAATATAGCAAATTCTGAAGGGTTCACAAACTTTCAAGCACCACTGTAACTATTGGTGGGGAGTCATTTTAAAACAAGATTAATAGCCCTTTCTTTTATGATGAATCTATACTCCTGGTTTAAGGGCGAGCACCCACTGGCGTTTGCGTTTTCCGCGGGGAAAAAACGCAGCGTTTTCGCCGCGTTTCCCGCGTTTTCCGCGGCGTTTTTCGCGGCGTTTTTCGCGGCGTTTTCGCGGCTTTTCCATTAATTTCCATGGAGAAAAGTAAGGACACATATGCAACTGACAGCTCCTATGTTAAAAACGCAAACGCAACGCAAAAAAAACGCCAGTGGACAGGAACACATGTTATCTCTATGCCTGTGCAGGAAAAACGCAAAACGCAGGTAAAAAAACGCCAGTGGGTGCTCGCCCTAAGGATGTCAAAAGTATGAAATATATTATAGCTTTATTTAATAACTGAATTAATTTTTTTTATTGATGTCTAGTCAATAGAGATGAGCGAGGGTACTCGGAAAAGCACTACTCGCTCGAGTAATTTGCTTTATCCGAGTATCGCTGTGCTCGTCCCTGAAGATTCGGGTGCCGTCACGGAGCGGGAAGCTGCAGGGGAGAGCGGGGAGGAACGGAGGTAAGATCTTTCTCTCCCTCTCTCCCGCCCGCTCTCCCCTGCTCCCCGCTGCGACTCACCTGTCAGCCGCAGCGGCACCCGAATCTTCAGACCCGAGCACAGCGATACTCGGATAAAGCACATTACTCGAGCGAGTAGTGCTTTTCCGAGTACGCTCGCTCATCTCTACTAGTCAACTTGGGATACATATGACATCCAACAAGACCACTAGGTCTTCTTTCTGTGCAGTGTAGTTTTATTAAATGCTCAACTACTACATATACCAGTGCAACACCTCATAGGGATGACCCTGGGCACCTGGCTAACATGAAGAGCTGGGAGAGATATCTGTATAGCACCGCTCGTGGACTGGGAGCACTCAAGAGGAGGAAGGGGGGTAGGGGTCATTCCGCAGACACTCTTGCAGACAATTATTAAAAGGAAGGCTTAAACAAATATCACCCCACATGGCAGGTGCGTGGGTGTGTCTCAGCAGTGTACCTCTGTGCAGTGATCCTAACTCTGGACGGTCGCACAGGAAAAACCTGTGAACTGGTACTTGTGCGATGTGTTCCTCTATACAGAACTATTGGATTGCCCTCTCTCTCTCTCTTGGATGGTGGGACTCACTCCATTCACATCCAGACTTCCCTAGCTATGGGATATCGCTCCTACTCTTCCATCTTCACCTACATGGAAGCTGAAGGTGCTTCCATGCGGCTTTGTGTTAGCACTCTCTCAGTAGACAAGATGGAACTACTTTCTCGCTCTCAATCGCTCCTATTTATACCTTCACTCATACCACATGACATGACAAACTGATACATCTACATGCAGGCAATGTTTTTATTACTGGTAACCTCTCAAGCGCTGCAGCTGTGCAACACACACACTGGATATGACAGAACAAGCTTTCCACAGTGCATCTACATAGGACAAACATGTATGACATTTATGGAAGGGACCAGAATGATGTTCTGGGCCACTACACAAGTCAAAGGATAAAACATGAATGTATAGAAATATTCCACTGTAGATCACCCTTCTTCTTTCTCTCCTTGTGTGTCTTTTGTCTTGTCATATTTTGTATGGGCATAACCATTTTGAATTTTATGACCTTAGTGAACATCTTAACCCCTTGCAATCCAATTTTGGATTCAGGGTTTCCTAGGGGGTTTTCTCTTTCTGCAATTATACAATGGTGCCATCTGCTGGCTAGAGCCAGTACTATGGCATGTGACATGCTGGAGAGGCCCCCGGCAACAGAGCGGCCAGTAATCTACAGTAAGAATACCCTGCCGGACGTCTTCCTACAGTAGAGCTGTACAGCCTTCAATCAGAATGTCTTTAGATGTCAGACAGTGGGTTGGAAAGGGTTAAATTGAGCTTAAATTTAGGCTGATTGTCCTTTTATACAAGCAGGTAATCTGCCCATGCTAATGAGTATGTATGTCAGCAGGGTTACCTTCGTATACATGGAGAAATTATCTGCACTATGTGTACAACTGATGGTTAACACAACCATTCATACCCATACAGCTGTAATTGATAGGCTGCACATCTCCCTAATTACACAGTGAGATGTGCAGCCGAGCAACAAGCATTTATGTGTTCACATAAATGAGCTAATTAGCCGACAGACAAGCATTTCCTCGGCTGATCGTTGGTCTTATTACAAGGACAGATTGTTAGGCAAAGAAGCATTTGGAGGAATGCTCAGACCCGATAATCAGTCCTTTAAAAGGACCTTCATTCTCTGATCTAATGGTTTATATGATGTTCCACTCTAAAAGTATAGTTGGATTTGCAATATTTACCCTGCACTTGTCCTGTGTAAAAGCACAAAACACAGACACTAGAATTTGAAACACAAAAGATTTTATTTGCATACATTTGTTACTTCCAGTGTGACATTGTATTCGATTATTTGTATACATATTTGACACTTTGATTGCCCAATAAAAAACATACAGTTAAAAAAAAATGTTTTCATAGTCAGTATATTATTTGAGAGTACTCAAAGCATCTGCCAAGAGAACACCATGGAAGCAGCAGAATGCCACTTGTCTCACTACTTATACATTCCCATATAATTATTATTTTTGTATTACTTTTGTTGTCCATTGGCAATCATAGGCTCTGTATTGTACCCCAATTATACCTAATATGGCATCTCTACAATATAGAAAACACTGATGTTTACTATAAAACACGAAGGTTATATACACTTGATAAATATGACGTACAGAATGCTTTTCTTGGTGGCTAATATACAATATAAAACCATGATGGCCATATGTTCAGCAAAGAGCCCATTTATAATTTTATACAACAGAACGGATAAGCTGGTGGCCTGTATAGTATCATTACCCGAAGTCTTGTGTCAAAACATTTTCAGTGTTTCCAAACCAAGCACCCCTAATATATCCCTACTGGAAAATTACATGAAAGGAACCTTGAAGGCTATGATCAAGCATTGTACTGGCTGTATTGAAATCACAGTTTAACCACCGAGACGTGGCCTGAACCCCTAGGGATGTATACTATCTGCGATACATGTTGCACAATTTGATAACCTGTTACTTATTATGGTAGATTGTTTAACTAATTTTTTTCCTTATTCTAACCCTTTCCAATCCACTGACTGACCTCTGAAGACATTATGATTTAAGGCTGTACAGCTCCGATGTTGGAAGACATCCGTCGGGGTTCTCTTACTGTATATTGGCAGCCTCTCTGCTGTCTGAGGCTATTCAGCGTGTCACCTCATGCAGTACTGGCTTCAGTCAGAAGATAGCGCCGTTCTATAACGGCAGAAAAGAAGTAAACCCCCTAGGAAAACCAGGATCCAAATTGGATTGGAAAGGGTTAAAGCACACGTTTTTGTACAGAAGGTCTATCGTATTTGTAATAGGTTTGTGCATTAAAAGATAAGATTTCATTGAAGAATGTTAGTATATTGGGCTTTCAAGAGTTTCTGGTGAAACAAATGTTTCTTCAGTTAATGCTTACAATGTGAGTATAGCAATAGAGCAAATGAGGAGCATGCAAGCAACACATACTTTTACCATTGTTCATTCCATCACACTTTATCTTACCTTTCACCCCATATGTACGTGTCTTGAAACTGACTCCGAGTTGGGAAAGAACAGGCTGATGAAATAAAATATATTTTAAAAAAAAGAAAGAAAAGAAAATTAACAGTCCGTAAAGTTTTATAAAATAAAGCAATAATATTTGTAACAGCGGTCACACCAGAATTCTGGTCTAATCTCATACAATTGGGCATTTACATGACTTTTGATTTGGGTGCGACTTAGAGGAGGGGGTGGGACCACCATCGCTCCATCGAATTCAATATAATGTACGCCAGATTATGGTGTAAATTATAGCGAAAATCTATTCCAGGTTTTACTCAACTTAGATTTTAGGAGGAAGTATATGGACGGCGCAAGATGTGATAAATGTATTGCACTTCTTAGCACATAACACAATTCCTTGTGCAAACAGTATAAAATACAAATCTACATTGTACACTACAGATCATTGATGTCAATGCACTCCAAAAAAGGCAAATACACATGCGCTGTACTCAAACACATTTGGGGAAGGTTAATGAAGTGGTCTAAGAAAACAGCCCTCTTTGTTGATGCAGCGATCACGGTACTTATTTGTCTAAATAAATCCATATTCGTCGCAAACTAGGGTGATGTATGGAAATGAATAGCTGCAGTGTATGTACATCACATCTACAAGGCAACAACAGCAAAACACTGAAACACCTATTTTCAAACAATCAGTCTTTTAAATGAAACGTAGGCCTCATGTCCACGGGGAAAATCAGGCCCGCCGCGGATTCTCCATGCAGAATCCCGCAGCGGGTCCATCCTTTCTTGCGGACATGAGGCCTAAAAAGAAGATTTTCTTACCTGTCCGGACGCTGCAGATCTTCCCTCCGTCGCGGCCGGATCTTCTGTCTTCGGCCAGGCAGATGTGCTCGGCACGCCGGCAGCGTGCCGCGTGCATGCGCCGTGCCCTTTTTTTTTTTTGAACTCCTGCTTTCTGCGCTTCCGCACCGGAGAGCAGGAATTCAGCTGCGGGTGTGCTGCGGATCCGGACAACTTCCATAGGCTTCAATAGAAGCCTGCGGGAGCCATCCCCGCTGGAGACCCGCACTAAAATGGAACATGCTGCGGATAAACCGCACACGCAATCCGTGCCTCAGGGAAAAATGACATCTGCAGGTATTTAATTACCTGCGGGTGTCCAATGCCTCCTTATGGGGCACGGAGGATCACGCGTCTGGGTGACCCGCTGCGGATCTGTCCCCGTGGACCATGGCCTTAGTCTCTACCTGAAAAGGTAGGAGGATATACATTTATCCCTTTACATCATTTTTGGAATTGGAGGTATGTTTTCCTAAACTCATTCATCAAACAGTATACTAAAAGCTTATAAGTCCTCCTTATGGAAGCTGTTGACAGAGAGAATCTTATATCACTATCTATGCAGGGAATTTGTGGCTCTATATCAGGAGAACAAAGCTCCAACTCCTAAATGTTATAGAATCTCCCAGCACATACTACTAACATAGTATTGTAAGATGAAAAAAGACGTGTCCATCCAGCTCAGCCTATTTTCTGCAGTGTTGATCCAGAGGAAGGCAAAAAAACTTCTATGAGGTAGAAGCCAATTTTCCTCATTTTAGGGGAAAAAAATATTTCCCGACTCCAATCTGGCAATCAGAATAATCCCCAGTTCACCGACTCTTCTGAAGTAATTGGGGGCTATAATGTGTAATATTATAAGAAAGGCTTCTAGGCCCCTCTTAAACTCTTTTAGTGAATTCGCTATCACCACATCCTCAGGCAGAGAGTTCCATAGTCTCACTTCTCATACAGTAAAGAACCCATCTGTGTTAGTGTAGAAACCTTCTTTCCTCTGGATGTAGAGGATGCCCCCTTGGTACAGTCACAGTCCTCGATATAAATAGATGATGGGAGAGATCTCTGTATTGACCCCTGATATATTTATACATAGTTATTGGATTGCCCCTCAGCCATCTTTATTCTAAAGTGAATAACCCCAATTTTGATAGCCTTCTTGGGTATTATAGTCCACCCATTCCATTTACAACTTTAGTTGCTTGCATTTGTACTCATTCGAGCTCTGATATGTCCTTCATAAGTACTGGTACCCCAAACTATACACTATATTACATATGTGGTCTAGCCAGTGACTTGTAAAACAATGTTCTCATCATGTGCCCCTAGACCTCTTTTGATGCACCCCATGATCCTATTTGCCTTGGCAGCAGCTGCCTGACACTGGTTGCTCTAATTAAGTTTACAGTTACCTAAAATCCCCAAGTCCTTTTCCATGTCAGTTTTACTCAGTGGTTTCCCATTTAGTGTGTAACGGTGACATGTATTTCCTCTGCGCATGTGCATAACCTTTTATCAGTGTTAAACCTCACGTATCACTTTTCTACGCAAACCCCTAACATATCCAGATCCATTTGCAACCATATACTGTCTTGTATTAATTACTTCATTTTTGTATAATCTACAAATATTGATATTTTACTGCACAATCCTTCTACCAGGTCATTAATTAATATATTTAAAAGAATAGGGCCTAATGCTGACCCCTGTAGTACCCCACTAGCAACGGTGACCCATTTATAACCACCCTCTGCTTTCTATTACTTACCAATTACACACATTCTCGCCCAGACCAAGCATTCTCATTTTATATACCAACCTTTTATGCGGCCCAGTATCAAACACTTTGGAAAACTCCAGATACGCCAGATCCAGTGATTCTCCCCAGTCCAGCCTAGAACTTACCTCCTCATAGAAGCTGATGAGATTGCTTTCACAGAAGCGATCTCTCACAAACCCATGCTGATATGGAGTTATACAGCTAAGAAGTGCATGTTGACATGTACATAGTTCTCGAAGGGGTTAAACAATCATTTTCCATGTGCCCTTAGGTGATATTCATGTCAGGTACCGTTTGAAACTCCTGTTGCTGATTTCTGTGATGAAATAGTAAAGCTTGATGCATTATTTCGTCAAGGGGAAAATACTAGACAGCTGGATGAAAACTGAATAGAGCCCATAATAGTCAATGGGATCGGTTCGGCGCTGTTCCATTATAAGATACATCCATTTGGCCCAGGGATTATGTTACTCTGCTCCCATTATGGAGCAGGAAAAGGCTTTCCATAGCACATGTGTGAATGAGTCCTATGGAGAAATGGAGGTAATAGATGGAGGACACACTTCTCTTAATCAGAGTATATCTTACTTTTGCATAAAACATTGACACTGAGTGAGTTTACACATGTTTCTTTCACATGAGTCTCTTAGCATGAAATTGTAAATCTTAACAAATTAGAGCATCTTAGAACAACTTATTCCACTGATTTTCTGTTATTAATTTGGTGCGGTGACCTTGCATTATATCCCTTTCTGGAAAATGTATTTCTCGTGAGTTTCTGGGAAAGTCACTAAAAAATCCCAGCTGGCCATTATTATGTAAATAGCTCTACATGAAAAGAAATTGAATCATTCTCCATTTTTCTAAGACATATCTCTTAATCAGTATGACTGCTGAAATGGACTATGCTTTCTCTACATCCAACACCTATCTTCTTGATAACCTGCCACATTTACATATATCTAAACTATGATTTCGTTTACTGTTTGTTGCAACCGAAAAAGTCTGCAAATGCTTGGATCAATGATCCCCAGGTATGAATGTGTTTTCAGAACCATCTGCTCATTACATTTGATTTGGCACAAAATCCAATTTGGAAAATTCATAGCCAGTGACTCCTCTCCTTTTCAATCACTACTTCTCATCGGAGTAAATGTTTTCCTATTTTAAATTCTTAACACACACTCAATAAATATTAATGGGAAATAATAGGAGGAATATGAACACCAAGGTCAGCCTTAGCGGTGTGCAACCTGATGATTGCAAAGGGCGCATCCTCCTCCCCCTGTGAAAGGGGTGCCACACAGCCGTCCGCCAGTCATTAGCAAAGAGTAGAGTGCCAGGAGTTGTGGGAGCGCTGGAGCCACTCTGAGAACATCTCCTTCCTGCGTCTTCATCTCCGTGATGTACTTTCCCTCAGCACTTCCTCTCCATTGGCTGTATCCATGTCTCATAATAGGGGGTGCTTGCCCCTGCATAGTTTTACGTCACAATTGTTGTGCTTTTGCACAAAATAAGGGCAAAAAGGCTACAGTGTTTCCCCAAAAATAAGACAGTGTCTTATATTACTTTTTTGTTCAAAAAGGTTTAACTTTTTTACATGAATAGCTGCCTGGACACTATTTAAATTGACTTTTTAAATTAACTGTTAGCAGGGCTTAATTTTGGAGTAGGGCTTATATTTCAAGCATCCTCAAAAAGCCTGAAAAATCATTTTGCATCCTCAAAAATTCTGGAAAATCATGCTATGTCTTATTTTCAGGGTATGTCTTATTTTCAGGGAAACAGGGTATTACCCAGGCAGCTCAGAGGAGGAGGACTGTGAGTTGGTTGTCTATGCGTGTGTGATTGGCACACTGCTTCACCTTCCTACTGATCTTTGTTCTGGAACCATGTTTGCTTACTTCATTCTAGTACTGTATACATTTACTTAGCATAGTTCTGGTACGGTATTTATTTACCTTGTTCTGGTGCCATATTAATTTACTGAGATTGGTTCTCATACTATATTTTCCATGTTTAGTTCTGGTGCCATATTTATTTCCTGAGCTTGGTTCTGATTCTGTATTTATTTACTGATCTGTTCTTTGGTAAGTACAGTACTATCTTACCTCTTGCGCGGACATAATATATATGCACACTGCTACTGCTCACAAGTGTAAGGCATATAGTTTTCTTTTCTGCCATCTAACCTAGGGTCCTGTTTTCCTTGAGGATCTGGTCACATTATTAGCATGTAAGTATCTAAAATGAGTAAATTAGAGTTTTACCAGTCACATACTATAAGTAGGTTGTAAAGCTGTTGTCGCGGCTTGTCGGTCACGAAAGTGGCGTGGCATAGTGGTTACGATGCAGGACACTGGCTAAAACACATTGTGCGGGGGTGCTGGCTGAAATCTACCTGGATGCTGCATACTGGTGTGCTACCTGTGAGGGAGGGTTTGGGGTGTAGTTCCTTATCTGTTCTACCTATCAGCAGGTGTGTAGGGCTTTATATTCCTACCCCTCCCATTCTCCCTTGCTGTTTATTTCAGTTCAGTTGGAGGTGTAGTTAGAGCAGGTTTAAACCTCTATCCTGGGTGAAAGCCTTCCACATTCAGTTAAGTGTTAGTTTTCTTTCCTTTTGCTTTTGTTAGCCTTTACATAGTTTCTTTGTGTTGTTTATTGCATCTATCCAGGTGTCTTATCAGGGATAGTCAGGTCCTAGGTGAAGACCATGGGTCTGTCCTTGCCAGGATGCCTACCCCGCATTTAGGCAGGGGTTTGTAAGGGACAGGTTTCTCCATCTAATTTTGCCTGGAGTGATGTAGTCTGTTTCAGCATAGTATTGTGTGTGTTTTTTGCGTTTTAGTGTGAACGGCGCCCTGCGTTCGTGCTGGGCATGGTGCTCTTGTGCCGCATGAATCTGACAGTTGGTTATGGATCATTGAAGATTGGGGCCTAGCATCATGCTTTTTATACTAGTTCCCTGATTAAAGGAAACCTGTAACAAATGATGGCAGCCCTATTCACAATTATGTTAAAAGGTTGGAGGTGATTGGGTGACAGAGGGAGCCTCCCCCTTTGTCTAGCATTGACTGAGGCAAAAATCTAAAACTCTATAACCAGGTCAACCAATATACCAAGTGTCATTTATACTAGTGTTTTCTACATATGTGGCAGAGGGTCCCGTTGTAGTACCGCACTGTCATCTATATATATAAAAATGAATGTATGTATGTCTGTCCTTTATGCATTACTACACCATTCATATAATCGCCATGAAACTTTGGGAAGTTGTTGAGTACACTCCTGGGAAGATTACTGGCATAGTGCATCTATCCTACGATAGGTGGCGCGCGTGCAAGCATCGTCGACAGTTATGCCCCCCAGACAAAGATCGTTCGATTTCCATTACAAGCACGAAAGCAAAAGGCATTTCGAGCAACAGGATGCGTGTTGAACTACAAAATGATGCATCCGCCGAACGTTTCGCAAGACAATTGCTGGATATTGAGAATGCTAAGGTAAAATGAAAGCTTTGCTGTGATTGGTTGCTATTTCTTATACTGCTGAGGCAACATGAAAGCTGTGCTGTGATTGGTTGCTATTTCTTATACTGCTGAGGTAACATGAAAGCTGTGCTGCAATTCGTTGTTATATATTATACCACTGAGGTAACATGAAAGCTGTGCTGTGATTGGTTGCTATATATTATACTGCTGAGGTAAAATGAAAGCTGTGCTGTGATTGGTTGCTACTTATACTACTGAGGTTACATGAAAGCTGTGCTGTGATTGGTTGCTATATATTATACTGCTGAGGTAAAATGAATGCTGCGCTGTGATTGGTTGCTATTTTTTATATTGCTGAGGCAAAATAAAAGTTGCGCTGTGATTGGTTGTTATTTCTCTTACTGCTGAGGTAACATGAAAGCTGCGCTGTGATTGGTTGGTATATATTATACTGCTGAGGTAACATGAAAGCTGCGCTGTGATTGGGTGTTATATATTATAAAGCTGAGGTAACATGTAAGCTGCGCTGTGATTGGTTGTTATCTATATATATAAAAACGAGTGTATGCATGTCTGTCTTCGCAGCAACGCGCGACAGGTAAGCTAGTCTATATATATAAAATTGAATGTATGCGTGTCTGTGTGTGTGTGTTTGTCCTTTATGCGCTACTACACCATTCATCCGATTGCCATGAAACTTTGGGAAGTTGTTGAGTACACTCCTGGGAAGATCATAGGCATAGTAAAACTATCCTATGATAAATGGCGCGCGTGTGAGCATCGTCGACAGTTACACCCCCCCCACGTAGATCGTTCGATTTCCATCACTGCCACTAATTCTCTCACTTCGCGATGTCATAGAAACTTGAAATTTGGCACGAGCATTGATTATGTCATAAATAGGAAAAGTTAATGGGTCCCAACTCGATTATTCAATTCTAAGCGCCAGAGAATTAGCGTCCAAATTTTACGTACGGAATCTAATTTTCTCGCTTCCCAATGTCATGGAAACTTGAAATTTGGCACAAGCATTGATTATGTCATAAATAGGAAAAGTTAATAGGTCCCAACTCGATTATTCAATTGTAAGTGCCAAAGAATTAGCGTCCAAATTTTACGTACGGAATCTAATTTTCTCGCTTCCCAATGTCATAGAAACTTGAAATTTGGCATGAGCATTGATTATGTCATAAGTAGGAAACGCTAATGGGTCCCAACTCGATTATTCAATTCTATGCGCCAAAGAATTAGCGTCCAAATTTTACGTACGGAATGTAATTTTCTCACATAGAAACATGAAATTTCGCACACGCATTGAATATGTCATAAATAGGAAAAGCTAATGGGTCCCAACTCGATTATTCAATTCTATGCGCAAAAGAATTAGCGTCCAAATTTTACGTACGGAATGTCATTTTCTCACATAGAAACTTGAAATTTGGCACGGGCATTGAATATGTCATAAATAGGAAAAGCTAATGGGTCCCAACTCGATTATTCAATTCTTTGCGCAAAAGAATTAGCGTCCAAAGTTTACGTACGGAATGTCATTTTCTCACATAGAAACATGAAATTTCGCACACGCATTGAATATGTCATAAATAGGAAAAGCTAATGGGTCCCAACTCGATTATTCAATTCTATGCGCAAAAGAATTAGCGTCCAAATTTTACGTACGGAATGTCATTTTCTCACATAGAAACTTGAAATTTGGGACAGGCATTGAATATGCCATAAATAGGAAAAGTTAATGGGTCCCAACTTGATTATTCAATTCTAAGCGCAAAACAATTAGCGTCCAAATTTTACGTACGGAATCTAATTCTCTCACTTCCTGATATATATAAATGAATGTATGTCTGTCTGTCCTTTATGCATTACTACACCATTCATCCAATTGCCATGAGACTTTGGGAAGTTGTTGAGCACACTCCTGGGAAGGTTACTGGCATCCTACGATAGGTGGCGCGCGTGCGAGCATCGTCGACAGTTATGCCCCCCAGACAAAGATCATTTGATTTACATCTCAAGCACGAAAGCAAAAGGCATTACGAGCAACAGGATGAGTGTTCAACTACAAAATGATGCATCCGCCGAACGTTTCGCAAGACAATTGCTGGATATTGAGAATGCTGAGGTAAAATGAAAGCTGTGCTGTGATTAGTTGCTACTTCTTATACTACTGAGGTTGCATGAAAGCTGTGCTGCGATTCGTTGTTATATATTATACCACTGAGGTAACATGAAAGCTGCGCTGTGATTGGTTGCTATATATAATACCGCAGAGGTAACATGAAAGCTGCGCTGTGATTGGTTGCTATTTTTTATATTGCTGAGGCAGAATAAAAGTTGCGCTGTGATTGGTTGTTATTTCTCTTACTGCTGAGGTAACATGAAAGCTGCGCTGTGATTGGTTGTTATATTTTATACTGCTAAGGTAACATGAAAGCTGCGCTGTGATTGGTTGTTATATATTATACCACTGAGGTAACATGAAAGCTCCGCTGTGATTGGTTGTTATATATTATACCACTGAGGTAACATGAAAGCTGCGCTGTGATTGGTTATCTAGATATATAAAAACGAATGAATGTCTGTCTGTCTTCACAGCAACGCGCAACGGGTACGCTAGTCTAATATAAAAAGCCTACAGGCTTTTTCTTGCACCACACGTTGACCCTTTTGCATGACCTTTGGTGGATGATTTTGGTGTCATTAGATTTGTGACATCCTCACTGTAAAATCATAAGATTGGAGTTTGATACATTGAGTGACCTGTCAGGCAAGGTCAAGTTTCTATGTTAAATCTAGCGGCGCTATTGTGCTTCAGCCAACAGTGCCGCTAGGAAGAGTCAAGTGTTATGGAATATTTTTTATTAACGGATTTAGTGGATCCACTGGACCAATCCATTAAGGCTGAGGGCTGTCCTGGAGTGGTTGGTAGCTGACTCCTCAGAAAGACGGACTGTAGTCAGGAATACAGACAGAACTGGGAAGGCATAGACAGAACTCAGAACCCAGGAAGGGAGACTGACCCTTAGCTGCAGGTAAGATGGCAGGACCCTACCTATAAGCGGAGCAATCACCCCGATAAAGGCGGCCCTGCGATGGCACACAGACAGACTCAGATGGGGGCTGGCACACAGACAGAACCAGACGGGGACTGGCACACAGACAGAAAGTAAATGTAAGAACAGATGCAGATTTGCAGGAAGCCTCATACACAACAGAAGGTACCCCCAGGGCAGAGAGGCAGACAATATCCAGACAAGACAGACATCAGACTGCAAGACAGAACCCAGAGAGCGGGTGGGCAGAGCTGACACAGACAGTAATGCCCAATAAACCCCACAGGTGAACTGAGAGGTAGAGACCTGGTTAACCCTGACAGCGCTGGTTAACCCTCTCAGCACTGGTTAACCCTCTCAGCACTGGACAGAAGCAGAAAGGAAGGGCATTACTAAGCGATGTTCATATCAAGTGCTTACCAGTTCGACTGCTGTATGTCCCCAAAACGTGGAAGACCAAACCATGGATGGGCGAACAACTCAAGACGAATCCCCGGCTCGACAGTTTTTAAACATTTACAACCATTTTTCCAAAAAGGTTATGTTCGCGTATCAAACATCGGGTCAATCTAGTAATGATGATGAGCTTTTTGGGGGGCAGGGAGGGAGAGTGGTGGGAGCTGTAACCCCTTAAATGAATTTCAAATGGCTGAAATGGTAAAATAATTGTATACTTACATTTAAAATTACGTAGCTCCAACATCTGGTCAGGACTAGAGATGAGCGAGCGTACTCGGAAAAGCACTACTCGCTCGAGTAATGTGCTTTATCCGAGTATCGCTGTGCTCGTCCCTGAAGATTCGGGTGCCGCTGCGGCTGACAGGTGAGTCGCAGCGGGGAGCAGGGGAGAGCGGGCGGGAGAGAGGGAGAGAAAGATCTCCCCTCCGTTCCTCCACGCTCTCCCCTGCAGCTCCCCGCTCCGTGCCGGCACCCGAATCTTCAGGGACGAGCAGGGAGATACTCGGATAAAGCAAATTACTCGAGCGAGTAGTGCTTTTCCGAGTACCCTCGCTCATCTCTAGTCAGGACATTTGATGAGATTCCTTAGTTGAATGTATAAAAAAAATGCAATTAACAGATAAAAACAACAAAAATATACGTAATTAAAGCATGTGAAACAAGAAAGCAACACCGAATGACATTAGGATCTGTTCACATTTGCATTAGGCTTTCTGTTATCCTGTTGTGTTAGGGGAGCAGGAGAACAGAATGCTGAATGATTGGTGCTGGATGGACCCCATTGACTATAATGTGGTCCATCTGAGTACCGTCATGCCCTCCGGCATATTCCAGGACAAACAAGCACAACATGCTATTTTGGACCTGTACTGGAGGCTCCGATGCAAAAGTAAACAGACCCTAAGTATCTTTTATCATAAAAATTATGTGCCTGGGCATCACAGTCATTTTCATGCTTGAAGCCATCAAATGTGACTTGATACCTCGCAGAGTTCAAAGTGTGGTCAGGTTTGGAAAGAAATTTCCCAGATATGCTTTTAGTATAACAAATCATTCACTAGAGGGATAGCCATGATATAGCATTCTATGGCAGACTAATTGTCTAGCTAATCTGTTATTTCAAGGCAAAAGGCTAAAACAATTAATGCAAGAGTGTTGTACCACTAAATTCTGAAGGAAGAATAAAGAAACCATTTATTTTGTCCTTAAGTCACCGTAACCCCTATGTCTGTTATACTTACCTACAAGTAAATCTTCTGGAGAAGAAAACTTCTTCATCTATTAATTAGGAATCTAGTCTAAGAATTCCATGATTTCTAGGGTGCTTTTGCAGCTAATGATAAAGACCTGCAAAGTGTTTCTGTTAGTAGATACTAATACTGACTCGCTGTTTTATTCAAGAGGATTTCTTCCAGTATAAGATAGTATATAAAATAAACTCCAGTACTGTGCAAAAGTGTGGAAAAAAGGCTGCAAAGTAGGCTTTTTATAGTAGTGTCTGATTCCAAATTTATTCAGCACCAGGACAACGACCCCAAACATACAGCCAATGTCATTAATAGCTTTTTTTTTACTTGTTTTATTGAAGTATGTACATTCCACATACAAGCAAAGCACAACAAATCAGAAATTTAGTACATGAAACACAATAATTTGGTGCACAGAAAGAGCAAGGGAGGGGAGGGAGACCTAACCCCCCTCAGCAATTACCACAATTGAGCAACCAGAATTAACATGGTCAACATAAATCCAGAGGATCACGAGTCTCATCTTGAAATGGACTAGCTATCAGAAGCCCCTCTAGAGTACTGATATTGACGAAGAGAACAAGTGTGGAGCATAACAAGTGAGAGGGGAATTGCACCACTGACCCCATACTTTCTTAAACTTTTCAGGACATTGACGTCCTTTATAGACCAAATATTTAAATGGCGCGACTGAATTTACCAGTTTTCTCCACGTAGACAATGAGGGGTTTTTCCGGTCCATCCATCGTAAGCGATCGTTTTCCTGGCTAAGAACAGAGTTTCCCTTAGGAATATTCTTATCTCCTGTTGCCAGATTTCTTTATCAAGTAGCCCAAACAGGCAAATCTCAGGACTCAAAGGTACAGGAATTCCCAAGATCTCAGAGAGGAGGCTCGTGACCTCTCCCCAAAAATCCTGAATGGCAGGGCACTCGCAGAACTTATGCCAAAAATCATCATTCCCAGAAGAGCCCCGAATACAGTTCTTTGATGACACTCTACTCATTGAGGGTGACTGACCACCCACTAGCGTTTTTTTTTCTGCTGCGAATTTGCTCCTATTTTTTCTTCCAATTGTCAATGGGACTTTCTAATGTTAAAAACGCAAAGTTGCGTTGCGTCGCGATGCGTCGCGTTGTGCTGCGTCGTGTTGCGGTTTTAACATTAGGAAGTCCCATTGACAAATGGAAGAAAAAATAGGAGCAAATTCGCAGCAGAAAAAAAAACGCTAGTGGGTAGTCACCCTTAGGGCGAGCACCCACTGGCGTTTTTTTACCTGCGTTTTGCGTTTTGCGTTTTTCCTGCACAGGCATAGAGATAACATGTGTTCCTGTCCACTGGCGTTTTTTTTGCGTTGCGTTTGCGTTTTTAACATAGGAACTGTCAGTTGCATATGTGTCCTTATTTTTCTCCATGGAAATTAATGGAAAAGCCGCGAAAACGCCGCGAAAAACGGCGCGAAAAACGCAGCGAAAACGCGGAAAACGCAAACGCCAGTGGGTGCTCGCCCTTAGTGTAGCCTTGCAGGGGTAAGGTAGCATTGGTGTACAATGTATAGCTGTATCAGCTTATTACTTGCAGCTGGAAAAACAAATAAAGGTGATTCCAATACCTCTTGATAAGCATCATCTGTTAATGTAGGTATAAGTGTCCTCCATTTTCTTAGAGCTGGACGTGTTGCATGGGATATTTTGGCTAATATCAGATGGGAATATATTGCGGAAATGGGCCCCTAGGGCCTTGGCAATATACCAATTAAGGGGTAATGCAAGGGTTGGCAAATGAGAACTGCGTGTTTAATGCTTGTCTAACCTGTAGGTACCTATAAAAGTAGGTACAAGGCAATTCGTACTTAGTTTGTAATGGGTCAAAAGAAACAAGGGTATTCAACCTATATAAGTCCCCCGGTCTCTGTATACTGTATTGCCCCCATACACGTATGTCCTGCAGGGAGTACAGCTCTGAAAGTCCAGGATTATGCCACAGGGGTATATCTGCCACTATATAAGAAAATTTGCAGATAAAATTGGATTATCTCCAAATCTGCGAAGCCAGCCTTTTTAGCATTTTTACTTTGCAGCATTTTTCCACACCTGCCTAAGACCTTTGCACAGTACTCTATATCAGAAACACTGGTGTACATATGCCCACAGACAAAAGCCTATAATGCTATTACATGAGAATACATTGAAATATACTGTAATTGCAAAAGAATTTGCAAGGTTGCAAAGGTTGTTTATGCACACTACTGCATATGCATTTTATTGTCCAAAAGATAATTAAATGCTAAATGGAATCACTAAAATGTAAAACTTACAAAGATCAAATCCAGAATAGATCCATTGGTAGCCTTATACTCTTACCCAATACTCATGCTTCTGCAGAAATCCAAACTTTAACAAAAACTCAAGCATAAATGTTTAGTCTAAGCAAATGAAACTTCATCTGACTTTGTGTTTTTTGTCTTTTTCTATGGCATTAACATTTGTAACATCTGAGTGATACACAGGATCTAATAGCGCACACTTGGACTTATTTACTATTCAAAATACAACACTTTTCTCGTGCAGATTAGCCCAGGAAGCTGACTCGCATGCTTTGCACCACATTTACGACAATGCTTTTAGACATAGCTTTTGTGACTTGTTTTAAAACGGTGCATGGTCAAAATAGTGACAAAAACTGCTCCAAATTGCACCAAAATTTTGGCTCAATTTTTGATGCAAACTAAGCCAACTAGTCGATGGTCTGATCAGATAGTCCTAAAATTCGACAGACTTATTATTCAGCAGAGCCACTATGATAAAGTCGGAGTTATATTTTTATGTATTTGTTCTTTTCTATTCTTATTATCTATTGCCATTGGATTTACTAAGCTATTATTTCTATTCTTAGTAATGTGTGTGACCTAGGTCTTGGAGGAAAGAAACATCAAACATTGAAATTGCATTCACCCATGTGTATAAGGCCTAATTTAGTCACTAAATTAATGACTGATTTCACTGCAAGTGAAAAAACTCAATTTTTTGCATTTTTAGTATGCGGCTGTCTTCCAAGTGCAATTAGTTTTTCATGCGCATGAAAAAATGACAGGTGACCCACTTGATGTCTTTTCAAACTCCCAATAAAGTCAATGGGTGAGAGTAAAAAATGGAACACACTCACATGCCATACAAGTGCATTCTGGTTTTTTTTACACACACCCATAGACTAGAATTGGTGATTCTGGTTCAATCACACCAGAATAGCATTATAGGACTAGATGTAATTTTTTTTTTAGCAAGATACAAATCACTGATGACTGCTATCAGCGCTGCACACTGATTTTCTTTCAGCTGGTATCCCGCTGGCAGTTCTCAGCGGGACACCAGCTGAAAGCTCCGAGAACAATGCAGCTGTTTATATATACAAAACAGCTGCTTTGTTCTCAGAGCTATTGTGGTGGTATCCTGCTCCGCCTGCATAAACTCTTAAGTAGCTAATAAGCTTCTTAGAGTTATGCAAAGATGATTGCTCAAAGCTGTCACTCAAATCTCGTTTGAGCAATTTTTAAGCAATCATCTTCCAGTGTAAATGGGCATTAAGACACTACACCTCCTTTGATTAACCAGTGCTATCCACAATAGCAGTGCTGGGCAGTCAGAGCAGCATGTAGTGTCTTAGAATGCTAACATGCGTGGTCATTGATTGTGAGGTTAATTCATATCTACTTTCCTCATGTTGTGTATCATGTTGCTGCAATCTAGGGTTCCACAGAATGGTGAGGTCAAGATTTTGCAAGAAGCAATAGTCACCAATAAGATAGGAACCAAGACTTTCGGGAACACTATTATAGAGTGGGAGTGGGAAGCTTTGAACAACCTTTATTAACATTGATTTTTTTTTTCTTCAAAAATTCCTGATCCTGTGGATAGACTAAAGCATTCCCAGCAAAGATTATTTAGTATTCCCTGTTCATTTGATAAAACATTGTACGTTTTTTTTTCCTTTTCATTCCCTTTCTGTGATGAACTAAATTAGAATCTAAACAGTTTATGTACTACAGAGCTCTACATCTCTGCTTCTACAGATAAGTAATACTTTGGCAACTATATGGTTAAATCCTAAAATACCTCAAAGAGAGCGAAGTTCGTGTTGTTTATACAGGCACACCAGCTGATAGAAGAACACCAATATTCCCTGGAGAGTCCAGAAATAAATGATCAAGTTCTCTGTGCTCCTTTCCTCTCTGCCCCATTAGTCTTTTCTGTAACCTGCACTTGACCCTTTGGATCTTTGCTCTATAAAGACTTCATTCCATCCAGTGATAACAAGGCGATGCAGTCTGTGCTGAGGTCCAAACACTTCTCGAATGCATCAGTGCGATTGCCAAATGCAAAACCAGCAATATTTGAAGACAATTTCCAGAGGACATCTGTACACGTCAGCAGAGCAGAGCATATTACCATAGCTGTATTATATTAAACATATCTATATATATATATATAATATATATAGGCAAGGCAGTACACAAATTAGCCTGCAGAGGGCTTGAGTATAGACTTGATTGTGTGCTAATCAGCAGGAACAGCTGTATGGGGGTGTCCGGAGGAGTTAAAACCTCCAGACGCATTGAGTTCTACCGTGCTGAAAGCCAGAGCAGAGCTGCTAGAGCTACTCCCTCATAGAGAAGCTGGAGGGAGCCTAAAAGCCTGAGGTCTGTGGTAGACCAGGCTGCAGTACAGCCATGAGTCTGACAGGAAAGGACGCCCCTAGACTGATGCCTGGTTGGGTATGCTGATGGACAGTGCTGTGATGTGTAGTAGCGCTAGGCCACTGTGTTAGATAGAAGAGCATCTTATGTAAGTAAGTAGCAAGACAGCTAAGATTTTGTTTTTTTGTGTGGCAGGTGTGCACTTTGCCTAAAAAAGTGTGCAGTTTGTTACCTTTTGGTATTGTTTTTTGCTGCCATAATAAATGGACTTCCTAAGTTGCAACACCAAATTTGGCATGGACTTGGGTAACTGAGATGGAGGAAAGAAGGTGATCCTGAGTAGTGACTAATCCCCTATTTGTCATATATATATATATATATATATATATATGCCAACCTCAGGTTACTTGCTTATGGGATTGCCATCTAATCCATCTAAAACAGTGGGCACCTCACCCATAGTTACTCAGGACCACTGGAAGACTTGAAATTCTGGCTTCTGACAGTTTTATTTCACATAGCAAAAAGGGTGCAACATCACACACTGGAACATTGTACAATTTCAGGGTTTCTAACCTGCAAGGTCCCCATTACTATCCCCTAACCGAGGTGTCTAGGAGTCATCCTCCCCTATCATACACATGACAGGCCAAGTCTGGTCTTCGCTGGACCTCGGGCTCTCAGTTTCTGGTGCTGCTACTGCAGTCTGTCCCTCTGGCTTTCAGCAAGAAACTGAATGTACCTGGTGGTTTTAACTCCTACAGACACACCCATGCAGCTGTCCCTGCTGATTAGCACATAACAGGCCTGCTTTCACACACACACACATATATATATATATAAATATCTTTTATACAGCATAAAAGATGAGCGATGAAGCTCATCGCTCATTGTGCAGTTTAAACAGCCGCCGTTCAATAGCAAACAGCTGCTGTGTATCTGAATAGAGAGGGGTAAGGGAGCAAGAGGAGAGAAATCTCCTGCACTGCCCCGCCCCCCTGCTGACCACTCCGTGTGCGAGCCAGCTGTGCTAACTCCCATGCGGGAGCGCAGAGACACAGGGACGAGTGTCGGGCATTGTATGCCTGACACTCGTCCTGTGTAAAAGGGCTTTTAGACAGAGTTGCCCATAGAGACAAGTTAGCATTGTTTAGGGACAGTGGGGTCTTGTGTTGAAGGACAGTGACATGAAAAAATTAGGGAGAGAAATAGGAGAGCTAGTGTTAGCATTTTTTTGGTTGTTATTTCAATTCCATGCTATCTGCTCCAGTCTCCAGTTTCACTATATTCATTATATCATTATCATTCTTATCATCATCTGGTTACCATCACCCACTGCCCCTGTTATCCAATGATGAGTCCGTAGATGCATTTGTGGTCTTAGGGCGAGCACCCACTGGCGTTTTTTTACCTGCGTTTTGCGTTTTTCCTGCACAGGCATAGAGATAACATGTGTTCCTGTCCACTGGCGTTTTTTTTGCGTTGCGTTTGCGTTTTTAACATAGGAACTGTCAGTTGCATATGTGTCCTTATTTTTCTCCTAATGCACCCATGAATGTCAATGGAAATTAACGGAAAAGCCGCGAAAACGCCGCGAAAAACGCGCGGAAAAATCGCGGGAAACGCGGCAAAAACGCTGCGTTTTTTCCCCGCGGAAAACGCAATCGCCAGTGGGTGCTCGCCCTTATTGTGTTTATACATCCATATTATTTACAACCTGCAGTTGTTATGCTATTCAGCTGGTGTTATAAAACTAATATAATGTAGGTCCCCTTCATGCCACTAAAACAGCTCTGACCTGTCAAGGCATAAACTCCACAAGACCTCTGAAGGTGTGTAACATTAACTTTTTCAACAATTTGTGCTACAATAGCTCTTCTGTAGAATAAGATACATGGGCTAACCTTTCCTACCAATGTGCATCAGAGAGCCTTTGCGTCCCATGACCTTGTCTTTAGTTTACCAGGTGTCTTTCCTTGGACCACTTTTGGTCAGTATTAACCACTGAATGCAAGGAAACTCCCACAAGACCTTCTCTTTTGCAGATGGTTTGGCTCAGTCTTCTAGCTATCATAATTTGGTTCTTGTCAAAGTTGCTCATATCCTTACCCTTGCTCATTCTTCCTGCTTTCAACATATCAACTTCAAGAACTGACAGTTCACTTGCTACCTAAAATATCTCACCCCTTAACAGGCGCCATTGTCACAAAATAATCAATTCCCCTCAAGGAGATAATCTACCAACATATTGAGAATTTTGATATTGCGTGTAATTTTTTAGAATTTGGCCATGAAAATCAAAAATGAAAAATTTTCCAGTATTATGTAGTTTTAAACAAAACTATTTGTTACAGAATCTCTCCCAAGTAGAGTCATACCCCATTGGTGGTAGTAAACTGCTCTTTGGGCACATGGCAGGGCTTGGCCTTGAAGGAGTTTCATTTGGCTTTTAGCTGGTATGGTTTTCTGTAGAAATCCTAGAGAAGTGACCCCATTCTGAAGTCCGTGTAATTGGCTACTACCTTCTAACATGAGTGCATGAACCCAAGTTCACAGTCATTTTAAGACTTAAGAGGATCCACCCTGACAGTCTATGACTTGGAGAGGGAATTTTCTGCGTGTACTGTGTGAACTTTTGCTTTGCAGTTAATAACCTTCAGAGAAAATGTCTGAAAGCAGGGCTTTTTGTTTGCTATAAATATTGCAAAATATAGTTAGTAGTTACTTGTATTGCACATAAATTGTATGACATTTCCAAGAATCTGCTATTTCTCAGATTGTTTATATATTTTACTTCCACTGGGGAATGCAACCAAGACATTCCTGCAAATTATACTATAACAGTTCTTCTCACAATACTTCCAGATTCTTTCATCGGCATTGTCATGTATGAAAATGTATCTTTATTGCAATAAACTGTCACTTATATAGAACAATATTGGTGATTTTCTACTCATCTAATGCAATGATGCTATGATGAGGTGTAATTACCTAACATGCATGTTAGTGTTCCAGGTCTGCCCAATATGTCGTGTCAGACTAGGTTTAAACTACTGTGGTACTCCATGATTGGTTAAAGCTGGGCAAACCTGGTGATTTCAGCAAGATACAAGAATTTCAGTAAGGTCATACAACAATATATTGGGACGTTCACCTCTGCATGTTGGAACAAGCACGCACACTCCAGTGATCTATGTGTGCACGTTTATGAGCAGTCAGAGATACTCGTGTTTCCCCGAAAATAAGACAGTGTCTTATATTAATTTTTGTTCAAAAAGGTTTAACTTTATTACATTTGTAGCTGCCTGCAAACTATTTAAATTGACTTTTTTAATTAACTGTTAGCAGGGCTTAATTTTGGAGTAGGGCTTATATTTCAAGCATCAAAAAGCCTGAAAAATCATTTTGCATCCTCAAAAATTCTGGAAAATCATGCTATGTCTTATTTTCAGGGTATGTCTTATTTTCAGGGAAACAGGGTAGCTGTCTGCAAGATGTACATTCACCAGCTTTACACCAGTTATAAAGATGTCATAGGATGCTAAATAATAAAATGGCCAAACTGTGGCAAATTTATCAAAAACTGATCTGCCATTTCTGCCACTTAGTGGGTAAAATGTCAAGCACCAGGTCATCGATAGCACCTCATGGAAAAAAAACATTGCTTGCAGCAGTCGCACCAAGTTGATTGGTAGGGAATTTGGTGGGGGGCACTAGATATCCACAGGTAATATAGGGGACTGTTAGCTGTCCAGGCTCAACTTAGCTTAACTTGGGAGGCAATAGGATCCAAGAATGGGGCCCTATGGATAAGTTTTGCTTATGTGCCAGCAGCTTTCCCAACCATAAATATGTACTGAGAACCCAGCCCAAGGCTTAAACACATGGGCGTGTTTTGTCCCATTTTGCAGCTATGAAAACCATGGCCGCAAGATGGACAAAACAAAACCATTGATTTCAATTGCTTCATTTTCACTATTGAGAGTCTCCTATCTTGTCCTATCTTTCTCGCACTTAGTTTTCTTCCCATAGGCAGGACCTATCTTCCCAAAACCAAAAAACCTGGTTCATGCGCTAATACGCTGTGTAGCGATGAACGTACTAGTGCATGCACCCATGTGTTTTTGCCCTTTCTCTACAGAGTATACATGTCTGGTGCAATAAGACATGTATACTCACAATATGTCCAAAATATGTTACTCTGCAATCACTTGTGTTTCAAAGTAACTACGGTAGACTTGATCAGGTCAAGGATCCACATGCTTTCTATGCATAGATATACGAAAAGTGGTGTTTCACTCATACCAAAGGTTAAGGACCTCAATACTTAGGCTTCTTAAACATTTATTCATCCATATAATTTAGCCATTTTGTTCTGTTTTTACAATACCAAAAATGGGTGTTCGTGACTGATGTGTTCGGTTGCCTTATTAAAATGGCATTCATTTCAAAGGTCAATTCTATTAACTAACAGTCGGTTTCAACGAAAATTCAATAGTTGCCGTGTAGCACAGTTTCCATTATGGATTGTTGTGTCATGTACTATATATTGTGCAGTAAAGTATTTCAACTGAAAATGACTTCTTAGCCATATATTAGCAAATCAAAAGCTATAGCATTGGTCAATCTTTGGCGATTATGTTTCTTTTAAGGATAGAGATATTTGTTTGTTACAGTAGCCATTTTTGCTAAATAGGCATTAGAAACTAATTACAACATTTTCCTAATGTGTAACAAAGTAATGGTTCACCATTAGAGATGAGCGAGTACTCCCATTTAAGGCTGATGGTCGAGAGAGCATCGGTCTTTTCGAATAACTGCTTACTGTTCTGAGCACCATGCGGGGGGGGGGGGGGGGGGCGGCGGGTAAGCATTTACTCGAAAAGACTGATGCTCAATTGAGTATCAGTCTTAAACGAGCGTGGTCGCTAATCTCTATTCACCATCAGTTTCTGAAGAGTTATTTCAAAAGTAACAACCATTACAGCTGCAAATTCACTTTTGTGGAAATGACCACCGCAACTGCATAGAAAAATATCAGTATCTCTGTGTGTCAAAGAAACAAAACCTTCTTTGGCAATTATAATTTATAATTTACTAACATTTGGCTATTCAATGGAAATATTGCTTTAGTACTGCTATTTTCATGGACTAGATGTATGCAAACAATATGAACTCAACATTTGGCTAACATGAATTGGTGGATCGAATAGAGAAATAAGAGGTTGATGAGATACCATAGCATAGTATAAATTCTGTGGATAATTCTTTAAAACCTGAACTTGTCCCTGACTTTATCACAAGGTGAAGTCATACCCTTGGAGAATATACAGTCGTTCATGGTATTAGTATAGCATAGCTCAATTCCTTCCATCAAGAAGCTACATATTCAACATACATTTGTCAGGTATTAGTTCATGAATTGGCCAAGTCATTTAAGCCCACAAGCCTACTTCAAGGGTCCTCGTTGTCTCGTGGGTCCCTACTCTAACGAGACAACTTTCAAATGAAATTATACCTGCCTGCATGCGAGGCAATCATCCCAACAGGGATAGCTCCACGCTGGAACCTAGGGACCTACCTTGCCCTGGATGGCAAACAATCCACAGCAGGACAGGACGCAGCTCACATCAATACGCCAGGAATTGCATGCAAGAAAGAACACCATATACATTGACAGGACTGTTCACCTCCCATGTATGGCCACATGCACAGACACTCAGAACACGTCACTGTTCACACATAACACAGAACAGGAGTGTTCATACACCTAGTCAATGAACACATTGCTGTTCACACCAATAACACAGAACATGACTGTCTACACCTCATGTCCAACCACCTGCACAACACACACAGAACACGTCCCTCTTCACACAAACACACACAGAACAGGGCTGTTCACACCTAATGTCTGCCCACCTGCACAGACACAGAACACAACACTGTTCACACAAACATATACAAACCCCATGCATGGAGTAAACACCAGGGTGTTGGGAAACCAGCTTCCTCTAGCAGAGGGCTGGTATATATGAGCAGCAGACCAGGAGGATTGGCTGGCTGGGGAAACTCCACACATAGCAAGTTCAATTATGCCACACCTGAGAACCTGTGCTGCTGGAAACCCTTATAGAACAGATCCCAGCAGCACAACCTAACACATACATGTTCCACATGGTATCCTGTGGCATATCGGTCCACTTTTGCTGTAACTGAGACTCTAGATCATGCAAACTCGTAGGCTGTCGAAGTTGGCATCCCAGATGATCTCATACATATTCAATTCAGCCACGGAAGTGTGGCAATGTTGTGGAGGCATTCCCATGATATCCTTGTGTGTGTGACTATGCATTATTCTGCTGGGAAATGCCTCTTGGAAGCCCTGCCATGAGAGGCAACACATATGGCTACAGGATGTCCTAAACATATTACTGAGCTATAATTGTCTCTCGTACCACTACTAGGAGTGACCAACTTCGAATATGATGGTCCCCCAGGCCATCACACCAGCAGTGTGGGCCGTGTGGTGCACCACAGCAAAGGCAGGATTGAGGCGCTCACCCCGAGGTCTACAGATACAAATATGGCTGCTGTCAGTGCCCAAACTAAACCTGGATTTATTGCTGAAGACAATCCCAGTTCCATTCTGTAGCAGTCCAAATTTGTTGAGCATGACACCACTGCAAACGGAGTTGATGGTGGACGGGTGTCCAAGGCAGAACATATAATTGGCATCATAAAACCAGACATTCGGCACCTGGAAATGGTTCTGACAGACACAAGGGCCTGTAGCGATAGTATTACCTGTCTCTGGATGGCAGACAATGAAACCGTTTTAGCTGCTCGTGCTTGTTGGATAATCAGGCAATCCTCTCTATTGGAGGTCTGTTAATGCAACTCCTTTCAAACCCTGTTAACTGGGCAAAATCTCTTCAATAGCATTGTAGAAGCATGTCTAGTGGTCCACAAGCTCTACACAAGTGTAAAAAAAGGTCCACTACACACAAGCAGCCTTTTAGAGCCTTTTTATAGGCCAAGGGTGGAAGCACCTTTAGGGCCTCCAGTGGCAAGATTGTTCATCTAATCACGCCACAACTCTAATCCTTTCCGTATCTGCCTGAGATATAACTGCATGCCGAGTTTTTCATGAAAACGACAACTTATTCTAGGTGTTTGATTTTTTTGGCAAAGACTGTACTTTTACCTTTTTTTTCTTGTGACAAGGGTAAATGTATTCTGTGCAAACAAAACTGCTAACATTTGGATACGTCTGCCAGTGAATTACATAATAAATAGGACATCATGTAACATTTATGGGAAAAAAAGTGTAGCTAACATTTAGGACACCTTGGCACATGGTATATAACAGCCATTGGGAAAATATTGGGATACTTTAACTACATGTTAAAGTACCAGTGATACTCACTGTTTCTTGGTCCAGCACTACACTTTTGGTTTTTAGAAACTGGGGTATCCTGTTTCTTCTTCCACCAGTGTTTTTCAACAATGGACAACAGATGAAAGGTTTCGGATCATGGGTCCCACACTTCTGGTCTTGGCACATCAGATTTCGGTTCTCACTTCCACCACATGATAATATTAAGAGGGCTATGTAATCAGGCTCCCAGCAATCAGAAATAGCCTGGTAATTGAGGTATAATCCTTTCCTGACTCTTTGATTATTTCTGTTGTGTTCTATGACTCTGATCTTGACCCTAGTTTATCTTTGACCTATTCCTTCGTCTCATCCCTGCTTTTGTCACTTGGTTCTTGTCCTACTTCCTTAGTTTTGATCTTGGTCTGACTTTGACTAGGAGTTTAGTTCTACCTTATCTCAGTTATGCATAACAATGTATTTTCTGGTTGCATCCTGCTATCAATCTGAGATAATTCCAGAGACCGGACCTAGAGCCTCCCTACAGTGAAATCCAGATCCCTATATAGGCGTTAAAGAGCAAAAACCAGGAAGCCCCTTGAATTCTATACCCTGTACCAATCAGATTGAAGTTTAGAGAGTCCATTACTTGCAGTACATGACAAATAATAATGATCTTTGGTAATAAAAGTACACAAAGAAAGTGGTATACAAGGGACTTTAGTCTATTAGTAGAATTCACTGCATTAAGGAATTGCTATAGTTGCACTTTACTAATATATTGTTTAAGATGGTTCCAAAGGCAGAACTTCACTATAAGCTACAATAGCTACACGTTGACTCTGGACTCACCAGAAGTCTCAAAAGCTACATAAACTTTGAAATAATAACAATGGGTAAGAAGCAGCAGCAAGAAAAACTATTCATCAAGATGACTCTGAGCAAGATAACACTGGACACGGTTCTGACTCTACCCAAAAATCTCATACATTATAATCAAGGTTCATTGCTGGCATTGCCAAAAATGATCTAGGCAGCTTACTCCTCCACATACGTGCACAGAGGCATTCTTTTTATTTTATTTTAGTGTTTCGGGCTGTTGCTACAATGAGGTAGTATCTGGTTAACCCTTAAATGAACATGGCTTTTTGCAGCTCTGCGTTCAATATTACCTTTCATATTACATATAAGTCTAAAGTAGTTGTCTGAGATTAGAAAAAAATGGTCTACATTTGTTCCAGCTCTGACTCATTCACTTGAATGAAAAGGAGCTGCAATACCTGAGTCAGCCATGGACAAGAGTAGCACTGTTTCTAGAGTAGAACAGATTTTTCTTCTAATCTCATATTACACTTCAACTGCATACATTTTTCCTTTTAAATGGATATTCTGGACAGTAAATGTTTTTTCACCTATTTGCTGGATGTTTGAAAAATGATAGATCGGTGGGGGTCTGACCACTGGGACCCCATCAAAACCAAGAATGGAGAACCCATGTCTCCCCTATTTCTCAATGCAGAATTACTTGCCCCTATCACTTTAATGTTGCTGTGAATGGCATGCGCAGCCACATTCATTTAAATGAGGTTGATAGAAATAGCACAGGACTTTGTAATCGAATAACTCTGTAAGGGCGAGCACCCACTGGCGTTTGCGTTTTCGCCGCGTTTCCCGCGTTTTTTCCGCGCGCTTTTCGCGGCGTTTTCGCGGCGTTTTCGCGGCTTTTCCATTAATTTCAATGGAGAAAAATAAGGACACATATGCAACTGACAGTTCCTATGTTAAAAACGCAAACGCAACGCAAAAAAAACGCCAGTGGACAGGAACACATGTTATCTCTATGCCTGTGCAGGAAAAACGCAAAACGCAAAACGCAGGTAAAAAAACGCCAATGGGTGCTCGCCCTAAGCCTCATCAAGTTGAATGGAACCGCAGCCATGCATGTGCAGCCAGCAGTCCATTCACTATGGTGTTATAGAGAGAAGCAACTCTGCATTGAGAAATAGGGGGAACATGGGTACCACACTCTCCAGATCAGTGGGGGTTCCAGCGGTCAGACCTCCACCAATCTATCAGTTTGCACCCATCCAGAGCATGGATGAAAACTTGAAAAAACATTTACTCTCCAGAATACCCCTGTAATAGCCCACCAAGGTAAATGCACCAATTTACCAATGCTTATTCTGTGTGACATGCATAAAATGCATCAGCATCAATAAGTGAGTGAGGCTCTTATTGTTCAGGATATTAGGGTCATTGATGTGGATAGTGACTTCAAGCCACACAAGGTCTCAATGGTAATGCTACTTCTAAAAGGAAGACAAACAGGAAGTATCATCCTCACAAACTCTCAGTAGTGCATTCAAAATAATATTAAGGAGGTATATAGTTTGGGTTTGTTTTAAAAAAAGGTTGTGTTTTTATTTTTCTGGAAGCAGTGTCAGGGCGCCCACCCACTGGCGTTTGCGTTTTCCGCGGGAAAAAAACGCAGCGTTTTCGCAGCGTTTCCCGCGATTTTTCCGTTAATTTCCATTGACATTCATGGGTGCATTAGGAGAAAAATAAGGACACATATGCAACTGACAGTTCCTATGTTAAAAACGCAAACGCAACGCAAAAAAAACGCCAGTGGACAGGAACACATGTTATCTCTATGCCTGTGCAGGAAAAACGCAAAACGCAGGTAAAAAAACGCCAGTGGGTGGTCGCCCTCACTCTGGTCCATGGGCTTTGTCTGGTACTGCACCTAAGCTTCATACAATTGAATTGGGTTGAATTGCAATACCAAACACAACTCATGGACAAAAGTGGGGCTAAGGGCGAGCACCCACTGGCGTTTTTTTACCTGCGTTTTGCGTTTTGCGTTTTTCCTGCACAGGCATAGAGATAACATGTGTTCCTGTCCACTGGCGTTTTTTTTGCATTGCGTTTGCGTTTTTAACATAGGAACTGTCAGTTGCATATGTGTCCTTATTTTTCTCCATGGAAATTAATGGCAAAGCCGCGAAAACGCCGCGAAAACGCCGCGGAAAACGCGCGGAAAAAACGCGGGACACGCGGCGAAAACGCTGCGTTTTTTTCCCGCGGGAAACGCAAACGCCAGTGGGTGCTCGCCCTAATTCTAGAAAAAAGTAAAAACGGAGCATTTTTTCTAAAAATACTCCTTTAGGCCTTAGTCACACGGGCATTTTTTGCCGCGATTTGCAGATCGCATGACGGATGCGCATCCGCAAATCGCGTGACCGGGGCCTAAAAAATCGCCCGAAAAAAATCCCTGCCTGCTGAATGAGCTGCCTTCATGAATGGGTGTGAGTGAGACCTGCCCCTGATTGGTCCCTGCGCTGTGACCAATCAGAGGCAGCTCATTCAGCAGGCGGGGATTTTAATTCCCCGGCTGCTGAATACTACAGAGAGCAGTTCAGAGAACTGCCAGCCGGCCGCGCTGAACTCCGTCTGCCGGGACAAGGTGAGTATATATATTTTTTTATTTTTACACATTTCTGGATGAATTGCAGGGAAGGGCTTATATATTTAAGACCTTCCCGAAAATTCATCGTGCGATCGCCGGCTCCATTGAATTCAATGGGCAAACATCATTCTTCTCTGCCACAGCTGTTACAGCTGTGGCAGAGGAGAATGATTTGTCTAGTATATGTTCTCAATGGGGTCAGCGCTGCTGCCGCCGGCCCCATTAAGCGCATATAGAGAAGAGAACAGGAATCGCAGATAGGTGCGATCTGCGATTTCTGTTCTATAATTTATCGGACGAGCACATAAAAAGCGCTCATGTGTCGGATACCATTGCAAAGCAATGGTTTCATAAAATCGCCGGGCACATGCGCATGCGCAAATCGCGCGAAAAAACGCCCGTCTGACTAAGGTCTTAGTGTAATATTTTTAAATAGTTTTAGAAAAATGTTTCAAGCCATCAAACTACTAACAGCCACTTGTCAGTGAGTATGTATGTGAGTGCTTCATATGCTCCGCCTCTGGTGATGTCATTGCTCTGCCCCCTGGTGACATCATTGAAGATCCTACAACATATATTAAACACAGAGCCTGACCAACAGAAGAACAACACAGTTAGGGCTCTTGGAAGAGGAGGACAAAAATAACAAAATGAGAATACAACTAAGCCGTTATTATCTCAGACACAACTCAGCAGTCCTGACAGAAGACACAGACCTACCCCCACCACAGAGATCCAGCGGGCTGAAGGACCTATGGTGATTTCACTGCTGTGGAAGGAGCCATTTTGCAGTTTGGCAGAAAGTACTGTATGTGGGTTATTCTCCTGCTCCGCCCCCTGGTGACCTCATCACGGGCCCTGCTGTGGTAGGAGCTAAGCTGTGTTTGTCTTGTGTGATGTCAGGATGGATGTAGTAGAGCTGTGTGTGTGTGATGTGTGGGGGTCATAATGGACGTACCATGTAGCACAGCTGTGTGTGTAATATGTGGGAATCAAGATGGATGTAGTAGAGCTGTATGTGTGATATGTGGGAATCGCACATAGCACAGCTGTGTGTGTGCTGTCTGGGAATCAGGATAGATGTAGTAGAGCTGTGTGATGTTTAGGGTCAGGATGGATGTAGTAGAGCTGTGTGTGTGATGTGTCGGGATCATAATGGATGTAACATGTAGTACAGCTGTGTGGCGCATTGCGCCACCAGAAACACTGGTGATATAATCAAACTACTAACGACCACTTGTGTTTCTACTAAGAACCACTTAGCGCTCACACATTAGTAGTTTTCACGAGCATTTTGTTTATCTAATTGAATGTATATTTGTTATAGGCATTTATTTATCTGTCTTTCATATTTTGCTCTTTACTAATAAAAAATTTGGAGTGGAATTTAAAAAGTTAGAATTCCCTTTGGCTGCCTGTCGGTTGATTCCTGGGAATACAAGAACCACGTACTGAAGAAATAATAATCATATTATTGACATGGGATCAAATCCAGTTATGTTATGTGTAAATCTAAAGTAACTGAAAGCTGTAAGTCACCCATGTTTGATTTTCATTTGGTTACTGACAGATTCACATTGTGACTGCTCTGTAAATACCTTTCTTCTGGTTTCCAGGGATATTATGCTGATAAATGTAAGTCTTTGTACAATGAAAAGTTTTCTAACGTATTTTCTGTATCAATTTCTTTATTTGTATTGGAAACTTTCATTGTTTGCATTCATAGAATTAAAATCCGTCCTACTCATGTGGTGATCCTGCAGGTGTGTGGCTTCTTACAGTACAGTTATCAGAGTTCCCTCCTGTAACACGCTGTGCAGCTGTGTGATCACTACAAGACCAGGTAATGTACAGTTACGTCATGGAGGTTTGGGGTTTATATGAAGGGAGATCAGGAGACGATCCTGCTCCATGCAATACGGGTGCTGGCTGTTTCTTACAGATGACACCTGACCACAACAGGTTGTAATCAGCACATACACTGATCGTGGCTGCTAACCCTTTAAATGTCGTAGTCGATTATGAGAGAGGCATTTAAATGACCCTTGCAGAGTTAGGGGATTCTGAACAGCCCCCAGAATGAGATTAGAAGACACCGTTCAGTTGCTATGGCAGCCAGGGGCCTTCTGAAAACCTCCAGGCCTGCTATTGCAGATTGCCTATCAAGCCTTGCCTGTGGCGTGGCTTGATAGATTGCCTGTTAGATCGCAATACAATGTAACACTATAATATTACATCATACTGCAGGAACGATCAAACTATGGCAAGCTCTTGGCCCCTATGGGGACTAAAAATTTTTTAAAAAAATCAATTTTATTAATTAGTAAAAAAAATTAAAGGTAAGAAAAGTTAAAGAAAAATCATTTCCCCATATTTATAATAAAATCTAAATAAAAATTCCAAAAACATATTTGGTATCGCTGGATCCAAAAAGTCCGATCTTTCAAAGTAGAGCATATTTTATTCTGTATGGTTAATGTTGTCAGAAAAAAAATACACAACGTCAGAATTACATTTTTTTTTTGGTCTTCCCTGTCTCCAAGAAAAAATGTAATAACAAGCGATCAAAAAGTCATATGTACTCTAAAATTGTACCAATAGAAGCTACAGAATGTCCAACAAAATCGACCCCTCGAACAAAAAAATAAAGTTATGGTTGCCAGAAGATGGCGGCAAAGAATAATTTTATTTTTTTCCAGAGATATTTTATTTTTTAAGAGTAGTACAGCAAAATACAAGCATATAAATTTGGTATCGATGTAATAGTATTGACCCATAGAATACAGTTATCATGTCATTTTTGCTGCAGTGTGGTTTCCGTAGAAACAAGGCCCCTCCCCCCTAAAAAAGGTGGAATTTTACTTTTTTTCCATTTGACTCCACTTACAATTTTCAAAAGTTTTTCAGTAAATTATCTGGTACATTACATAGTACCACTGGAAAATACAACTCATCACGCAAACAACAAGATGCGGTGATGGACAAATAAAAGACATGTTTTTTAAAAGTGGGGGAAAAACGAGAAAAAAAAAGCCGTAGTTAGACTGAAAATGTAGAGTAATTTTTAAAAGCTCTACATTAAAATTGGGGCACTGATCATTGTGTGAATATGTGAATTTCTAAAGTTATTTTTCAATGCTTGGGTTATATAAATCAGCCAACAAGATAATTTGCCTGAGTGAAAATGGAAGGAGAAGTGTAATCCATTAGGCCGGCTGCACCCGACCGGGTCGGATTCCGCATTTGGGAGCCCCCAGCAGAATCCGCGTACCTGTCATTTCTTCTTCAGTACTGCAGATGGTCTGTGCGGCTCGCTGTCGGACATGCCCAGTACAGTTTTTTGGTTTTTTTTTTTTGTTGGTTTTTTTTTAAACCCCTGCTTTTTCTGCATAATTGCAGGAATGGAAGCCGTCCGTGTGGTATCCGCACAAAAATAGAGCATGTTATGATTTTTTTCTCCGCAAATGGAAAATCGCAACTGATTTCCACTCGTGTGCAGGAAAAAGCACCTTTCCATAGCATGCTATGGGCGGTATTTGCTTTTGAATCTAAAGGCGGACGCTCCAGATTCCGCAATGCAAATCCGGTAGCGTGCAGCCGGCCTTATCAGAGTACTCTTAGGTGACACAAAGTTGCTGGAAGGCTCAGACTTTACAGCTCACGCTGTTCTATTCCTACACAATCCATTTCTGTGCTTATGCTATGCTACTTGAGCAAGTACAAGTAAATAGTTTAGCAGATTTATTATGTATCATGCTTGTTTGAAAGCCAGCCATCCTGAGATAACAGATCATTGGCTTGATATGTCATTTTCTAGCTCTCGTTTCCCTGGAGCTATTACACTGCAGAGCTGTAATAGTTATTGGAGGTGAATAAAGAAGTAAGAGTAAGGCCTCTTTCACACGAGTGTTTTATCGCAGCTGTTTTGCCATGATGAAATGCCAGCCAAAAATGGCGACCATCTGAAGCATTGGAATCCAATACATTTGTTCAGATGGGTGATTTTCCGGTGCCGTCTGTTCTCATAGACTCCTATGGGAGCTGCCAGAAAAGCGAGGTGGGAGGGAGTTTAGCAGTGGCTCGTGTTGTTAACCCCTTAGTGACCAAGCCTGTTTGTGCCTTCATGAGAGGCCAAATTTTGGAAATCTGGCATGTCACTTTAACATAGCATAACTCCATAAAGGTTTTGCATATCCAAGTGATTTTGACATTGTTTATTTGCCACATATTGTGCTTCATTCAGGTGGTAAAAATAGACTTTCTGTATATTTATTTAAAGCGCCAAAATTGGGAAAATTTTGTAAGGATTTTCATTTTTTGCATATTTTCAACTGTAATATCTCAAATATGTGCAAACATACTGGACACATTTTTGATGATATATATATTTACATCTCTTTACCTTATTCTGGATGCATATTGGATGCATATTGCAATTTTTTAAACCTTTTAGGAGACGTACAAATTTAACAGTGATTATATGAACATTTTGAGAAACACTTTGTTTTCCTACACCAAGCCAAGATTGCAAAGGCTCATAGCTGTCAGAATAATAGATAGCCCCACAAATGACCCCATTTAGGCCCCATAGCACACTTGTAGACCCCTTGAGCGGCCAAAACGAGAGAGAACCCCCACAAATGACCCCATTTTGAAAACTAGACCCCTTAACGAATTCATCTAGGGGTGTACTGTGTATTTTCACCCCACAGTTCTTGAATGAATCTAAGCATAGCAGAAGGAAAAAATTACATTTTTTGTTTTTTTGGGAATTGTGTCATTTTAAAAAGGGTTTTTTTTTTTACAGCACACATAGCAATGAATACATTCATCCCAAACTGGGCACCCCTGTTCAGAAATGCACTTATTGTGGCCCCTAATATTATGTCTGTATGCACAGCGGGGCCCAAACCAAAAGGAGCATTGCACTTCAACTGTTTTTAACTTTTTCGTGATCTCCATTATCCATTGGATAACAGGGATTACGTGACCGGAGACCACTCCGGGCACTGCTCCAAGCTCTGGGTTAGCTTTACTAGCCAGGAGCAAGAAGGTTTTTAATTTCCCGAGACCTGCACAGCTTCTGCGCTTGGAGTCTGCCATTTTGAAGATGGCCGCATGCGTCAAAGCTGGGGAAAGGTCTGTGGATAAGTATCCCATCGGGGGCCTTAGGTAAGTAATTTCACCTCCCCTCATGGTTCAGATCTGTGACAGAAGGTGAAACTTTAGCTTTTTTTTACTTTTACGTGATCACTGTTATCCATTGGGTAACGACGATCACATGACCAAGAACCACATACCGCAGCACCCCGTGAGATCTCCAGGTTCTCAGATTATAGTTTGGCATACCTAGATTAGGGAGGTCTTCTCATTTGAAGTTCTCTATATTTTATACTGGCTATAAAACTGACTTCTACTCTGATCCTGCTGTTTGGCCTTTGGAGTGCTGGGATTTATTTCCTTTATGGTTTTATATATCTGTGAAGTAGATTGTTAGAAACATATATTTTATCAGTAGAAGCACATAAATAGAGGACCTCAAAAAGTAGTCCTGGATGTTCATGGGCTACATGATAGCCCCACCCACTCCACCCTCCAGGTGTCTGGTTATTATTCTGCATAGAGAGACAGCTGTGAATCAGTGACTGGAGGGTGGGGTGATTAGGCCTATCTGCAACTCCTGATTGAGGACTACTTCCTGTAATCCTCAATGTATACCCGTAACTGGTAAAATGTAAGTTACTGGCAAACTACTTCACAGATACATTAGATCAACATATGGCTGCAATTAGCATGCAAACAGAAAGGGCTGCACAAAGATGGTGACAGATTCTCTTTAAGGGTACATTCACACTTAGTGGAAATGGTGTGGAAAATCTGCACCATTTGCAGTATGTGTGAACGTAACCTTAACGCATTGACTGCCACGCTAGAAACAATTTCCTTGGGGCCACAGTGTTTTATTACGAAAATAGAATAACAATTATGAAAACATTGTATTGTTTTCTGTGCATGAATTATATGCAACTCATGTGGCTCCCAACGTACAGAGACGTGGCAGTTATATATGCTCGAAACAACACGTGTTAAAGATTATTTTCTGTATGGCTGTGGCTGCCACTAGAGGGAGCTGTTGAGCTTACTATTTTACACTTGCATACTGAATTCAATAATAAGACAGTATGCAGTAAGTTCCTATGCTGACTCCAGTGCTTGATGCAGATAGCTGGTATATTATCTATTAAATCCATGTCTTCACAAGTGATTTGGGGGCTTTTATGTGAAAATTGAAGCTTTAACCGGTTTAAAAAGCTAATCTGCTCAGAATTCTGGAATTAAAATGACTTGATGATAAAAGATGGATATCCACTTTAATAGCTGCTTCATATACTGATGATTGAGAGACACATTAACCATCATGCAGTATTTCTACAAATTGTTGTTTTAGTTTCAATTTAATAGCCTTAATTGGCCGTACATTTTACTATGGGTAACAGTCTGAGCCAAACCATACCCTGGCTGGAAGCTGACTGACAGTTCATGACAGCAGGCACCTTTACATGTATTATAAGCCCATGTCATTTACACTTCTTTATGCCCCTTGACATCACAAAAGAACCAGTCACTTTGCTGGTTGGTCAAACTGGAGCCTGCTCCAATACACTGTAGATAAGGAAGACTGGCAGGCTGAAGAGTTGTTATGAAGCCAAATCAACTCATAATACCACAATGAACTTCTACAATCCATTTATTTTAAGATACATTGCTAGGCTTATCAAGACAGCGCTCTTCAAAATGTGAAAATCCGATAAATATTGTGTTCTTCTCCTAGTAACTGATGGTCAAAGGGATATTACACTAACACAGACTCCAGGCTGTTCCTATACACATAAATCAGTAACTCTGTCTTGTAACTTTCATAACCTTGTATGAAGGGAAATAACTGGCTTTTTCGCTTGTAAAAAGTCAATAATCTTATTTAATCTAGCCCAGTAATAGTGACAGTAATATCCCCTACTCACTGAATATAAATACTATAAAGTAGTAGGAGTGATAGAGGCAGGAGTAGCAGTGATGGTGATGGGTGAGTTCAATGGAATAACATGTTCTTATGATTGTCAATAGTAAATGGGGTTCTTTTTGAACAAGAATCATTGGAAATAGCACAAAAAGTTTATACTTACTGATACGAGTTTATACTTACTGATACACAAGTTCTGAGCAGCATGCAAAAAAGCGATTTCTCAGAGGAATAAATAAAATAAAAAATAAATGTTGTTATTGGTATAGCACCAATGTATTCTGCATCACTTTTGTGTAATCTTTTTATTTACTACCCCCCACTAAGCTGAGTACTCATTTTACCGACCTCATAAGGATGGGAGGCTGGATACCTGAACCATGTGGGGATTGAACTTGCAACCTTCAGGTCGTGAGGAAAAGTTTAGGACTGCATTTCTGCTGCCTTAGCACTCTGTACCACACAGAGAATAACAGAGGAATAACACAACACAGAGCTTTTACTAAAGCAGAAAAGTCAGAATAACTGACAGGTCCTCTTTAAAGAGCCATTTGTGCTGGACAATTATGGTGCAAAATTCATTCAAAGTAACAAAAAAGTGCGATAATCGTTACTTCTAAATTCAAAGCCATCGTTTCCTATTCGTTTACTTTTCGTTTGTCACTCACTTTCAACCAGCATAAAAGTTGTCGCTGGTTCACTCACTTCTCACTGCGTGTAAACACCTATCCTCAAGATAGGCCATCAATATCTTAAAAGCTAGTTATGAACACGCACCTAAGTAGTCCGCAGGATACATACAGTTCCACTGAGATAACTCACTTCTGCACACTCTGCCCATCCTGCTGCAGCAACCCCTAATGAACTAACGTGCCCCCTATAGTAAGAATGTGCCGCTGTGGTCCCACTAGTAATAGTGCCTCTGCGTTGGCCCCACTGGGTAATAGGAAATCTCTGTTCCTTCAATTAGTTATAGGAAGCTCTCTATGGTCCCAATTAGCTTTAGAACCTCCATCGTGGCCCTATTTAGAAACAAGACCCTCACTGTGGCCCTAATTAGTAGTAATAGGTGTAATACCCCTGCTGTGGCCCAATTAGTAATAGAACCCCTGCTATGGCCCCCAATGTGTCCCAATATGTCATTTTCTGATGCCGCATTCCTTTTAAATGTTGTTCCCAATCTGTTAGCCCCATATTGACAACACTCTTTGCATTGACTTCTCTTGGCACAGCCATATTCAACATCCCTACTAGTGTGAGCAATTGGTAGTCTGCTCTTGCTTGCAGACACACACACTCAGATAGCACTTCCATCTCTCATCTGACACTGCATGCTATCTCACATAGAATTACCCCACTCCTCCCCCAGCTGCAGTGTTCACTGTTATGAGTGCTGCCGCCTGATGGGAGAAGTGAGGTAAGGCTATGCGAGTTAACACACAGCTTCAGACAGGAGACGGAAGTCCTCTTTGTGTGTATGTCTCCAAGGATGTAAGCACTTGTGTGCACAGCTTAACTTCCACTTCCTCAGTGATGTTGGAGATCTATCGATTACACCAAAAAATATTTTTCCTGTAGTTTCCCTCTTTCTAACTCCACCCATAAGGTTGCATCATCTTCACAATCTTCCTCCTCTATTGTCTATCTCACACTTTCATCCTCTCTTTACAGACATACTGCATTACATTTTCTATTTCCCCAAGTGTGTAACCCTGAAGATTTTACAGTCCAATCATGTGGGCAGTTTGGCCATTTTTCAGAAGCACCAATCATATACCAAGTTATAGTTGCTACATTTCTAGAGAAGGGTTGTTGATCCAGGGATTTATTCTGGTTGACATATTTGGAGACAGGAAGTTTTTTTTTTCCTGAATATGAGAAAAATTTACTTTTGCTCCCTGGGAGTTTTTGCCTTCCTCTGGATCAACAATGCAGGAAAAAGACTGAACTGGATGGACATACTGTATGTGTTTGTTTTTAAAAACTTTATTGAAATACATATTTTATTGTTCAACTGAGGACTTTTATCAATCATTTTGACTTTTCTATTGTAATGAAGTGGAATACCTCCAAAGGTCTGATAGATAGTTAATGATGGGATTACTGAACATCAGCCCACGATAGGTTGAAAAAGAAGCCTTTGTCTTTGTTTAGACTTTTAGGTGTCCCAGCTGCTTGACCACAGCATCGAAGAGGCTAAATAGCCAGAATCCAAGGTACCTTGAGTTTCTTTATGTGAATGTGATTTGTTTTGGCCTCTGCCCAGGGTCTGTTCTGCAAAGTCTCAAACAACACTTGACCTACTTGTTAATCTTTTATTGTAACTCTATAAAGTATCAATTAAAAGAAAGTCTGTCGCCATCCTTGTTATGTCCCACCTGGATGTATTGGTTGTGCCCTAAATGGATAAACAATATACACTCTAGTACAAATACGGAATATACAAAATATATAATTGGAAAGATAAGATGGGCAATATTGGGAAATCTGACTCTAACATCTAAGGTATGGGAAGACCCTATCTACCAGGGGAGTGCTCACCCTGATGAAGATGACCCCACATCAAGAACCTGGGACGACCCTAACGTTCCCTAGATGGTGACAGGGAATAGTGGCAAATGTTAGATGACACACAATGGAATATTACAGGAGTTCAGGGAAAGGATGTAAAAACACCCCAGATGATAAAGGATTAAGCCAGCAGACTGATTTTAACAGAAATTAGAACCAAAAAATGCAAAGAGGACCAGGAGCACCTTTAGACTTAGAGTATAACCGGTGTCCATTGTAAGGAGGAGCTAGAACAAATGCACAAACACTGAAGATGATTGACTGGCTGGGAACGCCACTTCCCAAACAACAATTTGTCCATAGACTGCAGATAAATGTCCCTGTTAGTGTGTCTACGAGCATGCACTGGCATGAGAATCATGTGGACCGGGCCTGATGCCATGACGTCACCTCAGTCCTGATCCTGTGTCTCGGCTGGTGAGCTATGACAATCTCTATTTCCCCATAAACAAATACTAACCATAGGTGGGAGATGTGGAAATAATTCTAACCATACTTTCAGTTCTCTTCACAATGCTCAAAGGGCTCTGGAATTGACCTTTCACACAATGCGTGTAGTATTAAAATTAAATGTGAGCCATCTGATGGGTGGTCAGCAAACTGACTAATTTGGGCTTTCTTGCCTTTGTTTGGCCAAAACTCCACCTCTTCCAATAACTGATGCCTCCCTTGTGCCGGAATCATTAGATGGGGGTTAGAATTTACCAAATAAGAGGGAGAGGTTGGACCAGTTTCAGCTTGTGGATCAGAAGGTTCAAACTTTATTAGCTTACAATGCCCACCATGCAAAGATGCCAATTTTGTGGCCTGGGAAGAATTGTGAAGAGAACCAAAGGTACGATTAGAATTCTCTACACATCCCCCAACTATAGTCTACATTTTTGTGGAAGTATAATATGGTGACTGACGTCCTTTACACATGAAATGGAGAGCTCTTCAGTAGCAATCAAATAAACAACTTTTCCTTTATAACTTGCTTGATTTCTATGCACACAATTTAGACATTTAACTGATTCACATTGGCTAGTCCATTGTATGCTGTCAACAGCTCACTAACCATGGTAACAAACAGCATTTGGCATCCTAGAAGAGACCATACAAACAGCACAAAATATGTTTATCTCTAAATCCTATTACATGACTTATGTTCACAATGCGTAATACGAGGAAAAGCTAATATGTCTCATAGGTGTCAAGCCAACGTGTCATTAAGAGTGTTCTAAAAATGTGTGGTAGCATAAATAAAATGATATAGCTGTAAAATGATATATTAATCCTCTGTAGACAATGATGGAGAAATGAGATCTATTGCTACCAGGAAGAAATCAGAGAGTGATAATAACACTAACATACAAGATACTACAGCAGAACAGCTCAGGGTTAGAAACATTGAACAATTCAAAGCTGCAATGCTGAAGCACTTTAAAGGGAACCTCTCACGTCCCCGCAGCACCATAAACTAAGTTATGGTACTCTTAGGGAAGGTGACAGGGAGCCAGGGGATGTATTTTTTATACTCACCCACTCCCATGATCCAGCGGTGTCCCCACAAAAAGTTGGTGTGCGACGCAGAGTCCCATGCATGCACTTTCCCATAGACTTGTATAGGACAGCGCATGCACAGGACTCTAATCAGAGTCAGATTTTTGTGCCGCGCACTGACTTTAAAGGGGGACAACGCTGCATCGTGGCAGCGTGGGATTATAAAAAAGATATCATCCTACTTCCTGTCACGTCGCCTAACAGCACCATAACTTAGTTTATGGTGCTGTGTGGATATGACAGGTTCCCTTTAACCCTTTAATGACTAAGGCCTAATGCACAAGGGCATATTTGCGTTGCAGAATCCGGAGCGGGTGTCCGCCTCCGGCTTCTTCCACAAATACTGCCCATAGCATGCTATTAAAAACCTCTTTTCCATGATGGAAAATCGCAGCATGCTCTATTTGAGTGCCAATTCTGCATGGATGGCTTCCATTGAAGTCGATGGGAGCCATCTGATGCATGGCCCGTCCGCAGCTGACACTGTGGATGGACCACGGAATCCACATAATCGCCTAGCCACGGCACAAGATCTGGACAGGTAAGCAGGGGTCTCTGGCCAGGCAATGGGTTGGATTCCACTGTGGGATCCCGCATGTGGAATCCGACCCGGCCGTGTGCATTTGGCCTAAGAGTAATTGATGCACCTGGGTCCAGGTGACACTCTACAGCTCTGGTATTCCTACTTTCAAAAAAATTCATAACATTTGTATTTTCCCGGTGACATATCTACATGTGGGTTTGTGTTTTGCAGGACTAGTTGTGTTTTTCAATGGTACCCATTTACAAAATTGGGGCAAAATGGGAAAAACCGCATTTGCACCTTTTTAGTGGGGGGTTGGGGTTAATTATATGGCATTCATGGTGCAGTAAAAATGTTGTCTTTACTCTGTGATGTCTAGATGACTAGATCAGAGCATCTCCTAAGCAGTAGGTTTTCTAGGGTGTTCCTGCTATATATTGCTTTAAGAAAGGACAACCATTGAACCGGCCACAGAGTCATGAGCACCCAAGACTTGTTAATGCGCATGGGGTATGAAGGCTAGTCTGCCAGGTCTGATCCCACAGATGTGCTACAGTAGCACAGGTTGCTGAAAAGGTTACTGATGGTTATGATCGAAAAGTACGGTACCAGAACACACAGGGCATCACAGCTCCCTGTGTATAGGACTGCATAGTACAGACCAATCAAAGTGCCCGTACTGTCCACTGTCCATGGCCAAAAAAAGCACCAACAATTGGAACATGAACATCAGAAATAGACCATTGAGCACTAAAAGAAGGTGACCTGTTCTGATGATTCACATTTTCTTTTACATCATATAAAAGGCTGGCTATGTATATGTCACTGACCTGGGATGGGAGAGCAAGTGTGATGCTTAAGGCAATGTTCTGCTGGGACACATTAGGTCCTAGAATAAATGTGTATGTTACTTGGACATGTACCACCTACCTAAACATTATCGCAGACCATGTATACTTATTGTCAAGAAAAAAAAATCAAGCACCTAGAAGGAGATGTCAGAATCAAATTAAACTTTATATGTTTTGTGCAGAAAACTTACCCCTTGAAGGGAGGCTCTAGTACCCTATTGGGCCGTCTTTAGCATGGATGCAAGATGTGATACAGTCAAGCATGGAGGCATACAGGTTCTGTATGGTATCCTGCAGTATATTGGTCCACATATGCTGTAACGGAGCCTCTAGATTGTGAAAACTCATAGGCTGTTGAAGTTGGCATCACAGATGATCTCATACATGTTCTGTTGGAGATAAATCTGGAGACCGGGCAGCCACGTAAGTGGGACAATGTTGTGGAGGTATTCTTGTGTCACCTTCACTGAGCTGAGCATTATACTGCTGGAAAATGGCTCTTGGAAACCCTGCCATGGGAGGAACACATGTGGCTGTAGGATGTCCTGAATATATCGCTGAGCTGTCATTGTCCCTCGTACCACTACTAGGTGTGACCGTCTGTTGTATGCGATGTTCTCCCCAGACCATCACATTAGCAGTGGGGGCAGTGTGCCGCTCCACAGCAAAGGAAGGATTAAGATGCTCACCTCTAGGCCTCCAGACACTAACAGTGCCCAAACTAAACCTGTAGTTCTTGCTGAAGACAACCCGGTTCCACTCCATAGCAGTCCAGTTTTGTTGTTCACCACAACACTGTAAATTGAGTCGGCAGTGGGTGGGTGTCAAAGGTAGTAGATGTTAGGGGGCTTGTGAGACCAAATGTCCTGCAGCCTGGAAATGGATCTGACAGACACAGGGGCCTGTAACAATGGTGCCACCTGTCTCTGGATGGCAGACATTGTAACAGTTGGAGCTACTTGTACTTGTCGGATGATCCTCTCCACTGTTGATATCCTGTGCCCTCACACATCCACTGGTCCAAACACCTTCTAACAGTCTGCTCAGAACCATATGACCATCCAGCTTTGGCCATAATGCGCCCACTCTCAAATTCTGTTAACTGGGCAAAATCTCTTCACTTGCGTCGTAGAGGCATGTCTAATGGCTAACAAGCTCTACATAAGCAGTCCACACCAGTAGCCTTTGGGAACCTTTTTATAGGCTAAGGATGGTACCATTTTAGGGCCTCAGGTGGCAAGACTGTTCATCTAATCACAGCACAACTCTAATCATTTGCATATCTGCTAAGATGTAACTGCATGCCAAGTTTTGCTGCAAAACAACAAGTCCTTCTAGGTTTGTGATTTTTTTTTTTTTTTACAAAATGTACATCCCTTCATCGCAATGGTATTCCCTAGTGGCAGTGGAGTCTTCCAGTAGGATAATGTACCATGTTTCACTGCAAAAATTGTGCAGGAACAGTTGTAGGACCATGATGGGGATCAAGGTGCTATCTTCATGTTTTAATCTGATCGAGCATCTGTGGGATGTGCTGGCAAAACAAATCCAATCCATGGAGACACTACTTTGCAAGTTACAGGACTTAAAGGACCTGCTGTTAACGTCTTGGTGCCAGGTACCACAGGACACCTTCAGAGGTCTTCTGAAGTCCATGCCCCAATGAGTCAGAGTTGTTTTGGTGGCACATGGTGAAACTATAAAGTAGGTTTTAATGTTATGGTTGATTAGAGTAGGTGTTTAGTTTGTTTTAATTTTAGGATATGTCCAGCTGACATCACTGTAAAGGAAAAGTATCATATCAAATCTTAAGGAAACAACCATTAGGGCGAGCACCCACTGGCGTTTTTTTACCTGCGTTTTGCGTTTTGCGTTTTTCCTGCACAGGCATAGAGATAACATGTGTTCCTGTCCACTGGCGTTTTTTTTGCGTTGCGTTTGCGTTTTTAACATAGGAACTGTCAGTTGCATATGTGTCCTTATTTTTCTCCATTGAAATTAATGGAAAAGCCGCGAAAACGCCGCGAAAACGCCGCGGAAAAAACGCGGGAAACGCGGCGAAAACGCTGCGTTTTTTTCCCGCGGAAAACGCAAACGCCAGTGGGTGCTCGCCCTTAGGCTGATCATCAAAGTACTTTCCATGTGAAAATGAATGTGGGATACATGAAAGTTAAATTGATACATCAGAAAAAGATTCCCACACCAAAGCTTTCAGCACAGATCAATTGATATCCAACACTTTAAAGAGATAAACATAAGCAGTAATGTAGATTTCCCACAGATTGTTGCAATGTTTTTAAACAGTCCTGACCATTTTCTATTACATAATTAAAGGGATTTTCCCATCTTATAAAGTGATGGCATATTGCTAGGATTTATAATCACTCAGGGACTGACCAATGGGACACCCACCAATCCTGAGAATGAAGCGGACGCAATGCTTATTTTGGACTACTTTCCCTCCACTGTTTTACCCTTGCAGTGGTGATCCAACCACCCACTGTGCAGGGAAGTACAGCACAGCTCCATTCACATGAATAAGACCAACTGCAGTTTCCTGTAGTGAGGTAGCATCACTGTCTGGGTAAACTTAAGGTCCTTTTACATGAGCCAATAATCCGCTTCAGACATTTGTACAAATGTACATTTCCGACTATTGCCCTGTACAAATATACAAATGCTAGTCTGTTGGCTGATGTCATGTTACTGCCAGCACACCTTCGCTACTGTAGGTTCTATGCTGACTGGTTAGAGTTAATATCTTCTCTCCTGGCTAGTTAAGGTTAATTAGTCCTGCAGCTGCTAGCTGAGGTAGTGGCTGGTGATTGACAGCTCTGTCAGCCAATCAGTTTCGTTCTACTCCCTATATAAGGCTGCATTCCCACGAACGTATATCGGCTCGGTTTTCACGCCGAGCCGATATACGTTGTCCTCATGTGCAGGGGGGGTGGGAAGATGGAAGAGCCAGGAGCAGGAACTGAGCTCCCGCCCCCTCTCTGCCTCCTCTCCGCCCCTCTGCACTATTTACAATGGGAAGAGGCGGAAAGGGGGCAGGGCTAATTCGCGGGAACTTAGCCCCGCCCTCATCCTGCCTCCTTTCATTGCAAATAGTGCAGAGGGGCGGAGAGGAGGCAGAGAGGGGGCGGGAGCTCAGTTTCTGCTCCTGGCTCTTCCATCCTCCCCCCCCCCCCTGCACATGAGGACAACGTATATCGGCTCGGCGTGAAAACCGAGCCGATATACGTTCGTGGGAATGCACCCTAACCTAGCTATTCCTGGCTGGGAGTTGCTGGTTATTTTCAGTGTTCCTGATCTAGTCAGCTTGTTTAGTGCTTATGTCTGCCTCCTGTGTTCGGGGTTGTCCTATGTGTATCTGTTTGTCTTGCATTTTTGTGTTCTCGTCTTTTATTTATCGTCAGTCTCTGTTTGTCCCTTATTTGCTGTACTCTGGACTTTGGATCCATCCTTGTGGAAGTAGTTGGGTCGTCCCCTTCGGGACGGGTGCTCCGCTGTGAGGTGGGTTCTGTCTGAGGGGTTCAGATTACCCCGCTCTGATCACTACCTCTCATTTCTATCTGCTCCTGCATCTAACCACCTGTGTAGCAAGTTAATACGCCCGCCCTGACTGCTCCAGTGCCAAATGTCCATACGGCTTTGTTAGCAGTCCAGGACAAACATAACAGACACTTTATGCAGGCATAAAAATTAGAGATGAGCGAACGTACTCGTCCGAGCTTGATGCTCGGGCGAATATTAGCGTGTTCGGGATGCTCGTTACTCGTAACGAGTACCACGCGATGTTCCGGTTACTTTCAGTTTCCTCTCTGAGACGTTAGTGCGCTTTTCTGGCCAATTGAAAGACAGGGAAGGCATTACAACTTCCCCCTGTGACGTTCAAGCCCTATACCACCCCCCTGCTGTGAGTGGCTGGGGAGATCAGATGTCACCCGAGTATAAAAGTCGGCCCCTCCCACGGCTCGCCTCAGATGCCTTGTGAGTTAGCTGAGGGACAGTGATGCTGGTGCCGGAGCTGCTGTAGGGAGAGTGTTAGGAGTGAGTGTAGGCTTCAAGAACCCCAATGGTCCTTCTCAGGGCCACATCTATCTGTGTGCAGTACTGTGCAGGCTGCTGTTAGCAGTGTTGCACAATTTATTTTTTTCAAAATCGGCTGTCTGCAGAGCATTGCGCCCTGCAGTAATAGTCCAGGGACAGAAGTGGTGGTTAGGCAGGGAGAGTGTTAGGAGTGAGTGTAGGCTTCAAGAACCCCAACGGTCCTTCTTAGGGCCACATTTAACCGTATGCAGTACTGTGCAGGCTGCTGTTAGCAGTGTTGCATTTTTTTTTTTTTTCAAAATCGGCTGTGCCGAGCATTGCGCCCTGCAGTAATACTACAGGGACAGAATTGTGTAGGCAGGGCCAGAAGACATATATTATTGATTGAATATAGTCAGTGGGCCTTTTCTTTTTAAAAAAAGGGAAAAATTCTATGTGCCCTGCCTCTGTCAGTCCTCAGCGTTCTGTGTACGTGTGTGGTGGGTGGAGATAGTAAACAAATCATACGCAGCCAGCTACGTTTAACAGCAGGTTTGCGCCAATTTATTTCCTGCCTTCCTGGGAAAAATCACCACTCTGCTGCACGTCATATAACTGCATTTCTGTGGAACAGATTTCTTATCTGATTGAATATAGTCAGTGGGCCTTTTCTTTTTAAAAAAAGGGGAAAAAGTATATTTGGCCTGCCTCTGACAGTCCTCGGGGCTCTGGGTACGTGTGTGCTGCGTGGAGAACGTTAAAAAATCAGACGCAGCCAGCTACGTTTAACAGCAGGCTTGCGCCCCTTTCTTTCCTGCCTGTGAAATTCCTTGCTCAGCTGTAGTTAATAACTCTGCAACACTAAAGTTCTGTGACACATTTGCAGGGGCACAACACAGTTATTAAACTTATTATTCATTGAATAGACGCAGTGGGCCTTTCCTTTTAAAAAAAAAGGGAAAAAAGTATATTTGGCCTGCAGGCTTGCACCAATTTATTTCCTGCCTGGGAAATCAAATCACTGGTAATACAGCATGCTGAGGGGTAGGGGTAGGCCTAGAGGACGTGGATGCGGCCGAGGACGCGGAGGGCCAAGTGAGGGTGTGGGCACAGGCCGAACTCCTGATCCAGGTGTATCGCAGCCGACTGCTGCGCGATTAGGAGAGAGGCACGTTTCTGGCGTCCCCACATTCATCGCCCAATTAATGGGTCCACGCGGGAGACCGTTATTAGAAAATGAGCAGTGTGAGCAGGTCCTGTCGTGGATGGCAGAAAGTGCTTCGAGCAACCTATCATCCACCCACAGTTCTGCGCCGTCCACTGCTGCAAATCCGAATCCTCTGTCTGCTGCTCCTCCTTCCTCCCAGCCTCCTCACTCCACTACAATGACACATGCTCAGGAGCGGGAACACTCCCAGGAACTGTTCTCGGGCCCCTGCTCAGATTGGGCAGCAGTGGTTCCTCTCCCACCAGAGGAGTTTATCGTCACTGATGCCCAACCATTGGAAAGTTCCCGGGGTCCGGGGGATGAGGCTGGGGACTTCCGGCAACTGTCTCAAGTCCTTTCAGTGGGTAAGGAGGACGATGACGATGAGACACAGTTGTCTATCAGTGAGGTAGTAGTAAGGGCAGTAAGTCCGAGGGAGGAGCGCACAGAGGATTCTGAGGAAGAGCAGCAGGACGATGAGGTGACTGACCCCACCTGGTTTGCAACGCCTACTCAGGACAGGTCTTCAGAGGGGGAGGCAAGGGCAGCAGCAGGGCAGGTTGCAAGAGGCAGTGCGGTGGCCAGGGGTAGAGGCAGGGCCAGACCGAATAATCCACCAACTGTTTCCCAAAGCGCACCCTCGTGCCATGCCACCCTGCAGAGGCCAAGGTGCTCTAAGGTCTGGCAGTTTTTCACAGAGACGCCTGACGACCGACGAACAGTGGTGTGCAACCTTTGTCGCGCCAAGATCAGCCGGGGAGCCACCACCAACAGCCTCACCACCACCAGCATGCGCAGACATATGATGGCCAAGCACCTCACAAGGTGGGACGAAGGCCGTTCACCGCCTCCGGTTTGCACCGCTGCCTCTCCCCCTGTGCCCCAACCTGCCACTGAGATCCAACCCCCCTCTGAGGACACAGGCACTACCGTCTCCTGGCCTGCACCCACACCCTCACCTCCGCTGTCCTCGGCCCAATCCAGCAATGTCTCGCACCGCACCGTCCAGCCGTCGCTAGCGCAAGTGTTTGAGCGCAAGCGCAAGTACGCCGCCACGCACCCGCACGCTCAATCGTTAACCGTCCAGATAGCCAAATTTATCAGCCTTGAGATGCTGCCGTATAGGGTTGTGGAAACGGAGTCCTTCAAAAGTATGATGGCGGCAGCGGCCCCGCGCTACTCAGTTCCTAGTCGCCACTACTTTTCCCGATGTGCCGTCCCAGCCCTGCATGACCACGTCTCCCGCAACATTGTACGCGCCCTCACCAACGCGGTTACTGCCAAGGTCCACTTAACAATGGACACGTGGACAAGCACAGGCGGGCAGGGCCACTACATTTCCCTGACGGCACATTGGGTGAATTTAGTGGAGGCTGGGACAGAGTCAGAGCCTGGGACCGCTCACGTCCTACCCACCCCCAGAATTGCGGGCCCCAGCTCGGTGGTGGTATCTGCGGCGGTGTATGCTTCCTCCACTAAAGCACCCTCCTCCTCCTCCAACGCAACCTCTGTCTCGCAATCAAGATGTGTCAGCAGCAGCAGCGCGTCGCCAGCAGTCGGTGTCGCGCGTAGTGGCAGCACAGCGGTGGGCAAGCGTCAGCAGGCCGTGCTGAAACTACTCAGCTTAGGAGATAAGAGGCACACGGCCCACGAACTGCTGCAGGGTCTGACAGAGCAGACCGACCGCTGGCTTGCGCCGCTGAGCCTCCAACCGGGCATGGTCGTGTGTGACAACGGCCGTAACCTGGTGGCGGCTCTGCAGCTCGGCAGCCTCACGCACGTGCCATGCCTGGCCCACGTCTTTAATTTGGTGGTTCAGCGCTTTCTGAAAAGCTACCCATGCTTGTCAGACCTGCTCGTAAAGGTGCGCTGGCTCTGCGCACATTTCCGCAAGTCCCACACGGACGCTGCCACCCTGCGGACACTGCAACATCGGTTTAATCTGCCAGTGCACCGACTGCTGTGCGACGTGCCCACACGGTGGAACTCTACGCTCCACATGTTGGCCAGGCTCTATGAGCAGCGTAGAGCTATAGTGGAATACCAACTCCAACATGGGCGGCGCAGTGGGAGTCAGCCTCCTCAATTATTTTCAGAAGAGTGGGCCTGGTTGGCAGACATCTGCCAGGTCCTTCGAAACTTTGAGCAGTCTACCCAGGTGGTGAGCGGCGATGCTGCAATCATTAGCGTCACCATTCCTCTGCTATGCATCTTGAGAAGTTCCCTGCAAACCATAAAGGCAGCCGCTTTGCGCTCGGAAACAGAGCCGGGGGAAGACAGTATGTCGCTGGATAGTCAGAGCACCCTCCTGTCTATATCTCAGCACGTTCAGGAGGAGGAGGAGGAGCATGAGGAGGAGGGGGAAGAGACAGCTTGGCCCACTGCTGACGGTACCCATGCTGCTTGCCTGTCATCATTTCAGCGTGTATGGCCTGAGGAGGAGGAGGAGGAGGATCCTGAAAGTGATCTTCCTAGTGCGGACAGCCATGTGTTGCGTACAGGTACCCTGGCACATATGGCTGACTTCATGTTAGGATGCCTTTCTCGTGACCCTTGCGTTACACGCATTCTGGCCACTACGGATTACTGGGTGTACACATTGCTCGACCCACGGTATAAGGAAAACCTTTCCACTCTCATACCCGAAGAGGAAAGGGGTGCTATACCACAGGACCCTGGCGGACAAACTGATGGTAAAATTCCCATCCGACAGCGCTAGTGGCCGAAGGCGTAGTTCCGAGGGCCAGGTAGCAGGGGAGGCGCAGAGATCAGGCAGCATGTACAGCACAGGCAGGGGAACACTCTCTAAGGCCTTTGACAGCTTTCTGGCTCCCCAGCAAGACTGTGTCACCGCTCCCCAGTCAAGGCTGAGTTGGCGGGAGCACTGTAAAAGGATGGTGAGGGAGTACGTAGCCGATCGCACGACCGTCCTCCGTGACGCCTCTGCCCCCTACAACCACTGGGTGTCGAAGCTGGACACGTGGCCTGAACTCACGCTGTATGCCCTGGAGGTGCTTGCTTGTCCTGCGGCTAGCGTCTTGTCAGAGAGGGTGTTTAGTGCGGCTGGGGGAATCATCACAGATAAGCGTACCCGCCTGTCAACCGACAGTGCCGACAGGCTTACACTCATCAAGATGAACAAAGCCTGGATTTCCCCAGACTTCTCTTCTCCACCAGCGGACAGCAGCGATACCTAAGCAATACGTAGGCTGCACCCACGGATGGAAGCTACGTTCTCTATCACCATCCAAAACGGGGACCTTTTAGCTTCATCAATCTGTGTATAATATTTCTCCTTCTCCTCCTGCTCCTCCTCCTGAAACCTGACGTAATCACGCCGAACGGGCAATTTTTCTTAGGCCCACAATGCTCAGTCATAATTTTTGTAAACAATTTTTATACGTTTCAATGCTCATTAAAGCGTTGAAACTTGCACCTGAACCAATTTTTATTTTAACTGGGCTGCCTCCAGGCCTAGTTACAAATTAAGCCACATTAACCAAAGCGATTAATGGGTTTCACCTGCCCTCTTGGTTGGGCATGGGCAATTTTTCTGACGTACATTAGTACTGTTGGTACACCAATTTTTTGGGGCCCTCGCCTACAGTGTAATCCAATTAATTTTTTGCCCACCTGCATTAAAGCTGACGTTACATCAGCTGTGATGGGCACTGCAATGGGATACATTTATGTACCGCCGGTGGGTTCCAGGGAGCCACCCATGCTGTCGGTCCACACGGAGTTGTAACTGCATGTGTCCACTTCTAAAGAACCGCAGTCTGACTGGGGCATGCAGTGTGGGCCGAAGCCCACCTGCATTAAACATGACATTACCTTAGCTGTGATGGGCAATGCAATGGGATATATTTATGTACCGCCGGTGGCCAGGGGCGTACCTAAAGGCTCAGGGGCCCGGGTGCAAAAGTTCAGCTCGGGGCCCCCCCACCCCGGGCCTCCACCCCACACGCCCCCGTACCCATATGTAGATCGTGCTGCATACATGATCTGCCCCTTGGCGTAATCTTTCCAAACATGACGCATTTCCTGCACTACATGAAGATTTGTTTGTAGCCCCGCAGGCCACCCTCACACACACCGCTTTTTACCGCTATTAGCACAGCGCCCCGAGTGCCGTACTAACCGCGGTACAACACTCCCATGAATTTTAATGAGGTTACTCAAATTTGTGCTCGAACACGGTGTTTCTAACGCTGTGATTTTCGAGAGCTGTCTGTTCTATTTTTGCATTTTTGTGGTTTTTAACACACCACCTCACCCATCACAATGATGGGGTGCATTGAAGAGTGCTGTCAAACGCTGTAACCTGTATTCGAAAACGCTGCTCGAAATTCTGGTAAAAATGCCACGATTTTGAGCTGCGTTTTCTGAACACGCATGAGAGCGGCCTTAGGGGGGGTCATGTTTTTGTTGTACTGTAGACCCACAATTAAGACACATAAAAAACCTGCATGCAGTATTTAAAGACCGCGTACGGTATTAGGGTGACCGCCCACTAGAGGTTTTTTTCACGGTGAAATTCGCAGCGTTTTTTTTTTCTGCAGGGGTTTATGGGACTTGTAATGTTAAAATCATGATCGCGCAAAACGCTATTTTAACATTAAGATAGGAGATAGCGCAAAACGCTATTTTAACATTACAAGTCCCATAGACCCCTGCAGAAAAAAAAACGATGCGAATTTCGCAGTGAAAAAAAACTGTAGTGGGCAGTCACCCTAAAGGAGCTGCAGACACTATTAATAATCGCATGCGGTTTTGATGCGTTTTTTAATTGCGTGTAAAGGGTGTAAATAAATACAGTAAATCCAGGGAGATGTATAACTTATACCAGAGAGATAGATAGATAGATAGATAGATAGATATGAGATAGATAGATAGGAGCTATATAGCAGATAGATATGAGATAGATAGATATGAGATAGATAGATAGACATGAGATAGCTATGAGATAGATAGATAGATAGATAGATGAGGGAGACAGATACACACACATATATACACTTACCCCAGGGCCTGGTCCACTTCCCCTCCATGTGACAGCAGCAGCAGGAGAGGTAAACTCAGAAGCTTCCCCGTTCAGCAGGAAGCAGGGGGGGCAGCACATGATCATTGTGCCCTGCCGTCCCATGTGACCTCCTCCCCTGCCGTCCCATGTGACCTCCTCCCTCCTCCCCTGCCAGCCCATGTGAGTACCTCCCTGCTTTTCCTCTCAGGCTGGCTGTTCTGACTGCCGCAACATGCGGGGGAAAGAACGGCCAGCCATTAATGCACTGAATGTGCATGGGAAGGGCGGCCCCGGGGCCCCCTGAGCTCACGGGCCGGGTCGCCATGGCGACCCCAGCATCCCCTGACGCTACGCCTATGCCGGTGGCTTCCTGGCACCCACCCATGCTGTCGGTCCACACGGAGTTGTAACTGCATGTGTCCACTTCTAAAGAACCCCAGTCTGACTGGGGCATGCAGTGTGGGCCGAAGCCCACCTGCATTTAATTGGACGTTACCTCAGCTGTGATGGGCACTGCAATGGGATACATTTATGTACAGCCGGTGGGTTCCAGGGAGCCACCCATGCTGTGGGTGAACACGGAATTCCCATTGCGGAGTTGTACCTACCTGTGACTATTTATAAAAAAACGCGGTCTGACTGGGGCATGCAGACACCTTGACAGATGAATAGTGTGTGGCACATAGGTTCCCCATTGCTATGCCCACGTGTGCAGCTCCTGATGGCGGTGGCACAGGATTATATTTCTCATTGCTTCTGTACAGCATTGTGGGCTATCGCCCTGCCCCTTTTAAAGAGGGTCGCTGCCTAGCCGTGCCAACCCTCTGCAGTGTGTGCCTGCGGTTCCTCCTCATGGCAGACGCACTTATAAATAGACATGAGGGTGGTGTGGCATGAGGGCAGCTGAAGGCTGCGCAGGGACAATTTGGTGTGTGCTGTGGACACTGCGTCGTGCGGGGGGCGGGGGGGTTGGGCAGCATGTAACTCAGGAGAAGTGGCAGCGGAGTGTCATGCAGGCAGTGATTGTGCTTTGTTGGAGGTAGTGTGGTGCTTAGCTAAGGTATCCATTGCTAATGAGGGCTTTTCAGAAGTAAAAGTTGTTGGGGGGGGGGGCACTCTTGCCGCTATTGTGGCTTAATAGTGGGACCTGGGAACTTGAGATGCAGCCCAACATGTAGCCCCTCGCCTGCCCTATCCGTTTCTGTGTCGTTCCCATCACTTTCTTGAATTGCCCAGATTTTCACAAATGGAAACCTTAGCGAGCATCGGCGATATACAAAAATGCTCGGGTCGCCCATTGACTTCAATGGGGTTCGTTACTCGAAACGAACCCTCGAGCATCGCGAAAATTTCGTCCCGAGTAACGAGTACCCGAGCATTTTGGTGCTCGCTCATCTCTAGTGCTCAAGCCAAATGCAAATGAGAAAAATATAGGCACAAAAAGGATCACAGGTAGTAAATAATTGTGTGGCAGTTTCTTTAGCAATCTTTGCTTTGTGAGAATGATCAATCAAAATTTGCAGGTCTAGGCATCAGATACCCATTATGGGGGTATCCAGGTTCAATGGATCAGTCCCTCACAGTAGGACAGAGGACAGGGAGAGACATCACATACTTTTGCATGGCCAAATTGTTGGACGGGCAGGCGGTCACTTCTCTGTAGTGCACAAAAATATTCCAAATGACGTCAGCATCTCCAAATGTATCACTTCATTGCTCCAAAAACTCTGTAAAAAATTGCAACGTTTCAGCTCTTTACGTTCCTTTATCTAGCTTTTGTCTGTAGTGTAGGCCGTCTATTGACTACCCAGATACCTGGCAACATGCTGAATTTAAAGCATCACATGACCACATTTTTTTTGCTGAAAAACTTTACTGTCGATGGTCAGCTTACCAAATGTGACCGAACAGCGCAAGCAGAGGATGAACTGAGCCAAGGCTTTTTGTCCCCTTTCTTCTTCAGAGTATCAGATATCAGGACTGTTTAGGCTCACAAATACTTAAAGGAGATGTCTCGAGGAAGCAGTTAATTTTTTTTTTTGCCCAGTCCCCCCCATTAAACACACATTACTAAGCCCCCCTGTAAATGACATTTCTAGCTGGTTTGTACTTACCGTTCCAGCGTTTCAGCAAGTTATAAAAGATTCCTCAAGATGGCCGCCGGCTCTTTCCCAGTCGCTCGCTGCAGCCCGACGTGCGCGCTCCCGAGACGCCGCCAGCTGTGTCTCCATGGCAACCGGACGCATCGCAGCCGCCGACCAGACGCCCCGCAGCCGCCGACCAGACAGCAGGTAACCGGCGCTAGCCCCCGGCTCCCCAGCGCTAGTTCCCCCGGCGCAGCGACAGCCCCCCCCATCGCAGCGACAGCCCCCCCGGCCTAGCGCTAGTTCCCCCGGCGCAGCGACAGCCCCCCCGGCCTAGCGACAGCCCCCCCATCGCAGCGACAGCCCCCCCGGCCTAGCGACAGCCCCCCCCATCGCAGCGACAGCCCCCCCGCCTAGCGCTAGTTCCCCCGGCGCAGCGACAGCCCCCCCGGCCTAGCGACAGCCCCCCCCATCGCAGCGACAGCCCCCCCGGCCTAGCGCTAGTTCCCCCGGCGCAGCGACAGCCCCCCCCGGCCTAGCGACAGCCCCCCCGGCCTAGCGACAGCCCCCCCCATCGCAGCGACAGCCCCCCCGGCCTAGCGCTAGTTCCCCCGGCGCAGCGACAGCCCCCCCGGCCTAGCGACAGCCCCCCCCATCGCAGCGACAGCCCCCCCGGCCTAGCGCTAGTCCCCCCGGCGCAGCGACAGCCCCCCCCGGCCTAGCGACAGCCCCCCCGGCCTAGCGACAGCCCCCCCCATCGCAGCGACAGCCCCCCCGGCCTAGCGCTAGTTCCCCCGGCGCAGCGGCAGCCCCCCCCGGCGCAGCCCGGCGCAGCGGCAGCCCCCCCCCGGCGCAGCCCGGCGCAGCGGCAGCCCCCCCCGACCCATCACTTACCTGGGAGGCTTCTCGGGGCTGCTGGGCTGGGCTTCTCCGCTGGGCAGCTCCAGTTTCTGCACCTTCCTCTAACAGAGGATGGTGCAGAATGGCCGCTCCAGCGCGCTCCCGAGAAGTGACAGCTCTTCTGCGCATGCGCAGAAGAGCTGTAGCGGTGAGCACACTGAAGCGGCTCGTGCTGAATGGAGAAGACCGGACTGCGCAAGCGCGTCTAAAAAAGCAAGCTGCCAGCGAATTTAGACGGAACCATGGAGACGGGGACGCTAGCAACGGAGCAGGTAAGTGAATATCTTCTGTATGGCTCATAATTAATGCACAATGTACATTACAAAGTGCATTAATATGGCCATACGGAAGTGTATAACCCCACTTGGTTTCGCGAGACCACCCCTTTAAGTAGCTAAACTGAATTATTAGGGTATGTTAAAACAAGGTGGATTTACTGGACCCTCCACACAGACAATCCGCGGCATAAATTCTGCGCAGCACATGCTGATGTTTTTGTGGATTCTCTTACTGAATGTTTATACCTTAGGGTATGTCCACACAAGGTGGTTGCGATGGAGTTCTGTGCGACTCCACACGTCGAAACTCCACAAAGTGAACGAGATGTTAAAAATCGGAAAAGGAAATGTGGTGCGGAAATTAAATCCACAGCATGTTAATTGTAGCATCAGCGTTTCTATGCATAATTCACCACTTTAAATGAGTTAGTGAATTCCGCACAAAATTCCAGTAACTGTGTGCAGCCTGCATTCTCTTCCCTCCTTGTGTGAGTTTTTGCTAGTGTTCTCTGAGTGAAGGAGTCAGGGGAGAACGATGCAAGCTGCACACAGCATCATGAGGAAGCACTGCTCTGTGTGACTATAATAAGTGTAAAGATCTCAAGGTACCAGACAAACTTGGGGCACAGAGGACCATTATTATGTTGGGGAAGTGCATGGGCATTCAGACCCACTATTACTTGGAGGGGAGGGAGCAGGGGCACAGTGGACTATAAATGCTTGCGGGGGAGCAGGGGAATAGAGAGGCCACTATTAACCCCTTTAGTGACACGCCCAGAAAATCCTCAATAATAAACCTGCCAATAATAAACCTGCCACTGAAGGGGTTAATTGAGAAACAGGGGCAAACTATTACCGGTAATTGGGGGGAACAAGTGCACAGAGGACCACTATTACTTTGAAGGTCTGGAAGGAGCAAGTTTACGCGATTTTATGGGCACAAGGGGATTAATATTCCTTTGGAAAAGAGCAAAGGTACTACTATTACCTTGGGAAGGCACAGAAGGGCCACAATTATAGTGTAAAAGTTCATGAGAACTACATTTACTTGGGTGTGGGGGTGCAGTGGGACCACAACTATATTTTGGGAGCACTAAGAGACCACTTTTACATTATAGGCGCACAAAAGGACCAGTATTACATTGGGGAGAAACATGACAACTTATCCCCTCTCCCAATGTTGATGCAGGGGAAGGCAACCCAATGAGGTAGAAGCCAATTTTCCTCATTTTAGGGGGAAAATTCTGTTCCAACTTCAAGTCCAGCAATTAGAATAACTCCCTGGATCAACAATCCTTCAGAATTAGTCAGTGACTATAATATTGACTATAACATGTAATATTATTACACTTGAGAAAGCATCCAGGCCCCTCTTAAACTCTTTTAGCAAGTTCACCATCACCACGTCCTCAGGGCGAGCACCCACTGGCGTTTTTTTACCTGCGTTTTGCGTTTTGCGTTTTGCGTTTTTCCTGCACAGGCATAGAGATAACATGTGTTCCTGTCCACTGGCGTTTTTTTTGCGTTGTGTTTGCGTTTTTAACATAGGAGCTGTCAGTTGCATATGTGTCCTTATTTTTCTCCATGGAAATTAATAGAAAAGCCGCGAAAACGCCGCGAAAAACGCCGCGGAAAACGGGCGGAAAAACCGCGGGAAACGCGGCGAAAACGCTGCGTTTTTTCCCCGCGGAAAACGCAAACGCCAGTGGGTGCTCGCCCTCAGGCAGAGAGTTCCATAGTCTTACTGCTCTTACAGTAAAGAACCCTCTTCTATTTCTGTGTAGAAACCTTTTTTCCTCTAGACATAGAGGATGCCCCCTTGTTAAAGTTATAGTAACATAGTAAAGTTATAATAGTTGTCTTACAGATACACACTGACTCTGACATATAGAATTTTTAGGGCTGCGGCCAAGAACCTTGAGGTGCAGTAATGCCGGAAAACCCGATACAACTATTTTAGCTGTGCTAATGTTTTGCAAGATTTCCAGTACAACAGATGTTTTTTTTTACATCTACTTCACAAAAAATACATATGCACCGACTCACACAGATGTTAGGCATTGTTAGTTGTGAAAATTAGGATTTTTCGGAAGAGTATTTCTTAAAAAGAAGGGCTATTACTGTTAAAAAATAACGTTTGCTTTGAGAAGAATGCTTAGGTTTCTGATTGATGCATCCCAAAGGAACATGATGACTACAAATAGGGGGGATTTGATAAATTAAATATTTCTGTTTTAAAATAGTGAGATCATACATAATGTTACATTTCCTGTTCTTCACTTTTTCAAAGAAGTTCTCACCAAGTTATCTTCATATCTCCTTTACAGAACACTTTAACAATATGTAGTTCCAAGTACAAAATCTGTTTTTTGGAGGTTTTTTTTTTTAGCTTGTTTTCTTTTTTTATAGTATATAAGATAGTTATATTGACAATGGTTTAACCCCTTAGTGACCAGCCATACATGTCATTACTTATTAAGAGGTCTTATGGCTGCCGAAGCCCTGACAAAGATCTCCAGGTCTTGCATGTAAGTCAGCCCATTAGACCCTACATCCAGCAGGATCTAATAGCAAAGCTGTCAAAGCAATGCTATACTGCAAGAGTAAAGTAGTAGTCCAGTGATCAAATGATCGCATCTTTAAATCCCCTTGAGAGACTAAAATTTTTTTTTTAAATAGAGTAGCTGCAGTTTTTAAAAACTTTTGACATGTTAGAGCAATATGCCAAAAGTTTGGATCAGTAGGGTCTAGGTGCTGAGACTCCTGCTGATCACTGAAATGAAGTGGAAGCTGCGTTCACCCGAGCATCTTTGGTTGTCTTTAGAGATGAGCGAGCGTACTCGTCCGAGCTTGATACTCGTTCGAGTATTAGGGTACTCGAGATGCTCGTTACTCGACACGAGCACCACGCGGTGTTCGAGTCACTTCCATTTTCTTCCAAGAAAAGTTTGCGCCGTTTTCTGGCCAATAGAAACACAGGGAAGGCGTTACAACTTCCTCCTGTAAAGTTCCAGCCCTATCCCACTCCCTGCAGTGAGTGGCTGGGGAGATCAGGTGACACCCGAGTATATAAACTGGGGCCGGCCGCGGCTCGCCACAGATGCACACTGAGAGACATTAGGGAAAGTGCCGTCTTGCTGTAGCTGCTATAGGGAGAGTGTTAGGCTATCTTCGTCTTCAAAAACCCCAATGGTCCTTCTTAGGGCCACATCTGACTGTGTGCAGTACTGTTGAGGCTACTTTTAGCAGTTTTGCACATTTTTTTTTTTTTTTGTATATCAGGCGTGCAGAGCATTGCGTCCTCAGTCTGCAGTTATTTTACTGAGTATAGGGGCAGTACTGGTGAGGCAGGGACAGTGGTACAGGGAAAGAGATATACTGGCTATATAGGCAGTGGGTTTTTCAAAAAAATTGGAAAAAAAAATCTTTGGGTTGCCTGTGACCGTGTTCAGTTTACTGCGTGTCTGCTGGGGGTAGTAGTCGCTCACTATTACCCAGCTAGGTGTTACTGCAGCCTTGCGCATAATTTTTTCTGGCTGCACTGTGCTTTCAATAACCACAGTCATCCTCCAACAGGGAAATCCATATACAGGCTATATAGGCAGTGGGCTTTTTCCCAAAAATTGGAAAAAAATACTATATTTGGGCTGCCTGTGACCGTATTCAGTTTACTGCGTGTCTGCTGGGGGTAGTAGTTGCTCATTATTACCCAGCCAAGCCTGTGACCGTGTACAGTTACTGCGTGTCTGCTGGGGGTAGTAGTCGCTCATTATTTCCCAGCTAAGCGTTACAGCAGGCTTGCGCATAATTGTTTCCTGGCTCTGCCGTTACATGATTGTCATCCCGCCAGAGGGAAAGAGTATACAATATATACACTGCATACGGTGTCTGTCTGGTTTTTCACCTCACCATTTTAAAAAATTGAAGCAAAATACTTAAGACCTACCACTGGCTTTTGGCCACTTGACTGCTTCTGCCCTGTGAATTCCAGTAGCTCAGTCATACGCACCTAGGTCTGACTACAGGCTTGTGCATAATTGTTTCCTGGCTCTGCTGTGTCCGTTACATGATCCCCCTATACTGTGCTCCCCCTATACTGCTGCTAGTGATATGTTACTGGGGCCTGTCTAGACTGCTACTACTACTGAAATGGAACTAATACTGTGCTCCCCCTATACTGCTGCTTTGGAATTGTTACTGGGGCCTGTCCAGACTGCTACTACTACTCAAATGGAACTAATACTGTGCTCCCCCTATACTGCTGCTCGTGATAGGTTACTGGGGTTTGTCTAGACTGCTACTACTACTGAAATGGAACTAATACTGTGCTCCCCCTATACTGCTGCTTTGGAATTGTTACTGGGGCCTGTCCAGACTGCTACTACTACTCAAATGGAACTAATACTGTGCTCCCCCTATACTGCTACTCGTGATATGTTACTGGGGCCTGTCTAGACTGCTACTACTACTGAAATGGAACTAATACTGTGCTCCCCCTATACTGCTGCTTCGGAACTGTTACTGGGGCCTGTCTTGACTGCTACTAATACTGAAATGGAACTAATACTGTGCTCCCCCTATACTGCTGCTCGTGATAGGTTACTGGGGTTTGTCTAGACTGCTACTACTACTGAAATGGAACTAATACTGTGCTCCCCCTATACTGCTGCTTTGGAATTGTTACTGGGGCCTGTCCAGACTGCTACTATTACTGAAATGGAACTAATACTGTGCTCCCCCTATACTGCTGCTAGTGATATGTTACTGGGGCCTGTCTAGACTGCTACTACTACTGAAATGGAACTAATACTGTGCTCCCCCTATACTGCTGCTTCGGAACTGTTACTGGGGCCTGTCTTGACTGCTACTATTACTTAAATGGGCGGTTGGGCAGCATGTTACCCAGGAGAAATGGCAGCGGAGTGTCATGCAGGCAGTGTTTGTGCTTTGTTGGAGGTGGTGTGGTGCTTATCTAAGTTATGCCTTGCTAATGAGGGTTTTTCAGAAGTAAAAATTGTTGGGGGGGGGCCCACTCTTGCCGCTATTGTGGATTAATAGTGGGACCTGGGAACTTGAGATGCAGCCCAACATGTAGCCCCTCGCCTGCCCTTTCCGTTTGTGTGTCGTTCCCATCACTTTCTTGAATTTCCCAGATTTTCACAAATGAAAACCTTAGCGGAGCATAGGTCCCATACAAAAATGCTCGGGTCGCCCATTGACTTCAATGGGGTTCGTTACTTGAAAAGAACCCTCGAGCATCGCGGGAAGTTTGACTCGAGTAACGAGCACCCGAGCATTTTGGTGCTCGCTCATCTCTAGTTGTCTTCATTGCCTGTTAGCTCCTCTAGGCAAGAGAAGACGGCTGCATAGATGTATAAAGGACACATTTTGCGAACAAAAGCCCTTTTTTATTGGAAAAAAAATTAAAGAATACATATATTGGGTATCACCGCATTTGTAAGGACCAGAAATATAAAAGTATAATGTTATTTATCCCACATGGTGAACAACGTAAAAAAAAATTTTTTTAAATCATAGAAGTGCCGTTTTTTGTTCAGCTGCCACACAAAAGTTGCAATAAGAAATTATCAAAAAGTCCCAGGTACCCCAAAAAGGTACCTCATGGGTGGAAAAATAAAAAATGTTATAGGTCTTGGAATGTGGCGATCCAAATACAATATTATCTTAAGTGTTTTAAATGGTTTTATTGTGAAAAAGCAGTACAAAATCCAAAACAATATTAATTTGGTATCACTGTAATCATATTGACCCAGAGAATAAAGCTAGAGGGAGCCGGTCTCGTCCCCACAGTACCATAAACTAAGTTATTGTTCTGTTAGGGAATATGACAGGGAGCGGGCGATATATTCTTTATACTTCCCTCCTTCCTGTTCCATCCCCCCCAAAAATGTATAAAAGTTGGGCAATACATTCTATGTACCCAAAATGGTGCCATTATTAAAATACAACTAATCCTGCAAAAAAAAAACACATATGGCTACATTGATAACAAATAAATATGTTATGGCTTTTGGGACGGGGAAAAAAAATGTACTTGGTCAAATATGGCGATCAACTATTGATGACCTATCCTTATGATACGGTAGGTCATCAATAGTATTAATGTCTGGAAAACCCCTTTAAGAGGTTAAAGTGTGAAAATTGTGTGTAAACCCCTAGCTACAAAAGGGTTAAGTTTTTAGAGATGAGCGAACGTACTCGTAACGAGTACTTACGCACCCGAGTACCGCCATTTTCGAGTACTGCAGTACTCGGGCGTAAAGATTCGGGGGGCGCCGTGGCGGCACGGGGGGTAGCAGTGGGGAGTGTGGGGGAGAGAGAGAGGGCTCCCCCCTGTTCCCCGCTGCTCCCCCCCGCACCGCCGCGCCTCTCCCCGCCCCCTGGCGCCCCCCGAATCTTTACGCCCGAGTACTGAAGTACTCGAAAATGGCGGTATTCGGGTGCGTAAGTACTCGTTACGAGTACGTTCGCTCATCTCTAGTTAAGTTCATCAGAGTGTAAATATTAACTTTATCGCAGAATAAGTAACAGGGGAGCTTTGTGCATATTTTAATCAATGCAATTATGCCAGATACATGACGTAGACCAAGTCTAAAGTGCATCGTAGTTGTATTTACATGTTGTAATATATTGTAGTGAGCCATACAACATAAGACAGCATGCATTAAACTACCTAGCCAGCTATACACGTGAGGAAGCTGTTAGACATGCGTGTTTGGATGGCTAGTCATAGTAATGGCTATGTATAGTACATTCAGTGGACTACAGAACAAGAGTTAGTAATATGTAGAAGTAGCCCGGGTACCTGATACAGAACGCGTGCATAAATACGTGGACGGACACCGATGCTGATGAATGCTATGTTACTGTATTAACTTAAAATAGACAAATTCAGTGATCCTTCCGTTGATTCTCGAGTCGTCCGTTAGTTTGCTGGTCTCAGCTAGTCACGCGGCAGCTTGTCGAGTGCGTTGATTCTCGAGTCGGCTATCGCTAGCTTAGGGCGCCCACCCACTGGCGATTTTTTTTTTTCTTTGCGTTTTGCGTTTTTCCTGCAGAGCAATTAGAATTGAATGTACTCCTGTCCACTGGCGTTTTGCGTTGCGTTGCGTTTTTTAACATAGGAACTGTCAGTTGCATATGTGTCCTTATTTTTCTCCTAATGCACCCATGAAAGTCAATGGAAATTAATGGAAAAGCCGCGAAAACGCCGCGAAAACCCCGCGAAAACGCGGCATTTTTCACGCACGAAAATCGCAAACGCCAGTCTGTGGGCGCCCTAAGACTGGGGCTAAAACGCAGTCCTGAAACACAAATTGTCAGCACTCCGTATGACTCTTCTAGTGGCAATTACTTGTGGGAAATAACCAGGAATACTAAATCGAGTGCAAAGAATCCATTCGAGAAAGCAAATTTGAGGATTGCTGCATTAAAATTCAAGCAAAGGCAAAAAATGCAAATAAGGAAAACAACAAAATTAAGGACTTTTTCATGGGGTGATTATGATGCAAAAAGTCATTATATCAATTACATCTTCCCAATCAATAGTCACTGGTTCCATCTTTTAGAATTACCTAAAGGCCCATTTACACAATTATTGTTCAGAGTTGTTCAAATACCCCGCGGGTATTCGAACGATAGTCGTCCCGTGTAAATGCATGCCGTGACTGAACTAGCCGTTTAGTGTAAATAGCAGTAGTTCAGTTCTAAATGACCGCTGCTTACAATGGATGAAGGCAGGCAGGGGGAAAGCGGGGAGAGAACGCTCCCCGGGCGCTCTGCCTCCATGCTGGCTGCGCTGTGAGCAATCCAGCGATACTCGCTCCTGTGTAACAGCCCACGAGCGAGATTCACTGGGACACATTGTCGGGCATCGTTTGCCTGACAGCTGATCCTATGTAAATGGGCCTTTAAAAGTTAGTGTTTGCCGACATCATATCCCCTCGTTAGTTGTTAGCAGAGGAGACAGGAAGAAAGACGAGTGATCTTAGAAGTGACTGAAATTTTATTTAAAAAATGCAATTATTTTTACATAGAAATGCATGTTTTTCGATACTATCAGCAATCGTTTTTACAAATTCACCTTGATGTTCAAAAGGACCCTTAATGAAGCTATGACGACAATTGGCACAGCTTGTAACAGTCCTATTTCACAGTTGTCTTAAGCCGGGCTCACATGAACGGGTCGGATTCCGTGAGCGGTTGCCTGCAGCGGAAGACCTGCAAATGACCGCAAAAACGAATTGTCAATGGTCACATATGCATGCGGTTTTCTGCATAGATGTATATTTAGGGACAGGGTATCATCCACGCAGAGGAAAGATCAAAAGCAGGGCATGATATCAGAAAGTTGCCCAGCCACCTGGAAACCCCCTTCTATCACTCAGGCGACCGCTCAGGCGACATTCTCTTGAGCTATCATGGTGGGAGCTGTCCTGAGAGTCTTCAGACTGGGATACTGCTCTCTAGGCTTGGCTGGTTTATACTACTTTTCTTGGAAGTGGTATAAACCATAAAAAAACACACACACACACACAATTTAAAAAGAACAAGCAGAGGTTGCAGCCAGCAGTCTGGATGGGTGTTGCTCCCCAGACTCCATCCTGCATTGTCTGCCCACAAATTCCTGCTTTCTTTATTCCATTTGTATCTGGTCTCCTAGTGACGTGCGTATGAAAACACATCCATAAGCAATGTAAATTGCCTATGAACTGCGCATCCATAGAGAATAATGGAGCCCATACATGCAGAATCCACAGTAAAATAGAGCATGCTGTGATTTTTCTTCTGCTTGCAAAATCCGCAAGTCCTACCCGCAAGTGTGAGCAAACCGTCAAAAGTCCATGCATTTTTAATGCCCGCGTATTGTTCGCAAAATCCACAATTCATATCCGCCCATGTGAGACCTTCCTTATGGCCCTTTTACATGGGCCGAAAGTCTTTTAAATGACTGCACAAGTGCTGACGTCATTGCTGAGGTCATCAGCGCTCCTGCAGAGCGTTTACACAGCAAAGATTGCCACTAGATCACGGGCTTCTCGTCCGCTTCTTGCTCAGCGCTTCACCCCCTATGTGAAGTGCTGAGTGGGGAGCATTTACATCAGGCAAGAAGCCAGCGAACCAACAAGGTTTTTTAAGCTGACTGAAAAGTCAGCTTAAAGGGGTTGTCCCGCGCCGAAACGGGTTTTTTTTTTTTTTCAACCCCCCCCCCCCCTCCCCCGTTCGGCGCGAGACAACCCCGATGCAGGGGTTAAAAAAGAACACCGCACAGCGCTTACCTGAATCCCCGCGCTCCGGTGACTTCTTACTTACCGGTTGAAGATGGCCGCCGGGATCTTCTCCCTCCGTGGACCGCAGCTCTTCTGTGCGGTCCATTGCCGATTCCAGCCTCCTGATTGGCTGGAATCGGCACGTGACGGAGCGGAGCTACACGGAGCTACACGGAGCCCCATTGAGAAGAGAAGAAGACCCGGACTGCGCAAGCGCGTCTAATTTGGCCATTAGACGGCGAAAATTAGACGGCAACCATGGAGACGAGGACGCCAGCAACGGAACAGGTAAGTGAATAACTTTTGATAACTTCTGTATGGCTCATAATTAATGCACAATGTACATTACAAAGTGCATTAATATGGCCATACAGAAGTGTATAGACCCACTTGCTGCCGCGGGACAACCCCTTTAACATATCGCAAACAAAAAGTGAACGATTCATGTGCATTTCCACTGAACTAGTATCGCTCAAATTCGTTCGTTTGAACTAATTTTGAGAGTTAATCGTAATGTGTTTGTGCATTTGCGATTTTTGTGTGATGCGATTTTAACATTAGAAAGCCCCATTAAAAAAAAACAGCGATATCGCACCATTAAAAAAAGACGCTAGTGGGTAAAAGCCCTTATACAAAAAAGTAGACAAGGTACAAGACTTGGTGATATCTGCATTGTAAAGGAAATAAAGTCACCCCTTTCAGCACATTTCCAAACTCAATGGCTATCACCTTAAAATACTAGTTGCTACATTGTACTGTATGTGTGACCTTCAGGAAACTGATAAAGTAAATGGGCTGCTGTTCCATACAAAGTAGTTAAACATTAGCCGATATACTAATATACCTCTATTAGCAGAACAAATAACTGAATTGTATCAAAGCGAAACAATGGGAAAGAAAACTTTAGAAATTGTATTATCTCATTTTAAATTGTACACGACCTTGAAATAGTCAACACTTTATACACCAGAGAGCATTTATTCAAATGAGGTCCCTTATCTTTGAGGACTCGGTAGTAGAGTGTAGAACATTTCTAAACAGTCTCTATGTTAATAACAGCTCCATGCACAGATGTGGCCTATAGCGGCTTCACCACAGTATGATGTTCTGTGTGGATTTGGGTGAGTAATCCACCAAGAGCACATTGGAAAAATCCAGAATGGAATCCGCTTTAGATGTCTGAGGCTGACCCCCAGATTTCTGCCATGGAATAGTATTTTGAAATGCTGCAGCAAGAACTGACATGAAGACATGCAAATTCCATTGTAGGTTTTTGCGCAAAATTGAAGTCTGAATCCGCACAGAGATTGTGTTGTATGACTGGAGCTAGCATTGAGTGAACTGAACCGGTAAAACTCTGTTTGGGTTGAACTTTGCTGAAAGTTTGGTTCAGCATGAACCTAAACCAAGCTTTTAGCAAAGTTTTACCCAAAACAGGGCTCTACTGGTTTAGTTTACTCAACACCAGTCCTGAACAGTGGTGTATAACACTGTTTACGAGCCATAAAAGCCTTGTATAGCAGGGCTTTTATATCTCTTAGACAGTATTATAAATAAGTTTTAAAGGCTTTGGTGAACTTCTCGTTCAAACTAACCTAACTGGTCAAAAGTTCTATCATCACTGATTGGAGCCCTAGGGCGACCTCACACGGGTATAAGCGCATATACGTTTGCTATCGCGAGGCGTATATGCGATATGCAGGGTGCATGATTGCGGACTATTGCGCCTATATCGGCACATTTTACTGTACTTTATTGCACTTCCCAGACCACTCATATCGTCACGGTTCCAGCAGTGCCCTATTTGAGTAAGCAGGACAGCCTACTTAGAGGGAGGTCAGCGAACTCGGTAACCGGGTAATCTTACACAGTAGATGGGTCAGCTGACTAACTAGGTGGGTCAGCTTACCTAATAGGTGGGTCAGTTGACCTTGTAGGCCCAGATGATATTGTTTAGCTGCGCAAAATCGTACAGTTTCATGCGTGATTTTGTGCAGACAGGCGCCTTAGGTGCACAATTGCACCCGAAAATAGAGCATGTTGCGTGAAGGAGCCTATTGAGGTCAATGGGTTCTATATGCTGCACATTTGCATCCGTAGATGCGCTCATCTGAGGCCGCCCTTAATGTCATTTTACAATGAACAATTTTTGAAATATCCAAAAGATGATCAGTGGTTTGAAGCATTCTTACAAGTGCCTGATGAATATTTTCTGTCATAGCAATCATTAAAGGGAGCTTCTCAGCAGTTGCCTAGTGGGTGTAAATGTGCCCATCTTTTAGTTTTCTGCCGAACAATGGTTTTCAGTTCTGCTTAAAAACTATCATTCGGCAGAACAGCTGATAAGCAGGACGGCACATTGTGTTCTGCCCGGGGAGAGCTGATTACAGCTGATTGCATTATATCAGTTCTCAGCTTTCAGCCCTGATGGCAGAACAAAAGGAATGTAATCAAGGAACAGCGGGTGGTCTGTTCCCCAAGTACAGCTCCCGGCGACTCACAAGCTACTAATTGGTATGAATAGGCATTAGCAAAATAATCGCTCAAAACCATCTTTTGAGCAATCATCTTTGCAGTGTAAATGCACCTTAACTGGTTGTTGTGCATTTACATTTGGCAATTATCCTTATAATAGTTCAGAAACGAAGTGTAACGATAAATGTCAAGTGAAGTAAAACCATTAAACGGGTTGCGCTATCAGACACAACCCCTTTCCGAATACTGAGCTCAGTGCAAACAGCTGATTGCTCCAGGTCCTACTCCCGGCACCTCCGGTATATGGTTCATTTTGCCCATAGAAGCAGCAGTCAGTTAGACATTTACTGGGAAATGTACTATCACAGATCATTCAGATGAACGTCTATCGTGTACATACAAGAACAGCTCAATGTCCACCTGAACTGGAGCCACTATTACAGCTCACCTCTCCATTCTGGCTGAGGAAGGTCCTGAGCAAAGACCTAGAACATATGAACAGAGATTGCATACTTGACACAACCCCTTTAATATTAAACATAAACCCTATTAAGCCTATGTTAATGATTAGGCTTAATTTACACCAACTCCACCACAGTCGGGTGGAAATGCTATGACTTCACCTCTTGCAACAATCCCTGGAAACTGTCACTGAGGTCCAGGGCTTTGGCTGCAGTACATCGTGTATAGTAAGTGATTTTAATGAGAGGCTACAGTAGCGCTACCGGTCTTCACCTTAGTTAGAGGAATAAAATGTTGGCTTTTCAGTGAACTTTTTCCAAGGAAATTTGATTAGTATCCTGCGGGGCCGGGGCTGCTATTGAAGAATGAGTCGTATTATTAATATTTGTCTATTCAACCTCTGTTGTTCCAGGATTACATTAAAGGCCTGTGTCCTTGCTGACACTGAACGGAGCAGGCAAATCAGTCTACAGGGGATCCCTTCCGTCTATATAAATACAAGCAAATGCCAGTAAGACGCATGGCCCCGCCAATGTATGTCCTCAGCTTGACAGGACCTGGTCAGTGTCCCACTGCTGAGGGTCGTGGTAATTTACGTCCACTCTGTGTACTTTAACTTATCTGCACTGGAGCTGGCTGGTCTCTTTCAGTCAGCCTGTCTCCTTGCAGGCTGTGAGACTTTCCTGACTGAGGGACTAAGTGGGAACTGGCTGCTTTCCTCCTGCCAAGTTCCCTAGCCTCACCAATAACAACAAACACAAGTGAGCAGCCAGCAAGTCCATTCCAAGGCACAGCAGACACTATACTAGAATCCATCTGTACGCTTCATCCTCTCCCCAAAGTTCATGCCTCATTTGTGTTCTATTGAACGGAGCAAAGGGCTAATTGGTAATTGGTCTGGGTGCATTTTTTTTTCTTGTCACTTGGTTACATATGTAGTGTCACTTACTGAGTTCTACCAGTGCTGGCTAAATATTGGTTTGTGGCTTGTTCTTCCACAATTCCTCGGGGAAGCATTAATTCACCGCTCTGCAGAACACATAGATTTGTGTAACAACATAACTGTAACATGTTGTAATCTGCTTTCTTTCTCCCCACTTAATGTCATCATTTATTACACTCTTTTCAACTGGCTTCCAAGTATATCAACGATTAAACATATAAACAATAACCTGATGGGGTTGTTTTACTAAATTGTATGTGACACCGAGTCATAGAGACCAATACATACCTGCAGTCTGCCGCTCAGTTCATTGCCAGAGGTGGGAACATTTTCTGCAGTGCTGGTTATTGGACGACACTATGAATGCCCCACAATTTTTTTTATTTTGAATTTGCTAAAATTCTGCCAAAGACACATTATAAGAGTAATCAATAATTATCATTCTTAAAGGGGTTCTGTCATTCGAAAAAAAGAATCAATACTTAGCTATTATTCCTCAGGCAGTCTTCTTACCGCATCTTCTCCTTGCCTATCATCTCCTGGCTTTTCCAGTCATCCGGGTCTCCTCACCGCAGGCCGGTCGGATTCTCCTCTGACTGTTCTGTAGCATCCATTCTCAGCATTCTCCTTCCTGTAGGTTAGTGTACACTACGTCACTAGTGACGTAGCATTCACTGCCTAGCAAGGAATGACGAATCCTATGCTGGGCTATTGCTGAGACTGTGCATGCACACCGTCTCACGGGAATAGTATATGAACACTCGCGGTGAGACAGTGTGCATGCACAGTCTCAGCAATAGTCTGGAATAAGATTTGGCATTCTGTGCTAGGCAGCGAATGCTACGTCACTAGGAAGCAGAATGCCTGCGAATGTACGTTACATCCACAGTGGCCGACTACTACTAAACAACCTATCAAGCCCTAAAAGGTCAAAAGTGATGTTTCTTAAATTCATAAACCAGTCGCATTTCTCCCTAAAGATAGGCTCAGGATTCATGGGGGGATTCTTCTCGAATACAAAAAAACATGATCTGGATAATGATTCAATATCCTTCCCCATAGATAGTGGCATCCAGGTAGCAGTGTGGAGCATCAGACCTTAAAGCAACCTGTGCAAACAGATGGCAATACCACTTTTCTAACTACCTACTGCACACTGTGCATTAATATGCTTTGATTCACCAGTGATGCCCTTATGAGCAGTGCTGGCTGGTCAGAGCAGCATATAGTGTCTTAGACTTTAATATTAACCATTTCCAATCCACTGTCTGCCGTCTGAAGACATTATGATTTAAGGCTGTACAGCTCCGAGGTTGGAAGACGTCCGTCGGGGTTCTCTTACTGTATATTGCCAGCCTATCTGCTGTCGGAGTCTATCCAGCGTGTCACCTCATGCAGTACTGGCTTTACCCAGCATATAGCACCATTGTATAACAGCAGAAAAAGAGTAAGCCCCCTAGGAAAACCAGGATACAAATTGGATTGGAAAGGGTTAATGCATACTTTGTTTGTCCAGGACTAGGGAGACCCTTTAAGCACATGGCCAAGGTGGTTAGTCTGAAAAAGATGGAGGAAATAGACATTGGAAGGAAAATCATATTAATCTGCTATACTAGAGCATATTAAGTAAAACTCCAGAAAATGTATACACTACGTTATATATAGTGCAGGGCCGCAGAGACGGTATATGACTTCCGTCCTTGGTTATGTGTCATGCTCCTCTCCCCATGTCCTGCACTTAGTATAACACATAGTTCCTTTAGTCATATTTTCACCCGCACAATATAACCAGTACTTGCTGTCACTGGAATGATACCTGATGTAATAAGCAATGTTCATAGAGCTACTGAAAACTAGTCATCCTAAACGAAAATTTACTGTTCAACTGAAGTAAACAGAAATTCAATAGACAGGGTTTGTGACATGATCAAATCGAAACTACAGGCATGACTTCCTATTAACCTGCCACACCTATGTGTCTGAGACCCAAGACTGCTGTTACATGTTATCTGGCTGTTTGGGAGCCTCTTTAAAGGTGGCCATACACATTGGATGAATGTCAGCTGAATCCGGCAAGCATCCAATGTGTTCAGGGGCCTTCTGACTCTCCTGACAGCAGATGTCCAAGAAAAAAGGATCAGGCAGGGAGTTCATATGTATCAGGGGGTTGGAAGGAAAAAACGAATAGTTAAGCCGCCTGCACATGGGCAGATTTGCATTGCGGAATCTGGAGTGGGCATCTGTTTCCCGCAGCACATGCCATCCATAGCATGCTAGGGATCATTCTGGCCAAAAAAATCACCCTGACACCCTACTGATGTTTGCTGTGTGTTGCCCCACATCATCCTGCTGCAAAATGGCATTTAGTAGTGCGATGGGCTGCAACACCTCATCAAAATAACGGCATGTCGTCAATGTACCCCGATGCAGTAGAGGAAATCGTTTGATGCTGAAGGCCTCCCAAGCAATGACACTACATTGACGATCTGTGTGATGCTCCAAAATATCAGAAAGGTCAGCAATTGCCACATACAGGGGCGTAACTATAGAGGATGCAGGGGATGCGGTTGCACCTGGGCCCAGGAGCCTTAGGGGGCCCATAAGGCCTCTCTTCTCCCAGTACTATAAGTAAAGCATTATAGTTGGGGGCCCTGTTACGAGTTTTGCATCAGGGCCCGGGAGCTTCAAGTTACGCCTCTGGCCACATATACTCCATACACTTGCTCAACGGTCATGATTGCTGAGACAGAATCTCAATTTATTGCTAAACACTACAATGTGCCATTTATCATACCAGATAGCTCTGGAGCTACACCACTGGAAGCATTCAAAGCAAGGTGAGGAGCAATCTTCACAATGGAAATCACAGAGGTGAGGAAAACAACAAAGACATTATTCACTGAAAAAGCCAAAAATACAATACCTGAAGGTCTGCAAAGCAGACACGGTCGCCATAGGCACGAACGCCATAAGGCAGGCACCATCGTTCCACATGTGCAGGCTATCTTTATATGCAGTCACTCCTCCTTAATCTGGGCTGGGTTGAGTGGGTGACTGCATATTAGTCTGCAATGAACAAGTTGCTCCTCCACACTATTGTCTGGCTAACTGCATATTTTTAGGGCTTATGGCCATTGCGCCTGCCCTACAGCGATTGTGCCGATGGTGATTGTGCCTGCCTTATGGCGATTGTGCCTATGGCGACCATGTCTGCTTAGCAGACTCAGGTATTACATTTTTGGCTTTTTCAGTGAATAATGTCTTTGTTGTTTTCCTCACCTCTGTGATTTTATGTAATTTATAGTGAGTTAGCGTAGGTACTGACGGACGCGGTGTGGCCTCGACGCGGCCCGTCAGCCTATGCTTTTTGGCCAAAATGCAGTACCAACACCCGCATTTTATTAGTATGCATTAGTATTTTTGTATGTAGTTTGCTAGTTGGTGGGGGAGCCCAAGATGTCAGCCAGTGTGGCCCACTTTAGAGTTACAGGGCAACCCACTGTTAGATCAGTGAGGGTTAATATCCTGTATGGTAGGTCGCCATCCATCTGTGGCTGGCATCTTTGCTATCATTCACATGTGCAGGCTATCATTATATGCAGTCGCTCCTCCCCAATCTGGGCTGGGTTGAGTGGGTGACTGCATATTAGCCTGCCATGAACAAGTTGCTCCTCCACACTATTGTCTGGGTAACTGCATATCTTTAGGACTTACGGCCATTGCGCCTGCCCTACGGCGATTGTGCCTGCCTTATGGCGATCGTGCCTATGGCGACCGTGTCTGCTTTGCAGACCTGCAGGTATTGAATCTTCACAATGGACGACTCGACTGCAAATCTGCCTCAGCTAATCTACACAAAACTGCAATTGTCAATAATAGAGCATCCAAATTTGTCCATATTCTCCACAGAATGTGGCCAGCTCATAGTACGCGTCAAGATAGTGCATGCTGAGATCATTTTTTCGCGTGCATTTCGCACAATTGAAAGTAATGTAAAGTTTTTTACCACATTTTATGCGTGCAAACCTCGTGCACGTGGTACGCGGTTTAAAATGAATAGTGTGAGAGAGCCCGTATTCAATATTTATCCAGACACAAAAAAACAATGATGCAAAGCAGTTTCCATGGGCGAGACAATGTCTCCAAAGTTAGCTTCACAGACTGGTTTTCCCCTTCTGTCTCGCTCCCAGTTGGCCTGAAACTGCAACAATTTGTAGAACTGGTTTGTCTGAATATACCCTGGAAATTACATAATGTTGCAACAAAATCTTCATGGTGTGGCATTTTTTGTGTGAAGCAGTGTATAACATTGGAAGTATTTGGGGGAAGTATACCCCAATGTAGACCTCCAAGATATACCTCCAACGTATGTCACTATAAAGCCACACAGTGGTGCTCATGGCAATTAGTAACAATGTAAAAAAGCATATATCGCATGGTGTCCCAATGTATGGAAAAGTGAACTCCGGAACTGAAACAAATAATGGTTATCAGCAGCACATCTCCCCATGTGAAGGGGGGATGTGCTGCTGAAAATGATAATACTGTATTGAGGACGAACAATTGCGTCAACAGTTTTGCGCAAAAGCTGGTGTGACTCTGCCCTTACTGAAGAGTGCACATTCTGTGCATCAGGAGATGTATTTCTGCAATTAGAAAGGCACAGCTATCAAAGAATATCTGATAAGAGGGGGTTCCATCTCCAGGACTGCCATATACTAGGAGAATGGGGGGAAACCTGACCCAATTTGGCACTCCAGAGAGGAAATTTGGTGGAGAGGTGGCCACACACATATACTGTCTCTCCACTGTACTTTATGCTAGTTATGAAACGCTCATCTGTTTTGATGGTATCCTGGTAAGAGATTAAAAAAACTGCCACCTATGAGACTTGTACGGCATATAGTGGCAATATGCTATAAATGTCTCAGATCTCAGAGATCTGAAGAGCTTGAACACCGGTGGTGTAGGCTTTGTCAGTTTCCTCCTTTCTTCATTTGAGAACCTATACAGACAAAGTCGAATAACAATAAAACATCTTAATCCAAACTTCCAGTCTGCTGACTTTTCTCCGTGGTCACAAAGCCCAAAGCTGTTATCGGCATTGCCACGCAGTAGCTGAGCTGATGCAATTCAGCAACTGATACAATACCTATCCGGCCTCACAGCCTTCACTTGTGTGTTTAGACAACCGGTAAACAATCGATATCGTCTTTCATGTTTTCTTAGCCCTTGTTTTGACCCATATCCAAGATAGTAAAGCATACGATTGTTTGCAAATTTCCAAACACTTTGAGGAATACAAGACACAGTGTACAGTCTTCAGGCACAGCTCAGGTCAGATGAACCCAGCTCACTTACAGAGGATTTGCTTGAGTTTCAAGGACACTGCTTGCAATCTTTCTTCCATGAGATTAAGATGGCCCAGTGCCATTGTCAACACTAAATCTCACTTACATGCTTGAAAGATTAAATATGTGATTCAAATTTCTGGCTGCTAATTTGTTGTACTTGGCCACACGAATCACTCTGAGCAATGAGTGGCCTTTAATTGTGGCTGTTGTTGTTTCACATGACGGAAAGGAGGGCACATCTTAGCCAGAAAAGAAACCCAATTCACTATAATAGTATACTACCTATTGTATTGGTCAAGGTTCATTTCATAGCGCAATCTATATATTGGTGTAACATGTGTATCACAAATGCATACTTTAAGCCCTACTTCTTATATAAACTCCTGTCATTTGACAAAGGAAAGAAGACTTTTAGGGTACATTCACACAAAGTGGAAAATGGTAGAGCTTTTCCACAGCGGAAAACCCGCACCAAATACTGCATCATGTTTTCCATAGGCACCATTTTCCGAAACTTGTGAACTTATCCTCAGAGAATGCTCACATAAAGACTGGTTGGAGAAATTTTTGCAACTGTTCCATGCAGTACATCTGAATGGGGTTGGTAAAAATGTATGTATGATAAACAAATAACTCTATTCGGAAGAATGAAACTGATTTGCAGTCACATACATTTTTGCAATTAATCTGCCACATGTGTACGTTACCAGGAAAGACTTGTTTGCTTTACACACCTCTAAATTTATGTTAGAATTAGAGATGAGCGAGCATACTCGCTAAGGACAATTACTCGATCGAGCATTGTCCTTAGCGAGTATCTCCCCGCTCGGAAGAAAAGGTTCCGCTGCCGGCGCGGGTGATTGGTGAGTTGCGGCCATGAGCGGGGGGGAGAGAAGGAGAGAGAGATCTCCCCTCCGTTCCTCCCGCACTCCCCCACCGCTCCCCGCCCGACGCCGGCAGCCGAATCTTTGCTTCCGAGCGGGCAGGTACTCGCTAAGGGCAATGCACGATCGAGCAATTGCCCTTAGCGAGTATACTCGCTCATCTCTAGTTAGAATAGAATAGTAATACCAGATTAAAACAAAATCTGTCACTTAAAAGTCCCTTAGTATAAGAAAATTCTAAATATTTTTCAGGTTAAAGACCAGCAAACACAGAGGCCACTATAGGAAGTGTTGAAACAGCAAAATATATAAATATATACAGTTTAATGTCTCAAATGTATTTTGAAATGAAAGCATAGAGCAAATAAAGATGAATAAAAATAAAAGTTTAACCCTCTCCAATCCACTGTCTGATGTCTGAAGACATTCTGTTTGAAGGCTGTACAGCTCCGATGTCGGAAGGCGTCCGTCAGGGTATTCTTACTGTAGATTACTGGCTGCTCTGTTGTTGGGGGCCTCTCCAGCATGTCCCATACCGCAGTACTGGCTCTAGCCGGCAGATGGCGCCATTGTATAATGGCAGAAAGAGAAAGCCCCCTAGGAAACCCTGAATCCAAAATTGGATTGCAAAGGGTTACCTTTGTTTCACCAAGCTAAATCTAAATTTTAAACTCTAGCTGATAGAACAGCCTTACATAATTGAGGCATTCTTTCTACAGTCACATTCAGATATTGTTCAGAAGTTTCTTTTTTCAATTACACTGGTCAACAAATTTTTACAAAAGTCATGTTACTGAAATAAAATAAGTCATTTCTTATCAATTTTCATTTGCTCAACACAAATGTGACAGTCGAAAAGCAAAATTGGCTCTATTTTTTGGTAATTTTTTGTAATGCATGCCGATATTAATAGGCTTGTAGTTAATACCTGTAAAAAATCAAGTCATAGACTACATCTTAGATTTCCTTTTCTGTCTCTTGTCCAGTTGATCGGGAGCATCTCAGTGGAGTGTCCAGCAGTAGTCAGCCAGCATGGTACTGGACCATTTCCCCTGGTATCTTTGTTCCATTGTTGCGATATCTTGATGAAAACATTTGCCATGTTTAACCATACCACAGTTATCTGGAAAGAAATCCAGATGAGAATGAAGGAAGTGGATCATTAGAGACATATTACAGCCAAGTTTCTGATACTGCATCAGCATGTTTTGTACTAGTTCATTGTAGTTTTCTGCCCTAACATTCCCGAGAAAGTTTGTAGACACTGCTTTTTTTGCATCACCCTGCATCAAGTTGTTGAACTGGTCATTTTTGAAGAGCTCTCAAATCTGAGGACCCACAAAAACTCCCTCTTTAATCTTTAAAATGTTAGGATGTTGTTTAGGATGTTCATAGAATCCTAGAATGGTAGAATTGGATGGGATATCAAGTCCAATCCCCTGCTGAGTGCAGGATTCACTAAATCATTCCAGACAGATATTTGTCCAGCCTTTGTTTGAACACTTCCATTGTAGAACTCGCCACCTCCCATGGTGACCTGTTCCACTCATTGATCACCATCAGGGTGCGGGCAGACGAGCGTAGGCGTATTTACGTTCGCACGAGCGCAACGTATAATCGCCCGAGCGATCGTTTTCACCGATCACAACCAGAGCTAGAAAGCGTATTTTCGTTTGTTCCTACTTTGCAAACGGTCTTTTCGGCGATCGAATATGCATTGGCGCGTATTTCGGTCGCATATGTTCCGTTTTTTTTCGAATTGCCGTTTTCACGCGCCGTAAAATCGCCCATGTGAACGAATACATTCGAAACCATTGCCTCAGATGGTCACGTATATACGTTTGGTCGCAAAAACGCGCCGTTTATGCGCTCTTCTGCCCGCACCCTCACTGTCAGAAAGTTTTTTCTAATATCTAATTTGAGTCTCCTCCCTTTCAGTTTCATCATGTTCTTACAGTCCTACTGGATAAATTTACACGGTGAAACACAGAAAATGAACTATATGAAATATCTTCAAAACAAGAGCCAATAAAAAGTTTTCATGGTCATATTTGCATTCAGCACACCAAGATACTACAGATTAGGACCTTTTTTTTAAGTCAGTAACAATTTCAGTGTTGACCAGTGTTATTATTGCAGAAGTTCCCACAAATGTGCTGCACTTGTAGGTTAAAGGGGTTGTCCCGTGCCGAAACGGGTTTTTTTTTTTCAATAGCCCCCCCATTCGGCGCGAGACAAACCCGATGCAGGGGTTAAAAAAGAAAACGGGATAGTGCTTACCTGAATCCCCGCGCTCCGGTGACTTCTTACTTACCTGGTGAAGATGGCCACCGGGATCTTCTCCCTCGGTGGACCGCAGGGCTTCTGTGCGGTCCATTGCCGATTCCAGCCTCCTGATTGGCGGGAATCGGCACGTGACGGGGCGGAGCTACAAGGAGCAGCTCTCCGGCACGAGCGGCCCCATTCAGAAAAGAAGACCAGACTGCGCAAGCGCGTCTAATCCGGCGATTAGACGCTAAAAATTAGACGGCACCATGGAGACGAGGACGCTAGCAACGGAACAGGTAAGTGAATAACTTCTGATAACTTCTGTATGGCTCATAGTTAATGCACAATGTACATTACAAAGTGCATTATTATGGCCATACAGAAGTGTATAACCCCACTTGCTTTCGCGGGACAACCCCTTTAATTTGTTTTTATCCTTCTGTTAAATTAATCCCAAACAAGCTTAATGTGTTTTAAGTCTGTGCCTACCAGTTTCTTGTCTTCTTAAGTAGTTCTGACATAATCCTAGAAGTATGTTTTGGATTATTGTCTTGCTCTAATACGAACCCCTGACCAACTAGGTGTACAACAGAGGTTATTGCATTGTGTATCAAAATGCTGTGGTAGCTCTTTTTGTTGGGTGTGCCAGTCACCCTGTACAAGTTGCTAACTCTGGATCCAGCAAAAGAGCCCCAGAGCATCACACTTCCTCCTTCATATTTGACAGTTGACGTCACACACTCAGGAACCATCCGTTCACCTACTGAACACCGTACAAAAACCCTGTGTCAAATTTTGATTCATTGGTCCATTAGGCCTTCTTCCACTCTTTAGTAGTCCATTGGAGGTGCAGCATAGCCCAGGCAAGTCTTTTTTTATAATTTTACAATCTTAGCAGTGGCTTTCTTACTGATACTTTATCAGTCAAACCTGCAAATAGAAGTCTTTTCTTCACAGCTGAAATTGAAACTTTTTAATTGTTTGCTGCATGAAGCTGCACTTAACGATTTTGAGCTGTGAGGTGCCAATTACTCAAACTGTTGAATCTCAAAATCTTGTCATGTTATTTTGGTCTCCAAGTGTCTTTTGATGGTATAGGAAACTTCACTGATTGTCAACTTGACTTTCTTGGCAATTTCTCTGCAGGACAGAGCTAAACATATAAGGATTAAAATTGTATGTCAGTCGTCTTTGGGTAATTGCCTTTTTCTTGCCATTGTGGTAGGAATGTGCTCAGTCCTGAGGAGTAAAACTGTCTGAATCCTGCCATAGAGGGTGTTGTAATGTAGTCTGTTCCAACACTGGTTATATAGAATCACAGGGTTTAAAAGTAATCTACAAAGGTTGGGACATCTGTAGGGATAGTTTGCAGCCCATTGCAAACCATAATTTGCTTTCTGTACTGCAGAGCAGCTGTCTTTGATGTTTTTCCTGAAAAAAGTTATTCGGGTAAAATCATAAATTCAGACTATTGTTGCACTTCAGGTTAAAATTTCATGATATTTTTATGTTTTTAACTTACTTATGAACCGTTGAACCATGTCACCTTACTTGCTGGACCTGAACAGTTTTAATGTTAAAATAACAAGAAAAATGTGTTCTAAAACTTTCTAACGGCTGTGTGTGTGTGTGTGTGTATATATATATATAAAATATATATATATATATATATATATATATTAGCTTATGAGAGCTCTGAATATTTTAATGGCAGTAATGATATGTGAAACTGCTGCTATGTGAGCATGTAATTCTCATATATTGTGGCTAAATGCATTTTATGTACCGTGTGCTGTGTGGTCAAATACTGTATGCAAAAACTGCTTACATTTTCCAAGATCTCAGGTGTTTAAATCCTTAAATGCCTTGATCTCCCTCTGTCTGTCACCAAATCAGGCCCCCAGGTTGATAACAAAAAAGTAGTGTTCCAAATGAGTGTTCATATGAATGCTCATTTTTGATTATTGCCCTGTGAAAATGTCGCAGTGATCAGCCAACAAACAAGTTAATGCCCCCTTGCCAGCTTACTGCATCTTTTGTGCGGCCACAAAAATGATTCTTGTTGGCAGCACAGCTCCCCGTGCAATCAGGGATGTGCTGTTGATAATAATGAAAAAATATGGGTGACGAATGATCCTATTAATTGAATGGGGATGAGCAGCAATCATTCATCCTTCATATAGTTTACATTGGTCCGTGTGAAGGCCCTTTAAACAAGCACTGATTTCTTTCATCAGCGCCTACCATGTGGCAGAAATTCAGCTGTGTAAAAAGACTGTTAATTCATTGGAACCATCTGACAAATTCCTGCTAATCAAAAATGAGACAGTCTTGCCAGATGTCAGATAAAGAGCCTCCCAGTGCACATGTTAGTAGTAGAGCTGCCCATAGGCATAAGATTTTGATCTTCCATAATCCGAGCAATCAATTGTCTATTGGATTGTTTGTATGAACATCAGCAACATGCCTGACTAAACTGGCCGATGAGAGAGAAAGCTAAAGAAGAAAAAAAAACAGAGTAGACCTGCGCAAAGTGGTCAATGATGTCCATCCTATTTTTGGCAGTCGGTAGTCTGCCATCAGTCGTTGTAAACAATTAAGTATAATTTTCAAACAATAATCAGCGGTAATGGCCACAATTGTCCATTTTGGTCGACCTTTATCTCATGTGTATGGGCAGCTTTAGCTTGGTTTAGGTCTATCCAGACTGTCCTTTCCAGGGTCTGGGAAATGCTTGCATGGTGCAATGAGGATTACATTAATTACATATTAATTATATCAATGCTTTTGATTTGGCAGGTGTAGTAAACCTCACCATAGAGACCATTATTGTGTGTTTCTATTATTTATTCACAATTCACCTCCATTACTAAGCAGGAAAGTTCTTCTTATTAAATTATCTCATCTCCCGCTCCAAATAAGCCATGCTCAGCCACAATGAACAGTCACCCATACTTGGCACTAGTATGTATGGGAAAATTTAAAACAAAAACAAATGTGTTAGTGCACTCGGGCTGTGTTACCAAGTACAGGACAACATTGTATTACAGATCAAGAGCCTCCCTCAGCAGATGCGTGTGCACAATAGCTAACTAGAATTAGGCCACTAGCTTGTGGTACTGTGGTAGTTCACTACGGCATTGCAGATTGTTTGGCTGAAATTGGCCATACCTATGTCAGTTGACCCTGATTCGACTGGCAATGAAAAACTGATCTAATTGTTGCAAAAATTACTTATGTGCATAGCTACATGTTTATGCTCTTAAACAATGATATGACACCGCCGTGTTCAACTAAAGCCAATTGAGAAAAATTGTGTGGTTGGGTTCTCACATCTCTGACGATCCAACGTAGTTTCCCTCCAACATGGTATAAAAATGCTATAGGAATACTGATGCTATTGTTTTATTGGGATTGCTTCTGGCATCTGGGACATCAGTGTTTCTCTGTCTGGCTACTTCAGGCTGTGACGATGGACCAGGGCACAAAAATATCATCAGTTGTGTCCAGTTCACGCATAAAACAATTGGCCGTATACAACTGAAATACAATATGTGAACCCAGCCTTAGCCGTTTTTTACAATTCTACATGAATTTTCAAGGACCGTGAATCACATGGTGTTTTTCTGCATTTTCTAATTGTTTCTATATTATAAAAGCTTAGGCTTTTCTAAATTCATTGTTCCAGTATGGTTTCCACACTGCAATAGATATGGGATGTTGTCTCCATAATTCATATTTAGGTAAGACATCGGGGCAGATTCACTACTGTAAATTCAACACAAATTGCACCACAGAACTGTCTGACATGGTGTGCGTGGCATTTACCATTTCTTTTTAGACTCTTTCAAACAGTTTTTATAACTTGTGCAACAACTGAGTGTAGCTTTATGGAAAACTGGGCCTGCTCTAATGTGACACTGTGCGCCAAAAGTGCACCAAGTTTTGGCTCAATTCTTGTAATAAATTAAGCCAACTAATAGGTAGTATAAAGTTAGGCTAGACATTCTAAAGATATGCCAGATTTACTATCCAATTTGAGAAACTGTAAAGAATATAGCTCATCGCCATTAATATTGTATACACCGTTCATAAATAGTTCATCCTGGCCAGGGGTAAATGGCTCCAAGGATGCTGTTTGAAAACAGAAGTCTCCTCTGCAGTAACTTAGTCTTGCAGGAACTTCGGTTAACCAAATACCTAAATCCAATAACTAAAATATGCAGTCACTGTCCCCTGAACAAATTATTAGCAAAGTACCTTTAGGGAGGCTATACAGTGATCATATAACATCAGAACAATTCGTTCTACCGGTGAAGAGTATAGGTGATGGTATTCACAATTACACACCACCGAAACTTTAGTATCTGGATACTAGCTGTTTTGTCTATCTGTTCTCACAGGTGATGTCTCTCGCACTGAAGGATCAGCGTGGTTGGTATTTATTGCTAATGTTTTCTTGGATGATTGACAGATCTCCCATGGGCACTACCATTGCAACAGCTGGGGAGTGTCAAGTTGTGCTCCCTCTCTGGTTCAGGAAAATCCAGATCTCCAGTAGCACTGGGGCAGCACATTCCTCACAAGGCTCTCTGTCGTCTCTGGAAAAACCTGTTTCACCCTCGACGCAAAACATTACAAATCCAGCTGCAGCTCTCACTTTTCTACACTCTTGTCACACCATAGTCTGCCCTTTATCCCTACCATCAGTCAATCAACTGGCAGTTCAGGTCCTGTTAGTCCACAGCAGCAAAGTTACAGTCATGTGACCTCTCTCTTAAGGTCCTGGCAGGAATGTAATTAAAGTACAGTGGTAATAATCATTGCTATATACGGTACATGGGTTGTTTAACCCCTTACAAATGCAACCATATATTTTATGGTCACCAATTCACTTAAATGGGAAAATGGGAAAAATGGTTGCGAGAGAAACTGTGTTTGCAGCAATTAGCTGATAGCCAGACAGTTTAATTTAAAAGGTGCTATTACACTGCAGCATTGCTTCCCTACAAAATGCAGAAAGAGCTATGCTGATTGCAGCTGGCACCTAGACTCATCATAGGAATTGAACCAACAAGTCCAGGTGCCAGCTGCAATCAGTGTAGCTCTGCATGCAGCGGAGAAATGTAATAGCACCCCAAGGATTGGCCAGTTGGAACAAAGCATTAAATATTCTTGATGGCTGACCTAACCTTCAATTGTGGTTCATGTTCAAAATCTGATCACAGTCCAACAAGAGGTGCAAGCCTGTGGAAGGACTGAATAAACCATTTATATGACAATGGTGATTGAAAACACCTGGAATAAAATAATACATAGTGAAATTCCAAAGCACATAATCATATATAATCTTTTATCTATGTAATTAATGTCTAATATGGGAATACCAGTACTTCTTTCTGCACCTTCTCCTATGGTGTATATAAAACATTATTCCTAAATAAATATTAATAAATATTATCTTACTTTTTCCTATGGCTCAACTTCTAGCCCCTGACTTCGAAATCTAGCAGTTGGGTAGACCCTTGTGAGTGATGTCAACAGCTGTGCCCACCTGCTTCATTCACTTTGGGCTCATTCACACTGGCATATTTGCACTCCATATTGCGTATATATATTTTTTTACGCATGTAATACGGACAGCATGAACCTCATTTATTTGTATTGGGGTATTCAGATGTGCATTTTCACGCGCATGAATCATAACATGTCCTATTTTGGTCTGTATTATGGACTGAAATTGCCCATCATAGTCAATGGAATTGTGAAAGTGCGCAGTGAATATGCATTATACATGTGTATTCACTGCGTATTTATGCATGAAGGCAGGAGAAATCTATGGCACTTTTTGTGCACACATGAAAAATGCAGTGAATGGAAGGACCAAATACTTAGTAAATGTGTGCAGTTTTGGTCTGTAAAAATGCTGTATGTGGCCATGTGAATGAGGCGTTACACTGCGTTCATGTCTTATTACAAATTATCTGTCTTGCTCATAGCTTGACTCATATTGGGTTCCAGTTCCAGAAATGCCAGTCACAAAAGAAGGCTCATCCCAACACACATTTCGATGTACCTAGCTTTGTCAGGAGCCCAATGTAGTTTATGGAGCTGTTCGGTGATGACCAGTTCCCTTCAAGTTATTGATGTTTAATTTTTTATATTGTTGAAAAGCAGCAAAAAATTTTGACAAAATTAAGTTCTATGCTGATCTCATTGCTCAGAGATTGTCTCCTTTGGTTTCTTCTCTGGTGGGCGACTATCAGGTGGGCTTTGAATGTGGTAAGGAGGCGAGGGACAACACCAACAAAACTCTACTTTTTATATCTTATGCTGAAGATAAAAAGATACCAGGTTGTCTAAAATCCGTGGATGCAGCAAAAGTATTTGATAGGGTCTATTGTACCTTTTTACAAAGCACTCTTGAACAAGTTGGTGTTGGCTTTGTCTCTGTGGTAGAATCATGGCCCCATATTGAAAAACCATGGTGTGGTATTTTTTGCTATTTTGCAAATTACCAATAGGATAAGACAGGGAGGCTCTCTGCACTTTTATATACATTGGTAATGGAATATTTAGTGGTTGCTTTAAGAAAAAAAAATAGTATTCAAGGTATAAGTCTGGGGTACCGGGTGGGCAAATAGGCACTATACACTGATAACTTGCCTTTCTTTATTATTTCTCCTCTTCTTTTTCTTCTTTTTGTGAATTAGGAATTTGAGAGGTATGGGCAGGTTAGTAATTTTAGGGTTAACAATGGGAAAACAGATGCTCTCAATATTTCCCTTCCCGAAGTGGAACATCTCTCCATTGAGTTCTGCATTAGTTAGCAGTCGTGTTCTGTTGTGTACTCAGCTTTTTGATTAGAGATGAGCGAGTATACTCGGTAAAGGCAATTGCTCGAGCGAGCATTGCCTTTAGCGAGTATCTCCCCGCTCGAGACAAAAGGTTTGGGTGCCGGTGCGGGGGAGCGGTGAGTAGCGGCTGTCAGCAGGAGCGGGGGGGAGAGAGGGAGAGAGAGATCTCCCCTCCATTCCGCTCTTCCCCGCAGCTCCCTGCCCGCCGGCGGCACCCGAACCTTTCATCTCGAGCTGGCAGGTACTCGCTAAAGGCAATGCTCGCTCGAGCAATTGCCTTTACCGAGTATATTTGCTCATCTCTATTTTTGATTCATTCTCTCTTAATTACGTGACCCTCTTGCAACAAGCAATCTCAAACTTGAACACTCTTGATACCCTAGGATATTGAAGAGCATTGTAAGAGGAATTAGGGGGGTCTTTGTTACTCTTGAGGAATGGAGTAAAGCATTTTTCTTGACACATAAGATGATGCCAACCACGTGCTCAGCCCAAGAAAAAGTTATAAAAAGTTTTAAAATCTAAGATGGTATCAGTGTACTGATTCTCTTAAAGAAAACTTCCCTCTTGATCTTGAGGTCTGCTTGCGTTGTAAAAAAAAAGTATTGAAGAGTCCATTTGAAAGCTTCCTTCTCACATTGCTACTTCGGATTATGTGACAGATCCACATCAGATTTTTCCTACCTGGATTATACTGTGCTAACATGCCTAAAGTATATCTTCTGGGTTACTTGGACTGCTTTCTCATAAGAACTACACCAAGATCATCCAGTCATATGAGAAAGTAATGCTTCCTCAAGTGGATATCATTTTAGATCAGAGGTTCTCAAACTGGTCTGTATGGGCACCCAGTGCTCGATTTTTGACCTGCTGGGGGTTCATGTCAGCATGAGAAAAATGTGGGTGAGCACGAAATGTAAATGTGGGTCCATGTGAGTGTACTCCATTTAGGCAGGTCATCATCAACATTTAGGCATTACGTAAATAACATAATACATCTTACACAGATTGTGTACATAATACTTATAACATGCTCCCTGACCTGCTGACTGCAATCCCTGCTAGCCATCATAAACCGCTCCTGCAGTCATACTGTTTCTGCCGTCACACGGCTAAATGTCTGACCATTGTCTATGTGTATATCACCCCTCACTCTCCACCTCGCCATACAGTGCACATCTCCAGCCCCTTTACCTTCTGTATCACCCCATTACTTGTAGTATGTAAGCTCGTTGGAGCAGGACCCGCACCCCTATTGTTTCCATCAATTGATTACTTTGTAACCGTGGTTCTGTAATGTTTGTACTTTTGTCTTTCTGTATCCCCCCTGTCTATGTAAGCGCTGCGGAATATGTTGGCGCTATACAAATAAAGTTTATTATTATTATTATAATAGACATAGAAATTACTTACCTCTTTGATATCTCATAAAATTGTTTATGGAGAGCTCACGCAAAACCTCTTGGGCTCTGGTGACAAAACAGACCTGAACAGCAGCTGACTTACTATAAAGTTTCTACTGAGCATCGTTTTCACGTGATCTGCCAGAGCCTAAGAGGTTTTGTGCGAACTATACCTGTCTGCTTACAAGTTTTCATGCTGGCACCAACACATTTGCGCACATACCTGTTGCTTATCCTGCATTATAGACTATTGCAAAAAAGTTTTTGATAGCTTTTCCATCTTCATACCTCGTGGAAAGGGATTTTAGCGCAGTCGCCAATCTTCCTACGAAAAAAGTAAATCAATTACAAATCACTAGGTGCAGAGATTTTTAGATTATACCTCACTAATTTGAAGCCACATATTGACCAATTGCTATCAGAGCATCAGGCTCATCCCTCCCATTAACAGCATTATTGGTGTATTAATTTTATGTCAGAAGTTTACTAGGTTCTGATTTGTTTCGTCCCAAATCCAAATATTTACTTGCATTTTGTGTCTTTTCAATACAGATCTGAATAAAAAATTGTACATTTTTCTTTGTCCAAAAACCCCTATGTAAGTGAGCAGCACTGTGTCAGCTGTGAAAAACCCATTTGACTTTAATAGGTTAAGGAAAATTCAATATTAGGCAGGCAGGGGGTCTACGGAAAACGAAAAAGAAAAAAAAACGGCAAGTGGTCTACAGGGCAAAAAAGTTCAGGATCCTCTGATTTAGATGCACCTCTGAATTATGTTATTTTGCTATTCTCTCACAACGTGCTGCCACATAGCTACATCCCTTCATCTATTTTCTGAGGTTGACAGGAATAGTTTCAATGAAAGTAAAATGACCTCAATTAAAATGAATGTATTTTGTCACTGCCAAAGAGGAAGAAAGGGCTCGAAAGAGGGAAAGAGAAGTGCATGTCTCCACCTGTTTGCAGTGCAAGGGGTGTTGTAATTCCCTCTGTTTACCCTAACACACCGTTCCCAGCTCGGACAAAAAATGGTTTTATTATTTACAGTCTGCACTTAGCACAGTCATCAAGGTTGATTGTGGGTTTATTGTTGCTGGCCAACCTCCTTACACCAGCAGGTGCCAGGCACTCCGAGCTACACTCCCATAGAACATTGACCCTGGAATACGTGAACAAGCAGTGATGGATTCTGTTTACTTCGACTGTGAGCCCGCTCCTCCCATCCTGTGGAAACATCCCACAGACAATAAAATGTTTGTGGTGAGCCAGAACTCTGCTGCAGGCTTCTTCCCTCCTGACTCATTCATGACTTTTGCAGGGAAGTGTTTAACCTTTTCTCTAGCAGAAAGCCGTATCACAAGCGATGATGTCACCAGGAATTACTTAGAAGTGACACAATAAGTGACCATGGTCGTCGTGATAATACTACAACGCTAAACCAAAAAAATCCAGCTGTCTAAGGACCACTAGCAAGTCAGTATATATTAACTGGACTACACCACCACAATGTACATCACCTCTGTAAATCACCGCCATGTAAATCTTTTATTATAAAAGTATTATAAAAATAACAAAACTGTAACAATAAGAAGAAGAAGAACAATCTCAGAAGAACACACAGCAAAAATAAAGCCCTTCACCCATGGTCCATGATCCACAAACAAAAGTATCTTGATGAATTCAGTTCATGTTCAGACTTTCTCTTACCGCCATACACTCACACACACAACATATAACCTAATATACCTAAAAGAACATAAAGCTATAGAAACTAAAACTACGGATCCAGACGCACCACATTGAAACCACACAATAGCATAAATACCAACATAAATAACTAACCAAATACTAACATAAATACTAAGCCAATCGGCATGCAATCAAACTACCTAAATCTTTTTCTGATACCCCAGTGTGGCTCGGTGCCATGCATGCTCCATTACTTCAATGTTCAGCCAACATCACCACAATGGATGTGCAACAAAACAGTCAATGAAGTTGAAGTGTAGACTTTTAGCTCTAATTGAAGAGGTCCACCTCTCAAGATCCCTAATGATCAGCTGTTTGCTGTGCTGTTGTCACTGTGTATGGGGCCAAAAGCTGACAGCTCCGTGCACTTGGCAGTGGACAAGGTAGGTATTGCAGAAGTGTACGTCAGGTGGAATCTAATGTACATTTTGCTGAAGGCGCACAGTGATGTCAGGGATGAGCTTTATACATGAGGAGTAGCACAACTTTTCATGTATTAAGTGCAAGCTGCGCCAGGGAATATCATACTAAACCTAGTGTCGCAAATGCCGGGCTTTATAAATGAAAAAAAGATGGTGCAAAACAAAAAGAATGCATCGTGAAAATTTGTATATGGTTCAAGCTGGATACAGATGTAGCAGAGCTTAGATTCCCAAATGTGGAGTAGGTGTTTGTCCTTTGGCAGCCCCATAACTACATTACAATGTGTTTTACTTATGGTTTTACACAACTTATTACTTTACTCAGAAAGTTAGCAGAATACTGTTCTAGACAGTTAAGTTAAATTCAGCTCTGCTATAAAGTAAAAGTTTGCAATACGTTTATCGTTGCGACCCGAATGGAGTTGCTGTGATAGAAATTAATGTTAAGCATCTCCATCTTAACAACTGGAAGCACAGATGCACCTGCACATTGTCCCATATACGTCTGCCCTTTAAAGCCATTTGTTAACGTATTGTACTGTATATCCCAAAGTATGAACACAATTTAACAGTATTTGTTTACATCTGCTTTAAAGGAGAGGTCCAATTTACATTTTTTCCACTTTATTGTGCCCCCCCTTCGCCACGCTATATTTTATGAACATGCTCACCGTGGTGCCAGACCACCATTTCAGTGCTCTGGCGCCATGATATGTGACCCATGACATCACCGGGTCTTTTGGGCTGGTGATGTCCTGTAAACATGTCACATGGGCTTCTAATGTACAAGCATGTTTACAAGATGCTCTGCTGATGCCCCTGCCAGGTCACCCATTGCCTGCAGCGGTCATTTGGGTAAACAACCATGTGACTGCTGCAGAGAAAGGAAACAGAAAGACTGGAGGATGGGAGTGGCAGCGCGGATGCAACACGGCGGGGCAGGGCAGAGGTGAGTATTATATTTTCTTTAACATATATTTCATCATCCCCCCCCCACACACTGACACCTATGTATCTGTGTACCAGAAAACCCCTTTAAAGGGGTTTTCCAGGGAGAATACAACTGATGACCTATCCTCAGGATAGGCCATCAATAGTTGATCGGCAGGGGTGCAATGCTCGGGACCCCAACCGATCAGCTGAGCGGGCGCATGCTGTCAGCGCCGCAAATACATAGAGGTCGGAGCGGAAGCAGTAGCCGGCGCTTGTAACTACAGGCACAGCTTACGTTGATTTCAATCATTAGCCGGGGTCCTGAACGACAGACCCCAGCTGATCAACTATTGATGACCTATCCTGAGGATAGGTCATCAGGAGTATTCTCCCCGGAAATCCCCTTTAAGTGCTAAATCTGACAAATATGGTTGGGGGAGTATAAAGAGAAAAAGTGCGATTTTTTTTTTTTTTTTTTTTTTTTTTTAAGACCGCATTCACATCTGCGCTGGAAACTTTGTTCAAAGGTTTCACAGCAGATCTGGCACAAAATACCTGAAGAAAAATTGCTGCATGCGGCTCTTTTTCTTCCAGTAAAATGCTGGGCAGCTGAGTGGAAACTGAATGGACCCCACTGTAGTCAATGGGGTCCATTCGGTGCTGTTTGGTTTTGCCATAAAACGGATCCATTTGGCCAGGGGATTCCCCTTTCCCAATCCCCAGACGGAGCAGGAAAATGGAACCTCCAACACAGATGTGAAACAGCTTTACATGATTATTTGTGTGCTTCTGTGACTGATGTAAGGATTAGATTGTGGGGGATTTATTTAAGTGATTATAATCTGGGCACATCTCTGTGGAATATCTCACGCAGATGAATGTGGATCCACCTTGCCACACACCAGATTGACTTTGGGCTAACGGAGGAAGCAGCACTTTAGGAATGCTGGTGATCACCCTTGAGCCCTCCAAGCGAGATTTGGTCTTTACTGGCACTATACTGGCCCTTTAAGAGAGAGCACGAGCAAGCCATATCGGCTGATGCCAGAGAGCTAGCAGAAGAGTGAATGTGGAAAACACCCAACTGCGGCCCCAGTAGCACTTAAACAAAGTGGGCAGTGGAGGTGCACCATGACAGAAGAGGTTAGCAGAATGAATTCGGTGGAAAATAAGGAACAAAAGGTAAAATATTGACAGCATAAAGCTGTTATTGTCACTTCTGATTCTTTCAGAATTCATGTGCTGTACACCTCATTCACAGACTAACTGTTTTAACTATTAAAAATTAATACCTGCCATTAATACTGAGATTTTGTAGATTAACAGGATTAATTAGACTTTATTCATATAACCGTCCTATCTTAATTGGGTAATAAAAGGGAGTGTGGGTGGATTTTATAGCACAGCATTCATCAGATCACATGGGTGTTGCTACTTTCATAATTGAGTGCATACTGTATGTACAGTGAGGGATCAGACATTTAATAATGTATGAGTGAGGTGACTGCTGAGAGTTTGACTTATCAGTATGTAAGGGGGATATGTAATGTAGGACTACATTCATTCTTCATCCCAGGACTCTATCTAGAGGACTAAAACGACATCCAGATGCAACCGTGAATAGCTCAATAGAATAATAAAGTGGAGAACCGAGATACAAGCTTTGGTATCCGTTTTAGCAGGTTTCCTTCTGATTCCGGCATTTTGACTATCATCCAATTCAGGTTTTTATCCTGCAATGCTAATCTAGAGGAAGGCAAAAAAAACCAGGAGACAAAAACTAATGTTCCTCAGCTTTGGTAAAATATTCCTTCTGGACTTCAAATCTGGTAACCAGAATAAATCCCAACAATGGCTGTTGCCGCTAAAATAAATGCGAGTCATCAAATAAATGTCACAGATTATTACAGTCTGCAGGAAGTAATTGAGTCCAGCCCCCTTTTGCAGGGACCATGGAGCAACAAGGAAGCTGCATTCAGAGCCTAGAAGGTATAGCAGGGTTACTCATCTAGTTTTAGTAAAGGTCTGCTCACCTACAGTTGGTCTAAGGTCAGGTGAACACCAACATGTCCTAGCTCACCAGCAAGTGAAGAATTTGTCTTGTTAACATTTTACAAGCTTTGTAGAACTGCTTACATCACAAAATGTTACAAGGCTTGTATAAAGAGTCTAACATTGACTTGCAGGAATGCTGCCTTCCAATAGGTGGAGCTGCAAAGGTATTGTTCCATCTCCCTAATTTGCATAATACCCAGAGGAGCATGAATAGCCTTTTATGTCTCCTCACTCACCTTCTAATTGAGTTCATACTGTATGTACAGTGTCCCATCTCCCTTATTTGCATATTACCCAGAAGAGCATGAATGGCCTTTTAAGTCTCCTCCCTCACTCATTGTCTACGTGCTCTCCCTAAGGAGAAAAGATAGCATTTCTGACCCATCTCCCTTATTTGCATAGGAAAAAAACAGACATCTGCATGAGTTCAGACTAGACCTCAAAATTAACTAAGATGCCAGACCAGAAATCTAAGATTATTCAGATCAAAACTAGACCCCTAACATTCCCCAAACCCTAAACCAAACCACAAAATTAATAAGACCCCAGACCAAACTCTAAATTTAATATAGACCTCAAACAGCATCTCTTAACAATACATTTCAGCGGTTCTAGGCTGTCTGGGATCCATTTGATACCTTTAATATTCTTCTCTCCTGGTGAAGTCTATATTGTCTTCCACACCCTAGGAATTGGTATGACTTAGTTACCTTTTCCCACCCCTCTCCTTCCTACTCTTCCCTCCGATGTCTGTCTTCTCCCCTTCTGCTTTGGTTTTGTTTCTAGTTGCCCTTGTATGGTGCCTCGACTAGGCGCCTAGTTTCTACTTTCTATTTACTTGACTAGTCTTTGTTTTCATAAGTAGACTCTTTATCTGCTAAGTCTAAGTTTATGATGATGCACAATGACTAATGATTCACATGTTTGTGTTTCTCAGTAGATATATTGATGCCTCATTTGTTTTAATTTTATTTATTGATCGCCTGCATTTGAATGGACCTTTTCTTCTCCGCTTCTCTATTTTATTTGTAGTGTTGAAAAATTGGTGGCAATATTATACTTTCTGGCTCGGCTAGCAATAGCTAGTAGATGGCTGACTCTTGTGGTGCCTAGAAATATCAGACCAGAAAAATAGAATTATGAGAACAATAAATCTGTAATATGGACTAGCCACTAAAGGGGTTACCCAGTTTTAAACTATTAATGTCCTATCCTCAGGACAAGTCATCAATAGTAGATTGGTGGGGTCAGCTGTTTGCAAGCCAGTGTGCTTATGCAGTGAGCTGATTTCTGCAAGAAGCAGACAGCTCCGTTCACACTGCAGTGGCCAAGCTTGGTATTGCAGGCAAAGTTTCCATTAATTTCAATAGGAACTTGGCCTGCAATACCAAGATGCCACTACAGTAAGAATGGGGCTGTCTGCTTCCTGCAGAATTGAGTTCAGTACTCCAGTGCACCAGCCCAGCAAATAGTTGATCAGCAGGGGGCCTGGGCAAATAAGCCCACTAATTTACTATTGATAACTTCTCCTGAGGATAGGACATCAATAGTTTACAACCCAACAACCCCTGGAAGAATAGAGAACATGAATATTTTAGAAAATCTGAGATCCTAGACAGGTCTGAGCTATTTTTTTATGTTCATTTGTTCCCCAAATGCAAAATGAAAAAAAACAAACTTTTTAAACAGTTTTCATTAAAACTTTCCTACCTGCTGTGAAGTTAGTCATTTTATCATGCACACTGATACAATACATAATTATACACATTCATATTGTATGACCAGTGCATTAACCCTTTCCAATCCAATTTCTATCGTGCTTTTCCTAGGGGGCTTACTCTTTTTCTGTTATTATACAACTGCGCTATCTGCTGGCTAAAGCCAGTACTGCATGAGGTGACACGTTGGATAGGCTCTGACGCAGAGAGGCTGGCAATGTACAGTAAGAGAATCCCGACGGACGTCTTCTAGCATCGAAGCTGTACAGCCTTAAATCATAATGTCTTCAGAGGTCAGACAGTGGATTGGAAAGGGTTAATGAATTGATGAATGTGTGATGGTATATACAGAATATGTATCAGCAATATTTCACTTTTCTTGAAAATGGCTCCATGGAAGAGATGAAACATGGGTGTTTTGTGAACATAGGCGAATAAATTCAGTAACTTCACTTTACCCATTCCCTAATATTTAGACATTGTGTGATACTTTTGTCTAACTTTATATTAGTGTACTCTGTGTCAATATGTTCGCAACGACACTTTGGTGCAATCTTGCCAAGTTTTAAGCCACAACCCTTGTCAAATGAGGTGCACAAAATATGTAAAAGACATTAAAAATGTGGGGCACAGCATGTACGCCAGTGTTTTGGCACAAATTGAGCCCGAATTCTGACATATTTAGCTTAGTAAGTCTCCCCTATTGATTTCCTAACTTTTTTAATTGTCGGGAAATGCCTGGGATACCTATATATGCAATCATCTGTGTCACCTACATAGTAACCTAGCAGATCAAAACCCAGAAACCATTATTTTAAAGTCCTTTCACACAGCCCATGTAAAAGAAAATTAAACCAGTGCCAATTGACATTCAATTATTCTAAAAAGACCATTAGTCACTTCTTGGCTTGTGTCTGTTGTGCTTAAAATAGTTAATTCCAATATCTAGTTTTCCTGTGACTTCAGTTTTTGACTGATCCAGGATTTCATACCAGGATGGGTCCTGACTAGAGATGAGCGAGCATACTCGCTAAGGGCAATTGCTCGAGCGAGCATTGCCCTTAGTGAGTACCTGCCCGCTCGAGACAAAAGGTTCGGGTGCTGTTGGGGGGCGGGGAGTAGCGGCAGTCAGCAGGGGGGAGCGGGGAGGAGAGAGAGAGAGATAGATCTCCCCTCCGTTCCTCCCCGCTCTCCCCCGCAGCTCCCTGCCCGCCGCCGGCACCCGAACTTTTTGTCTCGAGCGGGCAGGTACTCGCTAAGGGCAATGCTCGCTCAAGCAATTGCCCTTAGCGAGTTTGCTCGCTCATCACTAGTCCTGACCAATCTTGTGCCTGGTTACCTAATTTCTTCTGTTCTATGCTGTTTGAAGATTGACGACCTTTCCCTGCTGACCTGACTATGTCCTCTGATTCTGCACATACAACCATAAGGGCGAGCACCCACTGGCGTTTGCGTTTCCCGCGGGGAAAAAACGCAGCGTTTTCGGCGCGTGTCCCGCGTTTTTTCCGCGCGTTTTCCGCGGCGTTTTTCGCGGCGTTTTCGCGGCTTTGCCATTAATTTCCATGGAGAAAAATAAGGACACATATGCAACTGACAGTTCCTATGTTAAAAACGCAAACGCAATGCAAAAAAAACGCCAGTGGACAGGAACACATGTTATCTCTATGCCTGTGCAGGAAAAACGCAAAACGCAAAACGCAGGTAAAAAAACGCCAGTGGGTGCTCGCCCTAACTATGTATCTCCAAAATATGGGGGAGATTTACTAACCTATGGTAAATACGGCAGAATTTTGTCTCAATTTGCATCAAAAACTGAATGCCTTGCCCTACATTTATTATGTGCTTTATACACTTTTTACACTTCAATTGACAAGAAAGCGTCTCATCTAAAAAGGCGGAGGCCTTGCAAGAGAAGTTGTGGTTTAAATGCAATATCATACACCAAAATTGTGTGTGTGTGTGAATACGGTCATCTCAGTAGAACTCATAAGGAAAGGCAATAAACTAGCACTGGAATAGCAATTACTAAGAAAACTGATGACATGGTCAGGTGGACTTTGAATTACAGATGCTGATTCACTGCTGTACAATGTGTGAACTCACCCCTAATGCTGCGGTGGTTGCAACTTTATTTTTTATCAGGTTCTGTTAAAGTAATACATGACAGATCATTTTTGTGACACGCTATTAGAATATTGCTTTGTTTCTCCACTGCCTTGGTCAAAAAAAGAAAATTCTGGCGCAATACGCAAAAAACAAACGTTTAAAAGAAAAACATAACTAACTCTCATCTAGTGTCTTATTACAGTATTTCTACTATTCTCAGCTTAAAAAGGGCTTGTCCAGTACTGGAAAACATGGCTGCTTCAATCCTAAAACAGCACCACACCTATCCATAGATTCTGTGTGTTATTGCATCGCATCCCTAATGCACGTCTGAGCTGCGATACCAGACACAACCCATGGACAGGTGTAGTGCCGGTTTAGGAAAAAGCAGCCATGATTTTGTACTACTGTATAACTTCTGTAAACTAATCGCAGGTGTGAGAAAAGATTAGGATTGTCTTTTCTAGTTACAGCATTTGTGACACTTCTACAAGAAGGCATAGCCAGTGGAGTTGCCCCATCAGAAATGATGGGGTGATCCATTTTTGTTTTTCCTGTACATCATCTTTGACATTCTACAACTCCAGATGACAGTCATGTCTTCAAATAACGAAGGTTGCTCATTTTGATCGCTCATTATTACTATGAATTGTTTAGTGTCACAATGTTGGAGTATCTGCATTCTAGTCCTACTTCAAGTATCAGCATCTTGTTCCATAAATCCATGAACTTTAAAGGAAATTTAGGAATATCCGTGCAAGCCTGACTATTTTAGAATTGACAGAAGACCTGAAGCCATGGCCGTCAGATGAACACTCCAAATGTTAAATTGTAGGGCCAGATTTATAGGAGGTACAGAGGTAGCGTTTGCATTGGGGCACTGGTAAGTCAATGCCTCATAAGACAACAACAGTACAAGGTGGTCCAAAAATGTATACACACGTCAGCATGAAAAATATCTGCAGAAAAGCTTTATTACTAAATTTACATAGATATCAAAGGCTTTAGCAATTGTATGATTACTGCCATCTTTAGAGATAAGATTATACTACATACTGATGCCATAATTCAATTCATATTTTTAAAAAAGGGCATAGATAACCACTGTTGAAGTGGTTACAGCTTCCAGTTACCTATATTCCATTGTCAGAACATACATTTAACCCCTTCATGACGAGCCCCTCCCTTTTTTTTCCTTTTTCGTTCTTTCCTACCCCCTTTAAAAAAAATCGTAACTCCTTTATTTATCCATCGACGTCGCTGTTTGAGGGCTTGCTTTTTGGGGGACGAGTTGTAGTTTTCAATGGTACTATTTAAAGTACCATATAATGTACTGAAAAGCTTTAAAAAAATTCTAAGAGGAGTAAAATGAAAAAAAACCGCCATCTTTCAGTGAGTCTTGCTTCTATGGCGCACAAACTGCAACAAAAATGGCATGATAACTTTATTCTATGGGTCAGTATGATTGCTACGATACCAAACTTGTATATATATTTTTTTTTATTATACTACTCTTTTTTTTTCAAAGACATTTAATTTTTTTCAATTATTTTCTGCGGTCATCTTGTGCGCGCAATAACTTTTTTATTTTTCCGTCAACGTAGTTGAGCAAGGGCTCATCATTGTTCAACCTCAACATGTTAGCTGCACCTCAAGAACATCGCAAGAATCCGCTCTTTTCTCACTGTGGACACACTAAAAATGCTTATTGTTGCCCTCATCCTTTCACGGCTCAATTATTGCAACTCATTGCTGATCGGCCTCCCCTGCACCAGACTCTACCCTCTCCAATCCATCCTGAATGTAGCAGCCTGGCTCATCATTCTGTCCAGCCGCTACTCGGACGCCTCTGCCCTGTGCCGGTCACTGCACTGGCTGCCCGTTAAATACAGAATTCGATTTAAACTCACTACCTTCATCCACAAAGCCCTCCACAGTGCAGCGCCCCCCTATATCGCCTCCCTTATCTCAATCCATCACCCAGCCCGGGCCCTCCGCTCTGCTAACGAAATTAGACTGCACACCCCTCTAATTCGAACTTCTCACTCCCGCCTCCAAGACTTCTCCAGAGCAGCACCAGTCCTCTGGAACGCACTACCAAAGGCTACCCGGGCAATCCAGGACTCACAGAACTTCAGGCGTGCTCTAAAAACGCACCTCTTCAGGGAGGCATGCCGAATTCCCTAAACAAACCCCTTTGTACTCCGCCTGATAACATGCTGCCTGACCTACTGACTGCAATCCCTGCTAGCCATCATAAACCGCTCCTGCAGTCATACTGTTTCTGCCATCACACGGCTAAATGTCTGACCATTGAATATGTGTATAGCATCCCACACTCTCTACCTCGCCATACCGTGCACATCTCCACCTCGCCATACCATGCACATCTCCAGCCCCTTTAACTTCTGTATCACCCCATTATTTGTAGTATGTAAGCTCGTTGGAGCAGGACCCTCACACCTATTGTTTCCATCAACTGATTACTATGTAGCCGTGGTTCTGTAATGTTTGTATTGTCTTTCTGTATCCCACCTGTCTATGTAAGCGCTGCGGAATATGGTGGCGCTATACAAAGAAAGATTATTATTATTATTATCCTAATGGAAACTCTTGGTAGGTGGTTGTAAAAAACTCCACATGCAGTGGTGTAAATATCACACGTCTGATACATTTTTAAACCGATAATACATAACATTGAGACTACTCGAAGTGCTCATTGTTGGTTTTACTATAAGAATTTTCACATCCTTGAAGGTTTTTGTCCTTTTTTTTTCATTCTACACATTGTAAATGATTTTCAAAGTGTCTTCTCACTGTGGTTGCGGCAAGAATGTAGCATTTCGACTGCTTATCTGCAGAGGTCTTGACCTTTTGTAGCCATTTTTTCAACAACTTCATAAATAGTTTATTCGTTTGAGATAATAAAAACATTAGTGAATATGGTTTCTTTACATCGATATCACACATTATTCAATAACTGACATTCAGTAGAAACAGAATTTTATATAAAAAGCACAAAATGTAAAAGCTCAATAACAGCACATGTATATGCAGACCATAACTACCGATCATATACATGATTTCATTATCTAAAGAAAAGTATGTTAGTTATTGACTTTTTATCAGATTTAGTATTTAAAGGGAGTCTCTCAGATAGAACATGTTGTCTTAATAGCAGGCATAATGTTATAGAGCAGGAGGAGCAGAGTAGATTGTAAATAGTTTTATGAGGAATGATTTAGTGTTACTTGTATTTAAAGGGCTCAGTCGGACAAGCACATTTTTCATGCATGTATAGGTGCCTTTTCAAAACGGATCTTTTAGAGCCAATGCTTTCCAATGAAAGCGGTCACATGTCCGTTTTTTAGAAGCCGAAAAAATTAGCACCCGCGAAAGATAGGACAAGTGATTTTTTTTCTACACACAATCTGCGATTTTTTTTTTTTCCCACATCTATAATGCGCAAAAAATTTGCTTGTATGACTGAGCCCTAATTCCTTTACATCTCTTCTTATTCTGAATTGAACAGTCTAATAGGCGGTCCTGTCAGTGATTGACAGCTACCCCACAGTCATAGACAGACAACTATCTAATATGCAAGGCCTAACCTTAGTTGTCACGGAAGTATGGTTATGGCTATGAATGACAACCGTGTTGGATGGGATGAGTCAAAACAATGTCCAAGAACTTATAATTTCATTCATGTGTCTATAAAGTTGGCACTATGCATCAGAAAAATACATCCATATTAATTATATAAAACACACAATAATATATAAAATATTTTAAGGTTAATTGTATAAAACACACTATAATATTATATAAAATACTTTAAGATATATTAATCAGAAAAGAACATTAAGAACATGGTGGTAAAAGTTATGAAGAGTTTTATAAACCCTAAGGGCGAGCACCCACTGGCGTTTGCGTTCTCCGCGGGAAAAAAACGCAGCGTTTTCGCCGCGTTTCTCGCGTTTTTTCCGCGCGTTTTTCGCGGCGTTTTTCGCAGCGTTTTCGCGGCGTTTTGCGTTAATTTCCATTGACATTCATGGGTGCATTAGGAGAAAAATAGGGACACATATGCAACTGACAGTTCCTATGTTAAAAACGCAAACGCAACGCAAAAAAAACGCCAGTGGACAGGAACACATGTTATCTCTATGCCTGTGCAGGAAAAACGCAAAACGCAAAACGCAAAACGCAGGTAAAAAAACGCCAGTGGGTGCTCGCCCTAAAGCTGTTACGTGTAATTCTATTTATGAAGCGTGTCTCAATGTATGTCACAAATAACTGACAAGTATAAAATGGGGAAAGGTCAACTGATGCATTGAACTGCAATGATTTTTACAAAGATTGACCCTTGATCCACAGGAAAAGATATTTCCTGTAGGGTCTGATAAGCAGCACCTGCCTTCAGTGTGCCTCCTATTTCATTCTCTCTTGTAGATATTCTTCATCTATCTGCTTCAGTTAATACACTTGTCATGTCAGCTAAGGAGGTTATCTATATTTTGGCACCTTTGAGATATAATTTATGCAGATCAAAAGCCAAGCATTAATGTCAGAACATGTCATGGTACACAAGCATATCAAGTGAGTAGGAAAAGAAAAGCTTCACTCACATGTCACAGGTTAATTCTTCAGCTTTACATGTAGTTATTTCTAAGTATTTAATGCAACTAGAATGAATGCAGAAATAAGTTGGACGTGAAGGGAGTAACAGCTCACTTTGGGTCTAGCAGTGATAGCCTGGAAGAGGTGAAGAAAAGCTCAGTCAGCCTATCAATGTCACTTTAACTAGCTCCGCCCCACTGAGGACGCCGGTTATATTATTAGTATTCTGGTCAGTGTACTGTGTGTGGTGTTTGGTGCTCTGTGATAATAGTTCTCAGCCTTTTGTATGTTTGATATCTGGCATGACTTTTGTTTCACTGTTAGCCCTCCTAGATATCTGCCCTTGTTCCCCTCTGACTTTGAAATTTGCTTCATTTAAGGGGTCACCTTCCTTGGGGCGGATGCTTCGCTTTGAGGCAGGTTCAATAAGAGCAGTTCAAGGTACACTATTTTGTTATATACCACTCTAACCATTTATATAATTTGTCCAGCTAGTTTAGGCTTCCTATGAACTCATTACTTAGTCTGTCCCGGTATCTACCATAGTAGTTCCCTAATTTTTGATCATTGTTACTTTGACTGGCCTGCACTGAGGTGACATTTTTCTCAAGTTATCCATAGGATCCATAGGGATCTCATTGCTCACTGCAAGAACGATGGACCCATTTCTCCATGGTGTTAAAATTGAATGGACATGCACAGTGCCCCTCCACTCATTGTCAATTGGAATGCCAGAGATAGCTGAGTACCAGTGCTCAGTTATTTCCATCAGCCCCATTGAAATTAATGGAGTGAAGGATGTGCAATGCATGCACTACAATAGCTCGATTCATTCTGACATCACTGCAGGTGAGAAAAGTGGCTCCTCAACAAGAGGGGGATTTTGGGGATTTGTGAGGGTCTCAGCGGTGAGAGCCCCACTGATCAGACTTTTATTACCTATCCTAAAAAAGAACGGACAGCGAGTGCTAACTCGCCTGTTAGCCCTGTGGTGCGCAGCAGTGCAGGGTGCTTTCCATAGGCTCCTATGGAAGCACACAGCCCGCACCACAGATGTGTGACCAGGCTGCTTCACAAAGCTAGACACAGCCCGGTCACGCAATCTTTTTCAGGATGACAGCAGCGTGGTTTACACGTTGCTTAGCAGCGTGTAAACCATGCTCGTCTGACCTCAGCCTTAAAGTGTGTTTTCTATGGTCTCGATTTTTGTAGAATGATGGGTACATTGTTAGTGGGACCTGCCATTCCCTCCTGCTCCAGTAGGAGTTTTTTCTTATAACTTTAAACTGCTCAGGTGAAGCAGCGGGGCTCATTGCTGAGCTTTAACCCCTTACGGGCATTGCCTATTTTGGGCTTAAAGATCTGATGATCTTTTGGGGATTTTCATCCCCACTTTTTAAAAACCATAATTTTTTTCCCATTGACACGGCCATATTATGGCTTGTTTTTGCATGACAAGCTGTAGTTTTTAGGCATATATAATACATTGTATAACTTTTATTACATTTTTTTTTAAATACCTCAATTCTGCCTTTTTATTTTTTCTTTATTACAGCATTAATCATGCAGCATAAATGACATGACAATTTTTTTCTGTGTGTTGGTGCAATTACTACAATACCACTATTATTTTTTTAGGTTTTTCCACTTTGGCACAATAAAAACGTTTGTTAGAATTTTTTTTTTACATCAATTCATTTAGCGTCCCATTACATTTTTATTTTTCAATTTACAAAGCTGTATTGTTTTTGTTTATTAATACCATTTTGGGGTACATATAGCTGTTTTGATCACTTTTATTGTGTTTTTTGGGAGGCTTAAAGAAAAAAATAAGCATTTTGGCTCCACTTTTTAGATTTTTTTAGCCCATTTTTTCCATGCAGAATAAACAATGTGTTCAATCTATTGTACAGGTCATTACAGATGTGGCAATACCAAACGTGTGTTTTTTGCTTGTTCTTTAAATAGGGGAAAGTGTTCAGAAAAGTTTTTTTACTACTAATTCTACATTTTTTTTTTACTATATTTAATTTTTTTCCCCACATTTTTTATGGTTTGAACCTGCAATCATATGCTCACTATGATAATACATTGCCTTACTTCTGTCTGTCTTGCTAGCGATCATATACCATGGCAGACCCGGACGTCAGAGAATGGCATCTGGTTGGCATGGCAACCCATCAGTCCTCCATAGTGATCAACATTCATTGCAGCATGCCTTACATGTTAATATCGAGGATCGGTGGTTTCACCAATCCCTGCTGATGCTGTGTGTGGCCGTCTTTAGCCATAGCTGGCTCCCACTGCAGATGGCATGGGCTCAGAACCTGAACCCAAGCCATACACAGGACATAAGCTTATGTCTTGTTATATTAAATACCAGGCAGCCAGGACGTAAACTTACATCTTGTGGTGTGTTAAGGGGGTTAAGGCTATGTTCTTATGTATTTTCCTCAAATTTCATCCACACTACTGGTACTGTAAAATGCTACAACTAATGCAAAAAGTATCAGCGCCTGGGATTGTGCTTTATTAAAGTTTGTGTGTCAGTCTAATCATGTTTAGCTATTTATTCTCTTCTGTTTCTCTGAATATGGCCGCCTGCAGACAGCCGGGTCGGATCCCGCTGCGAGAATTCTTGCAGTGGGAGCAGACCCGAGCCCCAGCAGGGACCAGTGCGGCGCTCGCATCTCCCGCGGTTCCGGCTCTTTGATGTGCCAGCTGCCGGCACATGCGCAGAGCAGAGCCGGGGCACCGGGAGAGACATTTCTGTGCAGGCTTCTGTGTAACACTTGAAAAAGGCCGTCCGGCCGAAACGCGTTGTGTATTTTACCCCTGTACATATTAAAATTGTGAAAATATCTCCATTACCGTGGACATTCATCATTACGTGATAAGCCATCCTGGATTAAGAGGCGCCTGGGCTATAGGCGCCTCTACCAAGTAAGTTCCACAATCTCTCCATTTAGTCATCCTTTGCATATAGCATGGTGTGAGCGCTGAGGATTTTTCCTTTTTTTCTTGCATTGAACTTTGTCTCCCTCACTGTGTGATCGGAGTTTCCTCTGGCTGCCCTCTCACATATCATGTGAGATTTTTTAAAAGCACCTGCAACCTTTGGTTCCATCTGAGAAGATCGAACCCCCAGACCCTAGAAGTTGGATCTGCTTAGCAGCTGTACCCTTCAGTATCCTTTCAGTGAGCGCTCTTCTATATATACCTTTTATCAAATCAGGATTTTTAGGGTCTATAAGCAGGCCCATATTTGCCAAACTACATTTTTTCATTCCAAATTGGTTTTGGTTAAAAGGGATGAAACATAGAACACAGTCCAAATTGTACAGGTGGCACAAAAAGTCCTTGGAGTTGGTATTTGAGTTTGTCTCAGTGACAGTCACTAGTGTATTTTTCACTTTATTCTCAATTATAAAGTTGGGCAGTTTCAGACATAAATGCTCCTCATTTGAGAAATTACACTGTACAATAGCGCCACCTATGGTTTACTAGAAATAAACCGCGTAGGCATTTTTCTGTATTTTTTTTAATAGTGAAGGAGGTTTGAACTATAATACAGACTGTAAGGTTACTTTCACATGGCAGTACTTTGGTCAGTATTTTGCAAGCCAAAACCAGGAGTGGAAAATGCTTCAAAATAAGGAAATGTAAAGTTTTGTCCCATGGCTGGAATTATTAACGGCAAAGTCAGTGGTGGGATTCAAAATTTTAACAGGTTCCCGAAATGGACAAAGATAGGCAACCCAAAATGGGACTGGAAAAAAAGTACGAAGAGGCCCCATGGTATAGCTGAGCCTAAATCAGCAGCAAGTGGGGCAAATTCAAGGAGGGGGTGCCCCAGCCACGGAGATTGGAGGAGTGAAGAAGTCTGTGGCATGCATTCCTTGCTGCAGAAAATTCTCTACCAAGCACAAAACATGTTAGGACTGGAGGTATACGCTAGGGGGTTTTCCTGGTATATAGTGTTTAATAGATCATTAGCAGTTGATCGGCTGGGGTCTGCCATGCGGTGTCCCGACTGATCAGCAGTTCGGTTGTCTGCTGGCACCGCTGCTGTCATTAAGTTGTGCTTTCAGAACAACTTAAGAAAACCGACTCTCTGCCTCTCTCCTCCCCTCCGGCTGTTTGCAATAGGAGGGGGTGGGGTGCGGGTGGAGCTAAGCTCCCACCCCCTGCCTGCTGCTTGTCTGCAGGCAGCAATGAGAGGAGGCATGGTGGGGGTGGAGTTTAGCCCCCTCCCATTGTAAACAGCCGGAGGAGAGGAGAGAGGCAGAGAGACAGTGAGGGGGAGGGAAGGGGGAAGACACTTCAGATGGTAGCTCTTGTGAATAAGCCCTAAAAGTGATAAATAGAGCCCTATGCACCCCAAAATGGTATCAATAAAAACTACAGCTTATCACACGAAAAACAAGCCTTCACTGAGCTAGATCGTTGGAAAATAAAACAGGTATTTGGACTTTAAATGCAGCAATGCAAAAAATAAAAAACATATATACATAATTTGGTAGTATCGTAATTATACCAACCCACAGAAAAAACGTATCACATCATTTATGCTGAATGATGAACGCTGTAAAAAAGAAAAAAAAAGTTGCAGAATTGATGTTTTTTCTCCCTGCCCTCCAAAAAAATTAAATAGCAATATATTATATGTATCAAAAATTGGTACCAATAAAAACTACAGCTCTCCGTGCAAAAAATAAATCCTCTTATAGCCATGTCAACGGAAAAATAAAAAAGTTATGGCTTTTGAAAAGTGGAGATGAAAATGCTTAGAAAACCATTACGGTCCTTAGGTCTAAAATAGGTCATGCACGTAAGGAGTTAAACACTCCCACCGATAAACCCATTTCACCTATCATAGACCTGTGATTAGAACAGTGTCTTATGGTATACACACCAGTCTGAGGCCAAGCCTTACTTATGTCCTGATGCTGCAACAATGTCCGTTGTGCTCTGGTGGCCTGATCAATCAGAGCATAACGGGCATTAGCCTGCTCGATGTACTCGCTACTTAAGCCGAGCACCACGCAGTGCTTGGGTGCACAAAAAAATTTCACCCTCTCCCCCCCACATGTATTTAACGGAGCCGCGGCTGCTGCCACAGCTTCATTGAGAACAATGGTCTGCCGGCACCCCTGAATTGTTTTTCATGGAAGAGCTTTAAACATAAGCCATGCCCTGAAAAACAATCATTTGTGTAAATAAAAAAATAAATAAACTTACCTATCCGCCACTGCCGTGTCCCTCGCGGACATGAAGAACACATCTGCTGCATGCAGCAGATGTTTCCTTCATCCCCGCTAGTAAAAAGAATTCCCTGCTGCTACATCTGCCACATTTGAGACAGATGCAGCAGAGGAATTCTTTAATTCCCTACCGCAGCTGTCACACATGACAGCTGCGGTAGAGGATCCTGCTGCCAGCACCCGGTAATTGTTTTTCAGGGAAGGGATTTAAACATAAGCCCTTCCCTGAAAAACAATAATTTTAGTGTTTAAAATTTTTTTTTAAAAACCTACCTGTCTGCCGCTGCCATGTCCCCGCAGGGATGAAGAACACATCTGCCACATGAGGCAGATGTTTCCTTCATCCCTGAGAGGAAAAAGAATTCCCTGCTGCACCTGCCACATCTGTGACAGATGCAGCAAAGGAATTCATCCCTGCGGGGAATAAAGAATTCCCTACCACAGCTGTCACAGATGAATACATGAATGGGTGAGTGCTGCCTCTGATTGGCTGAGCGCAGGGACCAATCAGAGGCAGCTCTCCGCTGTCATTCAATAGCTAAGAGCTGCCTCTGATTGGTCACAGTGCTCAGCCAATCAGAGGCAGCCCATTCAGCAGGCAGGGATTTTAAATCCCCACCTCCTGAATATTACTGAGAGCAGTGTAGGAGAAGAGTCGGCTGGACACAGCTGAGCCCCTGCAGCTGAAGAAAGGTGAGTATTTTTTCACCGTTTCTTCTTGTTTTTCAGGGAAGGGCTTATATTTAAAGCCCTTCCCTGACAAACAATTTCAGGATCCCGGCAGCTGGATCCCCTACCGCAGCTGTCATCTGTGACAGCTGTGGTAAGGAATTCTTTATTCCCCGCAGGGATGAAGAATTCCTTTGCTGCATCTGTTTTTCAGGGACGGGCTTATATAATAATAATAAACTTTATATGTATAGCGCCAACATATTCCGCAGCGCTTACATAGACCGGGGAAATACAGAAAGACAAAAAATACAAAAATTACAGAACCACAGTTAAATAGTAATCAGATGATGGAAACAGTAGGGGTAAGGGTCCTGCTCCAATGAGCTTACATACTACAAGTAATGGGGGGGGGGGGATACAGAAGGTAAAGGGGCTGGAGATGTGCACAGTATGGCACGGTGGAGAGTGAGGGATGCTATATATATAGACAATGGTCAGACATTTAGCCGTGTGACGGCAGAAACGGTATGACTGCAGGAGCGGTTTATGATGGCTAGCAGGGATTGCAGTCAATAGGTCAGGAGGCATGTTATCAGGCGTAGTACAGAGGGGTTTGTTTAGGGAATGCGGTATGCCTCCCTGAAGGACCGGTGCTGCTCTGGAGAAGTCTTGGAGGCGGGAATGAGAAGTTTGAATTAAAGGGGCGCTCAGTCTGGTTTTGTTAGCAGAGCAGAGAGCCCGGGCTGGGTGATGGATTGAGATGAGGGAGGCGATATAGGGTGGTGCTGCACTGTGGAGGGCTTTGTGAATTAAGGTAATGAGTTTAAATTGAATTCTGTATTTAACGGGCAGCCAGTGCAGTGACTGGCACAGGGCAGAGGCGTCCGAGTAGCGGCTGGACAGGAAGATGAGCCTGGCTGCCGCATTCAGGATGGATTGGAGAGGGTAGAGTCTTGTGCAGGGGAGGCCGATCAGCAACGAGTTGCAATAATCGAGCCGGGAGTGGATGAGGGCAAAAGTAAGCATTTTTAACGTGCCCGCAGTGAGAAAAGAGCAGATTATTGCGATGTTCTTGAGGTGCAGCTGACAGGTTCGGGCGAGAGGATGGATGTAGGGGGTAAATGATAGATCAAGGTCGAATATGACCCTAAGGCAGCGGGCATGTTGTCTAGGAGTTATGATGGCGCCACACACTGAGATGGAGATGTCAGGATGAGGTCGATTAGTGGAGGGTGGAAATACCAGTAAGTCAGTTTTAGAGAGGTTTAGTTTTAGGTAGAGAGAGGACATAAAGTTAGAGACAGCGGACAGACAGTCGGTGATGTTTTGGAGGAAAAGTGCAGAGATGTCCCGGGAAGAGGTGTATAGCTGGGTGTCATCAGCATACAGGTGGTATTGGAGGCCAAATCTCCTGATTGCTTGGCCAATAGGGGCTGTGTAGATAGAGAAAAGAAGAGGGCCGAGGGCCGAGCTCTGGGGGACCCCAACAGCAAGGGGAAGAAGAGAGGAGGTAGAGCCAGCAAAGGAGACACTGAAAGAGCGGTCAGATAGGTAGGAGGAGAACCAGGAGAGAGCAGTGTCCTTTAGGCCAATGGAGCGAAGCATACTGAGCAGGAGTTTGTGGTCAACAGTGTCAAATGGTGCGGAAAGGTCGAGGAGGATCAGTAGGGAGTAATCACCCCTCGATTTGGCTGTCAGTAGGTCATTGGATACCCTTGTAAGGGCAGTTTCTGTCGAGTGTTGAGGTCAGAAGCCAGACTGTAGGGGGTCTAGGAGAGAGTGCTCTGATAGATAGTTTACAAGGCGGGAGTAAACCAGGCTTTTTAGTAGTTTGGAGATGAAGGGGAGGTTTGAGATGGGTCGGTAGTTGGCAGCATCAGTTGCGTCTAGAGTCGGCTTCTTTAGCTGTGGGGATATGATGGCGTGTTTGAAAGAAGAGGGAAAGATGCCAGAGGTCAGAGAGAGGTTAAATATAGTGGTGAGATGGGAGATGACCACTGGGGAGAGGGATCGGAGGAGCTGTGAGGGGAGGGGGTCGCTAGCGCAGGTGGTGAGGCAAGCAGAGCAATTTGGAGACTTCTTCCTCTGTCGCTGGTCTGAGTACAGACAGTGAGCAGGAGCTAGATGCAGTGCTGACAAGACTAGGGTCAGGGCTAGTCTGGGATTGGGAAGTTATTTCCTGACGGATGTCATCAATTTTCTTTTTGAAGTAAGCAGCCAACTCTATAGCACTGAGATCCATCACAGGGGGCTGTGGTTTAGGGCTGAGAAGGGAGTGAAAAGTATCAAAGAGCCGTTTAGGGTTGTGCGATAGTGAGGAGATGAGAGAGGTGAAATAGACTTGCTTGGCGTGGTGGAGGGCGAGGTTGTAGGTTCTGAGCATGAATTTGTAGTGAAGGAAGTCTGCAGACATTTGCGACTTCCTCCACAGCCATTCAGCACTTCTAGAGCACCGCCGGATGAAGCACGTTTGAGGCGTGAGCCAGGGTTGCCGCGTTCTACATCGGATGGCTCGGGTCCTGGGGGGCGCCGCTTCATCCAGGGCATGTTTGAGGGCAGTGTTGTAGTGAGTGGCAGCCAGGTTGGGGCAGGAGAGGAGAGAGATAGGGGACAGAGAGGACTATAGGGATTCAGCAAAGTCCTGGGTGTGAATGGCCTTAAGGTTCCTGTAGGTACGGTAGGTAGATGGGTCTGGAGAGATGTTAGGGAGCGTGACAGAGAAAGAGAGAAGGTTATGATCTGAGAGTGGGAGAGGGGAGTTAGTGAAGTTGGAAGCAGAGCAGAGACGGAGGAAGACCAGATCAAGAGTGTTGCCATCCCTGTGAGTGGGAGAGGCTGTGAGTTGAGAGAGACCAAGGGGGGAGGTATGTGATAGAAGCTGAGAGGCAGATGGGGAGATGGCGTCTTAGTAGGGATTTTAAAATCACCTAAGATGAGGGCTGGAATTTCGCAGGATGCAAAGTGGGGGAGCCAGGCAGCAAAGTGGTCCAAAAACAGGCGTGGAGCACCTGGGGGGCGGTAGATAACGGCTACTTGCATGGACAGCGGACGGAAAAGCCGTAGCATATGTACTTCAAATGATGGAAAAGTGAGTGAGGGTACAGGGGGAATGACCTGGTAGGTACACTTCGGGGAGAGAAGAGCACCTACTCCTCCACCACGCCTGTCATCTGGTCTCAGGGTATGAGACAACTGCAGGCCTTTATAAGACAGTGCAGCAGGGAAGGCCGTGTCAGACTGCTGTATCCACGTTTCTGTGAGAGCAAGCAGACTTAAAGATTTAGCAGTAAAAAAGTCGTAGATGGCGGGGAGTTTATTACATGCTGACTGCCATTTAAAGGAGTCAGGGAAGGGTATGCATGGGCTAGCAGTTGAGCTTGGGGAATTTATTAGTGAGTCAGGTAGGGGGTGATAGCTAGGAGCAGTGAAGGATGTGCCAGGATTGGGAGAGATATCCCCTGCAACTAGTAGTAGCAGGATAGAGAGGGTTAGGAGATGATGAGGAGATTTATGAGGATGACTGTTATTTTTGTTAGTGGCATTAGGGGGTTTGAGGCTAAGCAAGACGTTGTCACGGGAAGAGGTGTATAGCTGGGTGTAAAGCCCTTCCCTGAAAACCAATGATGGGGTGCCGGCAGCAGAATCCTCTACCGCAGCTGTCATGTGTAACAGCTGCGGTAGAGAATTGAAGAATTCCTCTGCTGCATCTGTCACAGATGTGGCAAGTGCAGCAGCAGGGAATTCTTTTCACTAGCAGGGATAAAGGAAACATTTGCAGTGGACAGGTAAGTTTATTTATTTATTTTACACTAAAATGATTGTTTTTCAGGGAATGGCTTATGTTTAAAGCCCTTCCATGAAAAACAATTCAGGGGTGTCGGCAGACCATTGTTTTCAATGGAGCTGTGGGCAGAAGCTGCTGCTCCATTGAATACATGTGGGGAGGAGAGGGTGAAATTTTTTTGAGCACCCGAGCGGCTCGAGTAATGAGTACATCGAGCACGCTAATGCACACTGTGCTCTGATGCATCAGGCCACCAGAGCACCACAGACATTGTTGCAGCGATGGAGAGGTAAGTTTATTTATTTATTTTTTTACACTAACATTATTGTTTTTCAGGGAAGGGCTTATATGTAAAGCCCTTTCCTGAAAAACAATTCAGGGGTGCCAGCAGACCATTGTTTTCAATGGAGCCGCCGGCAGTAGCTGCGACTCCATTGAAAACAATGCAGAGCATGGGTCACTTTGAAAAATGTTCGAGTCTCCCATTGACTTCAATGGGGTTCATTACTCGAAACGAGCTCTCGAGCATTACAAAAAGCTTAGCGCTCTGTGAACACAGCAGGAGCATGCAGAAGACAGCGCTCCAGCTGTGTTCTGCATACCCCGCTCAGAGCGCTCAGCTGTATACCTGCTGAGCACTCTGAGAAGACAATAACTGTATGCAGAAGATAGCAGTCCCACTTGTCTTATGCATACAGAGTGAGTCTTTATTTACACACTTATGCAAAGTGAACGCTCAAAACTGTAACTCAAACTGCCATTTGAGTGAATCTTGCACATGTAAATGCACACAACAATTATCGCTCAAAAGATGTCTTTTGAGCGAATTTGGAGCGATAATTCTTGTGTCTAAATGGGCCTTTACAATGACGTCGGCAGATGTGCCCTGTCATTCAGCTCTGGGCACTGATGTGTAAACATCTTTCTGCTGTGACATGTTTGACTGGTTGGCGGGAAGCTGGTTTCCTCAGCCAGCCAATCAACTTTTGTTGTAGTACAAAGATTTGGGCCCCTTGGTTTGTAGGGGACACAACTGTAGGCATAACTACTATGTGAGGCCTTAAACGAGGTATTTCTACTGTGTAAGAGCACAAAGGGGGCTGGGAGAAAACTTTATAGTGGTTTGGGCCAAATGGAAAAGATAAAATTGAACTACAGAGAGGACACTAAATATAACTGTACTGTAATCACTTATACATAGTAACATAGCATGTAAGGCTGTAAAAAGACATATGTCCAACCAGTTCAGTCTATTATCTCCCAACGTTGAGGTAGAAGCCAATTTTCCTCATTTTTTGGGGAAAAAAATCCTTCCTGACTCCAATCTGGCAATCGGAATAATCCCTGGATCAACAACCTTTTTGAAGTTTTTAATGATTGCAACAAGTAATACTGTATCACTCAAGAAAGGCGTCCAGGCCCCTTTTGAACTTTTTTTTACTGAATTTGGCGTCACCACATCCTCGTGCAGAGAGTTCCATAGTCTCACTGCTCTTACAGTAAAGAACCCCCTTCTATGTTGGTGTAGAAACCTTCTTTCCTCTGGACGCAAAGGATGCCCCCTTGTTACAGTCACAGTCCTGTGTATAAATAGATGATGGGAGAGATCTCTGTATTGTCCCCTGATATATTTATACATAGTTATTAGGTCGCACCTCAGCCGTCTTTTTTCTAAACTAAACATTCTGTTTATTCCTTTAGTTGCCCACCTCTGTACCTGCTCAAGCTCTGATATATCTTTCTTGAGTATCGGTGCCCAAAACTGTACACAATATTCTGTGTGTGGTCTGACCAATGACTTGTAAAGAGGAAGAACAATGTTCTCTTCATGTGCCCCTAGACCTGTTTTGATGCACCCCATGATCCTATTTGCCTTGGCAGCAGCTAAAGTTCCCGAGCCCTTTTCCATGTTACTGTTACCCAGTGGTTTCCCATTTAGTGTGTAATGGTGACATGTATTTACTCTGCCCATGTGCATAACCTTACATTTATCAGGGTTAAACCTCATTTGCCACTTTTTGTCCAAACCCCTAACTTATTCAGATCCTCTTGTAACCGCCTTGAGCCTTCCCTTGTGTTCATTTCTTTACATAGTTTTGTGTCATCTGCAAATATTTCTATTATATTTCTATCTAAGTAGATCACGGCAGGGAAAGGGTTCACAGAGGGAGCGCACTCCCTCTGTGACTCCAGGCGGCTCTCGCGATAACATCTATTGTTGTAATAAGCGATAAGGCATGGTAGGAGAGAAGTCCTGCCATGCCTTATCGTAGTGATTATTAGTGCTGTAGTAAAAGTCCCTCAGAGGGACACAGATTGTGTAAAAATAAGAGCAAAATAAAGTACAAAAAATAAAAATGTAAAAAAATGTTAAAAAACCCTTGTTATGCTTTTTCTCATATTAGCATAAAAAATTAAAAATCCCACATATTTGGGATTGAATATTTGGTATCGACGCGTCCGTAACGACGTGTACAATAAATTGAACACACTTTTTATTCTGCACGGCAAAAAGCGTTAAAAACAATTCTAAAAAACTGAGGCAAAATGCTAACTTTTAGCAGTTTGCTTCCCAAAAAACGCAATAAAAGTGATTACAAAAATGTGTGTACCCCAAAATCGTACCAATACAAACTACAGCTCATCTCGCAAAATATAAGCCCTCAGAGAGCTCCGTCCATGGAAAAATAAAAAAGTTATAGCACTTTGAATGCAGTGAGTTTAGAAAAAAAAGTAATTTCCAAAAAAGGGTTTTTTCTTGTGGAAAAGTGGAAAAAACTAAAAAAAATAAGAATTTTGGTATTGTTGTAACCGTACCGGGCCACAGAAAAAGATGCAGTGTATCATTTATGCTGCATAATTAACGCTTTAAAAAAAAAATCTCGTCGACGGAAAAGTAAAAATGTTATGGCTTTTAAAAAATGGAGATGAAAAAATACCAAAAATCATTGCGTCCTCAACGCCAAAATAGGCCATGTCCTTAAGGGGTTAAAGGGACAAAACGATTATCGCTTAAAAGTTGCTCAAAAGACATCTTTTGAGCGAATCGTTGTGTCTAAACCAGGCTTTAGTTGCCCCTAGCAATCAATCACAGCACAGCTCTTATTTTGCATTCTGCTGTGGTACAATAAAAGCTGAGCTCTGATTGTTTGCTATAGGCAAATAAGACAGTTTTTCTTTTAGACAATTTGATAAATTTGCCCCCATGTGTTTCCACTTAGGATGGGCTTCTACCCATGGGCCAATGCTACGTGTTCACCCCTCCCCCCAGGCTAAAATTTGGCAGCCAGCCCCTTTAGCATTTTAGGGTGAGCTTTCACTCTCCCCATTGTTTAGTTCCATTACTAATAGTTTCGTCCTCCTAGTTTTCTAATAACTTGTATATCGGTCCCTTTGGACAACCATTATGTCTGATCTGTACGAAGTGTCTTTGGCATCCGGCTCAGACGTAACACTGGGTTCCCCCACAGATTACAGCTGATTGTGGGGGGAAACCTTCTAACAAAAAAGGATTGTAAAAAGTGGAGAAGCCTATTAGGAATTATAGTACAGACTTAACAAATCCAAGAAAACAACTCTGACCTCAGTATTGTTTTTGGTCTCCTTCTTATCAGTGAAGTTTGAGCTATAATGGCAACAATGGAGTTATTTCATCACAATGACAACTAAAGGCCACACATTACTACTGCCAGATGTTTGGGAAGCAGTTAGGTACCATTGTGAAGACGAATGTGCTGCCCTCTGACAGGTGACTGCTTGCAGTCTGTGAGTTGCAACTATTGAGGTATAGCCTCATAAAGAACATGTGTAGGAAGTTTCATACAAATGCAGGAAGTAGAGAGACCTAACTTAGGAAAACTTTGGAGCTGAGCTTCGATGGTTATTTACGATAAAACCTGGGAAAGTAGCATTTCATATTGTTGCTCCTGAGCTGTTGTTGCTTGTACATTTGAACTGCTGTGCATATATCAGTGGTTTTCGATACAACGCCCACCCTCCATTTTCTTAGACTTATGTTTTTGTTGCAAGTTAAGTGCAGGTTATTCAGCCAAAGTGTGATTGCTGCATGATAAAAGAATAATATGTTCCTGCTACGTTCCTTTCACTCTACACACAGACAACATCGACTCTTGCCAATGTTTTTGCTTTCTATTGGAAAAGGTATTGTGCTTAACCCCTTCTCACTCAGCGCCATACACGCACGAGACTGGAGGGATGTAGTTTTGCACGGCACTGTAAATGTACTGTACAACTCAGGGATAGCGCATGAGCTGTGCCCGCACCATCGGCTGCGAGTATCAGCGGTCAGAGATAATTCAGAACCTGGCCGTCAGTAGCATCTGTGGCATGTGATGGACTATACCCAACGTCAGCCCGTCGTCAGCCACACAATGCCATCACTGGGTGCCGATGAGTTACTGTGGCAGCTAGGGACCTAACATAGGCCCCCGGGGCTACTATGGCTATGTGCAATTGTTACAACCCATACAACAAAATGAACATGTTATTGTTTCCACAATGTTTATTAAAAAATTATGGCCGAACTACATACCCCCAAAGGTAAGGTAAAGTCCCCTGGTGCAAGCACCAAGTCATGACTGACTCCTTGGGTTAAGCCACATTGTAAAGTTTTCTTGGCAGACTGTTTTTACGGGGTGGTTCACCATTGCCTTCTCCAGTCAACTTTTACCCCCCCCCCCCCCCCCCAGCAAGCTGGGTACCCATTTTAACGACCTCGGAAGGAGGGAAGGCTGGGTACCCACATCATCACTAAGCAACGGTGCAGAAAATATAAACAAAAAAAGGTGTACTGCACATGACCGCCTGTGTGAGTACGTAGCTATGCCCAGAACATTACGCGACTGTCCGCAGGGCTCCAAGCTGGGTATTCCCTGTGGGTCTCCACAAGCGGATTCCACATACAGCCATAAGAGCCCAGCACTATTCAGATCGCTACCTGTAATACCTATGTAATTTACGAGAAGTCTCTGGGAACGCTCACCTTTCTGCATTTCCAGGAGCAGCTTCTGTGTGAGACCGCTGCAGCTCAGCAAGATTACGAAGCCTCAAAGAACACCCTTTTTTACACCCCATCACCGCCACTGAGGTCAAGAAATACCCCCCAAAAAGTGTCGGGTTTGCAGGAAGCATGGGAGGAGGAGGGATACCATGTTTTATTGCCCCATGTGCCCATCCTAACCAGGCCTCTGTAATTACTCCTGTTTTCAGACATTCCACACAGTTTACTTTATTACTTTTATCTAAGATTTAGGGAATGCCAAAAGGAAGGGGGAAAAAGGGGGATTATTTTTAGGGAGTCCATTTTTTTCTGCACAAGTGAGCCATGGGGCCTGGAATTTATTTAGTTGTGCCCTGAAATCCAATGGGTGTACCGTCCATTATAGGCCAAGCCATGTGTACTATAAGTAGATGTGAGCTATAATAGGTATGTTTCTAAATACAGGACAAACAGGGGGATCCATTTTGGGGTGAACGTCTTAATTCCTATGTACACTGTACAAAAAAAATGGTTTTAAAATGACACAATTGCCCAAAAAATGAAAATCATAGTTTTTTCCTTCTGCTTTGCTTAGATTCATTCAAAAACTGTGGGGTCAAAATACACAGTACACCCCTAGATGAATTCATTAAGTGGTTTAGTTTTCAAAATGGGGTCATTTGTTGGGGTCCTCTGTAGTTTTGGCCGCTCAATGGCTCTACAAGTGGGCAATGGGGCCTAAATCACCTCCAAGCAAAATTTCTGTTCTAAAAGCCACCGGCTGCTCCCTTCAGTTTGGGCCCCATTGTGCATCCAGACACAAGATTAGGGCCACAATGGGTATGTTTCTGAACACAGCACAAACAAGGGTATCCATTTTGGGGTGCAGATCCTGATTGTCATGTGCACTATAGAAAAAAAAACGGTCTTTAAAATGACCTATTTGCAAAAATATGAAATTTTATTTTTTCTCCTCTAAATTGCATTAACTCCTGAAAAGTAACTGTGGGGTAAAAATACTCCTGACCCCCCTCAGTGAATGCATTAAGATGTGTATTTTTTTTTTAATGGGGTCATTTGTGGGGGTATCTATCATTCTGACATCTATAAGCCTTTGTAATTTTGGCTTGGTGTAGGAACACAGTGTTCCTCAAAATGTTCAATGTTAAATTTGTACGGCTCCTAAATGGTTTAAAAAAAAAAAACTACAGTTTTTCCAATGTGCTTCCAGAATAAAGTAAACAGATGGAAATATATATCTCATCAAAAATGCGTACAGTATGTTTGCACATATTTGACATATTGCAGTTAAAAAATTATAATTTTTTCAAATGTTTCCCAATTTTGGAGCTTTTAATAAATATACATGAATTCTATTGGTCTATTTTTACCACCTTTAATGAAGTACAATATGTGGCAAAAAAACAACGTCAGAATCACTTTGATATAGTTAGGGCGAGCACCCACTGGCGTTTTTTTACCTGCGTTTTGCGTTTTTCCTGCACAGGCATAGAGATAACATGTGTTCCTGTCCACTGGCGTTTTTTTTGCGTTGCGTTTGCGTTTTTAACATAGGAACTGTCAGTTGCATATGTGTCCCTATTTTTCTCCTAATGCACCCATGAATGTCAATAGAAATTAACGCAAAACGCCGCGAAAAACGCCGCGAAAAACGCCGCGAAAAACGCCGCGAGAAACGCTGCGTTTTTTTCCCGCGGAGAACGCAAACGCCAGTGGGTGCTCGCCCTTATTCTATGTTAAAGTGACACATGTCAGCTTTCCAAAATTTGGCCTAGTTATTAAGGTGCAAACAGGCTTGGTCACTAAGGGGTTAATAAAATGGCTTGACAAAGGTTTTATCGGCACACAGAGTGTGGTTAGGGCGACTGTGTATGTTGAGAGGCATGGCTGTGTATATTAATGGGGGCCTTAAGTGGTGGGATTCCCCACAGTGTGTAGTTGTTGTGATGATAATGAGATTTGTGTAGAGATGAGCGAACGTACTCGGTTCGGGTGTTTTTGGACCCGAGCACCGCTTTTTCCGAGTAACTGACTACCCGGACGAAAAGATTCAGGGGGCGGCGTGGTGGAGCGGGGGTAGCAGTGGGGAACAGGGGGGAGCTCTCTCTCTCCCTCCCACTCCCCTCTGCAACCCCCCGCGCACCCCCAACGCCCCCCCGAATCTTTTCGTCCGAGTAGTCAGTTACTCTGAAAAAGCGGTGCTCGGGTCCAAAAACACCCGAACCGAGTAAGTTCGCTTATCTCTAGTTTTGTGACTTCAGCACAGTTGCGTAGTATGTTGGCAAGAGACATGGAGTAGCCGAGCTGATGCTCCCATGAGTGTGTTGCTGAGGAGAGGAACGTTGCTAACAGGGGTGTATATAGTGCTAGAGATCCAGGGCATATGTTTAAGCCATGCTCTCAACTGTATCAGTTGATAACAATTATAAAGCATGGAGTCATATAGGCTCTCTGCCCTACATTCCCAGGAGCCACCCTGTGCATAAAAAATGAACATTATACTCACTTGTTCCCCCGAACAGCGCATTTCCTTTCCTGCAGGCACTGTCAGTGTCCTGGTACAGGAGGCGCAATGACATCACTACACTGTACCGCCTGCACCGAGTTGGCAACCGAGGCAGAAGAAAAGGAAATGCTGTGCTGATCGGGGAAATGGGCGAGTATAATTTTTCTTTTTTTCTCCGAGACACGCAACGGGTGGGCATTATGACTATATAAGGGAGGAGTGGTCGGGGGGGGGGGGGGGACTATATTGAGGACACATTATGTATAGGACACTATTGTCATATGAGAAGTCTGTACAGGGGGCATTATTGAACAGCATTCCACAGTCCTGTTCGGTGTGGTGTGCATTCCCTTGTGTGTTGGTGTAAACTGTGTCCTCTTCTGCTTGGATAGTTTTCCATCTAGGGGGAGCCAGGCCTTTAAGTTCAAGCGTGGGGTCGTCCCTAGTTGGATGATCGCCCTGCTTTCAGGCAGGACTCACAGGGTTGTTGTCTTGTTAGAGTAGGCACCCATGACACAACGAGGACCCTTGTAATAGTATCCAGAGGCTTGTGGGCTTAAGTATATTGGCCAAAATACGAACCAATGCCACGTACCATAGCAATTCCATCTGTTTATGCATGCAGGTATGCCAGGTACATGTTTTAGGTGTTTGTCAGTCATTGCGTCATGTCTGCTCATGAGTCCCATTCGCACTTCACTAGTTCATGCATGAAGGAGATGTGACATACTGTTTACACCAGAAAGAGACCACCAGTTACTACTGTACCTTGAAAGATTATTCAGTAAAGAACTGTTAAAGCTTAAAGATGTGGCATCTCTTCTTCCCGACATTGTAATGTCTCACCCCATGAAACATAACATTTAATCAGTAGAACTTCATGAAGCCTGGGTCACCTGCAGATAGTGTGATTAGGCCAGACATTCCCAATCTTCCTGTAGCGTTTATGGCTCTAGGTTTGTAGGCATGGGTGTAGCAACTATGCAGCTCCAGAGAGCAGTCAGGGGAGAGCCAGGAGTCGACAACAGGTGGTCTCTGGTTCCCAGTACAAATGGAGGAGGCGGGTATCGTTGTCAGGAGGGAAGCCAGAGGTTGGTATCAGTATCCAGAGGAGCAGTAGTAGCTGAAGCTAGACTAAAGGCAACAAGCACAGTAATCTTGCACTGGAGCAGAGGCAGTGCCAGGCTTTTATAGTTTGCTTGATTAGGAACAAGACAGCTAGACCAGGGACTGGATTTGCAGGATCTGGGAACAATGCAAAAGTCACTGGAACTCTCCAAAGGGAGGGGATCTGTCCAAAGGACTGGATGGCTTAATAGGGAGAGCTACTGACTGGAGCACAGGAGGTCTCAGGTTCCCTGACACTTCCTGGCCCAGTTGGCGAGTGAGAAGTCAGTTCTAAAAAATACAACATATGAACCACACCACATGAACTTATCATGCTCATCCATAAGGCTCTCCACAGTGAACAGAGACTAAATTCTACTATAGTCCAAACCTCACACTCCCATCTCCAAGACTGCTTCCACACTCATTCACTACCAAAAAAGTTGCGCAGGAGCAAGCATATTTTGCAATACGCTCATCTGAAGTTGCCTTAAATAAAGGCACTCAATAAAGAGATTTTGTAGTTTTGTACAGGGGAACTGCGCAACTTCTATGCCCAACCACACGATTTGTACACACGGATAGCAGGACAAGTCACCAACCAAAATCAGATGTTACCATATCACAATAACACTGTTACTGATATCTTGAAATGTCTTTACACTCTTTTGCATTGAAAAGATTCAGAGAAGGGGAGCAGCAGCACCTGCAATATAATGAAGATTACATACTAAACAAAACCATATAATGCTGAATTGTCTTGTCCATTGTCTTAATGCAAATAATCCACTAGGTGGAGCAATAATCCTTTTTTTACTTTTGAAAATTGCCATTATTACTATTTGCATGGATAGAATGAAAATGATGGAGAAAAGGATATAAACAAATTATAAATTACTGGGATTTTAACTAACCTTGGACATCTGCATATGTCAAAAGACCTCGACCCCCACTGTGCTATTGCTCAACACAATTGGCACTATGACTATAACAGAACTACAGGGGGTACCTCTTTGAAAGTAACATTGCCACACAGAGTGTCCCCTGGAAATAGCGCCACACATATCCCCTTCTGAAGATATCAATACCAAGCAAATTCACCCCTTAACATCTCTGGGTTACGCATAGTGCCCCCTGAAAATATTGGTGCCACACATAATGCCCTGTCAAAAATATTAGCCCCACACTGATTGCTTCCTGCAAATACCTCAGCCACTTGTAATACCCCCTTTACAATAGTACCGCATATACCGCTGTTGGTAGTTAGGATGAGCTTGGATCTTGGATTCAACTCTTATGTTTCCAATGGGAAGGTAGGTGTGTGATATATCAAACTGGCAGAGAATTTCGCTAGAAAACCAGCGATGTGCTTCATTTTAACATAACTTTATTCTTTCTCATGTTAACACAATGATTTTTCTACATTACAGGCAATGTGAATGATGGTGTTATGTCAAGCAGAACGTTGAGCTCGTCCTTGGCAGCCCAAAAGATGTGTTTCAGCAGCAGAAGTGTTGGCTGTTAAGGCCCATTTAGACAGGACTAATGTCTGGCAAACGATGGCCAACACTTGTGCCCGCACATACTAGCTCCCGTGCACCTGCACAGGAGCTAGTATCACTGGCTCACAGCGGGGCGGCTGCAGGAGATTTCACTCCTCGCTCTCCCCTGCCCCTCTCCATTGACTTAACATAGAGGCTGTTCAATACTGAACAGCTGCTATGTACACTGAACGGTCAGCGATCAACTCATGGTCCATTGTTTATGCAGCATAGTACTCAGAGAATAATGCCCATTGATTTCAGTGGGTTTATTCACAGCTGCGTATTTTTCACAAAACTTTTGGTTGCATGAAAAAAACGCAACATGTCCTACCTTGGTGTGTATTATGCATCATAACAGCCCATTGAAATGAATGGGAGTGCAAAACTGTCAAAAGGCATAAACATGCAAGGTTTAAGCGTATTTCGGCCCATTAATATGCTGCATAATCACAGGCTGAAATATACATATGGTCGGAACCTGAGTTCCGCTTCTATCCAGCATGACTCGCAGAAGTGCAGCTTTGAGGAATACATTCTCCGCTCTTGCTGGTAGAGGCATGTCACTGATGCTGCAAACCGGGAAGAAATTAATATCAAGTCTTCACATGCAGTCAGGACAGGGTGCGCTGGCAACTGCTGGCAACAGCCTTGTGGCGATGTTTTTTCCTAATGTGTTTAGTTTATTGCATTAAAAGCACAAAGCTTGTTAAATAGGGAGGAGACAAAAAAACTGGATATCTGATTAATTAATCTGATCGTTTCCCCCAATCTATTGTGCTTAACCTGTTGGCTTTCAGCAGAGGATGCGAGTTGTAACAAACATAAACTTGGTGAAACTATTTAACTAAACAATATAAAAAGACTACAAAGGGTGTCAAAACTGTGAAAATCTATCTGGTATGGAAAATGTCAACTTTACATGGATGCAGTCTGCTTTTTCAGGAACCTTTCTTGGAGAATACTTTATGCTCACTTATGTATGCCATCGTCAATTATTTATAAATTAGTGCATTTATTTAACTTTTCAGCAGTTTTGTGAGGCTTTTTAGATATCTATGTTCCTACTGGAAATTGCAACTGCTTTTCTCAACCCGTGGGAGGGTCAGCTTGCTTGTTTTCTTGGCTCTAACCCTAGAATACTGTCTAAGCTGTCATGTAAACATAAATAGGATCTTTCTAGGGTGGCTTTACATGGGATGACCCTTGGGTGCTTAATGACTTATTGTTCCTGTGTTTTCACACTGGAGCAATAATCGTTCAGAGAATGGAGGCGAAGCGCACACCAGCTGTCCTCCTCCATTCACTGTGAACAGGTAGTCATTCAAAAATGAATGACTGCCTGTTTACACTGAGTGAGAATTCACTCACTAGTGGCTACATTTCAGTGAGTTCAAACAAAGCAACTCAGGACTAAAGAACACATTTGGAATTCATTAGACTAATTAGCCATTTCAATCGAAATACAAATACACCTGACTTGCGTGTGGAAAAAGTACAGTAGAATGCGCTGATGCACACCAAAGAAGCATAGTTCGTTCTACAAAACCGCTATGCTCATACATACGTTTGTGTGATACCGGCCTTAGGGCGAGCACCCACTGGCGTTTTTTTACCTGCGTTTTGCGTTTTGCGTTTTTCCTGCACAGGCATAGAGATAACATGTGTTCCTGTCCACTGGCGTTTTTTTTGCGTTGCGTTTGCGTTTTTAACATAGGAACTGTCAGTTGCATATGTGTCCTTATTTTTCTCCATTGAAATTAATGGAAAAGCCGCGAAAACGCCGCAAAAACGCTGCGAAAAACGCCGCGAAAAGCGCGCGGAAAAAACGCGGGAAACGCGGCGAAAACGCTGCGTTTTTTCCCCGCGGAAAACGCAAACGCCAGTGGGTGCTCGCCCTTAGTCCATTTTTTCTGAAACTATTTGTCTCTGTCTTTTTACTGTTACTTTCCTATGTTTTAAGCTTAAACAGATAAACGCATGAGCAAATACGCTCGCCGCTACGAAGCGTATTTGCGCATGAACAAGTCAAAAGTCTTCATTGCTTTACAGTTCAAACCCTGCACTACTGCGTGTGCAAAAAAGAGCAGAAAGTTAGGGCGGGACCTATTTTTTTCTTGCACGTCTAAAATAATAGAAATCGCAAATCCTACGCGTGAGAAATATACTCGTGAGAGCAAATCCATTGAAATCAATGGCTTCGCTTCATCATACGTCACAGGCGTGATTTTCACGTGCACAAAAACCTCCGCAAAAATGTTCGTCTGTTAAAGCCCTTATACCAAAAATTAAAAAAAATAGCTGTTGGATCTAAGGAGCGGATCAAGGTGTCTCCTAAAATAAGATGCCTGCCCCTCTTTCATCTACGCCATCATGGCTTTAATTTAAGTACTCCCTGCAAAACTAGTTAAATCCAGGTAGAAAGATCTTCCTTTATTACTTATAGACAAAAGCCTTCCATGTTGTGGAGCTGGGATGGAATACAGCTGGCATCACACCTGAAGCTACATGTTCCTGCTCGTTACACGACAATTAAGGATTTCCAAACACAATGAGACATGGAAAAAATACAAAAGGCAAACTGTCACATCACGTACTGAAAGAAGACACACAGGACCGCCTGCCATCACAGTACAAGGAAGAATAGAGGATTGCGTAAGAGGGACTACACAATACACAATGTATAAAAGAGTATTAAAACTCATTTTAGAGTTCGTTCACCTCCAACGGTGATTTGCGCTAGAGAATAGCAAGCAGCACTATTTTGTCATGCAAGTTCCACCAAAATGCCGGACTGCTTGCCGGAAATTGAGGTGATCCCATTACAGTCAATGGAGGACCACTCGGCGCCGTTTGGTTTCATCATAGAAATATACTCTTTGGCAAGGGGGTACCTCTTGCTTTCTGAACAAGCAGGAAGACAGAACTTCCTAAGGCAACATTCACTACAGCAAGCACAATATCAGCCCGAGAAACCACACCTAATATCACGCATGTCAACGTGCATTTTCAATTATGTAATTGAATGGCTGTGATTGGTTAACCCAGCGCCAGTTTTCATTGGCTGACGCAGCACTGGATTAACCAATCAGAGCATTACCTTGCTGGAGGCGGGGTATTCAAGCCCCACTTCCAGGAAGAAATGCTCTGTCGCATGGAGGAGGATGCGGCCACCTGCAGCAGCGCCGCGGACCATCGCGGGGACCGGAATGTTGACGGTAGGTGAGTATTGATGTTTGGGGTTTTTTTTACATGTAGTGTAAGTAGTTTCACCATTGAAATGAATTGAAACACCATTAATCCAGAACACATTAATGGCGTTTCAATTCATTTCAATGGGGAAAAGTGATTTGACATACGAGTGTTCTGAGTTAAGAGCAGAACGAATTACACTCGTATGCCAAGGCACTACTATACTTCACTTTTTGGGCACGCAGGCCTGTTCACGCACACACAACATACCCCTGATTTTAAAAGGCTATTTAGCCTAATAGGGTCCGATGTATACTGTTTTTCATGGAATTGCACAGTGTATTGTGTATTTGCGCGTGTAATTGCACACCTCCCATGGACTTCTATAGGGGCTTTTGCTGCACAACATACTGAAAGATTAAGCTGGACTTCTTTTTCCATGCACAATTCCGTTCATGAGAACGAACCCATTTATATCAATGGGTTCTATTTTCTGAGCATTGCATGCATATATTACGACGCAAATACGGTCTTCTGAAGGTGTCCTTAGGCCAAAATTCAAGAGGGGAAAGGAAGGGAGAAGGGGGATCTATGGGGGTATTCTTCTCTCACGGGGCCGCGACTCAGAGAGGAGGGGAAGCTGCAAGGCTATGTTTTTAGAATATTTTTGTTTTTATGGGAAGGATGAGGGTCCATCCCCCGTTGCAGGGAAGGTGGAATCTGTCCATGGGGTCCAAATACTCAGAAATTTGTTATATTTGTCTTCTGTGATAGAAGTTAGTTTTTCGTTGATCAGGTACCAGTTTATTCGGTGTTTAGGGTGCGTTCAGATGAGCGTATGCGTTAATTCGCGCGTACATTCGAGCGTGTAAACGTGCGCGTGAACAAAGGTTCGTGCTTTACTTGCGTGTTAGCAAATGTGATTTTGGCTGCATGGAGCGCATGTAGATGCGCTTCATACCTTGAGCTGTATCAGCACCCCAGCCAATATACACGGCGCCAGTATTTTAAGTATTGATAGTTGTGAGGCACCCGATTTTTGGTGCCCCAGCGAACTTTGGATTACTAAGTTTCTTCCTTTATATAACAGGCTGCACATCGTTTATTGGTGTTTACAACCAAACACATCCGGAACACAACATGGGGTGCTTTATGCAAAGGGAAAGACACAAAAGCATTTAGCTTTAGCATAAAAAAAAAAATTTTACATTGCTGTCTATTGGGTCGTTCACACGACCGGACTCGCATGCAGCGTGTTCCATAGGAGCCAATGTTAAGAGCAGCGCAGTACGGACCAAACTGCCACGCATGTCCTTTCTTCGTTGCTGCGCGAGTTCGCATGCAGTAAGAACACGCCCATGTGAACACTTCATAGGAACTCCATGGTTTTAAATAGGCGCGCAGTTTTGTGCGAGCGTATTTGCGCGCGAAAACACGCTCGTCTGAACGAGGCCTTAACCTCTGAAAAGTCCAAGAAAGCTTTTCAGAAAGAAAGAGCAATAGTTGTTTTTGTGGCTAAGAAGAAGAAAGAAATTAGTTTTCTAGAGGATGGGGGTATGTTTTCAATATGTTTATTTAACAGGGCCTCCCATGCGTTCTTTCGTACGTAAATTAAGATAGGTAATGGAAAATTTCAGAAGGCGGTAGGTCCAAATTCTTCTGAAGGGTGGAGAATGTGGCCATGCCCTCCAATGAGAGTAAATTGTATATTTAGGGTCAGAAACAATATTTTTTCTCCTTATGGAAAGCACCTAGATGGTGAGTGAGGAGACTCAAAATGCCATTCATGCTCCTATGGGTAATATGCAAATAAGGGAGATGGAATGATACCGTCACAGTGCCACCTATTGGAAGGCAGCATTCCTTCAAGCCAAAGTTAGACTCTTCTTTATAGAAGCCTTGTAACAATGACTGGGAATTAACCCCTTAGTGACGGAGCTTTTTTGCTTTTTTCCATTTTCGTTTTTTCCTCCCCCTTTTTAAAAAATCGTGACTCCTTTCTTTATACGTCGGAATCACTGCATGAGGGCTTGTTTTTTGCGGGGCGAGTTGTATTTTTGAAAGGTTCTATTTCATGTACCATATAATGTACTGAAAAAATTCTAAGTGAAAGAGAAGTTGAAAAAAAATGACATTCCGCCATCTTTTAGTGCGTCTTGTTTCTACGGCGCACAAACTGCAACAAAAATGACATAACTTTATTCTATTTGGCGACATAGTTGTGTGAGGGCTCATTTAGTGCAGTATGTCCTGACATTTTCGTTGGTGCCATTCTTATATACAAACGACTTTTTGATCGCTTTTTATTACATTTTTTCTTGGAGACAGGGTAACCAAAAAAGCGCATTTCTAGTGTACTTTGTTTTGCTTTTTTTGCACTTTTTCAGACGCAACGATACCAAATACATATTTTTGCTTTATTATTTCGATTTTTTTTTTATGGCAAAAGTTTTTTTAAAAACTTTTGTTACTTTTTAAAAAAAATAATTTGTAAAACTTTATTGTTTTTCTTTTACACTTTCTTTCAGTCCCCAGGGGGACTACAACCAGCGATGCTTTGATCACTCCTGCAGTATGACGTAATGCTATATCCAATACGGCGATGGCTTGATAGGCAGTCTCCTGAGGCAGCCCTGGGGCCTTTCAGAAGGCCCCAGCTGCCATGACACCTGCACGGCTCCCCCAATCTCACCGCAGGGGGGGGGGGCGTACGGGACCCCCGAACATTGTTCAGGGGATTTAAATGCCGCTGCCAGATTTCCTATCAGAGATGGTAAAGCTACATTTAAGTGCGAGGCTAATATTTTGGTGAGGAGTTTTACATCTACATTAATTAGGGAGATTAGCCGGTAGCTCTGTATATCCAGTGGATTTCTCTCAGGTTTAGGGACCATTGAAATAGTGGCTATTAAAGAAGTTTGTCCCACTTGTTCTCCTTCTCGGATAGTTTGTAAGATGAGTATGTAAAATCGTGGAGATTTTTTTATAGTACGAGGAAGAAAAGACATCCGGGTCCAGGCGTTTATTCCCTTGAGTGTTTTTATTGCGTCTTTGACTTCTTCTGGGGTAACTTTTGCCACCAGGTGATCCAAGAATGTATCAGGGAGTGTGGGGAGTGATGTCTTGAAAATATGTGGCTAGTTTCTCTGGGGATGGGAAATGTGGCTGGGAGTAGAGTTTAACCAAAAACTGTCTGAACTCTGATACTATTGTCGTTGGGTTTGCTGTGACTCTGCCATGTTTTGTGCAAAGCATAAAAAATGGACTTGCAGTGGGATTAATCTTAAGTCTACGGGCTAAAGGTGTAGATGGTTTCCTATTAAATATGTAAAAGCACTGGCGGGACCATTGTAGTTTCTGCTCAACCAGGTCCGTAATGCATAAGTCTAGATCTCTCCAAGCCTGAGAAAATATTTTCAGGTTTTCCCGAGATGGGCACTTTTTGGCTGCTTCTTTTGACTGCAGTACTTTTTGTTCTAGTTCTAGCTGCTGAGTTAGACACTCCCTCTTTCATCGGTCTGATATTTGGATAAGGGCCCCACGGAGTACAACTTTATGTGCTTCCTACAATGTGATTGGAGAAGAAACTGATGGGGCATTTATAGTGAAATATTCCTCAAGCTGTGAAGTTATTAAAGACAGCATTTCAGGGAGTGCTAGAAGAGAATCGTTGATGGAGCATGTGGCATTTGTAAGTTTGGACAATAAGGAATCGCAGGTTATTGAAACCGGGCCATGGAACAGAAAGGACTTTGGAGTGATTATTCATGGCAGGAAGGAGGCAGTCAATTCTCCTATATAAGGAGTGAGGAGCCGAAAAATGCATGAAGTCTTTAGTTGTGGGGTTAACTTCTTGCCAGGAGTCTACTAGGTGGTGCTGGGAGAGAAGTACCTTAAGGTTATGTGATATTGAATTTTGGGGTGGCGGCAGGGGCGTCGGAAGAGATATGGCTTCCTGTCCAGGCTCGGGTCTAGGATACAATTTGAGTCTCCGCATAGTATAACTGTACCATTTTTGTTGGTCTCCACTAGTTCAAGTAACCTTGCCACGGAACTGACTTGTCTAGAGTTTGGGGTATAAAACGAGACAATAGTTACCAGGACATCTTGGATTATTCTCGTGAGAAGTAGGTAACGGCCATCAGGGTTGGAAATAGTAGAGGTGTGGGTAAAGGGGAATGAACGGCCGAAACATATTGTCAACCCTTTTGTTTTAGTTGGAGCTGTTGCTGATAAAAAGGTGGGGAAGTGTGAGGATAGGTAGCGCGGGGAGGAATTGGTGGAAAAATTGGTTTCCTGTAGGCCCACTATGTCGGAGTGGATACTTTTGTAATACTGGAAAGCCTTGGTTCGCTTATTTGCTTATTACAATACCCAATAATGTCCTGTAAGGATAAGGATTATCATCTGTAATTCCGTCTCCTTACTATTATTCAGCTTTCTGAGAGATCCAGAGGATTGCAATGAGTTTGAAGAGCCACGGTGTTGGGGCGGCTGTTGGGACTCTAGGACTTAGAGGTAGCATCGGACTCCCTCCCGCAATAGAATGCTATGTAGATTTTCTTGCATGGCGAGATCTAGTTTAAATGGGGAAGAGCATTTCTATTCAGTACGCTTTTATTGCGAGATTTTCTTTCCGCAAGCGATAAAGGGGACTAGTTAGGATATCATTGGTTATTGGTGGTTATGCCCTTGGGAAGTGGTTTGTGTAGTGACGGCATTTGTGATCGGGACGTGTTGGATGTTGGATATGACTAGAGATGAGCGAGCGTACTCGGATAAGCGGTACTCGCTCGAGTAATTGGCTTTATCCGAGTACCGCTGTGCTCGGGGCTAAAGATTCGGGTGCCGCTGCGGCTGACAGGTGAGTCGCAGCGGGGAGCAGGGGAGAGTGGGCGGGAGAGAAGGAGAGAAAGATCTTACCTCCGTTCCTCCCCGCTCTCCCCTGCAGCTCCCCGCTCCGTGCCGGCACCCGAATCTTCAGGGACGAGCACTGCGATACTCGGATAAAGCCGATTACTCGAGCGAGTACCGCTTATCCGAGTACGCTCGCTCATCTCTAGATATGACTCATTATTATGTGGACTTATATAACTTTTATTTTTAAGGGGATTGTGAAAAAAGAAATCCTGCTGTTTTTTGGATTTTACTTGTACAGTGTTCAGCACGCAGAATAAATAATGTGATGACATTATTGACTTGGTCGGCACAATTCCAGTCAGACAGTTTTATTTTCCCTATTTTTGTACAATCAAACACCTTTTTCTTAAAGATTTGCTTTTGTGTCTCCGCATTCCAAGAACCTTAATATTTTTATTTTTCCATCAACAGAGCTCTATGGCGGCTTGTTTTTATTGGGATAAGCTCTTCATTGATCCCATTTTTGGAAACATATAATCACTGGTTCTATTTTTTCTAGAAGGAAAATTAACTAAATCTTCCATTCTGCCATGTTTTTTAATTTATTTTTTTAATGCCCTTCACTGTGCAGTATAAATGTTAAACAGGTCAGTATGCTTACATCAATACCAAATTTATATCATTGGGGTTTTTTGCAAGTTTTTCACACTTTTCTTTAAAAAAAGATTGTTTTTTTATCGTCCAAATCAAAGACCCCTAATATTTTTTTCCATCAATTGTGCGGTGTGAGTTGTTTTTTTTTTTCACAGGAACATGTAAAATCAATTGGTTGAGATCAGCGGCTTCTCCGGTGCCTGTAGATATAACTGGACCTGGCTGTCATTAGACAGCTGAGCCTCCTTTAAGTCTCCTGTGCCAGGCTTCTGATGTGATAGTGTTGTTAAGCTTTCTCTGTTTCTCTTATCTCAGACTATGAATCACTTAGGGTGCTGAACTGCCAGCATTAACCTTCACCTCCTCCCTTAAAGGGAATGTGTCACCTCCCTACAACACCATAAACTAAGTTAGGCCACTTGCACACTACCGGGTTGGATTCCACATGCGGGAGCCCAAAATGGAATCTGGCCGTGACCATGGCCCGTCAGCTGTGCATGCCTGTCTTCTTTCGTTTTCATCTGTACTGGGGGTGGACCCGGCGGCTTGCCACTGGACATGTGCAGTACAGATTTTTTTTCTTAAATGTTTGTTTTTACCGTGCCGTTGCTAGGCGATGACGCGGGTACCCGCGACCTATCTGCAATGTCAATTGCGGATGGGCCGCAGGTCGGATGGTTTCCATTAACTTCATGTTGCTATTTTTCCTCCGCTCATGGAAATCCAAATTAGTTTTCGTGAGTGTGCCGGAAGAAGCGATTTACTATAGCATGTCATGAATGGTATTTGCTGCGGAACGTCCACTGTGTATTCCGCAATGCAAATCCATTCGTGTGCAGGCGGCCTTATGGTGCTGTTAGGGGTGAGGTGATCGGGAGCCAGGTGATGTACTTTTTTTTATACTTGCCCACTTTCTGGTTCCTCTTCTGTCACCCACCGCAATCGGTCTCTTTTCTCATAGCTCTTTATGAGATTTTTACTGGGCTAGTTGGAGGGGCAGGGCAAGAAGCCCTGTAATTGCAGTCCTGGCTGCCACAGTGGTGAGAAATGCCTTTGGGTCCTCCTGGCTTAGAGGCCTGGTCGCAAGTTCAACCACTGTGACTGACCTAAAGCTGTAGTGCTCCTACTGGGCCCCCAAAGTAAGAGTGCCCTCTGTGACCCTATAAAGTAATTGTGCCTCCCCTGCACTTAACTCCAGCCAGCCCAGTAGAAAGCCTAATTTCTTCACTGGCTGATGCTTAAGCAGTCTGAATCCTTCCCCAGTTTTCTACTCTTAGGTTCATTGACACTAGGGGCACTGGAAGGAGGAGTCGGGCTGCTCAGGCATCAGTGAGTGAAGAAGTTTGTACTGCTGCTGGACTGTCCAGAATTGCAGTGTAGGGTTGAGGGGACACAGTGACAGCAGCCCAGGCTGCGCCACTAGCGAGAGGGGCCTTTTCCCTACTGGCTTAGGGGCCTGTTTGTAAGTGTGAGTGCTGCGACCCCTACAGCTGTGCCATTGCCCAGCAAAACTAGTCAAACTTCAGGGAGAAGGAACATCCTATATCTCTTATATGCATACTATATGTTTTGGAGCAGAGATGAAACATAGCTGGCATCACACCTGAAGGTACATGTTCCTGCTCGTTACACAGCAGTTAAGGGATTTCCAAACAATGAGAGATGGAAAAAATACAAAGGTAAATTGTCGCGTAATGTACTGAAACAAGACACACAGGACTGCCTGCCATTACATTATTATTACAAACAAGAATACAGAGTTGCGTAAGAGGGACTACACAATACACAATTAATAGAATGATTATTAAAACACATCTCAGTAGTACGTGTCTGGTATTTATTCAACTATTCATTATAATCCTACAACATATATTGTGCCTAGCTCTTCATCTAGTGATATCCATTTTTCCTATTGTCTTGACACAATGGGATATGGAAACCAGTACCCGATGACTGGGAGATAACGTCCACATTGTATCTGAGACAGTGGGATTACATTCAGGTTATATTGATCAATTGAAATTTTATCGAGTTCTTAGAAACCAACGAGATATCAAGCAATTCCATCCACAATTTCCTCTAAAATGATTTCACTGAGTTTTTGAATGTAAATAATAAAACTTAATTAAAGTAAAAACTGACTGGCAAGTAAAACAGTGTGCAGCATAGATTCTGGATAAGGAATCGGCCTTGACATTTCTTGAACCAGGCCAATAAGAAATGATAAAATTAAAGGCCCAACATGCTTGTGTTGCTGACGGTCTTTTAGCTGTCCAGGGAGCTGAATAGCTCAGTAGATAGAGCTACCACTTGGAGTACATGAGCTACTGGGTTCGAGTCCTGACATTCCAGCTTATTGAAACAAGACAGCTCCCACAGCAGCATCGAAGGCAAAAAGTCGTTCCGGATTTGGATGGACAAGGACTGGTGCAGAAGTGAACAGAGCTTTCAGTTTTTCGAAGGCGCTCTGTGCCTCTGCAGACCATAAATATATTTTAGTTTTCTTTGTGAGTGAAGTGATTGGTAAGATGACTTTTGAGAAGTCTTTTATGAATCTTCGGTAGAAATTCACAAATCCTATAAAGTGTTGAACATCTTTTAGATTTCTTGGAGTTGGCCAATCAACTGCAGCTTTAATTTTGCTAAGGTTCATACTTAGACCACCTAAAGAGATGAACTATCCAAGGAATTAGATCCTGGTTTGTTCAAACTCACATTTTTCCAGTTTGATATAAAGATTCTTTTGGAGACATTCCAAGGGTAGCTGGACAGGCCTGCAATGTTCCTCCAAACTGTAAGAGAAGATAAGAAGGCCATCAGGGTAAGCAACAACAAACTGATCCAAAAAACCTTGGAATACATAATTAATAAAAGGCTGGAAGGAGACAGGAACATTGCAAAGGCCAAAGGACATAACCAGGTATTCAAAATGTGCATATCTTGTTCTACATATCAGTCTTCCACTCATCCCCTGGGCGGATCCATATGAGGTTATAGGCCTCTCTCAGGTCTAATTTGGTAAAAATCTTGGCAGAACAGAGTCTTTCCAGCAATTCTGGGATTAAGGGAAGACGGTAGCAATTTGTGACTGTAATTTTATTTAGTTCCATATAATCAATGCATGGCCGCAAGGTTGAGTCTTTCTTTTCTGCAAAGAACAGAGGTGCCCCAGCTGGAGAAGAAGGTTGAATAAAGCCTTTCCTTAGATTTTCATCCAGGTATTCTCTGAGTACTTTTAACTCTAGTTCGGAAAAATTGTAAACACTGAGATGGCAACTTATCAGAATTCTGCTAACTATCCTAAGAGGTTTGGGTATGTTCGAAGGTGGGTAGTGACATCTCACATCTTTCTTTGCAGTACTTGGAAGGGAATGTAATGGTCCTTAAGTCCCAGTTGATGGAAGGATTGTGGGTAGAAAACCAAGGGATTTCCTAGAATAACTGGAAACTTGGGAGAAGGGATAAGATGGAAACAAATTGTTTTATAATGATTAAGTTCAATAACGTTTTCAAGTTTGATTGTCTCATGAGTTACAGGCCCGGAAAACAAAGATGATCCATCCATGGTTTCCATATCAATCAGTATGGTTTTGGTCCTACTTGAGATATTGTTGTTGAGAGTGTATTTAAAGTCCATGATGTTCCCTCCAGCTCCAGAATCTAACATAGCAGAGCATTGAAAATTTTGGCCCCCAATTAGGACCTGTATAGGAAGTGAAAAGATGAGGGATATATCTCATCTTTATCTTGAGTTATTGATCAGATGGCCTGTGACACCAAACCCGGTTGTTTTGGAATGTCAGATTTGCCTATAGGCTTAGCACTGGTAAAGGCAATAGTCTTTTGGAACGTCTGAGACAGTTAATAGCATAATGTTTCAAGCCCCCACAATAGAGACATAGATGTTCCGTATGCCACCTTTCCTTTTCTACTAAGGAAAGAGGTTTGCGGATGTTGTAAAGTATGGGTGTCATTTTTGTGCCATGTGTCTACTTCCAGAAAATATATAGGCTTGGAGGAATAATATCATTTTTATACTTTATTCAAGTTTTATTTGTCCTTGTCTTAAGTATAAAAATGTCCTGGAAGCAAAAGGAACAGACAGGTACTAGACTCCTCAAGTTTTGCCTGCCATTAAAATACAAGCTGTCTGACCTTTGTTCCCACTTTGGATTTATATTGTCAGCAGATCATCGAAAGGGTTGAGATCCAACCACAAATATCTAATGAGTGGCTGGTTTACAAGCCATAAAAGTACATGGACTTCCAAGTTCCATTATATCTCTTTGCTTTAATTTACCTACCACGATTTACAATTGAAGCTTTTAACAGAAATGTTATCTACTGTATGTATGCGAAGCCCTGATAATGATACCTTCTGACTGATGATTAACAAGAAAAGTCCCGACTAGCCAAAGATTTATATTTCCTGTTTAAAATAAGTTAAATCCAGCTGTATTCATTTCACAGACCTGACGTCTGAGAGTTCAACTTAAGAACCAGAAATAAAAACCTTTATAACATGGATCAAAACTGGCCATATGATCAAATGTACATGATAGTAGCCCAAGAGGTGAAACCAGACTTGTCAAAGCATTTATAGCATATATTCAGTGAATGACATACAGTAAATGTCTGAAGGGGGGGGGGGGGGGATTTCTTCTGAATCCTGCTACACCAAGTTGATATAGTTGTCATGTATCAATAGAGACTGAATGGACAGGTGAGACTTGTGGCAAACATCTACCAAATAAGCTTTCACACTCAAGAAATATGCAACAAAATGTAGGTGTTTACATAATAATAATGATACTTTTTTACATAAAGGAAAAAAACTCATCAAGAAGACAAATTAGAGCATTTAAAAGTAATGCAAAACGTAGGAGGCATATAGATGTTCTGATACAATTGTAGCACCCCTTGTTTATTAATTTTTTGTTTTTGTTTGTGTACCTGCCAAAATTTTTGGTTAGATAAATGTCCTTGATGGAAAATGCATGTAACCCCTTAGGCCTCATGTCCACGGGGAAAATCAGGCCCACTGCGGATTCTCCATGGAGAATCCGTAGCGGGTCCCTCCTGCCCCGCGGACATGAGGGCTGAAAATAACAATTACTCACCTCTCCGCACGCTCCGGATCTTCCGATCGCCGCGGCTTCATCTTCTCTCCGTCGCAGCCGGATCTTCTTTCTTCGGCTCGGCGGATACGCAGGGCACGTCGGTTGCGTGCCCCGCGCATGCGACGCCCTGAAGAAAAAAGGTCCGGCTGCGATGGAGATAAGATGAAGCCGCGGCGAAGGGAAGATCCAGAGCAGGTAAGTAAATTCCGATTTTGGTCTCCCGCGGATCCGGACGGCTTCCATAGACTTCAATAGAAGCACGCGGGAGACCCGCATGAAAATGGAGCATGGTCCAGATTTTTTTATGCTCCATTTTTTTTAAATCACTTTTATTGACCATCCGCGGGTATTTATCTACCCGCGGGTGGTCAATGCATCCCTATGGGGTGCGGATCCGCGGGCAGGAGAAGAGTAAAAATCCGCTGCGGATTTTAATTCTTCTTATGCCCGTGGACATGAGGCCTTAAGGTCACACCCTACTATGAAGAATCTAAAATTGATAACATTTTGTAAAAAAAAAAGTTTAAGGGAGTGGTTGGTGGGGAAAAAAATAGCAATTTTGTTATTTTTATGTTTGCACAATTCATAGTACGGTCTAAAGTTATTTTTTATCATATGGGACATTACAATCACAACAAATGCAAAGATGTATAGGTTTTTTACATTTTTGTAATTTTATACAATGAAAAAATTTATAGAAAAAATGGAAGATGATGTATGCAACAAGTAACATCAATTCCCAATAATAGAAGAGAAGATAAAAAATAAATTTTTAAGAGTTTATTAGAGATGAGCGAGCACTAGAGATGAGCGAACGTACTCGTTAAGGGTGATTTCGCAATCGAGCATCGCTATTTTCGAGTACCTGACTACTCGGGTGAAAAGATTCAGGGGGCGCCGGGGGTGAGCGGGGGGTTGCAGAGGGGAGTGGAGGGAAGAGAGAGAGAGAGAGCTCCCCCCTGTTTTCCACTGCCACCCCCCGCTCCACCACGCCCCCCCCCCCCCCGCATTTTTTCACCCGAGTAGTCAGGTACTCGAAAATAGCGATGCTTGATTGCGAAATCGCCCTTAACGAGTACGTTCGCTCATCTCTAGTGAGCACCCAAATGCTCGGGTCCGCGTTATTCGAGTCAAGCCTTTCGTAAAAATTTGGGAGCTCTACTCGAGTAACGAACCCCGTTGACTACAATGGGAGACTCGAGCATTTTTGTATGTGGAACGCCGGGTGCCGAGCTTTTTTTTTTTTCCCCTAGGTTGGTTGGTTTCTCTCTCTCTCTCTCTGTCTCTCTCTCTCCCCCCTGCCAGACAAAAAATTTGCCAATGACGCGCGCTGCGTCGCGGCAGGGAGGGACCAAAACAGGCACGTAACAGCGGGGAGGAGCCAAAAACTGGGGCGGACTCGAACACAGCTTGATGCTCATTCGAGTAACAAGCACCATCGAGTACGCTTATGCTCGAATGAGCATCAAGCTCGGCAGAGTACGTTCACTCAACTCTAGACTTTATTAGAGGATATGCAAACATGGCACTAGATAAATAACACTTGAATATACAAATAATCTAAAGCAATTCTACTCTAAATCAACACATTCATCAGGGATATGATACTTAAACTATTATGAAAGGGATATTCCCAGAATCACAAGTTACCCCTAACCACAGGATAGGGTCTGACTTCCAGATCATTAGGGGTCCAACAGTTGGGACTCCCACTGATCCCAAGAATGAGAAATCGAAGCATTCCATTTCTCTAATCTGTTTTTATTTTCTGATTGTAGATATTTTTATTCTATTGTCTGTAAATGTATATGGGCGCTGCCAACCTGCCTGCAATTTAGGATTTTGGTGTGAAATTCCACAGCTGCGGATTTTGTTGTGTCCTGCGATGTAATTCTGTCCAGTGTGAAACGTCTCTTAGCGTGCTCTCATACGGGACAGAATTATTCTGCATTCCTCACCTAAATTCGCAACTTATTCCACCGCTGCAAATTTTTCAACAAAACATGCTGGTTGCAGGGCTTATTCAGATAACCGTATGTGCAAATATGCTCGCAGCACAACCTATTTGTGCATGAACCGGGTTGTTAAGGTTGATTTGCGTATGTGTCTGTGCATAGTACTATATTTTTTTTGCACATACAGCCCTTTTCCATAGACGAAAAAGCTATTTAGCCTAATAAAGTCCAAATGTGTTCTTTTTTTTATGGCTTTGCACAGTGTTTCACATATGCCCATGTGTATTCGCGCACCTCCCATAGACTTCTATGGTGGCCTTTGCTGTGCAAAAGGCAGGAAAATAGAGCAGGCCCTACTTCTTTCTGCACGCACAAAACATGCTCATGAGAGCAAACCCATTGAAATCAATGGGTTCTATGCTCTGTGTTTTACACTCACATATTTTACACGCACAAAACATGCACAATTACGGTCGTGTGAAGAAGCCCTAAGGCCTCATGTCCACGGGGAAAATTCTATGGAGAATCCGTAGTGGGTTCCTCCTGCTCCGCGGACATGAGGCATTAAAATAAGTATAAACTCACCTGCTGCGGGCCGTGCAGGTATTCCCTTCTTCGTGCCGGATCTTCTTCTTTCTTCGACCGGGCGGATGTGCTCGGCACACCGGCTACGTGCCGGGCACATCCGCCGGGCCAAAGAAAGAAGATCCTGCCACGAAGGAAGGAAGATCTGCATCGCCCGGAACAGATGAGTTTAATTCAGGCGCAGGTCTCCTGCGGATCTGGACGGCTTCCATAGCCTTCAATAGAAGCTTGCGGGAGCCGTTCCCACGGGAGACCCGCACCTAAATGGAGCATGTCCATTTTTTTTCATGCTCCAGAATTTTTTTAATTCACTTTTATTGACCATCCGCGAGTATTTATCTACCCGCGGGTGGTCAATGCATTCCAATGGGCGCGGATCCCCATGCGGGTGATCCGCTGCGGATTTTAATTCTTCTTTTCCCCATGGACATGAGGCCTAGGTCTGAAATTTTACCCATCACCTATCATTTTTTTTTTTTTTTAAGTAGCCATTGTACAATTAGTGACTGGTATGCCATTTTTTATTGAGAATAATATGTGTAGAGATAAACATGTCATTACCCACAAAATTAAATTACTCCAGGTGATGTAAAATGGTGGACAGGGACAACATGCACATTACTGCACATACTAGCCCTATATGAACTGATACGCATGAGCATAGTGTTTTTGCAGAACGAACAATGCTGTTTTGCACGCCATTTGGTTTACTTCCATGGGGACCTTTAGTGCAGAAACGCACCAAAAAGTAGAGCATGCTGCGCTTTTTTGGTGCAACTGAAATGCGCATGCAAAATATGGAAATCTGAACGGACCGATTGAAATCAAGGGGTTCTATTCTCTGAATATTGAATGCGCAAATTTTGTGCGTGCAAATATGTCCACGTGAATCTGGCCTTGTAGTCAATGCTCCCAATCTGGGTTCCGTCTGAATACCACTTTCAACTATCCCACCAGCACCCTGAGACAGAAAGGCTGAGCGTGGAGCCAAACGCAGTATGAGCCCAGCTTTCTACAATTGTTTTGAGACATAAATCCCATCTAGTGAGTTTTCTTTGACGTTTTTTGCCTTTATTTGACAAATGTATTTCCCCACAAAGTTTACACCCATGATATGATTTAAAGGGATTTAAAAGAATGAAAATGACTTTGGATGATTGTGCTATTTCAGATATTGTGCCCTGGGGCATAATGCTAATTATCTTGAGTTGAAACTTTGCTTGAAAAGAATAGACAAATCCATTTTTCTTTCATCGTTGAGCTCTTTAAGCAGAAAGAAAAATTGCTGAAACAACAATAATAAAATCATGTATGAATCTGTAGTATTGTAACCAAGCTGAAGGGTGTGTTGGCTCAGCAGCTTACTCATTCAGTACCAAATTAGACAACTAATCCATAGGCTGCTACCTGTAAAGCATTGCACAGCAAAATTAGAAGTCCTGGAGATGCAAAAAACATTTGAGCCTTCCTAAATAGTACAGGTGCTCCCCGACTTGCGAACAGGTTCCGTTCCGGGAGCCCGTTCGCAAGTCCGTTTTGTTCGCAAGTCGAACAAATGGTAGTATGGAGGGGATCGCGGGTGGATCCCGCTCCATACAACGTCGGGAGCAGGCTGTTCTTACAGCGGGCACCTGGCGGCAGCAGTTCCGACGAGCCGCCCGCTTGTCAGAACTGTTAACACTTTAAATACCGCTCTGACAGCGGTATTTAAAGTGTTAACAGTTCTGACGAGCGGCGCAGCTCGTCAGAACTGCTGCCGCCGGGTGCCCCCGCTGTAAGAAACAGCCTGCACCCGACGTTCAGGGGGCCCGTACAGCGTCCCACGATGAGATCGTGGGACGCTGTGTGGTTGCTAGGCAGCCGGGGACCTCCTGAAAGGCCCCAGGGCTGCCTATGCAGAGTGCCCATCAAGCGCACGGCTTGCTAGGCGCTCTGCATAGACAGCCCTAGGGCCTTTCAGGAGGTCCCCGGCTGCCTAGCAGCCGCGATGTGACCGGACAGGCTTCTATCAGGCTTGATAGAAGCCTCTTCGCTCCCTGCACAGTATGATGTAATGCCATAGCATTACATCATACTGTGCAGAACAGATAGTTCGTATCTAGCGAAATTCGTAACTCGAATGTTCGCAAGTCGGGGACTATCTGTATTTAAAAAACACTTGAAAGGAATGTCACATAGTAGTAACATAACGTATAAGGGGCTTTCAGTATAGAGGTCCTAGCTTCAAATCCAACCAAGGGTAACATCTACATGGGGTTTGTAAATTATCCTCATGTTTCTTTGGGTTTCCTTCTACACTCCAAAAACATAATAATATGGGAATTTAAATTGTGAGCTACCATGTGGTCAAGGCTTGATTTAGGGCTCATGCCCACGAGCGTCGTGGGATACACCCGCGGCTTTATGCCGCCGGAGTACCATGATTAAAAACAAAAAAGTGCCTGCTGGTGATTGCGGAATTCTGCGATCTCCATTAATGCTATATTAATGGAGACCTCCCACAGCGTAAATCCACGGCAAATAGAAAATTCTTGGATTTATTTCCTGCTGCGGAATAGTAGAATTCCACATGTGAGCATTGGCAGGCAGAAAGCTACTAGGTTCAATAGCTGCGGAATTCACATGCGGATCTCTGCCGCGGGAAGCGCAGTAGAAGTCCGTTCATTGACATTCACCCGTAAGTGATGACAATCTGTGGAATATGCACTCGCTATATAAATGAGTAACATAAATAATAAATAGGTGCAGGGAGGAGTAAATAAGCTGCGACCATCATCTATTGTGAATAGTGGATCTTGTGTTATCTATACTTAGCTGCCACCCTTCATTGTAATCCTGCCTGTAATAATAGTCAGAACAGAACATGTCTGACTATTAGGCCAGTGGTCAGTATGAAAATTGAAGAATATTATGATTTTTTTTCAAACATACACCGTGACATCGAAAATGTAAAAAATCTGCTAAAATTCCTAAAATAAAAGTTTAACATAAATACTTGATTTATACATTAGGTCATGTTCTGATGACACATATGCTTTAGGGCTCTTAACATGGGCGTCTTAACGTCCGATTATGCGCGTGTTAAAAAAGATCGCACAATATAGAACCAATGCTTTCCAATGGCAGGGGACACTTGTGCAGATTTTACATGCGCAAAAATGTCTGCAGCGAAAATTATAGGACACCGTTTTTAAAAACGCAGGTAACTGTGACCAATCAGAGGCAGATCTCAGCTACTGAATGACAGCTGAGAGCTGCCCGTGATTGATCCCTGCACTCAGCCAATCAGGGGCAGCACTCACCCATTCATTGAATTCAAGGTGAATCTAAGGTGAAATACCTGACAGCATCCAGGGGTTAACATCCAAGGAATCCCCTGCTGCAGCTGTCACAGGGGATAGCGGGCAGCGCACTTTTAGTGCTGAAAAACGCGGCCAGGTCCGTTTTTTTCTGTGTGCCACCCGCTTCGGCGACGCGAAAAAATGTGCGCATTAAAACACCCATGTGACTAAGCCCTTAATGTGGATGGAGAATCCAGATTTAGGATTCTTGTAATAATGCAGTATTAAAGATGTTTTCACATAAAGACAACACCTTTTGATACAGAAGCCAATCTGGCTTCTCTAACCACCAGTAATCAGTTGCAATAATGTAGTATTACATGGTGGTCATTTAAATCAATGGTCAACCATGTAATGCATAGACCGGAACCACAGTGGTTCTCTGTCCTGGCTCATAGAAGTGAGTCCCAAGGGGGGATCTCCTACTGTAATAGGCCATATGAACAGGGGTTGTCTTTAACCCTTTCAGGGCCATAATTGATTAAATCGAATTTGAAACAGTTTAAACCCATGGTACAAATATGTCCCTTGGTCCTCAAAGGGTTAACCCCTTACCACTCCATGATGTACATGTGAGTCATGGGTGGCAAGGAGTTTCTTCGAAATGCCAAACATTTATGGTATATAGATAGTGTAGGAGATGGCTTTAACTGAAAACCGGCATCCCACTGCAGTGGCAGAGATTGTCAAGAACACTGATCCATACTGGTAACCCCTTACATGCCATGATTAATGTTGATTGTGGCATCTACAGAGTTCACGGAGGAGGGGAGCTCCCTCTGTGATGTCATCGGCCCTCCAACATGAAATTACAGAGGGCTAGTGGGTTGCTATGGCAATCAAAGGCCAGTTAATGGCATCTAGGTCTGCATGGATTCTAATAGTAAAAATACAGTCAATGCACTGCAGTACAGAAATATATCAGAAGGATTCTTGACATTCTCCTCTAACCCCTTTCATCAACAAGTTGGTTACTTCCACAGGATCTCCTTTCATCAGATGTTTTGCCTTGATCATATCATTCGCGATATACTCTCAACACTCTCTTGTATCAGAAAACCCACAAGATTGTCAGTTTTTAAAGGGATTCTGTCACCCCGTTTTATTTTGAAACTCTGTGGCGTTTCAGAATAAAATACTGATGGGGCTATGGGCATCCCTGCCCTGGGTTTATACTGCTTGTGATTCAGGCAGCATGAACCTGATGACAGAATCCCTTGAAATACTGGCCCCCTGTCTAGCGTAGCCATGATGAACCCATCTCTTTCAAAGTCCCTCAGATTGCTCAATTTTCAAATTCTTACATGTATTTGCACTGAAAATGATGCATGGAAAACTTGCTCACTTGATTTTTTGCTGAACTCTGAAGTCTAACTTCATGTCATAAAGAGAAGGTCCAATCGTAAAAAGGCAACCGTCTCCGATAAAGTGGCCATTCAGTTTGCTGTCCTTGCACAGCTATTAGAGTCTGCAGATAGACCTTTAGAACTCCTTCACATGAGCGTATGTGCAAATGCACACGCTTCAGCGCAATGCATTTGCACTATGAACAAGGTTGATTTGCGCGTGTACCAGTGCATTTTAAGTACTTTTTGCGCATGCAGGGCATGTTCATTTGTGCGCAGCAGATGAACACGCCCTGAATAAATTGGCTATTTAGCTTAATGAGGTCCAGATGTGATCTTTTTCCAGCAGAATTGTGCAGCATATTGTACATTTACATGCACTGAACACACATTTGCACACTTCCCATAGACTTCTTTAGGGACCTTGGCTGTGCAAATGTACAGGGAAATAAAGCATGTCATATTTTTTTGCATGCGCTAGAAATGCATGCGCGAAATCGAAAAATGAGAACAAATGTATTAAAATCAATGGGTTCTATTCTCTATGCATTGCGCATGAAAATACGCTCATGTGAAGGAGCCCTAACTATGTAATAACATCTTTTTGTTTGCAATCATCATTAATAATATGAATTCTATTTCAAGCAGTGCTAGTACATATATGTATATGACATAAAAACACATTGGACTTCAACAAATTAATCTGTAGGATCTTTCTAAACTTGACACGGAAATTTGCCACTCCCACAGGAGTCTGCTAAATTATTTAGCTGGAGGCTACAACATTCTCTCCCCGTTTGTTGGGAGTTGACAAGGGAATGAATCATTCACAGAAGTGGATAGAGCTTAGTGGTGCTGAGCCACAGCATGTTGCCCTAGCCTTTGATGCAGACTGGTTGGACTTGTTTCTGGATGACTGAGGAACCGGTTTGACTAGTTTCTAATGCCAACAAATTCTGGTATCATTCCATGTTACACAGAATGTAAGAACCTGCCCAGCGAGTTGAATGAAAGGCATATTAGGATATCCTTTGCACATTGTATAAATCCGAGGTATAGCTTCAATCACATTCACACCAGCAGCGGTTGCCCCAGGATGGTCCAAGCTCCAAACAGATCACCTTAGCTAACAGAGAAGTCACCACTTCATGCTGACTATTCATTGAGCATACTAAAAGTAACAGGTATGTGCATTAATGATGGTTTTATGTTTCATCTGTATTAAATGTTTGTATTGTCACATTGTAAACTAATCTAAGGGGGCAATTATAATAGTCTCCAAGATGTTATCCTGCACAAAGATAGGAGCTGAAGCTTAAAGCTGCTATCTTCAAATTATTCTCACATTGTCTTTTAAATGGAGTGTCACAAGAAAATGTCACTTCTACAATTTATAGGTCACATGCAATGCCCATTCCACACATTGAAAAAAAATCTTAGTTCATTATAGGGATTTAGGAACGATGTAGCATAATTATCTACATAATAGTAAGCACATTAAATAAGACAGGTCCACAGCTGGGTCACTTATTAACCTCAGGACTCTTGTATGAAGTCTGAGATGAACTGCGTAGAAAGGAATGAAGGCAGGTTTTATCATGCTTGTGTGTCCTGGAACATTCTTTAGGACAGGAAATAGGATTTGTGTATCATGTTTTCGAAGCTTTTCTAAGTATAAACATATCGATTTCTCATTGACCAGCTTTTTATCCGTTCTTAAGCAGCCATGTGAGAATGAAATCAGGAAATAGAGAGCTTCCAGAAGACTGTGCAATACACAGTCACGAATATTGTTATTAGAAACATCTCAAATATTCAACTGAAGTATAAATAAATATACAAACTGCCTTCTCTTTTATTTGCTTTAAGTTATAATAACAATAAAGTCTTAATGTTATTACACAATTTTATGAACCTCAATCAGACACCTTAGCTTTAGTTTATACTGATACATATAATGGGAATATATAAAACCAGCCCGCCCTACACAAGTAATCTGAAAATAAATCTAAAATGATATATGCAATGAACGATAGACTAAGAACATTGTACGAGGCCAAAAAGGAATTTTAAAAATCCATTTAATCTATCTTTAAATTCCTCAAAGCACAGATTAAGGGTGCGTGCACACGAGCGCATAAACGGCGCGTTTTTGCGACCAAACGTATATACGTGACCATCTGAGGCAATGGTTTCGAATGTATTCGTTCACATGGGCGATTTTACGGCGCGTAAAAACGGCAATTTGAAAAAAAACGGAACATATGCGACCGAAATACGCGCCAACGCATATTCGATCGCCGAAAAGACCGTTTGCAAAGTAGGAACAAACGAAAATACGCTTTCTAGCTCTGGTCGTGATCGGTGAAAAACGATTGCTCGGGCGATTATACGTTGCGCTCGTGCGAACGTAAATACGCCTACGCTCGTCTGCCCGCACCCTAAATGTGCAGTGCGTAGAATAAGATGCATTCTATACACAGTAAATAACTGTCATTGTGAAACTGTATCTTTTAGCACCTGTGTAAAACATATCCTCACCTTGACTTGTTACAAACTTTCTACCATGTAGAGTTTTTGTCAGAAATGGATAAAGAGTTTATCCAACTAATCATGTTTTTGCAATAACTCTAGTTTCTGAGTAATCTAGATATTACAGAGGGTCACACACTACTTTTGCTACTGACACAATGCAGTACTGTGACGCTGGCAAAATAGGTGAATTTTTAGCATATATATAAAAAATAAATGCGTAAAAATATATGTATAAATATATATGCCATTTCATATGTGTGTTTTGCATCTTTGACTGAAATCCAAGGTTAGCATCTTTACACAATTGGCGAAATGGGCTAATAAAAGGTACAATAGTTCAACTTTTTATCCATGTCCTCATTTAAGAGAAAAGGAAAGCCTCTGCTGTTAGTAAATGATTAAAATATGTCACAATCGTACATATTACCATATAAGACATCGTAAAATAATTTTTTTATGCCATGACATATACGCCTTTATTTCTTTATCCAGCAAGGTGACAAGCACCTTGTAATATTGGGAAATGTATTTTTCGCATTCACTATCTACAAAACCTGCATAATGTACAGTTCTTCTTATTCATACCATTAGCTTATTTTGGGGGCCGTGTGCTTTCCATATAATTCCACAGACACCACATGGTCCCATTATAATGTATGCGGCTATACACATGGAAATTTTTTCACGCAAACTCATGATATATCCTATTCCTGCACATTTCACAGACGAGAAATAGGACATGGCAATGCATGTGTATGTGCTTATGAGAACTAACCCATTGAAATCAATGGGTTGTATTCTCGGAGTTTAGCAAAAAAACGTGCACAAACATGGCCGTGTGACGCTGCCCTAATGGCTACTATGTACCTACCCTTAAGTTATATGATTTCCTGGACAAACAGTCAATCAAACTCGCCCAAGAAAGGACTAGATAGGACTACAATTATATCAGCTGTTCTTGTAGTACAGATATGGAACAAGTAGCAGCACTAAGGGCTCCTTCCCAATATGCAGAGAATAGAGCCTCGCACTTTTAATGGGTTTCGTTCATATTTCTGTATTTTGTGAACGCATTTCAGTCACGCAAAAAAACACAGCATGCTGTACTTTTCTGCGCAAAGTCACCCGCAATACACAAGGTGATACGTCGCATAATTCCACTGGAAAAACAACACATCTGGAAAGAGTACAGTAAAATACGCTGATACACTCATAAAAAAGCATTGTTCGTTCCTCAAAAACACAGCACTGAGGCGCATGCCAATCTCTATCAGGAGATTTGGCTTTCAGTACCATCTCTATGCTGATGACACCCAGTTATACACCTCTTGACTTCACAGCACCGTTCCTCCAAAACATCACCCACTGACTGTCCGCTGTCTCTAACACTATGTCCTCTCCCTAAAACTGAACCTCTCAAACACTGACCTACTGGTGTTTCTGCCGGCCACTAACCGACCTCATCCTGACATCTCCATCTCAGTGTGTGGCACCACCATAGCTCCCAGATAGCACGCCCGTTGCCTTGGGATTATATTCAACTCTGATCTCTCCTTCACCCCTTACATCCAATCTCTCGCCTGAACATGTCAGCTGCACCTCAAGAACCTCACAATAATACGCCCTTTTCTCACTGTGGACACTATAAATACGCTCACTGTTGCCCTCATCCACTCCCGGCTCGATTATTACAACTAGCTGCTGATCGGCCTTCCCTGCACCAGACTCTACCCTCTTTAATCCATCCTGAATGCGGCAGCCAGGCTCATCTTCCTGTCCAGACACTACTCGGATGCCTCTGCCCTGTGCCAGTCACTGCACTGACTGACGTCAAATATAGAATTCAACTCAAATCCACCACCCTCATCCACAAAGCTCTCCATAGCACTACATTGACTCCCTCATCTCAATCCACCACCCAGCCCACGCCCTCCGCTAACGAAATCAGCTTATGCCCCCCTTTAACTCTAATGTCTCATTCCCGCCTCAAAGACTTCTCCAGAACAGCAACTGTCCTCTGGAACGCACTACCCCAAACCATCCGTGCAATCCCCAACACACAAAACTTCAGGCGTGCTCTAAAAATGCATCTCTTCAGTGAGGCATACCATATCTCCTAAACCAAACCCCTCTGTAGTCCGCCTGATAAATTGCTCCCTGTCCTACTGACTGCAATCCCTGCTAGCCGCCATCAACCGGCCCTGCAGTCATACCGATTCAGCCACTAAATGGCTTATGTCTGACCATTGTCTATGTGTATAGCACCCCACACACTCCACCTCGCCATACCGTGCACATCTATAGTCCCTTTACCTTCTGTATCACCCCACTATTTGTAGTATGTAAGCTCGTTGGAGCCGGACCCTCACCCCTATTGTTTCCATCAATTGATTGCTACTGGAGATGAGCGAGCATACTCGCTAAGGCAAACTTCTCGAGCGAGTAGTGCCTTATGCGAGTACCTGCCCGCTCGTCTCTAAAGATTCGGTTGCCGGCAGGGAGTGGCGGGGGAGAGCGGGGAGGAACGGGGGGGAGATCTCTCTCTCACTCTCTCCCCCCTGCTCACTCCCGCAACTCACCGCTCTCCCCCGCCGCCACCCGAATCTTTAGAGACGAGCGGGCAAGTACTCACATAAGGCACTACTCGCTCGAGTAGTTTGACTTAGCGAGTATGCTCGCTCATCTCTAATTGCTACCTGTATCTGTGGTTTTGTTTCTATTTCCCCTGGAATATGTTGGCGCTATCTAAATAAAGATTATTGTTATTACATGTCCATATAAAGGAGCCCTTCGAGTGTGTTCACATGGGTCAGTAGTGTATTGCACAGTTAAACATGTTTATTCTGTAAAACAATGGGACCATAACGACATTAAAAGTCTGGCAATTCATGATAAATATGTGACAATGTACATCATACATAGTCATGCATCCCTATTTTGGTTAACTTTTTTGTGCAACATGGCCTTCATGTACACCACGGTAATCACAAGTACTCAACAGCTGCGCCTGCTATATCATCAGAGGAAGGGTGACCTTGAATGGCATCATTACTCTTGCAGTAAGGGTGCTTTCCCAAATTATCAGCAAGATCACACTCCCATTGGTGGCCGCGGGTGGGAAGACTTGCAGCCACAAGCTGGTACCTGTTACATGGGAAGGCATCCTAACCGCTCATGCACACTGGCAGACAGTCTGTGCTGATCCTTTACAACAGTACAGCATGTGGCTGGTCAGAGTATGGAAAACAGTGCTTGTTCAAGGAGCATATCTGCTCAGGCAAATACACTATGTAGACAAAAGTATTGGGACCCCCACCAATCCTGTGCTGTCAGACGAGAGGGTAATGCAGATCACATATGTGAACATTAAAAATTCGCAGGTATATTCCAGTACAGAAACCATCAAAATGCCACTAGGTGTAGAGTTCATAGACTTCCAATGGAGTATGGTGGTGGAAAGCCACTTGAGCAACCAGTCAGTATGGGACATCGCAACACTTTTGGACCTTCCAAAGTTCAGTGTTAGAAATGTTATTCAAAAATGGAAAATATCTAGTGTGTACGATGCAGCTATGTTTAGGGAGACCTCGTATCCATAGGGAACTGCATGCAAAGGGTTATCATGAACAAGCAGCAGCAAACAAGCAAACATTAAAGCAGTGAATGCACAGAGCCGCCTGCCATGGTGCTTGCAGCGTCACTCTTTGACGTTTGAAGAAGGTTCTGTTATGGTGTTGGGGTGTTTCTGCCCTGAAGGACTTGGTCCATTGGTTATAATAAAACCCATCCTCAATGCCAATGGGTACAGAGACATTCTAGACAATGTGGCATTACTTATCCTATGGCAATTCTTTTGGTACAGCTCCATGTCTCGACCAACATGACTGAGCACAGTGTCATACAGCATACACTGTTGAGACTTGGGTTGAGGAGCATTACATCTATAAATTTCATTGGCTCAAAGTCCTGATCTCAATCCCACTGGGCATCTTTGGAAACGCTGTATCCGTAACCGGCTGACACGCCCGTCATTCCCTGCATCACTAGCTGAAACTCTCTTTGAGAAATGGAGGCAAACTAGAGATGAGTGAGCACGCTCGTTCAGCTTGAACGAGCATCGGTCTTTTCGAGTAACTGATTACTCGTCTGAGCACCATGCTGGGGGGAGAGTGAGAGAGATCTCTCTCTCCCTCGCATGGTGCTTGGACGAGTAATCAGTTACTCGGAAAGACCGATGCTCGTTCGAGCATCAGCCTTAAACAATCGTGTTCGCTTATCTCTAAGGTAAGCCCATCCACACATCTATTGGAATTTGGTGAAAAGAACATCCAGGGAGGATACTGTAGTCATTGAGGTCGAAGGCGGTCCAACACTGTCGTGAAAAATGTGAATTTCTTTACCTTCCATGTGTGTCCCAATACTTCTGGCAACACGGTGTATAATAGGGAATAACTATAAAATCATTTGTTTACCATCTACAAAAAAAATGTAGAAATGACCCCCTTACTACACCGGAAATTCATTGCTACTTTGGATACTTCTACTTCCAAATTAGAAACAAAAAATAAAAACAACTGGTTAAAGAGATTAATGCTGATTTAAAATGTATCATTTTTGTCAATTCGGGGTGCATCAGACAATGGTATTGCTTTAATTTGTGGTCTGCAGCGGTGTAATTGTGATTTATTTAAAAATTGTGTTAACTTTGTAGCTAAAGGGTCAAAAGAATAATGTATTTACAGCCAATGACATCTGTTGTAGTAACGGCATAACTGTGACCGTATATGGCAGAGGTGCAAATTGTATAGGTTAAATATTAACCCAAACTGCCAGAAAATCATTTGTATACCGGGTTGCTCTTTACTTTCTTGTGCAGCTCTGGATATTAAGACCTCCTGTCCACGGGCGATAATTCACTGTTACCCGCGGCGATAATCCGCACGTGGGTAACGCAGTGAACGCTTTCCAAAGGATAACTATGTAAAGCGCAGCCCGATGGACACAAGTGTAAAATTGCTGCGATTTTCCGCTTGCGTATAAAAATCGCGGCATACCGTGATGAACCTATCATTAATAATTGGTTCATTGAGAAAAATCGCGGTGACTAGTGCTCCCCTGTGGCGGTATATCGCACCGCCCGTGGACAGCCGGTCTTAGCCTGGGTTCACACAGGGCGGATTTGCTGCGGTTCTGCCACGGTTTGCCGTTACATATCCGCACTGCGGCAAAACCGCTGCGTTTGCGGTGCAAGTGTGTTTGAGCAAAAATCTGTTCTCACAGGACGGATTTTTTCCGCACTGCCGCAGTGCGGAAATGCAGCTGTGGTGCGGTTTTTCAAGATGCAGTATGTCAATTCTTTTGACTTTTCCGCAGTGCTTTTTTGTCCCTAGACCTCTACGGCGCAGCAAAATCCGCTGCAAAAGTAAAAAAGCGCCGCGGAAAATACGCAAGACAAAAATAACCGGCGTGGAACCTCAGCAGGTGATTGATGAAAAACTGTATATTTTATGATGCAGGCTTGTGTTTGATTGAGAGCGGTGACTTCATGCCGTTTGTGTGGATGTACCGTATATGAGGCATGAAGTGTGTTGTAGATGCAATGGTGATGATGAGTGAGTGTGAGGCTGAAGTATAGCATGTAGTTACATCATGTAAACACATGAGGGCAGAGCAGGTTTTATCTATTTATATATACATCAAGCTAAGATATATATATCGGTATTAGATTCGGTTGGAAGACTAAGGTCGCCTGTCCACGGGCGTTGCAGTTTAAGGCGGCGGATTTCTGCTGCGGGAGAACACTTTTAGTCACCGCGATTTTTATACACGAGCGAAAATCGCGGCGGATTTCCGCTCGTGTATATCGGGCTGCGCTTTCCATGGTTGTCCTATGGAAAGCGTTCATTGCATTACCCACATGCGGATTATCGTCGCGGGTAAAGCAAAGAAATATCGCCCGTAGACATGAGGCCTAAGGGCTCCTGTCCACGGGTACATTTTCAGTGCGTTCCCCACGGCGATAATCCGGCCGCGAGGAACTCAGTGAACGCTTTCCTGTTTACGAGCAGAGAAACATAGAGATTCTCTGCTTGCAGGCGGCAAATCACGGCATGCCACAATTCTCCGCGGTGAGCCTATCAGATGCGATGCGATGCAAGATTATCTTCAAGGTAAAAGCATCGCTGACGCTCAAACATCGCACGAGCACATATGCGATTTTGCCACAATCTTCCAGCGCTGATATCGCTCTTGCCAACGTGAAGGGGCCCTTAGATGGGCAAGCAAAAAAATTGAACAACGATCTGCCTGTGTAAACAGGCAGTCGTTCATCTATGAAGGACTGCCTGTGTATTCTGAATGGAGGCGGCGGATCTCTGGTGCGCTCTGCCGCCGTTCACTGATTAATGAGCGCTGTAACAACTGTCAAGCCCTTATCTTGTGTAAACATCCCCTTATTCACACGACTGTATATGTGCAACTTATTTAGCTGCGTCCACAAATTGCGCCCATCTGAAGCATTGGATTCCAATGTATTCATTCAGATGAGCGATTTTTGGGTGTGTAAAAAAAATTGCGCCCAGGAAAATTAGACATCGGCGACTGAAAACTGCAACCGATTTTATACCACGCGTTAAAGGATAGGTCTTTCCCTATCTTTTCCAAAGCTACGCTTGGAGACTTCTATGGGAGCTGGAAAAGGGAGGGGGAGGGATTTCCGCACAGCAGCGGAAATTCTCTTTAATAGAGAATAGAGCAGGGGTCCACCAAAATATGAGAATGGGCACATTGAAATCAACGGGTTCTGTTCTCCGCACGCCCAAAAACACGCTAAAATACGGTCGTCTGAAGAAGCCTCTGCGCCAGATGATAACTGGTCCACGACACGGGCAGGGCATGCATGCGGGTACATTCAGTACATCGGGGGGACGAGCTCACATTGGGGGCGGCAGAATGGTTACACGGGGAGATTTGCTGCCAACAAGGATGTTTTTTTGCAGTACCACAAAAGTTCCGATCAGCCAACGTCTGCTCGTTCGGCAACTGATCGCTACTCTGGAGGAATGTCCGCGCACCGTTATTCGTGCTTGTCACGGCGGACACTTGTGCAGAAGAGCCCTGCGAGCGGGGAGCTGGACGGCACCGTGCGGGTCACCGAGCCTGTACGGAGCGCCGCACACTACGGCTACTGTGTTGTACCACGCATGCGCGGCAGGTCCGGCGCGGGGGCGCGCACGTCTGGCAGCAGAAGCTCTGCGCGCTCGTCCCCGGCGTTTTGTATTTCCCGCCCGGCAGTCAGCTGAGAGGATGAGCCGCGGCGGTGTGTGTGAGGTACGGAGTGCTGTGTGATGTGGACGGCCGTGTGAGGAAACAAGACGTGGTGGTCGTGTGTCATAGGGGGCTTCCAGGGGAGTCCGGCGGGGACTTGTCTTACAGTAAGGCATTTACCCAGAATGTGTCTAATGAGGGGCTTCTGTGTGCATGCTGCCCCCTATAGGCAGTGACCATATAGCACCACATGCCGGTCAGTGGCTTCCTCACCCGCGGGTCACTGTGCCTATTACCCCATGCTAGTACCGCGGGATGGGTATTGGGTGCAGCATGTACTGGCAGAGTTTAAGTGTCACGATAAAGGCGGCTTCAGAGTGGTGCGTGCGCAAATCAGCCCGCCGCTGCGGAGTGCGCTGGTGCAGCAACAAGGGATTAAAAAAATATATATACTTTTTTTGTCTATTGAAACGTTTGCAAGTTTAAGAAATAAAAATCCGGAAGCTGGGCAGAAAAACTGCCTGTGAGAAAGAAACGGCACGGCCCGTCTGCTCGCGCGCCGCATGGTTTTTTTTCCAGTGTTTAATGCTGCGCTAAACTCAGTCAAACACTACTACTGACTGCAATGGGGCTTCTCAGACGTGCGCTAAGACATGGTTTTCAAGCGCTGTCTGTTCTTTTTTTTTCATGCATTTTAACCCTTTCCAATCCACTGTCTGACGTCTGAAGACATTCTGATTGAAGACTGTACAGCTCCGATGTCGGAAGACGTCCGGCAGGGTATTCTTACTGTATATTACTGGCCGCTCTGTCAGGGGCCTCTCCAGCATGTCCCATATCGCAGTACTAGCTCTTGCCAGCTTGTGGCGCTGTTGTATAATGGCAGAAAGAGAAAACCCCCTAGGAAACCATGAATCCAAAATTGGATTGCAAAGGGTTAATGCTTGGCCCATTGAAATGAATGGGGTGTGTTTTGAGCGCGGTAGGATGTGGAGATGGCGTTTTTGCGGTTCTGGCATTACCAGTTTACTTGACTGCGTTTTTAACTTTAACTCAAACGCTGTCAAAAACACACGTCTACACCGCTGAAAATGCAGTAAACGCTGCGTATCCCCCCCCCCCCAAAAAAAAACTGCGCATATTGTCATGTTTTGCGGCAGCACAACACAACCATAGCACGCCCGCAGGTTTAACCCTCATTGCGTGAAAGAAAAACTAAACTTTTCCCTGGAAACGCGGGGTGTACCCCTCTAGGCCTCATGTCCACTCAAAAAATACAATCCACACAGAATCTGCCGCGGATTTGTTTTAAATGGCATTTTTTTGCATGCAGATATCCGCACACATTGCTATCAATGTGATAGCAATGTTGCCGCTCCGCGCGGAATCCGTGGCAGAATGGAGCATGCCGCGTTTTTTCTCCTGCGCATGAAAAGCGCAATTCTTTTAAAATGCCATCTGCGGGTGCAAAAATCAATTTAATGGACCCGCGGATGGCCAATGATTCCCTATGGGCAAAATCCGCTGCGGAATCCGCAATTCCATTTACCCAGTGGACATGAGGCCTTACATACTGAGAGAAGTACCTAAAAAGTATCAGGGCGGCTTCACACAGACACGAGGCGCACAGATACGAGCTCCGCTCTTCTGAATGGGCTGATTCACATGAGCGATTAATTTTTTTGTCTGTGAGGATACAACTGGCAGTGTGTTCTGTCTTCTGGGGCGCCCTCAACGGATCACCCATCATTTCAATGGGACCTTAAAAGGCACCGCAGGGCACTTGCATGCCATCCGATGCTTCCCATTGAAATCAATGGAAAAGCTTGTGATCCTCTGCTGCGTCTGAAAGGCGCGCCTGAGGATCGCAGTTTCACAGAAGTAATGCGAGGCGTAGTTGAATAGAATGCCTCGCGTCACCGTGAAAGTCGCACATTGGCGAGCGCGATATTGGGCTTTGTTTCCTGCTTGCATTACGCATGCATACAAGGAAAAATAGTGTATGGGGATTGTTAGCATACAGCAAGTACGCAATTCATTGGGCACTTGCTACAAACCGCTTGTATAGAGCAGCAGAGCCTGATGACAGATCCACTATCATCGGGGCACACGGCACTAGGTTTCTGCAGATTAGTGGGGATCCCCACAGGAGGGTCCTCGCTGTCAGATGGTTTATGTGCCATAAATGATAAATACGCCTTTTTATGGTTGATGTGACTTTTAAAATGAGCATTATTTCTCTTTACCCAGCAGGTCGCCTGCATAATTTGCAGCAGGATGCAGAGCTATGTGATCGGCACCGTGTAAGAGCCAGTGATCGGCACCGTCTGCGTGAGGATGAATATCTCAGGAAGCAGCTGTGGAAGTCCCAGCTCTACGGAGAGCCTTGCTCCTGGGGACTTGTTTAGAGAACTGTTGACAAAGCTGAAAGAATGTCATGACAAAGAGCTACAAGGTTACAAAGCGTTCTATTCCATTCACTACTTTACACTTATTAGTACTTAAAGAGGTATTTGCCTCTCGTTCAAGTATGGGAGTTATGGAAACAGCATAACGAAGCTATTTTTGTAGGACCTGGCTACCATATATAGCTGGAACAGGGCCAGTGGGTTCACAACCTGAGATTGGTGCAGGTCCCAGAGGTGGACCTGCACCTATCTTATGGATATGCCATAAAAGTCCAGATGGGAACAGCCCTTTAAAGAGATTTTCCAGGACTAAAATATTGATGGCCAATCCTCAGGATAGGTTATTAATATGAGATCGCTAGGGGGCAGAATCCCAGCACCCCAGCTTTTGAAGAGGGAACAGATTTCGGGTGAGTGCTGTGACATCTTCACTATATACTAGGCATAACATAGTACATTTTGTAGCAGCGGTGCCTGGTATTGCAGCTCGGTTCTATTAACTTGACTAGGACTAAGCTGTACCTAGGCCATGTGACCAATGAACATGACCTTAAACACCAGAGTGACGCAACCTCGTGTAATAGCTGATTGGAGGGGATTTGGGAAGTTAAGGCCCTCTTAAATGGGCCGACAGTCTTTTAAACGACTGCACAAGAGCTGATATCACCGCTAAGGTCCTCAGCGCTCATGCAGAGCCTTAAAAAGGAAAGGCTAGCCGCCGGCTCGCATGCTTCTCGTTCAGCGCTTCACTTCCTACTGGAACCGCTAAGCAGGGAGCATTTACACAGGACGACAAGCCAGCGAGCCAACAAGTTTACTTTTTTTTTTTTTTTTTAAAGTGGACTGAAAAGTCTGCTTAAACAACCGCAAACTACAAATTAGCGGTTTAAATTATTTTTTTTTTATTTGTTTACATTTTTTTTCCTGCGTTTACACGTAATTATCGCTAAAATTTGTTTGACCGTTAATCACTTGTTTTAATCATTGTATGTAAATGGGCGTTTAGCCCCACACCGATCTGAAATTGATTTACATATCTTAACAATGGGTCATCAGTATGAAGTCCTAGAAAAGCTCTTTAAGTTGATATTTTAAATCTATATTGAAATGTACTGTTGAAATTATGGGACCTACTTCAAGAACTAATTTGGAGGGTGCTGAGCAGAAAAGAGTAGATATAGCCTTTAAAATACCTAAAGCTGAGCAGAAGAAAGAAGCTGGCCTTGAAATCATCCACTACTAAATATAAATGTCTGCTCATCAAGCAATAACTGTATTATTCAATACACTTGTAATATATGTTACCTCCATATGAAGAGGCCATGAAATGGACTGCGGAATGTGAGTTTCTAGCTGTAAATTGCATGTAATATTGATAAGATTTGAATGGAATCTGTGTACAGTGAGACCTCTGACACAACCAACCAACATTGCATGGAGTGGCTTCTGGTCTTCTCAAAGACTTTAACCAGTACTCAATATATGGAGAAACTGAAAATGTACAACAGCCATTCTGGTCTGGATAAGGGGGTGGTCTTTTGGCACTGTCTCACTTGTAGGTATGTGAGCTAGTTACATATATAAATCGCCCTGAGCTTCTCATGGTGTATTTAGACGTTGTGTTTTTTTTTTCTTCTGCTAAACGAGTACATTTCAGCAGGATACAAACGTGTTAACCCTAAACTGCTCAAAAATAGAATTTTATACTAAAAAACTAAGATTCCAAACCTAAGCTGGATTCACACGCTGCATTTGGCCTTTATCTTTTTTTTTTTTTTTTTTGTCAAATAATCAGTTTTTTTCCCCCTAAGTTTCTCTATAGGACAAGAAAAACCTTCAATATTTTTTTAATTTTAATACAGATTTACACATTGCCACACTCTGGTTTTACAATTTCCCATGATTCTTTATAATATGTGTCATAAAATACTGCATGCATTGAAATACAGAACACTGTAAAAGCCTATGAAACAGGTTTTGTAGGACAAACATGGATAATCTATTCTTCAAGATAGGTCATCAGTATTTGACTGGTGGAGGCTATAGTGCTTGGATGAGTGCCTCTTAGGCCAGTGACATCACACTCATTTGTCATGTGGTCTACGTACAGCTTAATCCCATTCACGTTAATTGGGTTTAGCTGCTATACTAGGCAGAGCCACTATGAAATGTACGGTGCTGTTCCTGGTATTAAACAAAGAAGCAGTAGTGCTCGCCCCTTCAAACAGATGATCAGCAGAGGAACCAGGTGGCAGATCCCCACCGATCAAATATTGATGACTTACCCTGAGGGTAATTGCTGAAAACCCCTTAAAGTCTACATCTGTACAGTTTACATTTTTGCTGTGGTCACAATCTGCTTTATTGTAACTAGATTGACCCGCTGTTCGCTAAGCAAACATAAAATGTTTGGGAAAGTGGTTGTAAATGTTCTAAGAGCTGTCAAGCCGAGGATTGGGCTTAAACTCTTCGCTGTCCATGGTTTGGTCTTCCACATTTTGGGGACATGGCATCAGTCAAATTGGTCAGCACTTGATATGAACGTCACTGAGCAACGCTTGACTCTCCGTAGCGGCGCTGTTGGCTGAAGCACAACAGCACCGCTAGACTTAACATAAGAACTTTGATACATTGAGTGACGTGTCAGGCAGGTCATACTCAAACTTTTATGATTTTACCGCGGTGGTGAGGATGTCACAAATCTAATGACACCAAAATCATCCACCAAAGGTCACGCAAAGAGGTCAAAGTGCGGTGCAAGGAAAAGCTGGTAGGCTTTTTTATATTAGATTGAGAAATCGCACAGTGCACTTGTGTATTTTGGTATAATAATACTTGGTTTTAAATGGGTTGTCCCAAAATATTGTTTATAAGTAAATCCAGACCATAATTCTACATGTTTTTACACTCAGGAGCATTCACATAGTTTTTTTGCGCACTGCCTGGTTCAGTTTGAGGGTTCTGTAACTGCTGTTTTTTGCACCTGTGGTAGAAACCCCAAACGGCCACCACTTTGCTAACCTTTTTACAAGGGTTCCTCTCATTTCCACTATATTTAGAGTATACAGTAGTGTACACAATTACCCTATACTAGTGGAAACAAATGGAACCCTTGTCAAACTTTCATACAAGTAGTGTTTGTGTGAGTAATGGCAGTGAATAGTTCCATATCCATGCCTTTTTTGGCACTTGTGACAGATCTGAGACAGAATCCCACAGCGTAGTGAAGCACACTTTATTAAAAATATTTATTTTCTCTGATAATCCAAGACTGTTGGAATAGCGCCATTTGCTGTTTCTATTCTGTATCCACCTCAGTGTTTGTTCCAAGGTGGTCACACATGCTCAGTCTGGCTTCTCTCTACTGCGCTGGTGTGGTGAGCAGCCGCTTCTGAATGTTCTGCGTCTTCTCTGATGTCAGAAATTATGTTTGGCAAGTAATAAGAAAGTGAGACATCTTTACTGCTGAGAAGCAAGACAGAGTAGGTGTGACAACCTTGCAACATTTGCTGAGGTGGACCGAACACAGGCTTTTCAATAGAAACAGCTGGTGGCGCTATTCTAACAATAGTCCTGGAATATCTGAGAAACCTCTCCTCCCCTTTCTGCAATGTGTTCCTGCTTTTTAGCAAAAAAACAACAAAAAAACCCTGTCCTGATGTTCAATCAGAAGACTAATATCTGTAGACAGACTGCCAGGTCTATGAGGATTCTAGCTTCTGTCTACACCATCTTAGTTGGGCACCTGGAGTATTCATGAAGGGAGATACTCCCAGTGCATAAGTACAGTACTAAATGGGTCTGCAGACCCAACGGATGCCAAAGCAGTGTATGCCTTCTTTTTTCATTCTAAATAGGGAAACAGTCTGCCTTGCTTTCCTATACAAGTGGCTACTGCAAAATGTGTACCATGTGTCGTGTGGTTTTTTGTTTTAGTGTTTTTTTTATGTGGGGTCGCTTAATATGTACGTCACTATATGGTATATACTGGCGTGTGTTGGGGCTTAGTGTTTGGTGTGATGTGAACAAGCCTTAGCTTGTTTTCTGTTACATAGTATGTATATATCTTACACTAGCTCTTTTCTATTCTCTTGCACACATCCCTTGTAATAGCCATGCAGCATCTTTTGTCACCGTTGTACATATGTTTCATTGCCTCTAACCGGAAACCTAATTTTGTTTTTAATTTAGAGCTTCTAATGAAAATTAGCAAGTTGAAGACGCAAAGATGTTTGTAAGTTTTATATGCCTATAATATATTAATACAATTCTTGTCATTTGTGATCCTTTTTAAATACAAACTAGAGTATTTTTCTTAAATGGGTTTGCCAGGACTCTGATATCGGTGACCTGTCTTTGGGTTAATATCAGATTGATGGGGGGTGTATACAAGGAAAACAGCTGATAGGTGGGGGTGCCAGCAGTCGGGCTTCCACGGATCTGGTGAATCCTGGAAATCCCTTTTAATACAATTTACTGGTTCATATCCGCCTCGGAGCTGGGTTGTCTCAGCAGATGGCAAGTCTCCATGGCCTCTTATTGTACTGCATACTCCAGCAATATGCCATCATGTAGATTTGCATACAACACCATTTAGTTACTGCAGATGAGCCCATATGCCTTTCCTAAAATTTCTAGTAATCATCACTCCATAGATATGTCCTATCATCAGACTATGGTTAAACAACAAGTAATTTAAACTGACCAAGAGAATTAAAGCAAATTAATAGTTTACCATAGCAGCTGCCTGTATATAAATCTGGTGACTATAAATGTTACATTTCACACGATGAAGTCAGTCCTCCTGTCTGCGGATGATGAATATTATCAGAGCTCTTCATTTGTGACTTAATGCATACCACACCAAATGCCTTAATTATTGTTTGCTGGAGACTCTCGACAAGCGCCCCATTGTAGATACAATAGCTGTATATAGGCATTCTTGTTCTCGCTGACCCTTGCTGAATACCTGAGGTTTAATATTTCAGCGCTGATAACCAGTGCGACAATGAATGCCTTATGTTTTTCCAAGCTTTCCCATTGAATATAATGATCCCTGAGACTGGGTCACAAACCATGATTGCCAATGCAATTCTTTGCCAAATTGTCACTCACTTCACATGAAGCAATCTGCAAAACTTATTTTAACATATCTGGGACAAATGTTTTCATGCTGTAATATCCTTATTAAAGTGTATATATATTAGAAGATATCTATTCTAATATAATAGGTGATATATTTTATTGTTAAAGTCTATTTTGCTTTGTTGATAGTAAATTCAGCTGTACTTGCACTACATTAGTAGTTCGCTGTTTCGTTTTTTTTAACTTTTTGTTAAAGTATTCATTTTTTTTTCCTTTCAAAGTTTTTAACAAGCTGAGTTTCCCATAGTGTGTCTCTCTCATCTGTTTTTGGAGGACACAATATAAATTGTGTCCTCCAAAAAAGATAGAAATGAATAAAAACCATGTTGAACAGAGAACAAAGTTTGCACCTTTTATTCTCTGTCTGCCTCATTAAAGTCAATGTTTCCTTTCTGCGTTCTGTTTGAATACTGTTTTTAGCTCTGTTGGCAGATTGCTTATATATCAATCCTCTACTACAATGTAACACCATTGTTGCTTCAGCAGGTTGCAGAGTACCAATTCATTTATTGGGCTTTAGAATAGATTCTCACTTAGTCCATCTTCCTCATAAGTAATTAACATTTTAGCAAAGTAAATGCAATGGTGGAGCTATATTTTAAGCCCCATTTACACGCAACAATTATCTGAACAAATTAATGTTTTTGCATAGAAATGCTGAGCATTTAAACCTACAGATAATTGTTAGAAATCACCTCCATTTTCCTCATTGGCTAAAGTAAACCCTAGTATATGTTTGCTCAGGTGGGGGGTGTTTATGCAAGGAATCTCTGGCCTGGAGGTTTTTAATTGGTGTGAAGAAAAGCCATTGTCTTCTGCCAGCATGAATAAACAAGGAGTCATTGTGTTTAGCAAGCCAAACAATCACCCTTAAGTCCTTCAGTCTTTCAAAGAACTGAACAAATTCCATTTAAACAAAGCGAAAAGTAAATGAACTAATGACCATTTTTATGCAGGCTGAAACTCGGCGATAAACGAAAAAATGATCGAATAGTGCATGATGGCTTTGCATTTACACGTAACGCTGATCGCACGAATTGGTTTGCACAAATTTTCAGCGATAATCGTTGCGTGTAAATGGGCCTTTAGAGTAGACCTTTCATTTACACATAATAGTGGTAGTACCCTACCAAGATATAGAGCAATGCAGCGTAAAAGTTGCTTTTCGGAAACAGTAGTTTGTCCTCAGTCTTGACTGATCATTAGCAAAATGATTAAGTAAATTGTCTTTGCATTGTGTAGTTATATCTTGACTAAGTAGTTTATTCAGTTGCTCCCATTGCTAACATTTTTTTTACTTGGTACTAATTAGTGAAGTATAATTTTGGAAACAAAATATAACCAACAGATGGTTTTTGCCTAAACAGGGATGCCCAGAGACTTGAAGAATTTTATACTAAAAACCAACAGCTAAGAGAGCAGCAGAAGGCACTTCATGACACCATCAAAGTCCTTGAAGACCGGTAAGTAACGTTCCTTTTTTTTAAACTTTTTTGTTAAGTATCTACTGTAGGGCACGTTTCTAGAAGTTGGTTCAGACAGGTTTTATTGTAAACCTGCTTGTTGCGAGCTGTCATGACTTATTTCTGGTTAGATGTGCTGGTTCTCTGACACTTACATGGTTCTTAGAAGAGGAATCTGTCTGGTTAGTTCAGTCGTAAATCGTGGAAGTGTTTTCTAAAGCTCTGTTCACGTGCGTATCATGATTTCCCCTTCTAATATAAACTAAGATGCAGTGCCAGGCCTGTCAACTGACAGGCCCCACTGAGTGATAATACATTGTGTCCTCCTTTATGCTGGGGAAATAGTGCTTCACGCAGAGCTATTCTGTTAGTTCTAAATGTAACAGAATCTGGTAGAGCCCCCAGTGCCGATGTCAACAGTCTGAAAACAGGATTTTTGTTACTTACCGTAAAATCCCTTACTTGTTCTGTTTATTGGGTGACACAGAAGACCTTGTGCTGCTTCCCCCAATGATATGGAGAAATAAGGTATTTCATGCATCAATTTTGCAAACATTGTGTAACATTTTTGTAAAAATGTTGCAAAACAGAAGAGAAGGGTACTAGATGACAGCACTTCTTCATAACTCTGGAAACCACAGAAATATAGTACACCGGTTTTGTAACAAAGTAGATGGTATTATAGTTTGTATGCTGCAAAGTCTCGAATAAAACACTTTTTGAACATAAAATGTTGCAAAAGAAGCCTGTAGCTCTGCTGCTCCTGTCTCCTTGACAGTACCACCTGCTTTGTGTTAGGTGGTGGTATATGCTCATCAATTTTCATATCTAAATTAGATTGAATAGTGGAAGCGCTTTGTTTAAATGCACGTACAGTGTTTTAAGTTATGATATTTGGAAAATGCATTGAAAACAATGGTGTGTTTGGCATTATTGAAGCACCAATATGTCTTTTGTTCTCATGCTATGATCATTGCTTCATTCTTAAACAGGTTACGGGCTGGGCTTTGTGACCGGTGTGCAGTAACAGAAGAGCACATGAGGAAGAAACAACAGGAATTTGAGAATATAAGACAACAGAATCTGAAACTAATCACAGAACTTAGTGAGAATTCTATTTCCTTTTTCGTACATTACCTCATATAGAGTAAGACGCACTCTTAAAATGTTTGGCAACTTTCCAAACATTAGGAAAAACACCTAAAAGATGAATTTAATACAAATATATTAATCTTTATTTTTCTTCCTACACAAGTTGTGGAATTCAAGATAAGCTGCTGTCCATGTTAAATAATGGAGACCTTGGAACGCCCAATCACAGTGTAATAAAATGGTGATTGCCTGAAACGCACGATCAGTTAGTTTCTGGAAAAATAAGGATTAAAGAGGACATGCAAGCTCTCCTGTTGTCTTTTTTTAACAAAAACTGAAAGCCTCCCCCCTTAAAATAACTCTACTTTAGAACTAGTGATATTTCCAATATTAGTTATTCCTTGTAGAAATGTATGAATAAATTGACAACTGAATGATGCCATTCTCCTTGTCAATGGGGCGTGTGCTTATAAATTCTGATGCTCTCCAATCAGTGCTGACAGTGTAAGGCCTTGTTCACATGGCAAAATTTCACAACGGATTTGAGCCTAGATTCCATGGCGAAATCTGCATCATCTTAGCAATGTATTGAATGCTATGAAAATGTGCTCTGTAGAAGAAAAGAATTGATATGTTAGTAACAATTTCTTTAATATACTTTTATGGTTTATATGGATAGTACAGAATGGTAGATTAATCTATATTTACATCGTAGTCACACAAATGTTAGCCAAGTATAAACTACTGTATTTAGCAGAGGACCTAAAGTGAGAACTTGTGTCTTGATTCTAGAGCAACATCAGTTGTGATATCAGCATGGGAGAAAAGTGCATATAGTATATAACTCTCCCCCACAGGCAAAACATTTAAAAATCATAGCAACAGGTCAATACAGATTAGGAAAATATATATATATATATTCATTGAGCACTGCTCAAATAAAAATAAATTTCACTGTATACCATTGCTTGCTCTCTTATTGTATTATGGCAATCATAAACTGTCCTTATGTTTGTTACATTGGCATTGATTCTGAGTTTCCAGAGTAATAACTGGTCTGTTCAAGGTGCTTTCATATCTCCTGTCCTAAGGCCAGACTCTCACGGCCGTATGGCAATACGCTGCATAAAAATTGCTGTATTTTACCGGTATATGGAACTGCGAACTGACGCGGTTTTAATTGCATATGCCGGCGTATGTACAGCGTTTTTACGCACACTGGCTTCCTGGCTTCTTCTTTTTTTTTTCCCTTCTCCTGTCTTCTAGCAACATGCATGAAAAGCACCGCACATACACAATATAATGTATGCACGGTGTTTCGAACACACCCATAGAGAACAATAGGACTCTTGCACGCATAATTCAAGGTAAAATAGAACATGCTGCATTTTGTTATGCATGTTACATATGCAATATATTTACGCAAGGGTGAGTGAAGCAATGCAAATCGATGTCCTTTCATTGACTTTATTTACCACGTGTTATGCACGCGTAATATACAATGCAGATACGTTTTTGTTTGCCCGGCGTAACATTTATTAGCCTACATGCAATGATATTATGGACTGCTGCTACATTTTCTAGCTTGTGCTGCAACTTGTTTTATTATTGTCTTACTACAGTGGATGAGAAGAATACATTGCTGGATGAAAATAAAAGGCTTTCAAAACAACTTGAGCAAATGCAGGAGGCAGAGTGAGTGTTTCTTTCAAGTGTAACATTTCATGCAACCATATAGGAATTAAAATCTAGTGATTTTTTTTTTACCAGATCATGTAGTGAAAACTGTGCGAGAAAGATCAGGCGGCATCTACCTTCCCACAGTTATTTTCAAACTCCTGCCCTCTTGCGTGGAGTTTGAAAAGCCATTGAAGGGAAAGGGATTCCCCTCGTTCAGGCACAGGTACGCTATGTGCTGCCGAGCGTAGTTGTGCCCACGCTTGTGGGAATAAGCCCTTAGGCTGAAAAAAGACATATGTCCATCCAGTTCAGCCTATTGTGCTCCAATGTTGCTTCAGAGGAAAGCAAAAAAAACCAATAAATTAGAAGGCAATTTTCCTCATTTAAGAGTAAACAATTCCTTCCTAACTCCAATCAGGGAATCGGAATAATCGCTGGATCAACAACCCTTCTGAAGTAATTAGTGATTATAACATGTAATATTGTAAGAAGGCCGTCCAGACCCCTTTTAAACTCTTATCAAATTCACCATCACCACATCCTCAGGCAGAGAGTTTCATAGTCTCACTGCTCTTACAGTAAAGAACCCCCTTCTGTGTTGGTGATGAAACCTTCTTTCCTCTACACAGTCGCAGTCCTGGGTATACATAGATCGTGAGAAAGATCTGGGTTAAATAGATTGAGCCCTGATTATATTTATACATAGATTAGAAAAAACACACAGGGGCGGCCTAATTAACTAATTCCAATTTTGATAACCTCTCTGGGTATTGTAGTCTGCCCATTCCATTTATTAACTTGGTTGCCTGCCTGTGAATATATTAAAAAGGATAGGGCCCAGTACTGCCCCCTGTTGTGACCCAATCAGAGTATGTACCCTTAATAACCACCCTCTGCTTTCTATCACTGACTCGGTTATTTACCCACTTACATTCTCGCCCAGACCAAGCATTCTCATTTTATATACCAATCTATCATGCGGTGATGACAATCTCTGTACCGTGCTGTAGAACATGTTGGTGCTATATAATTGAATAAATAATAAATTAGTTCAGCACCCCTAAAAATAAAGCATCAAGATATGCAAAACTGTGTTGAAAAAGTTGATGATGCAGATGTCTGGGAGCCATTAACCCTTTAGTAGGAAAGACCTTATATTTGACAACCAGAGAGCACATATCCTTTGTGGTTAGAAGGGTAACAAGTATCACCTCCCTAAGGTTACTGGAAAGCTGTGCAGGGAGGAGGCAGATTACGGTATCTGGGTGTGATCTTTCTTCTGCATGCCCTGGGGGACACACACAAAAATACTGTTCTGTACCCGCTACAAGTTACCCTGTGGCATCTATAGTATGTACTCTGATATGCAGGTAAACTGAACCATTCGCCAGTAAGCAAGACTTTATGGGAACATCTGTAGGAGTTATTGAATAATAGGATGTGGTGAAAAAAGGAAGCCATAGAACAGAAAACATGAATGAACACGTTAATTTATAGGTAAAATGCTGTAGTAGATTTCACAACGTGAATGAACATATCGGGAGCCAGTCTGCTGACTACAGTCTGAAAAATGCAGATGGTTACTACTAGAATCCAGTCTGAGTGGCTGATGGAGCTGTGGTTGTAAGTGCAGGAAAGTCTATATTCTTACCAGCGATGCTGCCACATGAGAGAATGGAAGATGTTGTTCATCCTTTACAGTACAATCCGTAAAATGTGGCTGCTTTCTCTCACAATGCCTCACTTCAGTGGAACAATAGAAATGGCAGAGGGGCAAAATTAGCCACTAGATGGAGTGTCCATGAATGCAGAAAGAAGAAGCTTGATGATGGTGAAGACATGACAATCTAATGTGTGGTATACCAATAGGCAACGTGTACCACTGTATGCCTGTAAAGTTGCTCACATTAGAAAGTTCCTGTCGTATTGTGCACAGAGCCTTACTCCCTTTCATCTGCACCCCGTTTATGCTCTGTTAGAGTTGCAGTGAGGATGTGACCAGTTACATTCCTTATTGCTAATTGGATAGTTCTCTTGTCAGAATGTAAAGGACATTCCTGAATTATGTAACCAAAGTGGACTAGATAGGGGCGGGACTTGTAATGAATATTCATGAACAGTGGTTTTGGTAAAGGTAAATGAATCTCATGTTTACAGTAATAAACAATATTCTTATAATATATAATATTAGAATGATAAACCCAAGTAAAAAATGTATGTGTTACTATGGCTGAAACACTTTTTAAATATCTAGGTCAATGAAAAAGATAAATGAAGAGGTTGTAGAAGGTGATGGTGATGATGGCATTATCCCTGATTCGCCAGTCAGCTCCTTTCCTTTACACGTGGTCAGTAGGTTGCGCAGGAAAAAGTCACACAAGCATGTGCGCTATACAGAACACCCACAGGATGGATCCAGTGCATCTGAATGTGCAAACAGTAAGTGAGAGGAGTTCTGCTCCATATAATTATGATTTGTCATAACATTCTTCCAGTGTATACACTGGAAAGTCTCTTGCTGTCTATGTCTAATGTATAGCCTATTGTGAAAAGAAAGTCATTACAATCATTCAAGGGAGTAAAAAAGTGTGCCACTTAAATGTATACCAAAGAACACTCTGGCTATTGGTCTGGTCCATATAAGTCTATGGATATTTTTGACATATACATCAGGAGTACAAGTGTTGTATGAGCAGAACCTAAGATGGGTTGAAAGTCTTCCCGCTTACTTTACTAAAAAGTGCCCATTCAATGGAATGCACTCATGGTCACCAACAGAAAATGAAAACCATTCCATAGAGAAGATGATTCCTTCCTGAAGTCTGACAAATAGACTTATAATGTCCTAACAGCTTGTAGTTTATTCCTCTTCTAAATACTCACCCTAGGGTACAGATTTTTTTCTTTTGTTAATAAAATTATATTACAACTACCGTATATACCGGCGTATAAGACGACTTTTGAACCCCGAAAAATCTGCTCTGAAGTCGGGTCGTCTTATACGCCGGTAATACCAAAAAAAAGTGTAAAAAAAAAAAATCATTACTCACCTTCCCCGGCGTTCTGTCGCGCTCCGGCAGGATGTCGCTCGCTCCTCATCCCCGGCGCAGCGTTGCTTTCTGAATGCGGGGCTTGAAATCCCCGTCTCCAGAAAGCTAATACACACGCCGTCAGCCAGTTACAGCCATTCAATGACAGCATTGAATGGCTGTGATTGGCTGAAGGCGCACGTGGCTTCAGCCAATCACACCCATTCAATGATGTCATTGAATAGTGTGATTGGCTGAAGCCACGTGCGCCTTCAGCCAATCACAGCCATTCAATGCTGTCATTGAATGGCTGTAACTGGCTGACGGCATGTGTATTAGCTTTCTGGAGGCGGGGATTTCAAGCCCCGCATTCAGAAAGCAATGCTGCGCTGGGGACGAGGAGCGAGCGACATCCTGCCGGAGCGCGACAGAACGCCGGGGGAGGTGAGTAATGATTTTTTTTTTTTCTCCACTGTATTACCGGCGTATAAGGTGAAAGTTGGGGGGTCGTCTTATACGCCCCGTCGCCTTATACGCTGGTATATACGGTACACAAACATTGAGCTCTTTGTGAGGCTATCAAGTAGGAAGGAGGAGATGAAGCACAGGCTGCAGCTTGTTGTATTTCTGCCTTTCTTTTCACCATTGTTTGTATGTAGCCCTCGGGAGCTAAAAATGAAAGCGCAATATTTATTTTCTCGTTTGTATCATTAGGGAAAACGGCAAGACCCTTCGTATAGCTTCTGCCACTAGGAGGTGGAGACTAAACACAAAGAAAGTTAGTCCCTTTTAAGAGCTACACTTCTGCGTGCACTGAGCTAATTCAGTCTTTTCTTTGTGTCTGTAGAAGGCAAAACTTCCTGTTCTCCGAGTCTTCTCTGCTTTTGTTATATTTCCCTTTCTCCCCTCTAGCCGGGAATCGGGGATAAGTTAACTTCATTGATTGTCCCCAGGTAGGAAAGGCAAGCAGTATTTGCATCATACGCACAAGTGGAACCAAGCGGCGCTAACCACTCTGTACTTCCTGCCAGACATGCGGTCATCTAAGATTCCTGCCTGCTCACCCCAATGCAGTGATCTTTCACTACTACTTGATCTTTCTCTACTACTTGATAGTCGCTGAGGAGGTGGCCCTGCTGGTGCCCCGAGGAAGCCGAATAGAAGAGGATGAGGTGAGTAAGCATGGCTCAGGTAAGTATAGCACCATCACCTCCACACACTATTTTCCTTTTCTCTTAGTGTGTTGGCGCTGCCTTCTCCCATGGGACCCCTCATTTCTTCCCTACAGACATCTCAGGGATCACCCTCCTTTACAGCTCTAGGCCAATATTCCTTCCTGCCGATAATCCCTGGCTTTCCTTGCAACCCACCAACCAACTATGTTTCCTGTAATGTAGGCCATGATCCTCTGTACCCTGCCAACACAGCTACGCAGTGGGAGGAGACTCCTGATCTTTCCTAAACTTCCCTCTTGGGTAGCTTGGTCCACTCGGAGATGCACATGACTCTTTGTGGGGTCAGCGCTGTTAACTTACTAGGCCTTCACTGGCTCTAGTGGAGGGTTGGGGTAGGACTTCTCCGTGTCATGCTCCTGCGGGCATGGCTTGTGATGTACCCGCCAGTGCGGGCTCTGTGTCCACTGGCGTGCTGATGTGGGCAGGGCCTCCTACAGTCAGGCCAGCGCTTCTAATTGAGGCCCTGGGTTCGAGGCCTACACCGTCCGCGGCGGTTGGCGGGACCTCCTCCCCCTGCTCCTCAACACCTAAAGGCTGTCAAATGTATCCAGCCTCACTTCCTACTCCTAGCATCCCTCCAACTTTTAGCTCATTGATATCTCCATCTTGGGGTGATTTACCCAGGATCGCCTAGAGCAGCTCAGCAGTGGCCTCAAAACAAGGTTAGCTCTGTCCACTGAACATAGATTTTATGTATTTTTTTTCCTTGCCATCTACCTCTATTCATATACAGTCACTAGAAAGCCTCTGTCAGTAATCAAGTCATAACCCTCTAATAGCTGTGATTAATTCCCCAGGCATAGAATGCCCATTACCATGATCAGCACGGTCCTACAGTTACCTTCATTAGGTCTGCAGTTCCTGGGACCACACACCTGATATGCATAAGCCGCTTCACTCGGGACCCGTTGCTCAGGCCTACTGGGTTCTCAACCGGACTTCATGCGCTCCTCTTTTTGACAGTTTTTCTTGTCATCCACAGTGGTCGACTTCAGATCAGGCATATTTCTTCAGAGACCTTACAGTACCCTCTTGTCCTGCTAGCCTCCATAGGAGGAAATATTGGTTATACTGCTCAGCCCGGTATCTGAGGTGATTAGGCTGTGACTGCATACATAGCCCTCCTCATTCCCCCTCCCCATGAATGGCATAAATACATTACTGCCAGACCCGTTACCTGCTTACATAGTGATTGTGAGTCTCACTCAGCCACTTTACCTCCATCATATGACGAGTACCTATTTAACTGCTAGCCTCTGGGCTAGACATGGTTGGGCAGTGTTTTTTCTAGCATCAGTCAGCCACATTCTCTCCTTCAGAAGTATTAACTGTATTACTGTGGGGTGCAGCATCTAGTTGACCCACAGTAATGTTTTTTTTCACAGGGCAGATTGTGTTATAACTGCATTCTATATACCTTGAATATGCATTCGAAAGAGCCTCAGGTTACCTTAATTTTGTCTTTGTTCTATGCCTATTTCACCTACAGTGATTAGCTTCCGTGATGTTTTTGGTACAGGAGATAAACATGATACTTCTGATGTCTGCCATTCTCCTTTGATGGATTAGTTTCGCGTTTACTTATCCTTTCCTGGTAGTGTCTGATGTTACTCATCACTGTTCGTCTTCATTATACAGTTTTTCCTTCGCTCTGTAGAGGGTATCTTCTATGCTTCTACTCTTGTAAGCACTCGTTTCTCCCACACAGGTGATGCTTGTTAGCTTCTCTTTTTCCTCAAACTCCCCTTTTCGCATTTGCTCTCCAGTAGGACCCTTGTTTCCCTCTACGGTGGTTCTGGTTGTTCTCTTTTGTTCTTCTGGAACAGGTCCTGCAAGACCCCTTCCTGGTCTACCTGCTTCATTCTCCCCTCTGGCCTCTTGCGGACTACAGTAGCAATGCCATAACTAGCCAAACGAGCCTAAATTAAAAAAACAAACAAAAGAACTAAATGCATAAAATCATAAAGGTATCCGCGCAAAGACCTCAATTACCTTGGTACTGCAAAAGTAATTTCGCAACAAAATGCTAGTGGAATTTAAGTGCAGATGTTGTACATTTTTTAACCCAACGCGTGAGTCCAGACATTGCATTGAATGGCTGTGATTGGTTTATCGAGCTTTGGCTCTGATTGGCTGAGCCGCGGCGCTCCAGAACCAATCACAGCCTGCGTTTCTTGGAGGTCGGGATTTTGAACTTTCAAACCAGGAAGCGCTTGCTAAAAACTATAAGCAAGTCTGTCGGAGCTGAAGAGGAGACGTGCGGTGGACCTAATAGTGGCTGTTAGGTGATGTGTTTGTTTTTTTTTTATGTTAATGCAGCCAGGGTTTATTTTCAGGTTAGGGCTTATATTTCAAGCCCTTTGAAAATCCCAGCAAAAGAGCTCTACAAAGTCACCCAACATTGTAGCGATACAAAATTGCGATATCGCTCAGAACACAGATGCAATATCGCTGCAATATTTATATTTTTTTTCTCCCTCTCAGCTACATCTCTATCACCCCTGTGAAAGAGGCCTAAAGCACGGATACTTTCTACTACAATTTGGTACTCAAACTAAGATTTTGGTGTTCATGACTGTATAAACTTTAAAGAGGATCATACAGGACTGTCTATAAATGTGCATGTCCTGTATAGAAAACACAACAATCTGTCAAAATGTTATTCCATTGTGGATTTTTTTCCCCTATGCTGTTCTCGTTGCTTTTGGTGATTTTTGACTGCATAGTTTGTAGTGGATTGAGACAAAAGTACGGTTTCACAATTGATCACGTTTGCTCCTATTGGCCAGTTGAAATCTGCTTGACCATCTTTAGATAGCCCTGTACTTGTGTTTTAAAGAAATGCACACAGGTCCATATAAATGTGAAACTTCAGCTCAAACTAGAATCTGACACTATATAGACAAGAGACTGGGAATTTATCAGTTTACAATGGTCTTAGTAAATTATTTGTCAATGTGATGAGACCAGAACCTTCAATACACTTTTCACTGTTCACTTGGCAGAAAAAGGAAACGCAGCAATGAAGCAATTTTATGAATTTTAGGCTATTGGTTTTAATTCATTTTGTTTTACGAAATTGTGGTCTAATGCATATATGTATCGCTTAGTTTTGCAATAGAAAGGCATAAAATACTTTATTTTTTTTTTTTTAATGCTTTTATTTTCTCACACACAGCTGTGAGTGCTACAGTTATTCTGTTATAAAATAGATTGCACATGACAGTCCATACAAGGCTTTTCCGTAAGATGTATTTTTATGAACAGGACAAAACCTGATTCATGCTGTAATGCCGTGGAAAGGGAAAGTTGATAAAACACAAGCTGGTAAAGCTGGATTCCTAGTATGGTTTAAGCATTCACTGAATTTGTGTAGAAGAAGAACTTTAACACCCAATGCAAATTGTCAAGTGGAAACATTTAGATGAGTGTAAATATCGCTTTGCTCAATGCAAATAAGATCTAAAAATACTGGAACATTTGACTGTAAGAAAACTAAGTGGGTTTTGGGAGACAAGTTAAAGGTAAGCGGAGAATTGTGAAAAGGGCAAATTACAGAAGACACTGCAGTGAAAAAACCTTCAGTACAATATACTGTATGTTTTATGTTGTGATCTATTTCTTCATGCAGAAACTCATAGAAGCACTGTTAATATGCCTGATTTATTGCATGCCCAGCTTCTCTATTCCTGGTGATCAGCTGTTGTTGCCATGGGACGCCGTGTCTAGCTATAGATTTCCACCAAGCCAGACATTATACCCTCATACGACATATGGACAGGAGTTGTCTGTGAGACAGCCCCTTTAAGGTAGTGCATAATATACTTTAACTCACAGAAAATCGCCATAGAATGGCAGCAACAAACAATTCCTTCCATGTTGAAAAGGCAAACTGCTATATAAGGGAGTTTGCATAAGTGCAAAATACTAGTTAACTCACACACCTACCCTACATTGGGAGTGGCTACTTGGTGTTATGCTTGCACCATATAAGGCTTCTGTAGGGTGCCAGTTACACATAGAGCACCATAAAGGCTTTCAGCTTATTGGTTACGCTCATGCTTTAAAACGGACTGTACCACATCATCAAAGTGTACTACACAAACTATGGGCACCCTTCATATACCCCCAACATCTCAAGACGATTTAGTTGATATTTTGGCCATAATACGCATGCTTGCAACTTGCACCAAAGGTCCTCATCGTCTGGTGACTTAATATACTCACAGACACATTCATGTTATTTAGAATTACTAAATGGTTAGCAAAATAGAATTAAATTTACCACACACAATTAAAGTATTTATAGTGATAGAAATGTGAAACTTTTAAGATAAAGGAACTTGTTATTTTGACATTCTTTAAATGTGTCTTGGCTGACAGGATGCACTAACAGATACAGTATACTGATGCAGCTGACCTGTTTTATAGGCTCTGGAGCAAGAATATTTTCTTCTACCCAAGTAAGTCCAGGAAAAGGAGAGGCCATTTTGGTTGCTGATACTTGTACATTACAGTTATCACCTTTTCCTAGTAAGTATTTAACACAAGTATTGTATTGTGTTTTTTTTTTCCCATTTCACCCCATTTAATTTATAGATAGGTTTTCAATACATTATATGGGACATTAAATAGTACTACAGCTTGTCCCACAACAAAGTCTTCATAAGCCTATGTTGACAGTAAAATTAAAGTTATACCTCTTGAAAAGCAGAAAAGATTAAACTAAATAGAAATTTTTAAAAAAGTGTCAATAAAGGGTTAAAAGAGCACTCCAAATGAACCCAATTTCAGTCATGTTCGCACAGCGGAATCTGACACATATATTTTTCTGCCTTAAACTGTGGCAGAAATCCATGGCTGAGGCGCAACTTCTGCTGCATATTTTGCAATGGATCCACAAGAGCATTAGCCCTATAAAATGGGCAAAATCTGGTGTGGAATTTCCGAGCCGATTACACATGAAGTGACATACCCTAATGCTACAAAAAACCCAAACTGTCTGTGAAACCTCCTTTTGCTATATGTCTATGGCATTGGTGAACTGACCCCAGAGTGAATTTGCTGTATACTATCAGCAAGCATCATACAGTACTCAAGTCTGTCAGTATGTAGGGCATTAATTCTATTCAATGTTATTGGCAGGAAGAGAATTTTCATTACTTTCCTGCAATTACTGTACTTCTGGCACTAAAATTTGGTTGAAATTGTTCAGAATTGCATTAGCATTTATTGCATTATCTATTTAAGGTAGGAGCATATACCATGTGTAATTTAGTTTATGGAATGCCACACGATGATGCATTTTTTTTTTTTTCTTTCTGCTAACTGAATTCTTTCTGTCGCTGTAAATAGTTGGTTATAATGTATAAAATAAATTTTATATTGTTAACTAACAAAGTACTTTGTGTTTCAACAGCAAAGCAGGAAGTTAGTGATTTTAATCCTGACAAACCGATCTTTAATTTAGCTGCTGTGGTAGCTGAAACCATTGGCCTCGAAGCTCCTGTAGAAGAATCTGTAAGTCACTGGTCAACATTCATGTCACAATGTTTTGTCTTGGAATGAATTGGACTGCTAACTCTCTGCCAGGCATTAACCCCTTGAGTGGCAGGTTTCCTACCACCCTGTCGTGCCCACCAGGGCAGGTTTTTTAAAATGGTCTAATCATTGAATTTCAACTAGTTTTGCAGTTGCGTCTCAAGAGCCATAACTTTTTCATTTTTCCATTGACATGGCCATATAAGGGCTTGTTTTTTGCGGGACAAGTTGTGATTTTTTTAAACGGGGGAGGAAAAAAAGAAATGGGGAAAAAAGAAAAAAAGGGGCCATGTCATTAAGGGGTTAAATAATGTATTAACTTCCTTCTCTGGGTCATTACGACGCACACGGATACCACATGTGTGATTGTATTTTTGATTTTTTTACAAAGTAAAGTGAGACAAGTGTTTAATTTTTTTTAATAATTTTTTTAATTTTTTTTTTTTTTTTTTTTTAATTTTTTTTTTTGTCCCTTTAGGGGACTTCCACAGGGACCCATCAGGACCCCCTGATCACATTCCGGGGGTCTGATGGTGACAGCCCTTTACATGCTGCAGTGACAACCCTTTACATGCTGCAGTCACATAGACTGCAGCATGTAAAGGGTTAACACAGCAGAGATTGGAGGTTTTCTCTGATCTCTGCTGTAAGAGCTAGTACCTAGCTGTCCTCTGACAGCCAAGCACTAGCTCTCCCTGCCACAGAGACCATCGGCTTGCTTCTGACAAGCCGATGGTCTCTATGGCAACCTGTAAACAAACCAGTGCAGGAGTTTGCCGACATATCGGCAATATCTTCTGCTGGTTTTTCAAAGCCCTTGCACTGCTCTGTGTGGGTCTGTGCAGGCAGAGCACGCTGTCACAGCTTGTGGCATTGTGCTCTGCAGCTCCCATAGTGATACATAGCCCGGAAATCTTCCGGGCAGTATCGCTATGAGCAGTGGAGCTCGTCCCGGAAAATTTCCGGGCGTGCCACTCAAGGGGTTAATCCCTTTCTCCTGCATCCCTTTTTTCCTATCCCCACTTTCCAAAAACGTATTTTTGTAAAAATCTTTTCCTACATGGGGGCCTGCTTTTTGTAGGACGAGTTGTATTTAGCAGAAGTACCATTTAGCGTACCATATAATATATTTGAAAACTTTAAACTTTTTATTAATGCAATGTTCCCATTTGTGGGGAGTTTTGTTTTATGTGGTGTTCACAGTGCAGTAAAAGTGACGTTATCTTCTGTAGATCAGTGCTTTTATGGTGATACAAAAAATATAAATCTTAATGTTTTACTACTTAAACAGAGATAAATGAATAAAAATGCCTTTATTAAAATTAGTAAGCAATCCACGGCAGGGGAGCTTGGTCCATAAACTGATACCTGACATCCACCGTTACATGTACTGCAGATATCAAGAAGGGGTTAATTTAATTTGATCTCTACAGCCTTTGTTATCCAAAGGACACTGGCGGAATTTATCATTGTAGTTGCATCCCTTTTTGGCGTACTTTTGGCTTAAGTTTAGCTTGTTTCGGTCACTTTATAGAGTATACTTCATTTATTGAGCAGTTTTTGCATACTTTAGAGGTTTGCAGCTCTTTGCGGATGTGGTTTAAACAGTGGGAGTTTTAATAATGGATTTGTGAACTGACTTTTTTTTTTCCCAAGTTTCAAATTTTGGCACAGTTTTGCTCTAAGGAGTGGGTAGAGTAAAAGGACTGCTCTACTTTACTCTTCCCAGGGATAGTTTAGCTAAACTTTACCATGCATGTGCCTTTTGATGAATCTGTTGTAAGTTACCGCACTACATAACACCAAACACTTGGTGTAAAAAAGAAATAAAATAAAGACTTAAATTATAAAATCTCCCCACTGACTATTTATGTATATTTGTGTTATGTTTAAAAGTAGTGTATTACTAGAGATGAGCGAACACGTTCGGCTCCGCCCCTTTTTCGCCCGAACACCGAACTTTGCGAACACTTCAGTGTTCGGGCGAAAAAGTTCGGGGGCCGCCGTGGCAGCGCGGGGGGGTGCGGCGGGGAGTGGGGGGGAGAGGGAGAGAGAGAGGGCTCCCCCCTGTTCCCCGCTACTGCCGCCCGCGCCGCCGCGCATCTCCCCGCCCCCCGGCGGCACCCGGACACTTACGCGCGAACACTGCAGTGTTCGCTCATCCCTATGTATTACATATGAACAGAATTATATCTATAGTAATGACATGCTAGATGCCACTTGCTATAAGGTATTGAAAACTGATTGGATCCCTTTACAGAAGTGTTTTGATATCGGCATCACAATTGTGCCAAAGAACATTCCCCTACAATGTTTTGTTGTTTTTGCATCTAACGTGGTATTTGCTAAAGTCATTCACAATATGTTTGTTTGTACTTTTATTAAAGCAATCCCAGAGTGTCCTAAACAGTCTAAGGGCCAATGCAGGCCCTGTGCAGGGGCCTAACACGCATAAGAAGCACTCTCCAAGACACAGCGAGTTAGAGTAAGTCCAGGGTAATGATGTACTAACCCCGTAATCCATACTCACTGTAATTCTTTTTGTCATCTCTACAGCTATCCTCCAAAATCATTTCCACAGACAGGATTTCTTTTCTGTTTTTTTATTTTTTGTTTTTTTAGCCCCTTTAATGGTTTCCATAAGCGATGTTCAAAAGGAAGAAAGCATTACAGTTTTGGATGAAAGGGCTTGTTCAAACAGCTGTAGCTCTGGTGTTGTTCGTGCTACAGAAATGATTCTTGGCTTTAGAATGAGACCGAAGTTTGTCGGTAGCCCAGGTAGACCCCGCGTCAAACAGCTGCCGCCCGCCATGATTAGCGCTAGCTCCAATCGCAACTGTTTGACAGCTTACATAAACTGTCGATCCTGACAACGGCATGTGAGCTGTTAGCCAGAGAGGAAAAGAGGTCCCCTGTCCGATTCAACATCGCAAGGTGCTGATGGTTGCCATGGTAATCCTGAGCCTAGTGAATACCATGTATTTAACCATATTAAGCCCTGTATGTGTATGTTAAAAATACAATATACTGCAAAACTGAAGTATGGTAAATGCGATCAAACGACCATAAGTTTAAGTCCTTTAAGGGGACTAAAAATGCAAAATGTATGTAAAATTAAATTTTTTAAACATAAAATGTTAAAAAGGTTAAAAAAATTCTCTAATTTTTACCCCCACAAAACAGCTTTAAGACACAATTAAAAAAAATTTAAGTAAGTCCAAATTATCTAAGTATTGCGTTATTTAATTTCACACTGCTAACAGTCAAAAAATGAAATGCATAATGCCAGGATCTTGTCGCTTTTTTGTGTGTGGGGGTTTTTTTTTCTCCTACGGTCCTCCAATTTTCCAATAAAAAGGGATCAGAAAGTGATATGTACTCAAAAAAAAGTTGCAATAAAAACTAGAGCTCGTCCCACAAAAACTGCAGGCAGCAGCACAATGAACTGTAAATATAGTATTATATGCATTCTGACTCAAAGGAATGGATGCCATATAATACACGTTCACGCCAAATCAGGTAGCTCTTGCTAACGGGTGGAGCAATGTTGAAGTGTGAGACCTCCTACCCGGTGTCCATATATTCTAATAGGGAATACAGGCAGGGGTTATGCAGTTAGGACAACCCGTTAATCAGCACATAACTCTTGAAAATCTTAAGAGGTTACAAAAGTACATGTAAACAATACAGTAGGTGCGCTTTGCAGGGCTGATGCCTTTTTTTTGCATTTTTGTCTATTTATTTTTTCTTAAACAATAGCCATAAGGCAGAACTGGATTCCAAAATGCTTTCTATTATTGTGTGTGTGTGTGTGTGTGTGTGTGTGTGTTTTATATATACAAAATATTTCTGTGCACAAATGGTGCTGGAGAGGTGCAATGCCACTTGGACTCACTTGTTGTTTCCTTGGTGCAGGTTCACTGAGAATATACAAAGTAATCCACATGAACTGGATTGGGACACACACCGGGTTTCTCCAGTGTTTGGGATGGCGACCTCCAAAACTGAAACCACTGCCAAAACTGATACTAGCAATTCTCTCCTACCTAGTGGTATGAGCCTGAAGTCCTCATTTCCTAATAAACCCTCTGTCCATGTACTGTCAAAGGCTGAAGATGCTCCCTCGGTGACCGCACTCTGCCAAAGGACAGAAACAAACTCTGTAATTGGCCAATGCGCAGGCAACCAACCACATTCTGTTAACAGGAACCCAAATGACTCTGTTATCAGTGGGGTGAACACGAATGATGCTTTTCTGAGCAAAGACCATATGGACCGTGCAAGCAGATGTGGCAAACGGAAAAAGGTAGAAGGTGAAGGAGAAGCAAACTGTGAAATTGCATCTGTTAATAAAGAGAACGACTTTCCCTCAAAAAATTCCAATGGCACCAGAGATCTTCCTCTTGACAAGCCCCTGGATCTCTCAGACCGCTTCTTGGGGTTGTGCCCACAAGAGAAAGGGCAAGAAAATCCTAGAAGCAAAATGAAGCAACCTACCATACAGGAAACCTTAAGAGCAGGTCCCAGAAGTAATTGCTCTATGGGATATAATATTCAGGGGAGTTACTTTCAGTCCAGGGAGGAACCCTCTCATCAAGCAGATCATAAAAAGACAAGAAACGGGAACGGATCTGAGATCTGGGCACTAGATGAAGTTGAAAGAGTTAAGGATGATAGCCAGCTGTATGAGGACATGGAGGTAGTTTTCTTTATTATGTTGCATAGACTTAAATGTTGAAAATCATCTGTCATTGAAATGCGCTTTTTTTTCCCCAAAAAAAACTTTTTTTTTTTTTTTAGAGAAATTAGTCATATTTCAAACATATTCTGTACTACGTGACTGTGATCATCTTCTAGTAACTTAGACTACACTTTCTCTATCTCAATAAAATGGCGGCTGATGAATATTCATGAGGGGTGAGTTAAAGCCCTCTTAAAGCATTCGATTGGCTGACTGTCAGCTGACATAGTTTGCTGAATGTGATTGCTCTGAGCTTCACCGCAGCTCCAGCCTCTAGACTCATTCACATATGTCAACCCTTCATTCTTTCACTTTAAAGTGAAAGTTATTGGAAAATAATAGACACATTAAAAAAAGGCAACTTGTAACATTTTAATGAATGTCCACAAGAGAGAATATATCATCAGCTGAGACTGTTTACACCCCAAAACAATGTAGAGAGGCCATATGATTGTTGCCCCAAAATTGGGGGCTAACGTCTGGAAAACAACAAAAAGGATGTGACCCATAGGACAACATCCAATTCTGAGCATCTGCAAACAACTAAATACTCTCGGGTTTTAGCACTATTAGGCGCAGTGTCCACAAGCGGATTTTAATTATAAAAATCGTGCGTGGCTTCTGCGCGGGAGATCCGCAGATTTAGAAGCCTATAGGGATGCACTAGCATCCGCAGGGCGATTTAATGCATGCAGATGTGATTTTCTTTTTCCTGGTGTGCAGATCGCACGCGTAGGAAGAAATCGCAGCATGCTCCATTTTTCTGCAGATCTGTGTCACTGATCTGTGGGAGAGCAGGAGATTAAAAAGAAAAACTGCACAGCGATGGCACGCCGCCGATGTGCCGAGCGCATCCGCCAGGCAGAAGAAAGAAGATCCATCTGCTACGGAGGAGGTAAGTAAAGGCTGCTACGGTCCGGACAGGTAAGTAAAGTCATTTTTGACCTCATGGCTGATGGAAACCATCCGTGCCCATGGACATGAGGCCTTAGACTGTAATCCCTAAAACACAATCTTTAGTATGTTTAAACAAAAACCACCCAACAAAAGAAAGAGGAAAAAAGATAGGGAGTAACTTACTGTAATGGGAATACACCCTAATGCAAGTCAGTCAGCTACATGTAGGCCTGTGTTACCGAACATATTTATGCAGCGTTTTTCACGCGTAATTTGCATTGAATAGAACATTAATTTCAATGGGTTTGTTCGCATAAGGGTATTTTGCGCATGCATTACGTGTTTTGCTCTGCTTTCCTACGCATGAAAATGGCATGTTTAACTTAAAGGGGTTGTCCCGAGGCAGCAAGTGGGTCTATACACTTCTGTATGGCCATAATAATGCACTTTGTAATATACATTGTGCATTAATTATGAGCCATACAGAAGTTATAAAAAGTTTTATACTTACCTGCTCCGTTGCTAGCGTCCTCGTCTCCATGGTGCCGACTAATTTTTGGCCTCCGATGGCCAAATTAGCCGCGCTTGCGCAGTCCGGGTCTTCAGCAGTCTTCTATGGAGCCGCTCGTGCCAGAGAGCGGCTCCGTGTAGCTCCGCCCCGTCACGTGCCGATTCCAGCCAATCAGGAGGCTGGAATCGGCAGTGGACCGCACAGAAGAGCTGCGGTCCACGAAGACAGAGGATCCCGGCGGCCATCTTCAGCAGGTGAGTATGAAGACGCCGGACCGCCGGGATTCAGGTAAGCGCTGTGCGGGTGGTTTTTTTAACCCCTGCATCGGGGTTGTCTCGCGCCGAACGGGGGGGGGGTTTAAAAAAAAAAAAACCCGTTTCGGCGCGGGACATCTCCTTTAATTGCCTATTTCAATGAAGTGGAGCATGCATGCGGTTTTTTTTTTTGTGCGCAAATATGCATGATTTGCACAAGCAAAAAGTACATTAAAACTTAAGTTATGATGCTCACAGGCCAGGTTCTGCGGAGTTTTGGGATGTTCTTTTTGTACACACCTTGCTCACCATTCCTGAGTGGTCACCCCTGAAAGTCAGCTTACGGACAGTACAGCGGACTCATCTCTGCAGGCTGTAGACGCGCACTCCCATTGTTCTCTATGGGAGTGTGTGCGCACAACTTGCAGAGAGGAGTCTGCTGTACTGTCCGCAAGCTGACTTCAGGGGTGACCGCTCAAGAATGGGGGGCTGGAGGGAGTATAAAAAGTACATCCTTGGAACCTGGTCTGTGAGCAGCATAGCTTATAATGCTTATGTGTTTACTTATGTTCAATTACACGACTATTAAATTTGTACACCCGTTTATTTAGTATCCTGCGACTTTTACAATTTTTTTTCAGATGAATGGAGTCCATGTGCCAAAAAGGCCAAGTAGATCGGTGAACAGAGGCTGCAAGCAAGCATCTGTACTGCAGCCAAATCCTCACATTCGGCAATCTAGAGACACAGAGAAAGGTATATCTTTCTTTTACATTCTCTCCTCAATTGTTTTATCGCATTAGACTCTGATCCATCTACATCTCCTTCTAGTTGGTGTGTGCAAAGGATTCTTCATCTCAGTAGGAATTACTTTAACCCCTTAGGGTACCTGTCCCCGGCCTAGCAGTATCCTGCGGCAGATCTCCACCGCAGGATACCGCCGCCCAGGAGCAGCAGACGGATCTCCGCTGTCAGCCTATCTGACAGATAGGCTGATCGCGGAGAATCGCAATGATTCTCCGCTCATGGACAGAAGAGAAGCGCTCTCCATAGCAACACTATGGAGAGCTTTCACTGCATTTCCCCGCGGCCGGATTATCGCCGCGGGGAATGCAATGAAAATCCGCCCGTGGGCAGGCAGCCTTAAGCATATGGTCTATTTTGGGCTTTAGGATGTAACGATTTTTGGCAGATTTTCATCTCCATTTTTCAAAAGCCATAGCTTTTTTATTTTTCCGTATAACGGCTTGTTCTTTGGTGGCAATCTGTGTCCCTTTTGGGTACATAAGACTATATTTTAAAACTTTTATTAATTTTTTTTTTTATGATAGCAGGGAGAGAAAACACATCAATTCTGCAATCTTTTTTTTTTTTTTTTTTTTTACAGCGTTAATCATGCAGCATAGATGACACAATGAATTTTTTTTCCTGTGGGTTAGTATGATTATAACGATACCAAAATTTTAATTTTGTTTTAGGGTTTTCCGCTTTTTTAAAAAATAAAAACCCTTAAAAATACATGAGTATGTGTGTTTGGATGTGTACAAATAAACCGTAAATAACAAAATAAAGACATTAAAGTGTGAAAATTGTGCTTGCTACCAAAGGTGCAAAATATCCATACAACCTCTGGCAACAACAAAAGAAAAAAAGCAAAAACAAAACTATCCAACCCTGCAAGGTTTTTTAAGTTTCAAAAGTAAGCTTTGCAAAACTACTAAACTAATTGGTAAAAGCGTCCGCTGGAATCAGTGCCTGTCATGATTCCCTCCTGCCTGTGGCCTGGGCAGCTTAGGGGACCTGACAGGTTTCCCTTAAATCAACCAAGCATGTGTGTTCTTGTTGATACTTCAGGTCGTCTTTGTTCCAGAGATATAAAGCAAAAAAAAAAAATCACTATAGCTAATTTTTTTTTTTTTTTTTTTTTTTTAACGCGAAAAATCCAATTTTGAGAAGTTGGAAAGAGTCCTGACGCCTGCCGAGTTCACCAGAAGTATGGACTGGGTCATTCTTTTGCAGTATAGTAAATTTCATAGAAGGGATAACCTTTTGAATTTAGACATATTGGCCTAACTGTTGGGAAACTGCAAATACAATTTGATGTGGGTGGTGTTGGCAAGATTTTGGATTTTTTAACGAAAAAAATGAGAGAGAGAAACCGCCAAGTTTTAATTTATAACTTGCATCGAAAAAATATTTTACAGCAAACAAATAGCTAGCACTGTAACAAAATATGGGAAGCGGTACGTGGGAAAAATATAGCTTTAGCAGTGTCCCATGATGGATCTGCGTCTGACGGATATCGTGTTATGCTGAGGACGTGTTTGATAGGGTTGAATGAAAGTGTAATTCCTATGACCCCGCTTGTTCTGTTCATACTCCTCTTCAGCTGTAAACGCAGTCACAGTATTTTAGCATTTACACTAAAGAGAAAACACAAAGGGCCCATTGCTTCCATGATCTGACAAGGCATGACATCTAAGCCATGCACCACCAGCTCTTCAGCCTTCAAGGTGTGAGAGGCTGATCGCACAACGGATACGCAGTTCCTTATAGTTGTCCGTGAAAGCCTGCAACCACAAACTAAGGTTTTCCTGAAGCCTCATAATCTGCCTCAAAAACACAGCTGAGCTGCTGTATGGCCTTGTTTTTTCCTTCTGTACACTGCTTTAACAATCTGCACCATAATCAATATGCATAGATTCCCATTAAATGTATGTGCTGATCATCTGCTGTATACATACAGGAGCTGAGCCTGCCCCGTGTGCCTCCGATGCTGTAGTTAATAACGACTGCGACATGTAAGGGGTTTGACAGGAGCTGGCACTCCCACAATGCAATGATAGGATGCGGATGGCTTGTCATTGTCATAGCCGCTTAGTACTCCTTTGGCCAGGCTCATGCGGCCGTATGCGTAAAACTCTGTGATAGTCACGCAGGGTTTTACTGCTGTGGAGCTGGCCTCTGGCAGCGATCTTGTACGTGTGACAGCATATATCGCAGTTTTCCCTTTTTCTTTTGTTAAATTTCTCGCGCTGTCACCATGTCCGGTATATATGCTGCCCATATACAATTACATTGTGAGATTAATTATGTGCCCATACAAAATAATGGTCTCTCTCCTGCGTAATACACGGCAAGAAAAAACATGCGTTCTTTTTTTATTTTTTTTTTACACTCATTATGTAATGCTTACATGCAAATGTGAGCAAAACAGCGTATGGCGGTGTATTTATTTACCTGCTAATTACCTCATATCACAAGAGGAAAATGTTGAAAGGCACAATGCACTGAAAAGGCATATTTAGACACAACGATTATCGCTCAGAATTCGCTCAAAAGCCGTATTTTGAGCGATAATAGTTGTGTGTAACTGTACTGACATTGTGCAGTTTTCGTTACTATTGTTTCAGCTGTATCCTGCTCTGTGATAACGGGCTGGGTATAAAGAGCGGTCCAGCTCTGTTTTCCATAACAGGCAAGGGAGCGCTCGGCTGTATAACAGCCGGGTGCTCCGTGCAGAAGACAAGCGGGGACACCCCGCTTGTCTTCTACATCATCCCCTCCGAGCACCTAGCTGTATGACACCCAGGCGCTTGGAGCGGAGAACAGCTGTATGCAGGTGTCCCCGCTTGTCTCCTGCATCCTCTGCTCTGAGCGCTCGGCTGTATATCTGGATGCAGAAGACAAGCGGGGACACCCGCTTGATCGATCATCTTGCGCTGTAAATGACACCGATGATCGCTCAAGTCGCTTGAGCGACCTCTTTTGAGCGATTATCTTTGTGTCTAAATGGGGTATAAGACTGAAGTACTGCTGTGTGTTAGGCATGTAATTGCATGGTAAAGTCCCTTAGTGGGACAAAAAAAAAAACCCAAAAAATTATTAAAAGCTGGAAAATAACATATCTTATTTATTACAAGAAAAATAAACTGGATTTTTATGGATGCCGCAAAACTAATCACGACTGTTTAAAAAAAAAAACCAAACGTATGTGGTGTTACTTATCCCACGTGGTAGGTGCTATGTGAAAAAATTTAAAGGAAAAAAACCCAAAGGATTGTTTTTGGTCACTTCACCTCCCCAAAAAAATTGAACTGAAAGTGATGAAAAAGTTTTATATACCCAAAATAGTTCCAATAAAAACTATAACTTGTCACACAAAAACAAATGCCTCACAGCTCCATCGGTGTGAAAAATAAGGTTTGAATCTTAGAATATGGCAATGGAGAAGAGTTCTTTTTTTTTTTTTTTTACAGTATTTTAGAAAATAAATAAACTTCATATCGCCATTATTGTACTAATCTGCAGAATAAAGAGCGCATAAATAAATAATGGTATTAAAAAATATAACTCGTCTGCCAAAAGACAAGCTGTGATATAGGTATTGACGAAACACTATATAGAGAGTTGGAGGTGATGGGGGAAATAGAAGCCGCCCGCAAAACTGTCTGTGGAGGGAAAGGGTTCAAGCACAGAGGTCTGTGATTGGCTGCAGCAGAGGCATCCTGCAAACAGATTGATTGTAGCCTATCAACACAGCGTCACAGCAGAGAACAGATCCATGGCAGGGAGAGGGGAGTATAGGATGTGTTATTTTTAGGGTCGGGAGAGTATTGTTTATCCTTAAGGAGAGCGTCTAGGTGGTGAGTGAGGAGGCTTATGAGGCCACCCATGCTCCTCTGGGAAATATGCAAATAGGGAAGATAGGAAAAACCTCTGCAGCGCCACCTATTGGAAGGCAGCATTCCTGCAAGTCAATGTCAGACTTTAGACAAGCCTTATGGCAATGACTGGGAATTGAAAACCAAGCTAGAATACCATACACAGTCAGTTGTTTCGGGGGGGGTTTGCCCCTCATCAGTGTGCAGTAGGATTCTGTCTTAGGCATGGGAAGCATGAGTTAAAGAAAATAACTTGAAAAGCCACTTTAATGTACAGTAACGTTTGTCTGTCTAATGTTAATTTTGCTACTTGAAATCTTAATGGTTATTGCAATCCCTGCAAAGAGATAAAAATAATTGCAGTAATGTGTTTACATTAAAACAGCTTCTGTAGAGAGTGTGCAATGGAGCATTGACCCAGGAGCGGACCTTTCTCAGTATAAATTGGACAACACCATTGTAGATGACAAGGTAAGAGGAACAAAAATGTAGGTTAAGGGATAAATACTATTCAGAATAATAGGAATAATGTGCTGTCTCTGACAAGGATGGATGCCACGTCAATCCGGAGTTTGAAGATATGGATTACACCTATGTCAGTGAAAGTATGCTGTTGAAGATGAAAAATGCAGAGAACACAGATGACCGCCCACGTAAGTCATTCCCTTCTGTGGATGTCTGTTGTTGGGGGTCCTTTGTGCCGTAGTACTGATAAATATCTGACACGAGCTGATGAGTTTGGTAATGTGTTTTCTTGCAGATGAGGAGAATAAAGGACATGACAGTTTTGCAGAAATGTTTGACAAGACGGAATGTGATGCATACGTGTCATATGTCCAAGAACAAAGCCCTTCCCAGAGGTTGGACTTTGAGGAAGAACCTGGTGGACCTGCACACCCCAAGAAAGGGTCTACAAAAGAAAGAGGTCAGAGATTCTCCAGGACGCTGCTGCTTCTGATTGAAGCAGTGATTGCAGCAGATCCAATAACTATTTTGCAACTTTTAGGCCACCTGGAAACAGCTGGGTCAGATCCCGCTGCGGTCCCGTGCCCTGCAGAGGCCTGCGGCTTACCCGCTACCGGCGTCTTCTCTCTGCGCTGTGTGCCAGCCAACGCATACGCAGAGAGAAGCTGGCCTGTCATCGCTGACATTTCTTTGCAGGCCTTTGCGAGACCAGCACAGAAATAGAACATGCCGCGATTTGTTTTCCGCGTGTGATTTCACGCTGACAAATCGCGGCTGTCTGCCTAGGATTGCGTTTTCTAATGCAATCCTATGGCGGCGGCCATGGGCGGAAATTCTGCGGGAAATGCAGGGGGCTTTACAGTGAAGCTTCAGTAATTGCAAATTTAGTGTAGGGTCACAGGGTTATGGTTTTCTTACATTAGTAAAAGGCTATGTACTATGTGATAGTACAGTTGTGTGTATATATAATTATGATTGGCCATACACTATAGTAAATACTTCTAATTTGTTTTTAAAATATAAAAAGATATATTTGGAAATCCTAGTTCCATTTTTGTTCATATAGTTCATTATTCCAGTTGTAAGGAAAGGAAGACTATAGCCCACCTGAGCTCCCTTGATAAAGCCTTGTGGTGAGACCTGTTAGGAGGGCATGTATTACATGTTTTTTAGATTAGGTTTAGGGATGGCTTTACTATGCAACATGTTTATAGATAGCTCGGCATTTAGGCAGTCTCTTTGCGGTTTGGCAGAGACCTCTCTGACAATGCCAGCCCGTCACAACTTGGATTTATGCACAAGCAGCATAGCAGTTTACTGGATAACATAGCACAGCATAGTAGCTCACATGCTATGTGGATATACAGACCTTTCCAGCTTCAGTCACAATTATGATCAAAGCACAATCGGCATAGCCGTTTATTGGAAGCTTATATTTTGGCTGCTTTTTATAGCACCTCTATGAAATGCCACCCTGTGCACCCCAGTGTTGGCTGCCTGCAGTCGTGTCGTTTTCCCCAACACTGTATGCTGTGTGACTATATTAGTAGCTAAAAATTACTGCCCTTACAACCCGCCTAGCTAATAAACATAGTTCCTTTATGGACCTAGTCAAGATCCTGTTCAGCCTCTTATTCCTTTATTTTAAAGTCTTTGTCTTTCTTTATACATTTTTATTCTGTTTTTTTGCCTTTGGAAATTGCCTTTGAGGCAGTTCATTACTCAACTTTACATATTTTTATGAAGCCTAAGGCCTCATGTCCACAGCATGTGCGGATTTCCGCAGCAAAAGACCTGCATGTCAGTGCGGAAATTATATTTAAATGCTTGCTGTCGATTGCGGATGCAATTAACCCCCCCTGCGCGGATGCACTGCTATCATTTGCGCTGAAAAAATAAATCACAAGCCCGAAGTGCCTGCCTTCCCCCTGCTCCCCACTTCCCTGCTTGGTCTCCAAGCAATCAGAGGTATCTGCCTACAAATTTGCAATGCATCCGCAATTGAATTGCAGATGCATTGCGGAACGCTCGCTTCTATGGAGCCTATCCGCGCTGAATCCACGGTAAAATGGAGCGTACTGTGATTTCTTTTCCATTCGCAGATAAAATTTGCAGGTGTTAATTGAAGTGCGGATGCCCCATGCTTCCCTATGGGCGGCTTGAACTGCGGATCATCGGCAATTCAAATCCGCCCGTCGACATTGGGCCTAAGGGCAGGCTCACACGAGCGTATTGCATGTATAATGCAGTGTTTTACTGCTGCGTGAGTTAGCATTTTGCTGCATATGGCAGCGATTTTGGACTACGCATGACAGTGTATCTCATTCACGCTATCATGTGCAGTCTTCCTGTATCTTATTTATTTATTTTTTTTATTTCCTGCTCTGTTGCTTAGTGATAGTGCGTATAAACAAAACACATACGCAATGTAATTGCCTGTGTACAGCATTTATTACGCTCCCATGTAGAATAGGGCTCTATTGTGCATAATACACGGGAAAATTGAACATGCTGCGTTCTTTTCTACACGCATATTATACGATGCAATGTATATACCCAAGTGTGACTAGATCAATATACTCTCATTGAATCCATTCACCATGTATTATGCACGCATACATCACATGCGTAATTAAATATTAGGCTTGAGTGAGCTTGCCCTAAGGCCAGGCTCACACAAGTGTAGTTGAATTGCATAATACGCTGTGAATGGCTTCAATGAAAGTACATTGATTATCATATACTTGCATATGTTTGTGTATATTACATGCGTAAAAGCACGCAGCATGTTCTATTTTACCCGCGTACAGCCTTTCTGTTTTCTACGACTATGTTCAGGACGTAGGGTGTTTTGCATGCTTGTTGCTAGGAAAGAGGAGAAGAAAGTCAAAAAACAAAAGAGGAGACCAGGAAGCTGTCAGTGCATGACAGCGTACGTTAAAAGGGAAAAAAAAAAAAACTACTCTTGCACAGGCAAAAACGTGACAATACGCAGTTCCCTGTGCTGGCATTTTTGTTTTTTTTTGTTTTTTTTAAGCATATTACAGTACGGTCATGTGAGCCCGGCCTAACCTCTCGAGTATCTTGTGTGGAGAAATTCTTTCACATTGGTATCGAACTTTTGCATCAATAAACTGTTCCCCCTAATCATACACTATCAGTTTGCTTACATTGCTTTTTTTTTTTTTTTGCTTAGGGGACCAAGGCAAAGCAGAAGCCTATCAGAAGCAAAAGGCATATATAGAGCCCTATGTACAGGATGCTGAAAGGTAAATTTATAGATACGGACATAAACAATGGTAATTTAAGAGTCAAATGTTGTCTTTGTTGCTTTCTATAGGTGCAGCAAAAAACATGACCGCAATATGAGTTCTATTGCTGAGGTCATTTATATAAAAAAACATATCAGAAATGAGATGCACATAGCATAAAACATTGAAATATATGACACCCCTTCATGCATGTAATGCCTCAGGTTACCAGACCATTACTTTATTCTCATACTAACATGTTACCATTTACTTATGTTCACTCTCAGCACAGATTTGTGTGAGGCTTTTGGCCATTCAGCAACCGAAGGACAAACTATTTGTTCTTTGTTCAATTTATGTAGGTATAAAAATCAAACAACGATTGACTCATGTAAACAGGTAGTTGTTCATTTATAACAGACTGCCTGTTTACTGTGGATGCAGGCTGGTGGCCGGCCAAGAAGGACCCTAGGGCCGGCTGCACAGCGGAAGATAGCGTGACGGACAGCTTCTATTGACTGCAATGGAAGCCGTCTGCGCGTACACCCGCGGCAAATAGAGCATGCCGCGGGTGAGGTTGAGTGAATTCACGGTGCTGAATTCAATAGAACCTAATAGCTGCGGGCAAGGCAGCGGATTTCTGCCGCGAATTACGCAGCCGAAATCCGTCCGTGGGAAGGAGCCCTGACTTTTCTAGCTACTTCATTGTGTCTGGAAATTTAAAAGCACTTTCTCTAGATGGTCTCCTGGAACAACATGTGATGTTTGATGTGTAAATGATAACTTCTAAAATACAATGGGATTAATATTAATTCCAGCAAGACCATTGTATGTTGAAAGTCCTTAAAGCCCATTTAGACACGATTATCGCTCAAAAGATGTCTTTTGAGCGATAATTGTTGTGTGCATTTACAGCGCAAGGTGATCGCTCAAACATTGAGCGATCACCTTGCTCCGAGCGGGGGATGCAGAAGACAAGCGGGCCGCTTGTCTTATGCATCCAGCTGTTCTCTGCTGTAGAGGACAGGAGGTTCTTCAGGGTTCTCTATAGAACACAGTGTACAGGAAAAATAACATGAAGCCGCCCACAGCTAGTGTCCATAAAAGCCTTATCATATAGGAAAACAGATCAGAGCGTTCATGTATGCCCATTTATGTAAAAAGATGAAGCGTTCTCCCAACTAAAAACAAAAAAGAACAATCCGTACAAACCTGCTCTGAGTCTATATGTTCTCTTATGCTTTCTTTTGTCTATTTTTAAATAGGAAAAAATCTGTAGTGGATTTTCCTCATATTGAGGTTGTGCGAAACAAGGAAGAAAGGAGGAAATTACTAGGGCACACTTGTAAGGAATGTGAATTGGTAAGTTTAATAGACTGCTTTTGTGCAGTGTTCAGGCATATTGCTTCTGACTGTTCTGACAGTGTTTACAAAGATAACTTTAATTAACCCCTTAGTGACCACCCCATAGTGTATTTACGCCCTGGTTTAGTGGGCTTTAATCCCCAGGGATGTAAAAACATGCTTGCTCTGGGGATTACAGCCACATGGGCTGTGGAATGATAACCTGCTGAGGTAGTTTAAAATCTTCCTGCTCCTGACTACCAAATGTAGCAAAGAGCCTGGAGATCTCACGGGAGGCTGAGATACGTGGTTCTTGGTTTTAAAAAAAATAGGTAAAGTTTCGCCTCCCGTCACGGATCCGAACTGTGAGGGAAGGTGAAATTACTTACCTAATGCCTCCGCCGGTCTCCGGTCACGCGAGCGCCATTATCCAATGGATAATGGCGATCATGTAAAAGTTAAAAAAACTGTTGAAGTGTAATGCTCTTTTCAGTTTGGGCCCTGTTGTGCATAAGATTAGGGCCACAATTGGTATGTTTCTGAACACATGACAAACAGGAGAGATCCCTTTTTGGGTGAAAGTCTTCATTCATATGAGTGCTGTACAAAAAAGTGGTGTTTTTTTTAAATTACACAATTGCCAAAAACCGAAAATCTGTACTTTTTTCCTTTTTTTTTTTTTTTTTAGATTCATTCAAAAATTTGTTACATTTGTACATCTCCTAATTGCTTTAAAAAAAAAAACTGGCGTTTTTCCAATGTGCTTCCAGAATAAAGTAGAGATGTAAATATAGATCTCATCAAAAATTTGTACAGTAAGTTTGCACATATTTGAGATATTGCAGTTGAAAATGTGAAAAAAGTAGCCTTTTTTTTTCAAAATTTTCCCAATTTTTTGCTTTTTTAATGTACACACAAATTCTATCAGTCTATTTTTTCCGCCTAAATGAAGCACAATATGTGGTGAAAAAACAATGTCAGAATCCCTGGGATATGCAAAACCTTTACGGTGGTGTTCTATGTTCAAGTGACACATGTCAGATTTCCAAAATTTGGCCTGGTCCTTAAGGTGCAAACAGGCATGGACACTAGTCAGAATTAAAAATTGTGGATATTGACAGTGGTGGGCCAGACTGGCATTATATTTCTGCACAAAAGGTAGAATAAGGGCGCTTTCACTACAGTTTTTTTATGTTCAGTTTTTTGTGAGCCAAAACCAGGAGTGGGTCCAAAATACGGAAGACATGCAAATCTTTCCATTGTACTTTCTCCACTCCTGAACAAAAAACTGAACATAAAAACTCGTGCGAAAGCGCCCTAAGGGTCCATTTTAAATCTTTGTTGAAGGTTTTGATTGGAGCCTCCGGCGCAGAACTGGCAGAGAATCCAGCGCTATGCAGTGTTATTTCGCCCTGTAAAATACTGGTTGAAATGCTGGAAGCCGTATGGACCCCCATTATAGTGAATAGGGTTTGTTCAACGCTTTTTGTCTCTGGCATGTGCCAAAACTGGCGGTTCCAGCATTTGTGGTGGTCCGCTCCAAGGACAGAGCTGAAAAACTGAAATCAGACGGACCCCAGGGTGCAGATGTGAACGGGCCCTAAAGAGATCATTAAAATGTTGAGTTCTGCAAGGAGAGGAGGTACAATAGTGCCTCATATGAATGGTGTTGCACAGTGTAATATACATATGCAGAACAGCCTTCGACATCAGAGTGCTGTCCTGCATAGTGTTAGAAACATATGCTATACACATTGTATGCAGTTATACAGTGCTGTTGTATTGCACTGTATTATAGTGATAGATATCATTAGAGAAATTAATCAAGTCTTGTCTTATATAAATGTATGTTTATATCAATATACATATATTTATAGAATTATTACAAATGATCTTCCTGATGTGAAACACTTATAACTCATGAGGATTTTATTAGCAAAGTTTTGAAAAATAAACCTGGGAGGTTATTTCTCGTCCGTATCATTGGGGGATACAGCAAGACTCTGGGTATAGCTTCTGCCACTAGGAGGCGACACGAAGCATAAAAGTGTTAACTCCTCCCACTAGCTATATCCCACCTGCAGGCATTCAGCTAGATCGGTTTTTAGCTTAGTGTCTGCAAGGAGGCAGACGTGTAGTTTAGGTCGTCATAGAAAACTTTGTGGGAATACGGGGAGACAGGGCTTTTCTCTGGCTGCCGCGCCGCTCTCCGTCCTGGCTAGGACATCTGCAGCCTTTTTCCTCTGGAAGAGTACGTTTTGCCGCTGCGCGCCTTGTATTAATGCTAGTGGCATATGTATATGCCCATCCTGTGCCTTGGGTCAATGTGTGTTGAGGCTTGGTGGCTGCGCATCCTCTGGTCCGGCTGGTATATATTTTGCACCGTGCTGCGTATTTTCGCTGTCCGCCACGCATTGTGCAGCCGCCGCGCAAGAAGTCCCAGTTGGGGTCTGCAAGGCGGCCGGTGTTTCATGCGCGTAGGGTCCTATGTGGCTGGAACCTGTGCCACTGCCCTACGCGCCCCCCTGCCCAATCCATTGTGCGCGAATCTGTTTTTGCTGTGATCTGTGGTAACTTCCATACTGGGAAGAGTACTAGGCCTAGGGATTCTCTGGACTCGTCGCCCCTCATATCCGCTCCGCACCGTGTTGAGCCTTGCCTATCGGTAGCTCCCCTGTTGCCCCCCTGCTGATCCCCTGCAGCCAAACGTACCGCAGTGTCAGAGTCCAGGATGCCACGCGGACAGGGGCGGCCAGAGCCACATACTAGGTGCACTCTCGCTACAGTACGAGATTACATCCAGCAGAGGATATCTCGTTTTATGGACAACAGTGTTTAAACCTGATTTCCAGCATTATTGGGGTTTTGCTGAGACTTGTGGTACCCTCCATGTGAAAAAGGTTTTTGCACGGGAATTCAGCTGACATATCGCTCCTCGTCTCCGCTCCGGACCGAGTTGAGCCTTCCCTAACGGCTAGCCCCCTCGTTGCCCCTCCTGCATGTCCCTGCAGGCACCCTAGCGCAGTATCTGTATCCAGGATGACATGCGGACGGGGCAGCCAGAGCCACATACAAAGTGCGCTCTCGCTACAGTACGGGATTATAGCCTCTTACCGATTAATACTGTCAGCATTACTCTGGGCTGGCTGAGACCTGTGGTACCTCCCATATAGGAACACGTCTAGAGACACGCTCCTCATGGCTGCTTCGGGCCAGGTTGAGCCTTGCCTAACGGTAGCTCCCCTGCTGCTAGTCTACCGCAATGTCTGTGTCCAGGATAACCTGGGGCCGGCCAGACCAGCATAGCAAGTGCGCTCTGTGAGATTTCATCCAGCCAGAGAGTCTCTCGGCTTATGAACAACATTGTTCAAAATGGTTGTCAGCATTCCGCTGGGCTTACTGAGACCGCTGGTACCTTCCATTACAGAAAGAGTACTCTGCACAGGAATGTAGTGGATACATCACTCCTCATCCCCGCTCTTGATTCGGTGAGCCTTACCTAAAGGCTAGCTTCCCTATGGTGGCCACCTGCGGTTTCCTTGCAGGCAGCCTGGCATGATCTCCGTTTACAGGATAGGCTGCAGATTGTGGCCGTCCAGAGCCGCATAATATGTGCACTCTCTCCACAATATGGGGTTGATGTCCAGTTGCAGAACGCCTCGTAGTGTGGACAGTCTTTTTCATTCTATGTATAGTGGTAAGTCTGGTGGTCCTCCCTCTGTCAGGGAGCATAGGGGCTGTAGATTATCTACTGGCGCCCCTCCGGTCAGCTCTGACACACTGAACCACTATGGGTCTGATCCCTCTCCACGCGGTTCTGACTCTAAAACGGCATGTACTGCTTTCTAGAATGACGGGACCGCTAGTGCCATCAGCTGTGACTGTAGGTCACTCATGGTGCCTGTAATGCATGAATGAGATCTGTTGGGACGGGATCCTGTGTGGAATCGAATTTAGCGGCATATCGGACTACGAAGTCTCCTATTGTGGATGGCCGACTGTTGCCGTGAGGAATACTCTGTAATTCCGAGTAGACTCCAACTATGCTCCTTCGGCGTTTCTGCATGGATCCTTCCTGCGCAGGTCAATGCGTAAGATTATGGCCCGGCTTAAACCCTGGAAGGTGACTGCTTCGCTTAGCCAAAAAGTTGGGATGTCATGCATCCTGTCAGGTGGATGACCTTGTGTCAGCAGAGAATTATGGGAGTTCCTCAGCAACTATTAGGTAATTTCTATTCCTTCGCGGGACGTATCATATACGGAAGTTAGTATCATACTTCCCATATACACCAGTCTCTTAGCGTGGCTGTCTCTGACATCAATGGACTCTGTCTGTGGAGTTACTGTATGGGGTTAATCTCTGTGGACACTTATTCCATTTTTCAAGGTCCTTTCGTTTGGCGAAGGCCCTCTTCAACCAGTATGGCTGGGAGCCACTGTTAGTGAGTTTTCTGCTCATCACGGGTCTGGTTCAGTTTCGGCCTACGCCTTACACTGTGCAGTCCGAGAGACAAAGTGTTTAAATCAGACGGACCGGAAGTATGCTGCGAACCTCTTCTGCTATATTCCTCCTGCATTGTTGCTTGCAGGAGGCCGTGGAACAGTATACACCTATACTGCCTTCAATCATTAGTGCTAGTCTCTCCCTAATCCTGGTGTTTCCACAGCAGGACCAGCGAGACTCACGTACTTGTGTAATCTTGCCGTGACATCCGCTTTTCTTGTACCTGCTTAGAGTCATGCTATTGCTTTGATATCTTGTAAGCAGCCAACCCTAGTTACTACAAGGCGTCACCTTTTCCAAGGCTGGACTTCATTCAGAAGGTGGATGCTGTGGACATTGTCGTGGTTTCAGTGGGCTGAAACTGCGGTATGTTTGAGCCATGTGTCTCCATCTCCAATTCTCTGGCAGCTGTGGCTCCCACGCATTTGCCTGGAAGGCGGTAAGGCCATTGAACGACGGCCTGTCTGGATGGAAAAGGCTAAAGAACTTCTTGGCGCAGGTGCTTTCACCCTGCAGCTTCTACGACGACCAATGTCACGTGTGGGAGTTGTTGGAATGCACAGCTTCACGGTCATGCCGTGCTGCAGCTCTGCGGACTTGAGTCGGATGGCGGTGCCAGGATTCTGGTACACCACATTCTGACGGTAGTCAGCTGCCTGTGCGACTTTCTCAGGACAGTCGACCCAGGAAGATGTGCGCCTCACCTCGTGAGTCCTGGTGGGACACGATGGTTAAACGCAACGGAGCTTTTTGTTTTTGGCAGTCTAGAATCCATCTGCTTCCTTACTCAGGACGGGACTGTGAAGGCGGTGTTTACAGTCTGCACTTCTGTGAAGGTGGCCGCTCGCCTAGAAGTTCAGCACCGATGCCGCTGATGACACCACAGCTGGTTTCTGGATACTTTTTCATACAGAAGCAGTTACAGCTGAATTTGTTTTGCGCACTGAGGTCACGTGCAGCTTGACTTGGCATCCAGTCTCCCTTCCGAGCAAGAGGTTCTATCAGGCGGACTTGTCCACGGTCGTCTTGTCATCAGGAGAAGGTTCTTATCCACTTGTTGCATATTCCCTCACGGTGGTCTCTGGATCCACTTCAATGAAGGCTTCGGTTGCCCCCTTTATCGATGGTGGCTCATCGCAAGGGACGGCCGGTCACAAGTGGGTTCTGTCTGACTTCGGCAATTACCTTTCAAGTGGCATTCATCAGTTGCCCTAGCGCTCTGCTGGCCCTCCTGACAACACAGGTTGTGTCCTTGGATTTCCGAAGTGGGCTCCTCGCACTAACTCCGCTCTGCAGCAGTACAGGTTTACCAGGCCAAAGACAACATATCATCAGCCTGTTGCTACGGCACATATTACTCGGACAGCGGGTGCCTCGTTGGAAGCTCCTCGTTAGGAGCGCTCTCCCCGTGGTGCATGGGACCGTTACTGAGGTCCTTTTTATACTTCATCTTTGAGAATGCTGGATGTCTAGTCATCCCTCCATGCTGGTCGCAGTTTCACAGCTTATGGCGATTCTTTACACCTGCGGCTTCTTATATTTTCCCGCCCCCTTGGCCGCTTCTCTGGAATGTCCCAAGGTCTTGCTGTGTCCCCCAATGATACGGACGAGAAAACAGGGTTTTTGGTATAACTTACCGTAAAATCACTTTCTCATCACGTTCATTGGGGGACACAGCACCCACCCAGTCTGGTATAGGACTGTAACATAGACTCCTTTTGGTTGAAGCATCCTCGGTGCAGTCACACATGGTGTTGGAATACGTTACAGTTCGTGAGTATTGTTAGTTATTATCTATTACTGTTGTATCCTACTGGCCGCTCCTACTGCTTGCATACAAACTGAGCTAGCATGATGCTGCAGATAGGATATAGCTAGTGGGAGGAGTTAACACTTTTATGCTTAGTGTCGCCTCCTAGTGGCATTAGCTATACCCAAGGTCTTGCTGTGTCCCTCAATGAATGTGACGAGAAAGTGATTTTACGGTAAGTTAAACAAAAAATCCTGTTTTTATGCGTCTGAGTAATTCCAGAGAATCCACAAGGTGCTTTCCCACTCTAAAAAAAAAAAAAGTTGGAGTGTGCAGGTGGCCGGGAAAATAAATTGGAACGCGTTAAAGGTATTTAGAAAACTCAACCCTAATAATTTGGACAATATCCAAGTCTTTGTAATAGGCTGACCTTATTATTTCTGCTTGTCTTCTGCCATTAATCCTCAAATTTTTTTTCCCCTAAAAGTTGTGATGTGGGCTATAACATCACGGGCACCAAAAACCAATTACTGCAATTCTGACATTCTTACATATAAAATAAACCTTTTTTTATCATGCAGAAAATTCACTGTTTCAGCCTAAAAATGTGTTAATATATGTGAACAAAGCCGCTTCTACGAACATTGCAGTTTAACTACTTGGTGATCATTAATGTAAACAAGATTTTAGTGAAGTTTCTTATGGAAAGAGAAGGAAGATTTAGGAAAAAATGTAACCTTCAGCTTTTTTTTTTTTTCTACAGGCTATGTATTATAGAAATGTCAGATGTTTTTGCTAGTGAATCTAAGCAGATTTGTAACTGTTAGTTTGATCTTCCACCAGTACTATGCAGACCTTCCAGAAGAAGAGAGAGGCAAGAAGTTGGCAGCCTGCTCCAGGCACAGATTCCGTTATATCCCACCTAATACTCCAGAGAACTTTTGGGAAGTCGGCTTTCCATCTACCCAGACTTGCAAAGAAAGAGGTAAGAGATTTATTTTTGTCTTTCATCAAATATTAACCCTTATTGATACTTAAAGAGGTTGTCTCGCGAAAGCAAGTGGGGGTATACACTTCTGTATGGCCATATTAATGCACTTTGTAATATACATCGTGCATTAAATATGAGCCATACAGAAGTTATTCTCTTACCTTCCCTGCGCTGGCGTCCCTGTCTCCATGGCTCCGTCTAACTTCAGCGTCTAATCGCCCGATTAGACGCGCTTGCGCTGAAGGGTCTTCTGCCTTCGGCTCGGTCTGGCACGAGCGGCGTTCTGGCTCCGCCCCTTCTACGTGCCATCGCGTAGCTCCGCCCCATCACGTGTGCCGATTCCAGCCAATCAGGAGGCTGGAATCGGCACACGTGACGGGGCAGAGCTACGCGATGACGAGTAGAAGGGGGCGGAGCCAGAACGCCGCTGCTGCCGGACAGACCCAAAGGCAGAAGACCCTTCTGCACAAGCGCGTCTAATTGGGCGGTTAGACGGAGCCATGGAGACGGGGACGCCAGCGCAGGGAAGGTAAGTGAATAACTTCTGTATGGCTCATATTTAATGCACAATGTATATTACAAAGTGCATTAATATGGCCATACAGAAGTGTATACCCCCACTTGCTTTCGCGAGACAACCCCTTTAAGGGTTATTCCCATCTCAGTCAAACATGACTGAGATGGGAATACAACCTGTATACCAGAGTCCCTGTTAGCTGGGAGTGCAGAAAAGGTCAAACGGGTTGTTCTACACTGTTTCTATAACTCCCATAGAAGTAAATGGGAGTTATAGAAACACTGGAGCACAGCAAGCTACTCTGTTTCCATAACTGCCGAGCTGCAGAAACAATGCAACTTGTGCTATCGGTACACCCATGAAAGTTATGGAAACTGTAGAGCAGCCAGTTCGACTGTGTATGTACTGCCGACCACCAGTGGCTATGGAAATAGGACCCCCATTTTGGTAATAGATATGGGACCAAATTTATTCCAAGAATATCCAAAATGGTAATACCCCTTTACCATTTTAGTTTAGAACATTTACCACTAGCTTTAAAGATATTTATAATTTTTCACTCCCCTTATGTGTCATAATAGACGACGGGAGATGCTTTCCCCAGTGCTTCAGTAATGCAATTCTGCTTCCTGTCAAAAACTCAGTCAGGGAAGTAGCCTCTTTTTTGGGGAAGAACTTAATGTCCCATTCAATCCTTGTACGAGTAAAAGTATCAGCCTGACATTTCAAATCCAGTTATGCTCGTGGCATTAGCGCTGCTGCTCTATGTGAACTAGAATATGCACCTGAGAAAGTAAGACACACATGACTAGGGACTGACCATCGCTAATGCCAAATTAAGTTTGCATGTTTAGTTTACTTTGCAACAGCCCAATCTGATAATTTCAAGGGCTTTAAACGAATCCAATCTCGCTGTATAATAAAGGGTTTTGCAGCTTTCTTGTATAATGTGTTTCAATATTGCAGCCGTTCCAGGATTTTTGATTGCTTACAGCAAAATAATCATTGTTTACATTTAAAGGTTGACGTAGCCCTGATTTAGACCCGTTTTGTCACAATGTTTTAGTGCCGGTATGCAAAGTTTTTTTGTTTTTAAAAAAAAAATCTGTGAATATTTTAAAAATGGCAAGTATTAGAAAGCTGTATAACTTTTAGGCCCAATGTCCACAAGATCTGCAAATCAAGCCGCCATATGGAAACATGGGCGTCCACAAATGAAATAAAGCACGCAGATTTGATTTGCGGACTTTTTGGTCTGGAAAACCAATCGAAGCATGCTGCATTTCAGTGTGGCTCCCACACGGATGGCTTCCATTGAAGATGGAATACGTCTAATTCGCGGGAAAGCAGAACTGGAAATTGAAGACCTGGACAGGTAACGCAGTGTCCTCGACCGTGGGTGGCATCGGATTCAGCTCTGGGCTCCTGTATGCGGAATCTGATCCGCTTGTGGACATTGGGCCTTAGTTATATTATGATTAAACCTTATTTATATTACAGAGATCATTTTTTTTCAACAATGTGAGCATCTGTAGATCTTACAATGTCTTATATACAGCAGCAACATTTTAGAACAAGCAGTAGTTCTAGGGTACAGGCCGGCAAATGGAAAATGAAAAAGAAACAGCTCGTTTGTAATATGTTTGCAGGGATGGAGATTGATTGTGGGTGAATGCACACGGGCTGAAATTACGCAGCGAGATTTTCCGCAGAATTTCCACCCGTACCCATTGCCATGGGATTACATTAGTTTATGCAATCCTATGCAGACGGCTGCGATTTAACCGCCTGGAAACTCATGCAGTAAACAAATTGCGGCATGTCCTATTTCTGTGTGAGCCTTGCAGAGGCCTGCACAGAAACGTCATAGCTAACGCGCCGGATCTGCTTTGTGCATGTTCCGGCTGGGCGGCAGCTGGCGCAGAGCGGAGGAGGTGAGCTGCGGGTCACTGCTGGGGCACGGGTTGCATGCCGCTGCTAGAATTCTCGCAGCCAAATCTGGCTCAGCCGTCTGCTTGAGCCCTTATAGAAATGGCCTCTTCGTATCTGCGGGAAACTCATTTTAATACTTAAGCTGGCAATAAACATATATATTTTATAGTTAAAGGGGTTGTTTCGCTGCAAAATCAGATTTTTTTTTTCTTCCACTGTTGACCTGCAAAACAAAGAGGTTATAATAAACAGCATGACCTTTTTTAAGTTTGTTTCACTTACCTGCATCATACTTCACCTTGAAAATACCTCAGGGAGATTTATTCCAAGATGGCGCCGCAGTTCTCTACCCATGATGCACCGCGGTATCTTCTCTCCTCGGCGTGCGCGCTATCCAGGGCCTGCTTCTTATCCTCGCCGCGGCAGTCCAGGAAGTGATTCCCTTGTGCGGTCACGGCACAAATAATGTCTGCGCATACGTGGAAATGCTGAATCACAATCACAGCCCTAATGCGGCTACTGCGCATGCGCAAACTCTTTAAGGCTCGTTCACGGACCTAGAATATCTTCTGCGCATGCCCGACGAGTGGAGAAGCCGGTAGCGAGCAATTGTTGGATCCAAGGACAACGGAATCATCAACACAGGGGAGGCACCCCTGTAGGTAAGTATGTAACTTCTGTATGGCTAATTTACAATGCACAAAGTATATTACAAAGTGCATTAATATGGCCATACAGAAGTGATAACATTCATTTGTCACAACGGGACAGAGAAGTGGTTTGTCTATTGTACTGAAATCAATTGTGTTGCGACCCGATCTTGGGTTTTCCGTGTCTTTTTAATATTGACAACCTGTTTTTTTATGATAAACTGATTCAAGAGAACATAGCTTTCGGGCGCTTCATTGTATACCATGCACAGTGTGGTGTGTTTTGCAGTAACTGTGCCTGGTACTGCAGCTAAGTCCAGTTTACTTGAATGGGACTGAGGTGAAGTTATCTGTAATGCTTGGCACAGTCCATTCAAAGTGTATGCTACTGTACTTGGTAATCAATGAAGACGCTGCAGAACTTGACCATTGATCTTAAATCGATTGCCTATTCTAAGTTTAGGCCAACAATATTAAAGGCCCGTTAAACCCTTTAATGTGGACCGGCAATTTTGTCAAGGAGATAAATTAACGACTGTGATTTGGTTTCCTCCTAAAGGTTACATAAAAGAGCAGATGTCCCCTTGTCAGAGACCACGGAGAAGACAACCATACAATGCAATGTTTTCGCCAAAAGGCAAGGAACAGAAGACTTAATGTCCATTTTGCTTTCTTAGTCTGTGGCTGTACATTAAAAGACATTTTTGATGCTGGCGTGTTTTGCTGCTTCCAGTGCTGCAAAAACCACTATGTCCAGGTGATGCTTTAGGTCTACAGGAAAACCCGAAACCCATACAGTCACCGCAGATTGTGTTTTTTCTCACTTGTGCTGCATTTTTTTGCGTCCATAGCGTTTTTCAAAATTGCAGCATGTTTCTGGGTCTGGCTTTTTTTTTTGCATTTTAGCATAGATGGAGTTTTTTTTACCTCCTAAGGGGGGGGGGGAAATATCTAAAATTGCTGGCATTATCAAACAAAATACATGGAATTTTCTGTTTTTCATTTTTCCAACCTAAAACAAGCCAGAAAAAAACACGTTCTGAAGGAAAACTTGAGTGGGTTTTGTTTTGACTGTGTGCAGGCAGGCGATTAATGCTTGCATCTTAGTGCTTCATGTGTTTGTATGATCTTTAGACCTATATGCCTATGTAGCTGTAAAGCCTGGAAGCTGTGTATGCTGCCCTGCATTGAAGTCAGCTATCTTATGTCAGCCGATTTCCTGCTAAACCCACTTGTTTGGTGGTGAGAAGAATATACATTTTTATTGCATCATTTAAAAATCTGCAAAATATTTAATATGTATATTTTTACTTTTATAAATATGGATGTTTGTGTTTCAGCACCTTTTGATGAGTAGGGTGCTTTGTTTGCACTGGAAGAAATAAGGCATAGAGCTATACTACAACTGATCTGTAATAATAAAAAAAGGGATTTATATTGTGGGGTTTTGTTTTTTTTTCTTACCACTTTGGCATGTGAATGTTGAATGCCTCGTTAATGGGATGTTTCCTAATTAGAATCAGATTTTTTTCTATATTTTTACTGTATATGCTTTGTTTTATTTTTTTGTTGATCATAGGGGCAGCCGTCTTACTTGAGCTGCTACTCTGTTCTGTTCAGCAGTTTAGAGACATGTTTTACAAAAGCCACATGAACCATAGCGAACACTAATCTGGAGATGACTCATTGACTTCTCTCTGAGGCTGCATTAACACTGGTGAGTGCAATAGCTATCAGAAAAACTTAGATCGATATCGCACTCACCACCGAACATGCATGAAAATTGCATGTTTCAATAGTGAAAGTTAGAAATTGCATCGCAGTCTCATGAAACTCGCATGTATATGCAAGTGTGATGCAACTTATTTTTTAACTCTTACATAGGAGTAATGGGTGAGTTTTCTGAGGACTCGTAGAAAAATTGCATATGTAAATGTATCTATTACAAATAACTTGCATGGAAATACGACCCTTTTTGTGCGTCTTGCAACACTTAAAATTTGCGTAAGAATATTGTCTGTCAGTGTTTCTCAACTCCAGTCCTCAGGACCCCCCAACAGGTCATGTTTTCAGGATCTCCTATAGTAAGAACACCTGTGGCAATGTCTGAGGCGCTGACAATAATTACATCACCTGTGCAATACTGAGGAAATCCTGAAAACCTGACCTGTTGGGGGGTCCCGAGGACTGGAGTTGAGAAACACTGGTCTATGTGAATACAGCCTCAGTCTTTCTGAAGCTTAAAGAGTGATGGGAGTCAAAATTCTCCAAGGTCTGTGAAGACAAACTTATATTTATTGCAAGGAAGAGTACAGTGATACATATGTCTCCGTGTTGAAGCTGGTCTTCGGGGTCACTTCTGATGCACTGAAAATTTTCATACATCACATATGCAATACTAACCCCTTAATGCTATAGGACGTACTGTTACATCCTACATTGTTTGGATATGTATGAAGGGTGATCGCAGGGTGATCTCCCTCCATACAATGCAGGTGCCGGCAGTTTCTTACAGCTGACGCCCACCGGCAACTGCTTCAATAAGCCACACTGCTCATCTGAGCTGTTAACCCTTTAAATCCGCCGGCCATTTTTCAGGTGTCCTATATGGCCCCCGCGATGAAATTGCAGGGAGCTGTATGGGTGACATGACAGCTGGGGGCCTTCTGAACCGCCCCAGGGCTGTTATGGTACAATGCCTATCAAGTCATCCCCATGGGGTGGCTTGGTGGAATGCCTGCCCAATCGTAGTATGATGTAATGCTACAGCATTACATTATACTGCAGGTGCGATCAAAGCATCGCAAGTTGTTGTCGCCTCTGCAGACTAGGAAAAAAAATTAAAAATAAGATGTTACTTTTTTATTTAATAATTAGTAAAATGTTAAGTTTAAAAAAAAAAATAATAATAATTTTGCCACATATATAATAAAACAAAAATACATATTTGGTATCCCTAACAGTCTGATCTATCAAAGTAACTCGTTATTTACCCCTCACGAACATCGTCAGAAATAAAAAATGAACAGCAGAAGTGTGCTTTTTTTTTTTTTTTTTTGGTCACCCTGTCTCCAAGAAAAAAAAAAAGCGATCAAGATGATGTATGTTTTCCAAAATGGTACCAACACGAACTACAGGACATCCTGCAAAAAAACGAGCCCTCGCACAACTGTATTGACGAAAAAATAAAGTTATGGCAGTCAGAAGATGGCAGAAAATAACTTTTAAAAATTTAAATATCTTTGAAAAAGTAGTTCATCAAAACTATAGAAATTTGGTATTGTAGTAAACTTTGTTCTATGGGTCAGTACAATATCATGTCATTTGTACTGCAGTTTATGGACCGTAGAAACAAGATGCACCCCTAGATGGTTGAATTTCAGTTTTTGTTTTTTTTGTTTTTTTTTTACTCCATTTAGAATTTTTAAAAATTATTTTAGTAGATTATATGGTGCATTAAATAAAACCATTGAAAAATACATCTCGTCCCACAAAACACAAGCCCTCATACAGAAACGTCGATGGATAAATAAAAGCGTTACGATTTTTTAAAAGCGGTAGGAAGAACCGAAAATGGGAGGAAAAAAAGAGCTGAGTCCTTAAGGGGCTGAGAAAGTTCTGAAAACATGACCTGTAAAAGTGCTTGAGAACTGAGGTGAGAAACACTGGCCTTAATCCAGTCAAGAATATTCACAGACTTTGTCCTGCATTGTCTTGGCTGTGTGCTTACCGTATATACCGGCGTATAAGACGACTTTTGAACCCCGAAAAAAACGCTCTGAAGTCGGGGGTCGTCTTATACGCCGGTAATACCAAAAAAAAAGTGTAAAAAAAAAAATCATTACTCACCTCCCCCGGCGTTCTGTCGCGCTCCGGCAGGATGTCGCTCGCTCCTCGTCCCCGGCGCAACATTGCTTTCTGAATGCGGGGCTTGAAATCCCCGCCTCCAGAAAGCTAATACACACGCCGTCAGCCAGTTACAGCCATTCAATGACATCATTGAATGGCTGTGATTGGCTGAAGGCGCACGTGGCACGAAGGCGACAGAATGCCGGGGGAGGTGAGTAATGATTTTTTTTTTCTCCACTGTATTACCGGCGTATAAGGTGAAAGTTGGGGGGTCGTCTTATACGCCCCGTCGCCTTATACGCCGGTATATACGGTATGTTCATTGTCAACTTAAACATTCGCACCAGTCTGCTTTCTGAGAGTGGATTTTCATAAATCTCTTTGAGACTGCCCCTGACAATAGTGCGACAAAAACAAGTAAGTGGATTGTTTTTGGCAAAGCTTTATTGATTTACCCACGTTACAACAGATTTCTGGGCATGTCACAGTACGTTGGCTGATACAGCCTGCAGCTCTTCAACAGTGAGCTGCAGATAATGTTTGCAATGTTTTCCTTGAGTTCGTCCTTGGTATGCGGATTATTGGTGAACATTTTCTGCTTTAAATTTCCCCACAGAAAACAATTGTATGTAAACACGTCTGGGGAATGTGAGGGCCATAACCCTGTCCTCAGTCTGCTTTTCCATAAACAGTTCATAAACCTGTGCCAGTGAGGTGCAGGGGGTGTAGCATGTTGGGAAAAAATTTTTTATATATATATTTTTTTTTTCTAGTGTTGGTTGTGAAACTGTTCAAACATGTGCAAAGAATAGAGAGTCCAAAAAATGGCTGCTGGAGTGGCTCAACTTTTTCTTTTTTTTTCTAAAGTGCACATGCTGGGATTTAGTAAAAAGGTGTTTATTTGATTAAAAACTGCTATAAAGAAACACCTTTTTTCTAAATCCAAGCATGTGCATATTTAAAAAAAAAAATTTACTTTTTTTTTTTAGAAAAAAGTCGTGCCACCCCACGAGCCATTTCTTGGACTTCTATTCGCTGTTCCACTGGTCAGTCTGCTCAGGTTGTACAGTTACTGGCTTGGCAACACCTGAAATTTGATGCATATGTCCTTCCTTACCACATACAAAAACACCACTCATCTGAAATAAATGCCCCGCTATTCTCCGCTACCGGATCCTCATCGGAGTAGTTCCATCTCCATCTGCGTTCTAAAATAGAATGGGTCCAGAAGTCCTCTAGCAATCAGTCAGCGACCACATGTAGTAATTTACACACTTAGCTTGATCACGCTAAGCACACATTATTCTGCATAGCTTCTAGTTTAGAGATCTCAGCACTTGCTGACGTTTGTGGTACACCAACTGGCTGGGACAGTCTTCGAGAACTATTTGCAATTTGCTGCTGATTGTCACGGATGACTTCGCATGTCCGGACTGACGGAGGCCTTGGTTTCTTCATGTTTGCGACAGACCTGGTTTGGCGCCTTTTCTGAGCCAGGCTCTGAATACAACATTTAAGAGATGGCTTTGTACCTGGGTACTTGTCAGCAAAGGACTCTTGCATTTTCCTTAATTCGCTTCACACAGCCTTCCACAATAAATATTCACTGTTCCAGAAAGAACACCATGAAGCATGGAAGCTACTTAAAGGAAAATCTCTTTGTTACCTATAGCAATCACAACACATTTCTTATACTGCTGTGGGCAACAAAGCCAGATTTTCTTGTGGTGTGGCGCTGAGATCGGAGGCGGGCTACTCTTCCATGGCCCACCGATACTTTGTATCTTTATATCTGTCTCTCTCGACTAATCTTTTAGATTCTGCAAGTGAAAAACCTCTGCACAGCACAATGCCACCGCCATAGTTATACATGGTGTTTCAGTAGCCAAGTAATCTTTTGGTGGCTGGTTTCCTCCAGACATCACACTGTTACGAAAATTCAGATTGTAACTGCAGATTGCCCACCTTCAATGTATAGGGGTTGAATCCACCATGAATCTGCAGCAAAATCTACATGTAACTACATGCGGACTTTGCTTTAGATTCACCATGCATTTACATCAAAATCCACAGCAAAAACAGTCTGCCGTATTTGAGCAGACCCTTCCTATTCATATATGATCCCATGGAGAGACTTTACAGAGGAACCACATGCCCAATATATTGCTTTCTACCAGCAGAGTGACACTGCAAGAGGCTAATTTGCCTTAGCTGTGCATACATTGCATGATGCAGAAAATATACACCAACCGCCGCGTGGCCTTTACATTTAGAATGGTGGGAGATCTAAGACCTAATATTTTTCCTGCTTGCAATGCTTGAAGTCTGAAGCAGAGAAGAAGTGGCAGTATATGCTGTGAGGCTTCTTAGCTACACGAGATAAGTATGGATGATATTTATGTGATTGGATAAATAGCATCCTGTACTACTGGCACATCCTCTCTGCTGTGAACTCCTTCAACCATGTTTTTTACACATTGTTGATCTGAGATCTATACCACAAGTTATAGCCAGTACATTTGTCAAATGGATCACAAAAACAGTGTGAAAGGGGCCTAACTGGCTAAAACAGAATACATGCAATATTCAGTGCCCCATAGAACAATGACAGCCAGCAGCATTAGTATCCATGCTCCTGTACTCCATGCCTGCTAAAGAGTCTGACATTGATTTACAGGAATGCTGCCTTCCAATAGGTGGCGCTGTAGGGGTATTGTTCCATCTTCCCTATTACAGATTTCCCAGAGGAGCATGCATGGCCTTATACGTCTCCTCACTTTCTACATAGTATGTTAGGCTAAAAAAAGACAATGTCTATTTAGTTCAGCCTGTTTACACCCCCCTTGTTCATCCAGAGGAAAGTAAAAAACCCTCAATGAGGCAGCAGGCAATTTAGCCCATTTGGGGGGGAAAAATTCCTTCCCAACTCCATACATGCAGTCTGAATAATCCCTGGATCAACGTTTGAAGGTTCATACCAAGACCCGAATCAACAACCCCGCTGGTCACCTACTTTCTATATCCTGTAATATAGTGCTCTAGAAAGACGTCTAGTCCCCTCTTAAGGCCCATTTAGAGACAACAATTATCCCTCAAAATTCGCTCAGAAGCCGTCTTTTGAGCGATAATCATTGTGTCTAACTGCACTGACATCATGCAGTTTTCGTTAAGGAATCACTGATCTTTCAGCGTGCTGAAAGACAACGATCGGCCTTATCAGGAGTTTACAGCGGGATACAGCTGATGCGATTGTTTCAGCTGTATCCCGCTCCTTGAAGACAGGCTGAGTATGAAGAACATAGCGCTCCAGCGGCCCCACTTGTCTTCTGCATCCTCTGCTCGGAACGCAAGGTGATCAACGTTTGAGCGATCATCTTGCTGTATAATGCACACAATGATTATCGCTAAAAAGACATTTTTTGAGCGATAATCGCTGTCTCTAAATGGGCCTTGAAACTCTTCTCTCAATTTTGCCATCACCACATCCTCAGGCAGAGAGTTCCACAGTCTCACTGCCCTTACAGTAAAGAACCCCCTTTTATGTTGGTGATGAAACCTGCTTTCCTCTAATCGTAGCGGATGCCCTCTTGTTACCATCGCAGTCCTGGGTATAAACAGATCATGGGGGAGATCCTTGTATTGTCCCCTCATGTATTTATACATAGTTATTTGATCGCCCCTTAGCCGTCTTTTTTCTAGGGTAAATAATCCTAATTTTGATAGCCTCTCTGAATATTCCAGTCCCGTCATTTCATGTATTAGTTTAGTTGCTCGTCTTTGCACCCCCTCCAGCACTATAACATCTTTCCTGAGCACCGGTGTCCAGAACTGTACGCAGTATTCCATGTGGGGCCTGACAAGTGCCTTATATAGTGGGAGGATAATGTTCCCCATCCTTTGCCCCTATACCTCTTTTAATGCACCCCAAGACTTTATTTGCTTTTGCAGCAGCTGACTGGCATTGGTTACTCCAGTTTAGTCTACAGTCCACTAGTACCCCCATGTCCTTTTTCCATATCACTTTTCCCCAGCAGTACCCATTTAGTGTATATTGGTGACATCCGTTTCTCCTGCCCATGTGCATAACTTTACATTTATCGATGTTGAACGTCATTTGCCATTTTTCTACCCATGTCCTCAGCTTATCCAGGTCTATTTGCAGCCAGACATTGTCCTCCATTGCATTGATTATCTTGTATAATTGTGTATCGTCTGCAAATATTGATATTTTGCTGTGCAGCCCCTCTATCAGGTCATTGATAAATATATTGAACACAATGGGGCCTAGTACTGAGCCCTGTGGCACCCCGCTAGCGACGGTGGCCCAATCAGAGTTTGAATCATTTATTACCACCCTCTGCTTTCTATCGCCGAGCCAGTTCTTTACCCAGATACACATGTTTTTGCCCATACCGAGCACTAATTCAATAAAATGTATACGGTTGTTGTTCTTTATATTCATTATGCTACTTATGGTCCTACTAGCTGTTTTGGCAGTTCTAACTGTACTAGCCCCCTCCCCCCACTTAACCCCCATTCCCATCGCTTTGTCCCAGGTCACTGTCTACACTATCTTCCACCCTATTACTGTTTCCCTTCCCCCCCAGTCCCTAGTTTAAACACTCCTCTAACCTTCTAGCCCTCTTCTCACCCAGCACAGCTGCACCCTCCCCATTGAGATGCAGCACATCCCTACGGTAGAGTCTGTAGCCGACAGTAAAGTCATCCCAGTTCTCCAGGAACCTGAAACCCTCCTTCCTACACCAACTCTGGAGCCACTTGTTTTACCTGCCTAATCTCCTGCTACCTTTCTGCTGTGGCTCATCGTACAACTAGTATTTCTGAGAAAACTACCTTGGAGGTCCTCACCCTGAGCTTGGATCCTAGGTCCCTGAAATCGTTTTTGAGGGTCCTCCATTGACCTCTAACTTTGTCATTGGTGCCAACGTGTACCATGACTACTATCCTCACCAGCCCCACTTAGTAATCTGTCAACCCGATCCACGGTATGTCATACTTGAGCATCAGGAAGACAACACACCGATGATCCCGGGCTTTGTGGCAGATTGCCCTGTCTGTCCCCCTTATAATTGGGTCCCCCACCACTATGGCCTGTCTAGCCTGCCCTGCTTTCCCCTTTTTTACTGGAGTAGTTATCTCCCTGACGTTCTGAGGGCATGTCGTGCTGCAGCGGTGCTGGCTCTGTAATGGCATCCCCCTCATCTGCCAACTTTACAATCTTGTTGGGGTGTGCCAGTTCGGGACTAGCCTCCCTTGTTTTCTTCTCTCTACGGCCGCCTGCACACGGCCGGAAATTCCGCGGCAGGATTTCCTGCAGAAATTTCACCCGTGCCCACCTGCATAGGATTGTATTAGATAACACAATCCTAGGCAGATGGCCGTGATTTGTCCACGTGAAAACACACGTGGAAAACAAATCACGGCATGTTCTATTTCTGTGCGTGTCTCGCAGAGGCCCGCACAGAAATGTCAGTAGTGACGGGCCGTCTCCTCTCTGCGCATTGGCTGGCTGGCAGCCGGTGCATAGCAGAGAATGAAGACGCTGGGAGCAGGTGAGCTGCAGGCCTCTGCAGGGGCACGGGACCGCATTCCGCTGCGGGAATTCTCGCAGCGGGATCCGACCCGGCTGTCTGCAGGCGGCCTACGCCTTCTGTCATCCAGTAAGCTGCCTGCTCATCATGGATTCTCTAACTACCATCCACCCCAGAGAGTGCATGTTCAGTGAGCAGCAAACTCCTTTTCATATTGCCAATGTATCTCAGTGTTGCCAGTCGCTCATTTAGATCCAGGATCTGGGCTTCCAAATGTGCGATGTACTCTCGCCACAACAGTGTGCACCCTCAATCGGCTGTTCAAAGACTGAATACACTGCACAAGATGCACACCGGACGGCATTGTCAAGCGTGGAGCACATTCTAGTGGGGATTTACAAATTATCTTAAAATGGGAAAAAAACCAAAACAACTAGAACACATTTCTCACGTGCCTCTGCCGGTTCGTGCCTTAAATTTTTTTCTAGGTGCTCTCCTTAAGGAGAAAGGATACCAAGTCTATAGGCCTTTCGCTAGCCAAGCCAGAAACCTACTGCACACTGATGAGGGGCAAAAACCCCAAAACAGCTGTCTGTGTATGGTATCCTGGCTTGGTTTTCAATTCCCAGTCATTGTTGTAAGGCTTTTCTCAAGAGTCTTGAGACCTTGACGTGTAGAAGTGCTGCCTTCCAATAGGTTGCGCTGCAGAGGTATTGTTCCATCTTCCTTCTGACCAGAAACCTGCATGTAAGAAGCCACCAGAGGGCTCTTATGACCTGCAATGACAGCTGGTGTATGGTCAGGGCAGAGAAGAAAGCTGCTATCAAATGATAGGTCTCCCATCGCAGTATCAGGATGTACTTGTCTGTGAGAGACCTGCCCTTCTGTAGTTGTGTGCCAAACAGAATGGCTATCTTTTCTCCTAGACAGTATGTGGCACTGTGGAGGTATTATTCCATCTCCCTTATTTGCAAACAGAATGGCATCACATGCCTCGGATTGTGGATCTCTGGTTTATATATAGGGAAAAGCATATTGTTGGTTGCAATAATGAATATGTCCAGCAGATGGAGACAAATATCTACCAAAATATAAATGTGTTCCTTTAGTGTTTGCCTGCAAGGTCATGAAGTCTGCACTGTGTTCACTTGAGTACAGTTTGTCAAAATATCCTTGGCAAGGTAACATTTTCCGAGGCATGTACCAAGGTAAAATCCGTCAATTAAAACCATCTGGATGTTTGGAACTGTTGGATCTTATAAGATGTTTTGGGTAGGGCAGAAGTTCTTTTTAATTACACAAGACATTTTTTTCCTAGTATTTCAAGATGCACTAAAATGCAGATGTAGAAGAGTTGACCACAATAAGTGTTTGTTTTGGGCACCACAACACTTAATATAGCTTACACTGACGTATGATGGCATTTGATGAACTCTGCTCTAATAAATCAGGATGGTTGTAATTTTGCATCTGTGTAAGGTCATTCTCACACACATCTGTGTAAGGTCATTCTCACACAGACACTTGTGAAAACGCTGCGTATTTTTAATGCAGTATCTACTGTGTTGACATACGTATTTGACAGCATTGGACTGCGTTTTCAGCACAGGTATAAATGCAGCCAAGCAAGCTGACAATGCCAGAACTGAAAAAATACGGCAACCACATGCTACCGTGTTTTCAGCAGCGCTGAAAACGCAACCCATTCATTTCAATGGGCAAAGCATCCTGTTTTAAACCGCAGAAACACATAAAAATAGAACAGACAGTGCTTGAAAAACGCAGCGCCTTAAAGGGGTTGTCCCGCGCCGAAACGGTTTTTTTTTTTTCCAATAGCCCCCCCCCCCCCGTTCAGCGCGAGACAAAGCCGATGCAGGCATAAAAAAAACAAACCGTCCGGTACTTACCTGAATCCCCGCGCTCCGGTGACTTCTGACTTACCTTGTGAAGATGGCCGCCGGGATCTTCACCCTCGGTGGACCGCAAGGCTTCTGTGCGGTCCATTGCCGATTCCAGCCTCCTGATTGGCACACATGACGGGGCGGAGCTACGAGGAGCCGCTCTCTGGCACAAGCGGCCCCATTCAGAAGACAGAAGACAGGACTGCGCAAGCGCGTCTAATCGGGGATTAGACGCTGAAGATTAGACGGCACCATGGAGACGGGGACGCCAGCAACGGAACAGGTAAGTGAATAACTTCTGTATGGCTCATAATTAATGCAGGATGTACATTACAAAGTGCATTAATATGGCCATACAGAAGTGTATACCCCAACTTGCTTTCGCGGGACAACCCCTTTAAGAGAATTTTGGGGATTGCCGCTTCTTCATGACTACTTCTGGAAAACTACCTTGCTAAACTTGCTGTGCACCACCTGGTAATACACAGAACTGCAGTCCATGCTATATTGTGTCTATAGGAGCCGTGCCATCTACCTTCTGGAATTTTGATTTTTTCTTTCAGTACATTGGCATCACTAATCCCCTATTTTTTTAGCGCCCTGTACTTGAGTCCTTAGTTTATATCTAACCAAGGCCATGTCTAGCTTGTTCTATAGTCATGTGCATTACCCCTGGGTGCTCCAGTTTCTTCACGTTCTCTAAAAGCAAGCTTATACTAAACGGTTTGGAAACTTTTGAAACCAATTTTTGGTTTCAAAGGCTTTTATTTGTATAATTAATCACATTGAAAAGTTTCGCAGGAGGATCTTCAGACATAAGAATCTTAGTAATGTAAGCATTTGTCGAACAAGGAATTAAACAAATAAACATGGGTCGAGGGGTGCTGTCACTCTTTAAGGAGAGCACCCAAAAAGTGCATGGAGACACCTAGGGGGTGAGTGGGTTGGGGATGGCATTGGCTCTCCCCAAGGAGAGCACCCAGAAGGGGTGTGAGGAGAGTTATAAGGCCATGCACACTCCTGTGGGTAAATTATAAGAAACCATATTATATATATGTAAAATATTAAAATAAATCTTATTTGTATAGTGCCAACTTATTCTCCAGCGCTTTCAAGTGATTTATTTACCCCCCACCAAGCTGGGTGCTCATTTTACCGACCTCGGAAGAATGAGTCAACCTTAAGCCGGCTACCTGAACCAAGCGGGGATTGAACTCACAACCTTATAATTGCACAAATAAACATGTAACAAAACAAACAGGTTTCCACTCATTATTGTATCTGCAGTGAAATAATTTTTATTTACATTTTAGATGTTACTGATCTCACCGTTTGGTGTGTCTCAGGGAAATTTCTCCTATAAAGTCAGTAGTCGCTGCATATTCTGGATATTTGGATAGTCAGACCATGGTTGCCAAGTCTTGAGGAAACCCTCCATACCGTCATCTCTCATAGCGGACAGTTTTTCGGAGATCATCATTTTGGAGATTCTAGCTATGGTGGGGTTCAGATGGTTTCAACCATTGGGATGCGATGTAGATCCTGGCCACCATACAAATAAACTGAAAGAGTTTGTGTTGTTGGTTATTATATCCGGTCGGCTTATCTGCCAGCAGGCAAACCGAGGGGGTGAGGGAAAATCTCTTGCCCAAAACTCTTGAAACCAGGTTGGCTACTTGTCTCCACAGGGATCCACCAGGTATGTAAAACAGAGCCCAGTGCAATTAGAGGAAGTAGTAGGGGAGAACTTGTGTATAGTTGTGGGGACATAGTGAACCCTATGTAATATCTTGTGGGCGGTTTCGGATAGGGTCACCTGATGGCTGCCTTTGGCAACAAATGCACAGCAGTTATTATATAGGAGAGAAATCGTCCCCAGCTGGAGGGGTGACCAGACGCACAGCCTCTCACTCGACATACTGGATATTTGAAAGTGTGATTTGGGGAAATATAGATTGCAAGAAGCTGTATATCTGGAGTGTCTCCAGCCACAGGTTATCTGGTACTGACTATTTTTCTTTGATTTGTTGTATAGTCATAAGTCTATTTAATGTGATAAAATGCCATAATGTAGTCAGTAGAGATGAGCGAGCATACTCGCTAAGGCTAACTACTCGAGCGAGTAGTGCCTTAGCCGAGTATCCTCCCGCTCGTCTCTAAAGATTCAGGGGGCTGGGGGAGAGCGGGGAGGAACGGAGGGGAGATCTCTCTCCCCCCCCCCCCGCTCACCGCCGCAACTCACCTGTCACCCGCGCCGGCAGCCGAATCTTTACAGACGAGCGGGAGGATACTCGGCTAAGGCACTACTCACTCGAGTAGTTAGCCTTAGCCAGTATACTCGCTCATCTCTAGTAGTCAGTCCTCTAGTGCGCCACCAAGTACAACTGTCTGTTAGCTTGCTAGAGGGGGAAGGCTTGGTTGGGAATAATGGGAAATAGTGGCGGGTAGTCTGAGATTAAGGAGTGCTTAATTCTATTTAATTTCGATATTTTAAGGAGGTAACAAGTGTTGTATAGTAGAAGAGTTAGCTTTTTTTGTCCCAGAAGATAGCCCTCAGGTCCACTGGAGATACCAGGGAGGTTCAAGCCCCACCCGAAGGTGGGCTCTTGGGCCTCCAAAAATGGGGAGGGGGATCTGGGCCATCTGTGCTGCTGAGTAGCACTTTTGTAGGTGTGGATAGCCCCCCTATTAGGCCGCCTGCACACGGGCGGAAATCCTGCGGCGGGATTTCCGCCACTGAAAGCCTGCATAGGAGTGTATTACAATACGCACTCCTATGCAGACGGCTGCGGTTTGGCCGCGCGAAATATCGCGCGGCAAACAAACCGCGGCATGTCCTATTTCTGTGCAGGGCTCGCAGAGCCTCGCACAGAAACATCACTCACCCAGCCGCCAGCTCCAGTGTGCGCATGCGCCGGCAGCTGGCACATGAAAGAGCCGGGGCCGCCGGGCGCGGGTGAGTACGCGCTCCTCCTTGCAGGTGCTCGGATCGGGTCCCGCGGCGAGAATTCTCATCGCCGGATCCGACCCGCCCGTCTGCAGGCGGCCTTATTCCGTGATAAAACATTATTTGTTGTTTAATCCGGGGTCTCTTCTTGCTCCAGATAAACTGTGAGATGGCCTGATGCATAGCCCTCATGTCTGGTAGGGGGATGCTAATTGTGAGGTGCCTAAACAGATACAGGAGTTGTGGTAGAAAATTCATTTTAATTGAGTTTATGCGCCCTACCCAGGAGAGGGAGCGTTGATTCCATTTTTTCATTTCTAGTTTGAGGGTACTGAACAGATGTGCAATTCCATTTATATAAGGAGTTCAGGGAGGGGGTAATTTTAATACTTAGGTAAAGGCCCAATTACACTGGACGAGTGCCGGACAAGCGATGCCCGACACTCGTCCCTGTGTCTCCATGCTCCTGCACAGGAACTAGCAGAGTCGGCTTGCACATGAAGCAGCCAGTAGGGGGGCGGGGCAGTGCAGGAGATTTCTCTCCTCTCGCTCCCCCGCCCCTCTCCATTGAGATACACAGTGGCGGTTCACTATGGAACAGTGGCTGTTTAAACTGAACGATGAGCCTCATCGCTCATCTTTTATGCTGCATAAAAGCTCATCTGGATGTGAATAGGTGTAACCTTTCTGCGTGCCATGTAGCTCTCTCCAGACATCCGCTAGTGCCAAGTTCTTCATTGTAGTGTTCAGGGAAGCTCTTTGAGAGGCGCTGAGTTTGTCTGGCCCAGGGGAGGAGCGTCTTGGGCAGGTGAAAGTGTCATATTGAAATCTCCCATCAAGTATATATCGGAGTTGTGGGAAACCTTTATTTTACTTGCGAGAAGTTTAAAGTGGTGGTTAACTGAGGCGTATGAATTAATAAGTATGATCTTTTGGTCATATAGGGAGCCATATAGAAATATGAATCTGTCATGTTGATCTATTTCTGTATTGTTGATAGAGAGAGGAAGGAAAGTATGTAGGAGTATGGAGACTCCCCAATGTTGGGGGGGGGGGGGCAACTGATGAAAAAACTCTAGAGTACTGGGAGTGGAGGTATCTTGGGCCGGAAGTGAAACCAATTTTTATTTCTATATACACAAAGCTTCTTTTTTATCAAGACTTTGTATAGTTTCTCCAATTTGTATTTAATTTATCACATTGAGCCCTATTGGTGAAAGGGACTAATGTGTGTTCTGTATACAGCTTTGTGGGATACACTGGCTTTATAAATACTGAGTAGTAAATTATAACCTATAAATATCACAAAATATGTCACTGCTTATTAGCAGCATATCTACAGTTCCATTGAATGGGTCCTTGAAGCATTCCACCAAATATTTACACTTGTGCTTCCAAACATTCTGAGTACATTGGCCATCTGTTGGAATTCAAGGCCGATGCTGACAGCGTGGGAGTGCAGCTACTGGAAGTTACATAACTACTTCAACTGTTTAGAAGTGTAGTAATAGAGAAGAGACTGAATGTGTTATGTAATTGTGGAGAACTTCATTTCTTTGTAGGCAAACATCAAACGTCTGCTTTGGTCCAGAGCTCTATACAATTCATATATCGGTGTCTTATGAGTTATACGTTCACATATGATGGCTGTGAAATCTATCAAACGCCTGTGACAATTTTAAGACTGCGAAAAGCAAGAAAGTGAAACTATACTGCAATACCAAATACAAGTCATGAAGGGAAGACAGGAAAAAGCTAAGGAAAATTGTGAGCTGCTCGAGAAAGGGGGATACTTTGAAACACGTTGTATGCTTTCAATTGATGTCTTGCCTGGTGACTTGCCAATAAACCGTTTTGGATTGTTAAACATGCAGTGACGGTGTGGCTATGAAATAGTGGAAGACTATATCCTGTATGTCTTGGATAGGGGATTATGTGAATTTGTCAGGGCCTAAGTAAGTTTAAACAAACTTATTATTTATCACATTGATTTAGGTTGCCAAACTGAGCTCTGGCTCTTGTTTCCGGTCTTTCCTTGATGATTGTACTGGGAACTGACGGTTTGTACGTATTGGCCTTCGTTTCCTCTGGTGGATGTCTAAGGGTGGACAGAGACATATGAGATCCTAGTTTACTGATACGAAAAATGTGTTACTTTAATGTAATGGCACTGTTATGTGTGCTGCTGGGATCTTTAGTTCTAAGCTTCCTAGCAGCACAGCTCCACAGGTGGTTGAGGGTTAATTGAGCTGGCTGGGTGTGGCATTCTCCAGCAGCCAATCCCCATTTAGCCTGCAGCACATATAAACCCAGCTCCTTCAGTCTAAAGCTGGTCTTGTACTGTTTGGATGTATCTGTTATGTTCCCACTTAGATCTGTGTTTGCATGTTGGTCTGTTTGTGTCTCTCTGCTTCCCTAAAGACGGTTTGGAGTAAGGACACATAGACTTGCTGTGAGTTTCATCTGTGCACATGTGAGTTCTGGGTGGAGTCGGTTTGGTTGCATTATATGTTGTAGTCTGCTGTAAGCCTGTGCCTGTAAGCAGGTATCCTGTTGTCTGTCCTGTACAGCTTGTTGTGTGATCTGGGCTCTGTCCTGTTCCTGGTGCACCTTGCTGTGTGATCTGGGCTCTGTCCTGTTCCTGGTGCACCTTGCTGTGTGATCTGGGCTCTGTCCTGTTCCTGGTGCACCTTGCTGTGTGATCTGGGCTCTGTCCTGTTCCTGGTGCACCTTGCTGTGTGATCTAGGCTCTGTCCTGTTCCTGGTGCACCTTGCTGTGTGATCTAGGCTCTGTCCTGTTCCTGGTGCACCTTGCTGTGTGATCTGGGCTCTGTCCTGTTCCTGGTGCACCTTGCTGTGTGATCTGGGCTCTGTCCTGTTCGTGGTGCACCTTGCTGTGTGATCTGGGCTCTGTCCTGTTCCTGGTGCACCTTGCTGTGTGATCTGGGCTCTGTCCTGTTACTGGTGCACCTTGCTGTGTGATCTGGGCTCTGTCCTGTTACTGGTGCACCTTGCTGTGTGATCTGGGCTCTGTCCTGTTCCTGGTGCACCTTGCTGTGTGATCTGGGCTCTGTCCTGTTCCTGGTGCACCTTGCTGTGTGATCTGGGCTCTGTCCTGTTCCTGGTGGACCTTGCTGTGTGATCTGGGCTCTGTCCTGTTCCTGGTGGACCTTGCTGTGTGATCTGGGCTCTGTCCTGTTCCTGGTGGACCTTGCTGTGTGATCTGGGCTCTGTCCTGTTCCTGGTGCACCTTGCTGTGTGATCTGGGCTCTGTCCTGTTCCTGGTGCACCTTGCTGTGTGATCTGGGCTCTGTCCTGTTCCTGGTGCACCTTGCTGTGTGATCTGGGCTCTGTCCTGTTCCTGGTGCACCTTGCTGTGTGATCTGGGCTCTGTCCTGTTCCTGGTGCACCTTGCTGTGTGATCTGGGCTCTGTCCTGTTCCTGGTGCACCTTGCTGTGTGATCTGGGCTCTGTCCTGTTCCTGGTGCACCTTGCTGTGTGATCTGGGCTCTGTCCTGTTCCTGGTGCACCTTGCTGTGTGATCTGGGCTCTGTCCTGTTCCTGGTGCACCTTGCTGTGTGATCTGGGCTCTGTCCTGTTCCTGGTGCACCTTGCTGTGTGATCTGGGCTCTGTCCTGTTCCTGGTGCACCTTGCTGTGTGATCTGGGCTCTGTCCTGTTCCTGGTGCAACTTGCTGTGTGATCTGGGCTCTGTCCTGTTCCTGGTGCAACTTGCTGTGTGATCTGGGCTCTGTCCTGTTCCTGGTGCAACTTGCTGTGTGATCTGGGCTCTGTCCTGTTCCTGGTGCAACTTGCTGTGTGATCTGTACTCTGTCCTGTTCCTGGTGCAACTTGCTGTGTGATCTGTACTCTGTCCTGTTCCTGATGCAACTTGCGGTGTGATCTGTGTCCGGTGCTGCTGGACTCCTGGTTAGTGTAGGGACTAGCGGTATAACCAGGAGCCGTGAAGTTGGCCCACTAGCTTCCACGTTTTGTGCAAAATGTCAACTAATACATGGTATTTACATTCAGCTTATTATCTGTTAGTAGTGGTTGCATTTTGGCTGCTGTATGCTGTGTTTTCTGGCTCTGTGTATCCTCTTCTGTCCTTGTCATGTGGCATGTTTGTATATCTTGTTCTGGTGCATGATTGCTAGGTTCAGCTAGGGCCCAGATCCGAAGACCGCTGGGCCGCTTTTATTGGGACGATGTCCCCGCTTAGGTAGGGCCATGCCATCCTCCCTGTAGCACAGGGTCAGTTTCCCAGTTTCCTGAAACCCATGTGTACCCGTGTGCGTGCATGTCCACTCTTTAGTCACGATTGTGTGGGTCCCTGTGCTTAGTTTGCCCACACGATCGTAACAGGCACAGCCTAATTAGGGGTTTTGTCTATGCACTAGGTGACTTTTTTTTTATTGCATCCATTTATATTTGGATTTCTCTTTATTTTTAAGTACAGATCACGGACAGGAGTGGTGTTCTTTCTTGAAAGATATAAAAAGCAGACCCTTTCAAATCTCAGATAACCCCTTTAAGACATGTTCGAATTTTGGTAAAATGAACTAGTAGCATGTGATCTGGACATAACTTGTCAGTCACAATTACAAGACCTACAGATGCACTCAATAATCCCTCCCCCCCCCCCCCAATGCAAATGAGGTTTACTTGTCACATGTACCAACTTTCAGCTGTTGGCAAAGAGAAAAACTTAAAAATTTAAGAACAATTTAAATAGCTCAATTCAACTAATATAACAGTAGTTTCTCACAATTCAACACAAAATGCCACTTCTAATAATGACCACCGCAGTATCAGGACTCTTTCACATGAGCATAGTGTATTCGCCAATCCTGGATTGCCGTTGGACAGGGGAAGACAGTTTAGCTCTGGTAAAATGCCTCCCCCTTTGCCTCACCTCGCCAGCTCTCGGCAAGCGAAGGGGGCTGGATGGGGCAGGAGCTAATGTGCTAAGCTCCCTCCCCCTCTCTGCCACTTGTTGGCTGCCAGCAATGGAAGGGAGCGGGAAGGGGCGGGATCTTAGCAACACACTCCCGCCCCGTCCATTGCAAACAGCCGTCAAGAAGCAGAGAGGAGGAAGGAAGGGGGTGGTAGTTAAGCAGACACGCTGCTAAACTACCTTCCACCTCCCTTCTCCTGCAGCTACCATAGGCTCCTATAGGAGTATATGGGAGCCGCTGCCGTATTCCAGCTAGGAAGATAGTTCCTGAACAATCTTTCCTGGCCAGCATAAAAGTGCCCAGCCAAAATGCGCACCGCATGCGCTATCTTGGCCGGCCGGGCGCTTTCACGCCACGGGAATACGCCCATCTGAACTGATGCATTGTAAACCAATGCATCAGATGGGCAGCGTATATCAGCCAAGCGTGAAAGCATGGCCGATATACGCTCGTGTGAATGAAGCCTTAGAATTATTTAACCCACTGAATACAATTGCTTATAAGAGCACACATCAGGTGTAACTAATTAAGGATTTCATTAGTTGCAGCAGATATACTTGAGATAAAACACATCATATACCTGGAAGGACTAGAGCTTTGTTGTCTGTGGTGTTTAACTGTTAGAAATATGGTTAAGTCAAGAGAGTGATCGAAAAAGTTAAGAGATCACTGCGTTGTACAAACAAGGAAACGGATACAAAAATAGCAAACACACAAGGGTCCTAGAGATACAATTGGAGGCATAGTTTCAAGTTCAAAGTTAAAGAAACACAGACTACACTACCTGGACGTGACATAAAAGAAGAAGCCATTACCAGCTGCCAAACAATTTCCCAAGGAGCAGGTGGTCAAAACGTCTTGCGTGACTTCAAAAGACCTGCAGCAAGATTTGGTGGAACTGAGGTTTTTGTTTGCATATTAAGGTATATACTAAACGCTGAAGGTCTTCATGCCCAAACTCCAAGGCGTACAGCTCTGAAGGCACAAGAACAGTTGGCTCCAATATGATCAAAATCATATAAATAAGTCACAGAAGTTTTGAGATTCTGTTCTGTGCAGCAATGAAACAAAACTGGAGCTTTTCAGGGCTATAGACCAGCGATCTGTCAGGAGGAGGAAGAATAAAGCATTTGCCGAAAAGAACACCCAGGCTACAGTGAAGCTATGGCGACAGTCTGGAGCTGCTTTTCACTGGAAACCTGCAGTGTTTGGAGGGGAGGATGGATTCAATTAAAGGGGTTGTCCCGCGCCGAAACGGGTTTTTTTTTTTTTCAACCCCCCCCCCGTTCGGCGCGAGACAACCCCGATGCAGGGAGGTAAAGAAAGCTCACCGGAGCGCTTACCTTAATCCCCGCGCTCCGGTGACTTCTCTACTCACCGCTGAAGATGGCCTCTTCCTCCGTGGACCGCAGCTCTTCTGTGCGGTCCACTGCCGATTCCAGCCTCCTGATTGGCTGGAATCGGCACGTGACGGGGCGGAGCTACACGGAGCTACACGGAGCCCCATAGAAGACTGCAGAAGACCCGGACTGCGCAAGCGCGGCTAATTTGGCCATCGGAGGCCAAAAATTAGTCGGCTCCATGGAGACGAGGACGCCAGCAACGGAGCAGGTAAGTAAAAAACTTTTTATAACTTCTGTATGGCTCATAATTAATGCACAATGTACATTACAAAGTGCATTATTATGGCCATACAGAAGTGTATAGACCCACTTGCTGCCTCGGGACATCTCCTTTAAGTATCAGGAGAAAGAAAAAACATACCACCTGTGAGGAAGCTAAAGTATCATTGGATCTTCCAACAGAACAATGATTCCAAATATACCTCGAAGTCCCACCAAGGCTAAGTTTCAAAAGTAGGTCTTGGGAGATTCTAGAGTGGCTGTCATAGTTGCTTGACTTAAACCTCATAGAAAATCTTTGGTGGGATTTGAAAAAAGCGGTTGCAGCATGCAAACCCAAGAACGGAGACAGCACAGTGTTTAGCAATGTTGCCGTGTAGTGCTGGGGTCAAATTACACCAAGGACAACATCTGCATGGGGTTTGTATGTTCTACCTGTGTTTGCATGGGTTTCCTCCGGGTATTCTGGTTTTCCCTCACTCTCCAAAAATGGTGAACTTAGACTGTGAGCATCAATGGGGATATCAAGTGATGTACAGTGCTGCTCTAAAAAATGTGTAAAATAAATGGGCTAAGATTCCTCACGAACACTGTCAAAAGCTGACTATGCATATCTGCCCCAGCACTCAAGATGCTTGCTTTGAAGGGGTTGAAGAATAATGAGTTTGCTAAAGCCATTAAAAACATGGGGGGGGGGGGGGGAAATCACATTATATTGGTTGTGTTGAGCTATGTAAATTATTAGATTTTTTGCAAAAGCTAAAGACATAACTCATAGAAAAGCAAGCCAAATATGCATCACCTAATACTGCTGGGAAGGCTCAATCACCATATCCCGTAGTAGCATGCAGAAAGCCAGATTGCAATATGAGGGAGCTAAATGTTCAGTGCAGACTAATGTGCAGCCACTCACCTCAACTCAAGATTGAGGGAGAGGTAACTGCAGACAAAATAGTCCGCACATATAAACTGATACCAAGGATGCCAGCCATAGATAAGTTCACCACACCATACAGGAATACAACCCATACTGGCAAAGCAGTGGATTTCCCTGTATCACCACAGTGTGTCACACTGGCAGGGCATCTTAGGCTCCCCCAATCTTTAGCACACTGCATTCAAAAAACACTGTTAGTTTGCATTTTGGCCAAAACACGTAAGCTGATGGGCCACGGCAAGACAACCACGTGTACATCCGAACCTACACTATCTCACTAATAGCTAAATAAAAATCACAGAGAGGAGAGGAAAAAACGTACAAAGACATAACTCACAGAAAAAAAAGCAAATATGCATCAGCTGATACTGCGGGGCAGACCCAATCACCATATACGCTAGTAGCATGCAGAAAGCCAGATTGCAATATGGGGGAGCTAAATGTTCAGTGCAGATTAATGTACAGCCACTCAACTCAGCCCAAGATTAGGGGAGAGATGACTGCAGACAACATAGTCTGCACACAGGAACTGATACAAAGGATGGCAGCCATAGATAACTGATAAATGCGGGTGGTAGTTTGCATTTTGGCCAAAACACGTAAGCTGACGGGCCGCAGCGAGGCCACCACGCATACGTCAGAACCTATGCTAGCTCACTAATAGCTAAATAAAATCCCTTAGTGGTGCATTCTGGTTATACAGGGCAATCCACTGCTTTGCCAGTGGGGGTTGTATTCCTGTATGGTGGGGTGCACTTATCTATGGCTTCAAACACTACTTCTTTTTAAGAAGGAATAGGAGTATTCATAGAAAGGACAGTTCTTCCCAGCGTATGAAAGGGGAAAAGAAATTTCACCACCCAACAAATGTTGAATGAATTAATTTCATACATTTTAATTCACTATTCAGTGTCCAGTAGACCTTACTGTGATGCACTTCAGTCCAATAGGGATCTTTTTCAAGCGGACTATAAGGCTAACTTCACACAGGCGAGGGCAATATCGGGCCGTGTATTACAGCCTGATATTGCCCTCGCCATCCATGTGAAATCCCCGAGGACGTGAGGCGTTTTCATGTGAAAACAGCCTCCCATCACTTCGGGGATACAGGGAACCTCCACCATGGTTAACAGCTGTGGCAGAGGTTCGCAGAGTTTCTCCCACTGTTTTCAGTGGAAATGCAACAATCAACAGAGGCAGCACTCCAGAGATGGAGTGGGGTGAGAAATGGCTTATAATTTGAGGTGCCTTTAGAAAAGACTTGAGAAAGGCTTCCCTATAAGCCGAAACGCGTTGCTCCTACATCAATAAAATTAACCTATGACGTACGGACTTGATGATTGGTATATTCACCGAACGGTAGTCCCTATTGTTATTTGACTGCCTCTCTGGATTAGGGGTGCTCCCATTGGAGGCACCCCTGTGGAGTAAGTATTTCATTTTACTTGTACTTAGTAGACTACCTGGAGCGCTGGGGCTTTTCTGTATGGTTTTGACCTATTACCTTCTATTGTTTTCAGTGGGAAACCTCGAATCGCATCTTGTGCACTTTATGCATAGTGCGATGCTGCCGCCGGCCCCATTGTAAACAGTGGGCGGTGCAATGCGAGAGCACGCACAAGATAGGACATTTGCAATTTGATTCCCGCATCGTGGTGCCTTGGGGGGGGGGGGGGGGATAAAAATTGCTCATGTGTATGATCTCATTCAAGAAAATGAGGTTCATACTTGTGTGTCTCGCATTGCACAGATCTTGAGTGATTTTCTCACCCGTATGAAGCCGGTCTAAGAGAGACATGCTAGACAATCTAGCCTCTGAACTTCGTGCATCCGGTGACTAGGATGCTAATTCACAATACTGTTTTAATTGACATGCTGACTAATGGTATAATTAACAAACTACTGCAAGATACATTAACAATTAAACAGTTGTGTCCTTTCTTAACTTTTCTTTAAATCTCAACATATTCAGAGATGTCTAATGGATACTTCAACAGGTACCATCCCTTAGCCATCCTCTTACACTCCTTCCATGTAAAAAAAAAGTGTATGTTAACCCCTTAATGATGCAGCCCTTTTTTCCCCCATTCTCGTTTTTTCTTCCACTTTAAAAAAAATCGTAACTCCTTTATTTATCCTTTGACGTCGCTGTATGATGGCTTGTTTTTTGTGGGATGAGTTGTATTTTCCAATGGTGCTATTTAATGTACCATATAATGTACTGAAAAACTTTAAAAAAATTCTAAGTGGAGTAATATGAAAAAAACGACATTCTGCCATCTTTCAGTTTCTTGTTTCGTCTTGTTTCTACGGTGCACAAACTGCAACAAAAATGACCCGATAACTTTATTCTATGGGTCAGTATGATGACTACTAAACTTGTATAGTTTTTTTTATGCTGTACTACTTTTATGTTTTTTCAAAGACATTTAATTTTTTAAAGTTATTTTCTGCCACCATCTTCAGCGCGCAATAACTTTTTTATTTTTCCGTCGACGTAGTTGTGCAGGGGCTCATTTTTTGCAAGATGTCCTGTAGTTTATGTTGGTACCATTTCGGAATACATACGACTTTTTGATCGCTTTTAATGCATTTTTGACTAAAAAAGTGGATTTCTGGCATTTTTTCCCCGGACGATGTTCATTGTGCGGAATAAATAATGCGCTTCTTTAATAGATCAGCCTTTTTATGGACGCGGCGATACCAAATATGCATTTTTGTTTTATGATTTCGATTTTTTTATTATAGATATGGTAAGGGGGGTGATTTAAACTTTTATTACTTTTTTTTTACAATTAATAAAACTTTATTGATCTTATTTTTACTTTTTTTTTTTTAGCCCCTACTGGGGGACCACAGCTAGCAATGCTTTGATTGCTCCACGGGAATGGCTTGATTGGCATACTGCCAAGATGTCAGGGTAATTCTAAGTACAGCACCAATCAGGCCCACCCCACTTGCCCCGCTGCCGGCGGTAAAGAAGAAAACACCCCACGGAGGTCTGGTATCGTTCCTCACACGGGGACATGACTGCGCTGCCCCTTTATTACAGATTACATGAGATCTTATACCCTTTGGTCTCATCACTAGCAATGGGTGATGGGCTCATTGGCTAAAATTCACAGCCTAACCATATATGGGAAGTCCGGATTTCCGGCCTGAGACAGTGAAAGTTATGTACGTAGTTGAACAGTTGTTATCTTGCTACGGCGCCTCTGGAAAAACAGCCAAGTACACGGGGCCTTCGTGTCTGGTTATTCCTTGTGTTCAAGATACATTTTGTCTTTGCCTTGCAAGGCCTCTTGGCATATCTGATATAAGGCGAAGTATTAAGTTTTTCCTAGAGTTAGTACATATGAGAATAAAGTTAGTATACATATAAAAAGAAAGGCACATAACTATATCTGTATATATTCCAGTGTTTTCTTTTCTACCTACAAGGATATATATGTATCCCTCTCAAAGACAGCCCTGGGACCTTTCAGAAGGACTCCGGCGGCCATGACACCTGTACAGCTCCCTGCGATGTAACTGTTTATATCCCTGATATGTACTTATATACCGCATTGTTATTTATACATTGCTGTATATGCAGCGTATGCAATGTCAAACTGGGGTACTTTTGTACCTCCAGAGAAACAGCAACTTCAATAGCTTATGAGTTTGCATGATCTAGAGGCTCCGATAAAGCATCTGTGAACCGATAAGCTGCAGGATACTGTACGGAATCTGTGTGCCTCCACGTCCACCCATATTACATCTTGTATGTAAGCTAAAGGTGGCTAAAGGTGGCCCAACAGTGTACTAGAGGCTCCATGCTCACTCGTATCACATCTTATATCGAAGCTAGAGGCGGTACAACAGAGTACTAGAGCCTACATGTCTGCACGTATCACAACTTGTATCCAAGCTAGAGGCAGCCCAACAGGGTACTTGAGCCTCCATGCCCGCCTGTATCACATCTTGCATCCAAGCTAGAGGTGGCCCAACAGGGTACTAGAGCCTCCCTTCAAGTGTTCACTTTTTTGCAATACATTATCCTTTTGCTCTGATATTGTAATCACTTACTTCTATTAACATTACAATCACACAAAGTTTAATGCGTTTCCGACAACTACATCTTGGTGCTTGAGTTAAAAAAAAAGAAAAAGTCTAGCCAGCGGTGCCGTGTCACATCAAACCTCTTGTCATGCCACAGCGTCACATCAGCCAACAGCCTGACTCTTCCCCTGTGTCTTGCACTCCAAGCAACATGGCTTGAGCACTAGAGATAAAGGGGAGGAGTCAAACTCCGATTTTGCCAGGTGAGCACATTCCTGAGCAGTGCTGCAGGACAGGATTGTGAAAGCACTGCTTGGTGCTACTGGGCAGGGGCTGTGGGAAGATGGTAGGGCTGGAAGCCATTAGAAAGGATTATAATAGGGGTGGTTTGGACAGCCATAGGCTGCCCTGGAGCATCAGGCCCAGGGTTGTCACCACCAATACCCTATTATAATCCATCATTGATTGTTCCCTTCTTTATGGCCCCCTACAGTACTAATGACCTCTTCGTGCCATACTCTACCATTATTCTCTGCCCATACTGTTAATACTTTAATGACCTCTCTCACACAGTTTCTGGTCTCTCCCACATCACTGCGCCTGGGACAACAGTGTTTGTTTCTTCAACACTGTTCCCATTCTCCTGCTCTCCGATCCCTACTACTCTTAAGGTCCAGAGAGCAGGAGACAGGGGAGCAGAAGTGAAGAGAAACACACTGCTGGTCAGGGTGTCATGATGTGTAAAAGTCCGGAACTGTATGAGGAGCTCATTAAAGTGACCCTCCAGTTTCAGGACATAATTCTGCCCAGAGACTGCAGTCGGCAGGGGTATATTACCTGCCATTGTTCTTCTCTGCCTTCCCTCCAATCTACTGGTTCCAGGTCCTGTTTTTAGCTGTCTAGGATGGCTGATGCAGTCTTTAGACTACCTAATATTCACAGTGCATTAGTAGTATTTAGACTACCAGTGCACTGTACCTGCTCTCTGATTGGCCAGAGCTGCTCATGTGATCATAGCTGACTACTGACAGCCAGACTCCTGCTGTAACTGCCAGGGATAGAGAAACCTCAGATCCTGGCAGTTTTACCCTTAACATACAACAATCAATAGAAACTGCAGCATGTAAGCAGAATACAGGAGGAAGAGGCATCCACACTTAACAATGCGAATGCAAGGTACCAATGGGCTCCTATAGCAGCCAGAGGCCTGACAAAAGCCTCCATGTCTGCCATTGAACTCAGCCTAGTAGACCCCCACCTCCAGCACAGTCTAATAGCCTGATGTCACAGGCATTGTAGAATGCATTACATAAGTAATGCAGTGTAGTATCCTAGAGATTAAACAATGGCATTTTCAAGTTGTTTTGAGGGACTAAAATATTGTGTAAAAAAAAAAGTTAAAGTTTAATTTTGAAAAAAATCCAGTTTTAACAAATATGCATTTTTCTCTCACAAAACTCTTTTAAAATGGATAAAATGCCATAACATGTTAAAAAAGCAGCACATAATTAGGTATTGCTGTGTTCATAACGGCCCAGACAATGAAAATATTTTATTATTTGGCTCACATTGTGTTGAAGTAGTCCTTTAAATTTAGAATCAGCAATAAGGCTATCAGGATCTGAGTGTCCAATTAACGAAGTGTGTGAAGTCACCACTGTCCTTTTTCTGCTTATTGTTAGCTTTATTAGTAGCAAAGAGTTGAGCAAAGAAAGGTATAATGTCCAATCACAGTGGACGTCTTAAAAGTAGCAAATTATTAAGTACTGACGAATGAATACATCATGGAACATATGCATACATTCTCTACATTTGATAAAAGCACAGGAATATGGATACAATGACTATATATGGTTATCAGGAAACGCTCAAAACCCTTTCCGAGTTCAATCCAACTTACATTGCTTCATGAGCTTCAGACTAATCTATATTAACCCTTGAACAACAAGCGCAAGCCTACATTCACACCAGCGAGTGCAATATTGCCTGCCAACATACGATTTTTAATCAAAAATGCTTTCCATCGCCGTGAAAAATCGCATTGCATTACTTCTGTGAATTGCGATCCTCATGCATGTGATGGGGAACATCGACTTGAACTCACATGCATGTTGTATGGAATGCGAGTGCCATGCGATGTCTTTCAAGGTCCCAAGTTAGCGTGAGGGAATGCATTTAAAAGAATGGATTCTATATTCATGCAAGTTTATTGCCATCACATAAAACTCGAATGTCATTCGTGTGAATGTGCTCTAAGACAGATACTTTCACATCTTCTCCCCTGTTTGATTACACTTTTATTCCCAAACAAGCTATATCCCATGGGCTAGTCCCACAGGGGAGAGCCCAGTGCTTCACCTTCCTGGAGCTAGCCATCAGGGAGGACTTGTCTTCACTCCATTCCCTAATTTAAGAACTCCTCTGGGTTGCAGCGCTGGATGATGCAGATTATAGTTGTGACATGGAAAGAGCATCTTCACATGGGCGTTTCAAAGGGCGTAAAACTGTAGTAACTTATTTCATTTGGTTTTTTTTATGCATTGTAAGCACATAAGGCATACAAACCATTAGGATTTTAAATACATAAACAGCTTGGGTCTGTTGTGGGAAGCACAGCTCTATACCAGGGGCCTGGTCAAACTAAATCGTAATGGGTAGACATTATCCATGGTTTCTGTTTCTCCTTGCTAATCTTAAAGGCTGAGGCTCTATTGAGTCTATATTCCCTAACACTACTATGTGTGATATGCAGTGTGAGACACTTGTACAATCATCAGGAGATTCTGATTCCTCTCGAGAACTCTATTAACAAACTGTGGTCTCCTATCATCCACTATTATCTCAGGGCACTTCATATTGACATACTACCTCAGACAATGGCTTCTTTGCCATATTCTTTTCTGTAGCTGTAGTCACAACCTAAAAAGAGATCAAAACAGACAAAGATACACTTGTATCGGCCCACCTCTGGCCATTGGATGAGGCCCAGTTGCGGTCTCTGAATTGGGTAAGATGGTCATACAGTGTGTTGGGCAGGTACCTTTACCATTTTACCTGGGCTATGACAGGCACATACAATATCGGTCTGTACAAACCTTGTTGTAGCACGGTTGAACTCTTGGGCAATGCAAGCAGAAGGCACTATACATCACCTTCTTTGACTGATGTGCCTGTGCATTGGTTAGGTTCATCATCATGGGGTATAACACTCGTGGGAGGCAGGTCAGCTTACCTTGTCCAGTTTTTTTTGCTTTCTAAGTCTTCATATTATTCTGTGGTGCTTGTGCCTGCAAGACCGATAACAAAGTAATGTTCATCCCCGCTTCAGGGGGTGCTAGAGCAGCCACCATTACCTCAGTCACAGGTAACAGCTGCAGCCTTACCAGTTTCATCCACCCTCTTGTTTCCTCTCACTTCTGTAGTGGTTGTTTTGGTGTGAGCCTGGACTTTGATGATTAAAAACCTGTCTAATGCATAATTCTTCTGTATTTCTGATTGACTTGCCCGAGTTTCCCACAAAGCTTCTACTATGCCAATGGGCCGATAATTGCGGGTGATGGTCAAAGAGTACCTGGACCTTGTGTGCAGCTTACAGTCTTCACGTTGCATGGCCCGTCTTTGTAATATCTTAAGAGATCTACAAAAAAACCTTAAAAACTACATTAGCATTTGAATTATCTTTGGCATTTCTTAATTTTCTGATTACATGAGTTAAAGGCAGTTGTAGTCTTTACCGTCTTTCTCCTTACTCTCGTCTTCCCTTACCCCCTTTTGGACCTATATTGCTGGGTGCAACACATAACATCTCCTAATGGTGAGATTAGCTGTGGCTAGGAGAGCACCCTTGCATTTAGTGAGCCTGGCAGTGAAAAGGTACTTTGTTTGTGTCTGATGAAGAATTTCCTGAACTCCATTAAGGACCAGTAGAATGAAGTCATATTCCAGGATTATATCTGTGACTTAATCTGTGGGAGATGCAGCAACAACTATGGCATCAATCCAAGAAAGGAGGTAGCATCCAGATGTACAGCAATAAACCACTTATCTATGGCTTGAAACATGAAATCTTCAAAATAATATATATTACAATTACAACATATTATTCTGCCAATCGAATGTATATATCATACATGAAAAGTAACATATAGGTGCTTACTCAGACATCTATTCCAAGCAAGTAGTGTTAGTTACTCCTACCGTGATGTGCAGTACATATAATTAACCTTATTGGCATATATTCAATGTAAACCTTTTAAACACTCATGTTTGTCACCGAGATTGAAAATGTAATACACTTCAAGTAAACCCTTGTAATTAATTTGATTCTGTTTGCAATGTACTTATCAAGCTTACCAAGTACACAATTGTCTCTTTACTGTTTTAGCATCATAATTCATTAGTATTCAAATAAGTAAAAGCCAATATATTCAACATACCATGTACTTGTGTGGAGTATGCATCATTTGCATATAATTGTATATATTCTGCTTAAATGGAGACATGCTTCTTCTCTGCTAGGTTGGTCTGTGTTAAGGAGGAGCAAAAGGGTGTCGTGTCCAAGAAATGCTACCTATGTCTCCCTCCCCTTACATCACTTCGCTCCACCTCTTGTGATCTGGATAACTATTTAGAGGTGTCTCTCCCAATCTAAGCCTAGCCGTCCAATGGTACACATGAGCCATATAACTTATACAAACAGATAATCAATGACACATATATGGGCCCATCACACACAAAAATAACAAATCCACATTATTAATGATCAAATAAGATCATATTTAACAAAATGTATATTGTATATTTTGTGCAGTGATATCACAGATTCTTAGCTAGAGCGCACCCCTCCCACTGGAATGAACTTTAGCTATTGAAGACATGGAAAAATTAACTCTCTCTAGGCAAGTGATGTAATTTTATGACAGATTTCACTGTTTTTCTTCTCATTTCTACATGCTCTGACCAAAATCTTACATCTTTCCAAGCAGGGACTTTTAAATGAAAGCTTTCATTCTGCATGCATGATTATTTATCCATCCTTTACAAACACTTGCAAACGTTCTGTATCGATCCATATCCAAACATCCAGTTTTTGGCATACCCATTTTTTGGCACTCCAGGAGTGTCCATTTGCAAGAATTGAGCATAGCCTCCATTGGGTCATCTCTTTGTCCAACGGATATTATTTACTCATCTCAGATGAGCTGCAGCTGCAATATCCTTCCCCAAACAATTAATTAATGGATACTTCCCCGAAGTCGTTTACTCCACTAATTCGGAATTCCTGCTGCAATGTCATTCTCTGAATTACTACACAATGAAACTTCCCAGAGGTCTTTTGATTCATTAGTCCAATGTCTCCAACTATGGTGGCAGCAATCTGGCAGTCGGTTAGTCTTTGGATGGAGTAAACACCAATCTACCAGTATGAGATTGAAACCTTCAACACAATTGAAAAGGTGAAATCTACTGTGGATCCACATAAAGGCCACATAAAAATCCAAACCTATAGCACGAATTTTGACAGGTTTTCCGCTGTGGTTATGGTGAGGAATTTGGTGTGGAATGTCCACTACAGACATTCTGCAACATGGGAACGTACCCTAAGGGTCTTAGAGTGCGGCGATGGAGATTCAATTGTTTTTTGTTAAAATATGTTTTTGTTGTGCAAAAACAGTTAAAATAAAAATAACTATATAAACTTGAAATTGCAGTAATCATGCTGATCCAGATAAGAAAATTATCATCTTATTTTTACTGAATGGTGAAAACCATGAAAACAAAACCCAAAAAACAATGGTGGAATGTTTTTTTCCCATTTCTTCCCCCAAAAATGTAATAAAAGCTATACAATACATTATATATACCCCAGAGTTGTGGCATTAAAAATTTAACTCGTCCCACAAAACCCATGACCTCATACAGCTATGTCAACTTGTTATGGCTCTTGCAGTGAGACTATGAAAATCATTTCGTTTTAAGGCTCAAAATAAGTCGGTCACTAAGGGGTCCAAGAACTATGAACAGTACAGGGAGAAAATAACAGTGGGGAATTATTAACAGTGTAGTTAGAACTTCTCTTCTGCCCCCACCCCACCCCACCCCCTTCATGAGCCCTTTCCAGCTGGTTTGCACCCTGAGCAGTTGCACCACCCAGTGGTAGAAACAGAAATATGGCAGATTTTATCTGTAGTTTTATCTGCAGAGAGTCTGCAACAAGATGCACATGTAACACATGCATATTTTATTGTGGAATCACTGCGGCAGAGCTAAATGCCCACATCTCCAGCTTATCCAAAGGTGGTATAGACTACAGCACAGAATGGCAGGGCAGCAGCAGGGAAAGAATAAGATGAAAGACTTAGGAACAACTGAGACTCTAGGGACTATTTAAAGGGGTATTCCGGTAAATATAAAGTTATCCTCTATCCGTGGGGTGGAAATAACTATCAGTGAAGGTCTGACCACTGGGATCCCTATCGATTACAAGAATGGGGGTCCAATGTCCTATTGCGAGACTGGCAATAAATAGAGCGGCAGCGTGCATGCTTGGCCAGCACTGCATTTATTTCAATGGGAGTGCTGGAAATGGACATGGGAGGGTTTCCTGGTGCCTAATCACCCCCCACTCCACTTGAGAAATTCAAGAAAACATTCTCCATCTGCTGGCAGAAATAATTTTATAATTTCACTGAATGTTTGTGTGAAAGGAAGCAGTGGACTTAAATGGGGGGGGGGGGGTTGTGCCCATATTACGTATGCAACATCTGGACCTCCCATGGTTCATCAGAACTGGAGTTACTGCACGAGTGGCTTCTCTTGAGCTCTAACTTAGGTTCTGAAGAACCATGAAAGGTTTGGATATTGAGCTTACTCACTAATCAAATTACACCAAAAAACTGTCCTACATGCCTTGCGGCATATTTACTATGGGGGACATTCACGAAGCGTTTGGAGGTTTGCAAATTTTTGGTGATTTTGGAAAAAGGTAGTCAGGGCTTGTTGGGAAGGGGCGTGACCACTCAGACCGACAGATTTATGTATAATTTACACCAGAATGTACTCCATGTCAGACTGACATACATTTCTGAAAAGGCGCACAACAATGCCTGGATGCACACAATACATGAAGAGACGTGTACCAGAGGATGTTATACTAAGCCCAGCATGGGAAATGCCAGGCTTTCTAAGTTTAACCCTATGTGCTTTTAGACACTTTCGGACAGTTTTTCCAATTTGTCTAAAAAAGGGGCCTGGCCTAAATTGTGCCAAAAGTTTTGAGAAATCTCAGCCAACTAATAGGTGGTCTAAACGTAGACTATACAGTCTTAAAATTATACAGTTTTATCATTCTGCCAAGCTACTGTGATAAACTGGCACACTTTAAAGTGGTTGTACCAGATTTTCAGGTTATCCCCTATCCTATGGATAGGGAATAACTTGCTGATTGGTTAGGGTCTCACTGCTGAGATTCCCATGGATCTCAAGAATGGACGTCCCGAAACCCCCGTCTTCCTCACTGCGGGGTTACTGCGTCCCTCGCAGTAAGGAGGAGATTGAAAGAAGCGCCGTTTGTGGAAGTGTACTAACGCTCAAACCAATTTCAATAGGACTGCCAAGATACCTGAGTGACACCAGCTCTGGTTTTGCCGCCAGTCCCATTGAACTTACGCCTTTTGCCAGTGGCTGTTCAGGGGCTTTATTCTGATAAAATAGGCTTTTTACGGTGCTGCATCAGAGACCTGCCATGAGTCTAGTAAAAAAAATAACGTCAAAACCCCAACTTTCCCATGTAAAAAGTTGCAAAAAACATATATAAATTTGGTATTGACATAATCGTGCCGGCCTGCAGAACTAATTTAACATCTATATATATGTGAAACCCCTCTCTGACTGACTCGCCACTAATTCTTGTTATGCCCACTTCTTACATGAACTGAAGAACTGCGACCTGGACTTGATAATTATGGACAGACAAAAACCTGTCTCTAATGAGGCAACTAACCCCAGGAAACCTCCTAGATGATTAAACGATCCACAGCAGGACACAGTTCACACCAACAAGCTCACCGGCCTCACTTCCATGTATATATACTGAGTAAAATCTACCTCCTCTCTGTGTGTATATACTAAGGAGAATCTACCTCACCTCTATGTGTATTTACTGAGGAGAATCTACCTCACCTCTATGTGTATATACTGAGGAGAATCTACCTCACCTCTATGTGTATATACTGAGGAGAATCTACCTCAGCTCTGTGTGTATATACTGAGGAGAATCTACCTCAGCTCTGTGTGTATATACTGAGGAGAATCTACCTCAGCTCTGTGTGTATATACTGAGGAGAATCTACCTCAGCTCTGTGTGTATATACTGAGGAGAATCTACCTCAGCTCTGTGTGTATATACTGAGGAGAATCTACCTCAGCTCTGTGTGTATATACTGAGGAGAATCTACCTCAGCTCTGTGTGTATATACTGAGGAGAATCTACCTCAGCTCTGTGTGTATATACTGAGGAGAATCTACCTCAGCTCTGTGTGTATATACTGAGGAGAATCTACCTCAGCTCTGTGTGTATATACTGAGGAGAATCTACCTCAGCTCTGTGTGTATATACTGAGGAGAATCTACCTCAGCTCTGTGTGTATATACTGAGGAGAATCTACCTCACCTCTGTGTGTATATACTGAGGAGAATCTACCTCAGCTGTGTGTGTATATACTGAGGAGAATCTACCTCACCTCTGTGTGTATATACTGAGGAGAATCTACCTCAGCTCTGTGTGTATATACTGAGGAGAATCTACCTCAGCTCTGTGTGTATATACTGAGGAGAATCTACCTCAGCTGTGTGTGTATATACTGAGGAGAATCTACCTCAGCTGTGTGTGTATATACTGAGGAGAATCTACCTCAGCTCTGTGTGTATATACTGAGGAGAATCTACCTCAGCTCTGTGTGTATATACTGAGGAGAATCTACCTCAGCTCTGTGTGTATATACTGAGGAGAATCTACCTCAGCTCTGTGTGTATATACTGAGGAGAATCTACCTCAGCTGTGTGTGTATATACTGAGGAGAATCTACCTCAGCTGTGTGTGTATATACTGAGGAGAATCTACCTCAGCTGTGTGTGTATATACTGAGGAGAATCTACCTCACCTCTGTATGTATATACTGAGGAGAATCTACCTCAGCTCTGTGTGTATATACTGAGGAGAATCTACATCACTTCTATGTGTATATACTGAGGAGAATCTACCTCAGCTCTGTGTGTATATACTGAGGAGAATCTACATCACTTCTATGTGTATATACTGAGGAGAATCTACCTCAGCTCTGTGTGTAAATACTGAGGAGAATCTTACCTCACCTCTATGTGTATATACTGAGGAGAATCTACCTCACCCCTATGTGTATATACTGAGGAGAATCTACCTCACCCCTATGTGTATATACTGAGAATATAACTGGCCTCTATGTGTATATACTGAGGAGAATCTACATCACGTCTATGTGTACATGCTGAGGAGAACCTACCTCACCTCTATGTGTATATACTGAGGAGAACCTACCTCACCTCTATGTGTATATACTGAGGAGAACCTACCTCACCTCTATGTGTATATACTGAGGAGAACCTACCTCACCTCTATGTGTATATACTGAGGAGAACCTACCTCACCTCTATGTGTATATACTGAGGAAAACCTACCTCACCTCTATGTGTATATACTGAGAATATAACTGGCCTCTATGTGTATATACTGAGGAGAATCTACATCACGTCTATGTGTACATGCTGAGGAGAACCTACCTCACCTCTATGTGTATACTGAGAACCTACCTCACCTCTATGTGTATATACTGAGGAGAACCTACCTCACCTCTTTGTGTATATACTGAGGAGAACCTACCTCACCTCTTTGTGTATATACTGAGGAGAACCTACCTCACCTCTTTGTGTATATACTGAGGAGAACCTACCTCACCTCTTTGTGTATATACTGAGGAGAACCTACCTCACCTCTATGTGTATATACGGAGAACCCACCTCACCTCTATTTGTATATACTAAAGAGAATATAACTGACCTCTATGTGAATATACTGAGGAGAATCTACATCACCTCTATGTGAACATACTGAGGAGAATCTACCTCACCTTTATGTGTATATACTGAGGAGAATCTTCCTCATCTCTATGTGTATATACTGAGGATAACCTACCTCACCTCTATGTGTATATACTGAGGAGAATATAACTGACCTCTGTGTATATACTGAAAGGCTATAAAGTACATAAGGAAGCGGCTATGGATGGCCGGGATGGAGCATATGTTTAAGGCTAAGAAGGGGCTGCAACCTCTAGTCTTGGGGTAAATATGAATAAAAAGGGGCGTTACCTTTAATGATAAAAAATGAGGAAAGTGCAAGGGGTGGTACATTCTGCAGAGGGACATCAGTACATGCAGCCCGAGGAGAATCTAACGCTCCTCTATGTGTATATATATTTTACTCCTTCATTCCTCTGAACTAACCACGAACCTCATAAAATTTTCTGTGTGAACACTAAAACACCTGTACCAAATTAACTTGGGCGAAGCCAGGTACATCAGCTAGTGTAATATATATATACACATATACACACACACATACTGCATGATTAACACAATTTTAAAAAAAGGGCAGAACTGCAGATTTTGTTAATCTTGCCTCTAGAAAAAATAGAATAAAAACAATCAAAATGTTACATGTTCCAAAAAAAATCAGATAAATGAAGACTAGAGTTCATCACGCAAAATACCATGGGGAAATAGAAATGCCCTTGGAATGCAAAAAAAACGTGTTGACTCGGGGTCCCCGGAATCTGCTGCCGCTATCACATTAATTATTTTGCACACTGAGCATCGTAAAATGGAAATTCAGAAAATAAATGTTGGAATTTTTTTTTCTTCCCAATCCCCTAAAAAATGTCTAAAAGTTATACATTATATGTACCCAAAAATAAAAAAAAAAGTTAGGTCTCCTGGCAGGTGACGATAGAAAAAAACTGATGGCCATTAAGGCACAAATAGGCGTCATCACTAAGGGGTCAATAAAATATGCCACACTTGGAAATTTGCCCAGAAGCCTTGTATTTAGAAGAAGAGTGTTGCCCCCTCACCGGGCATACTAGTGGCATTAGGGAGAAGCCGAGGACCCGGCGGTGCCATCAGTACACTGTGCCCTCCGCTGCCGCTGAGCAGCACTGGAGGAAGTAGCAGCCCCTCACTGCAGCTCACACGCGGGAGGAAGGAGCCCGTCCCGGAGATCCCGCCCAGCCGCCCGCTGCTCGCACGCTGTACTCCGCGCTGACCGCTCCGCTTACACATGCGCCATGGCAGCTGCCGACTGCAGTAATGGGCTTCTGCTAGGAGGTGTCATGCAGTCCCCGGGTGCCCACAGCCTGGAGCACGCCCGGAGGCAGCACCTCATAGACCCCCGCAGGAGGCAGGCTGCCCTCTCCTTCCTCACCAACATTTCTCTGGACGGGCGCCCCCTGCAGGAGAACAGGGCAGCGCAGCCGAGGAGTGAGGCAGGTGCAGCTGAGAGCGGCGTGCAGCATCTGCAGTGGAGGCAGCCGGGCGCCGTGCTAGCTGTCAGCCCCGTGCACGTCCCGCAGAGCCGGGCCTCTCCACAACGTGTGCGGCGGCGGGAGGAGGAGGGAGCCGGGCTGGAGCGAGCAGAGGCTGGGGATGCCTTCACCAGTGTGCCCATCACATCTGTCAGCAGGGGGCGCCTCAACTCCTTCCCCTATGGCGTCCTGCCCGCCGCCTTCACCAGGACGTCCTGCCCTGACCCGCTGCTGCAGGGGCTACTCTCCGGCGCCATGGACATCCCCAGGTCCAGGTGAGGGGGCGCTACAGCACTGGTGGGAGCGGGGCAGCCAAAGTACGTACCTACCTCCACCTGTCCCTGCCATTGCATCACTGGCACCTGTGTATGTACCTACCTGCCTTTGCATCACTGGCACCTGTGCATGTACCTACCTGCCTTTGCATCACTGGCACCTGTGCATGTACCTACCTGCCTTTGCATCACTGGCACCTGTGCATGTACCTACCTGCCTTTGCATCACTGGCACCTGTGCATGTACCTACCTGCCTTTGCATCATTGGCACCTGTGCATGTACCTACCTGCCTTTGCATCACTGGCACCTGTGCATGTACCTACCTGCCTTTGCATCACTGGCACCTGTGCATGTACCTACCTGCCTTTGCATCACTGGCACCTACCTCCCACCTGCCCCTGCCAGGGCAGCACTGGCACCTGTGCATGTACCTACCTCCCACCTGTCCCTGCCAGGGCAGCACTGGCACCTCTGCATGTACCTACCTGCCATTGCATCACTGGCACCTGTGTATGTACCTACCTGCCATTGCATCACTGGCACCTGTGCATGTACCTACCCCCCACCTGTCCCTGCCAGGGCAGCACTGGCACCTGTGCATGTACCTACCCCCCACCTGTCCTTGCCAGGGCAGCACTGGCACCTGTGCATGTACCTACCCCCCACCTGTCCTTGCCAGGGCAGCACTGGCACCTGTGCATGTACCTACCCCTCACCTGTCCCTGCCAGGGCAGCACTGGCACCTGTGCCACATCTTCCTCCTGAAGCCACTTACTGTATTGGTATTTATCTGCCTTGTATTCACTACTGGTTATTGATTAGGGGGGATTCACAGGGGGGTATACCACACACGTCTCGCTTCTTCACACGCGAACTCTCCAGAAATTGCGCATGCGGATTTGGGCATTAACAGGGATAAATCTGTGTAGATCCGCCATAGATTTCCTGAACGGTTTTAGAGGATTCCATGGCGGATCCTGCGGTGTGAACGTCCCTTTAAGGTTTTCCGATATTTTCTTTATTTGGCCAGGGAGCAGATAAGTGTTCAACATAAAGAAAAAGATCCAAATCGCTCGCCTTCTAGATATTCTGTTGCTCTAGCGCTGCCGATTCTGTGCCAGGCGCCCCTTCAGCCATCACATGTTCTTCATGCATGTGTAGCCCATGAGAAAGCTGTAGTGGTCGCTGGAATGAAGGACAAGACCTGACTGCTGCAGCAGACCCCGGTCGGGGCGGTGGTAGTGGCATGTTTAAAAGGTGAATAGTAGTAGTTTGGGGGGCTTTTTCCCTCTTTTTCTGTTTTCTGGCCAAATTCAGAATGTCTCAGAAACCCCCTTTCGGCCGCCTTCCCACACGGAATGCTGCGCAATCGCCACTCCTGGAGTCGCAGTAAGAACGCTCCAGTATTTACTTACAAGTCCAGTGGAAACGACTTCTAAAATCTCCTTCGCGCTCCGGAAACTTTACGAAACAAATTCACTGCGCTTTTTCAACAAATGTTGCGTATTCTAAATCCGCTGTCTGCGACTTATGATGGGATTTTAACCCTTGAAGTACAAAGGCTAAAGCCGCAACATTTCTGCAGTTAAAAATGTAACCAAATCCACAGCATTAGGTGCGGATTTAGGACAGCCAAACACGGGCGTAAACGCAAAAACGCTCACTCTCGCACTAAATATATGCACAGTAAGGCTGGGTTCACACAGGGCAGATTTGCCGCGGTTTTTCCGTTGCGGTTTTGCCGCAGAAGAACTGCTTCTGCGGCAAAACTGCTTCAAAGGTTAATTTGGGCTTGCGGATTTTGCTGTGGATTTTCGTGTGGAAAAATGCGCACTGGTTTTTTTCCGCAGCGCTTTTTTACTTTTTGTCGCGTATTTAGTGCGGTTTTGGCTGCGTCCATAGAGGTCTATGGACAAAAAAGCGCTGCAGAAAAGACCAAAGAATGAACATGCTGCATCTTTTAAAACCGCGCCGCAGTTGCATCTGCGGCTGTGCGGAAAAAATCCGTCCTGTGAGAACAGCTTTTTGGCAAATCTCATTTGTGCTGCATTGCACTGCAAACGCAGCGGTTTTGCCGCAGTGCGGATATGCAACGGCAATCCGCGGCCAATCTGCCCTGTGTGAACCCAGCCTAAAGGAGTGATTTTTGGCACCCCTACCTACGCAAATACTGAGGGTATTTGTGCAGGAGTGATAAGGTAAAGAATGACAAATAGAAAAGAGTGAGCAAGAAGAGAAAAGAGAGAAAGAGAAAAAAAAAGGAGAAAGAAAGGGAAACCTCATATCAGTGTCAGTATTGCCAGGTCATCCCGGCTTTACTGATGAGTAGGCCGAACCCCATTTGCCAGCCGTGTTTGAAGACTTCTATTGAAGGAGAACTCACTACCTCTTGTGATAACCTGTTCCACTCATTGATCACTCTCACTGTCAGAAAGATTTTTTCTAATATCTAATCTGTCTCCTCCCTTTCAGTTTGATCCCATTGCTTCTAGTCTTTCCTTGTGCAGATGAGAATAGGGCTGATCCCTCTGCACTGTGACAGCCCTTGAGATATTTGTAGATCGCTATTAAGTCTCCTCTCAGCCTTCTTTTCTGCAAGCTAAACATTCACGCTCCTTTAACCGTTCCTCATAGGACATGATTTGCAGACCGCTCACCATCTTGGTAACTCTTTTCTGAACTTGCTCTAGTTTATCTATGTCTTTTTTAAAGTCGGGTGCCCAGAACTGGACTCCGTATTCCAGATGAGGTCTGACTATAGAAGAGTCAAGGGGTAAAATTATCTCACGTGATCTAGACTATATGCTTCTCTTAATACATCCCAGAATTGTGTTTGCCTTTTTGGCTGCTGCATCACACTGTTGACTCATGTTCAGTCTATGATCTATTAGTATACCCAAGTCTTTTTCACATGTGCTGCTGCATAGCCCAATTCCTCCTATTCTGTATGTGCTTTTTTTTTTCATTTTTCTTGCCCAGATGTAGGACCTTGCATTTCTCCTTGTTAAATACCATTTTGTTAGTCGCTGCCCACTGTGCAAGCTTTTCCCGATCTTTTTGAATACTCTCTCTTCCCTAGTGTTAGCTATCCCTCTTAGCTTTATGTCGTCGGCAAATTTGATCAGTTTGCAATCAATTCCCTTCTCCAGATCATTTATAAAAATGTTGAACAACCCTGGGCTCAGGACAGAGCCTTGTGGTACCCCACTTGATACATTCTTCCACATGGATGTGCAGCCATTTATGACTACTCTTTGAGTATGAGCACTCAGCCAGTTGTGAATCCACCTAACAGTTGCCTAAAAAAACCATATTTGGTCATTTTTTTTCAATAAGTATGGTATGAGATACTTTGTCATATGCTTTACTGAAGTCAAGATATACTATATCCACTGAATTTCCCTGATCAAACCAGTCAGTGATTCTGTCATAGAAGGAAATTAGATTCGTCTGGCATGACTTGTTTGTTACAAACCCATGCTGGCTCTGGTTAATTACTCCATTTTCATCCAAGCACTTGCATACATGCTGTTTATTAATTTGTTCAAAGATCCTGATATAGAAGTCAGGCTCACAGGCCTATAGTTTCCTGGATCCACCTTCTTCCCTTTTTTGAAGATAGGGACAACATTTGCCCTTTTCCAATCTTCTGGGACTTCTCCTGTTCTCCAGGAATTTTCAAAGAATATGGCAAGTGGTTCAGCAATTACCTCTGCTGCTTCATTTAGTATCCTAGAAAGCAATTCATCTGGACCTTCAGACTTGAATTCATTAAAGTTAGCTAAGTGTTCTCCCACCATTTCTTTGCTTATAGATAGTCTGCATTCTTTTATTTCCCCCAATAGCACAGGGAAGATCAGTTGATGTTCCATCCACTTTCTGAGAGAAAACAGATACAAAATAGGAATTTAAAAGTTCAGCCTTCTCAACATCATTCTTAACCAATTCACCATTTTCATCCTGTAAGCATCTAATAGCATCTTTGACTTTTCTTTTGCTTTTGACATACCCCCCAAATCCTTTTTATTTATTCATTATAAGGCTGCCTGTCCACGGGCATTGCGGTTTCCCACAGCGGATCGCCGCCGCGAGAGGCCCCGCCCGGGAGCAGGAGCCAGCAGACGGATCTCCGCTGTCAGCCTCTCTTTCCATTTGAGAAACATATTTTTCTTTGTTTTTAACATGTGTGTAAGTTCTGTGTTCATCCTTTCTGGTCTCCTTAAATGCTTCTTATTCTTCCTTCTTTTAGGGATTGTTAACGATTGTGCTTTGAGAATCTTTTTGCAATATTTCCCAACCTTCTTGGACATTTCTGTCCTTAACAACATCCAGCCATTGGATTCGTCCTACCCTCTTTATGAGTTCATTAAAGTCTGCCTTTCCGAAATCCAACCATGAGATCTGAGTCTTCTGAGGTCTTCCTCCCCTTCTTATCCAAAATTTTAGGATAGCATGATCACTGCCTCCTAAGGTCCCAGCCATCCTTACTTCCTCAACCATTCCCTCCCTGTTGGTAAGAATTAGGTCCAAGATAGCAGATCCGCTTGTTTTATCTTCTACCTTTTGGAAGATAAAGTTGTCAGCAAGAGCGGAGAAGAATTTGTTGGATCCATTACTTTTGCCTGAGTAAAAAACTCCCACTGATTTTGTGTATGATTTATGTATTTACGCATGCCTGTTGATTTCAATTGGTTATTACGGTATGTAATATGCGCCAAATTAGGAAATGCCACCTTTTTTTTTCACATGACCTTGGAGTGGAAGAACGCAGCTGTGAATGAACCCATTGAAATCAATCATATTACCTGCGTGAAAAATGCGTGCGTGATATGCAGCATATTTATGTCTATTCCACAGTCACCATCTGGGCCTTTTGACTCCTAATAGGAACCAGGAGGTTAAGTGTGGATTTACTGTGTTGTAGAGATGCGCTACAAATACATTTGCATGTCTTTGTATACAAAATGTGATGCAGATTTGGTAAAAAGGTGTAGAAATGGGACCATTTCCACACTCTGCACTGCAGAGGGTATAATCTGCAGCGAATCCACATGTAAGGCCACTTTCAGACAGACGTATTATAACACTGCTGCAGTGTGGATCCGTTATACACGTGTAACACATGACATACTGACCATAGTTCATCAGGATTTCACCATTATTTCTCTCTGCATTGTTTTTATTTTGTACTGGGCAAATACTAACCCCCATTTGCCAACTAGAAAATAATAGCAATATGGAGGCAGAATGCACAAAGTAGGTCTTGCTGCTTTTTAAAACTCAGCCATGAAGAATACAGCCTTGGTATGCATGCTTTTATATCAGTCTGCAAAACACGATATTATGGTCTGCAAAATACGCACATCTGAAACCAGCCTCAGACATGAAGATTTTGGGTTAGATTCTTTTTGTAGCGTATTTTTGCACTAAGGCTGCATTCACACGAATGTATATCGGCTCGGTTTTCACGCCGAGCCGATATACGTCGTCCTCATCTGCAGGGGGGGAGGATGGAAGAGCCAGGAGCAGGAACTGAGCTCCCGCCTCCTCTCTGCCTCCTATTTGCAGTGGGGAGAGGCGGAACGGGGCAGGGCTAATTCTCAGCACTTAGCCCCGCCCCGTCCAGCCCCCTTTCATTGCAAATAGTGCAGAGGGGCGGAGAGGGGGCGGGAGCTCAGTTCCCTCTCCTGGCTCTTACATCCTCCCCCCCCCCCCCCCCCCCCCTGCACACGAATGAATGCAGCCTAAGGGTGCACCCACCCTTAAAGGGTTTATCTGGTGATTTAGGTTTCTCACCGGAATGCACAAAGTCAGACCCATGACTTCTGGTTGCGCTCTGACATGTGGTCACGTCGTAACGCGGCCTTCATTGTCGGTGGCGTCATATTAAAGCGATGGTCTGTCATCACTCACCCATCACTCTCCTATGACGTCACTGAAATGGAGGCCATGATACCACTACTACCACTGACTACTGGTCGGAACAAGACTGGAAGTGGTCTGGTCCAACTCTGTGTGTTTCATTAAGAAGTTAAAATTGCCAGATAACCCCTTTAAAGGTGCTTTGGGGGGGACAAAGCCACAAGAATAAAATAACCCCCTACTGTCTTCAGTTCTGTCATTCCAGCACAGCTGGTCTGGAGGTCCCTACTGGTCCTTGTGTACAAAGGCTTTCAACACTGGCGGGTGACCACAGCAGGTGATTGGTCACGGTACGTGCTACATGATTGCTGGCAGCTTGTAAGCCAAGACTGGGGAGAGACCGCAAACCATCTGTGATGGTGTGGCGAGGGATCGAAGAGAGGAGCAGTGTTGTGTTTTTAACATTTTTTTTTTTTCAAGAGCTGAACAACCCCTTTCATGCGGTCTTCCCATCTCATAAATTGGTAATATTAGGCCATGTTCACATCTGCTTTGGCGGCTCCATGGTAGAATCGGTACAAAATACCGGAAGAAAAAGCAATGCATGCCGGGTAGCTGAGTGGAAACTGAACAGACCCAATTTCGATTGTGGAATCTGCGATCTTCACCCGCATGGATGATGTGCGGCATTCTGCATCTATTAACAAAAATAGAACTTTCACATGCACCCTCACATGAGCAGACAGCGGTTGCGGTTTCTGCTTTTGGGGGTAAAAAAACACAGCATGTTTTATTTTTGCGCATATTCCATGTGGCTTGCTTCCATTAAAGTCAATGGAGGCCATCCAGGACACGGCTCTTCCACAATTGACATTGCAGAAAGGTCTTGGATTCTGCATCATCGCCTAGCGTCAGCGCGGTAAAAAAAATCTGTACTGTGCACATCCGATGGCGTGGTGTCCGGACGATCCGCCAGGTATGTCCAGACGCTGGCCGGGCACAGGGCTGAATTCCTCTGCGGGCTCCCGCCCGTCGGTCTTCAGGTGGCCTCACAGTCCACAAGAACATGTGAGGGGCTAATCAACGAACTGAAACCCCCTGTGCAGCCGCTCATTACAAGCGCTGTGCATGTCAAGAAACCGCAGCGCCATCTTAATGTGTTGATTTACATACTCCGGAGGTCATAAATCATCTGCTCCCGTTAAACCCTATCCTGTTGTGTTGCTTCAGCAGGCAGAGCATTGAGCCAAAGCAAAAGTTGCAGTAATCTCAATAGTTTTAGGAGTCCATATATATATATATATATATATATATATATATATATATATATATATATATATATATATATATATATATAGCTTGTCTGTCCATGTATTTGTTGCCATGACAAACCGTAGTAATCCTACGTGGTCCAGGAAACCTCATATACCGCCCACTAGTATAGTATGTTCTGAGTGGAGTGAATTATTTGTCTGTATTTGTGATATGCCCGTATAAGCGCTGCGGAATAAGTTGGTGCTATACAAAAAAAGATTATGATTTTGTGTGACGTTTCGACCACGTATAGTGGTCCTTATTAGGCTTGATAAAGACCACTATATGTGGTCCAAACGTCGCCATTGCCAGTCAGATCACGCTATAATGTAACACTATGGATGGCAAGTGCAAGTCCCCTATGTAGACTGAGGTCGTTCTCACACTAATCACTTTTTACTGCGGCATCCTGAATGCCACGCTAACTGCGGTACAACACCGCCATTGATTTCAATGGGGCCTCGCAGACCAGTGCTCGGATGTGACATTTCTAATGCCACGATTTTCAAGCGCTGTCTGCTCTATTGTCGCGCACCTCATCCCAGTGATGGGGTGCATTTAAGGAAAGAAAAAAAATGCTGTAGCGTGGTGAGACAACGCCGTGCGAAACCATGGTAAAATGCTACAGTTTCACGTGTGAGAGCAGCCTAAGAAAAAATGTAATAATGAGTTTTTTAAAAGTTTTATTCATTCTTTGAATAAATAAGTTATGAAAAGTTGCAAACACCTCCCCCCCCCCCCCCCACTATATTTATAATGTAAAATAAATTAGGTCAAACCATATTTGGTATCGCTCTGTGCGTAAAAGTCCGATTTAACAAAGGAATGCATTATTTATCCCACACAATGAACATTCTCCGTGAAAATAAAGCATATTGCCAGAATTGCACTTTTTTGGTCACGCCGTCTCTAAGAAAAAAATTAATAAAAAGCATACGAAAAACAATATGTACTCCAAAATGGTAGCAGTAGAAACTACAGGACGTCCTGCAAAAAACAAACCCTCACACAACTATGTGGACCAAAAGCCAAAAAAAAGGTATGGCTGTCAGAAGACGGCGGCAGAAAATAACCTAATGCTTTTACGAAGATATTTTATTTAAGTAGTACAGCAAAAAAAAAGGTATAATTTTGGTATCAGCATAATCATACTGACCCATAGAATAAAGGTATGTCATGTTTGCTGCAGTGTGTACGAAATGCCAAAAATGACAGAAACTTGAGTTTTTTTCCCTCCCTTTTCACTCAATTTAGAAATTTGTAAAAGTTTTTAGTACATTATATGGTCTATTAAATAGCACCATTAAAAAATACAACTCGTCCCGGAAAAAACAAGCCCTCAGACAGCGACGTGGACGGATAAATAAGAGTTATGATGTTTTGAAAGTGGGGAGGGAAAAACGAAAATGGAAAAAAGGCGGTCCTTTGTACACCGTTTGTCTAGGGGCTCATGTCCACGACCGTGTTTTCGCGATGTATCACCCATGTGTTGCACGGATGCGTGATATGTGGTTATTAGAGTCAATGGACTTTCATTGATCCATGCCCACCGGTGTGTGGGCACTGCGTATTGATACGCAGAAGGAATAAATCCCAGCATGCTCTGTCTCTGCGTACATACGCGGTGTGAGCCCTATACACTTGTGTAGGTTGCGTATGCAACGCTGAACAGGGCGGGGTATTAAAAAAAAAAAAAAAATGAAAATCAGACTGCGCATGTGCTTCATGGGCATGCGCAGTGCTGTACGCAATCTTTGCCAGGTTTCTGCCCGCAGAGCATATGGCTGCCGAATGAGTAACATGCTGTGGGGACACCTGCAGTGTTTTACGCACAGGGCCTCGGGCATGAGCCCTACCTCCCATTGCCCCCGTTATATTAGGTTTTGCTCACATGTATGGAACAGGTGTTTGTTTACTAATCAAGTTATTTTGCATCTGTAGTGTTACATAAAGGGAACATCGACTGTAATGTAATCCCTGAGTATTCAGGGCACTGAGCTTAATACTAACACTGAACTCATTCATTTCACTCACTGCTTAGCTCCGGAGTATTTAATTTTTTTCTAAATCAGAATTACCAGAGATTATACTAAATAAATCTAAGCTCACATTTGCACCTTACTTTGAACGAAGTCGAATATCCATTTTATGAACATTTTTTTAGCTTCTTTTGGTGTTGTATTGAATGTTCTTATATAGAGGGTGTATTTTTTTTAAATTTTTTTTTTTTTAAACAAATTCTGTAAAATATCATATTTCCTAACCAAGAAGAGTATGCTCATATACAGGTTTGTTGCACTAACTTTTGTAAACCCCTGAATTCCGCTGTAGACTTTCTGCAAAACCACACTAAAATATGGATATGCTAAATCCACAACCATTCCATCACATTTGAACATCCCCTACAGGTGCATTACATGTGATTGTCCTCAGTAAGAGAAGCAAAGTAATCTTGTACTGCAGATATGATATATTTTAAAGGGGTTGTCCCGCGGCAGCAAGTGGGGTTATACACTTCTGTATGGCCATATTAATGCACTTTGTAATATACATCGTGCATTAAATATGAGCCATACAGAAGTTATTCACTTACCCACTCCGTTGCTGGCGTCTCCGTCTCCATGGCTCCGTCTAATTTCAGCGTCTAATCGCCCGATTAGACGCTCTTGCGCAGAAGGGTCTTCTCCCTTCTGGTCGGTCCGGGCACGAGCGGCGTTCTGCCCCTACCCCCTTCTACGTGTCATCGCGTAGCTCCGCCCCGTCACATGTGCCGATTCCAGCCAATCAGGAGGCTGGAATCAGCAATGGACCGCACAGAGCCCACGGTGCACCGTGGGTGAAGATCCCGGCGGCCATCTTGGAGGAAAAGAAGGAAGAAGTTGCAGAGAGGGGATTCAGGTAAGTAAAATGTTTTTTTTTTTTTTTTTTTATTTCAACACATCCCTTGGGTTTGTCCTGCGCTGAACGGGGGGGGTCTATGCAAAAAAAAAAAAAAGTTTCGGCGCGAGACAACCCCTTTAATGGCTAACAATATGAGATGAATACAGCAAGCTTTCGAACCTACTTGGGATTCTTCATCAGGCTCAATTACGATATATCTGAAGAAGCATATATATACACACATAAAAGGGCACAGACACGGTGTAATAAATTTGTGCTTAAAACAATAACAGAATAGAATGAGCAGAGGGGTAAATACTTAATTGGTTCACTGATAACAATGTGAGAGTTTTATGATCTCTGAATTGGTGTTAGGGGTCACCAGGCCAGAGTGTTATCTCTGCTGCAGATTTCTCAGCCCATTCTGCAATGATTCCTTGTGAAATGTTTAGGCCTGTGTTGAGAATATCAAAGATGGTGATAAATTTGTACTCCCAAATTCTGTGACGTTGAGATTTGAAGTTGCCTTTTAGTAGAATAACCTTCATATATTCTATGTTGTATCCTCGGCTACCAAAATGCTCAGCAACAGATAACTTGGTCTTTAATTGTGTGGTGATGCAATCTCATCCTGTCTTAAGTTTTTTTTATCCCATTTCTCCAACATAAATCCCCCAATCAGACATTTAGTGCACAGAATGTAGTACACAACATTGCAAGTAGAACCTGGGATCCTAGGGATCTTCTAGTCCTGCTGTGCGTTGGGGAATCGTATATCATCTGTGGTCAGTATATGTGAGCAGCTTTTGCAGCTTCTTACGTTACACTCCTGATCATGAAGTTCCTCAAATTTTGAGGTTGCGTGTAACCTAATAGGAGAGGGTCTGGGAAATAGGATTCTCAGTCGGTCATCTTTGTGTAGGGTATGATGGAGATAGATACACAATTAGTTTCTTCCTTTTCTCTGTGTTGGAACAGTTGACTTCTGGTTGAATGGAACATCAGTTGAAGTTGGGTGGTAGCCCTGATGTCCTTTTAAGATGGTCTGTTGGGTTAGAGCTGATCTAGTTGTATCTGATGGCCTGGCTGTAGATGGACTTTTTACTTTGTTTGGGGTGAAAGCTATCCAGTGTAAGGTAAGTCGGCCAATGAATAGGTTTTGGAAACAGAAATGTTTGTATAAAGATGGTTACATTTTTTATGGATGTGTCCAGAAAGTTGATTTCTGTATCTTGAGTAGCTCAGTATCAGGTTAATGGTTGGTAAAGTATACTGAATCTTTCATGGACCAAAACATTAAGATGTTATCAGTGTAGCTGGAAGTAAGCCAATGATATGATGGAGCAGGAACCCAGGAAGTCACTTTCCAGTTGTGCCATAAACAGGTTGGCATATTTCTGTGCCATTTTGCTGCCCATGGCAGTTCCAGTGAGTTGAAGATATGTCTCTTTGCCAATAGAGGAATAGTTGTGCGTGAGGATACATTTTGTGAATAGTAGCACAGATTCAGAGGCATCCCATTAGTCTCAAGGTGTGCCTGGCAGGCGATCAGTCCATCTTCATGTGGGATGTTGGAAATTAAGGATTCCACACCCATGGTGCCCAGGATGGTGACATTGGGGAGGGGACCTATGGTTGACAGTTTGTTCAATAGGTCGGTGGTATCCTGCAGTTGGCTTATTTTTCATAAGTGTTTTGAAGACACCTTCTACCTATCCAGAGGTTCCTTTACTGAGGGTTCCCACATGAGGGCAATGCAATGTTTTGGGGTTTTTTTCTCCTATTGAACTAACATGAAATTTCATGAGTGTAAAAATTGCATGTACTGCGAAATGTTTTTCTCGCAAAACACATTGCACTTGCATTAAAAATCACGTGTTCACCATCATGATATCAGTCTGTTTCTCGGACCAATATCGCACTTGTCCATGTGAATACAGCCTTATAAGAACATTGAAGTGGAGCTACTCTTTAAAGTAATTACCTTGCCTTTTGGGCATCGCAGCCGTGATGTCTGTTGGTTCATCCTGGCTCGGTATATGTATTTGAAAGTGCAAATTTACAGACCTGCGCCGCTTTCACAAGGGTGATGCGTTTTATATACTGTCTGTATGGCGGCCAAAAATCGCATGAACAGGAAAGACCCGCGATCGAGTCGTGGCTTAAATTGGTGTTTTCTCTTCTATTCACACGGCTGGGTGCGGCGTATTAGCGAAAAAATATGCCACAGCCCAGAATTCCCTTGGTTGGCATAAATCCTTGGAATTACTTCTAATGCCTAAATACAGACACCTGTCATGTTTTCGCAGTTTGGTCGCTGCTAAACTCGCTCCCCCTCTATTTTTCTTCCTCTCCCATAGAAATCCATGAGAGCTGCCAACGTATATCAGTCAAAAGATAGGGCAAAACCTAGCTTTTACGACCACCTATAAAGTCGGCCGCTGTATTCGCTCACCAATGTCCTACCTTTGCCGGTTCTGCGTTTTTACGTGACTAAAAATCGCTCGTCTGAATGAATGCATTGGAATCCAACGCTTCAGATGGTCGCAATTTTTTGGCTGCATAAAAGTGCTCGTGTGAATAAGGCCTTACAGTCGTTCTGTACATAGTCAGATTTGGGTGGTTTCACCCCCGCGCTTGATTTCGCTTTCCTACTCCATTTAGGGAGCAGGGAAGGGGAAATCCTGCAGATGAAGAGCGTCGGTCGGACCCCATTGAGTATAATGGGGTCAGTCCGCTTTCAGACCAGCTGCCTGGCTTTTGGATGGCAGAATAAGTGCTGCATGCAGTGCTTTTTCTTCCAGCATCTTGAGACAGATCTTTGACTGGACCTCCAGCCGAAGGTTCTGACAGATGTGGAACGGCCTTTCACACATACTGTAGTTTGTAGGCTTCAAAAACAGAAACATGTTCTACTGGTGGAAGGAAGGCTGTTCTGCAAATGCAGATGTTTTGCAATGTAGTGTCCATAATGCCCACTAGGGGGAGCAATTGATCTGTAAACAAGCCCCGGTTGGCAGTAAATTGGGGAGATCCATCCCATTATTGCACACGTGTAGTAGACATAAACAGGGGAGGGGAAGAGAGGAAGCATGTCATGTTTGCTCCCGCCCCGCACCCAGCAATAACAAGCAGTGCCTTGCTGCCACTGCTGCTGTGTGCGCTGCTCTCTGCTGCTATGAAGCAATCCTGCAGCTTTTGCTGAGCTTTCCTAAGCAAAAAAACCCCCAAAAAGCCTACTATGGCCACGGCCACCAGCAGTAAGAGCAGTATCAATGGCATGATAGTGGGATCCTTGCCGTCTCCAGGCTCCTACAGCCTGGATCACATTAGAAAGCAGCAGCGTGCGGATCCTCGCCGGAGACAGGCTGCCCTTTCCTTCCTCACTAACATCTCACTGGATGGGCGACCCCTGCAGGCTAATGGGGCAGCAAGGGAGGGCACTGCATGTACAGTAAGCAGGACACGACAGACTTCCCAGCTTGCAGAAAAGGAAGCAATTCATAATGCATCTTTTAATACGTTACCTGCAACTCAACAGTATCAACTCCTTACACAGCATGGCAAGACAGGACTGACCTCACCATCAGGACCATTACCATGTTCAATGGGTGGGAGGCAAGAGATAATGGAGAATGAGCAGCAGGGGAAAAAACACCACTTAAGTGAGTATAATGAAGAAGAGGAGGAAGATGCGTTTACCAGCAGTGCTCAAACACCCGCACCGACGGGGGTCCCTGTACCACTACCTTGTAGCCGAGGCCGCCTCAACTCTCTTACCTCTGCCATTCTACCAGCTGCTTTTTGCAGGAACTCTGCTGCTCCTGTTTTCAGCGGCAGCGACCAAATCCAATGTGGAAACAGCAGTGCCTTTGACATCCAGAGGTCGCGGTAAGGAACTATTTACAAATATCGTAAAATATTAGGAATTACTGTTGGTTATGTTTACTTGCAGGCTATATATCTCACAATATATTAATGTTGCAACTTAACACTATTTTGATAACATCTCTGAGTCTTCTCATGATTACATGGAGATACAAAAAAGACTTGGCCGACGATTGGAGCGCTCCCTCTCCAGCTCCACCTCGGTCATCCTTCTGTATGGGCCGGTCTTGTTTTCCTACCTTAAGCTGTCTTGGAAGAACTCTAACCTTAAACATGTAATGTAGCCTGTGGATTAAGGCATATGAATCCCGCATGATAGCGGTAGTCTACTGCAAACCAAGACCAGCAGAGAATATAGATCAAAGCTTGATGGTGCTGAAGGACAGCCACAGATGTATAGAATGGGGCCATAAGTATGCGTCTGCCGTTACACACCACTGCCTCATAGAATACACTGAACATTAACCATTAAAATTAGTCAGTCACCGCTTGGTAAATGATATCTTGGACGTTTGACTTCTCTTACACCATTAGGACTGGACAATCGCCAGGCCAACAATGCAGATGAGCCTGGTTACTTTGTAGGAATGGCTGTGCACTTCAGATATTACCAAGAAGACACATGAAGTCATATCTGACATGTTTATGCTAGCCATGGCCGTATCAGACCTGGACGCCCTCACCTTATACATTGGAGTCCTTTTGTGGCTTCAAATAGGAATTGATGTCATAAACATTTAGCCAACACAATAGATGTTGTGTTTAAGGCATTTGATAGTCTTTAGTGACTATTTCTGTTTTTCAATGTTATGTCCTATTGCTCGGATATGTCGTAATATTATGGGGGTCCAATATCTGATACTACCGCTGATCTACATAAAAGATGAGAAAAGCGTTCCCTTTGCCATTTCTCCTGAGCAGCTCTCCCGGTCACACACTACGCAGGGAAGTGCAACACAGCACCTTCATTAAGGGTGTCCATGCACCTTCATTAAGGGTGTCCATGCACCTTCATTAAGGGTGTCCATGCACCTTCATTAAGGGTGTCCATGCACCTTCATTAAGGGTGTCCATGCACCTTCATTAAGGGTGTCCATGCACCTTCATTAAGGGTGTCCATGCACCTTCACTAGCGGTCTGTTGAACATTTGTTAAGCCGACAGTTATGTCCACTCACTCCCCATATACATGCATTTATGTTTTTTTAGCCACATATGGTTTATATGTTTTAGCCACAGCCAGACAACCATAGTGGTCACTTATCTCTAGAGGGGGAAGAAATGAATGCATGTTGCAATTTCAATGTGCCCCATCCTTCTATCCCTCAACATAATCTGTCAGGGGAAAGTCGGGAGGCCTCCATCCATAGACGAGTCATCCAGTCTTGTTGAAATTAGTAGGTTCAGTCAACATGTATGGGGGACCTTAAGAATCAGAAGGGGGCTAGGCAGCCTAACACACATTGTTCAGGTAAATAAGGAAGATGGCATAAGATGTTTCGGTAGTGAAGGCATAACCTAGCAGTATCTCATCACTTTATAAGCTGTAATTTGTAGTCTTAAAATGTGTTATCTGGTTTGCTATAGAGGAGTACTGCTAAGGTTTAAGGTGGTATCACATCTGCGTTTGGGGTTGCGCTCTCCCGCTCTGTCCATGGAGCAGGAAAAGGGAATCCCGCAGCCAAACAGTTCTGTCTCTGCACGGAAGTGAACCGTGATGGACAGACCGCATTGACTATAATGGGGGTTTGCCCGCTTTCCACCAGGCTGCCCGACACTTGGATGGAAGAAAAAGCACTGCATGCCTTAATTTATGGATGTGCATAAGGCTTTATTTCAGATGTTGGTTAACATAATATGTCAGTTGTCTGTATGTTCTTGCCACGCGATTATCTCTAGTATGGGTGCCACTTGCATTTTACGGTACTATGTTGTCAACTGGCGATGCCGGTTTTCATAAATAAGGCAGTTTAGAAGTGTCAGGAAGAAAGCCAGTTTGTATGCTACGAGGATGTTATAAACTGCAAAACATTCATCCTGTGCCTCAGTAATGGTGGGTGGCATGGAAGCTGTTTTTTGTTTTTTTTTAATTTTACCGTATATTCCGGTGTATAAGGCGACGGGGCGTATAAGACGACCCCCCAACTGTCACCTTATACGCCGGGAATACAGCGGAGCAAAAAAAAATCATTACTCACCTCCCCCGGCGTTCTGCGGCACTGCTGCAGGCTGTCGCTCCCTCCTGGTCCCCGGCAGAGCATTGCTTTCTGGACGCGGGGCTTGAAATCCCTGCCTCCAGAAAGCTAATACTGTGATTAGCTAACACACGCCGTCAGCCAATCACAGCCATTCAATGACATCTTTGAATGGCTGTGATTTGGCTAACACACGTGCGCCTTCAGCCAATCACAGCCATTCAATGATGTCATTGAATGGCTGTGATTGGCTGACGGCGTGTGTTAGCCAATTACAGTATTAGCTTTCTGGAGGCAGGGATTTCAAGCCCCGTATTCAGAAAGCAATGCTCTGCCGGGGACCAGGAGGGAGCGACAGCCTGCAGCAGCTCCGCAGAACGCCGAGGGAGGTGAGTAATGATTTTTTTTTTTTTTTGACACTTTGTTTTTCTTTTTTTTTGTATTACCGGCGTATAAGACGACCCCCGACTTCAGAGCAGATTTTTGGGGGTTCAAAAGCCGTCTTATACGCCAGTATATACGGTATTTATTTTTTTATTTTGGGGTTATAAGCCGTTCTTGCATAGCTTACGCAAAATGTGATAATTGCAGCAGTATACTGAAATAATGTCACTATTATAATGTACTATTTAGGAGCTTGAAGGCCCCTATAAACATTGTACAGCAGTCACTTCAACCTGTTGAATGTGCATGGGGTCCCCAACTTTCCTTTGACAGATAATTTTGGCCATATCGGATATGTTGACTTTCAAGTCTCAATCCCTTTGTCTCCCCGAAGATAAGTCGTCGCTAGAACTGTCTGGCTTTGGTTTTCTCCACTGTCCCCATATAAAACACATCTGCTGAGCCGAGCATGCATGTTCATGGAAGATTTCCGCATAAGAAAAGGAATCCCGCAGCACCGTTTTCACCACGCAAACACTGGGGAAGAGATCTCTGCAAAGCCGATCAGATAAAGGTGGACCAACCTTTATACAGCAATGTTCATGGAAGATTTGGGAGAATCGGCTATCAATTGAACCTTCATCTGATGGCTATTGAAGTTATATTAGCATGTTTTATTATAGAAGCATGCGCCACAGCAAATTCGTGGATTATTTAGATGTTTGCTGCACCTCTTATTATCCTGGCCACGCCTCAAATATCTTGGTGGTCATACCAATGCGGTGTTTCCCCGAGTGCTCCCGGTGAGACCCCTGAATTTTTCTATAGTAGAGTGCTTACACTAGACTCACACTTTATCTATACCGTCATGCCACACGTCACCGTAAAACCATGCAGCTGTGAAGGCTAGGTACTGGTGCCAGCCGAGTAAGAACGGCTAAAAAAGGTTTGCCCGCACCCTTGTACCTACCACACCGTAGTGGTCAGGATTCTGTGCCAGTCCAATAGCAATGAAAAAGTTATGGGCGATTTAAAAGTGTGATTACATTATAGACTTGGCAGTACGGCTGTATAGAGCATTGTTTTATCGGAATAAGGAATATCATTCAGGTTTTCTTTTCTTGCATGTGTTAGGGGCTCATTGCTCTTGCATGCAAGTTCAGGAAGTGTACATGTCAACACGCGTGTATTCCTAAGCAGACCTTTCTACAACTGTTCCAAATGTCTATAAAGCCTGCTGAAGCCCTGCACACACTGTTGAAACAAATCTGTTATGTGTAAATACATCCTTAGGGCTTATTCACACAGACCGTAAACTCGGAACGCATTTTGTGCGAGATGCACAAAACCCCTACGAATATAAAAGCCATTCTTTTTAACCCCTTCATGACGTGGCCCTTTTTTTTTTTTTCCATTTTCGTTTTTTTCCTCCCCCCACCCACCCCCCCCACCCCGAAAAAAAAAAATCATAACTCCTTTATTTATCCATCGATGTCGCTGTATGAAGGCATAATTTTTTGCGGGACGAGTTGTAGTTTTCAATGGTGCCATTTACTGTACCATATAATGTACTGAAAAACTTAAAAAATTCTAAGTGGAGTAAAATTTAAAAAAAACGACACTCCGCCATCTTTCAGTGCGTCTTGTTTCTATGGCACACAAACTGCAGCAAAAACGGCATGATAACAAGATCTATGGGTCAGTACGATTGCTACGATACCAGCCTTTTTTTTTTTTTCCGAAGGCATTTAATTTTTTTCAATTATTTTCTGCGGTCATTTTGTGCGCACAATAACTTTTTTATTTTTCTGTCGACGTAGTTCAGCGATGGCTCATTTTTTGCGGGATGTCCTGTAGTTTCCGTTAGTACTAATTCGGAATACATAAGACTTTTTGATCGCTTTTTATTGTGTTTTGTTCTGGGAGACAGGGTGTCTGAAAAAGCGCATTTCTGGCGTTCTTAATTTTTTTTTTTTTCGGACGATGTTTACCGTGCAGGGTAAATGTGCTGCTTTGGTAGATCGGACTCTTATGGACATGGTGATACCAAATATGTATTTTTATTTTGTTATTTAGACTTTTTAATTATAGATATGGCAAAAGGGGGGTGATTTAAACGTTTATTACTTTTTTTTTTTTTTTAGCTTTTTTTACTTTACTTTTAGGTCCCCCTGGGGGACTACAATATGCGATACTTTGATCGCTCCTGCAGTATGACAATGCTATAGCATTACGGCATACTGCATTCTGACAGGCAGCCTATCAAGCCACCCCACGGGGATGGCTTGATAGGCAGTCTCTCAAGCCAGCCCTGGAGCCTTTCAGAAGGCCCCCGGCAGCCATGACGCCTGCACAGCTCCCCCGATCTCAACAGCGTTCAGGGGCTTTAAATGCCCCGAGCGTCCGATCGCGGCTGTTGCCCGCGGGTGTCAGCTGTAGTAAACAGCTGATGCCCGCACTGTATACAGAGAGCTCACCCCGCGACCTCTCTGCATACATACCCCGACGCTCCAGGACGTAAATGTACGGGAAGGGATTAATAGGTCTTTTTTGCTGCAAGTCCCATCTTTGGACCTTCCCTCGGAAGAAATCACCCATTATTCCCTATGGATCTCTTTAAAAAAAAAAAAAACCCGCATCACACGTGCCATACGATGTGCATGCGAGTGCGATGCTATTTTTACCATTGAAGTCTATGGGAAGCACTTGTAATAAGTGTGAAAATACGTTTTTTTGAAGCAAAAACAAATCAACTCCTTTCAGATTTGCAAGTGTGATATCGGTCCGAAGTTCTTGACCTGGTATAATGCTCGCCTGCGTGAATGTAGCCTATGGCTGATGAGACACTAACGTATTTTGTCCCTGGTTTTGTATCCATAATATGGAAGTGTGTCCCGGTCTGATCGCAACTCTAAGCATCAGAGTTTGGGTCAGCTATTCAGGCCGGTTGGCTCTTCTGTATTACGGGGGCTGGAATACCGTAGTATGTCATCAGCCTGAGGCCGCATCCACACCGGCTACAAAACACATGTATGTGAAGCCCGTGGTTTCCAATGGGTTCCTGCACATTAGCGATGCTTTGTCTGATGCGATGTTGCTAGAAATAAAAATCGCAGCACGCTCTCTACTGCTGCGATTTGCGAGGTTTTGTGGCCCATGTTTCCCTATGGCGCCTCCTTGTTTACACATAGCACGTATTTGCGATTTTCATGTGATACATTTTTAACATTAGAAACTCCTATTAACTCTCTTGTGAGAAAATCGCGGCTAGCAGCGACATGATGCAACATTTTTTCACTAGAAAGAAGCATCACTGACACTACAAAATCAGATGTGCAAAGCTGCAATATCGCTGTCACCTGTGTGAAAGAGGCCCAAGGCCAATTCCGTCCCCATATACCGCTCCCCACCATGTGAATTCCCCAGGGATGCGAGGCGCTTTAATGTTAAAACCGCTTCAGATCACTTCACAGAAGAAGCAGAGTTTCTCCCATTACAAACAATGGGTGCTGCGATGTGAGAGCACACGGCCAGATAGGACCCGCCGCGATTTGTTTCCTGCATAGCGTTGCATCTTATTGCGGTGCCATGCAGGAAATATTGCTTGTGCATGACCCCATTCAAAATCTCGCGCATTTCTGTCGCCCGTGTGAAGCTGGACTCGAGGGTACGTTCGCCGTGGCGAATTCTGCCATGTGAGGTTGAAGCGGCGCTCTTCATACGCTGTATGCTTATTTTGTAAAGCAAATATTTGAATTCTTTTTACATTTGTGAAAACATTGTATTCTTTATCTAAAAATGACACAGTTAATAATGGTGTTTGAACAATGAGGTGAGTGCAGTACAACAGTAGATATGTAGTATCTGCGAGGGTAAGGCTGGCTTCACCTCTGCGTTGGCACCTCCGGTCAGAGGACCCGCCACAGATCCGGCTCAAAACGCAGTACTTCTGTCTAAAAGCCGGGCTGCTGGCGATAACCAAATAGACCCCATTGTAGTCAGTGGGGTCCATTCGGCGCTGTTCGGTTCCGACCTGAGGCAACGTGAAAAACCGCCTTTGTGTGTATAGCCTAATTGTGTATGACGGGTACATGAATGGCACACAGGCAGGAAATACTTCCGTATGTATGGCCCCCAAGCTCAACCAGTATGTACAGTATGTTGAGCAGCTAGGTGACTCATAGTTCAATATACAGGGTTATTCAAAAAGATGGGGCAGATTAGACAATCCACACATCACTGAAAAGAGGACGCTTCAGAGGTTTCCATGCCATACCAGTAAGTTCCATTTTCTGCCACATCGCAGTGTTGGGTGTTCGGTTTACAGTTTTTTGGTCCGTCAGTTGTACACATATGCAGCCAAGTTCAACAAATTTTCCGCGCCACTTTGTAATTAAGGCCTCTTGCACACGGGCGGGTCGGACCCCACATGTCGGATTCCCGCAGCGCAGTTCAACCCAGCCGGTGACCCCAGTGTATCTCTCCGCCATCTTCTCTGCTGCTGATGTGCCAGGCGGCGCACATGTGCAGTACAGAGGATGCCGCGCCGTCACTAGGGCGATGACATTCTGCAATGATGATTGCAGAATGGCGGCGGGACGGAAGGCATCCATTGACTTCAATGGAAGCGGGCTGTGCATAGCCCACATAAAATCGATGGGCAGGAAATCGCGTATTGTCATAGCATAGGCTGGATTTGCTGCAGAATCCAGAGGCGAAATCCCGCTCCGGATTTCGCAATGCAAATCCGCCCATTTGCAGGGGGCCTGATTCCCCAAATCTACTCCTCCTTTTTTAAATAACCCTGTATATAATGAGAGAGCCGAATCTTGGTCTGTCAGGCTGCCTACTGCCATATAAACATGTTATTAACCCGTGGATACGCTGGCATATTTCCTTCTTCTTCAGTGCATGTGAATGTACTGCTCAGCTATGCTTAGTATGCCCCAGCCCTATCACACCCAACCTGGAAGATACAGTTATAGTGTTCTGAGGATTTTAGGGCTCATTTCACACACAGTAAAATTTCCACTATGATTCTGCACCAAAATCTGCAATGGAATCTTCGGTCTCTGCTGTTGTTGGCAGGTTCAGATGGCTCGTCAGGGAAAGGGTTATTGAAACGTGCCATTTTTGTGGAGATATGCCATAAGAGGCAAAAAATTGCTATAGTGACAGTCAGGGCTAAGACTGCAGTTTCTCAAAAACAAGTTTTCCCTATCCATTCCATTTTTTACTGTTTGCTGCAATTTTACTCGGATCACACCAAAAAAAAACTTAAAATGGATCATGTAAATATCAGAAAGTTGATTATTATTAGAGATGAGCGAACCTACTCGGCCACGCACTTTTCGCCTGAGCGCCGCGATTTTCGAGTACTTCCGTACTCAAGTGAAAAGATTCGGGGGCGCTGTGGGTGAGTGGGGGGGGGGGGAGAGAGAGAGAGGGCTCCCCCCTGTTCCCCGCTGCTACCCCCCCGCTCCGCCACGCCTCCCCCCGCCCCCCGAATCGTTTCACCCGACTACAGAAGTACTCGAAAATCGCGGTGCTCGATCAAGTAATTACTCGAAACGAGTATATTCGCTCATCTCTAATTATTATGCATCAAGCCACCTGCAGCAGTTTTTAGGACTCTCCTAAGACCAGTTCATTCTGGGTGGTAAGGGTGCAGCAGAGCGCTGCCTCATTACTGCATCACAAAAAACACATGAAGATTGAAAGTTTTTTTTTATTCTAGCTATGTGATCTTGGAATTATGGAAAATTGTGATTGAAAACTGAATGCAACATCTGATTGCTGTATGGCACACGGTTTGTTACTGATGTCAGTGGGGAAAACTATTACCTGAATGCCACAAAACCACCTCGTACCCTTAAAAAAAAAAAAAAATCTATCCACACGGGTCACTACATCTGATTCGTCTGTTCTCGTTAAAGGGCCCGTCCAGTGATTTTATTTATTTTTTTCATTCATTATGTAGCTATCCCCTCATTATATGTACGCTGGCTAGTGTTTCCTTTCTATCCGATCTATCATATGGCCATGTGATCTCAATTCTGACTAGCTCAGAATCACTTGAAATTCTGCTGTTCTATGGACCTTACCACAGAAACTGCGGTAAGAGTGCCTGTGTACCCCTCTAGGCAGTTACTGGTGCTGGTCACACAGTTGTTATAGAGGAGATCACAGCTATATAATTATTATATTCTGTAGCCTATTTAGGTGAATATACAAAGTAAGGATAATTAAACTGTCCACCCAGCAGGCTGAAATAGTACAGCCTCTAGCTAATGCTGTGCAGTTGCATCATGGGATAGATTTGAAAGTAAAAGTAAACACATTTCTCACTCAATATGCTGCCAGATAAGCTTAAGGCCTCATGTCCACAGGGAAAAGAAGAATTAAAATCCGCAGTAGATTTTAACTCTTCTCCCGCCTGCGGATCCGCACCCCATAGGGATGCATTGACCACCCGCGGGTAGATAAATACCCGCGGATGGTCAATAAAAGTGATTTTTAAAAATGTGGAGCATGAAAAAAAATGGACATGCTCCATTTAGGTGTGGGTCTCCCACGAGGACCGCTCCCGCAGGCTTCTATTGAAGCCTATGGAAGCCGTACGGATTCGCGGGAGACCTAAAATAAGAATAACTTACCCGCAGCAGTCTTCTCTTCTTCGCGGCCGGATCTTCTTTCTTCGGCCCAGAGGATGTGCCCGAAGCATGCGCGCGGCACGCCACCGGCGTGCCGAGCACATCCGTCGGCCAGAGAAAGAAGATCCGGCCGCGAAGAAGAGAAGATCTGCACGGTCCGCTGCGGGTAAGTTTAATCTTGTTTTCAGTGCTCATGTCCGCGGGGCAGGAGGGACCCGCTACGGATTCTCCATGGAGAATCCGGAGCGGGCCTGATTTTCCCCGAGGACATGAGGGCTTAGGCCATCTGTACACCGGCAGATTTGTATTGCGAAATCCCAGCTGGGTGTCCGCCTCCGGATTCCGCAGCAAATACCAGCCATAGCATGCAATGGAAAAGCATTTTTTTATTAATTAATAACGATTTTCCGCTTGCAGAGGAAAAATCGCAGCATGCTCTATTTTTAGGCGGATTCCGTGCGAACGGCTTCCATTGAAGTGGTGTATTTTTCCGGCGAGTCGATAAAGGTACCGCTCCCTATAATAGTATTTACCAACACACAAAGATGGTTATGAAAAAAGTGTATCATCTTTAGTAAGTCTGTTAATGCAAAAGTAGAATGAGCAAATTCAAAAGTGAAAACCAACAAGTGACAGAAGTAGAAGCGTGCTGCAGTTTGACGTCAATTTAGGTTTTCTTTTATCCTTCCTCAAGATAAACAGTGAGCGTGCAGACAGAACACGACTAGATTGTTTATACGCTGTTGCATCATTTCAGACAATGCACCAATTGAGAGAAGTAACTGGGCACAATTGTCTGCAGCGCTGAGCACTCTCTGAATGTCGGCTTACTTAGAGGGGTTGTCCTGGCAATGGATCTGTTTTCTTTCATTAAACGGTTCCAAAAAATAAGAGCGAGGAATGATGGCAACAAGGGGGATTATCGTGTGCCCGCACGACTTGAAGGTAATAAGGTGTTCAGCACTGGCGGTATTGTAGATTGGGCAAAAATTACTTATTGCTATGAAAATCTTGGCGTAAACCTGAGCGATATTTGCCAACAGGACATATTTCTGTTGTACAGTTTGTCTGCCACCTAAAGCCTGTGGACACTTGTGTGCCGTACAGTCTGCACCTGTATACTACAAACGGTGTGCCAAGATATGGCGGGTATATTGCGCCTGTGTATTTCATAGATTACAATAATCTATATTGTCCTGAAGTGACCCCAGAGCGAAGTGATCAAACTTTTTTTTTTTTTGTCTTCAAGTGGATTGTTGATATGATGTTTGTGGGGAAACAGTGGATGGGACTTGGCTTGCACTACAATTTCAGGCCACTTTACAGTGTATGGAGCTGTGCTAGTTCACGGCTCCTGCAAAGAGCTGATCTGTGGGGCGTGCTAAGAGTTGGACTCCTACCAGTTTGATATTGATGAACAGGGGTGTAACTCTAGGGGATGCAGTTGCAACCAGGCCCACAAGCCCTATGGAAACTATAAGGCCTCTTCTCCAAATAGGGAGCCCAGTAATATCAATAAAGCGTTATAGTTGGGGGCCCTGTTATAGGTTTTGCATTGGGGCCCAGAAGCTTCAAGTTACGTCTCTCTTGATGACCTATATAAAAAGTCTAAGAATACCCCTATAAGGGCTTCTACCCACTAGCATTTTCTTTTGTTTTTTTAATGCTGCAATATCACAAAAATCACAAAAGCGCAAACTTGCAATTTTTGTGTGGTGTGATTTTTTTTTTATTTTTTTTTAACATTAGAAAGTCCCATTTAAAGAAAACGCAGCAATATTGCAGCATTAAAAAAAACGCTAGCGGGTAGAAGCCCTAAAAGTGTGAAAGGACTCTGCTACACAAAATGCTCTGACATTGTGCTGCTGCTATTAATAATGCTGACATGTCAACATTACATCAGACTCGGCAAACATCAGGTGATTGCAGGTGTACTTTGTCGCCACTCCTGTTTTATGACACCTTTCTGACTATTTATGCAGTCCAGTAAAACCCGTTTGCTTAGTTATGGGGATTATTTTTATATGGTTAATGCCACTAGATATAATTCCTTATCTCGCCCATTTCCCTTGTGCATATAGTAGTTGTGCCCTCATCCGTATGTAGAAATGTTAACGAGGCTCATGAAGATAAGCGGCTCATAGAATGTTCGTCCTATATTTATACAGGCGGTGCGCTCACTGATGTTTGGGGTACAGAGGAGAATAAATCTTTATACTACTCCCATTTATAGTGTCTATTCCCTGTTGTAGTCTGGAAGAGCACATCAAAGCTCACATCAAGGCCTTACAGCTTTGTGATCCCTTTGTTAAAGCGCTGGCTCTTCAGATGGCTGATAACGGAAGGGCTGCATTCGCCACCTCAAACAGATTTGTAGCTTTAGTGAATGGCAATTTTATAAGTTTAAGTTTTTGTTTTTTGTTTTTTTTTTTCGTTTTGAACTTGCAATTCATTTTCACTTCTTTAAAAAAAAAAAAAAAGAGAAAAAAAAAATTCTGACCAATCAAGGAGGTGGAACTCCTCTGCATCTATACATGTGTGTATATATAAACCCAATTAACAAGCAAATCCAGACTGGAAAGCTAGATATATTTCATCCATATTCCTAGTGTCTCCAGCCATTCAGTATCCATAAGTGATTGTACTCCTTGCATGACCTTCAGGGCCATCTGAACTGAACATGTCTATTATTGCTCCAGGGTTGACTTTTCCCTTCTGTTTTCATATATTTCCCTTTCCAACTCTTCCTTCATCTTGTTGTCTTCTCTCCTCTGTTCCGTGACATATTCCCTTTTAAGGATGTGTTCACACATAACTGACTTGCTACAGATTTTGTCATAGAATTTGCTGCAGATTTCACTTTTAAATAAATTCAGATTGAGGGGGTGAAATCTGCTGCAGATTTTCACCAAAATCCGTAGCCAATCAAAGGCTGTATATACACAGACTAACACGATATCAGACCAGCATGCGATTTCAATGGGAAAAATTAAAAATCATATCGCAGTTGCGTGAAAATCGCATCTGCATGCGAGTCCTATGTGATTTTTATTTTTTGCCCCCATAGAAAATAACGCGCAATTTTTTTTAAAAATTTTTTTTGCGCCCAAAAGCTCGAAAAATTGCAGCATGTTCTATCTTGGACTCTGTCCACGAGAAAAATTGTCCATGTGTATAAATGCATAGGAAATAATGGGTAACTTTCTCATGTGAGTTCCGTCCATATCACCATCAAACGGAACTTGTCTGCGCAAATCGCCCATGTAAATACGCCTTAAAAAGCGCCTTTATTTCTAGTGTTGTATTACTTTCTTAACCACTCCGCGACACACATGACTTCTATTGTCCACGGTTATGTAGGGAGTCTGCTCCATACACTGTGGATGTTGGCTGTTTTTGACAGCGAACTGCCACCCACAACTGCTGTGATTGGAGGCAAGTAGAAATTAGGTAAAAGAAAGATATTGTAATAATTACAGAGAAAATAAAAATGTTAGTTTCAAAATTCTCCTTTTTACCAATTGTTAAAAAATCCTACAAATTAGTATTACTGCATCCGTAAAAGTCCAGTTTATTAAAATATCACATTATTAATTCTGCATGGTGAACACAGTCAAAAGAAAAAAAATATGCAATTCCAATTTCCCAAAAAATTGAATAAAAAGCGATCAAAAAGTTGTATATACCCCTTAATGGTGCAGATTAAAAAAAAAAAAGTTGGGCCAAAAAACTAGCCCTCACACATCTGCATTAACAGAAAAATGTAAAGTAGTTGTGGGTCAAAAATTGTCAACAAAAAGCAATTTTTTTTAATAAAAGGTGTTTTTTTTTTTTTTAACTACACAACATTTTATATAATTTTTAAAATATCATTGTAATCATACTGACCCACAGAATAAAGATAAAATGCAATGTGCTGTTAGGAAGGGACAAACTGAGCTAAGCATTGGGTGTATTTAAAAGGGCCCACTAATGAGCACCTTATCAAATGACCATATTAGTCTCAACTATCCTAAAGTTTTCCTAAAATTTATTTTCCTAATTTTTGAAATGGAGGTTTAATTGCTTGTTAACCTGGACTATATCCTAAAGACCTACAGCTGGAGATGGGGTTGATTGCCACCTCAGCTGCTGTTGGTTCCACATTCACTGTATTTCTTGTATTTTCTCTTATTTTAGAATTACGTTTATCCCGTAGCATGAAATTGGCACTATCCTGCCTAGTGAATACTTTTCTGAGGATGTAGATGTCAAAAGGCTATGACCCTCATCAAATATTAAAGACGCTAATAGGAATTGTTCTGATAAATTACACATTTGTATTGACCTTGTTTTACTGTTTTCCGAAATTCCAAGTTTGAGGTCCTTCAAAATGTCTTTCTTATATTTCCAGTTATTGTTAAAATGTCTGACATTGACTTGCTGGAATGCTGCTTTCTAATAGGCGGCGCCGTAGAGGCATTGTACCATCTTTCCATTTGCATAAATTTCCCAGAGGACTATGCATGACCTCATAAGTCCTCTCACACCTACTAGGTGCTCTCCCTTAGGAGAAGCTTTATCCCTTCTGACCCACATCATTGGCCTCTGACTCAGCCTGAAACTGTGTGTGACTGGTTATCTTTTTCTTCTGGAGAAGACGCTGTTTTGGCTTATATTCCCAGTCATTGTTACAAGGCCTGTTAAAAACTCTGAAATTGTCTTGCAGCAATGCTGTCTTCTAATAGGTGGCGCTGTAGAGGCATTGTTACATCTTCCCATTTGCGTATCTTTATAGAATTTTCTGTGACAATCTATGAAAGGATTGTGGATCAAATTAACATCAAGCCTTTTACCTCCAAAGGGGTTGAGAGTACACAGTGACCCCTTTGATGCGTGATGGCTCTTGTGCTAGTTCCATCTTTCTATGGCAACATTGTCACTGGAGATCTTATAACGTCACTGACATGCTTTGTTCTCTAATATTTCGTGCCATTTAGACTTGGCTGTACTTCATAAAACATGGACAAGCATTGGCTATTGGATAAAGAAATGGCTTTTTGTAGTTTTAGAGAGGAGAATGGAAGGACGAAGTTCAGAATTCTGGCCAAGGAATAGAACGTTTATCCGAGACCTTAATTTTAAGTCCTTTCCCATAATTCTGTTGACCTGAATTCACACTTTTAGATTAATTCCGTTCATGTATTTGTAAAAGTTGTGTTTGGTAGTATAACAAAAGGACATTAATTGGCACATTAAAAACTTGACTTTTTTGTTTCTTTGTTTCTTTTACACGGGCATCGTTTGTCCGACACTCGTCCCGTGTAAAAGGACCTTAAGTCCCAACTAATTAATGTAAGTGAAATATGGCATCGAAAAATGACTTATTATTTTTGCTTTCACCCAGAATTCTTAATGTTGGCTTTTTTTCTTTAATAACACTATTTTTAAATGGGCACTGTACTTTCAACAAACTTGCATAAATCAATAGTACGAGTGAATATAAGAAACTTTGTAATGTACCTTAGAGAAAGTGCCTTTTTCCCCCATCAATGAAACTTTCTCCTACCTACACCAATCATTTACTCTGATTTTGCTGTAAAATCTGTTTTAAGAAACAAGATAGATTATCAACTCACTGAGGAATCAAGTAACATGCTGCCATAGAAGTCTCTGTGGAGGTACAAGCAGCTGCAGAGTGAGAGAGAGTCAGAGATGCTGCTGAAGGTTTTAGTAAGTTTTCTGTATCGCCCCAATCCTACGGTAGTTTCACATCTAAGCTGCTCAGTACTTTTGTATATTGTCCTCCTTGCTGCTGCTTCTAGGAGGGTGCTACAGAGTGTTAGGGAAATAGGATCTCCTCCTCTGGGTGCAGTGTATGGAGCCTGCAGAGGGGGAAAAGTGGTGACAAAATACCAGATACAAGTCAAATGGTCAGAAATAGTGCCACTCCACATGTACATACAACTTCTTGGTCTAAAATGTCACCAGAAATGAATGGTACACTTAGATTTAAAAAAAAAAAAAACTTGCTGTTTTTACTCTGGCCATTTAGCCTAATATTTGGTTAATACTTCCTGTTCTGTACAAATCTCTTCTCAGTAGTTTTCTCATTGTCGTCACAAGCAGGATTACAATGAAAGATAGCACTTCTATATAGATAACAATAGGTGATGATCACCGCTTCCTGCACAATGGCCTCTGCACAGGTCACAGAACATGCCTAGAACAGTTTCAAATAAAATTAAATGAGTCCCACCTAGTCCGTTGTTTCTATAGTCCATCTGGCTGCTGTACAGATCAAGAAGTGTCATACTATTGTTTCACACATCTTATGATTTTTAACCATACCCTTTTTTTCTGATGCTTTAAACCTTTCCAATCCAGTGTCAAATCTCAGATTTCTTTTTTAAAGCTCCGATGTCAGGAGAGGTCTAAAGGCCCATTTAGACACAACGATTATCCACTCAAAATTCGCTCAAAAGCCATCTTTTGAGCGATAATCGTTGTGTGTAACTGCACTGACATCATGCAGTTTTCGTTATCAGGGATTCACAGTGGGATACAGCTGATACTATTGTTTCAGCTGTATCCTGCTCCCTTATAACAGGCTGGGTATAAAGAACAGAGCGGTCCAGCTCTGATCTCCATACCCTGCATGGAGCGCTCGGCTGTATAACAGCCAGGCACTCTGTGCAGAAAACATCTGGATACCCCGCTTGTCTTCTGCATCCTCCGCTAGCAGCGCAAGGTGATCACTCACCTTTAACGATCATCTTTTGAGCGATTATCGTTGTGTCTAAATGGGCCTTAACACATCTATTTACAGTGTACCAGGCAGCACTCCGATGTCTGAGGCTGTCCGGCAAACGTACTTACAGTTTGAAGTCCCAGCGCTATGATGTCCGAGGCTGTCCGGTGCAATGACAGTGTATTATGTCATGCTGGTGGTGTCTTCTCACAGGGCTATAAATTCTCATGCTGCTGATTCAAAATTGAGGAGGAAAAGATGGTAGGGATAGAGTGGGTGAGGCTATAACAAGTTGGATTATGGAGGAGAGTGAAGGCGAAGGGAAGTTCAGCGATGAAAATGATCATGAAGCACATGTTCGTTTTCAGTGATTATACTTCCAGGGATGTTGAAAGTAGTTCTGTTGAAGAAAGTGGCGAAAATTTACTGCCTGTAATGATCGGTAGCTAGAGGGTGTATCATGATGATGATCTCATACAGTTCCCATACTCGGTGACGTGCATAAAGTGTTCGCCCAAAAACGTAGCCATAATATTTCCAGCTCTTCTTTGCCAATTAAGTTTTTGGCCAAATTGTGGCTGCAGCATAAATATTCCAATGGGTGACTCCACTACCAAATCATACCATGTGCCACTCCTGGAAGGATTTTTTGCCAGAAGAAATGAAGGCGTTCTTTGGTGTCATAATGAATATGGCTCTGAATTTGAAGCCGCAATTAGTGGACTATTTTACTGATGAGTTCCTACAAGAAGCCCATTCTTTAAGGATGTTTTCTTCTGCCTCTGTTTTTTACAAATATTTTGGATGCTGCATTTAGCACCTCCTGACACTGAGCAAGGAAGTGCTCGTACTCGAGGGGGCAAGGGGAAGAACGTCCGTGATTACCTCGACAAGAAATACAAAGAACTGTGTGTTCCAGGAAGAAATGTGGCTATAGATAAGAGCATTGTAGGCGTCAAAAGAAGCGTTGAATTCCAGTGCTGCAATCCAAAGAAACTTACAAAGTAGGGCCTACAAATGTTTTGCCTGTGGGTTTCTGAAAATGGCTGTATATTTTTTCACATTCCCTATTATGGCCAGAGCACCACAGACTTATTTGGCCTGATTTGCCATTTGTCTTGGATTGTGGTTCATTTGACACAAGACTTGCAAGGCCTAACAAATGTTACAGGCAATCACAACTTCGCTGACAGGTTCTACACAAGCCCTCAACTTGCTCAAGAAAAACATGACCTGAAAATGCATATTACAGTAACAGTCATGGCTTCTAGGAAGGATTCTCCTAGTTAACTGAAAAAGAGGAGAAAATTTCAGGAATATCAAGTATGAGCCTATCAATGGGACAAGAAACTGATGTGCCTCTCATTCCAAGACAAGAGGACAATGCCGAGTACATTCTATGGTCCTCAAACAGTCGATCACTGGTTAGAACGCTGGTTACCCAGGGTTATTTTGGATTACACAAAGCTTATGCGGACAGAGCTGATCAGTACCGTTGGTCCTATGGTTTTACCAGAAGATCCTACCAATGGTGGAAAAACTTCTTCTGGCTGATGGAAGTTGTGAACATCTACATCCTTTACTCTTTAGATAAGGAGAGGGGTGAAAAAAATGAAGAACTACTTTTGAAGAAAAACCTTATCAATCAGCTTGTGGGGAACACAAATACAAGAAAGAGTGGAAGACCGCTTTCGGGAGCTGAGGAAAGACTAAATAGAAAGATACATTTCCTAATGCTAATCCACAAAATTGGCAAAGAATTGTATGATTTGCAGCAGAAGAAAGGAGGAAGGAGAGAAACTAGTTTCTACCGTGAGACATGCGGTACGAAGCCTGGACTTCATCCTGGAGATTGCTTCAAAAAGTACCACACGCTAAAATTATTAACCAAACTAAACAAACTTTTTTTTCATAAAATTTACTAATACAAACCTCTTGTGAGGTAATTTTTCTGTGTTTGTGATATTCCAAGTAATCTACAACGCTTTTTCGTCACCCAAAATAACGAGCTGGGAAGGATGTCGGCGGCAAAGGAATGGGATCGGAAAGATGTATAAATGTATCTAAAATGCATGCGAGATATGGCGTAAACTATACCATTACAGTTTTTAAGGAGGAGTTGTAATATAGCACATTTACTAAATAGGCCCCAGAAGATTTATTTAATTCTCTCTTCCGTATGTACGACTAACTATATGGACACATATATAGGGCAGCGTATAGACTTCAGTGTTCTTTCAGTGCATTTGCTTCACTTTTACGCCTAGTTTTTTTTTCTTTCATTTTTATGTAATGGTCTATTTTTAGACATAAATGTGTTTTTTCTTTTTACTGATTTATGTCTTTGTAAGGAGAGAAAAAGTCTTTGGCAGTCTGAGCATTAGTTGTGAAAAATAATGGCTCTTTGTGCTTGTATAGCAGAATGGATGCTGGTTTGACCTTGAATCTCTTGTCTGACTACCCGCCTGCATATGCTGCTTATGAAAGCTCTTAGTGGGAGTATTTTGACAGTGGAAAAACAAAACTGTTGACTTGTTGCATATTTAATATTTTCACCCAAATAATAATAGGTGTGAATGCATTTAATATCAATCTAGAAGCTAGCCAACATTTTAATTAATGTACTTTTTCATTGGTTCTGAAATTTAATTATGCGGCTTCTCTACTTGCAACAGATTTCAACCTGCTGCCTTTTGCAAATTCACAAGTGACAATCGTAAAACCTAGCTTCAGCTTCCCTCCATAGTCTTCTCTTTCATATTCAACTGCAACCACAGCTTGTGATTCAATGTGTTATATGTAGATTTTTAGGACCCTCCTTAAAACATTTAATTCATATATTATGTATTAATTTCATAAAGGTCACACCACAGCCTCTCAGGAACAATGCCATCTAGTCAGCTGGGTTTTCTGGGTAAGGAGGAGATGGATATCGGCTGGCTGCTACCAGCTGATGCTCAGTTTGACAGGCCATGGACAAGTTGCTGCTAGCCTCCTCGGTCAGTGGCTTATCTGTTGTGTGGACATTTGGCATGTTCAGATACAACATGCTGGATTCTTCTTTTTAACTCAGATCTGTCGGGACTCCCCATATATGTTAAACTAGCTGATATACCCGGCTTCGCCTGAGTTAATTTGGTACAGGCGTTTGTGGTGTTCGCACAGAAAATTTTATGAAGTCATATTTACTTCAGAGGAACCGAGGAATAATATATGTATACACATAGAGGAGCATTACATTCTCCTCAGACTGCATATACTGATGTCCCTCTGCAGAATGTGCCACTCCTCCTCTCCTGACTTTTTACATGAAAGGTAATGCCCCTTTTTATTCAAATTTATCCCCAGACTGGAGATTGCAGCCCCTTCTTAGCCTTAAAGGCATACTCCATCCCTGCAGTCCATGGCCACTTCCTTATGTACTTTACAGTCCTTCAGTATATGCACATAAAGGTCAGTTAGATTCTCCTACGTATATATACACAGAGATCAGTTCGATTCTCTTCAGTATATACACATAGAGGTCAGTTAGATTCTTCTCAGTATATACACATAGAGAAGTGGTAGATTCTCCTCCAGTATATACAGCTAAAGGTGATGTAGATTCTCCTCAGTATATACACATAGGGGAGTGTTAGATTTCCCTCGGTATATACACATAGGGGAGTGTTAGATTTTCCTCAGTATACACACATAAAGGTGAGGTAGATTCTCTTCAGTATACAAATCATTTCCATAGGCTTTATGGTTTCTGAGAAAAGAACTATGTCATGTATCGCAGAGTTTCGCACAGGTTTTTTCATGATTACAATTGAATAATCAAATTGCAACCCCTTTACTTTTCCTGTTTAGGACCTAAAGAATGGTTGTGCCAAATTTCAAGTTTGTACGACATCGGAAAGTTAGAGAATTGGTGTCCAGTCAGATAGTGAGGGCTTTCGCAGATAGACAGATATAGATACTGAAAAATATGAAAATTGTATTCTATGTTCTCCCCTGATGATTCTCCTATTTTGCGTCTTAAAGGGAATGTGTCATCCAAAAATGATTTATTGCATTGTTTGTACGTTAAACTTTAAGTTCTTTTGGTGTGTTCTTTTTTTTTTTTTTTTTTTTTTTTTTTTTTTTTTGGTCAGTCTATATTTAAAAAAAAAAAAAAAAAAAAAAAAGCGAATCAGCAGTTTTCACCACTAATAGTCAGATCCTTCCTGTGCTGCAGGGAAACATTTCAGCAGTACTCATTATCGCAGACAGTAGTACGGTGAAAGGTAAGCATTTATATATAGATAACATGGGATCCACCATTCCCTATAGGTGATGGTCACAGCTTATCTACTCCCTTCCTGTACAATAACCTTTGTCAATGTCACAGAGCATTTATAGGACCGTCTCCAATAGAAGTCAGTGGATTCCCCCTTGTCCATTGTGTGAAATGATCCTTGAATTCTGCTATAAAGCATGCCTAAAGGCTGTTAAATGCAGCTCAGCCAAGATGCCCGCCCCCACAGTCATAAACAGACATTAGAATTAAAAATCGACAATCAAAAAATAAAAACAGGCTAGAAAAATTAAAAATGTTTCACTATCTGGTGTTAGTAAAAAAAAAAAAAATCTAGGTGATGTATTGCCTTTAGCGTAATACTAGAAGGGGATCTGCTATGGGAACTATTTCCTTAATACTTTATAATCCAGTGTCGGCCCTCGTTCGACATTGATTTCCCTGCATAGTTCCGATGTTGGACGTGTTTCTAACACTATGCAGGACAGAGCTCCAATGTCAGAGGCCGTTCAGCATATTTATGCAACAACAGTATACAGGTCAGCGCTCTAATATTTGAGCTCTAATAGTGGGACTTCTGACCAGAAAATGTGCACCCCTGTATTAGATTATGGCAAATGAAGCTCTAGGAGGACAGAATGCAATGTGTTCACACCTCTTCAGCACGTACGATAGTGTATAATTAAGGAGACCTTACACTTTAGGGACACGGCATGTAGCGGCATAGGAATATATTTTGTTTTGTCATATAATGATGCTCCTTGTTGTGCTTGCTTCCTGCCTGGACTGTCTAACGTATATAACCTGAAAACCACAGACTCCAAGACAATGAATATATAATATGCCCACATGATGGACACCCTATGAATTAATAAGGGGGGGGGGGGGGGGAATGATAACAAATATGTCATGCCTGTCCTAGATCCTTGAAAAAAAGGAAGCCATGATCTCAGTGTGAAGAGCATTAAAGGGGTTGTCCCGCAGCAGCAAGTGAGGTTATACACTTCTGTATGGCCATATTAATGCACTTTGTAATATACATTGTGCATTAAATATGAGCCATACAGAAGTTATACACTTACCCCCTCCGGTGCTGGCGTCCTCGTCTCCATGGCGCCGACTAAAGCTGCCTTCTCCTTCCATTAGACGCGGTTGCGCTGTCCGGTCTTCTGCTCTGTTAAATGGGGCCGCTCCGGCGTGCTTGCGCCGCACATGTCTTCTGCGCATGCGCAGACCCGCTCTCCGGCGAGAGCACGCCGGAGCGGCCCCATTCAACAGAGCAGAAGACCAGACAGCGCAAGCGCGTCTAATGGAAGGAGAAGGCAGCTTTGGTCGGCGCTATGGAGACGGGGACGCCAGCACCGGAGGGGGTAACTGAATAACTTCTGTATGGCTCATATTTAATGCACGATGTATATTACAAAGGGCATTAATATGGCCATACAGAAGTGTATAACCCCACTTGCTGCCGCGGGACAACCCCTTTAAATACAAAATGTGGCCATAAAACAAAAGATCATGGAGCCCTTTTCCAAATATGCAACGCCCACTGCACAAATGCGCACGTAGGTGTACTTCCGCCTGTGTAACGCCGGCCTTACATACTGCAGGAGCGATCAAAGCATTGCAAGTTCTTGCCCCTAAGAGGACTAAAAAAATGTAAAAATGAGTTTTAAAATGTCATTAAACAATAAAAGCTAATAGGTTTTTTTTTTTTTTTTTTTTTTTTTTTTTTTTAAACTCCCGATTTTGCCATATTTATAATAAAACAAATCTAAATAAAACAAAAAAAAGTGTTTAGTATCCCTTCATCCATAAAAGTGTGATCTATCAAAGTAACGCATTATTTACCCTGCACGGAGATAGTCGAAATTACGCTCTCTTTTGGTCACCCTGTCTCCAAGAAAAAATGTAATAAAAGTGATCAAAAAGTCATATGTACTCCAAAATGGACTAGAGAAACTACAGGATGTCCTGCAAAAAACGAGCACTCGAACAACTACGTCAACGGAAAAATAAAAATTATGGCTAAAAAAAATAAAAGTACTATAGCAAAATAAACCTATACATTTTGTATCGTAGTAATAGCACTGACACATAGAATTTTGTCGCAGTGTGTACGCCATAGAAATAAGACGCACACAAAGATGGTGGAATTTCATTTTTTTTCCATCTCGCTCCACCTTAGAATTTTTAAAAAGTTTTTAAGTACGTTAAATAGTATCATTAGGGGAAAAAAACGCTCCGCAAAAAACAAGCCCTCAGACATCTATGTTGATGGTTAAATAAGAGTTAGGATTTTTTAAAAGGTGGGAGGGAAAAACAAAAATGGAAGGTAAAGAAAAAATGGGACGCAACGTTAAGGGGTTACACTGGTATTTTCATACGTCTCAAGTGTCTTGATTCCTAATAAACTTAGTTTGAAGCAGTTATAATCATGAATGTTACATGTTTAAAGGGTTTGTCTGAGAATACAAAAAATAGAATAAAAAAAAACAAAAACAGTTGCTCTCTCCCTGCTCTCGCACCAGTCTTTGTTTAAATTCTGGCAGCAATGACATGCCATCTTGGCCCCCAATGGTTGCAGTCAATCATTAGCCTCGATGGCGGCACATTCTTCCTGACATCATCGCTGCAGCGGTCATCCGCGGGTACGGCATGACACCGGTGCCTGAATATGGGATCAGTGATGGAGCTGTGGGGCCTCCAGAAAACAAGTCCTTTACATAAGATTCAGGCAATCCCTTTAATATGAAATAATTGAGTGAACAGACATTTTTGGAAAGTGTTAGCAGAACCCATGTTGTTGCAGGTTAGTTATGTAATACCGCCCACAGAATGGGTTTGTGTAATCCTCAGGAACCTGTTGCTGTGTAATAGCTGACACTTCATCGGTCAGATGTTCCAGTGTGATTGCATAAGAGCTGCACGGTGCTGACAAGCTTATATGGTGATACAAGGAAGCCGGTTGTTGCCGTTGGGCTTAGCCGACATTTATCTGCAAGGCCTATTGTCCGTCCGTGCGTGTGTGTGATTCCTATGCAGTGCCCAGCGCTCCTCCTCTTCTCTCTTGGCAGGTGTTGGGCTCCGATAAAAGCACATCCAGCTCCCAGTTCTACATTCTGGATTTCTGCAGACTTCCTCTGCTCAGACAGTTGCTAAGTGACAGAAGAGTTAGAAGTATCCACTCCATACAATGTGCTCTGTCTGCATCACCTGATTGTTAATGGAGAAATGCATTTTGGATCTATCATTCTTCTAACATGTTTGTGTGAGACCCTTATTACAGAAGACCTTGGTGTGTTTACCCCCCCCCCCCCCCCTACATACCTCAAGCAGGACACTAATACACTTGTTGCTGTCTCTGTGACTGCGAGGAGACAAGTCAGATTATGTATCATGTTCTGACACAACAGATCAATGTGCCTCGCTTATCTTTAATATCGGTAAACTAATGCTGGAACACGGGAGCATCAGCACTGGAGTGATGGGGACGGGGCTAAAAGAGTCACTCCAGTAGCTTTTTTTTTTTTTTGTAATCTATTATGTAACTAGTCAGCGACTATACATGTCGGCTCTAATTCTTTGATTAGTTATTCCTTTCTATCTGCAAATTCTCTTCAGATTGGTCATGTGGTGTCATAGTGAATATCTGAATTACTTGTGTTTCTGTTCTCTCCAGGAGTCACTATCTGGCCGGGCTCACACGAACGATCCGGATTCTGCTGCCGTATTTTGCTGTGACCCTGTGTACTTTTTTTTTTTTTTTCATGTACTGCAGATGACCACGGACGCTTGCTGTCGGTCATGCGCAGTACAGATTTGTAAAAATAAATATACCCGTGGCCTATTGGATATATCAATTGCCAATGGGCTGCGGGTACGGCTGCCTCCAATGGAGGCCGTACGCAGCAAAATAAAGCATGCTGCAATTTTTTTTCTGCTCGCAGATCTCAACATTCATTTCCGCAAGTGAGAAGGAAAAAGCGGGTTTTTGGGTTTTTTTTATTGTTGCCTTCAATGCATGCTATTTGCTGCGGATCCTCCGTGCAGACGCCAATCATGGAATCCGCTATTAAAATCCAATGGTGTGAGACCTATATTATGAATTCACATGGACCTTTCCACATGGGTTCTACACATGGGGCGAACACACATACCTAAATAGATTAGACCTCTTTTGTCACACATTTATAATGAATAGGATGATGGGTCATCATCCTCCCTGACTGTATACTTATGGAGAGCATAGAGGGTGATGATCGCTCTGTCCTAACAGGCAGACATGGTCCTGGCTCTAGCTTGTGTGATGCTGTTCTAAGGTATCATGGGATGGGGAGCGCAGAGCAAGAGAAAGGTGTGGGAAATTTTTAAAACAAAATTTTTTAAAACAAAATGGTGTCAAATATGTATCAGACAGGAGGCTGCACTGCATGAAAGTGAGTGCAATATACAGAAAAGAAGTTCAAAGTGTCATAGACCGTCAGGTGAGGGGTGCAGTGGCAGAATGTGTTTTGTTGGAGTGACCCTTAGGCTGCCTGCAGATGGCCAAGTCGGATCCCGCTTTGAGAACTCTCCCTGCGGGATCAGACCCGAGCCCCTGCAGGGACCAGCGCGGCACTCATCTCTCCCGCGGCTCTGGTTCTTTGATGTTCTCTCAGCCGGCGCACGCGCAGAGCGGAGCCGTTGGACGGGGAGTGACGTTTCTGCCCCGCACAAGAATAGAGCATGCCGTGATTTGTTTTCCGCGTGTGATTTCGTGCGGACAAATCGCGGCCGTCTGCCTAGGATTGCACTTGCTAATGCAATCCTACGGCAGCGGCCACGGGCGGAAATTGTGCGGGAAATCCCGCCGCGGAATTTCTGCCCGTGTGCAGGGGGCCTAAGAGGTATGGATTTTGTTGTGTGTTGTTGCATTTTATATATGCGCAGGCAGACCCTTAAAAGGGTTGTCCCGTGAAAGCAAGTGGGGTTCAGCACTTCTGTATGGCCATATTAATGCACTTTGTAATGTACATCGTGCATTAATTATGAGCCATACAGAAGTTATTCACTTACCTGTTCCGTTGCTAGCGTCCCCGTCGCCATGGTGCCGTCTAATCGCCCGATTAGACGCGCTTGCGCAGTCCGGTCTTCTCCCTGGTGAATGGGGCCGCTCGTGCCGGAGAGCTGGTCCTCGTAGCTCCGCCCCATCACGTGTGCCGATTCCAGCCAATCAGGAGGCTGGAATCGGCAATGGACCGCACAGAGCCCACGGTGCACCATGGGAGAAGACCCGCGGTGCATCGTGGGTGAAGATCCCGGCGGCCATCTTGCTAAGGTAAGAAAGAAGTCGCCGCAGAGCGGGGATTCGGGTAAGTACTAAACTGGTTTTTTTTTAACCCATCCCTTGTGTTTGTCTCGCGCCGAACGGGGGGCCTATTGAAGAAAAAAAAAAAGCCCGTTTCGGCGCGGGACAACCCCTTTAAATACCTTTTTACAACATTTTGATGTTCATAGCTACAATTGTTTCAAACAGAGTTTTACTGGACAGTGGAGGTAAAAGACAATGTCCCTGAGATGTAGTTTATGAAAAGGCCAGTTTCGTGAAGTAACAGTTACAAGTCCAATTCCTGTAGTTCTGCGGTCCACCACATATAAACAGATGAGTCACCGCTGCAAAGGTGTTGGTGCTTGGCAATGTTTCTCCCAGTTCCATGGCATCTGTCATTCAGGCCATCAATCTGATTGCAGCAAGGGCCACATCTGGAGATTGTTACTCTGGGGTCCTACAATTGACTGTCTATGAAATTAGACCTGTAATAATCTGTGTGCTCCTAGAGTGATACATTGTAAATTCCTCTAGGATAAGGATTAGTGTGAGTCTATGCATTTTGTGTACAATGCTGAGAAATATATTGGTGCTTACCAGTTAGCCAGTATGCCTAGAAATTTGCAACTTTTCGTCCGATGTCTGTAAGTTCTTTTTGTTTGGCTTCTAGAGAAATCAAACTAAGGCCGCCTACAGACGGCCGGGTCAGATCTCGCTGCGAGTACTCTCACAGCGGGACCCGACCGAGCCCCTGCAGGGACCAGTGCGGCACTCACCTCTCCCGCGGCTTCGGCTCTTTGACGTACCGGCTGCCAGCCAGCCGGCGCATGCGCTGAGCGGAGCCGGCGGCCGGGGAGTGACATTTCTGTGTGGGCCTCTGCGAGACCTGCACAGAAGTGGGACATGCCGCGGTTTCTTTTCCGCGTGTAATTTCACGTGGACAAATCGCGGCCGTCAGCATAGGATTGCATATTGTAATGCAATCCTATGCAGGCGAGCACGGGCGGAAATTCTGCGGGAAGTCCGTGTGCAGGGGGCCTAACTCATAAACGCTTCAGTAACTTATCTATCGTAATACGCAACAAAAACACAATACAGGGGTGACTTAGGCCGAAGGCACATGACTAGTTCGGGTTTCGCATGCAGGATTCCGCAGCAGAATTAGACCCTTTACCCGCCCGGTGACCCTTGCCTAACTGTCCGGATTCTTATGTGTGTTGCGGATGTGCCTGCCAACGCACAGGTGCAGAACAGATAATGCCACACCGTCTCTAGGTGATGGCGCAGATCCCGCGGCCTTTCTGCAATGATGATTGACTTCAATGGAAGCCGTCCACACGGAATCCACCTCAAAATACAGCATGCTGCAATTTTCTCCCTGCAACCATGAATGGTCGACAGTAAGCAAGTCCTCTATAAATAATGTACATCACCAGGTGGTAATCTTTTGCCTTCCCTACCGGCCTTTCCCTTTTTTTGGATTTCATGAGATAGCAGTTTTTACCAGTCTTTTTTCAGGGAGATGTAGAATGTGTCCAGCACAATGGAGTCTGCCTTCGGTGACTCAGGAATGGAACAGCTGTGTACCAGAGTGGCGGTAGATTTCTCAATTGGTAGCCCAATTGTGCTGACCATAAACAGTCGACACGGGCATCGTCACTGGAAAACCTCAAGCCCACCGGTTGATACGTGTAGTCGCTTTCCATGTTTCAGACGCATGTAGTGCAATCAGGATCACGGTACAAGCTGTAGCCTCGTTTGTGTTGTAAGCAGTCCATTATTTGGCAAGGCAACCTTGATTGTTACCAAGGCTGAAGCACAGGGCGGATTTTTCACTTTAGGTACTTGAACTCTAGTTTTCCCATTTGACCTTGTATTTTTGCAAGTTGCTTGAATGACCAAGGCAGTGAGCCAAAAACTGTTTGTTTTCTTCAGTGTTGACACAAAACAGAGATGTTGCAAGCTTTGTGAAGTTGTTGAACTCGATCTTTCCAAGTCATGGACCCTTATCAGGACCAGAGCTAAATATAGTGTGTTCACACAGATATGTACAATTTAATTAGATCTAGGAAATAAGCCATTTGTGCCTTGTTTTCCTGCAAATTATCCCCAGGAAATTGTTATGAACAGTAGGCCACCAATGATAAGGGAACATGTAAGGACAGCAGTTTGTTTTTGAAAAACATCACTGACCGTGATTAAAAAAAACAACCTAATTTCAGCCCTTTTTGATTTTTGTTCAACACTATGAACTCTTCCCAATTCTTGTGTTTTTAACCTTCTGGGTAAATGTTTGTTGTGGAGCTACAGCATGTACTCATCACATTTTATTAACGATTGTCAATCTTGACATTTTTGTAAAACAGTTGATTTCCAAGTTGCAGGTGATTTCTATTTAATGGTGGGATGACTGATGCCGGACAGACTTACTAGATACTTGGATTTTTCTAACGCGTGGGGTGAGTGATGCAGGATACGCAGATTTACTAGATACCTGGGAGATTTTCTACCATATAAAAAGTTTCTTCGAGCTTTAAATGGGTTTTCCCATTGAAAACCTTTATTCCCTATCCACGGGGGATCGCTTGGGATCCGACCATTGAGACCCCCAACAATCCCAAGATGAAAGCACCCGAATGCCCCATGTGAATGGAACACAGGTGTGCATGTTCAACTACCACTTCATTTATTTCTAGGCAACAAGTGGAGATTGATTTCCTTGGCAATCTCCCTCCGTCCCATCAAACTACTTATGAGCACTTGTCTGTTGTATGTGCGTGTGTGGGTGCTTCTCATGCTCCACCCCTGGTGATGTCATTGCAGGTCCTACAACATATATAAAACACAGAGCCTGGCTGACAGAACAACAACACAGGGCTCTTTAAAGGAGAGGACAAAAATAACAAAATAACTAAGCTGTTATCTCAGACACAACTCAGCGGTCCTGGCAGAAGACACCAACCCACCACCACAGAGATCCGGTGGGCTGAAGGAGCTGTGGTGACGTCACTGCTGTGGGAGGAGCGATTTTGCAGTTTGGTAGAAAGTACTGGATAAGCAGACAGCAGTTACCAGGGCCTGTGGTGATGTCACAGTCATGTGATCGCCTGTGTGGGTGGAGACAGGGATCATATGACCAGGGGCTGATCACTGCATCCAGGAATCTGCTGAGCTGGTGATGTCTGGAAATCGGCATCAATGTACCACAGCTGTGTGTGAATCAGCATGCATGCAGCAGTACTGTGTGGGGCCAGAATGAATGTAGTAGAGCTATGTGTTTAATGTCTGGGGTCAGGATGAATGTAGTAGGGCTGTGTGTGTAATATGTGGGAATCAGGATGGATGTAGTTAAGCAGTGTGTGTAATGTGTGGAAATCAGAATAGATATAGTAGAGCTGTGTGTGTGTCTGAAAATCTGCATGGATGTACCACAGCTGTGTGTGATGTGTGAATCAGGATGCATTCAGCAATCCTGTGTGGGGTCAGGATGGATGTAGTAGGGCTGTGTGTGTAATATGTGGGAATCAGGATGGATGTAGTTAAGCAGTGTGTGTAATGTGTGGAAATCAGAATAGATATAGTAGAGCTGTGTGTGTGATGTCTGAAAATCTGCATGGATGTACCACAGCTGTGTGTGATGTGTGAATCAGGATGCATTCAGCAATGCTATGTGGGGTCAGGATGGATGTAGTAGGGCTGTGTGTGTAATGTGTGGGAATCGGGATGGATGTAGTAAAGCTCTGTGTGTAATGTGTGGGGTCAGCATGCGTGTAGTAGAGCTGTGTGTGTAATGTGTGGGGTCAGGATGGATGTAGTAGATCCGTGTGTGAATCGGGGTGGATGTAGTAGAGCTGTGTGTGTAATGTGTGGGAATCAAGATGAATGTAGTAGAGCTGTGTGTAATGTGTGGGGCCAGGATTGATGTAGTAGAGCTGTGTGCATAATGTATGGGGTTAGCATGCATGTAGTAGAGCTTTGTGTGTAATGTGCTGTGTGTGCAATGTGTAGGAATCAGGATGGACGTACCATGTAGCACAGCTAGTACTATAGTACTATAATTACTAGTACATGTGAATTGAGCAGTAGTTGAGTATGTGCACACCTGCTCTATTCACATGGGGGAATTGGGAATGCTGGTCTCAGGATTGCTCTGGGGCTCAGTGGTTGGACCCCTTGTGATCATTCATTTATGCTCTTTGGATAGGAAATAAATGTCTTTAATGGGAAACTCCCTTTAATAAAACAGTCCCCTTTCAGTTCTGTTTACTTCTATACTGTAGTGCAGTCGTTGTGGCACAGATTTAAAAAGCCATCAGGTTTCGAGAACATTTTCAAAAGTAAGTATTGTACCATCTTAAGGATTTGCTCCACAATTGCAATGTACCACCATTCCATAGGATAAGTCATAAGTGTCTCATCGCTGGGAGCTCCACCCCTGGACTCCCCCTGGCTAAGGGGTTCTGAATCAACTCCTATGAATGAAGTGACAATCACCTATGCATACTACCACTCCATAGATCTCGACGGGGCTGCCGAAAACAGATCTTGATCAGTCTCATAGAGAGTAATGGAGCTGTAGTGTAGGGTCCAAATGCCAGAACAAGAGAGTAAATATGGTGTTATTCCCTGTAGGGCTATATGGGGGGGGGGGGCTATTGAATGGGAGATCACCCCCATAACAAGCCCCTATGATATATTTGATTACTGCAGGAGGTAGTGGTAGAACTTCTTATAAAGCACAGCTTATATCATTTATGTAAGGGATAAAAACATGATTGTAGGGGCAGACCATTCTCCAAACTTGCTGTAAATCTCATTTAGTACCTATAAGGCTGGGTTCACAAAGGGCGGATTGGCCACAGCATGTCAATTTTATTTATTTTTTCTGTCGCGGCCCCGCTCTCCTCCATGAGAGCGCCGGCCGCAACTGAAAAGCGTGCGGTCAAGCCGCTTCAAAACCCACAGCAAAGTGCCATGGGTTTTGAAGCAGCGCTTTCCCGGCGGAAATCTCGCGTTTTTTTTGCTGCGGTCAAACCGCAAGATTTTCGGTGGGATTCCGCCCTGTGGGAACCCAGCCTTATAGTTTTTCTGTCTAGCTTTAAATGGCTGGTTACTGGAAACTGTAGACCATGTTCAACTACAAAGGCTTTAGGTTTAGTGTCCCTTTAAATAAATGCCACCTTCTGTAACAGTGTTTCCACATCGATTGTTGGAGTTGCATCAGACTATTCGCAGCACTTGGCTCTTCCCATTTTGTTTTATTCAAGATGAGCTGGAGCTTTACAGTAAAAGGGTTGTAGATCTCGCTTGCTGAAAAGCAAATACACGCAGCCTTAGTGCTAAAGCCAATCCTTGTCCGTTAATAGTCGCTAGTGTACATAGTCGCACTGAAAGCATGTGTTGACAGGACCGCACGAGTGAGAGCAAAATACAGTCTTGTATTGGAAGAACTGGCGATTTGTCAAGTTCTGCCGGGATCAGATGTGTCTTGTGCTCCACTCCACAAGTACAACGCAAACAAATGTCTTCACCTTCTCATTAAACAGAGGCAAATATAATAAGAATTGTGCTACTCCTACGTAATAAAGGTCTCACAAATTCATCACCGCGCAGCTGAAATAAAGGAGGCAATTGTTTCTAATTTACCCCTTTCCAATCCACTGTCTGATATCTAAAGACATTCTGATTGAAGGCTGTACAGCTTCCGATGTCCGAAGACGTCCAACAGGGTATTCTTACTGTATATTACTGGCCCCTCTGTTGTCGGGGGCCTCTCTAGCATGTCCAATACCGCAGTACTGGCTCTAGCCAGCAGGTGACGCGATTGTATAATGGTAGAAAGAGAAAAACCCCTAGGAAACCCTGAAGAGAGTTAACATCTTACTGCTTTATATGGAAGCTTATTTGTATCTGCAGCACACAATATAAATATGGGACCTAGGGTATGTATGAGCCTTTAGCATAAAAGGTGGTTCTAGTGATGAATTAAATGCATGATGTTATTAGATGTAGTAAATGGCATGGGATGCTTTATGAAAAGCAACATGTCGCATTCAATAATCTGTAAATAAGCGCTCATCCACAAGGGGTAGCCTTATCCTCAGACTCATCAAAGGCCTCTTGCCCAGTCAAAAGGTACCCTGCTCCGTACTGATGAGGGGCAAACGCCTTGATATAACCTGTTTGCACATGGGTGGCTTTTCCTTATAGAAAAGACGCTTGTTTGGCTTATAGATTTCTGGTAATTGTTGCACTGCATGTACCTGCTTTCGGTTCGCTTCATCTGTACAGCGTATGGTCTACACGGCTCGCCGTCGGACATGTGCAGTACAGATTTTTTCTTTTTAAACTCCTGCTTCAATGGAAGCCATGCATGCGGACATCGCAGGAAAATGGAGCATGCTGCGATTTCATTTTTTTTCCCACCGCAAGTGGAAACCGCAATTGGGTTCTGCTCGTGTGCATGAAAAATCACTTTTCCATAGCATGCTATGGAAGGGTATTTGCTGCAAAACCCAGAGACAGACGCCCGCTTTGGATTCCGCAGCAAAAATCTGTGCAGGGGGCCTTAGACTGTATTGGGGGCTGTGAAATGAGTGTCTGCAGTGTTGCCATACTATAATATTCCATTAGCTTTTTTATGTAAAACCCAGTAAGTATACAGCAGAACGGTCAACATTCAAAGGGGCTAAAATATTTCACATTTTTTATTTTATTTTATTTTTTTAAACCAATGATTCAAAATTTTGAGAAAAAGGATGGATATTGTCTTGTGCTACAGTTTATTATCCTTCTAACCATACCTTCCATTGTTTCTTCTGTAGGAGACGTCTGATCTCTCAGCGGTCTTCACTGGAAACACTTGAAGACATTGAAGAAAATGCTCCTTTGCGAAGGTATATTTTCTGCTATTTTCGGTTCTTATTTGGTTTCCCACCTTGATCCGAGAGGTTGTTGAACTCTATTTGTCATACATCAGGATTTATGCTAAGGGCGTACCGGAGGTGTGGAGTTAAGTCATTAGAAATGTATCGACTCAACACAGACTTCAAAATAAAACTCTTTACCATATATGTTGCTGTTTAACATACTGGGTTTCGTTCACATCTGCTTCAGAAGTTCCATTTGGGGCTTCAAGCAGATCTGTATAACAATCCCAGACAAATCTAATCCAAGTGAGCTTTACCCTTCCTTATGATCATGGAGTGTGCTTGGATGCAGATGGATTGTGTTTACAGCTAAGAAGTAAACCCTCTTCATTAGCAAACCTGTCTGGCCGGAATCTGTTAATTTGATTCAGCTATACTTCAGCGGCACATCGCAATAATTTGACACTGCTTATTGTCAATGATTTGAATTGACCTACATGTAAATCATGCGATTAATCCTACCACGTACATTACTGTGCAAATGTTTGACAAATGTGGGAAAAAAGTTGCAAAGTAAGACTGCTTTCAAAAGTAGAAATGTTTTAGGCTCCCTATCCACGGCAGTGATTTCACCGGCGGTCACGCCGGCCGACGCTTTCCATAGTATTGCTATGGAAAGCGCCGGCGCCTGTCCAAGATTGGAGAATCATTGCGATTCTCCGCTCTCAGCGGGCAATTCGCAGCATGCTATCAGATAGGGCTGACTGGCGGAGATGCGGTGGCTCCTGTGGCGGAGATCTGCTGCAGGACTTTGCATCACCCGTGGACAGCCGGCCTAATAGTTTTATTTTTGTCAATGAACAAAATACAAAGTGAATGAATATAAGAGAAATCTACATCAAATCAATATTTGGGATTACTGACCTTTGCCTTCAAAACGTCATTAATTCTTCTAGGTACACACAGTTTCTGAAGGAACTTGGCAGGGAGGTTGTTCCAGACATCTTGGAGAACTAACCTTCAGTTGATGTAGGTTTGCACGGTATTATTGGAACTGATCAGCAATAGCGTGTGTGGGGGGGGGGGGGAGGGGAGTGTGAGCTTTGGTGCTGACCACTGCCGTAGGACTGCAGGAGCGCAGCTACAGATGGCCGATAGCTGGGGAAGGGGGGGGGAGGGGGGTTGATTACTGTGGGCAGCAGAGGGCAGCGAACCCAACACCTGCAGGCTCCTTGGATCGGAGGAGCGCTGCAACAGATCGGGGACTGCAGGAAGGTGCTGAATCTGAAGTCTTAAGATCAGCACGCTGCTGGGACCGGAGGAGCTCAGCAGCGGGAGCAGGGTGGGGGGGGGGGGGGGGTGAGTGTGAAAGCACTCTGGTGGGACAAGAGTAGCGCAGGACAACATCCCCAATAGGGGAAGGGACAGTGTGAGCAGTAATGGACATCAAGGACAGCAGATTCATACTGACCTCCCAGGACCTGCAGGGGAGGCATCTCCGCTGCCAATCAGCAACAGGGGGCGTCACCCCCTGTCAGTCTTGTCTTCACCAGTACTTCCTGGTGGTGTCAAGATACAATAATACCGGCTTGCACAAATCCTTCTGTATCTTGATGTAATCCCATCGACGATGTTGAGATTAGGGTGCAGCGGGGGCCATATCACCACTTCCAGGACTGCTTATTCTTCTCTATGCGGAAAACAGTTCTTATTAAATTGGTGGCACGTTTAGAGCCGTTGTACTACAACAAAATTAATTTGGAGCCAATCAGATGCCCCCTTTGATGGTATTAGATTTCTAATTGTTCAATCACTTTTGCATTTAGTTAACAGAAAGAAACTATTTAACACTATATTTGAAAATGTTCATACTTTGCAGCATTTTTTCCACACCTGCCTAAAAGTTTTGCACAATAAATTACTGGACAAAGTTCACAACATATTTAACTTTCTATTCTAATTCAATGTTACCTGCCTTCAACAATCTCCGCTTCACACTACTTCTGGGGCAAGACCAGTGGTATTGTTCGTCGTGTTCTTTCTGTTCTTGCCGGAGGTGCAGCGAAGACTTGTAGAGAAAATGGAGGTGGATATGTAACATTGACTATCTGGGTTATTTCATGTTATTTTTAAACTGCCTATTGTGTAGCCTTTACAATAAATTAAAGGAAAATCCTTGGCTGTTAGTGAAAATATTACAATGTTAAAGCATTCTAATTGTTCTCTCTTGGCCCATGTGCCTATGTGGATTATATTTGTACTGTCTGTGAAATGTGCAGCCGCTTGTCTGATTTTTATTTTTTTTCCCCTTCCTGTCTTTGCATGGAGATGCCAAGAAAGATCGTACTTCAGACTTTAATTGACTTATTTTTTCAGATGTCGGACTTTGTCCGGTTCACCCAGACCAAAGAACTTTAAGAAGGTTCATTTTATTAAAAACATGAGACAGCACGACACAAGGAGTGGCAGGTAACACCGCAAACACACACTTCCTCTGTTTGTACTCTCAAGAACCAAGGTAGCTTGTGCATTGTTTTTCATTCTTGTGCCTCATTGTTTTCTAGTCTCCCGTTCTAAATTAACACAACACAAGCCAAGGTTCGCAACAATCATCGCCGATTCTGTTTATAATGAAATACAAATATTTTCTTAAAAACAAGTAGTAGTAGATATGTTCAAGTGCATGAAATGCAACATGCATCACGCCAAAGATAATTGGGTTATAAACTCCATACATTTGCAGATTGATTCATTTTTCTTTTCATTGTTGAAATCCAATCAAAGATGATACCGGTATATTAAACATTCAGAAAGCTTCAGTGCTACTAATGTCCGAATAGTGGTGTTTATAGGATTCTGCCCTACGATGCAACAAGATTACTGCCTGCTGTCTGCATCCAGGGAGATGGTTGCAGTTGTCTTTGTCCAGAAGAGATAATTAGTTTTCTGCTGACAGAGACCTGTTTCCTTAAGGCCCTTTTACACGGGATGATTGTTCAGATTCCTACATCCAACGGGAATCTAAATACCATATATACTCAAGTGTAAGCCTAGTTTTTCAGCACATTTTTTTTAATGCTGAAAAAGCCCCCCTCAGCTTATACTCGAGTGAGGTAAAAAAAAAGAAAAACCCGCAATACTCACCTTCCCAGCCGGCGTCTGTGTCCCCAGCGTGATGGTCTCCCCGGCAGTGTGGCAAGCTGTTTAAGAATTCTCCCCGCTGTCAGGACCCTGCTCAGCCTTCAAATTCCCCACCATCAGCACTGTGTTAGGTAAGCACTGGGATTGGATCGAGCGCCAGCCAATCGCAGCCGGCGCTCGATCATTCACAGCAATTCAGTGGATAACATCACTGAATGGCTGTGATTGGTTTATGGATCGCTGGCTGTGATCGGCTGGCGCTTGATCCAATCACAGCGCTTGCTTACACAGCGCTGACGGCAGGGGAATTCAAAGCCGAGCAGGAAGATAACAGTGGGGAGAAGTCTGAAGCGGCTTACTGCATCGCTGGGGAGATCATCGTGCCGGGGACACAGACGCTGGCTGGGAGGTGAGTATTGCATTTTTTCTTTACCTAGTATATATTCGAGCATAGCTGGGCTTATACTCGAGCCAATAGGTTTTACCAGTTTTTGTGGTAAAACTTATTGACTCGGCTTATACTCGGGTCGGCTAATACTTGAGTATATATGGTAACTATCATTCAATGTAAATGCGCACACCAACTAAACGATGAACGAGAATTTGCTCTCTTCCTATGTTGCATGCAGAAAACTGAACGGATCGGCCCGTGTAAACAGGCAGTCGTTCATTTATGAATGACCGTCTGCTTACTGAGAAGAGAGGCGAGCGAGCCGGAACAATCCCCGACCCGCTCTGCCTCCATCCACCAGTGACACTTGTTTTCGAAGCAGAGGAACGATTATCACAGGGATGACTCGTCGGGCATCTGCACCCGGCAGGTCTTCCCGTGTAAAAGAGGCAGAGGGCTTCAAAGTATAAAAAACTAATGCAGATCAACAGTGGGACATTTGGTCACAGCAACTGGTCAGATCACCACTACTTCACACCCTGCTTTGGAATTTGAGGGTTGCTATCTTGCGCTGAACAAATCCCAAAGTTTTTTGCTCTATAACCAATTATACATGGCATTTATCAAAACTGTCTTAACAGAAAATCTGGTGGCGTAGAACTAGTTGGAACCTCTATTTCCTAATTCATGAGCAAGAAGATGTTGCCAATGTTTGTGATATTAATATAGTGGAGTGGCAGCCTGGTCACTGTTTCTCCATGCCTGCTCGCTCATGTTATACTTGCCACCGCTCTCACAATGCAGACAGAGACCGCATGCTTGAATTGGTGCCAATGCTGCTGTGATCACAAGACTTTATTAGCAAGCAAATTCACTCTCCTAACACACCGTCTGTCTGTAATTTACTATGTAAGTAAGATGTTCAAATATTATTTTTGCTCAGCTGACAGGAAGTAAAGGGCTACAATAATACAGGTTTCCTCCTACTCTGCCCCTTATTGAAATGAAAGATGTATGATGTTGGTATACACCGTAGAGCACTCCTTTTTTAATACAATGAAATTGACTTTATATATCCTAAATGGGTTTTGGGGTGTCACTGGAGATGCTCTGCAAATATGAAATCTGCATTAGAAATATTTGCTATGGGGAACAATTACATTTTTTATTTTACGTGTTAGACAGTAAATGTTTCAAAAGAAGCCTGGCCGTCATCAGCTGCTCCAAGTTTTCTTTTATCGATCTGTAGCAAGATAAAGAGAATGTATTTCAGCCTGTACCAAGGCTTTGTCAACTGCTATGCAGCTATGAAACAACAGTTCCTCAGGTCCCGTAGAGATGACGTCAACCATCATCCCCAGGAAACGGGAGTCAACAATAGAAAGTGGCGATCCGCTGAATATAGATGATACCAGTACATTTTCACTGTATTGTCTGCAAAGAGCAAAAAACATAATCGGTGACTCATTTCATAGTCTTCGCCTCCAGTGTCTGCAGCACATGGTTTGGCCTCAGGGTGCAGAAGTAGAGTTTTTATACCTCCCCTTGATCAACTGCATGATTTTTTTTTTATAGAAATGGTGGGACATAGACAAAAGCAAATCCCACAGCGTATAGTGGATTTGTTTGCTGATATGGTCCCTTATTGAATCAAAAGGGTTATTGGTGATATTAAAGGTGGAAAATGATATACTATATATATATAATATCTTACGTTGGAAGATGGCGACATTGTAATCGAATCGGGTGATAAAGGCAGTTCCATTGTTATAATGGACTGTTCAGCATATAAATACAAGTCAGTAAAGGTTTGGGACGGGCTGAAACGTGTCCATTTTTTTAAATTGATCCATGGAAGACAGACTTTATGAGCAGCCTGTGAGTGCTGGGATTCTTTTGAAGCCTTGTTACGTTCCTGCTTTTCCCTGTGCACCACACTACAAAGCCAGAGTGCTGACCATGATTTTCAGTTTTAATAAATATGACTTATTTTGTGTCCAAACCAAAATCTTTGGCGCGGATTTCAAATCTGTGCGTTTTCTCGATATGAATTTAATGGTGAATTCGTGTTGGGAAATTCGCAAGTTGCCCATTGAAAAGGACTAGATCCGTATGCAGATCACTGTACAGTCAAAGTCAAAGTGTGATTATACCCCAAGGCTCTCTACACCTTCATCTTGTGCTTCTGTATCTGATGGACAAGTGCAGAGAGTTTATAAGTGCCGCCAGATCCAGAGCACAGAACATCATTATGTAGAGATACTCTGAAAAGATGCTTTAAGGACAATTGACTAGTGTTGGACACATTCCAAGAGCCAGGTAGCCGATGTGACTATGAATTTGCTGCTGGGATATAACCTTTTGGATTGCATTTTATTAAACGGGCTTTCCGGGCACAAATTAGAAATTCAGAGAATGCTGCACTCTAGGAGGTCCAGCTGACTAGCGGCAACCTGTACCTTTTATCTGCTACTCCGGACGCTCTTCTTTGTCCCGTGCAGCCGCTGATCTGCCGCTGTGTTCACATGTATCACTTCTGCAGTAAACACTGCAGTAGACTGTTAGCTACAACTCCCAGCATGCATAAAGCTTGTTTAGCGGCCAGCACTGTAGCTCCGCCCACAGCTCACGGGTCCTGCAAATTACTAGCGCCAACCTCCCTCACTCAGAAACCAGAGAGAGCCTGAAGCAGACTGACAGGAACCTCCAGCACTAAATGCACATGAGCAATACAGCACATTGCTTCCGCTCCTGCCCCTCCCATCATGCACTGCTCACAGGAAGTTGGTGGGTAGGGGGAGGAAATGGCAAATGCAGACAATGTGTCAGAGGATGTAGAGATATTTCTCAGGTGGAGGGTCACGTGACATGGGTAGAAAAGGAAAGTAGCAAGACCAGGTACAGTGGACCTATTCCAAAATGACTTATTGTGATAATGTACATTAGATTTTAGAATGTTGGTCTGTGCATAGATTACCCCTTTAAGACCTTTTAAAGGTTCTAACTTTCTGGGCAATAAAAAAAAAAAATCAAACTGGCCTCTGGAGTGATGAGCCTAGCTCCTGCTTCCTACAGTAATTAGTCCACCTTTACTCTAGACCTAAAGTAGTCCTAGGAAGGTAACTACTCTGTAGAGTACATTGTATGTCTAGGCTATAGATCTCCACCAACCATAGTTCCAGCTTCTCACAATGCTAGTTTGTAGACAAGCAAGTACAATGAGGTAGGGAATGCTAAATATATAATACGTTGACTCTTCACAGCTTGGTGTACATGAAATAGTTCTAGTTTCTTGCCAAGTCTAGGTCTACCGTGTAATTTTTGGTGTGTGGGAGCTATAAACAAAATGTCCAAGGTCACATGCTGCTGACAATGGGATTCCAGCAATTTCTCCCTGTTTTTGTTACATGGTCAGCACCCTGAGCCACAAACCTACCCCTTCTCCCTGTCCTGTGTAGACTGCTATTGTTCTGCACACAATGAATGCTAGTATTAATGCACTCACTACCACTGAACTGCTCTGCTTGTTGAGATACATTGATGTTCTCTGGTTTTACAGAATCGTCCTAATTAGCGGAAGAAGATCGTTTTGTAGCATATTTTCTGTGCTGCCGTATCGAGACACTGCACATGTGGGGTAGGTACAATTATAACGGGCGGTTACTGCAATTATAGTAACAATGAATACAACAGTATCAATGATATATCACCTCCATGTTAAGTTCTCTCCAGTCAGTGAAACACGGCTTAAAAGTAACGGTACTCTGCATATTTATACTGTACTTCTATATAAAGATCACCTCTGAGCTGCATTGTGTTATTATATAGAGGTCCACTAAAGATGAGCCTATAGATCCCAGTTCATTGTTCACCTCATATCTATTGTGATTTTTTTAATATTCTCTTTAAAGGGACTTAAACTACGAATAGAGACGAAAGATGGCATAAGTAGGTACAAAAAGTTGTAAAAAATTTTATTCTCCCATAACTAATATGGCAGTTAGGTTTCGACCTATTGGTCTTTATCAAGCATGATGTTTGTATATATGTAGTATATGTGAAACTACCACTAGGTCGCCATTGTTCTAGTCCTGAAGAATCCTATAAGCTAATCTATAGGTTGACTTTTCATATAGTTCATTCTTGCCAATTGACTTCTGTCACTTGACAAAGAATGCAAAAAGCTATATTCTACTAAATTTGTGATATTTCTACATTCATGGGTTGAATCGCTTTCTGTATCTACTTTTATTTTGCAATGCTTTATAGAAAAATATAAGCGGCTTCTGATGCAGAAACTGTGTCTGAGGGAGCCGGGGACACATTTAATGTTCATTCATCAGTGTGACAAGCCAACATCTGCTCGGTAGTAACCTCCAAGGAGAAGCTTTTGAGCATTTGCGCAGTTTCGTATGTCTATATTTACATTCTTGCAAATGGCACATAGTCTTGTGGAAGTCCGAAGGAGCAGAAAGTAGCCAGGAGATGATGGGAATGGTTGATCCATTCGTTAATCTTTGTGGTTTATGTTATAAATTACTTGTATGAACAGTAGTATTACAATATTTAAGTTTCTTCTGATTCTGTTTTTTAAGTCTAGGCCAGGCTCACACGACTAATACGCGCCGTGCCGCCCGCAAGAGGCACACGAGTGGCACGCAGCCAGTACGTACTGACATTGCGGACTGGTTGTGGGACACCCATCACCATGTACTATCTATATAATATATATACGGCAGTGTGTAATATGCGTTAAGATGGAACATTCTACGATTTTTCGTGCGTGCGTATTTCGTGTGAGCAGCAAGATGGTTGCCTATGGGAGATTTATACGGCCTACAAAAGAACATTTTAATGGTTAATATTTTAGGATCTTCATGAGGCTTCCTGACTCAATAGCTTGTCAGGTCTTCTTGATAAACAAACTGGCGCTGACTCACAGGTTGTCAGAGTGCTGAAAAACATGCACAATGTAAGGTTGCCATGACAACCAGGAAAAGTTCTGTTTTCCAGCATGTAAAGTGTAGATCTGCGAAGCCACGGTTTATTTAATTATTTAATCACCAGCAATCCATTTAGACAGTTTGGTGCAAGGAACGTATTGATAGCGTTATAAAGCTGTATTACTTCCATTGTATAAAGTGATAGCATATGGCTAAGACCTGCCATTGCTATATATGTTCAATGAAGGGCTGAACCCCGAGATCACCACTGATCCAGAGAATGAAGGGGCTGCGGCGTTGGGCTATTTCTTATTCCTGCACAGCTGCACCCGAGTTCTTCGCTGTAGAAAGGTCTGCCGCACCGTGTTAAACCAGTGCTGGGACCCCTTCCTTCTTGGGGTCGGTTCTGTTCCCAGAGGTCAGTCCCTCACCAATCCTAAATTATTGGTAAATAATAGCAATAGGATCTAAAAACCCTCTTGGGGTGTATTCACATGTAGCAGCGAATGGTAAGGATCTGCAGCTGAATGGTAAGGATCTGCAGCTGAATGGTAAGGATCTGCAGCTGAATGGTAAGGATCTGCAGCTGAATGGTAAGGATCTGCAGCTGAATGGTAAGGATCTGCAGCTGAATGGTAAGGATCTGCAGCTGAATGGTAAGGATCTGCAGCTGAATGGTAAGGATCTGCAGCTGAATGGTAAGGATCTGCAGCTGAATGGTAAGGATCTGCAGCTGAATGGTAAGGATCTGCAGCTGAATGGTAAGGATCTGCAGCTGAATGGTAAGGATCTGCAGCTGAATGGTAAGGATCTGCAGCTGAATGGTAAGGATCTGCAGCTGAATGGTAAGGATCTGCAGCTGAATGGTAAGGATCTGCAGCTGAATGGTAAGGATCTGCAGCTGAATGGTAAGGATCTGCAGCTGAATGGTAAGGATCTGCAGCTGAATGGTAAGGATCTGCAGCTGAATGGTAAGGATCTGCAGCTGAATGGTACGGATCTGCAGCTGAATGGTACGGATCTGCAGCTGAATGGTACGGATCTGCAGCTGAATGGTAAGGATCTGCAGCTGAATGGTACGGATCTGCCGTCTGCTGTAGATCCACGCCAATGCTGCGGAATTTGGTGCGGATTTTCTGCTGTGAACAATCTGGACCATTTTCTGCAACATGTGAACATACTCTTAAAAGGCCTGATTATATTCACTGAGTGATGATCAACTAAAGTGACAGGAAGAGAAAAAATAAGTTGTTACCCGTGTCCTTTCTAAGAATTTTGTCCTAGAGGAAAGCGATCTTCGTTTTAGCGAGTCATTGGATGAAGCTTACTTCTGGCCATCTGATATGGCATATTATTATATTCCACAACACTTCTGCTCGATTCGCAACCTGATTGGTTGTTTGGGTTGGCTGATTCACAGTGATTGGTTGTTTGGGTTGGGTTGAGCAGAAGTGTTGTGGAATATAAAAATATGCCATCTTGATAGGCCCTTTGGGGCCATTTTTTTTGGGTGTAATCGCGGTCATTAGTGCAGGGCCATATGACGCTCACAGTGCCATTCTGGGCGGCCTCCTTCATCTCTGCGATCCCCATATTGAGATTTTCTCTGATTGGCACTCCAAAGGGGAAGAGATGAGGTGAGCTATGACTGCATGTGAATCCTTTCTATTGTAGTTGATATAAAATGTTCTGCTGATTTTCTTAAACCAGATTATAAATAGCTAAGCCTATCATGGCTGAGATGGGAAAACCCACCCCACCTGTGGAAGCAGCCGATCACTTCAACGCAGCGCTGTTTGCGTCGTGCACCGATCTATGGTGTTTCTTTAGCTCCTGTTCACTTCAATGGGGGCTGTAGAAACGAAGCAGCACTGAAGTGCTTGGCTGTTTGTCTTTTTGCTGCCGACTCGGTGACTGATAACTGCAGCAGTGGATTCCCATCCTGGCTATGAAAAGCCAAGATTCTAACAACCCCTTTAAGTGCTGATTCTTCCTTTTCTCTTGAGTCCCAAACCAGGGAGCATTAGACATTCTCTGACGAATGAATCCAGAGTTGGAACCCTCACACATCCGATCAGATATTTACGGTATAAGTGGTTGATATTCTATAAATGTCTCAGAGGAATTCCTTTAAGGGGTTTCCTATAACTTAAAATTGCTGCATAACCAGTCTGTCCTTCCTGATTTCTGCTGTTCAGAACATGTGGCTAGTGCAGCCAATCACTGATCACAGCAGTGACCCTTTTATAGCCAGTGATTGGCTACAGCAGTCACATGTTCTGGACAGCAGCCACCAGGAAGGACAGAGTGGTTGTGAAGCAAATTTAGGCTATGGGAAAATCACTAAGTTCTTTTGAGACCCTCGGAACTGGTAAAATCTAAAAATGTGGCCCTCCAACCTAAAAATATTGTATGTCCCTTATTTAAAACAAGCTTGTCCTGGATACATGTTCCCTTTTAAAGGGCCTTTCCCACTATTAAGTCTGCTTGAACCCCAAGAATAATTGATTTGTGTTGTGATTTTTCTATATCTCCTATTCATTTCTATGGAAAGGGACCAGGCACACGGTCTCTTCCCTGCTGAGAACCAGGACCAGGATCTCTACTGATCAATTAGGCACGTCATTAAAGGGAATCTGGTCACCATCTTTTTGAGCATGGGATAAGTGACCAGCACACTGATTACAGCAATATACCTGCTGTATGTATACATGCATTATTTAGGAAGACGTCTCCATTTTATTTGTGGCAGCTTTACATAAATGAGAAGCCCTCCAGATTTGAGTCAGCCCTGCCAACCCATGGGGCTAGCCCTGGCCATCACATCCTGCAGCCACTGATTGGCAGCTATCTCTATGTGCACAGTAATAGTTAGACAACTACTAATTAGTGGCCAGAAGGCATTGTGGGCCGGGGGTAACCAGTGCTGAATATCAAGGTCTAGTTCTCTGTGTGGCTCTAAGGCTGAATGCACACGGCCCGGGCGGGGACCCCTGCGTACCTGTCCCGATCTGCCTTGCGGATGAGCCAGCTAGTACATGTGCAGTACAGATGATGCTGCGCTGTAGCTAGGCGGGGATGCGGATTCTGCGGGCCGTCTGCAGCTGTCACTGAACAGGCCGCGGATCGGACAGCTTCCATTGCCTTCAATAGAAGCTGTCCACTGCAAAATAGAACCGCAATTGATTTTCGCTTGTGCGTCAGGGAAAAGCAATTTTTCTATAGCATGTCTATGGGCAGTATTTGCTTTCATGGAAGTTGGAGCTACACGGCTATCTTTGTAGCAATAACATTTTTAATGGATGGATCAATTTGACACAGCAAAGCCAACTTCACATCTGCAACAGTGCCTCCATTTGTCGTAGGACAGATCCCACTTTCCATTTTTTCTCTCAGGACAGAACAGGTAAATTTAAAAGCTGGTGTGAATGCAGCTTAACACGTTGTCTAGACATTTTGAAAGAATTGCACTATTTTCCGTGTAGCCCTAGATTAAACTAACATTTTCAGTGCTATAGTACACATTTTTCAGTTCAATCTATATACAAGTCAAATTACCGTATTTTTCGCTTTATAAAAAGCTGCATCTTATAAAGCGAATATGCCGAAATTCGTTGCATCGCCATTTGTTTGCGCTAACTAAATCGCGATCGTGCAACAAAAAAAGGGATCGCGCGAACAAATGTGTGATCAGTTACCAGTTGTCTCTCCTCCCCACTGCCGCCCATACATGCAGCTGATTGGTGGTGAGCGCCGGCGGGAACTGCTGCTGCTTCCCCGCCTCCACCAATTAGCTTCTTCTCTTCCTCCTGCTGAGCAAGCACTGCTGTGACACGGAGCTCCGGGATTTCAGACCCCTTCTGCTCCGTCACCCGGCACTTTCCCCCTTACTGTCCCTGGATGAGTTAAAAAAAATCTTTTGCCTATTTATCCCCTCTATCATGAGGGTGCGTCTTATCATCCGGTGCGTTTTCTAAAGCGCAAAATACGGTAAACCCGGACTGATTTTTGCAACAATTTAAAAGAACCACGGAATAGAACAAAACATTTTAATAAAACAATAGATATTTATAGAAATTTCTTATGGGAAGGTGCTGTTTTATTACTGTGCATAGCGAGAAAGCTGTCAATCAGCGGTGGATGGAGGAACCTTCATCTCATGAATACATTGGACTCCTCGTTCAGAGTGCTGGCAACAAACTGTCAGTTTAGCCAGACCCCACACTGATTGCTGTTACGTGTGTCCCTGACACTCTGGCATGCTATCCTCCGTGCGAACAGAATAAACCTGACGGGAATCCCTTTTAAAACAGCAACAAAAAGAGTTGTTCGGTAGTTTTTACCGTTTATCTCCTTTTCTGTGACTGCGTGTCTGTTGTGACTGTGTTTCAGTCTCGTTCTTTAAGCAAGTGATGGTTAAATGATCTGTTTTGTTCCGTTTGCTAAATATTTAATCTGCTACCTAAATAATTCATAAATAACTGCCTGATGTTGTAACTTTACCAACGAGCGCCCGGCCGTCCTGCTGCGTGTTTTTTCACTTTCCTGTGCGGTCTGAAAATGTGAAAAATATTTTTCTTGTGTACTACTGACAATTCAGTCCTATAGGACTCGGCAGACGCACATTCCTGAAGAAGAAAGTAATGGAAGCTCGTGTAATTTATTCAAGGTCACAATTATTCAAACCTTGCCTTCTTCCTTCAAAGGCAGCGCTGGTAAGGCAGCTACCCCCTCACAGCGAGGTGCATTCACGTGCCCGGAATGTGCTTATCACCACCACATCTATCCCATTCATACTTCACTGTCACAGGCTGACTTACAGGACTATTCATGATAGCAGTGGAATATAGTTTAAAAATAGGTTGTTTTCCTATGAATCAGCTGAAAATAGGAAGGTTTTACAATTGTCGTTTTGGAGAATATTTCCTTTTATTAAATACACTTCGGTTAGTGTAGGTCACATCTTGTTTTCTGCACACATTGGGCATGTTCATTGGGAAACTTAACTTACTATATATATCCATAGGCTCCCATTTGCCTTAAAGAGTGTCCCTTTAGCATAAACTGGGCTGAAAGATAAGTTTTTAATGGGTACATGGTGCAATCCACCTATTGTATATTACAGGACGTGCAAGGGGTTAAATAAATAACAAAAGTTGTAATGCAGTTGATAAAGTCCCGTATTGTGTAAGTTCTGTTGGCAACACAAGAAGTCAAAGTTTTGCAAACTGGCAAGATTTGCACACTTTAGGCCTCATGCCCACGGCCAGGTTGGATTCCGCCTGCGAAATCTTGCAGCGAAATCAGACCCGGTGCCCCCCCAGAGACCCCATACTCTCCTCTCCAGACCCGCAGCAAGTCTCTCTGCCGGAGCGCATGTGCAGTGCAGCACATGATGCGCTGGGTGGTGAAACGATTTCCCGCGATACTTCCGCTGTGCTCACAGCGCGGAGTATCGCGGGACAGATGGCTTCCATTGACTGCAAGTGGAAGCCGTTTGCCTGATTTTCCGCGATAAATAGAACATGCTACGATTCTCCCCCGCGAGCAAAAAATCACAGTTGATTTCCGCTCATGGACAGGGGAGAGTCTATTAACATAGCATGTCTATGGACGGACATTGATGCAGAATTCGCGGCGGGTGTCTGACCGAGAATCTTGCAGCAGTTATCCGTCCGTGGACATTCGGCCTTATACGCACATGAAAAAAAAACCCTAGTTGATAACAATCCATTACAAACCTGTTTGGGGAGAACAGGCTACTTATGGTAGGTGCTTTCTTTTTAGAAGCGAAGTTAACATTATTATGTAGAATTTCTTTTAATACACGATCTTCACAGAGAGTTCACAATCTGATTTTTAATGGTTTTCACTATTTTGTTGCACCGCATGCTGTAAACTTTGAAGAAAGTAATTTTCTCCACAAAGTTGCCTATTTTTTTACGTGGGAACACGATCTTTACTCCTTAAGGAGAACACCTAAAAAGTGAGTGAGGAGACTTATAAGGCCATTCGTGCTGCTCTGGGTAATATGCAAATATGGTAGATGGGACAATACCTCTGCAGCGCCACCTATTGGAGGGCAAATTCCTGCAAGTCAATGTTAGACTCTTTATACAAGCCTTGTAACAATGCCTGTGTATGGATTCTGGCTTGGCTTTCAATTCACAGATATCTGTTCTGGAGTGTTTGCCCCTCATCAGTGTGCAGTAGGTTTTTGGCTAGGCCTGTGACATGGGTCAGAAATGCTATCTTTTCTCCTTAAGGAGAGCACCTAAAAAGTGAGTGAGGAGACTTATAAGGCCATTCATGCTGCTCTGAGTAATATGCAAATACGACAGATGTAACACTATCTGGCGCTGCAGAGTTATTATTCTATCTCACTTATTTTTTCTTTTTTTACGTAATAAATCCTTTTATCAACATGTTACCAGCTCTCCCAAGGCTCCATTTGGAGAACACTCATTTAAACCATCTTCTGTTTACAGCTTCTGCATGCTTATGAAACGTTAATTCTGAACAATTTCTTTTAGTTCTAATCCATTCATATACAGGAATATTTTGTATGGCCTTTTTTGAATGGCAGACGCCGGCTGTCAGAATGGAATTCGTAGCCATAGGCTTAAAACATGTTACTTCATTAACTTTCAGTATCCACTCTCCCTTTGTAATATGATGCCTAAAACATTGATCTCGTAGGATGACATGTATAGGTGAACTTTGATTATAACGTAACGGTGTTATCCTGTTAGCAGACAACATTTCCCCTATAGCGCCCACTGTACCAAAATTACAAAAGTGGCAATATCTACCAGGACTGTGGAGTCGGTAAACCAGGTTTGGCTTATTGACTCCAAATCCTTAATTTTCTCAGACTCCAATTCCAACGCCTTCATATATTTACTGTATTAAAATGGTAATATCTGACTTCATCACCATTATGATAAAATAATCAAGCTACATCCTAATTATCAATATCTTTGCTGAATAGGGGCTTAGATGAATGCAACATAATTATAGGACATTTTCCTAAATTCTTAGGAAGGGAAATATGCAACAAATTCTGCATTGAATTAATTATACCACATTATACACATAATATTTTTATAAGCCGAAGTCTGTATGTTTCTTCCGACTCAACAGTTCTGGTACTTGCCCAACCTCTGCCATCGGGATCTTGCACTGTAGTCCCACTGTCTTCAAAAAGACGCGATTTTTGCCGCGATTTTCTCACAGCGATATTGCGATCACCCATGTGAGACTAGCCTAAGTGAGCTATGGTTAGACCATTCCTGTTGTGATTAGTGGAGGGAAGCTAAGCCCATAATGGGGCTACGGCAGGGTATATCCCAACGCTGACTGCCAGCATTAATGTTAGTATATAGGAAACCCCTTCTAGACAAGGAGATGGTAACATTCAGTTGTCCAATTGTTTATATCTGCATTTCTGAACCATCCCTCGCTTTCCCGCTATACTGTGTAAGGGACCCGTTTTGTGATGGTAGCCATAACTGGATGAATTTGCCAGTTTATTAATTGACCATCCTTGATCGGGTGCCAAATAAAATATCCATTGCCTTTTAAATTTCTGGGAATTCTGCATGTGGAGCTGGATATGCTTTACAGCTCCTTGAATTGCTGTACCTCGATACGCCCAGAATGTCTTTATGAGTGCAGGTAATTGAGCATGTCCGTGTGCAGTCATTTGCATTGCTTCTCTGCAGGTGGCCGGTTGCACAATCTTTCCCACTATTTGCTTTTCTTTTTTCATTGCATATCTTTAGTTGTATTGAACCAGGGAAAATTCATACTAGGTCATACGGGCCTCTTGTATTTCTAAAAAAAAATAGCTGTCCTTAATGTAACAGCTATGATGATATTGCTAGAGTTTTTATAATTAAACAGGAAATTCAGTCAAAATTGCCTGCGGATATGTGAAGGATACATGTGAGAATATAAGTGTGTGATCTCGGTCTACCACGGACTTTCAGCATGAATGGGCTCCATAGAGAGCTTAAACCACCGTTGGCACGGATCACCTATTCCTGTTAGTGCAAATGTGATTCAGGATTCTAAGCAAAGGTCCATTCAGATCCTTCTCCCTGGGTTTAGATAGAAATCTCTGAACAGTGACAAAGGGGTTAAGTGATCTCCCTTTCATGACCATTACAGCTGGTGAAGGTGTTCTGGCAATCTGTTCGGTACGGTACAACTCCAGTGCTGTGACCCTCACATTGCCTGAACGGGCCATGTTGGTCATACTTTACTATCAGTGAGGTGGTAACACATTCATTGTGCATGCGCAATCAGGTCTAGAGGTTTGTCCAACATGACAAATCACTGAGCCATTGTACAGTAAATCTAATCCTGTCGCAAAGCACAATGGGTGGTCTTGGCCATTAATCCTGATCTACGCCTATAATTTATAATTCAGCCGCACCAAATATTTCTCTGGTGGCAACATTTGATATTTTTTTCTTCAAGTAATCTAAACCCCATAAGCCACCAAGTATACACACCAACTTTTATTGAGTTTGAGTTCTGTCCAAAAGCATTTTTTTGCTAGAGACTTCTGAACACCTCTAGCTAAATTATGAGCAACCTATACTTATCCCTGCTGGATCCACTTCCAACTTTGGCTCAAAAAACGTATCTGTGATCCCTTACTTAGGATGGTTTCGCACACAGGTTTTTGTGGCAGTTTTTCTTTAACTTCCTTTTCTATATTTTTGAAATCCACTTTTGGCTTTGGCTCAAAAACTGCATGAAAAACCACTACAAAAACCACCCTTATGCCATTATAATGGCTATGAATCTAGAATATCTGAACAAGGATGTACATAATTGATGAAAGCTGACTGAATTATGAGATTTCTGCAGTATTGACCAACTCTCTAACATATTTTGGGATCACCCTTCGTCTCGTGGTTGCAGACGTTGGGGAAAGAAGCATCCGTTGTGTCTGTGGGAGACAAGCCACTGGCAGAAGTGTCTAGTAACTGTTTATTCTCTCACTCCCTATTGGAAAAAATATACCGATCAGTTGAGTGTAGATTCTTCGGGGAGTCGGCTGTAATTGCTATCTGATAAGCAATCATGTTTATGGTGGCGTTAGGGAAGAGGGCTGCTTTTTCAGCCAACATATCTCAGGTGTATGGAACAGCAAGTTAAAGTGCCACATTGTCTTAAAATAATGTCCTTTTTAGAATGACTTCCACCCCAAATACACAGGGGTCGAAGCGGAAACCCCTGCGCCGACCTCCCGTGTAGTGGCCGGTGCTTGTAACTGCATTGATTGATCCCGCTGATTTCAATGAAAGCCATGCCTGCAGTTACAAGCGTCGGCCACTACGTGGAGGTTGGCACAGAGGCTTCCACTTTGACCTCTGTGTTTATTGCGGCACTGACATCATGGGTCTGCACAGCTGATTGGTTGGAGTACCGAGCGGCAGATCCCAGCGATCAACTATTGATGACCAATCCTGATGATAGGTCATCAATAGTATTTAACTGGAAAAAAAAATATGAATTATAAATAAATTAGTATTGTAATATTTCTGGAGACTAAATTTTGATCTTCTAATATTTCATTCTAATGACAGTTCAAGTCAAGATCCCTGTTCTTACAATGTTCAAATCCTTCTTAGGGACTTGAAGTTGGAAGGTACAAGGCAGCGACATTCCTCCGGTGGAATGAATGCAAGAGAAATGATTCTTGGCCTTGAAGGAGTTGAGCTTGGAGCTGATGGGAAGGTGAGAATGTAAGCATTACTAGTAAGACTAAAAACACCATTTGCACGCAGGTCCCAGGTTGGTTTGGAGTATAAGTTGTTGTTTTACTTTTTTTTCCCATTGTCTTCAACTGTCTTCAGAAAGTTTGCATTCCCAGCTCCCTTTAGTAAATCTAAGGGTGCCTGTCCATGGGCGATGATCTGCTTGCGATAAATCGCCTTGGGATCACGCTGTGAAAAGCTTTCCATAGGCTAACTATGGAAAGAGCAGACTGACGTCCACAAGCGGAGAATCATAGCGATTCTCTGCTCGCGGGATTGAAATCGTGGCATGCTGCGATTTGTCGCAATTCTCCGCGGCGAGCCTATCCCGCTCCCCCGCGGCAGAATATCGCTAGCGATATTCCATCACAGACATGGAAAGGCAGCCTTACAGTTTTTGTTATTGTGTGATACTTTGTGGCTGTAAGATTTTTGAATCCCAATCACCTTTTTTAATCTTCTAATCCTAGTAATGGGTTAAATTCATTCCGTGTCTAGTAAGACAAAAAATTTTGTTTTGAGACACTAAATTCTTAGTGATCAACCAAAATCATGATACATTCTAAAAGTCTACAAGGTCATTATGAATATTCCTTGAGTAATTATGTCTGCACATTCTTCTATGGAGCTGACCTTGGAAGTCTAACAATGTTGGCTGGATACTATTTGGCAGAACTGGACATTGCCTATAGCAGTCGTATTTACTTGGTACTAAAAATGTCTCCCAGTAGTCTGATATCCACCGGACTTCCAGTGGGGCCGAACTACCTAGTAATCAGACAGTCAAATGAACAAACGTATGAAGCACATATGAATTCTAGTAGGTAATGTAAAAGTAGGAACTCTCCAATAGCTGACATGAACAGGGTGGTGATTGTAATCAGATGATGACACATGCATGATGGTAGTAGTTAAATAATTAAGCAGATAGTTGATGAAAACATAAATAGCATTAGATATTGTCAAGCTGTTCTCTTGATAAGTCTTTTCCTAACTTATCCTTAACACTGACCCTAATATTGGACACCACTGTCCCTGAGTAACCCTATCTGAAATGCTGTCTCTAACAGTGAGACGGCATTAAGACCCAGAGACAAGAAAACCAAACTAAGCCGAACGGAACTACAAACCAGTCAAGGCAAATGCAAACCTGAAAAAGCAACAAGCAACAAGCTACAAGGCTAGGAGTGAGGACTTGACTGAAAACCACTGAATCAAACTATATTTACCACAGATAAAGCTACTAGAAACAAAACACTAGAAGCATACAGTAAATTACAAGGCTATGCTAGAAACAAGATACTAGAGGTAAACAAGGAATAGTGAATTTAAATGCACACAGCATACACTGTGACCAGCAACACATACAAAAGCCAGGGACATTTAAAGAGAGGATAGCCAATGAGAAATCCCTCCATAAACAAGGTTCGTCTTCAACAGTGTGATCAGCTGACTAATGGATCAGCTGTGGGACACTTGTATAGCAACTACCTCAACAATAAACTAGAAGAAAGGAGATTGATGGTAAAGCAGCAGAAGTTCTGTTGATCCAAGCAGCAAGTTGCGATCTTTTAATTCCACTTGGCTTCCAAATGACCTTTCCTGTATTTACACTGGACTCAAAAATAGCTCCAAAAGCAGGTTATATGGCCTTCCAGGTTGGCTGCAGTCATGAGCCAACCATGAAATTGAATGATTACCTAAAGATTTCCAGAACTGTTTGTAGGGGGAAAAAACACTTGAATCTGTAGTGTTCTCAACAATATCTCAGGGCACAACTCTCCGACTCTGAAAAGCTTAAAGCTTGGATATAAATGGTGAGTTGTCTCATGGAGAGTGCAAAATAGTGGTCCATTTTCAGTCTGAGATTCTCTGTTGTGCTGGTGGCAAGTTTAGGGACATTTTCCAACATACTAAAAATTTGACCTGCGCAAAATATTCAGCGCTTGTAATAATTAAAGAGCTTGGATATTCCCCATACTTGGGACAGTGTCCGCACCACATATGGTCAACTTATTGTAGATCTAAAAACATGTTCAGTTCCCTTACCTAAATAATAAACATTTGTCATTGGCAACAACTTTTTATGATGGGTGTGGTGTATAGCCATACCGAGAGGAGGACAAATGCAATGTCACTAAATGTTTAATGTTGACAAGTCACTTTGTTTCTTCTTTCCAGACTGTATCATATACACAGTTTTTGTATCCAACCAATGCCTTGGGAGCCCGTAGGAACACAATAGACTCCACTTGCTCCTTTTCTCAGTTTCGGAATGCAAGTCATCGCAACCTGACCCTGGGGAGAGCCAACAGTATCCAGGGGAGCATTGATACAGGTGATCTGACCACATTAGTGGCATGCCTTATGTTTGTGAATGGAATTACACTTGGGGTATTGGTTTCAGCATTTTATTTCTACTTCTACTTTTGCCTGGGTACATCTTAAGCAGTCCGCAAGTAAAATCTTGGTTAACCAGTGTTTTGGGGAGTGACTCCTGTTATCCCCTAGCAATCTCACATATTCTAGTGGCATTTTATTATGTTTGTACTGTCTGAAATGTTAAGAACCCGATTCTCTATAGACTTGTATTGACCGCATGTAACCTAATCCCTCTTTGTCCGACTGCTGTATATAGATTGTATCAGTAAATTCAGAGTGAGTGATTCGAGAAAAGGAGTATAAGTGGAGAAAGAAGACATTTTTCTGTAATCATATTAATTACCAAGTTTCTTAATTAAAAAAATTAACCAAAGTTTAGACTTCCTTATTTTCTATGAAAGGTGGCTGAATTCTTGTACAGAACAAGCATATTTGCACCACCCTATTTTTTGTAGATTGTAAGTTCTTGTGAGCTGAGCCCTCACCCCTATGGTTTGTTCATTAGTTTACTATATAATGTCTCTACATATACCCTCCTCCTCGTTAGGTGCTGTCAAATATGTTGGTGCTATCTAAATAAAGATTACTTATTATTGCCTTGGACTTTAGCAACCTAGGTATTTGGTCTACAGAGATTAACATTTTATATGGACTCGGACCTCCTTCATGACTTCCAGACTTGATTACCTTAGCCTTTCTTCACAGGGCTTACCTGTTTTATTGTTCCTTTCCTTACTGTATTATTTATTTCTTTTTAAAACTACAGGTAGTGACATAGGAGACTTTACAGAATACGACCCAAATCTCTTGGATGATCCTCAGTGGCCGTGTGGCAAGCACAAACGGGTTTTAATATTCCCTTCTTATATGGTGAGTCTTGCTGCATCGCTTCAAGCTACTGGTAACTGCATGGTGCTACCGGGGTTACTTCAAGAATTAACTCGCCCCAGAGGCCCTTTTACACAGCACTTTTATCGTGTGGATGATTGTTAGATCCAGTGGTTTGCAGGATAATTGTTAGTTGTAAACGCTTGAAGTGATTGAATGAACAGCGATAGATTGTTAGATCGCTGATTGGATCTTCCATGCAGACTACAAAATCATCATTTGTGTGCTGCAATTCCTTTGGTACGAGGGGCTGCTCATAAGTCTTTGGCTTTACCCAGAAAGAAACCAGATAGGAAGATGAAACTTTACATTTATTCCACATGCTCTCCACTGATGCCAACACACTTCTTACATCGGTATTCCAAGTTCTGTAAGCCTTGCAAAAAGAAGAATTTCGGTTGTGCCTCAAACCAGTCATCCGTAGCAGCCATGGCATCAGAAATGGTGTGAAGTTTGGTACCCTTGAGGTGTTTCTTCAGGTTTGGAAACAGATGATAGTTGGAGTGAGCTAGATCTGGTGAATAAGGTGGGTGGTCAACCAGCTGGAAGCCTAGCCTTGCAGGAACAAGATTCCTTTGGACAGCTTGCCGCGCCTTTTGGCCTTCAGATTTGCCTTCAATTGGTCCAAAAGTTCAATGTAATACCTTGCATTGATGGTGGAACCATTTTGAACACAGACGCCATCACCTTAGTGGCTGATCTTTGCACCCTGAACTTCTTTGGGCAAGGAGAACCACTGTGCCTCCACTCTTTTGACTGCTCTTTGGTTTCAGGGTCATACAAATAAATCCAGGTCTCATCCATAGTGACCAGTCGATCCAGGAAGTTCTTATCAGTCTGGAAACGCTGATAAATGGACCGGGAAGTTTTCACTCGCATGCTTTTTCTCATTTGGTGTCAAACATTTGGGGACCCACTTTGCAGATAGATTCTTCATGTTCCAATGTTCATGGATAATGACACAAACACGTTCACGAGAAATCCCCATGATGTCTGCTATTCCTTTAGCTGAAATTGGCCGATTCTCCAGTATGAGGTTGTGCACAGCATCGACGATCTCCGGAACAACAACCTCTCCCGGTCGTCCAGGACGTTCCTCATCATTGGTGCTGAAGTGGCCCGTTTTAAATTTGGCAACCCAGTTCCTAACTGTAGAAGATGAAGGGCATTGATCCCCCAATGTCTGCGACATATCACCATGAATATCCTTCACGGACTTTCCTTGCAGAAACAAGAATTTTATCACTCCTCTGCTCTCATTTGCTGTGAATATCGCCTTAGACTCCGCCATTTTGTTTTCCCGCGTGCCGAGATCACTGTTGCCATAAGCTACAAACCCAACATTTTGAAAACATATATTAGACACATAAGGCTTTCATGTGATGTAACATTCGTTACCATAGAAACAAAGAACACAAAGCCAAAGACTTATCAGAAGCCCCTCGTATAAACTGACGTAAGAACCGGCCGACTAGAAAGCGGCGGCAGCAGGGTTGACCAGAAGCAGTTATGAACACTTGAAACTACCCAGTTATTCAGTGTAAATGCTTGCCAAGTGGGCGATATACAATCGCTGCATCACCACTCATTCCAGTTTATCTTGCAGTTTAAATTGGCCCTAATTTTTCTCCCCGGAGGCGGCCTGGATTACTGACACATGATTCTGATCAGGAGTAATTAAGATGCTGTTGGTTATAATGATGCTGTAAGATATACTTCAGTGTTGTTAGTGAGTGTTCTCCGTCTTCTGACATGGCGGTGAGGGTCAGCGTGTGTCATGAGTTATCTGTGGTCTGCCTCCACCTTGATGGCTATACTAGATGGACTTACAGCCCCACTGCAGAGATCTCTAAGGCTTCTTTCATGTGATGTTTTGTTCCCCACCGCTGGCTCTGTCTTCTGTTTCCATGTTCTATACAGAAAACTGTATAGAGACAAAACCTGTCCGGAACAGGAACGGACCGTAGTGTGTGATGTGCGAGACAGAAACCTCTTTGCGCTCCCGTTTTATGTGATTTCCCTCGCTATTTCTCTTTTTAGCCAGATAAAAAGTCATTCTTGTCAGGGACCTCGCTCTCTGCTTCACATATCAAACACTTTGGTTCTGTCCCAGTTTCTGTCCCTTTGTAGTTTTCTGTATAGAAGACAGAAACTCGAGATGGAGCTGAAATTGTGGTGAGAAATCAAAAGGGGTATGGGTTTGTTTAACCCCTTCATGCTTCTGAGGTGCATCTTCTGCCATGTCCCATCGTAAAGGTGAACCTTAGAGACTACTAGAAGGAATCAATGACGACCTGGAAGTTCTTGTACTGGCACGGATGTCTAGTTGGATGCCAGTAACCCAATTTGTTTAAGTGCTCATTAGTAAATGAGTATTTATTGTTCTTTTTGTGCCAGCAAAGACCTCAAATGACTGAACGTTTTGCAATGCTAAAAGTTTCTAATTTGTGTTAGGGGGCTGTAACGCTGGCGATAAAACCGTGGGATGCCAGAGTGAGTGAAAACGCAGAATTATGAAACCCATGTTATTCAACTCTCTCCTTCACATTTGCAATGTTTTCATGCAATGTTTGGAGAAAAAAATTGCGGCATGCCCTATCGTTCTGCGATTTGTTAATCTCCCATGTTTCCCTATGGAGCCTCTTTTTTAGCGCATCGCAAAGCACAAACTTGCAATTTTCATGCAGTGCGTTTTTAACGTTCAAAAGTCCTATTGACTTTGGCGTGAGAGAATCGCAAGTGGCAGTGATGATTTTTGCGAGAAAAAGCAGTGCTGGCTCTCTGAAAAATTGCGGGAAAAAAGTCACGATTTTGCCAGACTTTTTTCACGAGGGTATCGCAATCGCCAGTGTGAAGGAGCCCCTAAACTTTCCTCTTTGCACTTGTGGTCTGCAACTTTAAAAAAAAAAAAAATTGTTCACTTAAGCCGGCAACACATGGGTGTAAGAGTCTTTACGTGTGCATTTGCACTGCGTATTTGTGAGATGGATGTTGCTTTTTTATGTGCAAGTGTACATATTTTACTGTATTTTTTTTAGGGGCATGCCTACGCATATTTGTGCAAACAAAAAAAAAAATCCAAGCATACTCCCATTGATTTCAATGGCGAATTAAGTTTACCCCTTTCCAATCCGCTGTCTGACCTCTAAAGACATTATGATTTAAGGCTGTACAGCTCCGATCTTAGAAGACATACGTCAGTGTTCTCTTACTGTATATTGCCAGCCGCTCTGCTGTCTGAGCCTATCCAACGTGTCACCTCATGCAGTACTGGCTTTAGCCAGCATGTAGCGCCATTGTATAACGGCAGAAAGAGTAAGCCCCTTAGGAAAACCAGGATACAAATTGGATTGGAAAGGGTTAATATGTTCTAATTTATTGCACAATACACACGAGAATAGAACATGCTGCATATTTTTTTTTTTCATGAACGAAATGCTTGTGCAAAATGCGAACAAGCCCATTAAAATCAATGTGTTTTGTACAGTGCGTACTGAACATGCAAGTTATGCACATTTAATATGCAGTGCAAATGCGTTCATGTGAATAAGCCCTTAAGCACATGCACGCACAATAGATAAATCCCATCCATAGAAGTGCATAATCCATGTAAATAACCCCCTTTTTTCTTCATCTTTGAGGACTACATTTTTATATGCACTTTATGAATATGCTAATTTATTTCAGCTCTATAAGATGTAGAAGCCCTTCTGTGAACACCCCTGTATGCCCTAACTCTTGCTTTTGTTTACAGACCACTGTTATAGAATACGTGAAACCATCGGACCTCAAGAAAAATATGAATGAAACTTTCAAGGAGAAATTTCCTTATATTAAGCTAACTCTCAGTAAAATAAGAAGGTACGTATGAATAATTTAGGTATACCAAATTATCACCATACCCCCTGTATGTGACAGCCCATAATGACATTGATATGTTTTGTTAAGAAGCATGATGAGTTGTTTAAGGTGCTATTTATAAGCAGATAGGTTTATGATTAAGCATAATGAGAAAAAATGCAATGCCAATACTTATTGGACAGTCTGCCTTCTGTAGTCTCCTGTAGCCAGTAACCTGCCACTCTTTGATTTTCTACAGATTTCAGAAAGATGGGGTAGCTTGTTCAAGTGTTCGAAAGGTCCTTTTACACACGACTATTGCTCTAAATTCGTTCAAATGTCTAAATGTGAGCTATAATCGTTACGTGTAAACGTGGGCAGCCGTGCACCATTTGTTCCGTTATCGTTTAATGCTGGTTTTTATCCTGCATAAAAACCATCGGCAAGCCGCTCAAAATTCGTTCCATTTGAATGGCATTTGTGCAGGTTTTTGAGCGGCTTCCCGACTTAAGCGGAGTATACAATGTACTCATTGTGTTTGCCTTGCATACATAATGAGTACATTATCTCCTTCTGGCAGAGTAAACCATGGAATCCTGCTAGCCAGATAATCCCTCGCATAAACACGCGCCCAGCTGAGCAAACAAGTCCTACTCAGTTTACTTTAGCTTATGAAGGAATGGGGAGGATTAAAAGCCATTGTCTGTACGTGTAATTTTATGCAAAAATGTCGTCTGTTCGTTCAGGCGTGAGGCAGTTTCAGCGATAATCATTGTGTATAAAACGGCCTTTAGTGTCAGCTGCAGTCAGAGCAGATTGTCAGGTTTCAACTACTCCACCTCTCCAGTTAGACAAGGTAGCCAAAGTCTGATCCTAGTGTCCAAAACTCTTGTTTGACTAGGCTAAGGGAAAAGGGAAGGGGGGCTATAATTGATTGCCTCCAGGAAACGTAGAAGAGTAAACTAGACTACACTAAGTGAGCATTAAATAGACACTTGAACAGACATGGGTGAAGAGAAAAGTTTCCAGATTGTGTGTAGATTTGTCTAGATTTCAGTTTATTTGGTTTACAGCACTTCAGACTTGAGGTCCGTTCACACTGCGTTTCTGTGTACAATGTGGGTTTCCTTTTTGGGATTCCATATGAAACTCTGACAAGTGAAAGCCTATGTCTGAATAATGTTTTCGAACAGAGACCAATCCAGCAGGTCTCCAATCATTTCCATTATTTTTGAACAATAGAATCGTTCACTATGAAATTAATTTGTCACTAAATAAGCATCTAGTCTTTTGTTTTAATGGGTGGCTAGAAAAATGTCCTAAGAAAAAATGCCCACGGCCATGAATGCCCACAGGAAAGCTGCCCACACGGAATATTAATTGCCCACATGGACAAAATAACAGTCTATTAGAGGTCTAATAACAATTCCAATTAAACACTCATTGCTTACGTGAAGAAATACAATTCTTTACTGCAAATTAGCCAATCTCCTTAAATACTTAAGGCCCATTTACACAGAGCGATCGGTCAAAAATCGCTAAAAAAAGCGATCGTTTGAGTGATCATCATTGCATCTAAACGCGTGGCCATCATGCAGTTTTCATGCACTGCTAGCTAAATGAGCCTTTACGTTTATTTTCCACCTGCTGATAGTTCTGTACAGAAGTGGCAACCATGTGATGCAGTACCTCATATTTACTCTTTTTTTAATCTTAACGTATTAAGGCCCATTTACACACAACAATTATTGCTTAAAATTCGCTCAAAAGCCGTCTTTTGAGCGATAATCGTTGTGTGTAAGTGCACTGACATCATGCAGTTTTCGTTATGCCGTCGCTCATCGTTGTCTTTCAGCATGATGAGTCTTATCAGGGATTCACAGCGGGATACAGCAGATACAGTTGTTTCAGCTTTATCACTCTCCCTGATAACAGGCTGAGTATGAAGAACAGAGCGGTCCAGCTCTGTTCTCCATACCCAGGGCGGAGCGCTCAGTTGTAGAACAGCCGGGCACTCCGTGCAGAAAACATATGGATGCAGAAGACAAGCGGGGACACCCTGCTTGTCTTCTGCATCCTTCGCTCCGAGCGCTCGGCTGTATGACAGCCGGGCACTCGGAGCGGGGAACAGCTGGATACAGAAGACAAGTGGGGACACCCCACTTGTCTTCTGCATCCTCCGCTGGCAGCGTAAGGTGATCACTCATCTTGGGCTGCAAATGACGCGATTATCGCTCAAAAGTCACTTGAGCGTCATCTTTTAAATGATAATAGTTGTATTTATATGGGAATTTAGTGGAATAGGGAATTAAGTGAATTGTGAAATCCCTCACAACAGTTTGTAGTTTTGGTGACTGTTCCAGAGCTCCATCATGATGATTCCATATTCTTATAGGAAACTGAGGATCCCTACCTGCTGCACCCTCATATGTAGAAAAGAAGTATGTGAGCGCCTCATTATAGAGGTCTTCATCTAGAACTGTGGTAGCAACCTTATCAAAAACACATCCCGCATCTTCAGTTGGCACTAAAGCCAATGCAGCAGAAGACTTCAGTGTATTTTTATGTTGATATTAAATTCATATTCAGTCTTCAAGACAACATTTTTATCTTCTTGATGAGACACTGAGGCCGCTTTCACACGGGTGACAAAAATCGCACGATTTTCCCGTGATGTGATAGTGTGAGAAAGCGCATGTTGGTGAAACCCATGCTTTCCGATGGGTTCCTTCACATTAGCGATGTTTTACTGATGCTATGTTGCGAGGGGAAAAAAATCACAGCATGCTCTATCTTTCTGCAATGTGCTATTTTTTTTTTTCCCCCATGTCTCCCTATGGAGCCTCCTTGTTTATCACATCGCACAAACGTGCGACTTTCGTGCGATGTATTTTTAACATTAGAAGCTCCTATTGACTTTTCGATCAGGCGGCAGCGATGCGAGATTATTCTCAAGAAACAGCATCACTGACACTCAAAAATCATGGGAAGAAAGATGCCATTTTGCCGTGATTTTCTCGCAGAAAGATTGCGATTGACCAAGTGAAAGTGGCCTGACGCAGATGAAAATGATACCCTTTGACCTCAGCCTGTAGAAAGGCAATCCACACTGCACTCATACAAGACTTCGCATCATATCATTGAGCCGCAATAAGCAAGTGTATACTTGACCTAATGCTCAGGAGGTCCTCTAAGTGATGTGTCTAGCTGGAGCAAGATTCGAATCCATTTAACGCACAGGGTCTGTTCTGGCTAATGGGAAAGAGAATAGAACTAAAAAACTGGCAGTGGAGCAGGCGCAACACTCCAGGTTAAAGCAAATAGGAAGAAACCAGAGGTGTGGAAAACTTCTCCTTTTATTTAATAAAGTACGTGATTAGCTTATGAAAACTCGTTTCGGCGGATAACCCCTTCGTCAGTTCAGCTGGTGTTTAAAACATATAAGCAAATGGGTCCCAAAAGGGTTAATGATTAGATATGTTTGCCTGTGGGGTGCGGGTCAGTTAGGGCAGGAGCAGGAGAAGTTGGCTAAAGGGAGGCCTCGGACACTGGGGGATGAGGGTCTTTCCCGCTCCTGGGGTCTATTTTGAAGCAGTGGGATGGATTTGCAGCAAGAACAGGCTTGATATCTATACCCGGCCCCTGGACGCCCCTAGTGGGTAACCCAGACTTTCCGATGGGGGAGAGAGGCCTGCCCCTCCTGGGCAGTTTGAGGATCCCCATCCCCAGAATTCGGGAGGTTATGACGATGGATGGAATTAAGCCAATGGAGGTGTTGTTTCAGGAGGGGGGACCGATGGCAGATGCTTGGTTCCAATACCTACAGTTAAGCCACTTTATCCGAGCACAGGGCCAGGTCTCAGAGGAGCTGCTCCAGTCCACCCTCTTTTGAGGAGATGTGCGCTGCGTTCCCTGGACGGAAAGGGGAGATCTCCGCGGTCTACAGCATGTTGGTGGCTGGGTGGCACAAGACAGAGGGGCAAGCTTCAGGGAGAGTTGGGAGAGAGAATTGAGCCGGTCTCTGGCGGACTGCGACTGGGCCAAATCGCTAATCATTACTCACAAGATGTCAGTCTCTGGGAGGCATCAGAATTGAATTACAAAATATTATCTAAGTGGTATCTCAGCCCGGCGCACCTGGCTAAGATGTACCCTAATGCTAGTTACAATTGTTGGAGATGCCTGAGCAACCTGGGGTCGATGGTACACATCTGGTGGTCCTGCCCCCTGGTGTCCCCCTTCTGGAGCAAGATAAACACCCTATGCAATGCCCTTACTGCAAGAGGTCTTTTTTTTTCCTCCTAAGATCGCTCTCCTCTCCATCATCCCAGGCCCCATATCCTTGATTAATAGGGGCGTTCTCAGGTTTTTTTTTTCTACTAGCTGCGAGACAGGTGATACCCCAACATATTTAATGTGGGTAAAAGCTATGGATGACATTATGTATATGGAAGAATTTCGGGCTAGGGCTGATGCTAAATTTACCATCTACTATGCCACAGGGGTGACTTTGATAACCTTCCGTTTCTCTACTAAAATCAACTCCTGGTTAACAAACAGGGTGCTATCACCCTAAATACAACCGTTATGGGGATGCTATCCTTGATGGCGTCCACATCCGAATGGCCGTCGCCAGGCTGATGTGCCCGCCTCCCACCCTTCCCTCCCCCTTCTTATTAGCTCCCCCCTATTTCCTCCCTTTCTCCTACTCCTTCTCTCCCCCCCCTTCTTTTTCTACCACCCCCACACCCCCTCTCCTTGTCATCTTTTACCCCTCTCAATTTTTTCTTTCTCTTCTTTTCCTTCCACCCCTCCCCCAACCCCCTCACTCTTTTTCTCCTCTTTTTCCACTGGTGAGCTAGATGCTGGGATCCAACAGTGCTGGGACCGATCCATACTACAGATGATGTGTGGGACTTCCCTCCTTCTTCCCTTTTACCCAAATGTGTATATTGAAGACCTCCCTTCTTGTTTAAAATTACCTTGCCATCAGGCGCCTGCACCTGACCCGGGAACATGCTGAGGTGGAAGTTAGTTAATTACCAACTTAAGAGAAAATTAGGATTGCCAAGCACTTGTTAGGTATCCTACTATGTTCATATGTTTCTTACCTGACTGATTCTTACTTGCTCTGAACATGTGTATCCTTGGTTATGTAGTCAACAATATATATATTGAACAATAGAAAAAACTTTGACAGTGAGGGTGATCAATGAGTGGAACAGGTTACCACGGGAGTGGAAATGTTCAAACAAAGGCTGGACAGACATCTGTCTGGGATGAGTTAGTGAATCCTGCACTAAGCAGGGGGTTAGACCCGATGACCCTGGAGGTCCCTTCCAACTCTACCATTCCATGACCACAAATAACACTATGATAACGCTCTGTGAGAACAGATAGCAGGGATAGATACCCTCTGGATCACACTGCTTGCTGCTTTAATCTGAGCTCAGTGTGTGCTGCTGTCCACTGGCCTAGAGGAAGGAGTCAGGTACAGGCAGTGAGTGATGAAACCAGACTGTATCTATTGATGTTGACAGACTGGTACAAACGTGTTTGCAAAGCTTGGATCTTCTAAGGCCCCCTGACCACGGCCGTTGCGGAATATCGTCAGCGATATTCTGCCGCGGGGGAGCAGGGGGGCCCCTGTTAGTTCTCTGCGGTGAGCCTATCTGACAGATAGGCTTACTGTGGCATGCCGCGATTTAGATCCTGCGAGCAGATGGAAAGCGTTCACTGCGTTATCCGCTGACAGATTATCACCGCGGGTAACGTAGTGAACAATTTCCCGTGGACAGGCAGACATAATTTCAAAATCACGATCCTATTGCATATCATGCGAACATAATCACCTTGCACCTCAAATAACAATCTATAACTTTGTGTCGCTGTAAGGATGCAAAAACATGTGGGAAATTTTCTATATGGGCAATTTTTTTCTGTGGCCATTTTTCATGTAACCGTTTTATTGTATCTGCTATTTTACCTCTTGTGCTGAGACATTCCGAAGATTGACTTCTCATTGTAAAACAACATTTCCTATATTCCTATGCTGTAAACTACATTCTCTCCACTTATAAAGAATGTCCTTTGTCTAGCCAGTACTTGGCCCCAGGATGCATATTCTCTGCTTTATATTCTAGTCATTGATTTGTTTTCCATTTGACACAGTTCCCTTGAGCTGTTCACCACTGACTACTTATTTGCAGTAATGGTGGCTATTTACCCTCACGCTTGTTGCACTGATGATTTTTTTTTTACTGTTTATGTAGCCTTAAGCGAGATATTCGGAAGTTAGCCCAGGATGATTGTGGCTATGAAGAACCCACAGTGGCCATGGCGTTTGTATATTTTGAGAAACTTGCATTGAAGGGGAAGTTGAACAAACAGAATAGAAAACTTTGTGCTGGAGCCTGTATTCTCTTAGCTGCCAAAATTGGAAGTGACCTCCGAAAACATGAAGCTAAACACCTCATTGATGTAAGTAGTTATAAGAATAGTCAACTTCGCTATACATTGCAAAAAAAGGGAACACTTGAGCATCGCAGTATAACCCCAAGACGCTTAAACTTCACGGATATCAATTTCACCTGCTTTGGTGTAAATGAAAGTGACAAACAGGTGCTTTGTAGAGGCAACAGCAAGACAACCCCCAAAAAGGAAATAGTGTAACAGGTCATAGCCACAGCCAGCTCCTCCTTTTACTTCCTGACCGCTGCTATTTGAGTTTTGCACTCTGCTAGTGTCCTTGTCACTACTGGTAGCATGAGGCGGTAACTCTAGCTCAATCAGTTTACACAAGTCAGTCAGCCCTATTCCCATTTGCACAAGGAAAGACTAGAAGCAATGGGATGAAACTGAAAGGGAGGAGACACAAATTAGATATTAGAAAAAAATTTCTGACAGTGAGGGTGATCAATGAGTGGAACAGGCTGCCACGGGAGGTGATGAGTTCTCCTTCAGTGGAAGTCTTCAAACAAAGGCTGTACAGACATCTGTCTGGGATGATTTAGTGAATCTTGCACTAAGCAGGGGGTTGGACCAGATGACCCTGGAGGTCCCTTCCAACTCTACTATTTTATGATTCTATAAGTAGTCCTGCTCCTACTGGATGACAGATCTATTTGTGCCATTGCAGTTAGGTTTTCTGTGCCTCCCAGCATGGAGTAGATACCTGGACACAGGTTGTTATACAAGAAGAGATAGATAAGGCCGTGGGTATGAACCCAGCATCAGGGTAAATAATCTGCCCCTTATGCGAGGAGGAATAGGAAGAGCACTGCCAAAGCTTTACAAAATAACCTCTGGGGGTCATTCACATTGTGTTTGTTTTCTATTTCACACTTTTCCACTGTAGCTAGGGGCATCCATAGTAGCCCAAGTTATGGGGAAAAACATTCCCTTTAGTGACAGTAGTCACTGGAAGAGCTAAGCTGGTACTGCTAGGACCCTACAGCTCTGCGTTGTCAGGGGGCATCCAACAGTCACGTGATCACCAGGTCGAGTAACGGAAGTAATGCTCATTGTAGCCTGTAATAGAGAAGTCAGAAGCTGTTAAAAACAGATTCTGCCTTCTCCTCCGGGTCCTCGGCTGTGAATAACAGCCAAGGACCCAACCTGCTCCTACTAGGTTGCAGGAGAAGGAGCTTTAATCCTGCGCTGTATTTTTTTTTTTACTATCTGCTGGGATTGAAGCCCGGGACCAATGCCATACATTTACTGTGCTTGGTCCTTAAGGTGTTAATGGTGCCTGCAATGTGCATCATGAAGGATCAGAAGTGGTGTTATATAGCAGACATCTGATGAAACCACTTTGTTGTATTTGAAATCTAGAGCTAACAAATGTCTTTTTGCCATTTTTTTTTCCCTCTAGAAACTGGAAGAAAAGTTTCGTCTGAACAGGCGTGAGTTAATGGCATTTGAGTTCCCTATCCTAGTTGCCTTGGAGTTTGCACTTCACCTCCCAGAGCATGAAGTTATGCCCCATTATAGACGCTTGGTCCAAAGCTCCTAGCACTGGATAAACTTCTCAATTGTCTTCCTCTGGGACATTGAATGAGCTTACAGAGCCACTGCTGCTACTGGACATGCAAAAATACTCAAGTGCCCTTCTGGTCTACACACAGTCTAGACAGCTATTTTATCAACAAGGCCACTGTTCACCGAGTAGCTACAATTAGTTACATCACTGAGACACAAGTGATGGAGTGAACGTAGGAGCATCTTCTAGAATGGCTGCATTCATTGGACGTAGGTGGTGGATGCACTTCTGATACCAATGCATTCATTGGTACAACTCTGGTATTGCTTTTTTACAAAGACACTATTCCAAATAACTGTTAGGAGGAGATACAATATGGATGACAGATTGAACCATGAAACCATTCCTCTGCGCACAACAGTCCATTGTGTTTTTTTTTCTGCTTTGGATCCACAAGTGGACTTCATCTTTGCGCCTTCAAAGCTGACATTCCTCATAAAGCGATGGAAACTCCATTTATGAACCATGTCAGACGTTCTCTCACTGTGTCAAAAACAAACGTGCCAATATCTTTTCTTGCTTTTTTTAAGAATACATAGAAGATCTGAATCCTTCTGCCTGACCTATACTGGTCGATCACCAGAAAGTGGCTTTTGAATGCATTAGTTTGGCAGAACCTATAGAAAGCAATGGACCATATCTTCTTACCATTAAACCTTATAGCACTGGCATGGCACTTGTGGACCAACACTACGAACTGATTCATTCCATCGGTGTACGACTCAAGGCTGAACGTTTTTAGGACTTTCAAAGGACCGTTTTGGTATAACGCCACGTCATTTTAAACTATTGCACTTTTCCATTACGGAGAAACCCGCATCTGGTTGCACAATTTGTTGCGATTCTGTGCTCTATGTTAGAGTGCATCTTCAGCACGTTTTTCTTGTGCTACATGTTAAGCAGTGTTTGAATAATGTTTAGCAGCTGCCCTTTATAACCTTGTGCAACAATACATTCATCTCCAACATTGCCTAAGTGTGCTTCTATGAAAATCAATGTAAGCTAAAGCATATCTAGCATCAGACGAGACATGAATACAAGTGCTATTGTAACATACATGTTTTTAGAATCATCTCATTTGGCAGCAGTAATTATACTTGACTTTTATAGAACTGAAATAATACAGATGGAAGACTGTACCGTCAGTCAGAGACATTCTGCAGTAGCACCACGGATATTTAAAGTGTACCCATTAACTCCACCGTTAGGAGGCGGCAGCTTTGTGGGCAGTATTTAGATGATGATGTCACTGGAACGTCTTGGTGACATCATTAGTTTCCAGTGTGTTGCAAGAGCTGCTGCTGCCGCATCCTCCGGAGGTTGGGTACACTTTAAATACCCACTGCCAAATATACACTACTTTATTCAGAGGCTTACATTCTTAGTGATATAGGGTTTTATTTTTGTATGTTTTATTTCCTAAATGTTTAACCATTTGCTGAACACTTCATGATTAAGGGCTATGATTGGGCGTCAGATGGTGAACACTATTCTGCTCTGTTGTAGCATCTTTGGCTGTTCATTAACTTGATCAGAAAATCTTGTGATTTTACCCCTAAATCCAGTATGTTGAACTGAAATTGTGCCTTTGACTAAGATATCGTTTTAGGTCTGGTTCACGTACTCTTTTTCGCTACATTCACATTTAAGTATTTACTTTTTTAAATAAAATGAGAATTCTATTAAAACTGGAGTTTCATGAATTTAATTGTAGAAATACGTTTGAAGTAGAAAAAAAAATGGCATTTCATACATCTTGTACTCAAAGCTCAGGAAATGTATAGAAATATACACTGATCAGCCACAACAATAAAACTACTGATGGGTGAAGTGCATAACATACATTGATTTATCTTGTGAGAATTGCAAAAATACACCAGATTCCCCTCATTCTCTTTTGCTGCTATTTACTCCCTGTTTCAGGTCTGTAAGTTCTGATTTTCAGGTGGTCTTCCTCATTTTGTTTTGCTCTATTTGCTACATGACCCTCCCTGAACGTGGATTGCATTCTGCAAATAGTTCACTGTCCTGACTTCCTTTCCCTAACTTCCCATGGTGCATTACTCTGTTTCAATCAGCAGGGGGCCGCATATTATCATCTTCTCCACCTCTGCAACAATCAGCAATTCCAGCAACCTGATTGGTTCTAATTCACAATTCCAGCAACCTGATTGGTTGTTTGGGTTGGCTGATTCAGCCCAATTGGTTGTTAGGGCAGAGCAGTAGCAGAAATTGCTAATATGCCAGGGGGCCAGCATCTGAATGCTCTTCCCTCTGACTTTCCAAAATGATCAGGCATTTACAGACATTCTGGCCAAAGGGCTAGTAAACCCATTATATGTGTCCACAGTATCTGCCTCTCCTGTTAGTGTGTAGGTGTGTCTGCGTAGACTGTTATCACAGTGTCTGCAGATTTGTCAGCATGCAGACTGTGTGCAGGAAGCCACCTGTGAAGATCTCTCCTCCCCTGTTGCTATTGAAATGTCCCTGTGGATAGCGGAGCAGCTGGGAGATCCCTAGTGGCTGCCACGTCAAACATGATTTACAACTTTTAATGCAAGTATATTACAGAAATGATTAGATCAATGCAAGCTCATAGATGAGCAGAAGTTGTCTAAAGTGTTAGTGCCCTTTTAATATATCGAAAGCAGGAATAATGGGCAACTCTAAGAAGCTGAGCAAACATGATGACTGCATGGCTGGGTCAGAGCATTTCCAAAACAGCAGCTCTGGAGTGTTCCCAGTATGTAGTGGTTAGTAACTACTGAGCAATAAAAGGATAGCCTGGTCTTTTACAGCATGGCAACAGACTGGTGCGTGTGTCACTTACCTGGGGAGGAGGTGGCACCATAGGAAGCAGGTAGACTGATGGAGGCAGAATGATGCTCTAGGCAACCTTCTTCTAGGAATACTTGACATTTTTGTGGCTCTTTCTATGACACGTACCACCTATCTAAACATCAATGGCAGTGGTCTTTACCACTCTGCCTCACTGCAAAAATTGTTCAGGATTACTTTTGAGGAACATGACAGTCATCAGTCCATACATACAGCACTTCCACCAATGTGGGGAGGTATCAAAACAATGCACGCCGAGGGGACGGATCAGGACTTTTGATCCAAAAAAAGGCAAACCCAAACAGCAAATAGTTGTGGTGTGCAATAAAGTCTATCCATCATGGATATATTTTAAACTGCACCTTTTGATGCTGCCTTGAATCATTTTTCGTTCGGGACAGTCATCAGTCCATGTGAAGGACAGGTTGTGTGGTGTCCGTGGACGGGACCCTTACTGTTATTTTTCAGCTCTCGGATGTTCTCACTCCAGCCAGCTAAAGCCTATTTGGTGTCACATCTCCTTAGTCCTGTCAAAGCTGTATCACTGGAAATCACATTCTACTCCAATTTCTAGAAACCACCTAATGCTACTGGGTCGGAACAACAATGCACACAGGTGTAGCTTTACAGAGTACAGAAGCAGCGGTAACTTTGAGCCCCATTCCTAAGATGACCCAAAAGCTCATCTACTAGATAAGAACCCATTGGTATTCTAAATGGCACATGCTACTAGCTGGGGTACCATTGTCTGCAAATTACACTTCTGATTTTACAGATAGTCTTAGAACCTCTTACGTTCTTGAATGTGGCTCTTCAAAAGGTGTGCCAAGACCCACAGACATGAGCGAGTTGGCAGATTGAACAGTGTTATCACTTTGCATGTGTTCCCTCAACAGCAAACATGTATTTCCTTCCCAGATGGTTGAAACTAAAGCCGTGTTGGAAAACTGAGAAATGGCAGCCTAGGTTCATTTTACTTCTCTTGGATCTGTTCTTCATATGTTCAAGGTTAACAGGAACCTGTCATCCACGTGCTAAGCGCCACAGGCTCCCTGGACTCCACATCACCTAAATTATAAGCACCTTAGTTCAGTGTTCCCCAACTCCAGTCCTCAAGGCACCCAACAGGTCATGTTTTCAGGATTTCCTCAGTATTGCACTGGTGATTGTCCGTGCCTCAGACATTGCCACAGGTGTTCTTACTATAGGATATCCTGAAAACATGACCTGTTGGTGGTCCCTGAGGACTGGAGTTGGGGACCCCTGCCTTAGTTTATGGTTTCTATGGTTGATGACTGGTTCCCTTTAAAGTGAATGTCCACTACTAAACACCTATCTAAGTAGGTTCACAATTTTGCAGGAATAATTTTATAGTGGTTTGAAGGTTTTTTTTTACCCGATACACACATCCAAATCCCTTACATAACCTGTTTCCCTGAAAATAAGTCCTAGCATGATTTTGCAGGGTTTTTGAGGATGCATAATGCTTTTTCAGGATTTTTGCGGATTATTTAACTATTGGCCCTACTCTAAAATTAAGCCCTAGTTAGTTAATTTAAAAAAAAGTAAATTTAAATAGTGTTCAGGCAGCTATAGATGTAAAATAGCAAAATCTTTTGGAGCAAAAATTACTATAAGACAGTCTTATTTTTGGGGAAACAGGGTACACATAGTTTTAAAATGTAACATTCTGGCTGCCTGCAGCTGCCACTAGGGGAGCTCAGGAGCTTCATGCATACTGTGATATTCTGAAGTCAATAGTACAAAAATGGATTTCAGGCAGAACTCTGGATGGAATAGGCTGTCATAGCTTAAAAGGAGACCAGATCTGCTGACTATTTCACCAAGACAGAATAGCATACCTAAGTATCTTGCTAAGGCGTCATTCACACGAGCGCTGTTTTCATGCATTATAGGTGTGTGAAAAGATTGCGTCTAAATAGAACCAATGGTTTCCTATGGTGCGAGGATTTAGCACATCTAAAATTCATTCATCTGAACGTTTCCAATCAAACATTCGACTGCAAAGCTTGCATCTAAGGTCCGTGGTGCTTGAAAAGATAGGACCTGACCTATATGGTGCATGCTTTCTATAGACTCCTATAGGATCTGGATTCCACGCACCATGCACCTCTGATCGTATGAACGAGCTAATTAAAATAGCTGGAATTCACTGGTTCACGCGGTCTTTAGTGCAGTCTAACCATGATCTTTTCACATGCCTATAATGCGCGATAACAGCGCTCGTGTGAATGAGGCCTAAAATGGAGCAGTGAAACATTGAACTAACCACTGTCGTGTCACTTTCATATGGCCACAGTTTCAAAAAGCAGATTTCCGAGTGGATGATGCAGGTTGAGCTGAGGTAGGTATGGATATGCCCCCATGTCGGCCTCCATGCTGTGCTATTGGTTTAGTACCTGCAGGGGTGCGGACAGATGTGCTAAAATGCTAGCATAACCCCAGCCCTCATTATAAAACCATGCGGTGATGGTAATTTATATGAATTGTAAAATGGCCTTCAGTGGGGTACATATTCTTTAAAGCAACCCACCGGGCCTGGACAAACACAGATGACCAAACAGCTTCTGACTACCTGATGCACACTGCATAGTATGCAGCGGTAGTCTAAGGCCAGTTTCACTTCTGCGTCACAACCTCCAGACGGACGCTCCATCGCACGTTCAGCTGGAAATACCAAAGAAAACACTACATGCAGCATTTTTCTTCTGTCCTAAAGCTGCACTGCTGGGCGGAAAATGGGCAGACTCCATTGTAGTCAACGGGGTCTGTCCAGAGACAGAACTGTTTGATTGTGGGGAGTCTCCCTTTCTGCTCTCCGAACAGAGCAGGAATGCAGACAAGCTAGAGGTGGCACAACAGCCTCCATACACATCTATATCACATCTTGTATCCAAGCTACAGGCAGCACAACAGGGTACTAGAGCCTCCATGCCCGCCAATATCACATCTTGTATCCAAGCTAGAGGTGGTACTAGAGCCTCTATGACCGCCAGTATCACATCTTTTATCCAAGCTAGAGGTGGTACAACAGGGTACTAGAGCCTCGACACACGTCTGTATCACATCTTGTATCCAAGCTAGAGGTGGCACAACAGGGTACTAGAGCCTCTATGCCCGCCAATATCACATCTTGTATTCAAGCTAGAGGTGGCACAACAGGGTACTAGAGCCTCCATGCCTGCCCATATCACATCTTGCATCCAAGCTAGAGGTGGTACTAGAGCCTCTATGACCACCCGTATCACATCTTGTATCCAAGCTAGAGGCGGTACAACAGGGTACTAGAGGTCAGTTTTCTGCAATAAATTACCTTTTTGTTCTGATATTGTAATCACTCACTTATATCAATGTTACAATCACACAGAAAGTTTTTACAAGGAGTGTATATATAATATATAAGCAACGTACACACTGAGACAATAGCTCAGCTCTAGTATACCGTTAAGTAATGTAGTCACCAGTAATAGTGTCATCCCCTCTTGGTGCCCACATAATAGTGCCCTCTGCGATGCACCACTCTGATGGAGTAGGTTAGAGAGGGGTGACTTTGTGATTTGGGAACAGAACGCAGCAGTGGATTGTGGATCATATTTCACATACCCAACGTGGAAGGGATCGGGTTGGTAAACTCAACTGTAGAGAATCAGAATGGATTTTTAAACTGGATTAGAAAGGGTTAAACCATTAGGCGTTAATGTGTTCAGTGTCAGACCTTGTCCAACATTGAGGTCTCCCTGTATACCTCTCATTTCTAATGCTGACATCTGCGCTCTCCTCTGCATACTGTAATATACATACAGTACACTTAGGATGCTTCTGTATGGCACTGTATTACAGATATCATTCGAGAAATTAGAAATCTATTCTTATTATAGTAATATAGTAATAGATATGTAATATCAATCTATTATTACAGGATTACAAATGATCTTCCTGATGTGAAACACTCATAACTCACGTTTAATTTTTTTTTTAAAACGCTAATAAACGCATTATGATAGTTCATTTTGATGTGTTTCTGTTGAGAGCTGGGCAGTGTGGGGGCCGCAGGGAGATTGGATTGGTAAGGGATAAATATTGGCTTTAATATGGGATCCACTATTAGTTAATAATTGGTACGTGAATATAGTCTTTTTCCTGAAACGTTTCTAGCCCATTTTTTTGCTTACATGATTGTTTATAGTGTAACCATATTTAACCCCTTAACTACCACTGATATGCCTTTTGGCGGTCTATGTATGTAGAGAGAGATGAAGCCATGCTCTCTCTTTATACATCCCGGGTGCTGGCTGTTTCTTATAGGCGGCAACAGCACCGATGAGCCGCGCAGCTCATCAGGGCTGTTAACCTTTTAAATGCTGCTGTCAATTCTGACAGCATTTAAATCCTCTGAATGATGTTCAGGGGTCCCATACAGCCCCCAGCGATGAGATCGCAGAATGCCTATCAAGCCATTCCCATGGGGTGACTTGATAGACTGCCTGTCAGATTGCAGTATGATGTAATACTATGGCATTACATCATACTGCAGAAGCGATCAAAGCATCATAAGTAGAGATGAGTGAGCATACTCTTTAAGGACAATTACTCGATCGAGCATTGTCCTTAGCGAGTATCTCCCCGCTCGAAAGAAAAGGTTCGGCTGCCGACGCGGGTGACAGGTGAGTTGCGGCCATGAGCGAGGGAGAGAGATCTCCCCTCCGTTCCTCCCCGCCCGCCGCCGGCAGCCGAATCTTTGCTCCCGCGCGGGCAGGTACTCGCTAAGGGCAATGCTCAATCGAGTAATTGCCCTTAGCGAGTATGCTCGCTCATCTCTAATCATAAGTTGTTGTTTCCTGTGGGGACTTTAAAAAAAAGTATAAATAAGAACAATAAAGTTTTACTATTATAAAATAGTTATACTATAATAGTTATACTATTATTAAAAAAAAAAAGGAATAAGTTCAACTCCCCCCTTCCTTTTGCCTATTTGGAATAAAAGAATCTAAATAAAACAAAAATACATATTTGGTATCGCTGAGTCCATAAAAGTCCGATCTATCAAAGTAATGCATTATTTACTGCGCACAGTGAATGTCGTCAGGAAAAAAAAAAAGACAGAAATGCGCTTTTTTTTGGTCACCCCGATTCCAAAAAAAAGGCCAATAAAAAGTGATCAAAACGTTGTATGTATTCAAAAATGAGCCCCCGCACAACTGTCGACAGAAATATAAAAAAGCTATTGCGCGCAGAAGATGGTGGCAGAAAATAATCTTAAAAAGGTAAATATCTTTGAAAAAAAAATACAAGTAGTATACAAGTTTGGTATCGTAGTAATCGTACTGACCCACAGAATAAAGTTATTATATTTTTGTTCCCGTTTGTGCGCTGTAGAAACAAGACGCACCAAAAGATGGCAGAATTTTTTTTTTTTCTATTTCTCTCCACTTATAATTTTTTAAATGTTTTAACACAGGTGTGAAATATTGATAGGATTATTAGCAGTTTATGGACCTTATTCGATTGCGCTGTAATAATTTCTCGTCTATAACGTGATTACATGTGTGGGTGGTTCTTGTAATAGTTACACTATTTATCTGTCTATATAATTACTATGTACATATTATATTTATATATCACATTGTGGTTCATTGCCCATTCTTAATGGTATATAAATATACATCTATGTGATTGTTGCACTATTCATTTACTTGAGAAAAGTTCTGTTGAACTGACATGTTGCTGCATGAGGCGAATAGTGAGGAGTTTAATATGGAAGTGCTGCCCCTCCCCTTATGATGTGGATACTCTTTGAAGCTTTGGCTCAGGCAATATGGGAGACATGCACCCAGCTTGTGGACCTTGTTGCTACTTTATTTTCCTATTTTGGATATGCAGCGAGCACCCCTCTGCTTATGGGCCCTTGTGCAGCCAAATCAGCTGCACAGCCGGTACTATCCACCCGTTTATGATGCAGCACTTAACCTTTCTAGAGGCAACTGTTTTACAGCACTGTATGGACTATTTGTGTCAAATACCATCAAGTAGAGGAGGATGGGTCATAAGTACTGTAGCAGATATTATAGAGAAAATGCAGTCATGGGGTCTTAAAGGGAACATATGGGCTTGAAAATGCAGTCTATTCTGCAGGCCTCATGTTATAGAGCAGAACTTGTATTCTATTCATTTACTGTATAGCTTTGCACATTTTGAGCTGAACAGTCCAATGGGCGGTCCTATCAGTGGCTATTTCTATATGTACAGTCATAGACAGAGCGCTGTCGATCACTGATGGCTCCGCCCACTGGACTGTTCATCTCAAAATGTGCATAAATATAAATGAATAGAATACAAGTTATGCCTAATCTTTCCCCATAAACTATATATCCATCTGCTCAGCTCCTCCTGCTCTATAACATCATGCCTGCAGAATGGACTGTATTTTGAAGCTGACACTTTCCCTTTAATTCATTAATTAGGGACAAATTCGCTTGAATAAAAGCAACAACAAAATAATTTTTGAAAAGCTCTTTGAATTTTCAGATTAAGTTTTGTTTAATCAGCTGCAAACGATACAATCCTTTCACTTCTGGTTTGTCGAGCTGAATTTCTGCTTTTTCAGAAAATGGGGGGAAGGGGTGATGTTCTTGATTGAGATTTCCCTATAAAGCATTCAAGACCCATCAAGAATATTCTGGTTCCTTGGAAGCAGAGATTGTAGGCCTGTGCTTCAGACAGAACCCTCAGATGTCTGCCGTCTCCAAACGCTCATCATCATGGCGTGTTCGCATGTGTGCTGCGGCTCGCTCCTTTTGCCAGCATGTTTGCCGCTGAAATCACACTTGTGGTTAGAGTTTCTTCCAAAAACATTTAGTTCAGCTATGCTGCTCTAAGTAGTGGAAATTCCCTGCTTCCAAATCCGTCTTGCCAGCAGAGACAGCCTATAATTCCTAGCTGTGAGAAGCAGCTTATCCCTCACGTTGTGCTGTGAAAGTATGAAAGCTATGACCAAAGCAGTGTGATCCTACAGGAGTCACATGGACGGAGAGGTGCGTCAGCAGGATGGGATCCTGAGAACGACTCCGATGGGAACAAAAGTGTTAATCTAATCTACAGTATGAACCTTCAGTACCTGCCCTGAGGATTCTCTAGTGCTGCACCTATAGGGGACGTTTATACGGGGCAGAACAGCTGCAGAATCTCTGCATGATTTCCACATCCAAAACAGAGTCCAAATTAACTGAATATCCGCTCCTCTCACCTCATTGGTCAGATGGTGCCACTTCCCCATCACCTGACCAACGGTGCTGCGCTCACTAGAAGCCGCCGTATACCAGATGAAAGGCTGTGCCGATAGTGCAAAGAATTAGCAGGTGAGTGGACTGCCCTATTTTCCAAAATCAGCTGTGGATACGCAGTGGATTTTAACTGTCTTGAATACAGAAATGCTGCATAATTCGCCACAGAGTTTGTTTTCTGCTGTAGAAATTCCACCGCATGTGAACATACCCTTAGGCTGTATTTACGTGGGCCGATAGTCTACCTTTAAAATTGTGATTTATTTTTTTTTGTACGATTTGCGAGGAAAACCGCATTGCATCACCTAACACACAATGTTTCACACACCTGAAAATTTCATGTATATTCAATAGGAAAAATGTAAAAGAATTGCATCATACTCACATAAAGCTTCCATGTAATAATGGGCGAGTTTACCGTGAACTCGCAGAAAAATAGTAAATGCTGCGATTTTCCGATCTTGCAGCATTGTTGCAAGACAAAAATCGCCGAAGTAAATACACCCATCGCAAATAATAGGTTGTATTTTCGTGCATCTTGCCCACGTGAAAACACCCCCACAAGTATGCTGTAAAGACACAACATTTTGGGATGCTCCTCCCACTGGCACCTCAGCCTTACATCCTCATGTACTAGTCCATCGTTCTTGTTTTTAGTGCCTGCTACATCTGTGTTTTCACAGATAACTGGGTAATGAATCTTCCTACACAATTTTATAAATCCCTTATTTGATACACTCAGCCTATTCTGGACAGTAGTTTGCTGCAAGACCTGGAGCCTCAGGTTCAGAAGCACATTTCCATTGTGCCATGAAAACCATAGATTGGAGACCACTACCATAGGGGACTGTTCACATGGATGGAAACTGGCCACAGGTCGACACGTAGAAAAGTGCCCCCTTCATGCTAGTGGTGTCAATTTAGTTCATTACCTCCATAAAACGACTAGATCTGCACAGGTAAAAAGTATCATCAAACTGTCTCCAAGTTGAAGAGGACCTGCATAGACAATGGAAACCGGGTAAGTAAATGATGAAGGATTTAGCTAAACAATGACCATAGATTTTTGTATATAAAGAGGACCTGTCACGTCCTCCAACAAGTGAAACAGGCTGCAAACCTTAAGGCCCCATGGCCACGAGCGGTTTGGATCCCATGTAGGGAATCCTGCACAGAATCCAGCCCTGCCTGCGGTCGGTGAGCCTTGCGTACCTGTAGTATTCCGGCGGCGCCATCCATGCTGACCTCTCCAATTCAGCTCGCTGTACTGTGCATGGTACTCACGGCTCATGATTTTTGAAATCTCCTGCTTTCCCATGGGACCCTCGGCATGTCTGCAGTGTCAGCTGCGGACGGGCCGTGGATCGGACGGCTTCCATGAAAGCCGCTCATGCGTGAGATGCACAAAAATGGAGCATGCTGCGATTTGTTTTACGGACACCCATGCTTCTTTATGGGCGGCTTGATTTGCAAAATCTGCCCGTTGACATTGGGCGTAAGGCAGGCTTCAAACAAGTGTATTTAAATGCGTCCATAATACAGATCCACGGTACAGATGATGTTCCAACCGTATGTCATCAGTATTCGCCTCTGTATTGTTTGCATTTTCTACTGGGCAAAAACTGATTAGTAGTTGCTCAATAGAAAATAATAAGGCCGCTCTCACCCATGAACCTATTTCAACATTGCCCATTTTCAGTGGCTGAGGATGTTTAATTGACACTGGCAGTGGAGACTGCCCACATGACAGCTACATATTACTTCTGTATTGGGCCATCCTGACACACCTGTTTTATTAAATACAGACCTGTAGAAAGGGTCACACATTAATTTGAAGGAATTCTGCCATCCAATAGGTGGCGCTGCAGAGGTATTGTTCCGTCTCCTTTGATTAAATACTTTTACATGAAGTAACAATTCTGGAGCCTCTCCTTCTGTTCCTCTGTTATCCCCCCTGGAAATGTATGAATAAATGGACTACTGGCTGTTACCAGTGACCTTGCTACAGAAAACAGGTTAATGCTGTCCAATGAGTGCTGACCACTTCCTTTTGGGGACTGGTAATGCCTATTTGTTAAAAGTACTGATACATTTCCAAGTGATAAAAGAAACCGCACCACTGATAGCGGTAAAAAAAGATGAGACCTTATGTAGTTTCTCTGTCAGTAGCGGTGTGAAGGCTGCATATCTAGATTCATATCTAGACACCCACGAGCCCCCGGCTGCAATGGCACCTGCACGGCTTCGCAGATCTCACCACACGGGGGTGGGGGGGACCCCCAAACATGTTTCGGGGCATTTAAAGGGTTAATAGCCGTGCCCGCGGGTTTCTTCATACATACCCCGACGTTCCAAGACGTTAATGTACGTCCTGGAGCGGGAAGGGGTTAAAGGCACAAGGTGGGCGCGATATTCTCCTTAAATGAACTTAGTTGCAGCATGTCTAGGCATGTGCTATGGTGCCTCCAAATTTCCACTGTATGCAAAACGGATTATGCTAAATAACTCATTGTAAATTTGCACTGTTGTTGCTAATAACAAGGATGATTAATTAACATTCTGCTTCTCCTCTATTTTCAGAACTTGGAAAAACAAACCTGGCCGCACCAGCTTCAGACTAGCTGATGCATGCCATGAATTAGTATGCATCATTAGTCTAAAGGCCCATTTAGAAACAATGATTACCGCTGGAAATTCGCCCAAAAGCCATCTTTTGAGCAATAATCGTTGTGTCTAAATGCGCGGCCATCGTGCACTGTTTGTTCATCGCTGATTTCTAGCAAGCTATAATCACCTATCACTATTATCAGCGCCACACGCTGATTTTCTCAGCCGGCGGCTCTGATAGTATTCCTTCAGCTGGTATCCCATTGGGACTTCTCAGCAAGACACCAGCTGACAGCTCCGAGAACAATGCAGCTGTTTGCATATACAAAACAGCCGCTGTTTTTAGAGTGATCAGTGGTGTCCTGATCCGCCTGCGTTTAACTCTTTAAGTAGCTATCTAGCTACTTAAGAGTTATGCAAAGATGATCGCTCAAAACTGTCACTCACGCTGCTGTTTGAGCGATCATCTTCCAATGTAAATGCACCTTAAGACACTACACCTCCTTTGATTAACCAATGCTGCCCACATATGCAATGCTGGCCTGTCAGAGCAACATGTAGTGTTTTCGGCTACTGCATCAGGTAGTCAGAGAAGCAGTTTGACCATCTTTGTTTGTCCAAGAGCAGAGGGTCACTTTAAGATGACTTCCTTAATGCTGATAACCAGTAGAAAGAGGGAGATTGTGATCCTGCTCTACAGAGCTCTGCTGAGAGCACATCTGTAATACTGTGTTGAATTCTGAAAACCTAATCTATTTAAAGATATTAATGTAATAGAATGAGTTCAAAGATTGGCTACAAAATGGTGCGAAATATAGCCAAATCAAAAATGACTATCTCCCCTCTGAAAGTTGTATAGCAAATGACGAAGGAAATCAAATAGTCATTACTAACTGGTGGAGGTTCAACTCCCGGGATCACCAAGGTCAGCAGAATGCATGATCTGCAGCAGTCAGTCCTTTATTTTTTGTCCAGGCACAGCGCTGTATATATGGGTGTGGCGTTGCTTGGTACTGCAGCTTAGCTCATTCAAGTGAACGGAGCTGAGCTGTATTTATAAGGAAAAGAAAAAAGTCTCTGGCGGTTTGATAAATATGGCAGCACCTGTCACCTGTAAGGCCTCATGTCCACTAGGAAATTCAGGCCCACGTGGATTCTCCATGCAGAATTCCGCAGCAGGTCCCTCCTTTCCCGCGGACATGAGGCCTGAAAATTGAATTAACTCACCTGTCCGGGTTCCTGGCCGTCGTGGCCGGATCTTCTTTGCTTCTGCCCGGCGGATGCGCTCGGCACCCCGGCAGCGTGGCGCGCGCATGCGCCGTGCACTTTTTTTTTTAAACTCCTGCTCTCCCGTGGCAGAGAGCAGAAATTCAGCAGCGGGTGTACTGCGGATCCGGACGGCTTCCATAGGCGTCTATGGAAGCCTGCGGGAGACCCGCGGAAAATGAAGCATGCTGCGGGTGTTTTCCTCCACATGCGATCCGCGCGGCAGGGAAAATTGACATCTGCAGGTATTTACTTACCTCCAGGTGTCCAATGCATCCCTATGGGTGCGGTTCACGCGTGCGGGACACCCGCACAGATTTCCTAAATAGATTTATCTAGTGGACATGAGGCCTAAAAGGTTTTCACATGGAAAAATCTGCCCTGAGTACTCCCCCAAGTCTCCATCTCGAAATTCAGACAACTACCCCTCTGCCCCTGCATGCTTGTCATCTTTAAGGGACCGGATTTAACAAAAATGCATATCACAAGAAGTCTGTATATCGTAGAACTACATTACATTGTCACAGCACCTTTCATGTCCATTTACTACTTACTAACACTTACCTCTACTCAAGTGGTAGCCAACTGGGAAAGAAGGCAAGTGCTTGTCAGGTAACCTGAACTACCACAAACTGCATGGTACGACAAGAGAGAAGTTAGAAGAACAGAGTTAAACAGATTCTGCAAACGGTAGGTAACTCATTCAGGTATTTGCGTGTTCACTTACTGTAGTGCTGCGAATAATAGCATTTACACCGATACATAAAGAATGGAATATATTTTATTCAGTACATAGACCTGTAGATTTAATAAAATATGCTATTTGTAATGGCAGAAGATTTGAGCACAGAAACACAAACAAATTGTAGTTTACTAAGAGACAAACACAGAGACAATATTGTGGTAACTTCAGCAGGGATCCCTGTCGATGATCCTTTTGTTTATACGAATTAACAATCTAAGAGCTCTTTCACAGGAGCATGACTGCTAAACTTCCTTCCTCTTCTCTCCTCCCCTGTGGCTGATTGCAATGGGAGGAGGTGGGACAGGGGTGGAGCTAAGCACCGCCCCATCCCACCTCCTCCCATTGCAGGCTGCGGACAAGGGGCGGGAGCTTAGCTCCACCTCCTCACCGCCCCTTCCATTGCAAAAAGACAGAAATGAAGAAAGAGGAGGTGAGCCGAGGAGGGAAGGGGCAATGACATGGTGGCCTTTGTGCACCCGTTCACAAGTTTTTATGCCTGAGATGGTGGCATATATCGGCCGGCTGTGAAAACGGCGGCCAATATACGCTCGTGTGAAAGAGCCCTAGTAGCGACATTGCTCTATTCCCCCATTTGGCATGATTATTATGCTTGTTCAACAAACATCATAAAAATGGTTTCCATTCATAGTATACATGGTTTCTTCATCTAATGTCCTACACGTGTATCAAGCAAGTTATTAAAAATGGATGCCATTCATACCAATGACTTTTCAATTAACTTAGCTGACAACACTCCATTGCTGGCCATTAAGTCTTAGAAAATGGACGGAATGAACGGAGATTGGAAGAATAGTGTGGTCACAAACTTTTAGAGTCAAATGCTAAAAACTGGACGTTCTAAAAAAAAAATAAAATCTGATATTTTACCATAAAACCCACTCCCTCCTGCTCAGCAGGACCCTTCCTTCATATACAAGCTCGTAAGGAGATGGTATACCACAGACTCCTTGTCTGGTGCAAATAAGAGGAGAACGTTATCAGATAACCAGCATAGGAACCAAACCAGACTGATATCCAAGTATTGTCCACTGTAGGTGCCTGAATGTGGAACCGCCTATATTTTACATAAATTATTAGCTCAACGGGGTAGTTGAATGTTATGTCAATAGAGTATTATGTGAAGGCTGGAAGTAGATGACCATTAGTTTGTTGGTGTTCATAGGTTCCTCCAAACTCGGTTGTAGCATGCTGGACACATTACCTTAAGTGGCAAGATGGACAGTTTTCTTCCTTCTGGAGGAGAGCTAATTCACATCATCTTCTCCCATGGAGCATTGCTTTAGAGGAGCTGTAATTTAGCTGGATTTCCTTAAGAACCACCACGGCTATCCCCCCACCCCTTCCCAAAGCATCATCGTCTAATGATACATATGTCGGCTTTAGTCCTTTCCTTGTGTAATACTGTAGTTCACCAGCACACGTTGTGAAGTCTCTTGAGGTCATCATGGAGAATCCAATTCTAACCAAAACTAGATTTGTGAATTACGGCTCATGTACCCATCTTCTCTGTATACACGAAAAGGGCCTCTCCAAGAGCGCAGGTCAGGAAACTGTGGAAAAATACAAAATAAATCCCTTCACAGCGGTTCTTCAAATAAAGCACCAAAACTGATGTCATGTCTATTAGAATTTGGTCTTGCACAATTTCATTACATTCAAATTAAAAACACATTTAAATTGACAACGTCAATAATAGTGACATCACCCCTCTGCTATTCATAGTAATTACACAGAATTACAAGCAGATACATACCATGACTGCATGCAAAGATTTTGCAAATAAGGTCGGATTAACACAGCCGTATGCAAGTTGTGCCGGAGAAATTTGGCTGCAACTCACATCAGACAGCGCATAGACACCCGGCCGTGTGCTGTTCTATCTCCACATACACTGCACCTTGCCATGTCCTATCCTTATGCATGAAAGGAGTCCGGAATAAGACATTCAGCATTGTTTTCACACCGAACTCCTAAGCTAGCCTGTATTCTGTCCATGGAATACAAGAACAGCATGTAGACCAAAATGACAGTCCGGTGAATTGGCCTTAAGAAAAACAATAAGAAAAGTCTATTCTGAAGGTGCACAGTAAGGTGGTAGTAGGTGTCCCTCTAAAATCAGTGCTGTCACAGTGTTCAGTGATGAGTGGACCTCCCACGGAGATGAAGAAATCCACGGCCACAGCTGTGCCAGAGGATCGCGATCTTCTCTGTATGTTGTCGATGGAGCCGCCACTGCTGCCGGCCCCCATTGACCACAAGGTGAAACAACTGGATGTGACCCTCTGGAAAGAAGTTGCCCCAGAAGATCTTTCAGCAGTGCTTTCTGTAAAGATCCTGTGAAGCTGTAGATGTCATAAGCTGCCTGGAAATCCATGAATGAAGAACCCACCAGGGATCTAAAGAATGGCTGGGACTGGGTCAGAGGCGTAACTTGAAGCTCCTGGGCCCCAATGCAAAATCTGTAACAGGGCCCCCAATTATAATGCTTTATTCTTGGTACTGGGCTACCTATATGGAGAAGAGAGGCCTTATGGGCCCCCTTAGGTTCCTGGGCCTGGGTGCGACCGCATCCCCTGCATCCCCTATAGTTACGCCTCTGGACTGGGTGTTACACAGCACTAATATAGTGAAGCAGTGGTTTGCATTGCTGTGTCATGTGATCTGCATTAGAAACTATAGGATAGCGTTATCGAGGATGACTGGACAGTGTGAAGAAACTGGAACACCAAAGAATATCCACACACTATGGGGTAACTAATATCTGACTAATGATCTGGTGCTTGGATGTTTTGGCACCAACTACAATGGTACTATGCAGACAAGTAAACCTGATGTGCTCTAAATGTATTTAACTTTTTGCTTCACCCTTAACCGGTTTCGTTGCCAGCTTGACCTTGGCCAGTTTCCATATTTTGCATTTTAAAAAATCCATGTAAAATCAAAATGAAAGCACTCTTGGAATTAAATCGTACATCCTACTTAACAATAAAGCTCCTTATTATGAAATAATGATAGAAATAATTGTAGATGTAATTTGAAGAGAGTTGTGTCTGGGCACTCAGCCCTTCACAGCATGTGAACCTCTTGGAAGTTTTCATTTTTCATGCTCCACTGCCATCTACATAACACTAATCATGATAAGGGTTCTTCTCAAGTGTTTGATTCCATTCTAAGGACCAATACGAAATAGTAATCCATAATCCCTGGTTGATGGGGAGACAATCTGCCCAGAAACAAATTGCTCACATGGCCTTGATAACAGTTACACGCTTACAGAAAAAAAATCTATCACCATGGATCTCTTTTACTTTTCATTGAAATGTGACTCTTCTAATTAGCATTACTTAAAGCGGTATTCTTATTTGGGCCATTTCTGGTATGAATGCTAAAAGGGTGTGGGTTCCCCCTCTGGCCCTTTGACCTTTTAGGAGAACAGGGTTCCTGTATTAAATACCAATTAGAAAATGTCTAATTTAGTGTACTACAAATTCAAGCCAATAGACTAAAAAATGTGGGCAGTGCTGACAAACTTCAGCAAAAGATTTCCCACTCTGTGGTTACAGAGCTCCACATACTATGTGTCCACTTTTTCCTTCTTACATTGAGATCCATGCCTGGGAAAGAAGCCAAGTTACAAGTCATGTAGATTAGAGTAGATCAGAGCAGCCGGATTGTACTGCTTCATGAAACAAGTCAGAAGGGGCCTTCCTCAAACCCACTAGAGTAACGGGGTCCGTAGAACTCAAGCTGAACATCTTTATATTGATCCACCAGCTTTTATCTTCCCTGGTCATGCTGCATGTGGAAGACGTAACATTTCCACTGCCGGCAATTAAATGCATGTCGCTGGTCATTACAGAATAAAAAGTCGGTAACACTCAAGGGGATATAAATTCTTCTACATAAGCAATTAAAGGTTTTCCCGTTTGAAAACTTTCCTATAAAACTACACAGCCTTCTTTCCTAGGAGAGAACTCCACTGTTGTGACCTCACTTGTAGGCCACTAAAGTAACTTCTAGTTAAACGGTGTTCACACTTCATTTTTGGTGTAGGTTATTTGTCCAAAACTGAATCTAATTTTCAGAAGAACTGGGGAAAAGTTGTTACAGCACCCATGAACACCAGTTATGGGCTTTGTACAGCCACCACTCTGAGCTTCCTCTGGTGTAAACCTTAATGAGCATTTGATATGCTTCATAACACTGTTATTGATCTTGTGCCAGTCCTCTTCTACCAGATTATGAATCTGCGATAATCGTTGCATGTAAATGTACCCATCTTTCACTTTTCTGCCGAACGATGAACCTCAGTTCGGCATGAAATCTATTATTTGGCAGAACAACTGATGAGCCGAACCGCACGCTGTGTTCTGCCCGGGGAGCGCTGATTACATTGTCCCAGCTGTCAGCCCCATGGCAGAACAAATGGAATTTATTCAGAGAACAGCGGGTGGTCTGCTCTCTGAATACATCTCCCAGTAGCTCACACGCTACTAATTGGTACTAATAGGCATTAGTACCAAATACTAGTTTATGCAAAATGATCGCTCAAAAGCCATCTTTTGAGCGATCATCTTTGAGTGTAAATGCATCTTTAGACCCTAAATGGACTATTGTGGTTTGAACAAGATTACTGTTAAAGACAGGATACCCTCTTCCACCGATTTCACCAAGCTAGAACTTTATGGAGCCTAGAACTTGATCTGAATGGAAGACTAAATTCATTATTTGGGATGGTCATCTAATAATGCCTTTCGGAATTTGCAATGCTCTAGCAGTCTTTTAATATTTCTTAAATTCCACTTTTCAGGCGGTCCCTTTCCAATACATCTTGACCGATTTAGATGACATTCTTATCTAATCCAAAGACTTGAGGTCTCATCATCTCCTGCTTTGTTCAGTTCTGTGTGCATGAAAATTGCATATGAAACTAGAAAGTTGCCTGCCTGAGTGCCAAGTACTCTTCTTGAGTTACACAATTTCCTCTGGGGATATTCGTATGGATTCTGTAGAAGTTTGCGCCGTCCTGAACTAATCAGTCTTTACATTTTAGGGCTCTACAGAAATTTGAAAGCTACACAAATTACTGTTAACACATTCAGGACTTTTCTCAGATCGTTGTACCACTCATTGCTTTAACGTGACAGAAGCAAGTATCCATGACTAAACAGAAACAGCAGTACCAGCTTCCAATCATCTGAAAGAGGTATTCTGGATATTCAAAGTGAAAGTTACAAACTTCATTAGGCGATAACAAATTGGTTTGGTGATCTAATGTTATAACTGGTTTTACAAAGCAGCAAAATATTGATTTACCTATGGGTCCACCCCAAGGACAAGAACACCACACACCGGTGTTATAGTGAATGGAGCGGCCATTGTGACTAACACTCCATTCAATTATAAAATACTGAGGGAAAACACCTGAGCGCAATGCTCCAGTCCCAAGACCCGGATAGTCACGATGGTCATTAGTTAGATTGTGCAACCCAATTCTTCTTTCTCCCTAGCACGAGCTTGGAAACGTTTTCGTCCTTGCTGTTCTTCGCATAGAGTTGACAAGGTGACATTGGGTACCTAAGAGTCACAATCCTATGTCAGATGTAAATGTCCTTGGCATATATGCCCACTGGTAGTTTCGGGTGCAATGTTTACAGAGCCTTACACTGTTGGGATTTAACCCACTGCATAGTATAGCAGTTCTATGTCTAGTCGGCTTGCCAACATTTAGTCTTATTTGTTGATGACATTAGATAGCTCTGTCTAATGTGTTTGCTGTACAGAAGCTGTGAATCTTAGAAAAAGGGATAGGGAAGCTTTACTGAAGATATAATGACTTTTACACAGGCAGAGAATCTCATGATTCCCATTTGCCTGACGAAACAGGCTGGTGACGTCATCACCAGCTTGTTTGCGTTCGGGCAGCCCGTTTAGTCTGCATGATTCTTGTTGAGAATCGTGCAGTCCTCGGGCACTTATCGTTCAATGTTCACAGACATCCCTATACTGAAAACCAATTGATCGACCCACATACCTCAGATAAGACAGTTCCCATCCTAAGCACATCAAAAAGTCCATCATCTACAGCGAGGCCATCAGATATATCCGGATCTGCTCCAACCCAACAGACATTTGAGAGGAACATTTACACAATCTCAAAAAGACATTTTTAAATCAGGGCTACCGTCCCACTTCAATTGATGACCAAATCACCAGAGCCACCAGAATACCCAGGAATCAACTACTCCAATACACAGAGAAGGAAGGAAATAATCGTGTACCTCTAGTAGAGACCTACAATTCACAACTAGAGATACTAAGGGAGACTGCAAAGAAACTCCATCATATCCTACACAAGGATGACAGTCTCCAAACCATATTCCTGAACCCTCCCCTTCTGTGTTACAAGCAACCTCCTAATTTGAGGAACTTTATAATCAGGAGTGCATTACCCTCTAACACACAAAAAGGAACATATCCCTGTAATGTAAGGAGCTGTAAGACCTGCTCACTTGTACTGACCACGGACAGGATGCAAATCCCCAACACAGCAGGACTATAAGATCCCAGGGACATTCACATGTTCCACGTCGGATGATGTGTACCCGATCCTGTGCAATAAATGTCCTGTTGGGGCCCTCTACGTTGGAGAAACGGGACAAAAACTTAAAGTGAGGATGAGGTCTCATCGCCATACAATTAAACAGAGAACGATAGAATTCCCTGTGGTGGAGCACTTTTCTAGTCACAGATATAACTTGGAACAAATAAAAGTTATTATATTGAAAGGCTATGTCAGATCACAAAGCCATGGATGAATTTGGGAATACAAAATTTATAACAACTTTTGACACTTTCAACAGAGGCCTAAATTCTTCACAAGGATTCATGTGTGACCGGGAAGTATGAGACATCTATAACACACATAACACTGCTGACCTGATGATCTCTTAACACTAATTTAGGGACCATCAAACCTTTACATCTAGGTTTGTATTTCTGTTATATTCTTTTAAGTGCAAATTAATCCCACCATGTCTTTGCCTTGTCATAAGTACAGTTAGGGCCAGAAATATTTGGACAGTGACACAAGTTTTGTTTTTTTAGCTGTTTACAGAAACATGTTCAGAAATACAATTCTATATATAATATGGGCTGAAAGTGCACACTCCCAGCTGCAATATGAGAGTTTCCACATCCAAATCGGAGAAAGGGTTTAGGAATTATAGCTCTGTAATGCATAGCCTCCTCTTTTTCAAGGGACCAAAAGTAATTGGACAATGGACTCTAAGGGCTGCAATTAACTCATAAGGCGTCTCCCTCGTTAACCTGTAATCAATTAAGTAGTTAAAAGGTCTGGGGTTGATTCCAGGTGTGTGGTTTTGGATTTGGAAGCTGTTGCTGTGACCAGACAACATGCGGTCAAAGGAACTCTCAATTGAGGTGAAGCAGAACATCCTGAGGCTGAAAAAAAAGAAAAAATCCATCAGAGAGATAGCAGACATGCTTGGAGTAGCAAAATCAACAGTCGGGTACATTCTGAGAAAAAAGGAATTCACTGGTGAGCTTGGGAACTCAAAAAGGCCTGGGCATCCACGGAAGACAACGGTGGTGGATGATCGCCGCATACTTTCTTTGGTGAAGAAGAACCCGTTCACAACATCAACTGAAGTCCAGAACACTCTCAGGGAAGTAGGTGTATCTGTCTCTAAGTCAACAGTAAAGAGAAGACTCCATGAAAGTAAATACAAAGGGTTCACATCTAGATGCAAACCATTCATCAATTCCAAAAATAGACAGGCCAGAGTTAAATTTGCCGAAAAACACCTCAAGAAGCCAGCCCAGTTCTGGAAAAGTATTCTATGGACAGATGAGACAAAGATCAACCTGTACCAGAATGATGGGAAGAAAAAAGTTTGGAGAAGAAAGGGAACGGCACATGATCCAAGGCACACCACATCCTCTGTAAAACATGGTGGAGGCAACGTGATGGCATGGGCATGCATGGCTTTTAATGGCACTGGGTCACTTGTGTTTATTGATGACATAACAGCAGACAAGAGTAGCCGGATGAATTCTGAAGTGTACCGGGATATACTTGCAGCCCAGATTCAGCCAAATGCTGCAAAGTTGATCGGACGGCGCTTCACAGTACAGATGGACAATGACCCCAAGCATACAGCCAAAGCTACCCAGGAGTTCATGAGTGCAAAAAAGTGGAACATTCTGCAATGGCCAAGTCAATCACCAGATCTTAACCCAATTGAGCATGCATTTCACTTGCTCAAATCCAGACTTCAGACGGAAAGACCCACAAACAAGCAAGACCTGAAGGCTGCGGCTGTAAAGGCCTGGCAAAGCATTAAGAAGGAGGAAACCCAGCGTTTGGTGATGTCCATGGGTTCCAGACTTAAGGCAGTGATTGCCTCCAAAGGATTCGCAACAAAATATTGAAAAAAAAATATTTTGTTTGGGTTATGTTTATTTGTCCAATTGCTTTTGAGCTCCTAAAATGTGGAGTGTTTGTAAAGGAATGTGTACAATTCCTACATTTTCTATCAGATATTTTTGTTCAACCCTTTAAATTAAACATTACAATCTGCACTTGAATTCTGTTGTAGAGGCTTCATTTCAAATCCAATGCGGTGGCATGCAGAGCCCAACTCGCGAAAATTGTGTTACTGTCCAAATATTTCTGGCCCTAACTGTATGTGTGTGTATATATAAGCATGCTTCTTTGGATCCATTTCATTATGCCTTGATGAAGGACCCTGTGAGGTCTGAAAGCTCGCATTAACATTATGTATTTTTGTTAGCCATTATAAGGTATCTCTACAAGATTACTTGGTTTCTCTTACCGCGAACAATCACACTATATTCCTATGTAAAACACTGAATGAGCACAATAAATGCATGAGCCAGTGATGATTTTTATGCCGGCTGAAACGGAAGACTAACGAGAAGTGCATAATTCTCGTTAGTCATTGGCTTGTATTTAAAACCGAACGACTATTGTTTAGTTTCTTTTGTTTGAACGATAATATTCTGTGTACATGGGGCTTAAGACTGAAGGAATGGGAGTAAAGGTTACACATCTAGGTTTTCAAAAGGGAAAAAAAAAATCATAGGAGGAGATTTTTAAGAAAATCTGTCACCACAGAATATCCCACCCCCAGATTCAGAATATGTAATTGTGATATTTTTAGTCACTTGAGCTCGAAGCCCACAAAGGGTTCACATGCTGTATGATAATGCATATGTTAGAAGACAGATTGGCATCACACGAACTATGTATAATAAATATGACACAAGTGCAATGCGATGGGTTGCAAAAATAGATTTTCTAGAATTTGGGGAAAGGTAGGACAACTAAAAGATTGCACTACACCTATTGAAAACCGCATCACTTTGTAAATCCATAAGCAATATTTTAAAATTGGGCAAGCTCAATACTTGTGAATATTAGTCAAAATCAGCACTAAACCATTTTAGAAGGAAACTTCTGCACCAGCGGTTTTGTTATTTGACAGAGAGATCCGTGATTCGGATTGTGTAATGGAACCGAGCCGACGAGAAAGAATCCAGTGATGGACAGGAGAAAATTGAGACATTTTTACCAAAGGGAGCCGTAGACTGCTATGTATATTTCAAAGAGTCTTCTATTAGAAAGGCAAACAGAACAGGAGACACACTTTAGATTTCCCATTTCCTGTGGGTGAATTCTGGTTTGAATTTGCTGTATTCTTTATGGTTTTGCTATTTGAGGTAAAATCCGTGAGTTTTAGTTTGTGGTTGCAGTGTTGTTACTAGAAAGAGAACATTTTATTATCGAGGTCGTCTGCTCTTTGTCTACGTTAACATCACTGCTATGCTCATTCCGCAATATGGTATGGATACATTTGATGTGATTGGAACCGGATACTTTCTTTTTTCCTAATTCTCTTAGTTTTAGTGTTTTTTTATGTTTAATCTAATAAAAGTTTTTACATAGACTAGGAAACGAGAGACGATTCTTAGAGATTGTGTTACACGAAGGGGGAGAAAAAAAAAATCAGTTACACGTCATCACCAACTGAAGAATCTTTATGAAGTGGAGAGGGAAAAAACAAAGTGTTATCTTAGCGTGTGCCAGTATTGGGCTCTAATTAACTTCCTGACATGAAAACAAAGATCCTTTCTGACACTTTCAAACAACTCTCTGAAATTAAGGAATTGTGCTCAGTGCCAACTATTGCTGACAACTTGTCTGTCTCCTGTCCTTGAGAAGTTACTTCCAAATCTACCATTCTGTGATTTTCTCGCCCATGTGAATGCACCCATAGATGTGATTTGCTGGTAGGGTACACATGCATATATCGGTGCAGAATATATGAAGCTTAAAAGGAGTTGTCAGAGTGAAATTATATAATCCCAGTGTGTAAAAATAAGAAACCAGCTAACACTCACTTCTCCTCGCTCCCTGCAAGTTGTCCATTGGCATTCTGGTTCTGCACTGTGGCATGTTTACAGGCTGCAGCAGCTTGTGTATGGGATAGTAGAGGCTGCTGCTGGGACATTAAAGGCTGCTGCAGCCAATCACAGAGCTCTGTCATTGCTGCAGCAGCCTGTGATGTCCGGTACATAGGCTGCTACAGCCTATAAACAATAAGTCACAGCGGAGACAGGGAGCTGCTGACAAGGGACAGGGAAGGAGCTAGGAGAGGTAGGTGTTAGTTTTTTGTTTTTTTTGTTCTTTACACACTGAGGGATGATATAGTTAGGTACAATGCACACGGGCATATTTGCATTGCGGATTCGGAAGCAGGCGTCCGCCTCCAGATTCCGCAGCAAGTACTGCCCATAGACATGCTATAGAAAATTGCTTTTCCCTGTCCACGAGCAGAAATCAATTACGATTTTCCACTTGCAGAAGGAAAATCATAGCATGTTCTATTTTGGTGCGGATTCTGCACGGACGGTTTCCACTGAAGTCAATGGAAGCCATCCGATCTGCGGCCCGTCCACAGCTGTCACTGCGGGCAGAACATGGAATCCACGTCATTGCCTAGTTACGGTGCAGCATCATCTGTACTGCGTATGTGCGCCGGCCAGCACATCCGCATTACAGATGAAGAACACTGCGGACAGGTACGCAGGTCATCAGCCGGGCACCAGGTCGGATTCCGCTGCAGTATCCCGCATACGGAAACCGGCCCGGCCATGTGCATTCGGCCTTATACAAATAGTTTAACTCTGACAACCTCTTTAAATAGCAGATGTGCCCACAATAATCCTGCAATATGTAGCTCCACAAAGCTCTCGCTGAGAACAAGGGCTGCCATTGTAGAGGTGCCATTGTATAGGACTGAATTTATACACAGCAGATTTGGGCTTAGTGCAGATAATATAACATCTTTACAATATGCAGATCTTAAAGGGGTTTCCAACTTCTAGCTGTTTTGTGGCAGGAAGCAGACAGCTCCATGCACTGTGCAGTGGTCCAGGTTGGTACTGCAGGATGAGTCCCATTCACTTCAGTGGGATTCAGCCTGCAGTACCAGCACTAATCACTGTACAATATATGCAGCTGTCCACTTCCTGCAGCAAAACAGCTAGAAGTGGGACAACCCCTTTTCTGTTCCGAACAACGTCAGGGGCAAAAGCAGAAGATCCCAAATCATGGAGGTTCATGCAGCATGCTTATTCTACCATGCAACTTTGATAGATTTGTTTTAAAGTCTGGGTAAAGTAAGCAGGTTCCCTCTTTGTATGAACATTAATATGATTGCTATTATGTCATAAGCACTAGAAAACGTATAGAACAGATAATCCTTCCTTACCATATAGCCAGAGGAACATTCAGGGATATTTCAAATACAAACAGTGAGAAAACCGCTGTAAGAACCTGAAAAAAGAACAAAGAATAAAATTAAAGTCTAATTTACAAAATTATGTTAATTGAAGTTTTAGCATCCAAATAATAATCCTGAAGACAAGTGTGGAACATTGTGGAGAAGGGTCTTATTCTGCATATATTTATAGGAGATCAGTCACATTGAAAAAAATGTAGTATAACTTGTAATTTACAGATTTCAAATCCTCGTCAGTTTTAGGTTTAGGAGTCTATTCAGTGACCCACCAGTATCTTTGCATGAACCCACAAATAGGAAAGGGTGTTAATAAGTAAGTAGGATCACCCTTTAATTTCTGAGATAAGAGTTCCGTGTTTTGGGGGTCTCTGTGTAACAGTAGAATATGTGGAGAATGAAGATGGACATGGCCTCCAATTATTCCTTTTTTTTTTACATTTCATTATTCTGTGGTTTGTAATTTTCTGAATGCATCTTTAACCCTTTGCAATCCAATTTTGGATTCAGGGTTTCCTAGGGGTTTTTCTCTTTCTGCCATTATACAATGGCGCCACCTGCTGGCTAGAGCAAGTACTGCGGTATTGAACATGTCGGAGTGGCCCCAACAATAGAGCGGCCAGTAATATACAGTAAGAATACCCTGCTGGATGTCTTCCGACATCGGAAGCTGTACAGGCTTTAATCAGAATGTCTTTAGATGTCAGAAAGTGGATTGAAAAGGGTTAAAGAAAAAATTGTAGTAAATGGGCATAACTGTAAATACAATCAACAGCAAACATTGTTTTAGGCATTCAGGATAATACACCATAAACAGAGGCATAACTTGAAGCTTCTGGGCCCCAATGCAAAACCTGGAATGGGGCCACCAACTATAATGCTTTATTCATAGTACTGGTGCAACCGCATCCCCTGCATCCTCTATAGTTACACCCCTGACCATAAACTAACAAAATGCTTCTAAAAATGCCAAAAGAATCATTTAGATGAATTATTAATCCCTGCAGTAATTCTGCAGACATACAAGAACTTCCTACTTCATTGTGTTTTGTGCATTGTAAGCAAAAGAGAACATGGTCTTTTTGTCTTACAATATATGTAAGAAGAATTAACCATCACAATGGCTGGCCAGGGAGGAGCAGCTTGGTCTCCTATGTCCTTGCTTGACTTCCTGACCAATGCTAGGTCACAAGAAAGGATCACAGGTTGAGGCCAGGAAAGATCATGTGCCTACTCGTTTAGAAAACACAATTAAAAAAGTTGGCAGTCTAAATGCAGAGGGAGTGATTTGGCCTCTTTACTTATTGAGGAAAGTTACCAAATAATTGTTCAGATCTTTCCACTAAAATATTTGCACAATGGCTGCTTGAACTGTTTGGGAGGATCTAGAAACACACAATTCATTATTATTCTTCAGCAGAGTCAATAGTTTTGCTTGTTAGTGGACAGTCTTATCAATAATCTCTCGATCTGAAACTTCATTTCCTTCCAAAATTTAATATCACGAATCGCTACCTAAGTCCAAGAACAATAAAATAAAAATGTGTTTCTGGTACTCTTGTACAAAAACAACAGCTAGCAATTATTGATAAGGAGATGGTATGTAATAACTATGATTTGGTAAAGTCTTCATTCGAGTTAATAGTAGATCTTGCAAGTGTTCAGTTAACAGAACTACTTTCTTAGGCAATTTAAATTAGGTCAAACTAAAGGTCCTTTTATATACAAAGATAATCTCTCAAACTGTCAAAAGACAAACATTTAGTGATGTATTTACATAAAGTATTAATGGCTTTAATGGTCATTAAAAACGTCATCATCTACATTTGCATGTAAAAGGACCTCCAGGAGTTGTTTGCAGAGCCCAGCTTGTATTTAAACACACATTCAGCTGTGCAAACAGCTGCAGGCACATTCCATTGTTCTCCTGGAGGCTAGTATAAACATTCCGCAGGGAGAACATCCTCTAGTCTATTAAAAGATGAGCGAAATACATTCAAATGGTATTATCTGCTCAGTCTTTCAGCGGCTGAACGCTGGATTTTATGTGAAGTACAATCCATCGTTCAAATGAAAGGTGCACAATGCCCGCGTTTACATGTAACGATTATCGCTCATTTTCGGACGTTTGAACAAATTTTGAGCGATAATTATTGCGTGTAAAGGGCCTTAAAACTGGCCATGGACATCAGATAACTGTTGATTGAACAATGCATTTAAGGGTACATTCACAAGTAGCGGAAATGGTTAAGATTTTACGCAGTGAAAATCCGCACTAAAATCCCTATCAAAACCGCGTCAACCACCATGCAGATATTGATACGGTTTTTGATCCACAACAGTTTTCACCACTTCAATTCAAAAGCAGGAAATAAATTCTACTGAAAAGGGGAAAAAAAACCAACTCAAATTAGCGATTTTCAGAGAAAGCTATCCCGTGTAAAGACGGGACCCAACAGGTTACTACTGAGTGGGAAGTCGCTCAGTCATCACTAACCGCTTTGTTTCAGCTCGCTGAAACAAAAGCAACTAACAGGAGTGAGAACTCGCACACTAAACAGGCAGTCAATCATTTGTGGACAACTGCCTGTTTACAGTGAATGGAGGCAGGAAGACCTCTGGTACACTACACCTCTATTCATTGAATGAATATCACTTGTATGTGAAAGCACAGGAGTGATAAGTTATTGCCACGACTATCGGGAGCTTATGCTCTAACTCATCTATGGGTGAAGGTTTGTGTATCTCAAGAAGTCTATTGGAGGGAAGAGTAGACTTTTTAGAGGTCTAACCCCTTAACGCCACAGGGTGTAAGTTTATGTCCTTGCTGCAGGGTACTTAACGCAAAAGTAAGCTTACGCCCTATGGATGGCGCTGGATCAGAACTAAACCCATGTGATTGCACAGTGGGAGTCGGCTTTTACCGAAAGCCGCCTCCCTCTGCAACGGCGGGGGCACATGAGGACAGCGCCCCCCAGTGTTAACGCCCTACATCTATGTAGATCGCGGCATGTAAAGGGTTCACAGAGGGAGGTGCCCCCGCTATGATGTCATTGCAATGTAATCACGGAGGGCCGACGAGCTGCCATGACAACAGAATGCCAGATACAGGCGTCCTGCTTTGCCATTGCCTATGATCACTATTTCAACTAAGAAGGCATTGCAGTACAGAAGTCCTGCAATGCCTTATAATAGCGCCCATAGCTGCTATGGTTCAGGTCCCCTTCAGGGATGTAATGAGTGTAAAATTACAAAAAAAGAAAACCATAAAAAAACAAAAAAAAAAAAAAAACACAATTTTTTTGCTTGTTTTGCACTACTTATATGAAAAAAAATACAAAAATGTAAAAAAAACAACAACAAATATTTGGTATTATCATGTCCATAATGACCTGTAGTATAATTTGAGCACACTTTTTATCATGTGCAGCAAAAACCGTAAAAAACAGAGGGAAAATGCTTATTTTATTCCTTTTACCTCCCAAAAAGCGCAATAAAAGCGATCAAAAAAATCCATACATACTCCAAAATACTACATATGTACTACAAATAAAAACTGCTGCCAGGGACACTAAAAACAAGCCCTCACAGAGCTCTGTATATGGAGAAATAAAAAAAAGGTTATGGGACTTTCAATGCAGCAATGTAAAAATACAGTCAAACCTCTAGTTTAGTTGGTAATCCGTCTGAAAGCAGTCGGCTAAACCTGAAGCCAATGAAACTAGAGGCAATTATTTCCATAGGAATCAATGAAAATCCAATTAATTCATTCTAGATATTCCAAAAAACTATTTTTGTACAGCATTTAGCGCTGCTTTTTCAGCGGTGCGCTAAAAGCTGTACAACGCTTCCATTCATTTCAATGGGGCTGTTCACACAAGTGTTTTCGGCCGTGCCTCGCCCATTGAAATGAATGGGCAGTGATTTCAGCAGTGCTGAAAACGCGGCACAACTCGGTACCCTGTTTTTGTCAGCACTAAATACCCTAGCTACACTGTCTGAGAGAAAAAAAATAAATAAATACTCACCTTGCAGGTGCCGTCGGTGTCCTGGGGCCGCTCACCATACTTTCATGCAGGCTGCTGGGCACTTGTCAAGTCGGCAGAGCATCTTGCTAGTGATGGGGATTGAAATCCCCCGCCTTCCGCAAGAGATTGCTCTGATTGACTGAGTTGGCTGAGTGACAGCATTTATGCATGAATGGCTGTGATTAGAGCAATCCATGAATGGCTGTGACTGGACAGCGAGGTCACGTAGGCCAGCAGTGAAACTAGAAGCAGGCAACGTAAGTAGAGGCGAATTTCTGCGTTGAAGGATCGTCGAGATTGAAAACGGGCAAAAGAAGAAGGCAACGAAAGTAGAGGGATGACTAATTATAATTTTTAAAAAAAGGTGTTTCATTGTGCAAAAGTGGAAAAACCTAAAAAAAGATGATATTTTTAATATCGTCGTAATCATACTGACCCGCAAAAAAAATGTATTATGTCGTTTATGCTGTATGATTGGTGCCGTAAAGCAAATTTTAAAAACAATGGCAGAATTAATGTGTTTTCTCTCCCTCCTCTCAAAAACAAAAAAAGTAATAGAAGTTTTACAATACATTATATGCATCCAAAAATGGTAGAGTACTTTGTTGGCTAATACGTTGGACACAGTGGGATCTTAACTTACATGCAAGGGATAAAGGAAATTATGTGAAGTTTATTCTATGCATAGCAAGGATACAATAAGACAAGTCTGCGACACAAAAGAGTTGTAAACATGTTCGTTCTTGGATGTGTGCTACACAAGAACTTCCTTACCTTCCAGGAGGATAGATGGATAAGGAAGAGTTACATTATTATACATGAAGGAATACTTAGCTCTAAGTACGTTGCAACCAAGTGAGACCAAGTTATCAAAGTTATTTAGGGTGAATTCAAATGCAATAAACCTGTTGCAAAATCTGCATGTCTTACATGTGAACTCGACACACCATTGCAGCAGAATTTCTAAAGCCATAGCAATTATACACCAACGTGTAGATTTTGTGGCACATTTTTCTTCCCTTAGGCCACCTGCACACGAGCGTTCCAGATTCCACTAGCGGATTTTCACGCGCGTATGGTACCTAAATGTGCTTGCGGATAGGTGCGGATGCGTGAAAAATCACGCGCGGATATACGCGGATGTGTTGCGGAAAAAAACGCGCAGAAAAACCAGCAGACACCCCTTATTGTAAACCCAACCCCTAGAGAACTGCCCATTCCTTGGAAAACCGCTTAAAAACCAACACCCAGACTCAGTTTTGTCCCTCTTGCTTGTGCGAGCACCGTTAAATTATTCTGGCAACATGCTTTCACCCGGTGAGCAGATGTCTTTGTGGGCATGGTTGATCCATGTAACTTTTTTCAGGCGCTTCTCCAGCGTGACTTTATTTCAGTCACTGCAAAAAAATTCACAAGAGGAATTCATTACTACAGATTTTGCATTCTTACATCCTGCATTGGCAAGAAATACTACCCATCTCCCTCTACAAATTTGCCTGTGAAGCTCTGCTGTGTGTTGGGACGCCTCCTACCATGCCTACTTCCTGTAGTCATAGCAACCAGTGACTCCATCCGCAGCTGCACTGCGGATGTACTGCGTGAAAAAACGCACCCATTCACTTGTATTGGAGGCTTCACGCTCAGAATCCGACCCAAATTAGAACAGGTCGCAGATTTTTTTCACGCGCGTGAAAAAACGCGATACAAATCCGTCCGTCTGGGGACAACTGCGGATCCTCATAGGAGTATATTGGCTGCGGTCTGGGGCAGATAATGTGCCTAAAATAACGCGCTGGAAATTCCGTTTGTGTGCAGGCACCCTTAGGCTCTGTTGGCAATGATTTTTGCAAAGAAAAACAATGAAACACCAAAAGATCTGATAAGTTAATGGGACCCATCAGGCACTTGGATAACCACTATAAAGTCTGTGGCATCCATCAACAACAGAACCCACGACACTATATGGCTTCTACTTCCAGTACTGCAGAGGACTCGCATCCTGGCGAGACAAGGTGGATTATTTTGCCTGTAAGCGTTATATTACCACTTTATAAAGAAGATTCTCAAGAATCTATTAGGACCAAAGCTTAAATGAAAAAAAAAGCAACAGCAAGCTAAAGATCCTGTAGGGACTATCAGAAGTGGTCAATGTTGTGGCTTCCAAAATACAAATGTCTTTACATAACAATAACAGTGTTGGCTTGTAATAGTCTGCCAATTATTTCCCTGTATACAAGACAAAAATGAGACCTAATAAAACTTCAATGCATATGTGTATATAGTATATACCAGTTACTCCAATCAGGATCAAGAAATGAATGGGAAAGGGACAGTTGGAAATGTCCTGGAAAGAAACCCTATAACAGCCTCACTGGATGCAGACATTCGGAATGCTGCCAGCAGCAAAAATGTAATTAATTTTCAAATCCAGATAGCAAAAACAAGATAAAGAACATACCAGCCGGTGACCATGTTCAGGTCGTACACATTCAACATAAAGGGCAATTTACAGAGCCCAAGGGATGAATAAGGCCAAAAAGATCCAAACCCTAAACCCTTGACACAGTTCAAGAAGATTGAAGGCTACCAAGTTCAGAGAGGGGCACAGTTAAAGGATGTTTTCGAAGAAAGCCAAGATACGTCTGTTAGAACTATTAAAAGGGACCACAAAACTTAGAAATAAGTGGAACAAATAAACAGGAGATACTTTTGTTTTTCTACTTATTGAGTGGGCATATTACAGAATTGTTCCTGCTCCACCCTAGAGTGAGAAGGCCAAAACATTACTGTAACAAGCAGACACAGTAAATATGGCTGGATGAATGTTGTCATTTATATATCATGGTAACTGTTCTTTGTACGTTATATTAAATGTATAAGTATAACACACAAATGTATACACTATATAGAGCGGATATCTGCAGCAGAAGACCTCTAAATGATCACGGAAGCGAACTGCGTATGGACGCATATGCGTGCGGAAGGACAGTGTAAGAAGGCGTGGAAGAATGACTGTAAGCAGGGGATGACATCAGAAAGTTGCCCAACCCCCTGGAAACACCCTCCTATCACTCAGGCGACATTCTCTTGTGCTGTCGTGGTGGGAGCTGCTCTGAGAGCCTTCAGGTTGGGATACTGCTCTCTTGGCTTGGCTGGTTTTATACTACTTTCTTTGAAAGTAGTATAAACCAATTTTTAAAAAAAACAAACAAAAAAACCCCACTTCTTTTTGTGGAGGAAGAGCCCGGAAGAACAAGCAGAGATTGCAAACAGCAGTCTGGATGGTGTGTTCCTTCCCAGACTCAGTCCTGCATTGTCTGCCCACAAATTCCTGCTTTCTTTATATCATTTGTTATCTGGTTTCTTAGCAACTTGCGTACAAATTAAATTGCGTATGCATTACGGATCGAGCGCATCCATAGAGATCAATAGAGCTCATACGAGCGGAATCCGCAATAAAATAGAGCATGCTGTGATTTTTCTTGTAGATATGATACCTTTTAATGGTCAATGATACACGATGTTAAGGCAAGCTTTTGGACCTCACAGGGTTCTTCATCAAGGCATTCACAATTCCTACCCGCAAGTGTGAGCGAAGCGGCGAAAGTCAATGCATTTCAATGCCTACGTATCATACGTGCGGAGGGCAACCGCGGAATCCGCAATTCAAACCCGCTTGTGTGAGACCAGCCTTATTGCCGTTAGGTTAACCTCCATGTAATCTGAATGAACATTATGTCCTTTCCGTTTTATTTGGAGCGCACAAATCACAGCTGGAAGATCCGTTGGATATTGCACAATATTATCTCTGAACTGAAGCAGTACTTGAAACAACAAAAACACGAACACACATTCGCTGAGGAATGCCAGCTGTCTGTATTCTCAGACGGTGAGTAAATACGTTCTTGGGCATTCAGCACAAGCATCTCCAATAACTAACCAATACAACAACTGGGGTTTCTCTGCAAGGAACACAAGCCGACCGAGGGCAGGGGTTAATAATGTGCGACTTGGCAAAGGTCACGCTGAGACTTCACTCTAGGCATGATATGTTTTCACATATTGCATCATTTATTTTATGGTGCCCGATATGTATTAAACATCTGAGTGGTTTTAGATGTAGACATCTGTATTAAACAGTCATACAGGTTAACCCTACAATACACTGAGTCTAATCATGTAACAGAACCTGAATACCAGGCGATGAAGGCATTGTTAGTTGATACATGTGGTCCCTTTCCAGATTTCAGATGCATATAGTGCCATCATGATCGTGTCCAGAAGTTATATCTTCGTTTGCAATGGGAGGCTACATATAGGGCGTAGACTTTGGAAAGTCACCCACACCCTCCCGATACGACACGGGACATCATGTTCGGACAAATAATAAATAATCAGATAAACCGGTTGACTTTGTGCAACCGCTGTTCTTGGTTGACAATGATTAAAGCCCCATTTACACGCAAAGATGATCGCTCAAAATTTGTTCAAAAGATGCCGTCGTGAAACGCGGTGATTGGAGTCAATGAAAGTAAATAGACTTTCATTGATCCGTTTACATGAGCGTGTAAAAACTTTGTCGATAACACATGAAATAGATCGCAGCGTGCTCTATTTCTCTGCATACCACGCAGCGTGAGCCCTATACTTTTGTATGGGCAGCATATGCAATGCTGTCCATATGCAATAGATTGCATATGGACGCCGATTCATATGCAACCCCGCTATGAAACACAGCAGAGAATTTTAAGAAAGACAGTCACACCGCGCATGAACATGTGAGCTGCCATACGCAGTCTCTGCCGGCTCACACAGACCGGTAAAACGCTGCAGGACTCCTGCAGTGTTTTACGGATCCAGTCGTGTGAATGAGATACCCGATATAATTTCCAGCTAGTGCGAGTCCACTACAAGTGATGAAAAAGTTAATCATGCTGTCCGAACAAAGGGCATCCCGCAGGGTGAGACTTTGAGTTTTGCTAGAACATTTTTTAAATCACATGTGCTTCTAAATAACAACTCCACCCTGAATATTTCAGACAGCAAGTGAAGGGCAACATGAGAGCGTCAGCCAAGCAAGACGCATGTGGCAGCACCTCCAGCGGATAACGGCCAAGAAACACACTTCCCCTTCCGATGACTAACGAGAGCCGGGCTGCAGAATACAAACACAAATCAGCTTCATCTGACTCAGCTAGAAATTCAAATGTCTGGGAATGAAAAAACAAATGCTTGTTTCCTGTATCCTAACAAAAGCTGGAACCCCAACAGACTATAGGTCTGGCCTTCACTTCAGCGTAACGTAAAGGCCTTGTGAAGGGCTAGGAAGTTTTTCTTGACTGCTTAGAATGTTATAAAATAAGCTATATTCACTTGTTGGATCCACCGCCATGCTGGCGCACTAGTCCTCCCCGTTGATCTTTATTATGTACTGCAGCAAATTTCTCTGATCCCGTTTGCCTGCCGCATACTGGATTTATGGGATTCTCCTTGACATTTGGGACTTTGTCATCTTTCGGTGTCCGATTGTATGTTTTAACCAGCCAAACTGAAGAATGGGTGTGACCCCGAAACGCGTTTACATATAGGCATGTGACCCACTGCAGCCAATTATTGCCCTCAGTAGTCTTGTGCCATTCAACACAGAGGCCAGTGATTGGCTGCAACGATCACATCACTACTGTAGCATGCAAACAAAGCCCAGAAAGGAGGATCAAATGGGTAAGCATTAGAGATGAGCGAGCATACTCGATAAGGCAAACTACTCGAGCGAGTAGTGCCTTATCCGAGTACCTGCCCACTCGTCTCTAAAGATTCGGGTGCCGGCAGGGAGCGGCGGGGGAGAGCAGGGAGGAACGGAGGGAAGATCTCTCTCTCCCTCTCTCCCCCCCGGCTCCCCCCTGCTCACCGCCGCAACTCACCTGTCACCCGTGCCGGCACCTGAATCTTTAGAGATGAGCGGGCAGGTACTCGCATAAGGCACTACTCGCTCGATTAGTTTGCCTTATTGAGTATGCTCGCTCATCTGTAGTAAGCATGACTTTTTTCTATGTTTTCATTGTAGAACATTCCAAGCAGTCAAAAAAAAAAAATCTATAACTCAGACCACTTCTTTACGACAGCAAAGATCAGAGCGACCTCCGGAAGAAAAATATAGCCAATAACGTACTGCTTCTATATGACTAGCAAACTCCTCTGATTATATCCAGAGTGATGGTACAGTATCTAGTATACAATCAATAACATGACTTCAATGCTTCCCTTTACTCTAATTAAAGCGATTCTGTTATCAGGTTCATTGCTTTCCGAACAACGGGCAGCATGACCCCCGGGCAGGTATATCTGCTGCCCCCGTGGGTGTTTTATTCGGACACGCTGAGGCGTTTCAGAATAAATGCATTTTGAAGTTTGGCTTGGAGCTGAGCCCAAAGTTAGCTTCCCCCGCCCGCTACATACAGACTGGCAGTTCTCTCCCGATACATAAAAGGGGAGAGAGCTGTCAGTTTTCCTGCTGCAGGCAGGGAGGGGCCAGCATGGCCCGCCTCCGTGACTCGGAGCTCAGCTTAGCGTTAAAATGAAATAGGCATCCATGTAAGAGTCTGGCTTAGACAGGGTCAAAAGTTAAAGACCCCTCCCTCTATATTGCTCATGTGCCCAAATTTAACAAATAGACAGGATTTGTTTTCAGTGGCCATTAAAGAATCACCACTGAAGTCTGTGATTGGCTGAGAGGTCATATATATAATGAGGGGCACGAGACTGGAGCAGGCTTCTTCCAGGTTCCAATTGGGTCTTCAGCACTTGATGTAACATGTTATTTCTATTATATAGATTGTTACAACCTTTATGATAAATACCATGTTATCTAAATGGCACAGTGAACGGCGCAAGAAAAATGCAAAAAGTGACAAGTACATTTTTTCCCAATCCTCCCACCATTGAAAAAATACAATAAAATGTAATCAGTTATATGGTTTTGTTAAAAAATATGACTGAGAGAGGCCAAGGTGAGCCACCTTAGATTTTTTGTAATAGCAACCAGGAGAATTATTCCCAAGACTATAGCGTACTACAACTGCCCCGACCCGAGAGATGTGGGAGCAGGCGAATCAGATGCATGGAAGGGGAACTACCGCATATCAGGGTGTGGGTGGATTTCAGGTCCTCAGTTGAACTTGGAGATGGATAGAGTCAGGAACCGTATGAGGTGATGGTACCCTGTTCTTGGGAGTAGACCCTGTCAAGGAGTATATCCTACCTTCACATCCCTCACCCTCTTTTACCCTCCTTTTTGCTGCACCTTTCCTTCTGTCCCAGTTTTTGAGGTTGTTTCCCAGTTAATATAAGTCTCCAAGTTTGAGATAATAGAGAAAATATCAGAGAACGCTCCTACAACACAGTTATCTCAGAAAGTTAGGCAAGAGATACTGTCCGACTGCTGATTTTTGGGTAGCGTAACATATTTCCTTATAGACTGATATGTTTGAGCTGTCCCGCCCCTCCTGTCCCCTGCCGTCACCACCACCTGCATGTTGATTACAGGTGGATTTACTTTATTTCTCATTCCACCCAGAAAGAGCTAAAGAGTAAGAATAAATGAATCTATAACATTATACCCAAAATAGTGCCATTGAAAATAAACAACTCAACTTGCTAGAAAGAAACTCTCAGACAACTAAAGCTGCCTGCAGACGGGCGGAAATTCCGCGGCGGGATTTCCCGCAGAATTTCTGCCCGTGGAAAATGCAATTCTATGCAGACGGCTGCGATTTGTCCGCACGAAATCTCGCGCGGAAAACAAATTGCGGCATTCTCTATGTCCCTCCCTGGCCACTTGTTCCGCTCTGCGCATGCGCCAGCTGGGCGGCAGCCGGCACATTACAGAGCCAGGCCGCGGGAACAGGTGAGTGCCGCGCTGGTCCCTGCAGGGGCTCCAGTTGGGTCCCGCTGCGAGAATTCTCACAGCGGGATCCGACCCGGCCGTCTGCAGGCGGCCTAAGCTAATGAAAAAATAAACCTATGCGCTGAGTAGGAAAGCCTTATTTTCAATCAAGTAATTTGATATTGGAATCTAATGAGATTGAGCAGAGTTCTGGAGAGATGAGTACTAGCAAGATCCAGAGAATCGGTCCGAGGTGGAAATCACACTGGAACTCAAATTTCCATAGCGATCCTTTTTTTTGGAGCAGCATGTTTTGCAGCTGCATGATTGACATCCATTTCCATTCAGTAATACAATGTGTGTAGGTGGGTTTAGTGAGTAGGAGGCAAATCAACCTCCTTGCTTTATACAGAATTGTAGATACTGCAAGTTTAGAGTAATTAGAGAGAGCAGGGCAGCCTTATTTATATTGCCCAAGATCATAACTGGTCAATAGTAAAAGTATACTAGCTAGTCGCTAATGGAAACAGTCACCATGTTACATACTAGCAAACTGTGTTGTAAAGCTGAAAATGCACAAGTCCATCCAGCGCAGCCTATTATCCTGCAGTGTTAATTAGGAAGAAGGCAAAAACACCCCACGATGTAGAAGCAAATTTCCTAATCTTAAAAAAAAAAAAGAACAAATTCCTTCCCAACTCCAATCTGGCAATCAGAATAAGGCCACCTGCACATGACCGGGTTGGATTCGGGATGCAAGATCCCGCAGCGGAATCCGAACCCGTGCCCATCTGGTGACCCCACGAATCTGTCAGTTGTCTTCATTATCTGTACTGCGGATGGTCCGGACATACAAGGGATACCCAAGCCTACATGCCTGCCTGTATCACATCTTTTATCCAAGCTGGGGGTGGTACAACTGGTTATTAGAGCCTCCATGCCCACCTGTATCACATGTTGTATCCAAGTTAGAGGAGGTACAAAAGGTACTAGAGCCTCCATGCCCACCCGTATCACATCTTGTATCCAAGCTAGGGGTGGTACAACAGGGTACTAAAGCCACCATGCCCGTCTGTATCACATCTTGTATCCAAGCTAAAGACGGCAGAACCGGCTACTAGAGTCTCCATGCCCGTATGTATCACATATTGTATCCAAGCTAGATGCGGTACAACAGGGTACTAGAGCCTTCATGTCCACCCGTAGCACATTTTGTATCCAAGCTACAGGCAGTACAATGGGGTACTAGAGCCTCCATGCTTGTACGTATCACATTTTGTATCCTAACTAGAGTCGGTACAATGGGGTACTAGAGCGTCCATGCTTGTACATATCACATCTTGTATCTAAGCTAAAGTCAGTACAATGGGGCATTAGAGCCCCCATGCCCACCCATATCACATCTTGTCTCCAAGCTATGGGCATTACAACAGGGTACAAGAGCCCCCATTCATGTATGTATCACATTTTGTATCCAAGCTACAGGCGGTACAACAGGATACTATAGCCTCCATACTTGTACGTATCACATCCTGTTTCCAAACTAGAGTCGGTACAATGGGGCACTAGAGCCTCCATACTCGTACGTATCACATGTTGTATCCAAGCTTGAGGCGGTACAACGGGGTAGTAGAGCCTCCATGCCCACCCGTATCACATCTTGTATCCGAGCTATGGACATTACAACAGGGTACAAGAGCCCCCATTCTCATATGTATCACATCTTGTATCCAAGCTAGAGGCAGTACAACAGGATACTAGAGCCTCTATGTCCGCCTGTATCACAGCTTGTATCCAAGCTAGAGGTGGTACAACAGGGTACTAGAGCCTCCATGCCCACCTGTATCACATCTTGTATTCAAGCTAGAGGTGGTACCACAGGGTACTAGAACCTTCATGCCCACTCGTATCACATCTTGTATCCAAGGTAGAGGCGGTACAACAGGGTGCTGGAGCCTCCATGCCCACCTGTAACATATATTGCATCCAAACTAGCTGTGATTGGTTGCTATGGGCAACAGAGACAGATTTTATTTTAGACAGCTTTTATAGCAGTGTGGTGCCGAGCTATTTTACCCTGATCCACACTATTTTTACACACACAGCTCTGCTACATGCACATGACAAGCCATCATTTATATATGTATACTACAAAGATACATCTTTGCTGCAAGGATATAACACTCTTTCAGCTCTGCTATATCCAGCACAACAGAGTCCTGCAGACTCTGATCAACCCCTGGTCATGTGATCCCCGACTTCATCACTGGTGCTGGAAGCTTCTGTCTACTGCTGCAGATGGGGTCTGTCTGTCCCCTCTTAACCCTTAACTACCTGTGTGAGATGACTGATAGCAGGGGCTTTCCTCCTCTCTCCAAGATGATTCCAGGGAGGATGATGGGGGTCATCTTCTGTCTGAATCGGCATCCCCTCCTTCTCTCCTCCCTTCCCTTGACAGACACAGACTACCGTCCGGCCGCACCAATCACATAGCCGGCTGTGTGACCAGTCAGCAATGCACTCAGCGTGCATTCTATATACGCAGCGCAGGCGCCCGATCGGAATCACGACAAAACATTTTTAACGTGTGTTACTATGGGGACCACATGGGGGAAAAAAAAAGAAAAGAAAACCCAGGTGCAGATCAACGAAAACATAAATCACAAAAACATGTAGCCAACGCATGAAGAAAAAAAAAAAAATTCACACTGAAAATTGTCAGTTTCTCACTGACCAAAATTGCACTCGCCGTGTGAATACGGACTTACATTCTTCTATTTCTCAGTAGTTGTGATACTTCACTAGCCGGGTGTTTATCACTAGAAATGGCTGAACAGACCACAAAGTGCTTCACCCGCAGCACCGACAACCGGCCACCACAATATCAGCTCATGGCTTCCTTCATACGGTGTTAGTTTATTTTTTAGCTTTTAAAGGGCTTGTCCGCATTGGTTGGTTGTTAATTGATGATTGTTGGTGTTGCTTTTTTTAATCCTGCGGTCAAAAAAAATAAATGCCGTTCTACTTGCCCATCCTGGCTCCCCTCAAACTCCTTTAATTGCATTAACTCCAGGAAAAAAAGTGAAGTCAAAATACAATGGGGGCATCTATCATTCGGACACCTATGAGCCTTTGCAAACTTGGTTTTGTGTAGGAAAACAAAATGTTCCTCAAAATTTTAATAATTAATGTTCAATTTGTACATCTCCTAAATGGTTAAAGAAAACTAAAGTTTTTCAAATGTGCTTCCAAAATAAAGTAAACAGATGGAAATATATACATCATCAGAAATTTATGAAGTATGTTTGCACATATTGGACACTTTGCCGTTGAAAATGTCAAAAATATTTTCCCAATTTTGCCACTTGCAATCCCTTAATGACCGCCAATAAGCCTTTTGACTGCCTGCGGCAACAGGTTATGTATTAAGGGGGATCACTATGCGATCTCCCTCCATACATCGCGGCTGCCAGCCGTTTCTTACAGCTGACACCCGGTGGTAACAGCTCCAATAAGCCGCGCGGCTCAGTGGAGCTGTTAACCCTTTAAATACCGCTGTCAATTCTGACTGCTGCATTTAAATACCCAATGAGATTGCAGCGGGCGGCGCGGCTGTCATGGCAGCTGGGGGACTTCTGAAAGGCTCAAGGGCTGTCATGACAGAATGCCCATCAAGCCATGCCCGTCAGGTGGCTTGATAGACTACCTGCCAGATTGCAGTATGATGTAATGCCATGGCATTATAACATACTGCAGAAGCGATCAAAGCATTGCAAGTTGCTGTGCCCTATGGAGACGAAGTAACGCATAATTTACCCCGCACGATTAATGTCGTCAGAAAAAGAAAATAAAGAACGCCAGAAATGCGCTTTTTGGACACCTTGTCTCCAAGACAAAATTCAATAAAGAGCTATCAAAAAGCCGGATGTATTCCAAAATGGTACCAATATCAACTACAGGACGTGCCGCAAAAAATGGGCCCTCGCACAACTATGTCGACGGAAAAATAAAAATATTATTCTGCGCCAAAGATGGCAGCAGAAAATAATTTAAAAAAATTAAATAGCTTAAAACAAAAAAAAACCCAAACTATAATTTTGGTAACGTAATAATCGGACTGACTTATAAAATAAAGTTATCATGTCATTTTTGTTGCAGTTTGTGCGCCGTAAAAACAAGACCCCTCAAAGATGGCAGAATTAAATAGTACAGTTGACAAATACATCTCGTCCCACAAAAAATAAGCCCTCAGACAGTGACGTCAATGGATAAATAAAGGAGTTACGATTTTTTAAAAGGGGGAGGAAAAAACGGAAAAAAGCTTGGTCACTAGGGGTTAATAAACACACAAATTCTATTGTCTATTCTTACCCCCTAAGTGAAGTACAATATGTGGCGAAAATACAATGTCAGAATCACTTTAACATACAATGACTTTTTAAAGGTTTTGCATATCAAAGTGACATGTCCGATTTCCAAAATTTGGCCTGGTCATTAAGGTGCAAAGAGGTTTGGTCACTAATGGGTTAATGTTTTAATCTGGATACACAGAACAACATCGGCAGTTATGAGGACGACATCACACACATCATATGACATCACAACTAGTTCAGAATGTCCAAAGTTCTAAACCTCAACTATCTGATGTCACTTCAGCTTGACGTCTTGAGGAGGACGTATGTAGGTATGTAGCTCCTCAGTAGTGAGGCCTCGTTCACACATGGTGTAGCTGCGGGGGGTGAAGCTCAGATCAGAGAGCAAAGCTGGAATGGGGACTGGCAGAGCGCGGTATGACGCCTTCCGACAGACTGGCAGAGCGCGGTATGACGCCTTCCGACAGACTGGCAGAGCGCGGTATGACGCCTTCCGACAGACTGGCAGAGCGCGGTATGACGCCTTCCGACAGACTGGCAGAGCGCGGTATGACGCCTTCCGACAGACTGGCAGAGCGCGGTATGTAGCCTTCCTGCGGACTGGCAGAGCGCGGTATGACGCCAGCCAGCAGACTGAGTGTGCTCTTCCTGATGTTCGACTGTTGACTGGATGACGGCAGCATTTACACTAGACTGTAAACTGATTTATCGCAGCGTTACAGTAGACTGAGGGAGGTGTAGCGGGAGACGTACGGTAACAGTTTACTGGAACTTTTCTATAGTACATTAGATTGTAAGCTCTTATGAGCAGAGTGTCTATTGTATATAAGACTGTAAGCTCTGAGGAGCAGAGTGTCTATTGTACATTAGATTGTAAGCTCTTACGAGTAGGTAGTCTATTGTATATTAGATTGTAAGCTCTTCGGAGCAGGTTGTATATTTCTTTACATCATCAGCTCTCCTAGGTCTATAATTCTATCCATACAGCAATATGCAGCAGGACAGATTGGATCCAGGGTGATACCCGATCGCCACATCTGGGGTCAGGAAGGAATTTTTTGCCCCCCTGAGGTAGAACTCTCCGGGGAGTTTTTTCGCCTTCCTCTGGATCTTTGGGTCCAGCGGCTCTCATCTCAGGACATTGGTGGACTGGTCAGAAGGACCGCAGCAAGTTCTGTGGTCTCCAGTGGGCCGACCTGAGGGTCACTGTGATCATTGGGTAATTTATTAAAGGGCCGGTAATATTTCATTACAATGTTGCTTATTGCTATTCTAATAAATAAAGAATTCTATAATCTACATGGCGGTGTTTGTCTTTTGTCTGGATTTCTCCTTAAACGATGGCCACGATTGTGAGCGATCACTGATTTTCCAATAGTGTAAAGTGTATCACCTTCCAAAGACACGGCGGCAGCTGCTGCGGGGCAGGGAATATAGGGGGCGCCATATAGACCTCAGAACATATATCTTCACCTATAGTGATGTTGTAACGTCATCCCCTGTCCCCAGTTACATTACATGTGTTATGGGGTTCAGTCTCTGATGGGAGCGATAACACTGTGTCCTCATATCTACACAACTTGCTTCCTGAAAACCATTGAAGACTGCGATAAGAAGAACAACTGAGTACAGAAGACACGGGGGTCTTGTATGAAAATTGGAACATACTAAAAAGAGGTCGTTCACAGGGTGCAACAAGAAGCCGCCGCCCGATAACAGAACTTGGCAGCGCGGGCCACTCAGCAATGACCGGTATTCGCAAACAATGGCGCATATTTACTAAGACGGGTATATCTAATGCCAATCTAAGTAAAGGGGATAGTTGGAGTGATTTGCGCCAAATTTATTAAAATGTCATGCATTTGGTCGGCTGTTTCTGGCTTTTTGGAGAGTTACAGCCATAATTGATACTGTGCTGGCCACACTGATGGCTATAACTATACACAATTACAATGCAGTCCCAGAATGCACATATGGGGCAGATGAGCCGCTCTCACGATGGTGGATATAAAACTACACTTAAAACTGTTGTCTCCTCTGCAATCTAACACCAGTGACGAGATTGGGCCGTATGCCGGGCAAGGAACACAGACTATCATCTATATTCATGGCTATTGTGTCACAGTGTTTAGCAAGTAGTCACCATGCCACCTCTCCCGGGCACTGCCAGGCCACAGAACATTGTCTCCAGGAACAGGCCTATGGGTACACTTGACGTAACCACATGGAGTTTTCCTGGCATATATGGCAAAAGCGTGAAGTAATTGCTGCTAATAATGCCTATTACAATGGAAACTAATGTTGCAAAGTTTACAGCTTGTAAAAAATATATTGTCCCCCCACCACCACCACCCCCAGATTGCGCCCTGTGATCTGGGCCCCGCACCCACCAGATTGCGCCCTGTGATCTGGGCCCCGCACCCACCAGATTGCGTCCTGTGATCTGGGCCCCGCACCCACCAGATTGCGTCCTGTGATCTGGGCCCCGCACCCACCAGATTGCGCCCTGTGATCTGGGCCCCGCACCCACCAGATTGCGTCCTGTGATCTGGGCCCCGCACCCACCAGATTGCGTCCTGTGATCTGGGCCCCGCACCCACCAGATTGCGCCCTGTGATCTGGGCCCCGCACCCACCAGATTGCGTCCTGTGATCTGGGCCCCGCACCCACCAGATTGCGTCCTGTGATCTGGGCCCCGCACCCACCAGATTGCGCCCTGTGATCTGGGCCCCGCACCCACCAGATTGCGTCCTGTGATCTGGGCCCCGCACCCACCAGATTGCGTCCTGTGATCTGGGCCCCGCACCCACCAGATTGCGTCCTGTGATCTGGGCCCCGCACCCACCAGATTGCGTCCTGTGATCTGGGCCCCGCACCCACCAGATTGCGTACTGTGATCTGGGCCCCGCACCCACCAGATTGCGCCCTGTGATCAGGACCCCGCACCCACCAGATTGCGCCCTGTGATCTGGGCCCCGCACCCACCAGATTGCGCCCTGTGATCAGGGCCCCGCACCCACCAGATTGTGCCCTGTGATCAGGGCCACGCACCCACCAGATTGTGCCCTGTGATAAGGGCCCCGCACCCACCAGATTGTGCCCTGTGATCAGGACCCCGCACCCACCAGATTGTGCCCTGTGATCAGGACCCCGCACCCACCAGATTGTGCCCTGTGATCAGGACCCCGCAGCCACCAGATTGTGCCCTGTGATCAGGACCCCGCAGCCACCAGATTATGCCCTGTGATCAGGGCCACGCACCCACCAGATTGTGCCCTGTGATCAGGACCCCGCACCCACCAGATTGTGCCCTGTGATCAGGACCCCGCAGCCACCAGATTGTGCCCTGTGATCAGGACCCCGCAGCCACCAGATTGTGCCCTGTGATCAGGACCCCGCAGCCACCAGATTGTGCCCTGTGATCAGGGCCCCGCAGCCACCAGATTGTGCCCTGTGATCAGGGCCCCGCACCCACCAGATTGTGCCCTGTGATCAGGGCCCCGCACCCAACAGATTGTGCTCTGTGATCAGGGCCCCGCACCCAACAGATTGTGCTCTGTGATCAGGGCCCCGCACCCAACAGATTGTGCCCTGTGATCAGGGCCCCGCACCCAACAGATTGTGCTCTGTACAGATTTTTCTGCGCTGTCGCTAGGCAATGATGCGGTTCCGCAACCTTAATACAATGCTAATTGCGGAAGGGCTGCGGATCGGACGGCTTCCTTTGACTTCAAGGGAAGCCGTCCGTGCGGATACCGCACAAAAATAAAGCATGCTGCGATCTTTCTTTCCTCCGCGAGCGGAAAATTGCAATTGATTTCCACTCATGTACAGGAAAAAAACGCTTTTCCATAGCATGCTATGGGCGGTATTTGCTTCACCTCTAGAAATATAGCGAACATAACATGTAATAATATTACACTCAAGGCATCCAGGCCCCTTTACACTCAAAAAAGGCACACAGGCACAGAGCTCTATAGTCTCACTGCTCTTACAGTAAAGAACTCCTCCTATGTTGGTGTAGAAAACGTTTTCCCTCTAGATGCCCCTTGTTACAGAGTGCGATATTATTTATCAGGTCACTCCTCAGCAGTCTTTTGACTAAACCAAATAACCCCAATCTCTCTGGGTATTGTACTCTACCCTTTCCATTTATTACTCCGGTCATCCACCTTTAAACCACTTAAGCTTTATTATGTCTTTCTTGTGCACCAATGCCCCAAAACTGTCCATACTATGCCATGAGCAGTTTGACTAATGATGTGTAAAGTGAGTAAGTTATCTTCTGCATCTATGCCGCTTTTGATGCACCCAATGATCTGCTCTGCCTTGGTAGAAGCTGCTTGACACTGGTTGCTCCAGTTAAGTAAATTGTCAACTAAAATGTTTAAGTCCTTCTCCGTGTCAGTTTTAGTTGGAGAATTCCCATTTAGTATACAATGGTCACATGTTTTTTTCCTGCCCATGTGTATAACCTTACATTTATCAGTATTAAACCGCATTTGCCACTTCTCTGACCAAGTCTCCTTCCGTTTTCCTGTTCTGTCCTAAAAAGCAGAAAAATGGAAAAAACCCACCCAGTAAAATCCCCATAGATTTTAAAAGGGCTTATCTTAGAATCATGGAATGGTAGAGTTGGAAGGGACCTCCAGGGTCATCTGGTCCAACCCCCTGCTCAGTGCAGGATTAAATCATCCCAGACAGATATTTGTTCAGCCTCTGTTTAAAGGCTTCAATTGAAGGAGAACTCACCACCTCCCGTGGTAACCTGTTCCACTCATTGATCACCCTCACTGCCATATTAGATATTAGAAAAAACTTTGTGCAAGGAAAGACTAGAAGCAATGGGATGAAACTAAAAGGGAGAAAACACAAACGAGAATAGGGCTGATCTCTCTATATTGTGACAGCCCTTCAGATATTTGTGGACACCTATTAAGTCTCCTCTCAGCCGCCTTTTTTGCAAGCTAAACATTCCCAGATCCTTTAACCGTTCCTCATAGGACATGATTTGCAGACCGCTCACCAGCTTGGTAACTCTTCTCTGACCTCACGTCAGTTTGTCAACATCTTTTATAAAAAGTGTGGTACCCAGAACTTGACACAGTATTCCAGATGAGGGCTGACAAAGGACGTTTTCACATGGACAAGAAAATCGTGTGAGATTTGTGCGTCTCGCACTCTTTTGAATGGAAGCATGTACATGAGTGATGCGATGCAGGAAATAAAAAAGCAGCATGTCCTATCTTTGTGCGCTCCCTCGGAACACTTTGCATCACTTCACCCATTGTTTTCAATGGGGCTGGTACAGCATCGCACGACATGTGAGGTGCATGCAAGTGCAATGTGAGTTTTACCCATTTAAAACGATGGGAAACATTCCGCAATCCTACTTCTTTGAAGTGATGCGAGGCAGTTTTAGCACAAAAACGCCTCACATCCGCAGGAACATCGCATGTTGGCAAGTGCGATATCAGGGACAAATATTGGTGGTTCGCAGCACACTTCAAGGTTTCTATAGGGGCTTTCAGGCCACTAAACGCACGTCCAAAATCAAAGTCGGAGCCACGACTTCTGTAAAAATCAATACATCAGCAAGAAATGACAGCGTTCCAGGCGTATCTAGTGAAAAAGTGCAGCTTTTATTCCTCCATCAACGCGACGTTTCGACCCTGGAACGCTGTCATTTCTTGCTGATGGATTAAGTGCGATATCAGGCCCAGTTTCCCAACTCAAAATCGCACTCGCCCAGGTGAAATTAGCCTAAGGAAGAGTAAAAAAAAATTGCAGTATGTCCTATCTTTGTGCATTTCCTCAGAACACTTCGCATCACTCATTGTTTTCAATGGGGCTGGTACAGCATCGCACGGATTGCGATGTGCAAACAAGTGCGATGTGAGTTTTATCTATTTAAAACAATGGGAAACATTCCGCAATCCTACATCTTTGAAGTGATGCGAGGCAGCACGAAAACGGCTCGCATCTGCAGGCACATTGCATGTTGGGGAGTGTAATATCAGGCCCAGTTTCACAGCTTGATATAGCACTCTCCCGTGTGAAATTAGCCTAAGGAAGAGTAGAGGGGAAGAATTAACTCATATGATCTTCTAGACTCTATGCTTCTCTTAAGATTCCCAGAATTGTGTTTTACTGCTGCATCACACTGTTGACTCATGTTCAGTATGAGATCCATTAGTATGCCCAAGTCAGTTCCTCCCATTCTGTATGTGCTTTTTTTCATTTTACTTGCCCAGATGCATTCTTCCTTGCTGTGTTTTTTTAGTGTTTCTGACAAATAAAACAAACAAAATAACGGACTCTCGGGATATTTTTTTTCCATCTAAAATAAATGAAAACTGGATGGAATGGAAATCCTGTACTACAAAGGTATTCCATTTATGTTCTATTTAATGGATTGCTTTAATAAAACTGCGCATGTGTAGTTGTAAGGCCCCTTTCACACTAGTGCTTTGCCTACGCTAAGCCTCTCCATCTCACTGTTCAAACCTGAATGCTTTCAGTTTGTTTCGGTTCTGTTTTGACGCACTCTCTTCTTTACTGGAAAAAAATTGCGCAGCACAGAAGACTGCTTTATTCCAGTTAAAAAACAAAGTAAAACAAAACTGATGCAAACTGAAAGCATTCAGTTTTTTTTTTTTTAAACCCATTATAAATCAATGGGGGAAAAAAGTGAACCGCCAATTTCTGGCTTAATAATGTTTCTCTACTCCAAAAACTGAACAGAGAGATGCAAAGGCTCAATTGAGGCAAAAATCCAGTGCGACAGTGGCCTAAAACAGAGCTGCAGATCCATTTTTAAAAAATGGATCGGTTAAAAACTGATCATAACAGATGTTTAACTGATGCAAACTAAAGTTAGGGGGCTTTCACACTTGCACTGGGGATTACACTTTCATGCTCCGTTCGGGGAGCAGGGAAGGGGAATCCCCATGGCCGAATGGATCGGTCTCTGGACGGAACAGAACAGCGCTAGGTGGACCCCATTGACTATACTGGAGTCCGCCTGTTGTCTGCCCATCTGCCCGGTTTTGGGATGGAAGAAAAAGAATGCATGCAGAGCTTTTTCTTCCGGTATTCGCAGCCGGATCTGCGGAAGGAACCCCGCAGAAGTGAAACCACGATATTCCTGTGAAAAACAAATCTCTGCAATAAGAACTTCCTCATGACAAATACCATAGACTTACCAATAACCGAGCTACTGAGATAGGACTTCCTTTGGAAGCTATTAACACATAGTAAATCTGCACTACACTTACACTTATGTCTTGTCCAGGTCTTGTAAGCTGTAAAATAATGAGTCTATGCGTCTATATTAAAACAAAGGGAGCGGAAAGACATTCTCAGCAACTCCAAGGCTACATCGTTCTCATGCTTTTGCATCCCCGAAATCTCTAGACAGGCCATTGCTCCTAAAAAGTGTACAAGAAACTTGTTTGCTTTGTTAAGCTGTAGCGTGCGGCTTTAATGAAGTAATTTAACCCCTTCTCAGTGAGCCTCTAGCATTCTGCAAGTGAAGAGTATAGTAAAGAGTTATAGCAACACACTTCAGGCACAGGTTACTAATAACACATAAATGTGACTGTCGCAGAAAAATCCCTCCCATTTGCTTAAAGAGACTGTCACCAGCTTTTTGCACCCCTCTATGAGAGCAGTGTGAGGTAGTGACGATCACACTGATTACAGTGATGTGTCTGCTGGGTGGATCTGTGCAGTACTTTTTAACAAGCTTCTCTTAATTTTGTGGCAGTGGGATCTCATCCTCACTTTCATTTTTTGTCCCGTTTCTCCAACATAAAGCCCCCCAACAGGACATTTACTGCACAGGATCAGGTACACAACATTGGACGTGGAACATGTGAATGTCCCCGGGATCTTATAGTCCCGTTGTGTGTTGGGGATTTGTACCCTGCCTGTGGTCAGGACATGTCAGCAGGTCTTGCAGCTCCTTACATTACAGGGATAAGTTCCTTTTTGTGTGTCAGAGGGCAATGCACTCCTTTCTATAAAGTTCCTCAAATTTGGAGGTTGCCTGTAACACAGAAAGGGAGGGTCTGGTTTTCAGACAGTCATCCTTGTGTAGGGTATGATGGGGTTTCTCTGCAGTTTTCCTTAGTACCTCTAGTTGTGAATTGTAGGTCACTACTAGAGGTACATGATCATTTCCCTCCTTCTCCATGTATCGGAGTAGTTGATTTCTGGGTATCCTGGTGGCTCTGGTGATTTGGTCATTAATGGAGGTGGGATGGTAGCCCTGATTTAAAAATAAGCTTTTACGATGGTCTAGATGTTCCTCTCTGTCTGTTGGGTTGGAGCAGATCCGATTGTATCTGATGGCCTGGCTGTAAACAACCGACTTTTTGATATGTTTAGGGTGGAAGCTGTCCCATCTGAGGTATGTGGGACAATCAATCAGTTTCCGCTATAGGGATGTCTGTATTGGGTTGTTTGAAATTTTTATGGTGGTGTCCAAAAAGTTGATTTCGGTATACGAGTAGCTTAATGTCAGGCTTATGGTGGGGTGGAATACATTGAATCCCTCATGTAATTTTATTAGCTCTTGTTCGGTGTTCGTCCAGATGATTATGAGGTAATCAATGTAGCCAGTGGTATGCTGGAGCAGGAGGCCAGAAAGTCACTCTCTAGGTTGCCATGAAAAGGTTGGCATATTGTGGTGACATTTTACTGCCGGAATGCATTGAATCTCTCATGTAATTTTATTAGCTCTTGTTCGGTGTTCGTCCAGATGATTATGATGTCATCAATGTAGCCAGTGGTATGCTGGAGCAGGAGGCCAGAAAGTCACTCTCCAGGTTTGCCATGAAAAGGTTGGCATATTGTGGTGACATTTTACTGCCCATGGAGGTTCCAGTGAGTTGCAGGAATATCTCTTTGCCAAGGGAGAAATAATTGTGTGTGAGGATGAATCTTGTGAGTTGTAACATGGATTCAGAAGCAACCCCAATGGCCCCAAGATGTGCCTGGCAGGCGGTCAGTGCATCTTCATGTAGTATGTTGGAATATAAGGATTCGACATCCATGGTGGCCAGGATAGCGCCATCGGGGAGGGGACCTATAGTAGATAGTTTGTTCAGAAGGTTCATGGTGTCTTGCAGGTAGCTGGTTGTGTTTCTCACCAGTGGTCTGAGGACACCTTCTAGTCATCCTGAGATTACTTCAGTGAGGATTCCCACACCTGAGATAATTAGCCTCCCTGGGTTGCCAGCTTTGTGTAGTTTTGGAAGCATGTAGAAAGTTCCAAACCTGGGGTTCTCCGGTTGGTTCGAAAGCTGGGAACAATCACATTTTGCTCTACTGGCTAAACCAGTACCAAACTTTTTTCATTATACTGTAATCAATGTGACAGATATTGCATTATTCGGCTCTCGGAAAGAGGTGCAAAAAGATGGTGATAGTCTCATTAAGGTTCAACTGATTTTTGTGACTTGCAGAATATAAATTCCTCCCTACAACAAATAGCAAAAAAAAAAGCTAAATCTTTACTAGAGAGCCAGAGCCTTGGACTTCATATAGGGTTCACGCTGTTTTAACAAGTGATGTCATGGAAAGAACAGGCATGCTAATTAGAGACTGGAAAATTGTGGTTCTGGGGGACTTGAAATCTCCAAACAAATACTTTTTTTTAAAGAAAAAAAAAAAAAGAATCATTTATACCAAAGTATTCATCTTGCAAAATACAGAAAACACAACGACTTGTGTAACAAAGCATAAATGACATTTCACCAAGATCATTCATTAGTGCAAGGAGTCCATAAGTCAAAACAGGCGACAGAAACTCCCCAATGCTTTAAGGGCCTTTTACATGGCCTGACAATCAAGCTAAATTTTTTTCCTCAATATCCTTTTGCCCCATCATCGGGACGTGTAAAAGTGCAAATGATCAGCTGACGAAAAAGCGAGCTCCTGTTTGTCAGCTGATTGGCTTGAACTTGTGAGCATAAAAATGCTTGCAGCTCAGCTGTACATCTCCCCATGTGAACGGAGAGGTGTACAGTCACCCAATGACAACTCTGTAAGGATGAATGATCGTTGGTCCCCATATCAGCAATTCTTGGCTTGTGAAAAAGAAATGTAAAAAGGCCGCTGACTGACATGCTTTGTCAACTGGTGCTCGTTACATTGGGCCAAGAACTGGCCAAGTAAAAGAATCCATAGTCCCTGATGGGACCTGTGAGCTAGAGATATACAAGAAAAGGGAATTTTCTGAAATATGGTGTCATTTTTATTTACTATCAGACCAAAACTATTGTTTGTAGATGGGAAAAGCATTAAAAAAAAAACAAAACATTTTTCACCAGTAATAAATAAATGTCAGACGTTATGCTGAATGCCCACGGACGGATTATCGCTGCGGAATTCACAGTCAGACACCCGCCGCGAATTACACAGCAGTGTCCATCCATAGACATGCAATGGTAAACAATTCTCCCCTGCCCATGAGTGGACATCAGCTGCAATTTTTCGCTTGCGGGGGAGAATTGCAGTCAATGGAAGCTATCCGTCCCGCGATACTTCCACAGAGTGGAAGGACCACGAGAATCCGCATCACAGTCCAGCGCTGGTGTGTCATGTGCTGTCCTGCGCATGCGCATCGGACGAGACACTCGCGGTGGATCTGGAGAGGTGAGTATAGGGTCTGTGGGGGCGCCAGATCTGATTCAGCTGTGATATTTCGCAGTCGGAATCCAACCCGGCCGTGGGCTTGAGGCCTTATTCACACAGCACAGTTTTCCTGCGGTTTTTGCCATTTTTTCCCCGGCCAATAGAAACATTTATTGGTTGCAAAAAGATAAAGTACACACATTCTCTTTATACTTTTCCCATGCTTAGAATGCACAAAAAACCTGCATAAACTGCATAAAACCCTAACTGTGTGAACAACCCTAATCTTTTCAGTACTATTAATATTAACACATGTGCTGCTATGATTCTGATTAACCCCTTCTGCAGTTTAGGACGAGTTCTGTTTCTTCTACAGGAAAAAGACATTCCTGTTTTGGACAAACAAGGATCATTGAAGTTCGAATGGCTGTGGCTCCGGTTCTATCGGCACTACTGACATGCTTCTTGGTTGTAAAACAACACTATAAACTTGTCAAATAGTATTGATAGAAGCTACAGCTGTTTGAAGTGTGGGGGTCGGGAGTATGGAACTCACAGCTGTAACTTCAGTGTGTGTACAGTGGGAAGGGGGGGCAGTAGACAAGCAAGCAGTAGAAAAGATCAGGGATTCCCCTGCCACTCCCCACCGGGGGTGGGGGGGGGGGGCATGGGGATGGACATGGAGATTTGTTCATGTAATCACCTCCTGTATCAATCAGAGAACATATTTGCTCTCTGATTTTCACATATGGGGGTTGGGGATTTGTCTTTTTTCATCCGGGAAAAGTGAGATGAGCACTTGCTCATGTAATCCCTCCTCTACACTCAGCAGATGCTGCAGTCATTGCTGACAGAGCTATCTAAAGGTTTTCTACAGAAAAATAACTTTTTAAAAAGTTTTTACCTTTATATGATGCTTTGAAATATTAAAAAAAAATGGTATCAACACATCTGTAACATCCCATTCTATAAAATATTACATTAATTATCTGGCACAGTAAAATATGTAAAAAAAAGCTAAAAAATTAACATGCAAAAAAACAACATTTTTGGTAATTTATCTTCCCCAAAATAGAAATAAAAAGAAACCAAAAAGACATATAAACCTCAAAAATGGTACTAATAACTACAGAAAAGCTGCTGCTAAAAACAAGCCCTTATAGAGCGACAGTGAAAAGATAAAAATGCTCTGATCCTGGAATATGGTGAAACACAAGAGGTAAATTTGTAATAAAAAAATTGTGGTGATATAGCGCAAAATAGTAAAACATGAAAAAGAAAAACTATATGGTGTTGTCAGAATCGTAGTGGCCCCCAAAATAGAAATTGTGAAATACCTTTTTATTATTGCACTACAGCAATAAAAATAATAAAAGTTCATTATATGTACCTTAAATTGGCCCATTAAGGCCCCCTGTCCACAGGCGTAGCAATATCCCATGGCGGATCTCCGCAGCGGGAGCTGCCGCCGGGGGGCCAGAGCTAGCTGACTGTTCTCCAAAGTGAGCCTATCTGACAGACCGCCTCACCGCGGAGAATCGATTTGCTGCCCACAAGCGGAGAATTGCTAGGATTCTCCACTCGTGGACAGGGGGGCTGCGCTTTCCATAGCAACACTATGGAAAATGTTCACTGCGTTCCCCACGGCCGGATTATTATGGCGGGGAATGCAGTGAAAATACGCCCATGGACAGGCAGCCTTAAAAAGTTCAACTTGTCCTGCAAAACACAGGTTCTAATTGAGCTAGATTGGCAAAAAAAAAAAAAATTTTAAAATTACAACCACTGGAACACAAAAGGGAAAACCACTTGCTGGTTCTTAAGCCCAAAATTATTTATGGCATTAAGGGGTTAAAATTGAACTTAAAGTGGTTCTGACACAAATAATTTTTTTATGCTTTAGCAGCCATTGTTCCCTGGTCTACCTAATGGACACAGGGAACCCACGGTTTAATGGCTGCTAAAGCATAAAAATCTTATACTTACCTTGTCTCCTGTTGTTGTTGACATCGGGGGGGGGGGGGGGGGGGGTCATCTCCCAGCAGGCGCTGCTCCTCCTCTTCTGTCTGCACGAGCCGCGCCGGGATCGCGCGCATGACAGTGGAGAGGTGCCCTCTGACAGGAGTCTGGACGGGCCGCGTCTCCACTGCGCATGCGCAGAATCTCGGAGTTCAGCAGGACGGACGGGCCGCCCACAGCAAGCACGGCTTGTGACGTGCTTGCTGTGGGCGGCCTGTCCATTCACCTCGGAAGTGCCTGACGGACGGACCAGAGCAGGAAGCGGTCTTTTTGACCGCTCCTGCTCTGCTTTTACAAGGCACAGAAGAAGATGCCGGCTGGAGGGGACATGCCTGGCGATCGGGCCAGGCCAGGCAAGGTGAGTACAATTTTTTTTTTTTGATGTCAGAACCCCTTTAAGGTGACAGTTCTGTGCCAAATATATTTATTTAAACAAGACAAATTCAAAATCTGCAATTAAAAAAGTAACATTTTCAGGAGGGTTTTTCCAGTTTTGATGTGCTTTTTAATTTAAGTATACCCCCTGGAGCAGATATACTAATCCTGTCCAATAGGCAGACGGTATAAACAGGCAGTCTAAAAAGGCGTCACATTTAACACAGTCTCACGCATCTTCAGACACTTGTGCCTAAGTCTACACCACTTACTGGTTGTCTTCGGTTGCCACAACTGGAACACTCCACTAAATTCACGCCCTTTCCATTAAATCACGCCCCCTTGTCAAATGAGGTTCAGAAAGTGTCCAAAACACATAATAAATATGGTGCAGGGCATGTAAGCCAGTTTTTGGCGAAAATTGAGCTATGAGTGTCAAATCTTGATATCAGTGCAGAGAATGTTCCCAAAAGTCCCAGTGGTCTAGAGACGCTAATAAACTCATGTGGGCTATAACTGCAATAAGGTCCTGATGGGGGGTTGCATTGTCCTAATACCCATTACCATCTATGAATTTCACATGTTGGGGGCTAACAGGACAGCTAAAGATCAATGGGCATCAGTTGAGAATTTTTTATTTTTATACATAATAGGAGTCAAAATATTTCTTTAAACTGGAAGACAAACATGGGCTCCACGCCAGCGCCTATGTGCAACATCCGAGACACTCTGTGCGCTCTTGTGGCCTTCTGGCAAGATCATATACCAAAACATCTTAAAAGGATTATCCAGTAAAAACTCAATGTTTCCAAAGTATAATTATTGTTGGAAGTACCAAAGCACACTGTTGCTATAGTAACTACACTAATGCAATATGTATTTAGTGGTTGACTGAGCACTAGTTGTCTGTTCATCTTTCCTGGCTTAAGTACATTAAGCAAATACAATAAGGCAAACACAAAATACCATGGTAAGTAAAGCAGTAGGGTATAGGCATACAGTAAGAAAGTGAAACATGAACGAGCCATAGAAGCAGTACCATGCAGAATAAACTTATAACATAGGAACGAAGTTCTAATTGCTTAACTAATTGACTAGGCAGATCCCATTCTTCAATAAAGTGAACCTGTCATGCACTTTTTGCTGCCCTCACTAAAGTAGTGTTATATATGCTGATATCAGCATTCTGTCACTTATCGGTTAATGTGCAGTGGTTTTTAAGAACTTACAGCTTGTTTTGAAGCTCCCAGCAAGAGATGAGTCTAGTTTCTTCATGAGCTCTTGCTTACCCCCACCGTCCATGATTGGCAGTTGTCTCAGTGTATAGTGTAATAGCTAGCAGCTCCTCATGAATAAACTGGACTCCTCTCTTGCTGGGAGCTGCAGGAGCAACTTGTAAGTTCTTAAAAGTCGCTGCACATAAACCCATAAATGACAGACCAATGAAATCAGCGAGTAGGTCACTTCTTTATGCTGTCCTCTGGGAGGGCAACATAAGGCTTCATTCACAAGGCGCTGTCCACGCGAATAAGAGGTGCACACAGAACGCGCTTCTATAGGAACCAATGGGTTCGTATAGAAGCGTTCACATGGACAATTGTTATACGCACGGAATCCGCACATCCAACAAGGATAGGGCATACGAGTGCAAACTCGCATGTCAGCTCCATGGTGCGCACAAAGATAGCATCTGACCTATCTTTGGTGTGTGCTTTCCATACACTCCTATGGAAGCTGGAAAGCATGCTCCACGCACCTCGGGTCATGAGAACGGGCTATTTCAAAGTAGTTAGAATTAACCTGTTTACGCAATCTTTAGAGCAGTGTAGGTACGAGCTATGAATGTGGCTACACTGCGGGAAGACAGCGCTTGTGTGAAAGGGCTCTAAAGGACATGAAAGGGGTTTTTTAACCCTGGATAACTACCTTGGGTGAAAATTCAAATTTTTCTAAATTGTCAAACTGGCACCAGGGCGCTATTGATTTTATTTTTTTTATTACAACAAAATGGTATTGAGCTCTCTGTGTGTATGATGACATAATTGACAATTGTTGAACAACTGCTTGTGAAAATACAAAGTGTAGTATTAACGTCTGTCCGGGAAGGTGTACTGTTGCAGGGATAAAGGGGCAATGCACTTAAAACATGTAGCTCAATAGATTTATAATTAAAAACAGCGACAATTTAAATGAAGGGCTTGAGGAGAGAATAATCAAAGTCCACTTCATTGCATTTTTAAATCCAGAAACCTACTGCATACTGACGAAGTGCAAACACCCCGAAACGGCTTTCAATTCCCAGTCACTGTAACAAGGCTTCTATTGCAACTCACTGCTGATCGGCCTCCCCAGCAATAGAGTCTTCCCCCTCCAATCCATCTTCCTGTCCAGCCACTACTCGGATGCCTCTGCCCTGTGCTGGTCACTGCACTGGCTGCCCGTCATATACAGAACTCAATTCAAACTCACCACCTTCATTCATAAAGCTCTCCATAGCACCACACCGCCCTACATTGCCTCCCCCATCTCAATCCACCACCCAGTCGCTGCCCTCTGCTCCGCTAACGAAATCAGAGTTAATTCGAATCTCTCATTCCCGCCTCCAAGACTTCTCCAGAGCAGCACCAGTCCTCTGGAACGCACTACCCAAAACTATCCGCACATTCCCTGACACAAAGAACTTCAGGCGTGCTCTAAAAACGCACCTCTTCAGGGAGGCATACCATATCCCTTAAACCAAACCTCTCTGTGCACCACCTGATAACATGCTCTGTCCTACTGACTGCAATCGCTGCTAGCTGTTATCAACCACCCCCTGCAGTCATACTGATTCAGCCACTACACAGCTTAATATGTGACCACTATCTATGTTTATACCATTCCACACTCTCCACCTCACCATACCGTGCACATCTCCAGCCCCTTTACCTTCTGTATCACCCCACTATTTGTAGTAAGTTCGTTGGAGCAGGACCCTCACCCCTACTGTTTCCATCAATCAATTACTACATGTAACATGTTTTTTTTTTATATTTGTATCTGTTCTCCCCTGTATTGTAAGCACTGCGGAATATGTTGGCACTATATAAATAAAGATTATTATTATAATACCAAATATATGGGGAATTTTTCTTAGTTTTTTTGATTTTACACTACTTTTATTTTTACATTTTTAATATCCCTGTAGGGGACTTGAATCATAACAGCTATGATCGCTATAGTAATGCATTGCAGGTCTTCTGTACTGCAATGCCTTACCGCTAACAATAACGATCATAAGCAATGGCAACTTATCGGCCCTCCGCGATTACATTGCAGAGTCCGATGACGTCACAGAGGGAGCGCACTCCCTCTGTGAACCTCTTACATGCTGTCATCTACATAGATCGCGACATGTAGTGGGTTAACAGCGGGGATCGGTTTTCTTATGTATTCTCGCAGTTGCAGCAGGAGGCCGGCTAGCGGCAACAGCCGGCTCAGCTTCTGATCTTGCACCATCCACAGAATGTACATTTACGTCCGGTTGCGTTAAGTACCCTGCAGCCGTAAACTTACTTCCTGTGGCGATCAAGGATTAAACAGAACCTGTCATTTTGTAGATTGATGCTATAGAATGCATTGGTGAAGGCAGATAAATAAAACAATTATCATAGTTTATTCCAGGGCTGTGCAAAAAAAAAAACACAGTTGCTGGAACAATGGGGCAAAGAGGACATTTTCAAAAGTTATGATGCACTTTTATGCCCATTGTACTTATATGCCAGTGTTCTTTTTGTACTCAAAACACAAGGGAATGGAAAATGCCATCTGTAGCACTCCATATTGTGTAGCATCACAATGCACACAGCGGACCTTGGACTTTTGAATTATGTTTTGTGAGTTTTGACAAAGATGTTGGAACATTGAATAATCTGTACTCTACTCTTCTCCCATTACATGTGGATAAACACAATGATTTGCTGGTTCTAAGACAATCTGTGCCAACACAAATCTAGGATGACAATTTGTCATAATCGGGTGATGTTCCAGATGGTGATTAAGGGAAAGAAAAACATTTCCTTTCTATTATATAACATGCAGCCATGTTTTCAGTTTTAGAAATGCTCCATACAGGTATTGCAATGTTAAAAATTCCATTTCAGTGTATACTTTAGGCTTGAAGTCTTGTGAAACTTTACAATTAAAACGATCAATTTCCAGTAAAAGTGGACATTCTTTCTCAGAGGCCTTCAAATATTATTGTTGCTGTGGTTGCATCAATAGATTAAAAAGGGGTAAACCAGGCAGGATACACGGGATTGGAGTACAAGCACTGCTCCGACCCCTGTGTAGTAATTGCAGGCGCAGCTCTCAATTAAAATCAATGGAACCCCAGCCTGCAATTACAAGCGCTGGCCACTACACAGGGTTCGGAGCAGCGTTTCCGCTCTGACCCTGGTGGACGCTGCCTGGATAACCCCTTTAACTGCTCTGTGGATAGAGAACCTGTCATGTAATGTAAGCAATATTTTTACATTATTGTTTTTATTTTACAACCTGAGACACATTTAAAAATAAAAATACAATACCCTTTAATTTGGGGGAACTGTTTATTCTACACCCTAAAAAGAAGCCACAAACATTAAATAACTGTCAGAAGAACTTATTTTGGTCAAGCCTGTGTGTTTATTTTAGTGGGGCATAAGCTGATGTCCAACACCTCTGGCATCACATATCTCCTCTTGGAAAAATGGTTTAAACATGTTTTTTGTTTTCCCCATTTCCAGAGATTCGGACCTCCCAACATGTACATTAACTTTACTACGAGGACCACATCAGGTGCCTTACCTTAGCAAGGAAACCCCAGGAAAGATGATGCGTTGGCGAGAGACTACTCCTTAACTTCACAGACAGCAACATCAGCAGGAACCCTAAAATTCCACTGAAAGGGAGACATTAACATTTTATTTATCTTTATCTATAAAAATAAGTCTGTATTTCACAGGTCTGTGAATGAAATTGCTCTAATTCACAATGAAAAGGGTTTTTGTCAAGGTTTTGATAACCCGCTCTCAAATGCCAATTTAGTCAGGAGGGGGAGGCCTACTGCTCAGGACAACCATGTCCATTACAGCTGGAAATAATGCTGGTGACTGGGAACAATCATCTGACCATAAATTTTGCTTTTAGTCCAGGAGACTAAAGAGACTACCTGGGTAACACCTTTAAAGCCCCCATACACAGAGTTTAGTCACCCCAAACTGCTGATAATGGCAGAGCTGGTTGACTCTCTACGGTGTATGGGACTGGCTCAATTTTTCCCCGACAGATTATGTAAGCGGAATGAAGGATCGAGGACATTGAATTTCAACGCCCAATCATTTGATTCCTTAAGAGGTAAGCTGCCCCCAGAGCGGTCTGACTGTTCTGTACCTCCCTAAATACATGGATGTTCAGCCAAGCCGGCTGTTACCCAATAGTAGGTGGTGGTGTATGGGTACCTCTATTAACACCTTCTCTCCTTGCAGTGTAAGTCATTCCACTTATCAGAACTTCAATTAATTGTGAGTATAACATTTAGTGTAATGATAATGATTCCGATTTACAACCCATATTCACTATAATCCAATTGGATTTATTACCGTAGATTCAAATCCAGGGTTTCAGTTTTGCTGTTATAACTGTAAATTTGTGTTCCGGTTTGACCTCACTTGTAGGAGACGGTCAACTCTTTAACAAGAGGCATCAATGTGCCCCTAAAGTATTTTGAATTGTTGTAGTACTCTACTCCATTAATAAAATGAACGTATAATTCCTCTTTGTATGCAAGAGCTCCTCACATTATGGAGGATTCAGCTGAATTACAGACAACGATCAGGCTACAGCTGTCGAAAATATTCGATCTCCTTTAATCTATCCTTAATGGTATGCAAATGGGTGTTGGCACAATGCCTCTGCAGTGCCACCTATAAGAAGGTAACTTTCCTGTAAGTGAATGTCTAACCTTTTAAAGAGGCTTTCTGGAGAGGACTGGCTTATATTCTCAGTCATGTTACAAGGCCTGTAAAAGGCCGGACATTGAATTATGGGGAAGTCACCTTCCAATAGGTATTATACCATTTTACATTTGCATACAGAATTTGCCAGAGGAGAATGGCATGGCCTTAAAAAAAAAAAAAAAAAAAAAAAAAGTCTCCTCATACCAACTCGGTGGTCTCCAGGAGGAGAAACTGTACCCCTTCCGAAAAAGGGGTTTTCCCATTATTTAAAATGGTTTTACAACCACTATGTACTTTCTGATTGCTGCAGCCAATCACTGGCTATAGGAAGTCAGAAGGAGCTTATGTAGTACAGCCCAAGTAATATCAAATGGGAATTATGCTGACTGCAAAACTGACATCTTGAGAGAGAGCAAAAAGTCAAGTAAATCTCAATCACAATGAGATCACATGACTCACCTGAAGAGAAGGACTCCAGGAATTTTCAGCTAGAAAGGAATAACTAAACAAGGTAATACTAGCTGAGTTATATATACCGGGGACTAGTTACATGATGAATAATAAAAGGAAAAAATGATCAGACTAGAACTTAAAAGAGGACTCAGCAAGCATTACCTGGCACAACATCCACTGTGAAATGTATGGAAATAAAGGAAGGGAAATTCTAAGACAGTAATGAGGTCACCTGAGGGTAGAAGAAGAGAGACTGCATAAAGAACACTGTAAAAAGCAAAGAATTTACATAATGTACAAGACAGTACAGAACACAAATGGTACACATTTATAAAGCACCACTAAAATGCTGCAAATGGAGCCTAAACAGAGCTCCCCGGGCTGCCATGTATGGAAGTCTATTAAGTTCTGACTGTGGCAAGGCTTAATAGACAACCATTGAAAAGCAAAATATATTGCTATATAGAAGTATTGCAGCATACTGTACAAAGGAGCTAGTGATTGCTAGTTCCTCTACAGTGACTAAAAACAGTGAAGAAAAAAAAATGTTCCCATTTTTCATATGAATAAGATACTAAACAAACATTATCGGTATCGTCACATCAGTAGTTGCAAGACTGAATTATTAAAATATACCATCACTTACCCTACATGGTAGACATAAGAAAAGAAAATTATGCCAGAATTGCATTTTTTGTTTAGTCTGTCTCCGATAAAAAACTGAATAAGTGGTGATCAAAAACTGAATGTATCCTAAAATGGTGACGCTAAAAATTACAAGTCTCCCCGCACAAAATGGGACCTCACACTATTTTTTTATTACTATTATTTGGCTAGTCACTTGGTTTATGCTGGCTGGCGGCTATTCTCATCTGGTTAGAACCCAGTGGTTGGCTTAGAACGCAAAATTGTTAGACCTGCCTAGAGTCTGCTGGGCTGTTGCTAAGGCACCCGACTTCCCCAGGGGTTACTCTGCCTGTCCCTAAGAGGCTTACCGTTAAGGTTTGGGATATGGCCCTTCAACAATCTCCTGAGGAGACAGCTAAATGGTCTCTGAATGCTTCCCTGTTGGGTAAACCTGTGTTCACCCCATCTGCAAGGCTTCTGTGAATCTGCTTTTGGGTGTCTCTATGGGGTAACCACCCTTTCTAATATAGTTAATGAGGGCATTTTCAGCAACTATATACAGTTAACCTTTAATATATCAGATAACTCTTACTTTAGGTAATGTCAGCTGCGACATGCTGTTGGAACCCAGTTTCAGGGTCTGACAAGCTCTACATCCTTGACCCTTTTGTAGGATTGGCCGAAAAGATGCAAGCTGTTTTCTAGCTTCTATGGCAATTTATCATGTAATTTTTACCCATTAAGGTAAACGGGCCTTCAGAAATGGTTGCTGGATATCCCAGATCTGGACTCTGAGGAAGGTGGGGCTATCCTGGCTGGCTTTGTCCTTCCTCTGGTTAGCATCAGGGATAAATTGATTCAAGTTAAACTTATACATAGAATTTACTACACCCCCTCTTGCTCGTACGCTATGGGTTTGTTCCCCTCAGCAAATTGCCCACAATGCTTAAAGGGGTTGTCCGGCCATAAACATTAGGTCTCATTACTTCTGTTTGCCCAATACAATGCACTTTGTAATATACATTGTGCATTGTAAATTAGGCAAACAGAAGTTATTCACTTACCTCTTGGAGTGCCCCCCCCCCCCGTGTTGCTCCTCGGTTGCCATTGGTTCCGACAAGTCTCTTGTCCTCTTCTTGTCGGGCCAGCTCCAGGTGTTCTCTGCACGGGGACGCGCTTCTTCTACTCCGCGCATGCGCAGTAGATCTTCTTCTGCCGGCTGCTTCAGGAAGCTCTGGTCTGCCTGCAGGGGACGCGCGGCCGCGGGATCTTCAGCTGACAGGTAAGGGGAGTGGAGGAGGGGGAGTGGAGTGGAGTGCCGGTCTCTCAAGGGGGAGGGGTGCTGCGAGCTGTCAGTAGTCAGGTGTGGGGGTGGGGAGGTGTAGGGGTGACAGACCTGTCAGTCAGTAGTCCCGGGATGGGGGTGAGGGGGAAGGTGGGGGAGCTGCTGGTCGGAGCTGTCAGCCAGTGGGGGGGGGGGGGGGGGGGGAGGATGCTGCTGGTCGGAGCTGTCAGCCAGTGGGGGGGGGGAGGATGCTGCTGGTCGGAGCTGTCAGCTGGTGGCTTGCGGGGGAGGGGGACACTGTGGGGTGCATGTGTGGAGGGGGCTGTGTGTGTGTCAGTCATGTTTGGTGCTACTTTCACTTTCAATAGCTGAGGATCGCGATTCTCTGCTATTGAAAGTGCTGCTACAGATCACGATCCTGCTAGAGCTGTTAGCAGGAGATTCCTTCATCTCCCTGGCATGTCCCCTCATTACTGGACACTGTGACAGGGCTGTCACAGTATCCAGTGAAGAGGGGACATGCCAGGGAGATGAAGGAATCTCCTGTTACAGTTGTCACAGCTCTAGCAGATCGCACTGCTCTCCCTGCCCTCTCATGCTCTGAATGGGACCGGCCGGCTGCCGGCTCTATTCAAAGCAGTGAAGCGTGCGTCTGCATTATGACGCCGGTCCTCCAGTCATGTGACCGGTGTCATCGGGAGCGCGCACGCTGAGGAGAGAGAGGCAGCAGTGCATCATGGGAACTACCCAGCGGCGCCATCTTTGAAGAATTCTTCAGGCAAACTTTAGAAAGGGAAGAAAAGGAATGAAAAGGTAAGCAGAATATCGATTTTTATGGGAAAGGCTGTTGTGTGTGATGCTTCTACTCCACAGGGCATTAATGGGGGGGGAAAAATCAGTTTGGGCGGCGGACAACCCCTTTAACCAATAAAGGCACAGTGATGCCCATGTATTCAAATTGTAACATCTTACAGGTCTACTGGTGAGATGTTCTTGCCTTTATGGAGTCTCACTAGAAGAACACCACAAATCATACATTCTAAGATATGCCTCTTTGGGCCTGTGAATGATATCCTGAGGAATGTGGCGACCTGCACCCTGTATAAACATTTTAAGCAAAAAAAGTAAATTTTAGTCAATCAGAAGCATCCAAAAAAGCAACTATGGATGCCTGGATTCAGGTGGTCAATGGTGTAGCACCTCTGTATTTGACCGTGGCTGCCCTGAAAAATTTGATAAAATTTGGGGTCATAGGACAAAGTGCCTTGCGATTGGGTTATAGTAGGCTGCTTAGATCTTTCTCATTTGTTTTGAAGTATAGGGGCCCCGCTTTATAAAATCCTGTTGCTGCTATTTTTTTCTTGTCAGTTGCGCTGTATGGTTCTACTATGCATTTCGTTTGTTTTTAACCCTTGTGCTGTGATTACACATGGACAGTCATACAATACTGTATATTAACAGGCTATATACATTGATCTCTGCATATGCAGAATGTCGGCTGCAAATTCATTAATGTATTATGCTAATTACCACTGAACATTTATAGGGGAGTAGTTCTAAAATACATTTCCTTACTTCTCTTGCAAAACAGAAAGTGATCAGTTGCCATAATCAGACTTTGTAAGAAATGATTATGTCTACCTAGTTTAAAGTGTGACTCCGTGTCATCTATAGCCGCATATCTGTCTGACGGGACAATTTATTCAGGAACCTTTTTTTTTGTCTTTTGTTTAAACTGTTTATTTTCAGCCTTAATCAGCAAAGTTACATAACACCATCTTTCCCCTTCATTATAATGTGAAATTCTAGTGAAAATAAATACAAAAAAATCCTTTAAAACCACATACCAAGTAGTTCCCGGTATAATGAGCTAGGACTACAGAGAACAATTCTAGTGGCTTATCTAACTAGAACGACGAGAGTTTCATAGAGAAGACAGAATGTGAAAACAAGTTCTCCCGACTCCAGTGATAAGTTTCCGTGAAACATGCTGAATTCTTCCCTTTCGGCAGACTAATAAATAATGGGTAGCCGGTGGGATCTCACAATGAGTCGTTGCTGAAAAGATATTTGCATGTCTATGGTCATCTTAAAGCCAGCAAAAAGCAGGAAGGCTTTCTGCCCACATTGCAGGTCATCTTAGGACATCTTTCCGGTCACAGAATTCTAAATTCTCCTTTAATGTAATTGTTCCCTTTTCTGTAAGAATACTATGGTCAAAAGTGCTTGCAATCTCGCCATATACAGTCATCAGCCCATATATGACTACTTTAAGGATATAAGTGGGTTGGCCGTTTCTGTTGCTCCCATAGGGTTGAACGGTAGACGCATGGCCATCTCTCTATTTAATTTCTGCCTGGATGCAGTGGCTCGATGACCCCAGATCTCACAACACTTAAGGCCCATTCAAACACACAGATGATCGCTCAAAAGATGGCTTTAGAGTGATTATTTTGCATAATCTGCTAATTCGTACTAATGCCTATTAGTATCAATTAGTAGCGTGTGAGCTGCCTGGGACTGTATTTATTCAGAGGATCGCCAGCTGTTCTCTGAATACATTCTCCCTTGTTCTGCTGGCGGGGCTGACAGCTGAGAACAGCTGAGACAATGCAATCAGCTGTTATCAGCGGTCCCCAGGCAGAGCACAGCATGCAGTCCGTCTTATCAGCTGTTCTGCTGAAAGATGGTTTTCAAGCCAAACTGAGAACTGTCCTTCCGCAAAAAACTGAGAGATGGGCACATTTAGACACAACGATTATCGCTCAAAAGATGGTTTTTGAGCGATAATGGTTGTGTCTAAATGGACCTTTAAAAGGCACCCACATATCAGACATTTATGGCATATCTGGTTAATGGCCCAGAATTTTTATGGTGGTGAGAAAACCACTATTATAGCACGCTGATGCATTACAGCTCTACAGAACAACTGAAGTAATGAAATAGAAGTTAGTTTAGTCCTTATTTAAAAAAGAAATGGTAACAAAGGATGTAATACAGCACTTACCAGTAGGATGTGAAGCAAAGGCCAAAAGTAACACACTGCAAAACATAAATCCAAAAAAGAAGTAAATACAAAATGTACAGCCTGTTCATGTTGGAAACAAATGGGAGAGATTTATCAATATTGTCTAAAATTTAGACAGCTTAAATGTCAGGGAGCTGGGGTCCGGGTAACTGGGAGTCCCTGAAACTTCCTGCAACCCCAGTCCCTACCTACTTGCCCCCCTAGGCTAGGCCCCAGAGCGACAACTGGGTGACAGTCCCTAGACTCCCTAGGGATGCGGGGCAGAGTCAGACTCACAGACAAATACAAGAAACAACCAAACAAAAATGCAGGTCAGGCAATCCGGGTCGGCAAGGGGAGAGAACACAGTACAACGGGTCAGGCGAAGGCAAGGTTAGGTTCAGAGCAGGTAAGTCAAAGCAGGTTATTAATACAAGGGAACGTGGGTGTAGCTGGAGACCAAACATACACTGGCAACATAAGACAGAAACGGAGCAGTTTAAATGCTGTCAGAACTCCCGCCCCAGCAGCTGATTAGGGTGGGGAGCCTGATAGCAGCAGGACCTAATCACCGGATGCTGGGAGAACAGCCCCCAGCGCATGCTAAGGACAGGCAGAGACTCAGACATCAGGTAGCGAGTGCAGAGCAGAAACCCAGACCTCAAGCAGCGAGTGCAGAACAAGGGCATCAGGTGTCATGGTAACGGGGACGCAGCGTGGGCCGGAAATCCAGCGCGTCTCCAGCAACTCGGCAAACTAGGCGCACAGGAGAGCACACCCGGAGTCGGTGACAAGGACTACGGCGGCCAGGGTAGGTCACCAAACCCAGGGCTCCCCTGTGCCGCACCCCCGCAGCCGGGTAATAGGACCGGTAGTGCGGGCATGGAAACCCCCAGAGCCGCCAGCCCTGACAATAAAAAGTAGACCAGACAGAAGCTTTGCCAAGTGTATCAAAGTAGCGCACACTGCGTTATCAATTCAGGGCATCTTGCTACATATGATACACTTTTCATTTACTTAAAGGAAGTCTGTCATATAAAATAAAACCCTATATACTATTAGCGCTGTCAGATCAGTGCTCAGATGCTGGAGAGGCATCATACTGTTATTTCTTCTGGCAGAGCTTCCATCACAGAGACATCTTTATTCTTCTCCTTCAAGTGCTGTATGCAAATGAGCCCAAGACTGTCTGATGGGCGGGCCGCTAGTCTGCGACTTGTCCTGTGCTTCTGCTCTCGATCTTTCCTCAGCCCCTCTCCTTGCTTAATGATTGCAGAAGGGAATTGTCGATCAATCATTAAGCAAAAAAGAGGGGGGGGAGGGCTGAGAAAGACAGAGCAGAAGCACAGGATGACATAAAAGGGGGGGGGGGGGAGGGGAGGTTCTTTGCTGTAAGAGTAGTGAGACTATGGAACTCTCTGCCTGAGGATGTGGTGATGGCTAATTCGATAAGAGTTTAAGAGGAGCCTTGATGTCTTTCTTAAGCTATACAATATTACATGTTATAATGATTAATAACTTCAGAAGGGTTGGTGATTCGGGGATTATTCTGATTGCTAGATTGGAGTAAGGAAGGAATTTTTTCTCTTAAATGGGCAATATTGGTTTCTACCTCATTAGAGATTTTTGGCTTCCTCTGAATCAACATTGGTGGTGGTGGGGGTAATAGGCTGAACTGGATAGACGTGTCTTTTTTTAGCCTTACATACTATGACACTATGATTGGAGTCTGAGCAGAGTGGCTCGCCCATCAGTCTCTGACTCATTTGCATATAGTGTTTGGCAGAAGAATGAAGATTTCTCCATGTGGAGAAATATACAGCTGTGCGCTCCGTGTGGAGTATAAAAAACAGAGCTGGAGTGCTGTGTTCTTCATACCCTTCCTGTGTTCAGATAGCAGGATACAGCTGAAACGATAGTATCAGCTGTATCCCGCTGTGAACTCCTGACAAGGCTCATCGTTGTCTTTCAGCATGCTGAAAGACAACGATCAGCGACTGCTTAATGAAAACTGCATGAGGTCAGTGTAGTTAGACACAACGATTATTGCTCAAAAGACGGCTTTTGAGCTATAATCGTGTCTAAATGGGGCTTAAGGAAAAGTAGAGGGGGATAATTACCTCACGTGATCTAGACTCTATGCTTCTCTTAATACAACCCAGAATTGCGTTTGCCTTTTTGGCTGCTGCATCACATTGTTGACTCATGTTCAGTCTATGATCTATTAGCATACCCAAGTCTTTCTCACATGTGCTGCTGCTTAGCTCAATTCCTCCCATTCTGTACGTGCTTTTTTCATTTTTCTTGCACCAGATGTAGGACTTTGCATTTATACTTGTTAAATACCATTCGGTTAGTCGCTGCCCACTGTGCAAGCTTCTCTAGATCTTTTGTATACTCGCTCTCTCTCTTCCTAGCTTTGTGTCGTCGGCAAATTTGATCATTTTTCCATCAATTCCCTCCTCCAGATCATTTATAAAAATGTTGAACAACACTGGGCCTAGGACAGAGCCTTGTGCTACCCCATTAGTGTACATTCTTCTAATTGGATGTGCAGCCATTTAGGACCACTCTTTGGGTATGATCACTCAGCCAGTTGTGAATCCACATAACAGTTGCCTTGTCAATCCCATATTTGGTCATTTTTTCAATAAGTATGGTATGAGATACATTGTCAAATGCTTTACTAAAGTCAAGATATACTATATCCACCGCATTTCCCTGATCAACCCAGTCGGTGAATCTGTCATAGAAGGAAATTAGATTTGCCTGGCGTGACTTGTTTGTTACAAACCCATGCAGGCTCTGGTTAATTACTCAATATTTATCCAAGTACTTGCATACATGCTGTTTAATAGTTTGTTCAAAGAGCTTTACCAGGATAGAAGTCAGGCTCACAGGTCTGTAGTTTCCTGGATCCACCTTCTTCCGTTTTTTGAAGATGGGGATATTAACCCTTTTCTAATGTTCTGGGATTTCTACTGTTCTCCAGGAATTTTCAAAGATTATGGCGAGTGGTTCAGCAATTACCTCGGCTGCTTCCTTTAATATCCTAGGATGCAATTCATCTGGACCTTGAGACTTGAATTCATTTAAGTTAGCTAAGTGTTTTCGCACCATCTTTCTGCTTATAGATGGCCTGCATTTTTTATTTCCCCAATAGCACAAGGAAGATCAGTTGATGCTTTATCTACTTTCTGAGAGAAAACATTCATAATAGGAATTTAAAAGTTCGGCCTTCTCAACATCATTCTTAACCAATTTACTATTTTCATCTTGTAAGCATCCAATAGCATCTTGGACTTTTCTTTTGCTTTTGACATACCCCCCAAATCCTTTTTTATTGCTTCTGGCCTCTGTTACAAGCCTTAATTCATTATTATCTTTAGCTTTTCTGACACTTGCCCTACAGTTTCTGCAGACAGAATTATATTCTTTAGATAGTCTCCCCTCTTTCTATTTGATAAACATATTTTTCTTCCTTTTTAACATGTGTGTAAGTTCTGTGTTCATCCTTTCTGGTCTCCTTAAATGCTTCTTATTCTTCCTTCTTTCAGGGATTGTAAACGATTGTGCTTTGAGAATCTCATTTTGCAATATTTCCCAACCTTCTGGGACATTTCTGTCTTTAAGAACATCCAGCCATTGGATTCTTCTGATCCTCTTTCTGAGTTCATTAAAATCTGCCTTTCTGAAATCCAACCTTGAGGTTTCATGATATATAATATGCAAACCCAAAGACTGATACTTAAGATGTTATTTACCAGTTTAATAATACATACGCTGTAAGCTACAGAAAATTAAATGTCGCTTTAAAAAGGAAAAAAAATTAAGTTTTTTCTTATGCAAAAACCTACATTTTTCAGGAATTGAAGTCTAAAACTTCCCAGATGACTTCTAGTACAATGTATCGAATGCTCAAAACAAACTGCAGTCTGAACAAAACAGGATCTAAAGGCTCTTTAAAGTGCACAGCTTTACAGAAATGTGATAGGATAGCAACTTTGTTGCAGTGGTTTCAGGCTTGCTCACAAATATATTCACTGCTGAATAATTAATGCTGTATACATGGATTTCAGCGAAAACCTAAAGCAGATCAATGGTAAAGAAAATTCAAATACTGCGGAGATAATTAGGCGCAACCATTCTGAAAACAAACATGTATACAGTTCATCAACGTGTGCACAAGTCAATTAGTGTGCATGTCTGAGTGAATTCAGCAGCTTGCAGACAGGAAAATACTGTCTACATGCATTAGTCTTTATGAGGGTGTGAGGAACCCTTCACAATGCAGCACAGTGAAAGTGCTGATGTCCAGAAGAGTGCAGGATCAGTCTAATACGAGTGGGCAGTAGTTGTGCCAGGTGGGCATAAAAATATAGGCCACTTTCAACTCCCAAAAAGCATAGTAAACAGCAGCAAAAAAAGAAAGAAAATCCAGCAGATTTGCATTCTCTTTTAAATTATAAAAGACAGTTCTAAGTTAATAGAAGTGAATAGAGAAAAACACAGGATAAAAAAAGGGAATATGTATTATGCAAGATGCAGTAGGCAAAGAAAAGATTTTGAGCAATTTTCATCAACAGACTAATTTTTATTAAAATCTGGTGTAGTGGTAAATTAATTGGACATGCTTACAATTATATGTTAGTTGTCACTTCACTCGTATCATGTAAATTATGAAATGCAAGCTACGTTATATACCGCGCTTCCCCCCAAAATAAGCCTTATTTTCGGGTGGGGGTTGATGGGCTTGAAATATAAGAGCTTCCCTGAAAAAAAAAGCCTTAGCTACACTAATTGTTATAAATACAACAATACTCAGCTAGCCGGCGGCAGGCTGCCTTGTCCTCAGCGTTGACACAGTACTCTTTCTGGTGACAGGGCTTTGAATACCCTGCCTCCAGCAAGCGAGTACTGTGATTGGATCACGAGCACCGTTGGCTCAGCCAATCAGAGCTGGTGCTCGATCATTTACAACCATTCAGTGAATGACATCACTGAACTGCTGTGATTGGTTCATCGAGCGCCAGCTCTGATTGGATCACGATCGCCGCAGGCTCAGCCAATCACAGCACTTGCTTGCTGGAGGCGGGGTATTCAAAACCCTGTCACCAGAAAGAGGTTGAGGTGTCAATGCTGAGGACACGGCAGCCTGCTGCAGTGCTGGAAACCAGCGCAAGGGACCCAGACGCCGTTGGCCAGGTGAGCATAAGACACCCCCCCCCCCCCCCCCCAAAAAAAATAAAAAAAATAAAGACACTGTACCACCTTTGTGGGCTAAAATTAATATAAGACAGTGACTTATTTTCAGGTAAACATGGTGTAAAATCAATCATGTGTACGTCTTATATGAACAATTGCTTTAATGTTAGAAAAATTTCTAAGTAGCAATTCCACAATATACTTCTACTACTTCTCCTTCCATAATAGCAAAACTGCAGGGCAGAAGAGGTGGAAATAGTATTTTCCACTGTTGCCTTTCAGGTCATACAGGGGAATATAGGCAGTTGTTTATGGCAGCCTGTCTTCTGCTTCTGGTGCAGCACACATAGCCTGCTGTAAACCAATCTGTGTTACTTTCTAGTCTACAAGTAAGCCATGAGGAATCTACAAATTTCTGGCTCTATATTCTATGTAATTTTCTCAAATTCACATCAATTACACTTTCCAGGGGTTGTCTCATCGTATTCAGTGGTGTTCTCATCTCGGCCATGTTTGGCTGAGATGGGAACACCCTTTAACTAAGATGTAGTATGAATGATATTAAATCAGTATCAATTCTACATTTACAGTACTATACAGAAAAGGCCAAGACTGGTGTTTTATAGGTGCACTTCCCCTGCAAATAATCGCTAAAATGTAAAAATCAAGATTCTAAACATGGTGAAGTTTTGAACAGTTTATTATAATCCCACTACATTCCTGTGGTTCGAAGCAATCACTCAGTCCATCATCCATTAACAGGAAATCCCTGGTTCAACTAGGGTGATCTCACCTCATAACTTAATTGTACATGAGTGCAATGGCCACAATATAACCAGAGACTGGAGACTGAGAGCAAACAGTCATGTAGAGTAATACCAAAATTCTCTCGAAAATATTTCCTTTGAGAATTCAGAAATCTAGTAACTAGGACAAACCCTGCAAGGTTTAATATAACATGATCAGTAGGACATGACAAATCGTGCTCTTTGCCCTCATACAGACCAACTGTGCTAAACACACTGCATTTGAGTCACACTTAACTAGAAGGGTCACAATAATTGCATATTACATACACCATCTCATATATTCACACACGACACATAAGTGAGAATAGCCAGACAATCTATATTAATAGGGGACATGTCGGCTTGAACATGGTGTCCAAACTGCAGGCATGATGTTATAGAGCAGGAGGAGCGGAGCAGACTGATATATAGTTTATGGGGAAAGATTCAGTACAATTGCATTTTATTCATTTAAATCTCTACTTATTCTGCAGTTAGAGGTCCAATGGGCGGAGCCATCAGTGATTGACAGCTATTTCTGTATGTACAGTCATACACAGAGCAGCTAATTACGGATAGCTCCGCCCACTGGACTGTTCAGCTCAGAATGTGCAGAGATAAAAAATGAACAAAATGCAATTATACGGAATCTTTTCCTACAAAACTATACAAAGTTTCTCAAAAGTGTGGAAACACCCCGATAAAGTGAAAACATTTTGGCAGATGGTGATCCAGTTTTGCATACGAGTTGCATGGAAAGGGGTAAACCTGTTAGGCCACGTCACCTACATGATGGCCATTTTGAATGCCGGAATCTAGGATTAAACTCTAACGTTTCCAATGGGAAGGTAGGTGTGTGATATATCAAATTTGCAGAGAATTTCACCAGAAAAACAATGATGTGCTTCACTTTAACATAAATGTACTAGTTCTCATGTTAATACAGTGATTTGATTTTATTGTAGGCAACGTGAATGACGGCGCTATCTCAAGCAGAACGTGTTGAGATTGTGGTTCTTTCATCTGAAATAAAAACACGTGTCATCATAGAAGATTTCAACCAACACCACCCAACCAGTCGTCCTATTACCCACACTGAGGCGGCCAAACCTCTTGCCAAATTCTGAGAAACATGGTCTGGTGTCAATAAACCAAAAGGTGGTTGACCAGAAACTGTTGTGGGTGTAGTAACAGCAGCTGCTGTTCTGCCCTCATTCAGGAACAGCCCACGTCATACTCATGGCCTGTCTCCAGAATGTGGGGTTAGTTGTGCCTCCATACTGTGACTTCCGTCTAAGCATAAATGACATGCTTACATGTTGCAGATGCTGCAATATCTTAAGGAGGACGACCAAGACCATCAGATAGAATTTAAAGAATGGGCGACACAGTAACTTCGGGTAAACCCTTGTTTTCCTTTTAGGTGCTGTTCAGTGATAAGGCAGATTTGGCAAGACGTTTAGACACTGCATTGTGGGTAATGGGAGGCCTGTTTGGGTGGCGTAAGTTAAATTTCTATGACAATATATGTGCTTTGTTCACTTGACATAAGGATGATCTGAACACGTTCTGCTTGAGATAACGCCATCATTCACATTGCCTGTAATGCTGAAAAATCACTGCGTTAACTTGAGCGCCAATAAAGTTGTGACATTTTCTGCAAGTTTGATATATCTCATAACTACCTTCCCATTGGAAACAGTTGAATCAGAGATGCCGGCGTTCAAAATGGCCATCATATAGGTGACAGGTTTACCCTTTTCCTGGCAGCTTGTATGAAAAAGTAGATCATTTCACCGTTTTCATTTTATATTGGCATTTCCACACTTTGGAAACAGTTCCACTCCTCCTGTTCTTGAACAACGTACCTAAGATAACCCTGAGGTACATGAGCAGAATATCAAGAAAGGTCATGGGAAAAGAGTCACATACTGTAGGATCACAAGCGGCTTGTAATTCTAACCCCTGTTCACACAAGTATAAGACAATTCAATTTTTGGCCTTCTAATGGAACGGACTCTAATCCAATTATTAGCATGTTCTATTAGAAAGCCAAGCTGTGGGGTTGATGATATCACTCCATTCATTATAGAGCTTGTATGCAGACATATTTCCGGATATATTACAATCAGGTAATTATCATGATCTGACAACATTTTGCACTTTCCAACCTTTTCTGCATAATCATGAAAGAATACACGGAATGGGATCTGAGCAATCGACTGCTGTGTATGCATAGTGAATGGGGTCAAACTCAGAGCTCATGATTTATCAAGCAGCATACTACTATTTGTCTTTTTCCGCATAGAGTATAGTAAGGGTTTTTTTTAAGATTATATGGGTATACTTTTTTTTAAGCATTCCATGTGTTTTTATGTAAAAATTTAGTATTTTGTGGTTTGGAATGGTGCCAAACAAGGTGCCCAGCGATCTGTACTGTTTGTTCATTTGTAAGATTTTCTTTATGCATTCTACTGATGAAGGCCTTAGTGCAGGGTTCCAATACAGCAGTAATCAGCAGCATTATTCCTTGAATACAGTGGTGCCCTTGAAATTTCCTATGGGTACAGAGCAGCAGCGCCATTATGGTATAGAATAACACTTTTTTCAATTGATTGTATGCAAGGATGTCAACCGATTTGCATATTGAAATACAAAACAAACTAACTTTGCACAATTTAGACAAGAAAGCAGAGTTGGAGGCGCATGGACTGCAAAATTAGTCCACATTACAAACCCGTACTGCAGTCCATGTGCCCCCATACAGGCCCTCCATTGGCCATAGTATACTCCAACAGAAGCAATACTAGGGAATTCAGAACTAAAATAGCTTATACAATAACTGGACTATAGAAATATTATACATACCTGAAGAAATAATTTATGTATTGCTGATCGAGGTCACTGGAAGACAGAAGAGCACATATATAATCAAACTTGTGTTCTGCATAACACGGTCAACGATCAGATGTAAGCAGATCACTGGGCAATGGGCCCGATCACTCACCTTAGTAAACTTGATTTATGAGACTTCTGGAATGCTCTGTAGCATCCTGATAATAAGAAAAAGAGAAGAAGAAGAAATTATGAAAGTTTACAGAGCCGATTAGCTCGGTCTATAAATTGAAGTGCCGAGCTCAGATTTCTAAGATGTAATATAGGAAATCCTTATTGTGGAATCAATAGCTGCTGTCTTTTTCTAAAGAAAGGGGCGCAGTAATCGGTTACCAGAGAATCTATTACAGACAATTCAAATACTTCTTCCTTTCACTTATAGACGTCCTAACAATAAAAGGGTCCTTAGGGTGTCATGGAAGCTTTACTTAAATGGTTGTCCAATTTAACTTTTTTTTTTTTTATATATATATAGTTTTTGGTCCCCTGTGCCCAAAACTATATAAAAAAAGAATATACGGTACTCACTGTGGCACTGAAGCACTACTTCAGCACCATGACATCTGACAGGTGAGCTCACCAGATCTTCTGGCCTGGAGAGATCCCATAAACTTTTCATATGGGCTTCCATCGTTGAAGCCTCGGCAGGTTTACAGGACATCACTGAGGACATCTCCTGTTAGGGCCTGCTTTTGGCTGCAGAAGATCAGAGCAGCAGTGGGGGGAGCAGTGGAGAGGTATTATTGTCATTTTTAAATTTATTTTTCATATAATTTGTTTTCCCGCTTCCACCAATGTATGTATTAGGCTGGGTTCACACGGGGCGGATTTGCCGCGGAAATTCCGTGCGGAATTTCGCCATAGCAAATCCGCATGCGGCCGCTAATCCCGGGATTAGCCAGCCATGTGGACGAGATTTCTCAGAAATTTGGATTTGCCAACCGCAGCAGGTCCATTTTTTTTCTCCTGCTGCGCTGGCCGCAGCGGAAGAGCGAGCAGCCGGGCCGCTTCAAAGACGCCGCGGGTTTTGCAACAGCGGTTCTCCCAGCGGAAATCTCGTGGTTTTTCGCGGCGGCCAAGCCGCGATATTTCCGCTGAGAATCCGCCCTGTGACAACCCAGCATTAGGGCTTTCTCACACATGCGCTTTTTAATGTGATTACCGCTGCGGTTTGAACGCCTCGGTAAAAGCGGTATAATGCTTCCATTGATTTCCATGGAGCCTTGCAGACTTGCGCTGGAAGCAGCTGCAATTTTCTAGCACGGTCTGCTCTATTTTGCCGCATTTAGCGCACTTCATCACAATGATGCGATTCGCTAGAAGCGGTTGTCTGATGCAGGAACCTGTGCCCAAAAACGAAAATAGAATTGTGGCGCATGTGTGAGAGTGGCCCCAATCGAAAACCCATTTTAAGTAAATAACTTTCCACCACAGCTGCTGGTAGCGCTATCTGACAACACTATGGGCGAGGTGCATCAAATAATGCTGTAGCATGACCTGGCTCTAGTAGCATCCTCTAAATACACTAGGACTATACTAACTTACCTGAGCAAAGCAGGTGAATGGCAGCCCAGAAATAACCGTCTGCATCAAACTACAGAAAAGAGTAGATTGAAATACCATTACACAGAAGGCTTTCTTTTTCGTACATGATACATATACACTTTTTGCATAAGGAGCACCCAGAGAACTACCCCAATTCAACAGATCTCCTGGATTGAATGAATCAATCATGTAACAGTTTCTCTTACAGACTCGACACAACGCACATGCCTTTCCTTTAACCAGTCATATACTTTTCTATCAACCATTATTACTCCTCCCCAGGAAATTTGTGAAAATTATCTGTTTTCTGATCAACTCTGAGAAACTGCAGTGTTTAAATTGTTGCTTAATTAATGGAAATTCATGTGGCGCTCCCTGCATTGATAGAAAGCACAAAATAAACATGGCAATTTAGCAAAAGGTAATTTGCCTGGTTTCATATGAAGAATTCCCTGCAGTACAGCATGCAGCTTGGATAATTGCCACTTCATACAGCTTGCCAGGCAAACACTTTGCCTCCAATTCAGGTTTTGATGAACACACATGAAGCTAAATGTTTCTAATGCTATAAAAGAAAATACATATTGCAAAAGCAAGCTCATTTAAAAAGATGGTATACAACGTCACATGATGTTCTGCATGTGGACAGAAGTATATCCGGCCTACATCCTGGATCAGATATCCTGCTTCCCGACTGGAACGTCATGCTAACAGTATATAGAGACACGTGTTTGCAAAATTGGAATAATGCTCCCATAAGCCATACAATGATAAAATATTACTCTCACAGGGTCCGAGTAGATGAGATATGCTGAACTTATTTTCTGATTCTTCGTTGCTTTTCTCTTCTCTGTGCTTGCCTATGAAATGGAGGTAAAACTGTGGGCATTGGCATTTAGGGGCAAGAAGTGGAGAGCTTTTTTTTTTTTCCCCATCACTTGCCACATTATTTTGTAATGAAAAAAAGGGGGGGGGGGCGGGGGTGAGCCGCAGGGGGTAGTGGGGGGGTGGGTCGTGGGGTGGAAAGAGATCTCTCTCACTTTCCCCCCCCTGCCGCTCCCCCCAGAGCCTGCTCGGACCAGTAAGCAGTTACTTGAGAAGAGCGATGCTCGCTGGAGTACCTGCCTTAACCGAGCGTGCTCGCTCATCTCTAGTCACATGACTTTAGAAAATATATCATTTAAGAGCAATCATAGAACGATAGATATGAAAAAAAATAGCTTGGTCACCTGGACGTTGGTAGATGGGCCAATGTAATTTGATCATATTATATACCAAGAACCTTGCATTATTTAATGTGGTTAGAGTATTGATTATAGGTATCTATACCTCTGATAGTACATTTATTTTGTGTGCTGTTGCCAGTTTTGGTTTCTGCTTTTACAGAATGATAGATACGGTCATCGTCCAACCCCCTGCTCAATGTAAAGCCTATCGCTGCTAACTTACAACTCATGGACATTTTGAATTGCATTATCTACTGAAAGATGTGACATTTTTGGTTGCATGCATTAGAATAATGTCTGTATTGTGTGTTTACTTCATTTCTGTAAACAGGGGAGCGATACTTTCCTATTTACGTAACTTTTTACCAGGGAGCATTGCGTGGCCTATGCCAGACTCCCTACCCCAACTTGGCACTCTCCTCAGGGAAAAATCTTATTTCCCCATACCTATATGCTCGTCGAATTGTTATTGAGCAGTGCTCCCCAACCAGAAGCTTTGGAGACAAATATGGCTCTTAGATACTATTATGCACTAGTGCAACCTAGGATGTCATAGCATTACTGCACCTGGTACCACTGCCAAGACAACTTCTTCACTTCTAATAGGTAGTGTGGTCCAACACTATCTGCCTTATTCAAAAGTGGCTTGCAAGCTCTAAAAATATAGAAGCCTCAACTGTACAAGAAACATCCCATCTCAGGCGTGCAGATTACAGCGATATGTCTGCTGTATGTATCTGTGCAGTAGTTTGGAAGAAACTTGAATTTTATTAGTAGCAGCCAGATAAAGAGAAATAGTTCTGGATATTCATGAGCTGCAGCTAGCCTTGTCCATCCGCTCTCCAATCACTGCTTGATAGCAGTCTCTCTATGCTGCCAGTCAGAGGCTAGAGAGTGGGGTGGGTGGGGCTAGCTGCTGCTTATAAATGTAAAGGACTACTTCCAGTAGTCCCCTATGTATATGCTGCTATTGACAAGAGGTTTCTCCTAAACTACTGCACAGATACATAAAGCAGACATACTGCAATCAGTATGACTGTCACTATGTTATGCCTGCCCTCAGAGAGGGCTGAAAAAGATGGTGACAGATTCACTTTAAATAGATATTCAAACTATCGTCAACAAACTGCATCAGTGATAAATGTAAAAAAAAAAAAAAAAAAAAAAATCGGTAGAGGACTGACCACTGGGACATATGTGACCGCTAGAACAAGGGACCTCCACTGTTCTTCCCTCCCTACCAGCCCAACTGGTACAAGTCCATGGAACGCAGAGAAACAGCCAAATGGGGGTTAAATTCAACTAATGTATATGAGAGTATGTAGTTAATGTTACATCGTGACATCTTTTAGCTGGAACATTTTCTATAACTGCGGCACAAGTACTGTATACACAGAAGTAAAGTAATAAGGGATAACAAGCAGACCATGTTATATAACAGAACTAAAGTGCATTAAGTTAATTAAAAGTGTATGGATCATTTACACAAGCAGGAAAAAGTCTGCTCCTTGTCCAGTTATCTGTCACTGCCGTTATACAAGATGTAATAGAAGCTGTGGCCACAGCCATTACTAAATTAAAGATTCTTCTCTGGAGAGAAGAAAATACAGATGGCCGTCTCTGAAATATAATTTATAAGTTCCATTACGCTTGAAAAAAAGTATACCGTCTCGGCACTCGAAGCCCCGTCACCGGGCTCCGCTTAGGACTGGAGAACAAAATAAAATCTCCATTTCAGGGATCTCTGGTGAAACCTAATCTGTGAAGGCATGAGGTGCATTGAAAGAGCCATCTGCCAACGGTATCAATGTGATCAGAGCGCAGCGCCGGATGGTAAATAAAACCGCGGGTGAGGTAAGCGGCATATTGAGCACAGAACTAAGCCAATTCACAGAGGTAGATTGAAAGCATTTACTGCCAAGTTTCAGGATTTAACCCTCTACGCACATCATACTTGGACGGTACTATTGTCGGAGTGTTTACGCCTATGTTGCTGCATCTTTTCTGTTATAAACGTTCTGGGTTTTATTAAAAAAATAATAATACTGTAGTCGTCTGTTTTTGCCCATTTAAAGGGCTCTACCATAGTAGACTAACTCTCTTTACTATATGGCAGGGGTTTCTGGGAGGACAGGATCTACAGAAACAGTAGTGCTACGCCATTTCTGTAACTTTTACTTACTTCTACAGAAGTTACGGAAACAATGTAGAGCAATCTGCTCGGCTGATTCCCTAATTCTTGACCCCCACCGGCTACCACATACAGCTTGGCCAAGGCTGTTGGGGCTAGAACTAAAAATCTCAGGAGGAATCAGACATTTATGGCCATACCCTTTAAAACTAGTTTTGCACACCATTTTTGGGGGAAAATCATGGCAGTTTTTCCCATCTATTTTGTTACGTCAAAGTCAGAAGTAGATTCAACAGGAATGCAGGACTTGCACTTCTCCTTCCTGCTTGATCCACTACTGGTTGTAGTGGAAATCATACACTGCAGTAATATTTTTTAGACTTGTTAGGCCGCTTCCACACGGGCAACTTTATCGCGATGCGACAGTGCTACTAATCGCATGTATGTAGAGCCCATGCATTCCACATGAGTAAGGTTTTGTAGCCTGCGACATTGCGAGACAGCCGCGATTTGCGATTTTTTTTGTAGCCTATGTTTCCCTATGAAGCCTTCCTTTCTGTTGCATCGGACAAAAATCCCCACCTCTAGAAAGGGCTGGCTGTCATTAGTTCTCGAGCGCCGTGGCTCCGTAAATCAGAATAAGTGCTCAATGAACCAATCACAGGCATTCATTTATTCATTGATGCTCCGATTGGTTCTCGAGCACATGGCTCAGCCAATCACAGCCAGCCCTTTCTAGAGGTGGGGATTTTGATCCTCAAATCCAGAAACGGCTGGGAGAAGACTAAAGTCAAGTGCCAGAGGTGAAGAGGAGACACACGCCAGAGATGACAGCACCTCTTAGGTGATGCATTATTTTTTTGCTTTTTTTTTTTACTGTAGCCAGGGCTTATTTTCAGGGTAGGGCTTATATTTCAAACTTCCCCCAAAAATCCTGGTAAGATATATTTCAAGCTTTCCCCGAAAATCCCGGTAAAAGAGCACAGAATTGTGATATTGCCGTGATAAAATGCAGCGATATCACACTGAACACAGATGTGATATTGCTGTGATTTTCTTGCGGCAATATCACGTTGCCCGTGTGGAAGCGGCCTTATCTTTACAGAAATCCCAATAAGCATGGGAGTAAAGGCTCATTTACATGTCTCAACTATTAATACAATAAGTACATTTCCAATGAGCTGGCCGGGTAAAAACACAGTATGATCAACAATGAAAGTATTGGTCGTTCACACATTAAAATCAATGTGATATTGTGTAAGGAGAATGTGAAAGGTGAAAAACAGGATCACAACTATTGAGCTGGGTGTATTTGCTGCCGGTGTACAGAATTATGTGGTTAACTGTTGGATTCTGAATACAAACAATGGGGTAGATTTACTAATGCAGTCTAATATTTAGACAGTGTAAACCTAGATAAGGCAATCAGAAGAAGTGCCAAATGGATCACAGTGGAGCCGCTGTGTGCCAGATTTGCTAGACGCGATTCTCTTCCTTGCGCCAGCTCAAGGTTGGTTTCCTTTACACCATTATTTTGCTTCAAAAAAGTGGCGCTCACTAATAGCAGGTGCATTTTATAAGTAGACGCAGTCACATCCCCTTTATTTATTTATTTTAAATGGTCTAGCAAGGTGCAGAAAGTACATAAATCAAACATGTGCGATGCAAAAAAATCTCATTCTAAATCCCGCAGAACCTACAGTAATAAAAAATAATGGTACCTGATGGTCATGTATTGGGAGACATCCAGCGGAGATGAGCAGCAGAGCGACACTGGGAAGTACAAATACATACAAACGTTACTACTTTGTAAAGAGACAAATGGGTCATTACAGAGAAAACAATCCAACATGCTTCAAATTATAAGCTAGACCAGGTTCCCCCAACTCCAGTCCTTAAAGGGTACATGAGTTTTCAAAAACATTTCTAAAATACACCAGAGGTTCTCCTCACCCTCATTTGCTGCTGTTCGCACCGTTTCATGTCTGAATGTTTTTATTTTCAGGTGGTCTTCCTGTTTGCAATCTACTTTTATGCAAGCCTAGCATTTTACCAGTAGTTTACTGTCCTGTACTTCCTTCCTCTGACTTCCCATGCTGTACTGCAATCTGTGGTCCAATCAGAAGGATGGGGGGAGTTACCGGGATGCCCACAAAATCCTCTGCTCTTTCAGAAAGATTCAAGCATTCTGGCCAAATCAGGAGTAAATGCAATATACTGTGTGTACGCACACAGGCACACTCCCAGGAGAGGCAAAGATTGTGGAAATAGTTCTCGATGTCCTCATATCTGTTAGTCTGCAGGCTCTAGGCTCACTCACACAAACGTATGTCTGCATAATACGCAGTTTGCAGCAAATATGCCCACTGCCAAAAAATCTTCTTTGGGTGTCACCAACATACGTAAAGATAGTAAGAGCTATCATATGGCATTGAAGCAGTCAGTCATTTGAGAACGTTGAGGGAGATAGAAATCGCATTGTGATATAGGTTTAAAAAGAAAAAAAATTCTTAAAGAAGTTGTCCAGAGGGTGCTTTTTTTCTTTAATAGAAACTGTGTCAGTCATGCCAATGAGTTGTGTCCGATATTGCAGCTCATCTCCACTCAAGTACATAAGTGTGAACTGAAACAGCAGACACAACCCAAGGACAAGAGTGGAACTTTTTCTAAGAGTAAAAAGAAACAGACACTTTTCGAATTCTGCACAATCCCTCTAAGCCTGGCCGCACACTTGAACAAAACGTTGCCAGAAAATACTGATTTTGGTGATCATCAAATTACTGTATATACTCGAGTATTAGCCCACCCAAGTATAAGCCGAGTCTATAAGTTTTACCACAAAAAAACTGGTAAAACCTATTGACTCGAGTATAAGCCTAGCTATACTAGAGTATATACTAGGTAAAGAAAAAAAATGCAATACTCACCTCCCAGCCTGCGTCTGTGTACTCGGCACGATGGTCTCCCTGGTGGTGCGGCAAGCTGCTTAAAAATTCTCCCCACTGTCATCTACCTGGCTCAGTTTTCAATTTCCCCACCATCGGCGCTGTGATTGGATTGAGCGCCAGCCAATCAGAGCCAGTGCTCGATAAATCAATTACAGTCATTCAGTGATGCCATCCGAGACACCGCCACTCTGAACCCAGAAGAACTTAAGGAGGGGAGCATGACCTATTGCTTTCATTTTAAACCATTCCATGACATAGTATTTTTCTCTTTAAGTCCTTGCATCTGTACTATAGCAGATGGGGTCGTTCCATATAATCAGCCAGCAACATTGCACCCAATCGATATCTTAAAAGGGGTTGTCCGGCCATAAACATTAGGTCTCATTACTTCTGTTTGCCCAATACAATGCACTTTGTAATATACATTGTGCATTGTAAATTAGGCAAACAGAAGTTATTCACTTACCTCTTGGGCTGCCCCCCCGTGTTGCTCCTCGGTTGCCATTGGTTCCGACAAGTCTCTTGTCCTCTTCTGGTCGGGACGACGGGGACAAGCTTCTCCAGCACAGCTCTGCGCATGTGCAGAAGAACTTCAGCCGCTGGGAAGCTCAGTTCTGCCTGCAGGGGAGGCGTGGCTGCTGGCTCTTCATCTCCAAGGTAAGAATGAGTGGAGGGGCGGGCTCTCGCGGGGGTGGGAGAGATGGATAGATGGATGTGTGCAGGGGGGGGGGGTGCAGTGATGTGTGTGTGTGCTAGTGGTGTCTGGAGACCCGGCTGTCAGAAGTCCCGGGGGAAGGGGGGGGGGGTGGAGAGGGAGAGATGGATGGATGTGTGCAGGGGGGGGGGGGGGGGGGGTGCAGTGATGTGTGTGTGTGTGTGCAGGGACCCGGCTGACAGAAGTCGGGGGGGGGGGGGGGGGTCATTGTGAGAGGGGTCGGGCACTATGAGGGCATGTGTGTGTGGGGAAATGTTTTGTTTTACTTTACTTTAGCAGGGTAGGGGGGGGCAGTAGGTAGCTTTGCAGTGGGGGGCTGCAGGAGAGTTCTCTCTCGGCTCTCCCGCGCCCCTCGCCATTCACTATACATCGTGCTGCTGTTTACACTCATGGCAGGATTTTATCCTGAACCATGAGTGTATAATGCAGTCTCCCCTGGCCACAACCCCTCTGATTATAGTATGCAGCAGGGGGGGGGGCCTGGGCGGGGAGAGACTGTAGATCAGTTCAATAGAGGTGGGCGTGTCGAGGGCGGGGCTAGGACGTGAGCTGAGGGAAATCCTGCCTTTTCATGTCTCTTACTACCATCGAGAGCACGCACACAGAAGAGGGAGAGCGCAGAGCATTGTGGGAAGGCAGCACAGAGGCGCCATCTTTGAAAGCTGCAGTGAAGATCAGATTCTAAGGTAATAAACTGACATTGCAGCTGATCTGCCGGCCGGTTTGAGCCCCTGTATGCTGTCTGTTACTATCCTTACTGAAAGGAAAGCAGCAGCATTATAAAATTTTTTACCCTGTGTGGCCGGACAACCCCTTTAAGTGTATTGCAGCCTTGAGGATCAAACCTCAGCTTTACAACAGGGAAGAAAAAAATATATATATATTACAATTGCTCTTCTAATATGGACATTGCATATTAGGCAGTTGAGTAATTATACAAATTATCTGTATTGGACAAGGTTCACACTTGCATAACAGCGTTGGTTTATAACTGAGCCAGGGCAGCTATGCTGGATCCATTTTCTAACAGATAGGAAGAATCACATTGTCCTTAATAAGCCTTCCCCGAGTTCCAGTATTTCAGACTATGCACTCTTTTCGCTGTTAAATACCAGAACGGCCAAAGGAACCTCCCAAACACAAGAGTGAACAGAGCCTTATGGCTTCCAGACGGGTTTAGATTTTCCACATTCTGGGTATTTCATGCCGATTCTCTGTAGCACTTTTTTGAAATGTATCTCCACTTGATGTTATTTCCTTAGAGGGACATTCCTTTACCTACTAACAGGAAACCCAGTTTACAGAGGAGAAAGTGGTTGGATGAAACATTCCAAATGTGAATAGTCGCAGTAATCTAACTTTGTGTGGATGTCATTAGCAGCTTCTGTGGACTAACAAACCGATATTTTAGGTTTAGGAGCTTTTTAAAAGGAACGGTTTATTGAAAATCCACGATTACCCTTTGTTTGGCCTAATAAACTTTGTGCGGATTATTGCTCCATCATCAGCTACATTTTTTGTTCTGTAAGCGGTTTTCTTCTGTTTTTCCAGGACAAATGGCGATGGTCCAAGGAACACAAGCTTTTCTATTAGAGTGGTTTAATTTGTTACCACAAAAAGAAACTAACACAAATGATGTCCTGCAAAAACATCACCGTCAATAGAATTAACCCTTTCACTTCAGGTGCCATCCCTTTCTCAAAAAGGAACGTGTAGTCAGACAGCATCTAAACCGTTGCCTCTCTATTAAATATTGGATGAACAGACGGACTACACTCTACAATCATAGACATAATATGACCATTAAAAATGGATTTTTTCTGTAATACTTGTGGAATAGATACATTTTTTAAACTCATTTTACAATTACTTAAAACAATATATACTGTATAACATAGCATATTTGAAAAGATAGTTTGCAGAGGGAATGGATATATATTATTGCCAGCCATTGAAACCATTACTTCCCATCACCTTGGACTATAAGGGGGTATGGGGGGGTGGGGGGTTGGATTATTCATAGAACCCCCCCCATCTAAAGTAAGTGTGTTTTGGTGATTCTGCCAAATTACTGATTATACCTTATGGGCTAGACCTCTGAGCGCAGGAGATGTTTTTCTTATTCACTTGTTCTTGATATCTCCTATATGTTCTATATGGTATGTATGAGGAAATAGTTGAAGAACACTCCACAGAGAGAGTTGTCCATTAGTGAAGCCTCATTATAAATAAATGGACTGAACTGCAAAGCAGAGTTACTCGTATGGACACATCAAGTTTCCAAATGAACACGCTTGAGTGCTCTGCAGTTTGGCAGTAGACCTTCCGTCACTTTGCCAAAGTGATGGCTGTTGTCCCCAATTTATGGTTCAGAGAACGTTTTGGTAGATCTTGTATGCACTACTTGACTACTCAATGTAGATGCCTGTAAACATAGAGAACCTGTTTGTCGACTGCTTCACAAAAAGGTGCTCAATCTCTGCGGAAAGGAGACAGAACCACCACAGCCACCATGTCTGGCTGCAACATTAGTATAGACAGCGTGTTAGTCGAGATCTCAAGAGGATTCACATCCAAAAAGTCCCGTCCTGCAGGATTTCAGGCAGGGAACTGATCTTTGCGCTCTAAACCTCTAACCCCTATAGTTTTGGTTCCCACACAACCTTTGCTGCCCGGGCAAAGTATGTCTGAGGTGTGCCAGCGATGTGGCCAAAAGCTCCGGTTCACTAAAGTTCATTATTGATTTAAGTGGTTACTGATTGTTCATCATTAATAACAGCAGCCGTTAACAATGAGCAGTCAGTAACCTCTTGAACCGTTAGTGTGCAGGGACTTATGGCTACATTGTGGCTACAGTTAGGGCCAGAAATATTTGGACAGTAACACAATTTTCACGAGTTGGGCTCTGCATGCCACCGCATTGTATTTGAAATGAAGCCTCTACAACAGAATTCAAGTGCAGATTGTAACGTTTAATTTAAAGGGTTGAACAAAAATATCTGATAGAAAATGTAGGAATTGTACACATTTCTTTACAAACACTCCACATTTTAGGAGCTCAAAAGTAATTGGACAAATAAACATAACCCAAACAAAATATTTTTTTTTCAATATTTTGTTGCGAATCCTTTGGAGGCAATCACTGCCTTAAGTCTGGAACCCATGGACATCACCAAACGCTGGGTTTCCTCCTTCTTAATGCTTTGCCAGGCCTTTACAGCCGCAGCCTTCAGGTCTTGCTTGTTTGTGGGTCTTTCCGTCTGAAGTCTGGATTTGAGCAAGTGAAACGCATGCTCAATTGGGTTAAGATCTGGTGATTGACTTGGCCATTGCAGAATGTTCCACTTTTTTGCACTCATGAACTCCTGGGTACCTTTGGCTGTATGCTTGGGGTCATTGTCCATCTGTACTGTGAAGCGCCGTCCGATCAACTTTGCAGCATTTGGCTGAATCTGGGCTGAAAGTATATCCCGGTACACTTCAGAATTCATCCGGCTACTCTTGTCTGCATCTAGATGTGAACCCTTTGTATTTACTTTCATGGAGTCTTCTCTTTACTGTTGACTTAGAGACAGATACACCTACTTCCCTGAGAGTGTTCTGGACTTCAGTTGATGTTGTGAACGGGTTCTTCTTCACCAAAGAAAGTATGCGGCAATCATCCACCACCGTTGTCTTCCGTGGACGCCCAGGCCTTTTTGAGTTCCCAAGCTCACCAGTGAATTCCTTTTTTCTCAGAATGTACCCGACTGTTGATTTTGCTACTCCAAGCATGTCTGCTATCTCTCTGATGGATTTTTTTCTTTTTTTTCAGCCTCAGGATGTTCTGCTTCACCTCAATTGAGAGTTCCTTTGACCGCATGTTGTCTGGTCACAGCAACAGCTTCCAAATCCAAAACCACACACCTGGAATCAACCCCAGACCTTTTAACTACTTAATTGATTACAGGTTAACAAGGGAGACGCCTTCTGAGTTAATTGCACCCCTTAGAGCCCATTGTCCAATTACTTTTGGTCCCTTGAAAAAGAGGAGGCTATGCATTACAGAGCTATGATTCCTAAACCCTTTCTCCGATTTGGATGTGGAAACTCTCATATTGCAGCTGGGAGTGTGCACTTTCAGCCCATATTATATATATAATTGTATTTCTGAACATGTTTTTGTAAACAGCTAAAATAACAAAACTTGTGTCACTGTCCAAATATTTCTGGCCCTAACTGTACATCTCAGACGCACAGTCACTGCGCAGCAAACTCTACCCTTATTGCTGTATGTGCCCCATGGTAAATTCAGCCTGGTAAAACGAAGAATTTTGTATACCAAATGCATCCAATAAAATGTCAGACTCTGCAGGCGATGCCCCGTAACAAGCAGAGGGATTGGGTGATCCCAGTGCAGACTGCCAGCAGAACTCTGAATTTGTGAAAGTTCTATGCTGAGCGCTGTGTTTCCTGCACATATGTAAGCAATCATACAAATCAGTTTATTGATACAATATTGATACAAATCAGCATTTTATTGGAAATGAGTGTACAGACCCATGTAGCGGTAGTTGCATGCAGCCAAAAACTACACCAACGTGTGGTCCGAGGGGTTTTCAATCAGTGTCAATTGGACACACAATTTTACATGTAAAGCGTGTTAATGGAGTGTTACATGTAAAGAGTGGGACTAGACCTAAAAAAAAACAAAACCCCCAAAAAAACCCAAACACATAAAAATTGCATCCAGATACTCACCTACACAATCGGATGTAAGAACTTTGCTACAAAAGAAAGGTAAAAAGAACAATGAGAATATTAAATTTACAGATTGCTGGAGGATCAGATTATTTATCTACGTAGGATGGAAGCTGACAGACAAAGCCTACATCATATCTGTAATATGGGAGTTAAAGGGATGGCCCATGAAAAACATCTGTCACCTATCCACAAGATAGGTAATAAATGACCACTGAGACTCCAATCTCAAGTACTGCGGTTGCATGTTCCTTGGTGATTGGAGAAGTGTTCACACCAACTGCAACGCCATGTACCACTCTAACGCAATGTCTATGGGACTGACAGGGATGGCCAAGTGCTGCAGTCTGCTGTCTGTCCGTTCCATAGACAGTGAATGGAGCGACACCACACATGCATGGCCACCACTCAATTCAAACGAGGAGTGTTGGGGGCTCTAGCAGCGGGAAACCCAGGACAGCTTTAGTAGATGAACATTTCTGAAAAGAGCCAAGAATATTCATTCTAAGACATTTATAGGTTATAAATCTTAGGTTAATTGTTAATCCGGGTTTACAGGCAGGCAGGAACTATTAGGGGTTGATCCAGGGATTAGTCTGATTGCCATTAGGGAGTCGGGAAGGAATTTTTCCCCCAAAAGGGCTAATTGGCTTCTGCCTCTTGGGGTTTTTTGCCTTCCTCTGGATCAACAACACAGGAGGATAGACAGGCTGGACTAGATGGACACTGTCTTCATTCGGCCTTACATACTATGTTACTATGTTACTATGCATTTCATAAAAAACATTAGGGGCTGTTACCAGAAAATGAGGATTGGATCCACTTGGAAATCTACAACAGCACTATGAGTTTATTTTTTAAAAACTTGCCATGCAGAGTATTAATTTATCTTTTCATTATTTCCCCCCAATGTATGACTTTATCAACAATCCATTCCTTCAGTGTATCATATATAGCCCATCCTGACCTCTAATAAGACACTCTGCAATGTTCCAAAATTCCATTTAGAGCTCAGAAATTGAAATGAACAGATCTGACCCTAAGGCTCCCTTCACACGTGCGAGTGTGATACCAGGCTGATATCACACTTGTCAAAGAGCGTTTTACCCACGGATGCGGGGTGTTTTTCATGCATCACACTTCTGAAATTTCGATCCTCCGTCGCTTGTTTCGCGCGCAGAGGATCGGCAGCTGTTTCCTATTGACCTCAATGGGAAACACCGCATGGCATGCAATGTGTCTGACTGTCCGATTAAAAATAATGGAAGATGCATCGCTTTGAGGAGGGGGGGGGGGGGGGGGTTGAAATTGCTCATGTGTATGACCCCATTTAAAACAAATGGAATTCATATTCCCGCTCGTGTGAATGTAGCTCACTACTGAAAATATGGTAAAAGTATGAATTCTTTGCTCTGCCGCTCACTACCTCTTCAGACTAAAAGGATGAGGGTAGCTAAAGGTATGGAGCTTTATAGTAGGAGACTTCTGTTACAATGAGGTTGGAGAAATATTATTTTCAAAGATGTTGGCAGCATTACTAGATTACGTATCTACTAGGCATTTTTTTAAAGATAAGAAAGGTTAAAACAAAAAACAAGACTTAAAAAGAAAAATAAAAAAATCTATATATCCCACCTCTCTGGAGAAAATTCTCTGGACTACATAGGTCACAACTTCGGAAGCATTGTGCAATGTTAAAAACACGGGAATGGGCTAGAAAGAGGAAGAAAAGGAAATAAAAGTTTACCTCCACAATACCTGCACAGTGCAACAATGCTAAACAATAGATATTAGTGCAAGGAGATGTTCTATCTGTCATTACATATGTCATAGCACTAGGCACACTGACCCAATCCCACAAGGCCTTGCTTACCAGATGACCAGCTGCGAAGTTCACCTGAGAAAAAGGGTTTTAATACCCATCAGCAGAGGCCATATCAGTGCTTCTCGGGAGAATACCTCTGCACACGCACTGTCTATAGTGGAGTAGTGCCCCATTTACATGGGACGAGCTTTCAGGCAAACGATGCCCAACAGATCATCCCAATGACGCTTGCTCCTACACTATTACACAGGAGCGAGTATTGCTGGGATCGCTGAAGGGCGCTGCCGGTATGGAGGCAGGGTGACCGGGGAACGCTCCCCCCACCGCCTCCATTCACTGTAAGCAGACAGTCGTTCAGAAGTGAACAACCACTGTTTACACTGAACGACTAGTCATTCACTTATCTGCATGCAGGAGCTGAACAACTCTCGCTCAGTCGCTCAATGCATTTACACAGGATGATTATCGCTAAAGTTCCCACGCTCCCGTATTATTCTAAACAATAATCATCCCGTGTAAATGGTCCTTAAGTCTCTAAATCTATTGGCCACCAAGGATCCATTTAGACATCTTGACCTGATGTAAGAAGCACCGATCGAAACACGTCAAACACGCTCATTTCATTTTCTTTTACATGGGCGAACAATGGGTTTACAGAGACAAACAATCACTAGTATGATCCTATATCCCCATAGGCTGGCTGTACATCTTCCTGTTCACATGGGGGGGGAAATTGTACAGCTGATAAGCAGACATTTTTAGGCTTGCTGAAAGTGAACAAGTAGCTGACAAAGTTGGCTGATCAATGACCAAGTGTCATATAAATGAAAACTCGGAAGAACCTTGAAGCCTGATAATCAGCCTGTGTAAAATGACCTTAAAGTCATCAGTCATTGGAAAGCAAAAATTCTATACTTACTAGAGATGAGCGAGCATACTCGATAAGGCAAACTACTCGATCGAGTAGTGCCTTATTCGAGTACCTGCCCGCTCGTGCCAGCAGGGGGCGGGAAGTGGGGAGGAACAAAGGGGAGATCTCTCTCTCCCTCTTTCCCCCCCCCCCACACCCTCTGCTCACCGCCGCAACTCACCTGTCACCCGCGCCGGCAGTCGAATCTTTAGAGACGAGTGGGCAGGTACTCGGATAAGGCACTACTCGCTTGAGTAGTTTGCCTTATCGAGTATGCTCGCTCATCTCTAATACTTACCTATTCCTCCCCAGGGAGCCTTATTACCGCGTCTTCTCTTTGCTGATCTTCTCCAGTTCCCCGGGTCACCTCACCTCCAGCCAACCGGATCCTCTTCTTCCTGTTATGGAGCGTCCATTGCCAGCATTGTTCTTCCTGCAGGGCAATATTCGCTATATCACTAGTGACGTAGCGTTTATAGCCTAGCAGGGAATGCCGAGCTATTGCCGAGACTGTGCATGCATGCTGTCTCTCTGCAACAGTATATGAATTCTCGTGGTGAGACAGCATGCATGCACAGTCTCACAAATAGGCATTCCTTCCTAGGCAATGAACGTTACATTACTAGTGACGAAATCTACACTGACCTGCCGGAAGAAGACTGCCGAGAATGGACGCTCCATAACAAGAATAGGAGGATCCAGCCGGCTGGAGATGAGGTGACCCGGGGGACTGGAGAAGATCAGCAAGGAGAAGATGTGGTAAGAAGACTGCCTGGGGAGGAATAGGCGAGTATTGATATTTTTTTTTTAATGACAAAACCTTTTTAAGGCTTTATTGAATAGGTTTCGGTCCCGACACATCTCTGGGTGTTGGTTTATCTCCTTTTTAACATATTTACATGCTGTTTATTTGAAACCACTCTTCATTTTAGGGCTCTGTACAAATACATCTCAGAAGAGGATGATTTGGGTCGTCTACCAGGGATTTCCATAGTGGATATTTTCTGAACAAAAAATATTATTGCTAAGCGAAAACAACCTGGCTCATAGGTGTAGTAGCCAATGTCTCATAGACTAGGACATCTCCCACACAGCAGGTAAGCTGATTTTATATCACATTAGATATTGTAACCTGGAGGAAAGTACAGAATATGTAGCAATAATACATACCAGCCTTGACAGAGCTCTAGACCCGGCATAAATAATGCCCACGAAGAATGCCGATGCTGGAAGCCATGACACAACGTCAGCCCTGCAATACAGTAAAAGAGGTCCTGATGAAAAAGGCATTACATGCAATGCTTGAACAAGAATGGCTATCCTGAATTAATGGGTTCCAATCTCACCAATTCTAGGTTTCAGAAGTATATGAATGCCTACTGGTTATATTGTTTCTTTTAATGCATATTACAAAACCATATACAGAGAAGCACTCATTGCATAGGAAAAGATGGTGAGAAGGTGTAATAGGTTATCTGAAGGACTGGTCACAAAAGGGCATTATTAATGTATGCCCTGCAGTAACCCAGCTTCCAATACAGGTAACAGTTATGGATCACATACTCCAAATTAAGACTTTTAGGCCGCCTGCAGACGTCCGGGTTGGATCCAGCTGCGAGAATTCTCGCAGCGGAACCCGACCCGAGCGCCTGCAGAGAGCAGCGCGTACTCGCCTGCTCCCGCGGCCCCGGCTCTTTCATGTGCCGGCTGCCGGGCAGCCGGTGCACACGCGGAGCTGTCGGCCGGTGAGTGACGTTTCTGTGCGGGGCTCTCTGAGAAATAGAGCATGCCGTGATTTGTTTGCCACGCGAGATTTTGCGCAGCCAAATCGCGGCCGTCTGCATAAGATTGCGTTTGTTAACGCAATCCTATGGCAGCTTCCAGGGGCGGAAATTCCGTGGGAAATCCCGCCGCAGAATTTCCACCCGTCTGCAGGCGGCCTTAACCCCAATATCTATACATTTCTAACATCATTGGTAAGGTGTTGGTCATCCGCATTAGCTAAGATCTAAACAGTGGCCGACAGTCACATACAGTGGATATAAACAGTCTACACACCGCTGTAAATATGCCAGGTTTTTGTCATGGTAAAATCAGACAAAGATGAATCCTTTCAGATTTATTTGCACCTTCAATGTGTTCTTTGTACAATAGTATTTAACAAACTGCAATATTTTAGGATTAAAAAAAAATTAAATAATGTGGCTGCATAAATATGCAAAATCTAATACTTTGTTGATATACTCTTTGACCTTATGCCAGCATTCAGTCTTTTTGGTAGGTGTCTATCAGCATGGCACATCTTGGTTTGGCAATCTTTGCCCACGCTTTCCTGCAAAAGCACCCCAAATCTGTCAGATTGTCTCATCCAAACTCACTCCACTGTGCCCTGCACTCACCAGTGTGGCAGAGAGCGGCTCCCGATACATTAGCCTGCAATTAAATAAGCAATTTAACACTGGCTTGCAGGAATGCTACCATCCAATAGGTGGCGCTGCAGAGGTATTGTTCCATCCTCCCTATTTGCATATCTCCCAGAGAAGCATGAATGGCCTTATAAGTCTTCTCACTCCTAGGTGTCTCCTCACACGCCTTCTAGATGCTCTCCTTAAGGAGAGAGGATACCCTTCCCGGCCCACGTCATAGACCTCTCACTAGCCAAGCCAGAAACCTACTGCACACTGATAAGATGCAAAAGCCCCGGAACAGCTGTCTGTGTATGGTATTCAGACTTTTGGTTTTCAATTCCCAGTCATTCGTAAAAAAAAGACTTGTACAAAGAGTCTGACATTGGCTTGCAGGAATGCTGCCGTCCAACAGGTGGCGCTGCAGAGGCATTGTTCCATCTTCCTTATTTGCACAGTCACCATCCTGGAACGGGTTATCTACTAATATAACATAAATAGCACCAACAAGACTTTAAATCTATCTTTGCGGTAACATCAATCATAAATATCCATTTTGAGGTTAAAATAATAGTAAAAACTAAAAATATTACTCTAGTGAAAGGGTGGCTAGCCGATCCCTTTTTTCCATTCACAATCACATTGGGTTCCTCTTTATCTCTGATTTGGCCAGTTCTATCCCATTGTCTAAAAGCAAAAGGTAACAAATGCTTTGTAACTTATCTACTGAGAACATACGGGGAGATTTATGAAAAAACGTCTAAAAGAAAGCCTGTTGCCCCAAAATTAAAGCTGCTATGGGCAACAAACAGTTTTACTGTTATACATTGTATGAAATCTGCCCCCTAAAACCATCACAAAATGTACCTTTATTCACGCTCTACATTTGTAGATGCGAAAGTCAATGTGAAGTGTGGCCATAATAAATGTTCCATTGTAAATGCAATGGAAATGTTGCATCTTATCAGATTTGCAACCAAAGACAGAAAGCGTGACCGACCGCGGAATTGTACGCCTTCGAAGAAAACAAGTTAAGTGTTCAGAACACAAGAAATAATGTTTGCAGGGAAAGCAATCTGCTCCTTTGTGTACTTTCCTACTCAAGGACTTTCTAATATTTATTACCACATACCATTGTTCTGAACTATGCACCGCTAAGCAATGGAATTCTCTGCTATGTGCTGCCCTCTGCTGGATGTAAAACAACACTATCTGAAAAAAATACTATATACAGTTTATCGGCAGAAAATGCATATATAACCTTGTCTTATTGCATTAATACACAACAGAATCAACAGCTCTTCATTCACAGTAATGTTACAGCCAATGGGGTCCGTTCGCCGCTGCTCGGTTCCGTCATAAGACGGACCTGTTCAGGTGTGGGGATTCCCCTTTCCTGTTCCCTGAACGAAGCAGGAAAACAGAATCCCCGCCGCAGGTGTGAAAGCAGCCTTACCCCGAACTTTAGAAATATTACAATTTTAGTAAAAGCAGAATGTCCAAGTATGAATCCTCTAGATACCGCTGCTATTCCAGGCGTTTCTATCACAGCATTTCTAGGAAAGTTGTGCAAATTTCAATTATTACAAAGCAATGGGTGAAACGGCCAACAAAATAAAATAACTGCAGGAGGTTAGCAGAAGACAGGGAGAGGGGGCTGTGTCACCCACCGGCACCCTGTAGTGCAATAGCAAGGTACCAAGGGGTTCTCTGGAAGCAAGACAAAGGCCTCCTTGTAACTCAGCCTATTAAGCCCCGCCTTCCATGGAGTTTAATAGGCTACTGTCATAGGCATAGTAGAATGCACTACATAAGTAATGCAGTGTATTATCCTAGTGATCGAACAATCACATCATCAAGTTCCTTTTTGGGACTATAAAGTAGTGTCAAAAAAGTTTCATAAAGTTTAATTGAAAGAAGAAAATGCAGATTCAATTGTTTTTTCCTTAAAAATGTGTTTTTATTGTGCAAAACTAGTAAAAAAAAAAAATCTAAAATAAATGTACATATACTTGGTAGTTTGTAAGAAAGTTATGTTATTTTTACTGATTAGTGAAGGCTGTAAAAACAGAACTCAAAAACAATGCCAGAATTTCTGGACATTTTTTCCATCTCTCACCAAAAAAGTTTAACAAAAGTTATACAATACTTTATATGTACCCTAGAGTGGTGCCATTAAAATATGCAACTCGGACGCCGAAAAAAAACAAGCCCTTATATGGCTATGCTAACACGTTATGGCTCCTGCAATGCAATGATGAGAATCGCTTCGTCCTTATAGGGGTTTTGTCATTTAAAAAACAAAAAAAAAAATTCTATACTAACCTATTCCACTCCTGTCAGTCTCCTTACCACATCTTCTCCTCACTGAGCTTCTGCAGTGCCCTAAGATCACCTCACCGCACACCGGCCAGCTTATTATGAAGGCTGCATTCCTCGCATTCCTTCCGGCCGGGTCAGTGAAGCTCAGGTCCCTGTGCTGTAGCGTTCACTGCCTAGAGGGAATTCTGATCTACTGCAGAGAAAGCTCGCATGAGCAGTCTCTGAAGTAGATCGTCACTCCTCCTGCTGGCCTGTGAACTGTGATGTGATGTACATTGGCTGGCAGAAAGAAGACTGCCGGCAATGTACATAACCTTACAGGAAGGAGAGGAATCAGGCAGCTGGAGGTGAGGTGAACCCCCCGGACTGCAGGAGACAGGAGAAGATAGGCGAGGTGAAGATCTGGTAAGCAGAAGGACAGGGGAGGAATAGGCAAGTATAGAATTTCTCTTTTTTAATTACAGAACCCCTTTAAGACACAAAATAGGCTGGTCACAAAGTGGTTAATGTTACCTACATGCAGAAGAACAACAGATTAAAGCAGTTATCTTGTCTTGTACTGCTGGTGAGTTCTGCAGCCGTCCCACACTGTACTCCTGCCATCATGGCTCCCATTGCTAAGCGGTCATGGCAGTAGTAAAGCATGTGACCGCTGCAATCCCATGTTGCATGCTTGTAAACAAGATTAGTTAGAAGCATGTTACATGAATGCTACTAAGCTGCAATACCGGACACTATGAAGAAGAGTGACAATTACTTCCCTCCCCCTAGTCCCAGACAACAGCTTAAAGATTAATGAGTAGTTTCAGGGAGGGTGTAAGGTCCTCGCACCATCTCTAGTACAACGGCATCCATATTTTACAAAAACATTTATGACCAATATTTTTGTCTATGCAGCAAGCTACGTCTGTGTCTTTTGGTTCAAGACAGACTAAAAACGAATGCCCATCCACTTGTACCTGTTTTTAATATTTAATAAATACACACACACACACATACATATACATACATATACATACATATACATACATACATACATACATACAGTAGCAAGCGGGGGTACACTTGCCACGGGATCGCCCACCTTTGATACCGGAATGGCCACCAACCGTGCAGAAATGCTCCAGAGACGTGGATTCTCTTTAAATCTGGCTCGCCAGCCTTTATTCACAGCACATAACAATGTAAACATACACAGTCCAAATAAGCACCCCACCTGGGTGGTGAGTTTAGGGTCGTCTTCCCTGTCAAACTCGCGCCTTTCTGGGTCCGCACTAGACCCTGGGCTAGCAGCCTTCTAGCTCCACTGAGCTGTCACTCTGGCTCTCTCAGCCAACGTCTCCCCGACTTGGGTACAAGTCCATAAACACCGGACTGGGTGTGAGGTTAGGGTTGTCGTCCCTTTCAACCTCAGGGCCTTTTTGTACTTAGAATAGAATAATCAAGTTGCGACCCCTTTACTTTCCTTACTTAGGATTCAAAAGAATGGTTCTGCCAAATTTCACACACCGGGAAGTTACATAACATAGGCAGTCACTTATTTTAGCACTTAGAATTGAATAATCGAGTTGTGACCCCTTTACTTTTCCTATTTAGGACCTAAAGAATGGGTGTGCCAAATTTCAAGTGTCTACGAAACTGGGAAGTTGGAGCATTAGATTAGGTACATTACACAGGGGTGCCAATACTTTTGCACTTAACATTGAATAATTGAGTTGGAACCCCTTTACTTTTGCTATGTAGGAAGTAAAGAACGGTTGTGCCAACTTTCATGTTTGTATGACACCGGGAAGTTACATTACATGGGGGGGGGGGGTTACTTACTTTTGCACGTAGCTTTAAATAATCGAGTTGTGACCCCTTTACTTTTCCTATTTAGGACATAAAGAATGGTCGTGCCAAATTTCACACTTCTACAACACCGAGAAGTTAAGAGAATTAGTGGCGAATCAGTCAGTCAGTGAGGGCTATCACCGTATATTACTAAATTCATTCCATCCTCTTTCTCCCCTAAAATGAGGTAAAAGGAGTGGGTTGTTGGGCTTAACTCCTCCATTGTCTATAAGCCTGAATCGGAATAAAGTTAGGTTGGCTAAACACGAATCTATTTGCACTCTATGTGCCAAGAATAGAACCCATTGATTTCAATGGGTTTGTTCAAATTTCCATATTTTGCGCATGCAAAAAAGAAAACATATTAGAACACGTTCTATTTTTTTGTGTATTTACAAGCCAAAGGTTCAGGACAATATGCCGACTCGCACACAGAAAATCTTCATCCAATGCGCAAGTTCGTTGCACTGAGGCATGCAATTGCGCAAACGCTATTGTGAAGCCGGCCTTAGGCTGCTGTCAGACAGACTGTTTCAAACGCCACGCTAAACGCTGTAAAGCGCCTCCATTGATTACAATGGGGCTTCTCAGACTAGCCGTAAAAACCTCAAGTTTTTCAAGCACTGTCTGTTCTATTTTCCGGCATTTAAGCGTTTTTAAACGCGATGCGTCGCCCATGGAAGTCAATAGGGGGCATTTTTAACGCTGTAAAAAATGCAGTGTTCCATGTCACCGGCATGAAAAGTGAAAGTGGTGATGTCATCGGCTTGTTGTGTTAAAAGCGCGGTAACAATGCAGGCAAACGCTCACATTTAACCACTCAGACAGCCGCTCAATCGCAACGTTTTGCAGAGCCACGATTTTCAAGCGGTGCATGTTCCATTTTGGGGCATTTAACGCTCCTCATCAAAAGAATCACGGCGCTTTCAGCAACGCCTGTGTGAGGGAAGCCTAAGGCCTCCTGCACACAGGCGTATTTACATTGCGGAGTCTGCAATGGGCATCCACCTCCGGTGCCGCAGAAAATATAGTCCCATAGCCTTCAATAGAGAAACGCCATTTCATCTCCAAGAGCGGAGATCGACTGCGATTTTCCGCTTGCGGAGAATAAATCGCAGCATGCTGCGATTTTGTGTGGGTTACGCACGGTCGGAACTTCAGGGGTCACTGCAGAAGTATCACGGGATGCGCATCACTCCCCCAACACCAGCAGCTGCTGCACATGCGCAACAGAGTGCCAGCGGGCACATCCACAGCGCTCGCAGAAGACGCCGGACAGGTATGCAGGGGTCACCGTCCAGGCACCAGGTCGAATTCCGCTGCGGGAAACCCACATGCAGGGTCCGACCCACCTGTGCGCAGGAGTCCTAAGGGTGAATTCATACCCACGTTAGGGCTCAGTTCAGGGTTTTTCGTAATTCTGCTCCATTGATTTCAGACTGCGTTTTTGTAGCAATAAAAAAAATAAATAAACAAAAGCAAACAAAGCATTTTTTTATTTTTTTTTTTTAAACCCATTGAAATCAATGGGAGGAAAAAAAAATGATCCATTTTTTTCAGCTTTACTTCAGTTTGGCCTCATGTCCACTCGAAAAATACAATCCGTGCAGAATCTGCCGCGCCGCTTTGCTTTAAATGGTATTTTTTTTGCATGCAGATATCCGCACACATTGCTATCAATGTTGCCGATCCACGGCAAAATGGAGCATGCCGCGTTTTTTTCTCCCGCGCGTGAAAAACGCAATTCTTTTAAAATGCCATCCGCTGGTGCAAAAATCAATTTAATGGACCGCAGATGGCCAATGATTCCCTATGGGCAAAATCCGCAATTCCATTTAGCTAGTGGACATGAGGCCTTTCTCTCCTCCAAAAATGGGGCAGAGTCAGAAACCCTGAACGGACCCCAATGCAGGTGTGAATTCATCCTTAAGCCTCATGTCCACAGGCAGATCAGATTCGGGAGACCTGCAGAAACCATTTGCGGGAGATCGCACATTTAATAGTTTTTCCGCACGGATGCACTGCAGATTATCTGCGCGGAAAAAAAATCTGCAACCCCATCTCCCAGCTTTTTCCCCACCTCCCCATTTGATGTTAAACTTCAAATCCATAGTGCATCCGCAATTGTATTTGCGGTTGTACAGAGGATCATCCGCACCCATTGACTTTTACTGAGCCCGTCTGCAAGGAATCGGCACTTAAATGGAGCGTGCTGCGATTTGTTTTCCTGTACCGAACGGTCCGCAAATCAAATCCACATGCTTAAAGGGGTTGTCCCGCGAAACAAAGTGGGGGTATACACTTCTGTATGGCCATATTAATGCACTTTGTAATGTACATTGTGCATTAAATATGAGCCATACAGAAGTTATTCACTTACCTGTTCCGTTGCTAGCGTCCTTGTCTCCATGGTGCCGTCTAATCTTCAGTGTCTAATCGCCCGATTAGACGCGCTTGCGCAGTCCTGTCTTCTGTCTTCTGAATGGGGCCGCTCGTGCCAGAGAGCTACGTGCTCCTCGTAGCTCCGCCCCGTCACGTGTGCCGATTCCAGCCAATCAGGAGGCTGGAATCGGCAATGGACCGCACAGAAGACCTGCGGTCCACCGTGGGTGAAGATCCCGGCGGCCATCTTCACAAGGTAAGTAAGAAGCCACCGGAGCGCGGGGATTCGGGTAAGTACTACCCGTTTTTTTTTTTTATCCCTGCATCGGGTTTGTCTTGCGCCGAATGGGGGGGCTATTGAAAAAAAAACAAAAAACGTTTCGGCGCGGGACAACCCCTTTAAATTCAGTTACAGATGCCAATGCTTCCCTATGGACACTTTGAATTGCGGATCTTCCATGTGAGTGACCCGTGCAGATTTCACAAATCAAATCCGCCCGTAGACATGAGGGCTTACATTAAGTGACTTGTCATTTGCTAATCTGGAAATGCACAAAAACTAGATTTTCCTTGGCGAGATCTCACACGTGGATATTGCCAATTGAAATGGCAGATTCTGCATGTGGATCAACGTGAAATTCTGCGTCAAAAAAAAAAATGTAGATTTTGATGCCGAATTCATGTGGAAGTTTTCCACGGTGAATTCCTCTGAGTGAACATGCCCCGAGGCCACTCTCACACATCCGTTTTTTTTACGCGATTACCGCAGCGGCATAACACTCCCATTATTTTTAATGGAGCCTTGCAGACATGCGCTTGATCACGGCGTCAGAGAACGCTGTCTGCTCTGTTTTACCATGTTTGGCGCACCCCATCACAATGATGGGGTGTGCTAAACCCCGTTGTCGGAGGCAGGAACTTGCATCCGAAAACTAAAGTCAAATGGCAGCAAGACGCTACAATCGAAATCGCAGTGTTTTGCCGGCCGCATGTGTGAGAGTGGCCTGAGGGTATAGTCACTAAAGCCGCTATAACAAGAGGGACAAACGGAGCAGCCCCCCTGCCCACGCTCTCCACCTACTGACACGCACAGAGCTGTCAATCAACAGTCGGAGAGTGGGCTGAGCAAATACAAGTTTCTCCCAAACTACTGCACAGATAGGTACAACAGACATATGGCTGTAATCAGGGTACGTGTCACTAATGTATGCTGTCCCCTGAGAGGTGGTGACAGATTCACTTTAACACGCTGTATGCAATCCTGTGGACTGAAGCTGTATATAACACAGTGCTACAACACATCTCAGGGTAGCTCTAGACTTTCACATTCTTGTAACAGGGTAAATCTACACGTTGCTGACTTGCTGTGGATTTCGGTGCAGATCTGCAGCAGATTTCACCCTTTCAATTTGAATTCAAACGGAAAGCCAACATCTGCTGCAGATCTGTGATTCCATATTTATTTTCCTCTAGAGAAAATAATAGCCAAATAAAATAGAAGAATTATAGAATGTCCCCTCTCACCTGTTCCCCTAAAAGGGTTGTAACTAGAGATGAGCGAACGTACTCGTCCGAGCTTGATATTCGTGCGAATATTAGCGTGTTCGGGATGCTCGGTACTCGTAACGAGTACCACGCGGTGTTCCGGTTACTTTCAGTTTCCTCTCTGAGACGTTAGCGCGCTTTTCTGGCCAATTGAAAGACAGGGAAGGCATTACAACTTCCCCCTGTGACGTTCAAGCCCTATACCACCCCCCTGCTGTGAGTGGCTGGCGAGATCAGGTGTCACCCGAGTATAAAAGTCGGCCCCTCCCGCGGCTCGCCACACATGCCTTGTGACTTAGCTGAGGGAAAGTGCTGCTGCTGGTGCTGCTGTAGGGAGAGCGTTAGGAGTCAGTGTAGGCTTCAAGAACCCCAACGGTCCTTCTTAGGGCCACATCTACCTGTGTGCAGGCTGCTGCTAGCAGTGTTTTTTTTTTGTTTTTTTTTCTCTCAAAATCGGCAGTGCAGAGCATTGCACCCGGTATTAGGGACAGAAGTGGTGCTTAGGCAGGGAGAGTGTTAGGAGTGAGTGTAGCCTTCAAGAACCTCAACGGTCCTTTCTAGGGCCAAATTTAACCGTGTGCAGTACTGTGCTGGCTGCTGTTAGCAGTGTTGCATATTTTTTTTTTTCTAAAAATCGTCTGTGCAGAGCATTGCACCCTCCATTGATACTACAGGGACAGAATTGTGTAGGCAGGGCCACAACACAGTTATTGTTCGTTGAATATACGCAGTGGGTCCTTCCCTTTGCAAAAAAGGACAAAAAATTATATTTGGCCAGACTGTGTCAGTCCTAAGGTCTCCGTGTACGTGTGTGCTGCGTGGAGAACGTACAAAAATCAGACGCAACCAGCTACGCTTTACTGCAGGCTTGCGCCATTGTCTTTCCTGACTGGCAAATACCTGCTCTGCTAGAGTTAATAACTCTGCTACACTAAAGTTGTGTGTCACTTTTTCAGGGCCACACCACAGTTATTAAACGTATTGTTCATTGAATATCCGCAGTGGGGCCCTCCCTTTGCAGAAAAGGACAAAAAATTATATTTGGCCAGCCTGTGTCAGTCCTAAGGTCTCCGTGTACGTGTGTGCTGCGTGGACAACGTACAAAAATCAGACGCAACCAGCTACGGTTTACTGCAGGCTTGCGCCATTGTCTTTCCTGACTGGCAAATACCTGCTCTGCTAGAGTTAATAACTCTGCTACACTAAAGTTGTGTGTCACTTTTTGAGGGCCACACCACAGATATTAAACTTCTTGTTCATTGAATATACGCAGTGGGGTCTTCCCTTTGCAAAAAAGGAAAAGAAATTATATTTGGCCTGCCTGTGTCAGTCCTAAGGGCTCTGGGTACGTGTGTGCTGCGTGGACAACGTACAAAAATCAGACGCAACCAGCTACGGTTGAGTGTAGCCTTGCGCCAATTTCTTTCCTGCCTGGGAAATCAAATCACTGGTAATACAGCATGCTGAGGGGTAGGGGTAGGCCTAGAGGATGTGGACGCGGCCGAGGGCGCGGAGGGCCAAGTGAGGGTGTGGGCACAGGCCGAGCCAGTGCGGTGGCCAGGGGTAGAGGCAGGGCCAGACCGAATAATCCACCAACTGTTTCCCAAAGCGCCCCCTCGCGCCATGCCACCTTGCACAGGTCAAGGTGCTCTACGGTGTGGCAGCTTTTCACAGAGACGCCTGACGACCGACGAACAGTGGTGTGCAACCTTTGTCGCGCCAAGATCAGCTGGGGAGGCACCACCAACAGCATGCGCAGGCATATGATGGCCAAGCACCCCACAAGGTGGGACGATGCCCGTTCACCGCCTCCGGTTTGCACCACTGCCTCTCCCCCTGTGCCCCAACCTGCCACTGAAATCCAACCCCCCTCTGAGGACACAGGCACTACCGTCTCCTGGCCTGCACCCACACCCTCACCTCCGCTGTCCTCGGCCCCATCCAGCAATGTCTCTCAGCGCAGCGTCCAGACGTCGCTAGTGCCACAGTTTGAGCGCAAGCGCAACTACGACGCCACACACCCGCACGCTCAAGCGTTAAACGTGCACATTGCAAAATTGATCAGCCTAGAGATGCTGCCGTATAGGCTTGTGGAAACGGAGGCTTTCAAAAGCATGATGGCGGCGGCTGCCCTGCGCTACTCGGTTCCCAGTCGCCACTACTTTTCCCGATGTGCCGTCCCAGCCCTGCACGACCACGTCTCCCGCAACATTGTACGCGCCCTCACCAACGCGGTTACTGCCAAGGTCCACTTAACAACGGACACGTGGACAAGCACAGGCGGGCAGGGCCACTATATCTCCCTGACGGCACATTGGGTGAATTTAGTGGAGGCTGGGACAGAGTCAGAGCCTGGGACCGCTCACGTCCTACCCACCCCCAGAATTGCGGGCCACAGCTCGGTGGTGGTATCTGCGGCGGTGTATGCTTCCTCCACTAAAGCACCTTCCTCCTCCTCCTCCTCCAACGCAACCTCTGTCTCGCAATCAAGATGTGTCAGCAGCACGTCGCCAGCAGTCGGTGTCACGCGGCGTGGCAGCACAGCGGTGGGCAAGCGTCAGCAGGCCGTGCTGAAACTACTCAGCTTAGGAGAGAAGAGGCACACGGCCCACGAACTGCTGCAGGGTCTGACAGAGCAGACCGACCACTGGCTTGCGCCGCTGAGCCTCCAACCGGGCATGGTCGTGTGTGACAACGGCCGTAAGCTGGTGGCGGCTCTGCAGCTCGGCAGCCTCACGCACGTGCCATGCCTGGCCCATGTCTTTAATTTGGTGGTTCAGCGCTTTCTGAAAAGCTACCCCCACTTGTCATACCTGCTCGGAAAGGTGCGCCAGCTCTGCGCACATTTCCGCAAATCCCACACGCACGCTGCCACCCTGCGGACACTGCAACATAGGTTTAATCTGCCAGTGCACCGACTGCTGTGCGACGTGCCCACACAGTGGAACTCTACGCTCCACATGTTGGCCAGACTCTATGAGCAGCGTAGAGCTATAGTGGAATACCAACTCCAACTTGCGCGACGCAGTGGGAGTCAGCCTCCTCAATTATTTACAGAAGAGTGGCCCTGGTTGGCAGCCATCTGCCAGGTCCTTGGAAAATTTGAGGAGTCTACCCAGGTGGTGAGCGGCGATGCTGCAATCATTAGCGGCACCATTCCTCTGCTATGCTTCTTGAGAAGTTCCCTGCAAAGCATAAAGGCAGACGCTTTGCGCTCGGAAACAGAGCCGGGGGAAGACAGTATGTCGCTGGATAGTCAGAGCACCCGCCTGTCTATATCTCAGCGCGTTGAGGAGGAGGAGGAGGAGCATGAGGAGGATGAGGAGGAGGGGGAAGAGACAGCTTGGCCCACTGCTGAGGGTACACATGCTGCTGGGCTGTCATCCTTTCAGCGTGTATGGCCTGAGGAGGAGGATCCTGAAAGTGATCTTCCTAGTGAAGACAGCCATGTGTTGCGTACAGGTACCCTGGCACACATGGCTGACTTCATGTTAGGATGCCTTTCTCGTGACCCTCGCGTTACACGCATTCTGGCCACTACGGATTACTGGGTGTACACACTGCTCGACCCACGCTATAAGGAGAACCTTCCCACTCTCATTCCCGAAGAGGAAAGGGGTTCGAGAGTGTTGCTATACCACAGGGCGCTGGCGGACAAACTGATGGTAAACTTCCCATCCGACAGCGCTAGTGGCAGAAGGCGCAGTTCCGAGGGCCAGGTAGCAGGGGAGGCGCAGAGATCAGGCAGCATGTACAGCGCAGGCAGGGGAACATTCTCCAAGGCCTTTGCCAGCTTTATGGCTCCCCAGCAAGACTGTGTCACCGCTCCCCAGTCAAGGCTGAGTCGGCGGGAGCACTGTAAAAGGATGGTGAGGGAGTACGTAGCCGATCGCACGACCGTCCTCCGTGACGCCTCTGCCCCCTACAACTACTGGGTGTCGAAGCTGGACACGTGGCCTGAACTCGCGCTGTATGCCCTGGAGGTGCTTGCTTGTCCTGCGGCTAGCGTCTTGTCAGAGAGTGTGTTTAGTGTGGCTGGGGGAATCATCACGGATAAGCGTACCCGCCTGTCAACCGACAGTGCCGGCAGGCTTACACTCATCAAAATGAACAAAGCCTGGATTTCCCCAGACTTCTCTTCTCCACCAGCGGACAGCAGCGATACCTAAGCAATACGTAGGCTGCACCCGCGGATGGAAGCTACGTTCTCTCTCACCATCCAAAACGGGGACATTTCTGCTTCATCAATCTGTGTATAATATTCCTCCTCCTCCTCCTCCTGCTCCTCCTCCTGAAACCTCACGTAATCACGCTGAACGGGCAATTTTTCTTAGGCCCACAAGGCTCACTCAAATAATTTTTCTAAACAATTTTTATACGTTTCAATGCTCTTAAAAGCGTTGAAACTTTAACTTGAACCAATTTTTCGTTAAACTGGGCTGCCTCCAGGCCTAGTTACCACTTAAGCCACATTAACCAAAGCGATTAATGGGTTTCACCTGCCCTCTTGGTTGGGCATGGGCAATTTTTTGGATGTACATTAGTACTGTTGATACAGCAATTTTTGTGGGCCCTCGCCTACAGTGTAATCAAATGAATTTTTAGCCCACCTGCATTACAGCTGACGTTACATCCGCTGTGATGGGCAATGCAATGGGATATTTTTGTGTACCGCCGGTGGCTTCCTGGCACCCACCCATGCTGTAGGTGCACAGGGAATTATAAATGCATCTGTGTCCACTTGTAAAGAACCCCAGTCTGACTGGGGCATGCAGTGTGGGCCGAAGCCTACCTGCATTAAGCACGACATTACTACCTCAGCTGTGTTGGGCAATGCAATGGGATATTTTTATGTACCGCCGGTGGGTTCCAGGGAGCCACCCATGCTGTAGGTGCACACGGAGTTTAACCTACATGTGTCCACTTGTAAAGAACCCCAGTCTGACTGGGGCATGCAGTGTGGGCCGAAGCCCACCTGTATTAAGCACGACATTACTACCTCAGCTGTGTTGGGCAATGCAATGGGATATTTCTATGTACCGCTGGTGGCTTCCTGGCACCCACCCATGCTGTGGGTCCACAGGGAATTATAAATGCATCTGTGTCCACTTGTAAAGAACCCCAGTCTGACTGGGGCATGCAGTGTGGGCCGAAGCCCACCTGCATTAAGCACGACATTACTACCTCAGCTGTGTTGGGCAATGCAATGGGATATTTGTATGTACCGCCGGTGGGTTCCAGGGAGCCACCCCTGCTGTGGGTCCACAGGGACTTCACAATAGGGAGTTGTACCTGCCTGTGTCTATGAATTAAAAACCGCGGTCTGACTGGGGCATGCAGACACCTTGACAGAATGAATAGTGTGTGGCACATAGGTTCCCCATTGCTATGCCCACGTGTGCAGCTCCTGATGGCGGTGGCACAGGATTCTATTTCTCATTGCTTCTGTACAGCATTGTGGGCTATCGCCCCGCCCCTTTTAAAGAGGGTCGCTGCCTAGCCGTGCCAACCTCTGCAGTGTGTGCCTGCGGTTCCTCCTCATGGCAGACGCACTTCTAAATAGACATGAGGGTGGTGAGGCATTAGGGCAGCTGAAGGCTGCGCAGGGACACTTTGGTGTGCGCTGTGGGGGGGAGGGGGGGCGGTTGGGCAGCATGTAACACAGGAGAAGTGGCAGTGGAGTGTCATGCAGGCAGTGATTGTGCTTTGTTGGAGGTAGTGTGGTGCTTAGCTAAGGTATGCCATGCTAATGAGGGCTTTTCAGAAGTAAAAGTTTTTGGGAGGGGGGGGGGGCCCACTCTTGCCGCTATTGTGGCTTAATAGTGGGACCTGTGAACTTGAGATGCAGCCCAACATGTAGCCCCTCGCCTGCCCTATCTGTTGCTGTGTCGTTCCCATCACTTTCTTGAATTGCCCAGATTTTCACACAAGGAAACCTTAGCGAGCATCGGCGACATACAAAAATGCTCGGGTCGCCCATTGACTTCAATGGGGTTCGTTACTCGAAACGAACCCTCGAGCATCGCGAAAAGTTCGTCCCGAATAACGAGCACCCGAGCATTTTGGTGCTCGCTCATCTCTAGTTGTAACAAGATTAGAGGTTACTCCCCATGTACAGGAAAGGGGATAACGATCAGTGGGTTTCCGACTGCTACAACCTCTGTTAACCCTTTGCAATCCAATTTTGGATTCAGGGTTTCCTAGGGGGCTTTCTCTTTCTGCCATTTTACAATGGCGCCATCTGCTGGTTAGAGCCAGTACTGCGGTATGGGACTTGCTGGAGAGGCCCCTTGACAACAGAGCTGACAGTAATATACAGTAAGAAAACCCTGCCGGACGTCTTCCGACATCGGAGCTGCACAGCCTTCAATCAGAATGTCTGAAGACGGTAGACAGTGGATTGGAAAGGGTTAATCATGAGTGGGGGGTCTCGTGTCCCTGTGCAAATGGAGCAGCCGCTGAGCATGTGCGATGCCGCTCCATTCATTTCAAAGGGACTGACATCTGAACACTTGAATGCTACCTGTGGATAGGGAATAACTTCTAATCATGGCACAACCCATTTAACTTAATTTTCTATATGAATTTTTCCCAATTTTTGTTTTAATCCATCATTCCAGACAGACATGAGAATAGCCCACCACCAGCATGCCTGCTCAATGTCCTGCCAATGGGAATCAAAGTAGAAAGCCCGTTGCACACAAACTGATTTGTATTGCAGATTCTGCGATTGCCGTCCATGGTGAAATGCGGACATTTGAAGGCATTTTCGATTTGTAGTTCACACTCGCGTATACAGATTGTGTGTTCCACGAGCGGAAGAAATATCGCAGCATGCTCTACTTTGCCGCAGAATTTGTATATATGGTCTCCATTGATGTCAATGAAGGAGTCCGACCCACAGCCCGTATGCAAGTAACATTGCGTATGGGCTGCAGGTACCCGCGTCATCGCTAAGCGACGGTGCGGGAAATACAAATAAAAAAAAAAAAAACTGTACTGTGCATGACCGCCTGCAGAATAACTAAGGCCGGGCTCACAACTGGAATCCCGGATGCAGAATGCTACCGGCTCCTATGAGCCCAGCCTTAGTCATACTGTGTGAAATGTATTCTTCGCATCATGGCTGGTACAGTTTATTAGTATTTATAGTGTTTTCTTTTACATATACATATGAGTTCAAGACAGAAAACACTCCATTAGCCAATTACAAATAGTGCGGCACTTCCTCTTCAGACTGGTTCTCCTTTCTTCTGAGGACTCTACAAATATCCTGTTCATATACATGGGCTTGGTCCAATGCAAATAGAATCTGGCCAATATATTCTACACAGAGAATAGAAACAAGTTGGTTTACCTGGAAGTGAAATTAATCTCCACCCAGCCTAGCTTCCAGCATACGTGCAGAAAGATGCCACCCACTAACGTCTGCCACCTACGGAAAATAAAACATACTTACATCAACGGATGCAAATGGACAAGGGCGGCTGAACACAAGTGTAATTCACTTCGTGCCGCCCGCATGTGACAGTTGCGTACTTGCTGCGGGCTGTCGATCGCCATGCACTATCTTGGCATGTATATGATGCGGCAAGATAGACCAAGCTGCGATCTTTATCGCATGCGTATTTCACGCAATAGGTCTGATCGTTAGAATGACAGGTTGGTACAACTTATTCCGGGCACAAAACACAAATGCGGAATACGCTGCAACCATACGTTCAAGTGAAGGACCCTTAAGCATCATTTAGGGGTCTATTAAACAACACTCCTCAGTGGATCTTTAGGTCATCACATCTCAAGATCTGCAAGGTGGAATACATTGAACGGACAACGGACACCTGAACCTCACACCTAAATGAGTTTCCGAAACCATGGCCATAAACTAGGAATTAATCCCACTTTTTGCCCCATTTTTAAATTCTCCAACCACCACCTTAGGGTGCATTTACATGGGTGATTTTCACCGTACAACTTTTGTGCATTGCGAGGAATGCAAGGAAATTGCACGAAAAAAGAACCTATTATTCTCAATGGGTCTATTTACATGTGCATTTCTCCTCTTGCAGTGAAAGAGAAAAAAAATGCAGCATGTCCTGTTTTTGGGCGACATCACCTATTATCCCATATGGACTTGGGGCAAAAAAATTGCTAATCACTTTGTTCACCTAAAATGAGGTTTCTTTGTGATAAAATTCCTCTAAAGTGCTGGCCACTAGGTGGCGGTCTTCTAATTCCATTGTCTGTTCAAGTAAAGTCCATCTGTAGTAACAGAGATAACAAGGCAGAACACAGGAACTGGAGGAGAGGGATGACTGGTGCTACACAAAGAAATCTATGGCGAGGAAGGGGAAGACTCAGAGACGCTGCTGGAGCTAATGGTGAGTGATATAAAGCTACTGGAATCACATCTACACTGCCAGGTATTTCTCTAGTGTTCTCTATGCTGACATTATTTGTGTGTGTGCTACAGAGTTAGGAAGCAGAATCTGTTTTCCCCACTTGCAGTGCATAGATGTCCAGCATAACAGCAATCTCCACCTACCAGCTCAGAGAAAACTGAAAACTAGATATACAGCCTGCAGATTGGAAAACTCATGAAAAATGGAAGATAAAGTCAAATAATGGCCAAAAATTGTGTCATCCCTCATGTACACACAGCAGCTTATTCTGAAACATTCGTGTGAGAGAAATATTTAAAAAATAGAAAAAAATAAAAATAGAAGAGCGCGGTACACGTCAGTAAGGTTACGAAACGGTCTCTTTACAACTTTTGGGAGTAATAAAACTGTCTTAGATGCCCATAGCAACCAATCACAGCTCAGCTTTCAATTAGTATTTTGCTCTGGTAAAATGAAAGCTGAGCTGCGATTGGCTGTTAGGGGCAACCAAGACAGTTTTTCTTTAAGGCCTCAGTCAGACGGGCGTTTTTTCGCGCGATTTGCGCATGCGTCCAGCGATTCTTTAAAACCATTGCTTTGCAATGGTATCGGACACATGAGCGCTTTTTTTGCGCTCGTCCGATAAATTATAGAACAGAAATCGCAGATCGCACCCATCTGCGATTCCTGTTCTCTTCTCTATATGCGCTCAATGGGGCCGGCGGCAGCAGCGCCGACCCCATTGAGAACATATAGAAGACAAATCATTCTTCTCTGCCACAGCTGTAACAGCTGTGGCAGAGAAGAACGATGTTTGCCCATTGAATTCAATGGAGCCGGCAATAAAGCCGACTCCATTGAAAGCAATGGGCTGCCGGCGTGCGTGGGATGAATTGTCGGGAAGGGCTTAAATATATAAGCCCTTCCCTGCAATTCATCCAGAAATGTGTTAAAATAAAAAATTATATACACATACACACATTATATATACACATATATATATATATATATATATACACACACACACCTTGTCCCGGCAGACGGAGTTCAACGCGGCCGGCCTGCAGTGGGTGTGAAGGGGGAGTGAGTCAGAGTTGCCCCTGATTGGCTCAGCGCTGAGCCAATCAGGGGCAATTCTGACTCACACCCCCTTCACACCCACTGCAGGCCGGCCGCGCTGAACTCCGTCTGCCGGGACAAGGTGAGTATATATATTTTTTTTCTATTTTAACACATTTCTGGATGAATTGCAGGGAAGGGCTTATATATTTAAGCCCTTCCCGACAATTCATCCCGCGCTCGCCCGCAGCGCATTGCTTTCAATGGAGCCGGCTTTATTGCCGGCTCCATTGAATGCAATGCGCTGGACAGCTCCGGCCCGTTTCTAATGAAACGCGGCTAGGAGCAGATTTTCGGGCGATTTTTGGGCCCCGGTCACGCGATTTGAGGATGCGCATCCGTCATGCGATCCGCAAATCGCTGGAAAAAACGCCCGCGTGACTAAGGCCTTAGAGAGTTCCATAAATCTGCCCTAATGTTTTTCCAATCCAGTGTTGCCTCTGCCCTGGTTTCAGTCTTACATTCAAACAAACTGTAAATTGACAGAACGTTAGGGGTCAATATGGGAGACAGGGATCTCTTTGGTCTCCATCTCACATTTTTTGACCTTGTCAGAGGTCGGCATTTTTCTATGCAGTTTTAAAAAAAGTGACATGGATAAAAACTATGCAGGATGGAAACTGAAGAGGTCAGTTAGAAGTAGGCAATAAAAAGGACTAAAATAAAAAATATGCTACAATTAGTGGATGAATATTCTAGTTATAGGTGGGTACAGTATAACGTTTTTCTCCAATTACCCCGTTATCATCATTTACCTTCCCTATTTCATTAGTGTTGGAAAAAATTCAGATAATAAGTGGGTGCTCCAGGTACATTAGATATTGTAGTTATCACATAAGGTCCAGGTAGAGGAGCGCGCATGATGCTACATAGTCTATTGCAGCTGTGCTTCAACTGCATGGCACTGAAAGAAATTACAGGGGTGTGCCAGTTTCAGCAAATAAAAGGTTACTATTTGTATAAGTAGAAGTCACAATTTTTTAAAGAACTAGGTTTATAAGGTGACCAGATTTTCCCAGGGTCAGAGCGAGACAAAGGGGTGTGGTCAGGGGCGGGGCTTATCACTACATATGATTTTACCTCTGCCAATTCCGCAGCATTTCTGCATCCAAAAAACAGTCAAAATACGTACCATCGGTGCAGATTTTGACTGGGAATCAGGTGCATATCGGCTGCTGATTTCATACCATGCGGCACTTCCCCTCACCTCCTCCGAAGGCTTTCCACTGTCAGCGCTCCCTGGCCTCCGATTCCCAGCGGCCTGTAGTGGCCTCACCTGACCAACATCATCTGACCAGCGGCGCCGCAACTGACCAAGCCGCTGGGGAGCGCTGACAGCAGAAAACCCTTGGAGGAGGTCAGGGGGGAGCGCCACTAAGTATCTGCAGCTGATTTTTAGTTAAAACCTGCACCAGTAATACAGATTTTGACTGTTTTCTTTTACCTGCGGAAATTTCCGTTGCAGACATTCCGCAGCATTTCTGCCAGTGTAAACATACCCCAAGTAAGCTTAAGGTATGCTCATAACAGTGAGCCCCACAGTAGCGCCAGTAGATTTAGCGCCCCCCCTATACAAGACCCAGCAATAATACTGACCCCCACAGTGGCCCCAGTATTATTAGCGCTCCCCTATACCAGCCCCAGCAATAGTAGTGACCCCCACAGTACTCCAATAGTACTAGTGTTCCCTGATACTATCCCCAGCAATAATAGTGACCCCCCCCCCACAGTATCTGCAGCAATAAAAGTAATCCCCACAGTATCCCCACCAATAATAGTGATCCCCTCAGTATCCCTAGCGATAATAATGACCCCCACAGAAGCCGCACAGTATTATCACTCCCCCCTAGCCCCTTATACTTACCTCTTCCTGGTCTTCACAGCGCCGACACCCTTCTCAGTACTGCTGCGGGCAGGCGGAAGTGTGTGCGTCCACAGCAGCTTCTCCTCTCTCCTCTCCTCTTGCGGAACCAAAGTGGAGAGGTCAGAGGAGGAGGGGATGAAGATCCATTACCACCCCAGCTGGTAATCACTATAATGGTGACCCGATGTCCCGAAAGCGGGACAAATGGCTGTCCCGCTGGAGTCTTGGCAGAAAGTGGGACACAGGGTCCCAAATTGGGACTCTCTCGCCTAAATCGGAACGTCTGGTCACCTTAATGTTTATCAATTCCTCTGCTTATAGTCATTCAATAGAAACGTTCCCAGATTACTTTGAGTAGATAAACGTCTGTTCACTGTCATGCAAGAGACTTATGAAGGGAAAGCCAAGCCTACACGTAAAATTGTCAATTCAATGTACACCAGCCCATGCCATTTAAAAAAAAACGTAGGTGTGACTTGTCAGGAGGGGAGTGGTCACCCAGTCCAAAAGATTAAGGCCGGTCTTACATGACCGGATTTAAATTGCGCATTCTGCGTTGCTGTCCATGCGGATGATCCTCGGTAAAACGCAGGCATTGAAAGGCATGTGCTTTCGATATTTTATTCACACTTGCAGATACGAATTGCGTATTCCGCGAGCAGAAGAAATATCACAGCATGCTCTATTTTGCTGCAGAATCCGCACGGACGGCCTCCATTGAAGTAAAAGGAAGTGTCCAACCCGCAGCCCATATGCAATTAACTTTGTGTACAGCCTGTGGGTACCCGCATCATCGCTAAGCGACGGCGCAGGAAATACAAAGACAAAAACTGTACTGCACATGACCCCCTGCAAGCCTCCGCGGTCATCCACAGTACAGTTTAGTAAGGTACGCAGGGTCGCCGGATGGGCTTACACGAACGGGGTGGATTCTGTATACAAATTTATTAAACACCGACTACCATTAAAAATTACCGTTTATTAAATACACATTTAAAAAAATCTCCACAATTAAAAATAAACATAATAAAATATAAGAAGCAAAATAATGTGAATGGATTCACTGATAATGGAGGGAGTAGAACATTCTGTTATAGATTTGTTTTAAATTACAGAGATTTTTATTAAGGCATATTTATAAAAGGTTCATTTTTAATGGTAGTCGGTGATTTCTAGATTTTGCTGTGGGCTCTCATTGTTATCATTGGCCTAGTGACGGTCGATTGGTGATTTTAAGTATAATTTATGTCAGAAACTGGGGTGAATTATAGAAGAAAACTTTTCCAGTTCAAGGTTGGCACAGATTTCTACCTAGGCGTACGGACGACCCAAGAGCCACCTAATGTATGAAGATGCCCCTCATATAAGAGGAGTATCTTACTCCAGCGGGGATTATATTAATACCAGTCCTGAAACGTCCATCTTAATAAATAAGGTGGTTTAAACGCAAGCAGATAATCCAATTAATGAGTGACGATCGATAATATAGCATGCCGATCAGTACTCATTCCGCCCATTTACATGCCGCAGATGATCACTAGCATGGGCATGAGCAATCATTAATTTGATGAATCAACCCAATAGAGATTTTTTTATATGGGCCGATTATTGGGCAAGGCAGTGTTCACCAGCCTGTGTAAGTGCGCGTTCACACACTGCGGAAACAATGTAATGGAAACATTTACTATTAAAGTGAATGGGATTAAAGAAAAAAAAAAAGCTACGGATCTGAAACTGAATTGTAATGCTAACCTGTTATTTTGCTGCGTTTCCGCAACGTGTGACCTGCTAGGAAGCCAGCTCTGCAGCCTATCAGGTTCAGGGGGCGCGACCCGGCTGTCAGTCTTTGACGCCACCAGGAAGTCCTGGTGGAGACAAGATACAATAATACCGCTCTAGTACCCTGTTGTAAAGCCCTTTAGCTTGGATACAAGATGTGATACAGGTGGGTATGGAGGCTCTAGTACCCTGTTGTACCACCTCCAGCTTGGATACAAGATGTGATAAGGGCAGGCATGGAGACTCTGGTACCCTGTTTTACTGCCTCTAGCTTGGATGCAAGGTGTGATACGGGCGGGCATGGAGGCTCTAGCACCCAGTTGTACCACCTCTAGCTTGGCTACAAGATGTAATACTGGCGGGCATGGAGACTCTGGTACCCTGTTGTACTGCCTCTAGCTTGGATACAAGATTTTATACTGGTGGGCAGGGAGGCTCTAGTACCCTGTTATACCACCTCCAGCTTGGATACAAGATGTGATACAGGTGGGTATGGAGGCTCTAGCATCCTGTTGTACCGCCTCTAGCTTGGATACAAGATGTGATACTGGTGGGCATGGAGGCTCTAGTAACTTGTTGTACCGCCTCCACCTTGGATACAAGATGTGATAAGGGCAGGCATGGAGGCTCTGGTACCCTGTTGTATACAAGCTGTAGCTTGTATACAAGATGTGATACAGGCAAGCATGGAGGCTCTAGTATCTTGTTGTACCGCCTCTAGCTTGGCTACAAGATATAATACTGGCGGACATGGAGGCTCTAGTACCCTGTTGCACTGCCTACAGCTTGTATACAAGATGTGATACAGGCAGGCATGGAGGCTCTCGTACCCTGTTGTACCGCCTCTAGCTTGGATACAAGATGTGATACAGGCGGGCATGGAGGCTCTAGTACCCTGTTGTACCGCCTCTAGTTTCGATACAATATGTGATATAGGGTAGTATGGAGGTTCTAGTACCCATAGGTTTAGCTGTGCATACGGAACCTATGCTTGCAAACTCATAGGCTGTCAAAGTTGGTGACCCAGATGGTCCCATACATGATCTATTGGCAATAAATCTGGTGACCGGGCAGCCACAGAAGTGTGGCAATGTTGTGGAGGCATTCCTATGACCCCCTTGTGTGTGCAGCCAAGCATTATCCAGCTGGAAGATGCCTCTTGGAAACCGCCATGAGAGGAACACATGTGGCTGCAGGATGCCCTGAACATATCGTTGAGCTGCCATTGTTCCTTGTACCACTACTATGGGTGACCGACTGTTGTATATGATTCCCCCCCACCCCTTTCTTCCCAAACCATCACACCAGCAGTGGGGATAGTGTGCGCTCCACAACAAAGGCAGAATCGAGGCACTCACCCCTAGGTCTTCAGACATGAACATGTCCGTCGTCCGTGCCCAAACAAAACCTGGACTCATCACTAAGGACAACCAAGTTGCCCACCGTAGTGTCCAGTTTAGTCATTCACGACACCACTGTCAACAGAAGCAACAGTGGATAGGTGTTGAAGGCAGTATACGCAATGGGTGCCGTAAGACCAAATGTCCTTCAAGCAAGTTCCTGGAAATAGTTCTGAAAGACACAGGGGTGTAACGATGGTGCCACCTGTATCTGCATGGTAGAGAGCAAAACAGTTGGAGCTGCTTGTACTTGTCGGATGATCAGACGATCCTCTCTACTGGTGGTCTTTTGAGGACATCCTGAGCCCGATCACCTTGTGTGCCCTCACACATCCACTGGTCCCAACACCTTCTAACAGTCTGGTCAGAACGGCCCAGTTGGCGGCAATTTGTAAATACGCCCATCCAGATACTCCAATTCCAATAATGCTCCCCCTCTCAAACTCTTAACTGGGCAAAATCTCTTTGATTGTATCGTAGAGACATCTAAAGGTCAAAAAGCTCTACACAAGCGGAAAAGGAGGTCACTATATACAAGTAGCCTCTAAGAGCCACTTTAAGGACCTCAGGTGGCAAGACCATTCAACTAATGATGCCACAACTCTAATCATCTGCATATCTGCCTGAGATGTAACTGCATGCCCAGTTTTGCAGCAAAACGACAACTTCTTCCAGATGCTGGATTTTTTTTTCACAAGGAGCGTAGCAATCAATACCCGTGTTTCAAGACCAAGTCGCTATATGGAAATCACTAGTGATTTAACAGCAATAAGTCACTGCCTTATAGCCTAATAGTCCTTTTACACGGGCCGATTATAGGGCTTGAGCATTCCTCAAACATTCTTTCCTCCGACAATCAAGCCATGCAAAGAGACCAACGATCAGCTGGGTGATCGGCTCATTTATTCCAGCTTGACATTTGCTGCTCATCTCCCCATGTAAACAGAGAGACATGCACCCAATCAATGATAGCAGCATGGGGGGCTTGATTGGGGTAACGATTCACTCGCACATAGCAAATTGTGAACGATCTTTATCCTTATGTACAGCAAGATTTGTGCGACTTGAGAGATTGTGCCAAATAATGCCTAGGTCCAACCCCAACCTTAAAGCTCACATGAGCAGATTTCCATATTTGCACGTAATACAGTCCTGAATCCCCATACACTGGCACGGGGGGATTCAAATGTGTTTTTCACAGGCATATTTTACAGGCATGGAAAAAAATTTGCAGCATGTCTTATTTTGGGCCGTGTTACGAACCAAAATCGGCCATGCTAGTCTACAGGAGCGTAAAAAATACCCAGTGAATACGCATGATGGCAGGAGGAATCCATTGAACTTTCTTGCTACTTTTTTGCATTCCTGAAATGAGGAATAAGAATAAAGAATGAGATTTATTTGCTGAAACTGGAACACACTTATGATTGGACAACGGATTTCTAAGTAAGCCGAGTTGTAAAATGAAGTATAATGGTAGTAAATAAAGTGTTACTGTACTACCTGAACCTCTGTATGTATGGTGTAGACAAGACATTCAGGAGGTCCCGACATACTGTATCCTATCATACACACCACTTGTCATCCCATCTTACTGACTGAAAGGGAAACAAATATTGTTCCCCCATGCAGAAGATCTGAAAAGTCCCAGCAGTGGAGGAAACGTTCGGTATAGGTAGAGTCCATACTAGTTCCTCCCACAAAAGATAGCAGACCTGCATGGGGCTAAATGGGTACATCCCTTACCTGGCAGCACAAAATCCAGACCCGACTAGTGAGCCTGCTTACACCCAGCAGGACCGAGCACATACTGTAGCTTCAATTATTTGAAGCAGATACTTACAATGATATTTACTTAGAGAAAATGTTTGATGCAAATATAAATACTTACCCTTGAAAAAGGGTAGGAAAGGTAAATTTCAGAATAGACAGAACATACTGGAAAACAAAAACCAGGTTAATTGGACAGACTCCAATACGTTAGAACATCAAAAACCTAATAAGACATAAAAAATACATATAATGTAAAAACATTTGACAACAAATTCTGTAAATGTTACAATGAAAAAAAAATCCACAAATAAAAAAGATATAAAGGTAACCCATGTACACAGCTGACCTTATATCACCCCTACTGAAAGCCGCCTATAGATAGTCACATATCTCACCAGGCTCACACGAGCTGGCTGGATTCTGTATGCGGGAGGCCCGCAGCGGATTCGGGCTGTGAGCCCAGCTGGTGACCCTACGGACCTCCATTAACTGTACTGCGGATGACTGAAGGTTCGCAGGTGCTCATGCGCAGTATAGGCTTTTTTTTTCTCTGTTTGTATTTCCCGCGCCATTGCTTAGCGATGATGCGGGTACACACAGTCCATGCGCAATGTTAAAGGGGTTGTCTCGCGGCAGCAAGTGGGGTTATACACTTCTGTATGGCCATATTAATGCACTTTGTAATATACATCGTGCATTAAATATGAGCCATACAGAAGTTATTCACTTACCTGCTCCGTTGCTAGCATCCCCGTTGCCATGGTTCCGTCTAACTTCGGTGTCTTCTTGCTTTTTTAGACGCGCTTGCGCAGATGCATCTTCTCCCTTCGGCTGGTCTTGGAAGCATCGGCGTTTTGGCTCCGCCCCCTTTTCGCGTCATCGCGTAGCTCCGCCCCCGTCATGTGCCGATTCCAGCCAATCAGGAGGCTGGAACCGGCACACGTCATGGGGCGGAGCTACGCGATGATGCGTACAAGGGGGCGGAGCCAAAACGCCGATGCTTCCAAGACCAGCCGAAGGGAGAAGATGCATCTGCGCAAGCGCGTCTAAAAAAGCAAGAAGACACCGAAGTTAGACGGAACCATGGCAACGGGGACGCTAGCAACGGAGCAGGTAAGTGAATAACTTCTGTATGGCTCATATTTAATGCACGATGTATATTACAAAGTGCATTAATATGGCCATACAGAAGTGTATAACCCCACTTGCTGCCGCGAGACAACCCCTTTAAGTATGTATGTGCTGCGGGTCAAACGCCTCCATTGACCTCAATGCAGGGTGTCTGCGCAGATTCTGTGGCAAAATAGAGCATACCGCGATTTTTCTTCAGCTAACGGAATACGCAATTCGTATCCGCGAGGATGTGTCACATCTATACCCATCAAAATAACACAGCGACGAGAAGCACTCTCATTACGTGTCCATAGAAATGACTGTACGGACCCGACAGGTTCACAGAGATCAGCGTGCAGATCACATGTATAGGCTGTAACTTATAGCCCAGCTGTAATGAATTCCATCATTTAAGAGGGAAAAAAGTAAAGTACGCATTACAATACAAGTAAAAAAAAACAAAAACATTTTTTGGCTTCTATGGCTTCTATTCCCTTTTATAACATATGTAAGGACAATTTCCCAGTTCAGTAATTATAATAATAATAGTAATAATAAACTTTATTTGTATAGCGCCAACATATTCCGCAGCGCTTACATAGACAGGGGGGAATACAGAAAGACAAAATACAAACATTACAGAACCACGGTTACATATAGTAATCAGTTGATGGAAACAATAGGGGTGAGGGTCCTGCTCCAACGAGCTTACATACTACAAGTAATGGGGTGATACAGAAGGTAAAGGGGCTGGAGATGTGCGCGGTATGGCATGGTGGAGAGTGAGCGATGTTATACACATAGACAATGGTCAGACATTTAGCCGTGTGACGGCAGAAACGGTGTGACTGCAGGAGCGGTTTATGATGGCTAGCAGGGATTGCAGTCAGTAGGTCAGGGAGCATGTTATCAGGCGGAGTACAGAGGGGTTTGTTTAGGGAATGCGGTATGCCTCCCTGAAGAGGTGCGTTTTTAGAGCACGCCTGAAGTTCTGCGAGTCCTGGATTGCTCGGGTAGCCTTTGGTAGTGCGTTCCAGAGGACCGGTGCTGCTCTGGAGAAGTCTTGGAGGCAGGAATGAGAAGTTCGAATTAAAGGGGCGCTCAGTCTGGTTTCATTAGCAGAGCGGAGAGCCCGGGCTGGTTGATGGATTGAGATGAGGGAGGCGATATAGGGGGGCGCTGTACTGTGGAGGGCTTTGTGGATAGCGAGTTTGAATTGAATTCTGTATTTAACGTAATACAAGTAATTGGTCAGATTTGAACATTTGTGAACAATTAGCTATAAAAGGCATATTGGCCATATGAATAGTAATTAGAGATGAGCGAGCACCAAAATGCTCGGGTGCTCGTTACTCGAGTCGAACTTTCAGTGATGCTCGAGAGTTCGTTTCGAGTAACGAACCCCATTGAAGTCAATGGGCGACCCGAGCATTTTTGTATTTCGCCGATGCTCGCTAAGGTTTCCATTTGTGAAAACCTGGGAAATTCAAGAAAGTGATGGGAACGACACAGCAACGGATAGGGCAGGCGAGGGGCTACATGTTGGGCTGCATCTCAAGTTCACAGGTCCCACTATTAAGCCACAATAGTGGCAAGAGTGAGACCCCCCCCCTGCACTGTCAGCATAAAGATCGTTCTCCTCTGCCACAGCTGTAACAGCTGTGGCAGAGAAGAACGATGTTAGCCCATTGAATTCAATGGAGCCGACAATACAGCTGGCTCCATTGAAAGCAATGGGCTGCCGGCGATCGCGGGATGACTTGTCGGGAAGGGCTTAAATATATAAGCCCTTCCCTGCAATTCATCTAGAAATGTGTAAAAATAAAATATATATATATATATATATATATACATATACACTCACCTGGTCCCGGCAGACGGAGTTCAGCGCGGCCAGCCGCAGTCCTCCTCAACTGCTCTGAACAGCTGTGAGTAGTATTCAGCAGCCGGGGATTTAAAATCCCCGCCTGCTGAATGAGCTGCCTCTGATTGGTCACAGCCTGACCAATCAGAGGCAGATTTCACTCACACACCCATTCATGAATTTATGAATGGGTGAGTGACTGCTGTCTCTCATCTGATTGGTCCCGCTGAGCCAATCAGAGGAAGCGGTGAGATTCTCTTGTGCCTATCACTTTGGCGATTCGACCAACTTGCAGTCCTCAGCTGACCTACTTGCTCTTCAAAGTCCCTGCCCCTAGGACAGCATAGAGTTGCCAAACCACGTCACTTCTCCTTACCACCTGGTCAAGAACTCTGCGGAGATGACTCTTCATTTTACTCACTTGGCCTGGGTTCAGGACCAGCGTGCCATGCTCATTCTTCAATTATCTCATGCTTCTTGTCATTTCAGACCAGTGTTTCCTGACCCCAGTCCTCAGGGACCACCAACAGGTCAGGTTTTCGGGATTTCCTCAGTATTGCACAGGAGATGTAATTATCCTGTGCAGGCTCCACTATACAGCTGTCAGTGGCTGGGTGGGGGAGGAGCAGGACTCGCAGGCTCTTCCCTACAGCTGTCAGTGGCCACGTGAGGGTGGAGTGGGACTGATATGCTCCACCATACAGCCGTCAGTAGCCACGTGCTGGAGGAGTGAGACTCGCAGGCTACTCCCTACAATTGTAGGTGGACAGGAGGGGGAGGAGAAGGTCTCGCAGGCTCCTCCCTATAGCTGTCAGAGGGCCATGTGGGGGAGGAGTGGGACAGGCAGGCTCCTCCCTACAGCTGGCAGTCTGCAGGAGGTGATAGCTTCGCAGTCTCCTCCCTATAGCTGTCATTGACGATGTGGGGGAGGAGCAGGACTCAAGCTCCTCCCTACAGCTTTCAGCGGTAGCGTGGGGGAGGTACGAGACTCGCAAGCTCCTCCCCACAGCAGTCAGTGGCCAGGTGGTGGTGGAGCCGTACTCGCAGGCTCCCCCCTACAGCTGTCAGTGGCCATGAGGGGGAGGAGTGAGCCTAGCAGGCTCCTCCCTACAGCTGTCAGTGGCCGGGTTGGGGAGGAGCTGGACTCACAGGCTCCTCCCTACAGCTGTCAGTGGCCGGGTTGGGGAGGAGCTGGACTCACAGGCTCCTCCCTACAGCTGTCAGTGGCCGGGTTGGGGAGGAGCTGGACTCACAGGCTCCTCCCTACAGCTGTCAGTGGCCGGGTTGGGGAGGAGCTGGACTCACAGGCTCCTCCCTACAGCTGTCAGTGGCCGGGTTGGGGAGGAGCTGGACTCACAGGCTCCTCCCTACAGCTGTCAGTGGCCGGGTTGGGGAGGAGCTGGACTCACAGGCTCCTCCCTACAGCTGTCAGTGGCCGGGTTGGGGAGGAGCTGGACTCACAGGCTTCTCCCTACAGCTGTCAGTGGCCGAGTTGGGGAGGAGCTGGACTCACAGGCTCCTCCCTACAGCTGTCAGTGGCCATGTGGGGGAGGAGTGAGACTCACAGGCTCCTCCCTACAGCTGTCAGTGGCCATGTGGGGGAGGAGTGAGACTCACAGGCTCCTCCCTACAGCTGTCAGTGGCCATGTGGGGGAGGAGCTGGACTCACAGGCTCCTCCCTACAGCTGTCAGTGGCCGGGTTGGGGAGGAGCTGGACTCACAGGCTCCTCCCTACAGCTGTCAGTGGCCGGGTTGGGGAGGATCTGGACTCACAGGCTCCTCCCTACAGCTGTCAGTGGCCGGGTTGGGGAGGAGCTGGACTCACAGGCTCCTCCCTACAGCTGTCAGTGGCCATGTGGGGGAGGAGTGAGACTCACAGGCTCCTCCCTACAGCTGTCAGTGGCCGGGTTGGGGAGGATCTGGACTCACAGGCTCCTCCCTACAGCTGTCAGTGGCCGGGTTAGGGAGGATCTGGACTCACAGGCTCCTCTAGGAGTCCTGCCAGAACTCACAAGAAGACACGGACTATGGAGGACCGCCAGGAACACAGTTGATAAATAACCATACATCTTGCAGTGGGCAGCAGCCCCCCTCCTCATCACCCCCCTGCACACAGTCATGTGACAGCTCGCCGGGTGCCACAGAATTACCTTGTTCGTGAAGTAGAACGCCAGATAGAAGGAGCAATAGGTGAGCCCCACGGCGGGGCCCCGAAAATACATCTGTCACCGCATCACCCGTCAGAGCCGAGCGCAGGAAGCTGCTAGACCTGCTGTACCGGCACGGGAGCTGCGCCAGCTGCGGGCCGCCATGACACCTCCACGTGGAACAGCAGCTGCTCCAATCAGCGTGCGGGAAAGACCCAGCAAGAACTAGAGAGCTCCCCCTGCTGGCGGCCAGGCAGAGCGACAATCACAAGCGCCGCACTGAAGAAAGCTCGGCGCGTCCACGGAGACCGGCTCTAATGTCCGCATTATCAGACCTGGTCTCCAGCACGGAAGCCCAAACATCGTCCGACATTAGAGCCTTCACACGGCCTGATTATTGTGTAAGAACATTCTCCGGAACTCTAGTTTGCCCAGTGCTTTGTCTGACATCGCTGACAAATGAGCGGCCGCGGTCGTCAGATAATCGCAGCTTTTACGTGTAAACATGCTCATGTGTGCGATTTACCTAGTTTGCAAATATTTGACCTGTTTGTACCGGCTGCAAACGGGCGGATTTACATTGTGAAATCTGGATTGGGCGTCCGCCTGCGGATTCCACAGCAAGTACCGCCCATATGATCATCCGCATGCTATGGAAAGGGATTTTTTTTTTCTGCACACGAGTGAAAACCAATTGCGGTTTCCGCTTGCGGATGAAAAATGGCAGCATGCTCCATTTCTGTGTGGCCTCCGCACGGACGGCTTCCATTGAAGTCAGTGTAAACCGGCCGACCCGCAACCTATCCGGATTGTCAATTCCAGATTGTCTGCGTGTTCCCACGTCATCGCCTAGTCGGAACCTGCGGGAAATTCTGTACTGCACATGTGCGACGGACGGACCATCCACAGTACAGAAAGAAGACAGATACGCGGGATCACCGGCCGCGGTCAGGGCAGCGGCGTAACCTGCCGCGTGCATCCGGCCTTATTAAACCATTAAGGACCAGGGGGTTTTGCTCCTAAAGGACTGGACACTTTTTAGGGATTTTTGCGGTTTTTTGCCCATGATATACTGGGCTTTTTAATTTTTTTTCAGGTAATTTTTTCCCGGTTTTTAGTTTAATTAGGGGTAGAAAGAAAAAAAAAAGTTTTTAATTTATACTTGTTTATTTTTTAAAATGAGCATAATTATGCAAAAATAAAGTCCAGAAATGTGTTCTTAGTTTTGATATAGAATTTGTATAGTTTTGGATTAGCGGCACTTAGGGCGACAGTTTTTGTTGCCGTCGGCAGTGCATCATTTTTGTACATATATTGTTATTTTATTCTGAAAAGTTTTCTTACTTTAGTAAGTATTTTTTAACATCTATGTCCCCCATGATGTCATATAGACCTCCGGGGGTCAGTCACACTTTTCCACTGTAGCTGGGGCATCCATTGCAAATACGCTGGACAACACATGTGGCTGTAGGATGTCCTGAACGTATAGCTGAGCTGTCATTGTCCCCTATACCACTAATAGGGGTGACTGGCTGTCATATGCAACCATCACTCCAGCAGGGGGCAGTGTGCTGCTCCACAGCCAAGGCAGGATTGAAGCGCTCAGCCCGAGGGCTCCAGATTGGAACACAGATGGTGTCGGTGCCCAAACCAAACCTGGATTCATTGCTGAAGACAACCCGGTTCCACTTTGTAGCAGTTCAGATTCATCCTTCATGACGAAATTGTAAACAGAGGCGACAGAGGGTGTCAAAGGCAGTACATGTAACGGGGGCTGTGAGACCAAATGTCCTTCAGCCTACAAATGGTTCCTACAAACACAGGGGATGTAATGATGGCGCCAACTGTCTCTGGATGGTGAACAACGAAACAGTTGGAACTGCTTGTCGGACAATCAGCCTGGTCCTGAGCCCGGTCACCCTCTGTGCCCTCAAATATCCACAACACCTCCTAACAGTCCGCTCAGAACAGCCAAGTGGCGGCAATTCATCGAAATGACCATCCAGCTTTTTGCATTTCAATAATGCACCCCCTCTCAAACTGGGCGAAATCTCATTAACCCCTTAAGGACCAAGCTGTTTTGCACCTTAAGGACCAGACACTTTTTAGGGATTTTACCCGTGTGGCGGTTTTTCTGCCCTATTTTGTTTCCTTTAGCTACCAAAATTATTTTTGCTGGGTTTTTTTTTCCCGTGACATAAGGGTGATACGGCGACAGTTTTGGTTGGCGTAGGCTTTGTGTTATTTTCTCTTATGTATGTATTGTTGTTTTATTCTGTAATATTGTTTTAATGATGTATGAAATTATGTTTTTTACTATCTTAGTCCCCCATGACGTCATACAAGACCCCTGGGGGACATTCTTTCATCCATAGGAGCCCCAGTTACAGGGGAAAGCAACCCCTGTAGTGATATTAGTCACTGGCAGAGCTGCCCAGGGTCTAGTATGACCCTCCAGCTCTGCTGTAGCAGGAAACCCCGGTGGTCACATGACACCCCCCCCCCCCCCCCCCGGGCTCCCGTAGTGAAAGTTACACTGTCCTTTCACTTTCTAGTACATGGTGCTCATTGAGTGCTGTGTACTCGGGGAAGGAAAAGGCAGGACTGGTTAAAAACCCCTCCTGCCTTCTCCCCTGGGTTATCAGCAGAGCCAGGAGGCTTAAAGCGCTGCCGTAATTTTACTATCGGCAGTGCTTTAAGCCCAGGACCTTAATGGGTTAATTATATCGTAGAGGTATCTCTAGCAGTCAACAAGCTCTACACAAGCGGAAGAAGAGGTCACCACACACAAGGAGCGTCTGAGAGTCTTTTTATCGGCTAAGAGGGGAACCACTTTTAGGACCTCAGGTGGTAAGACTGTTCATCTATGAGTAACGGTTAAAGGATCTGGGAATTTTTAGCTTACAAAAAAGAAGGATGAGAGGAGACTTAATAGCTGTCTACAAATATCTGACGGGCTGTCACAGTGCAGAGGGATCAGCCCTATTCTATTTCGCATGATTTAGTGGGTATCAGTGAAGTATGTCTTCACCAGAAGTGTGGGCATGACCGGGCTGAGCTACAGGTAACACCCAGGTCACAGCCACAGTTCCCCATTGGCTGCGGCACACACACTTTCACAGAGCTGCCAAGAGGTCGGTGAAGACATAGTACACTAATAGCATCATAGGCAATGTCAAAGCAGGACGCCTGTATTTGGCGTCCTGTTGCCATGGCAACCCATTGGCCCTTCCTACATCGCAGGGGTCTGATAACGTCACAGAGGGAGAATATTCTCTCTCTGAACCCTTTACGCTCCATGATCTACATAGATTGCGGCATGTAAGGGGTTAAAAGCAGGGGTTGCTACTCCGATGCACCCCCACTGATGCAACGGGAGACCGACTATCAGTACTAGCCGGCTGTCGGAGCTCGTGAATCTCGGGGCTGATGGCAAAGCAGGACGCCTGTATCTGGCATCCTGTTGCCATGACAACCCGTCAGCCCTCCATGAATACACCACGTAGGTTTGATGACAAAACACAGAGAGCTCCCTCCCTATGTGAACCCTTTACACTGCGTGATCAACATAGATCACAGTATGTAAGGGTTTAACAGCGTACCTATGATGCTATTAGTGTACCATGTCTCCACCAAGCTTTTGGCAGCTCGGTGAAGGTGTGTGTGTCGCAGCCAATCGGGAGCTCTGGGCGTTACCTGTAGCTTAGCCCGGGCACGCTCACACATACTGCACTAATACCGATTTAGTGAATCCTGCACTGAGCAGAGGGTTGGACCCAATGACCCTGGAGGTTCCTTCCAATTCTACCATTCTATGACAGACACACTTAACCCATTTAGGAAAAAGCACTGTAAATTTACGGGCTTGGTCCTCGGCTTTAGGGCTCATGTCCACGGGCAAAATAAGAATTAAAATCCGCAGCGGATTTTAACTCTTCTCCCGCCTGCGGATCCGCACCCCATAGGGATGCATTGACCACCCGCGGGGTAGATAAATACCCGCGGATGGTCAATAAAAAGGATTTTAAAAAAAATGGAGCATGAAAAAATCTGGACCATGCTCCATTTTCATGCGGGTCTCCCGCGGGGACGGCTCCCGCGGGCTTCTATTGAAGCCTATGGAAGCCGTCCGGATCCGCGGGAGACAAAAATCGGGATTTACTCACACGCTCCGGTTCTTCTCTTCGCGCGGCGCCATCTTCTCTCCGTCGCGGCCGGATCTTTTTTCTTCGGGACGGCGCATGCGCGGGGCACGTCACCGACGTCATCATGCGCATCCGCCGAGCCGAAGAAAGAAGATCCGGCCGCGACGCACAGAAGATGACGCCGCAGCGAAGAGAAGAAACGGAGCGGATGGGAGGTGAGTTTATTCTTATTTTCAGCGGAGAATCTGCAGCGGATCTGATTTTCCCCGTGGACATGAGGCCTTAGGCTTCGTTCAGATGGGTTACAAAGTTTTGCTACAAAATCATCCCTACAAAACGCATGTATGTGAAGCCCATGGTTTCCAATGGGTTCTTTCAGGCTACAAAACATAGCAATGATTTTGTAGCGAGATTTTGTAGCCCGTGTGAATGAGGCCTTAAACCCAGCCGATTGTAAAGATATGGCACGGGTTTAAAGCCCCTGTTTCTGCAATCAAGCAGGAGCATGTCAGGTTAAAAAGTGTCAAATGAAAACATGTGAGTGTCCCCCAGAGATTTCATATGACATCATGGGGAACAGATAGTAAAAAAAAAATCTATACATAAAAAAGAAAATAACCTAAAGCCAAAGCCAAGCAAAACCGTCGCCGTATGCGTAGTTGTAGCTGTTATATAAAGAGATGGATAAAGTGTCCCCCCAGCTGTCCAGTATCAATCAGCTGCCGCTCAGGACACTAGGAAAGTTGCGCTGACATCCTTCCCCCTTACTAGGCGACAGGGACGGGCTTTGGAAGTGATCTAAAATGAGATCAACCAGCATTGCCCATCTGATGATATATGAGATGATAGATATTAGACAGGTAGATAGATACCAGAGAGATAGATAAATATATGAGATGGGTAGATATATATTGTGATGGGGAGGCTGTAGCCTGTCAGACATTCTGTGTGTGTCTCAGCGTCCATTATTATGTTGGCCCATTGAGTAGGACGTGGCTATTTTAGTCCCATGTGGTTTTGTAGCATCGCTGTGTAGCTTGTAGGTGGAAGAGTTAACGGCTTTTCAGCATATAGGAAAGCTGAGTGCTGTAGGAAGCTTTTAAGCAGCAGGCTTCAGGAAGACTGTCACAGAAGGTTTGTGATGTCCAACAACCCCTTGCTAAGCCAGAGCTAGGGAATGTTTTATAATAGGAGATAGGGACAGGAACAGTCCTCACACCCCAGTGAACTTCTCCTCCCCATTTTTTGAGCTGGTTACAGCGAAAAGTTAACAAAGCGACTTCCCTCAACAAAGGGAAAGTTGTAATTTGGAATTATGACTGATCTGTACGTCGCAGCCCGCTGAAAAGGATATTTTGCAAAATGTCGCACCTCCACAAATGAGGCACAGGGACTCCCATCTTTGCGGGATGCTCAGAATACCCAAAACCGCATATCTGGGACAGGATATACCCGAGGATACTCATGTGTAGACTCAACGCGTATGTAAAATATATTCCCGATCAGATAACCGCGTGTGAAGATACCACTGAAAGTAGGGAATTATGATATTTCAGAGTTTCTACAAACCCAACCCTCCCTTCTCTGTGTGACCTCAGAGGGGGCGGGAGAAGGTGTGGTCATAAACACATATAATCATTAAAAACCCGTTATGACAAGAAATCGCATCCAAAAAAATAACACGCAGCCAAAATTATACATACTACCTTTATTCAAAATGTAAACACATATACTCATTAAAAACACTTTAAAAGTTTAACCCCTTAAAGATGCGGCCCTTTTTTTCCCATTTTCTTTTTTTCTCTAACCCCCCCCCCCCCCCCTTTTTTAAAAATCATCTCTTTTATTTATCCATCGACACAGATGTATGAGGGCTTGTTTTTTACGTGACGAATTGTATTTTTCAATGGCACTATGTAATGGACCATATGATGTACTGAAAAACGTTTTAAAAATTCTTAGTGGAGTGAAATGGAAAAAAACAAAATTCGGCCATCTTTGGGTGCATCTTGTTTCTACGGCATACATACTGCAACAAAAATGACCTTAGAACTTTATTCTCAGGATCCATTTATAACAAATTTATATAGGGTTTTTTGTTTTTTTTGCTGTACTACTTTTATTTTTTTTCAAAGACATATAATTTTTAAAAAAATTTTTCTGCCACCATCTTCTGACAGCCATAACTTTGTAATTTTTCCGCCGACATAGTAGTGTGAGGGCTCATTTTGTGCAGGGTGTTCTGTAGTTTCTATAGCTTAATAGGCACTCTGCAATGGCATCCCTGGGGCCTTTCAGAAGGCCCCCAGCTGTCAATCATGACCATACGGGACCCCTGAACATCGGTCGGGACATTTAAAGGGTTAGTAGCTCCGATAAGCGGCGTGGATTATCGGAGCTGTTGCGGGCAGATCTCAGCTTTAAAAAACATCCGGCAACTGCATTTTATAGAGCGGGATCGACCTGCATTCCCCTTCTATACATACCCCAAATGTGCAGGACGTAACTGTACGTCCTGTGTCGTTAAAGGGTTAAAGACATAACACTTATGCTACAATAAAACAAATGGTCATTACAGACGACTTACAAGAATAAATATAAACCCCTTAAAAGGAGCAGCATAGTATAACAACCAAAGTACATATACAGTCCAATGAAATAGGACCAGAAAATATAATAAAGTACAAGTGCATAAGATATTCAGAACTGACAAGTCCCAAATGGAATAGAAAGATACATTCCCCCTGAGGAAGCCACACGGTTTTCGTTCACGTGACAAAATACACAGTTTATCTTATCTTGGTGTATTACACACCAAAATAACCCATAGCAGTGAATGGGCGTGTGTAAATACGCAGACAACCAGTGCAATTTACTGTGCAATTACGCAAGAAATCAGTGGTATTTTGTGGGGGATTTTTACACCTAAATATTCTGTATATTTATACACATAATAGACCCTGCATGGAATCGGTGTATTTCAGTCCATGAATAAACTGTGTATTAGTGGACTGAAATACGCAATACACCCATGTGAACGAGCCTTAAGGCCTCATGTCCACGGGGAAAATCAGATCCGCTGCAGATTCTACATGTAGAATCTGCAGCGGGTCCCTCCTGCCCCGCGGACATGAGCGCCGAAAATGCAAATAAATGAGAATAAACTTACCTCCGATCCGCTCCGTTTCTTCTCTTCGCGGCGGCGTCATCTTCTCTCGTCGCGGCCGGATCTTCATTCTTCGGCTCGGCGGATGTGCACGATGACGTCGGTGACGTGCCCCGCGCATGCGCCGGGCCGAAGCAAAATGATCCGGCCGCGGCTGAGAGAAGATGGCGCCGCGGAGAAGAGAAGAACCGGAGCGGGTGAGTAAAATATGATTTTTGTGTCCCGCGGATCCGGACGGCTTCCATAGGCTTCAATAGAAGCCCGCGGGAGCCGTCCCCGCGGGAGACCCGCATGAAAATGGAGCATGGTCCAGATTTTTTCATGCTCCATTTTTTTTAAAATCACTTTTATTGACGATCCGCGGGTATTTATGTACCCGCGGGTGGTCAATGCATCCCTATGGGGTGCGGATCCGCATGCAGGAAATCCGCTGCGGATCCTAAATCCTATTTTCCCCGTGGACATGAGCCCTAAGTGTTTTTAATGAGTTCATAGATTTATATTTTGAAAGGTTATGTATTTTATTTTGCGTTTTTGTTATTTTTTGGATCTTATTTCGTCTTGTTGTTTTATGGTCCCTGTGAATAGAGCGCTGGTTGAGCATGTGTGGTCAGCTCTGTATTCATTTCGATGGGGCTCATGGAAATACCCACGCAGGTGCCACTTATAGACTGGTACAGTTGGAAGGGAGCTCCAGGTTCATCGGGTCCAACCCCCTGCTCAGTGCAGGATTTACTAAATCAACCCAGACAGATGTCTGTCCAGCCTTTGTTTAAACACTTCCATTGAAGGAGAACTCACCACCTCCTGTGGTAACCTGTTCCACTCATTGATCACCCTTACTGTCATTGATCACCCTCACTCGGGTACTCAGCAGTTTCATTCACAGTGAATAGAATGCTAGTGCCCTTGTGCAACCAGCAATCCAGTCTCCGCACTGCGAGGGGGTGTAGTAACCCTGAAGTGAGGAAGGCAGGGAGATGGGACCGTATTCTCAAAATCAGTGGGTGTCACAGCAGTTAGACATCCACCAATAAGCAGGTTATCCCCTCTCCTATGGATAGGAGATAACCTGCAATTTTGATACAACCCCTTTTAATGGGGGAGGGAGCTTGGTCTTCAATTCGTGTCCTGTCCTTGATTGCACAGATAACACATTGATATGAATGGTTACTATGTTTGGGGGAGCCATGCAAATGAGTGCTTTTACAAAAATGTGTGCGCTCATGTGAATAAATATTTGCACAAAAAAATGTTTTGTGCCAAAATGAAGCTCCGTTCCCGGAACGGAGGGAGGAGATGACAGATAGAGCTGCTGAGGACTTTGTATTGGAGAGTAGGGTCAGCTTACTGTGTCCAGAGCTGTGCTGGGCTGAGAGCGACCACTGAGACTGTAATGTTGCAGGAGTTTGTATTGCAGAATCACAAAGGCCATAGCCAGAGGCACGCTCCCAGAGCTATTACAAAAACTGATCCATCATCCTGCAGCTTATCAGAACAGCAATGGATATTGGAAATCTCTGTACCCCCATCACGGTGAAGATGACACTGGAGTTTGTAAGTGAGGAAAGTACCTCATTAAAAGAAAGTGTGCACATATGAACAACCATAGTCAGATAGTAAGCAGGCCTGCTAGGCAGAGACTTCGATATATCACTTTATTCATCATTGAAGCTTTGCATTAAAGGATCTTATCTTTTTCCTTGTTGTGCACAAGCTTCTTGGACACCTCTTCATTAAATGCAGACTGTGCGTGGAGAGCCACATTTTTTGTTGAATCATCCCTTGTTACTTTCCTTTTGTACAGGTATTCCTCTGGACAACTGTGTACCAACTGTAGGTTGCTTACCATGTTTGCCAAGTGTTGTGATCATTAGAAAGTGATAGTCAAGCTTTATAACTAAATGTTAAATGGTTGCATAACAGTTACTTATCCTTTTATCTCGTTCAAGCACATCTATTTGTTGTTAGCAGTTGTAATAAAAAGTTATGTTTTTGTAGTCCGGCGTCTGCCTCATATTTTGAACCTGAGTTGCTCCACCCTCTGCGACAGCTACATGGAAGTTGAACACTTAGGGCCAATTCAAACAGCTGTATTTCGGGCTGCGGGTTTCCATATATTTCACAGACAACATACATCCCCATTAAAACATATGAGACTAGTCACCTGAATGAAAACAGAAGAGAACAGGACATGCAGTGTGCAGGGTCCGTGGAGATCAGACAGCATATTGACGGGTGTCCTCGTGCTACCGATGCAAGCTACACCTATATCGCATATGTCTGTGTGAATGTAGGATGTCAGATTTCCACAGATTACAGCTGATTGCTGGGGGTCCCAGCACTTGGCGATCATCTTATTGGCAAGTTAACCTTCTAACAGTTAGGAATTGCCCAAAGCAGAGAACTCCTTTTATGTTTAAACTGTTTTATTGGTATTCAGTAACATAGTCATACAACATATGGTGCAAAGATTTATATCACTATGCATGAATACAACGCCCGTATATATTGTACGCAGCACATCGGGTATCCATATATGATGAAATATCAGTCAAATAATTGTGAGCTATTTAGGACTGAAAACTAAGGAGGAAGCCCTGAAGGATCCCCCAGCTGCTCATATAATATATATTAACACAAACATTGCATCCATAGCAACTGCAATCTTATGTTTGTCAGTATAGCATTAGAAAATATAACCTTTTATAAACATTAGGTAACCAATCTCTTAATAAAAGGAAAATGGAAGACATAAGAGGCTTAAAGGGAGAGAGAAAAGAAAAAATGGGGGAGGGGAAGATGGAGGTGAGAGGTTGCAGTAAAGAGGAGGTGAGGGGATAAAACGTATCCTGTCTAGTTGTGCTCATTTAACTCAATATTTGAGACTGCCTTGATCTACCTACCCTAGGAATTCCTGGAACTCTGCCGTCTCTAAGAAAAGGGTCCAAGCTAACCACTTTCTCATGCAATCCCTGCGAGAACTCCTTTAAACCCTTTCCAATCCAATTTTGGATTTAGGGTTTCCTAAAAGGCTTCCTCTTTTTGCTGTTATACAACAGTGCCATCTGCGAGCTAAAGCCAGTGTGTGTGCGCCAGAGAGGCTCCGATAGCAGAGTGGCTGGCAATAGACGGTAAGAATATCCTGTCGGACATCTTCTTACATTGGAGTTGTACAAGCTTCAATCAGAATGTAGGAAGACGTCAGAGAGTGGATTGGAAGGGGTAATACTTCATCTCTCCAGTGTTGATGAAGCAATGAGTCATACAGAACATACATTAACCACTCCTGTCTTTCCTAGATAAAACCTGTTCATTCTAGACATCAAATTCCAATTCTATCCGTTCAGTCATGTCCAACTCTTGGATACTCTGTAGGTCAGTCCTCTCCACGCTTCTCTAATCTTTACAGCTGCTTTCAATTGCATGATGTCCATTCCCATGTCCTTCTTGATGGCATCCAGACAATGTGCCTTTTGTCTTCTCTGTTTCCATTTACCACTGACCATTCAAAATAGCACCTTTTCCAGTGAATTCACCCTTATCACGTGTCCAAAGTAAGTCCATCTCTGTCTCGTGGTCTTGCCTTCCAGGGACACCTCTGGGCTGATATGGTCCAGGACAGCTTTGTTGGTGACCCTCTCTGTCCAGAGGATTCGTAGACGTTTTCTCCAACACCACAGCTTGAAAGCACCAATTCTTCTTCTGTCTCCTATCCTCAATGTCCATATCTCACAGTCATGTTGTATTCAGGAAGACGATGGCTGTGATTAACCTTTCTATTAATGGTGACTGAGACATCTTTGCATTTCCATATTGAGTCCACGCTGACCATAACCATACACCCCAGCGCTAATGGATGCTTTATGTCGCCTATCGAGCTGCCACGATGATTGATGAGTGACCCAAGGAATATGAAAGTATTATCCACTTTGATTTCCTCGTTGTTAACCTTTAGGCAGACTTCCTTGTTGGCAGTGGCCACGATCTTTGTCTTCTCGATGTTCAGTTGAAGTCACATATCCTCTCTATCTTCTTTAAGGCCTCTTTCACACGGGCGACAGCGATATTGCATCTCTTTTCTGTGCAATATCACAACGTCTTCTTGTGGCGATATCACAATTTGGTGGTGCTATAAAGTTGCGTGTTTTTGTAGTGCTCTTTTACTAGGATTTTTGGAGGGGCTTGAAATATAAGCCCTACCCTGAAAATAAGTCCCAGCTACATAAAAATAATAACAAATACATCACCTAACAGCCGCTTTCTGCTTCAATGAATGGCTGCAATTGGTTCATCGAGTGCTGGCTCTGATTGGCTGAGCCGGGGCGCTGGAGAATCATTCAGCAGTACAAGGTTTTTTTTTATGAAGGTAGGGCTTATTTGGGGGACAAACGGTAGGATTTCCTACTGTAAAAGTTGCATCGCACCGCACGGACCGTCTTTTTGTACGATGCAATACAATACATAGGAAGGCTCCATAGGGAAACATGGGCTATAAAACGGCGCATTTTGGGCCAATATTCAGAAACCTGCGATTTTCTTTCTTGAAAAGTAGCAGCTTACAAAACATTGCTAATGTGAAGGAAACCACTGAAAAGCATGGGCCTCACATACATGTGATTTGTAGCGCTGTTGCATCGCGAGAAAATCACACAATTTTGTCGCCCGTGTGAAATTGGCCTTAACTTCAGGAGCAGCGTTTTCAGATGCTTTACTGTCTCTACTACCAGAGTCGTATCGTCTGCATATCTTAGATTAGTAATTTTTCTTCCACCCCATGAGAGGTTTAAAAGAAAAAGAGGATACATCCTTGTCTTGTGCTCTTTTTGATCTTGAATAGAGATGAGCGATCGTACTCGTTAAGGGCGATTTCGTAACCGAGCATCGCTATTTTCGAGTACCTGGCTACTTGGATGAAAAGATGCGGGGGGCGGTGTGGTGGAGTGGGGGGTAGCAGTGGGGAACAGGGGGGAGCTCTCTCTCTCTCTGCCCCCCACTCCCCTCTGCAACCCCCCGCTCACCCCCCGAATCTTTTCACCCGAGTAGTCAGGTACTCGAAAATAGCGATGCTCGATTGCGAAATCGCCCTTAAGGAGTACGTTCGCTCATCTCTAATCTTGAAGCATTCTGTATCCTCGTACCTGGTTCTCACTGTGCTTCTTGATTGCTGTAGAGGGACCCGATCAACGTGATCCGGTGTGCTGGTACTCCTACCTCCCTCAGTGCTTCACAAAGCTTATCATGCTCAACGCAGTCAAAAGCCTTAGGCCGCCTGCAGATGGGCAGAAATTCCTGCAGGATTTCTGCAGCTGGAAGCCTGCATAGGATTGCGTTAACAAACGCAATCCTATGCAGACGGGCGCGGTTTGGCCGCGCAAAATCTTGCGCGGCAAACAAGCCGCGGCATGCTCTATTTCTGTGCGGGGCTCGAAACGTCACTCACCCGCCGCTGGCTCCGGTCTGCGCTCGCTGCCGGATCCGACCCGCCCGTCTGCATGCGGCCTTTGTGTAATCGATGAAACACAAGTAGAGCTTCTTCTTCTGATACTCTCTTGCCTTTCCATGATCCACCTCAGGTTTGTGATGTGGTCATGGGTCCACCGGCCTTTGAGGAATCCAGCTTGAACACTGGGAAGTTCCTGGTCAGGGATAATCTGGATGATTTTCAGAAGCCCCTTGCTGACGTGAGGAATCAGAGCGATTGTTCTATAGATTCCACGGTCTTTGACATCGCCCTTCTTTGGCCGTGGGGTGTCATCGAGGATTCTGTCCCAGATCTGGCACAATATACCGGAAGAAATAGCGGTGCAGCTGAGCGGAAACCGAACGGACCGCATTATGGTCCATGGGATCGGTTCAGCACTGTTCGGTTCCATCATAAGACGGACTCGTTCGGCCAGGGGATTCCCCTTTCCTGTTCCTTGAAAGGAGAAAAACAGAATCCCCGCCACAGATGTGAAACCACACAAAGTATGGCAGCCTGTCCACGGGCAGTGATCACGCAGGCGATAAACACTATGGAAAGCGCAGCGCCAGCATCCACAAGCGGAGAATCACAGCGATTCTCCACTCGCCGGATTTAAATTGCGGCATGCTGCGATTGCCGCAATTCTCCACGGTGAGCCTATCTATTAGAAAATGGCCGTTACTGACTGAGGAGTGCGTATAGATGCATCCTCCTCTCACCATGCAGGTAGCTGATTACCAAATGGAGGAGCCAATAACACCTGTGCAGGACACCGATAAGGCAACCACTCACACTGCCTCCTGATAATGAGGGGGGTGGCTGCTTGGTGTATACTCCCACACATAGTGGATACAGGGTGCCAGACCATTCTGATATATGTAGTTCACCATGCAGACCAGCAACCTATTAATGACGCCATGATAATTCGGCGGGTTGCCCTGATGGATATCATCAGTGAACCACATTGGTACTGCCACCCTGATTAGATAGGCAGCTCATCTCGGAGACCTGTCAGCTCTTCCCCCTCCTTCCCAGCTGTCGTGGACAGGGGGCCTTCAAGAGACACAGAAAACACGCTGTTTATTATACACACTGGGCTTCCACCATTTTTATTTACCAAGATGACCTAAGTGATTTTTTTTTTTGCTGTGTTTATAATAAAAAAAACTTTTACTTTTTGTATATTGATAAACAAATAAAAGTAATATCCATGAAGCTGAAAAGGGAGAAACCATTTTGCTCAGTCACAGGACATGTCCAGACATGTGCAAACAACAAGCCAGCATTATCTGGAAGCGGTGACCTCACCAGGACAGCTGCCTGTCATCAACAGGAGACGTCACCAGGGTGTAAACAACCTGCTGTCACCAGTGGCCATGGCAACAAGCTGCGCCCTTACTGCGCATGACACACCCCTAGCTCTCGCCCATCCCTCGCACACTAATTCACATACATAGACTATCAGTGGCCATTTTTCTGTAGCCTAGTGCATGTTACTAAGCGTATTACTCCCACACAATAGATATATATGTAGGTGCTCTATGAACACGCAGCGGCGCGCAGCGGCATTCCTCAACCATGAGAGAACGACGAGGTCATGCGCAGTAGATAGTCACGTGGTAGTGCGGAGGCGTGGTTAGAGGTGCCTTTCCCAGCAGACACCGCGTTCGCTGTGACTAACCGGTCGGAGACGTGAGCTGAGCCCAGTGTCCCAGTATATATACTGCCGCAGTCAGTCCCCGGTTCTAACCGTCTATTACACCGAGGTCCTCGTACCACTACCGCCCGCCGCTCCTCACGTCCCGTACATCGCGCTGCTCAGTGGCTCTTAGCTCCGCACGTCGCCGCACAGTGTCCGCAGTACAGATTCTCCCTCCCAGCAACAGCCCAGGCCTGAATGAGAAGATGGAGCAAGTGGGGATCATAACACCCGCAGCCCGGCCGGTAAGTGTCCTCCGCAGCCTCATCCATGGAGACGTGCTCACAGGGAGGGGGCCACGTGACCAGTGAGGGGAACCCCCACAGAACCCTTCCCTTGTATTACTGACTCCCCTTCCCCTATGGTATCTGACGGGGTTCCCCTTAAATACACATTGTGGGAGAGAAAAAGGGAATCGCTCACCTAGAAGGAGTTGGAGTAGAGCGAAACTTCATGGGCGATTGTAACGTTTATGGAAGTAAGGGCGTTTACACTGAACGATTTATCGTGGGTTTTTTGTTTTTGTTGTTTTTATATAATAAAAGGGTTAAATAGTTAATTTTGACCACCAATCACAGTGACAACAATTATCGTTAGTTTCAGGAAGGCATTACAATCCTCGTTGGCTCTTCCTAAGTAATGCGGTGTACTATTCTAGCCATCAGACAGTCGCATCTTTGAGTCTAAACTAAAAAATACTGTTTAGAAAAGTTCAATAAGTTACATTTTTAAAGAGGGGGAAAAATCCAGTTTAAAACTATATATTGTTCCCATAAAAAAAACTTTTTAAATGGACATTGTACCAAAAGTTAAAAAAAGTAGAACCTAATCGGTATTACTGCGTTTGTAGCGACATAGATAACGAAGATATTGTGTTCTTTATCCTGCGTGACGAATGTTGTAAGAAGTAGTTTAGAAAAAAAACTAATGCGAATGTCTTTTTCTTTTGTTTGCCTCCCAAAAAATGCAATCCAAAAGTCACATGTGCCTAAAAAAGCAAACCCCCTCATAGTTGTGCTCCTGGAAGTATAATATTACGCGTTTTAGAATGTGGCAATGCAGATTCAATTGTTCTTTAAAAACATGTTTATTGTCCAAAAGTAGTAAAAAATACTAAAAAAAATAACCATATATTCGGTATTGTAGTAACGGTGCTGAATCACATAAGAGTGGTGTGTGTGTGTTTTTTTTTTTTTTTAACCGAATGGTGGAAATTCTCCATGTCCCATTTTGACCCGCTTTACAAAAAAAATAAGGAAAAATTACACACGCACCCCAGATTGGTGCCATTAAAAAACACTTCACCTTGACACAGTTCCCCATGTGCTGTAGCGTAGATGCAAGTGATGCCCCACCACACGCTGTTAGCACTCAGCACCCCCGCAGGCCACTGTCAGGTACTACATCTTTAGGCGCAGGAGGCCACTGTCTGTACACTGACTACAAGTCCGTAATTAGGTCAGTAATACAATACATATTGTAAGTCTCCACCCTGCCGCCATGTAACCTACCTCCACACCCCAGGGGTAATGTGTGCTTGGCGTCACCTGACAGCCTGTACAACGCAGGTGACGTTTAGCCTGCATGAATCATGGGTTAATTATCTTTCTTTTTCTCCCCCTTCCTCTATAGTTCAGTACAGGCTCATGAGTCATCACTACTCTGTACATATTGCCCAATAGCTGAGTGTCACTGGAGACTTCGGACTGACCTAGAAATAGTTAACATGCAGTTTGTAGCTGTTGTTTTTTGTTTTTTTAGTAATGAGATAATTAACCCATTTAGGACCAGGCACTGTAAATATACTGCGCCTGGTCCTGGGCTTAAGCCCAGCCGTATGCAAAATTACAGTGGGGATTAAAGCCTCCTGCTTCCGCAATCAGTCAGGACGGATTGTCAGCTGTTAGTGACAGCTGATAACCCAGAGGAGAAGGCAGGAGGGGTTTTTAACCCTTTCTGCCTTCTCCTTCCCAGAGTACACATCATGAGCACCATGTACTAAAAAGTGGAAGTCTAACTTCCACTACGGGAGCCTGGGGGGTCACATGACATAGCAGAGCTGCAGGGTCCCAGCAGACCTTGATCAGCTCTGCCAGTAACTAATGTCACTACAGGGGTTGTTTTCCCCTGTAACTGGGGCTCCTATGGTTCCCCAGCTACAGTGGGAAAATGCTGAATAAAAAAAAAAAGCCCTCGAGAGGTCTTCTATGACGTCAGGGGGGACAAAGATAATAAAAAACATAATTACATACATCAGTGAATAAAACAACAATATACACATAAGAAAGAAAATGTCCCCAAACCATCGCTATAAGCGCCCTGTAATCCCAAACCATACATATTATATATCAATACGTCTGGAACAAAATGAGGAACCCATTCCCATACTTTATTTTAGCGTAAGTATACTAATTAAAAAATATATAACTAGAAATGTTAACCCTTTCCAATCCAATTTGTATCCTGGTTTTCCTATGGGGGCTTACTCTTTTTCTGCAGTTATACAACTGCGCTATCTGCTGGCTAAAGCCAGTACTGCATGAGGTGACATGTTGGATAGTCTCCGACAGCAGAGAGGCTGGCACTATACAGTAAGAGAACCCCGGGCGTCTTCCAACATCAGCCTTAAATCATAATGTCTTCAGACGTCAGACAGTGGATTGGAAAGGGTTAAAATATTTTTTTAGCTTTTTACCCCCAATAAAACTAAACGGGGGAAAAAAAGTCAGTGAAAAAGATATTTTAAAAAATCGCCCTATATGTCACGGAAAAAAGAACGCCGCAAAAACATTTTGGTAGCTAAAGAAAAAAAAAATAGATCAGTAAAACCGCCACATGGGTAAAATCCCTGAAGTGTCTGGTCCTTAAAGTACAAAACAGATTCACTAGGAAAACCCTGAAACAAAGGTGTCTCACTGTCATATCCACCGTGTATAGAATGGGGGCTTGTATCGCCCCACATCCTCCTCCGGGACCTCACATGATTGGATGGCAGGTAAAAAAACGCCAGTGGGTGCTCGCCCTAAAAGGGTTGTCTGAAATTAGGATTTTTTTTTTCTTTCTCTATTGATGACCTCTAACTGGGATAGGTCATTAATAGTTGATTGGCGGGCATTCATCCCTCAGGTTCCCGACACCAATGTCAGTATAGACTGTGCAGGAGACAGATTGTGCCATCCACACTGCAGTGATCCTGTTTGGTAGTGCAGGCGCAGCTCCCATTGAATTCTATAGGAGTTATACCTGCAATTCCAAATTGGTCTGCTGCAGTACAGTCGGGATGCAGGAACCTGAATGGACACCATTATTGTCAGTGAGGTCCTCTAGGCTCCGGCGGTTCTGACATATTCATTGTTTGACTCTGGTTTTCAGTTGCAGCTAGACTTCCATGGTAATCACAGGGGCTTCTGGGATCGGGCCATAACCGTCATGTATGCCAGGACGAGGGAATAGGGCCCTCTCCACTGATGTACATGTATATAAGAAACATGGCAAGAGGTGAAACGTGTAAAAAGCAACACTTCATGTAGGCAGTATTGTTTTACATCCCACAGTAGCAGTGGAGTGAAAGAAGAACCAGTTGCTTTATTAGATTTGTGTAGAACTAAAAGATTGAATCGAGCGGTTGGGTTGTTACTCCTCAATTTGTGTATAAATCCAATCATTCTCCCCTATAGAGCCCATGGGGGTTACCTGCAAAGCCTGCAAACCAGTGCTCACTGGCAGAAGTCATGAGTGAGGAGCTCGCCAGAGAACTGCAGCTGCAAGAAGAGCACCACGTGTTCCCCTCACAAGACAGGTATGTTACACGCTCATCAGTGGCCTGCCAGTCTTGGTCTACTGCCATATATTGTAGGAATGTAAAGGCATAAAGCCGTCAAAAGGCCTTGAAGCTGAATTCTACTAGGATCTTCACTGCTAAATTGAATTAATGTTCATAAGTAAACCTTGATTGAACTACTGTAAATGGTGACTGGCTGCACAGGCGGGCACTGACAGGTCTCCGCGATGAGCCTATCTAATAGATAGGCTCACCGCAGCAAATCGCAGCCTGGCGCAATTTCAATCCCACGAGCAGAGAATATCTAGGATTCTGCACTCGTGAACGACGTTCTGTGCTTTCCATAGTTGGCCTATGGAAAGATTTTCATAGCATGATCCGCGGGCGATTTATCGCAAGCAAATCATTGCCAGTGGACAGGCAGTCTAAGGCTGGGGTCACATGGGACGTATTCCCAGCGGAAATCTCACTGTTTTGCCGCAGCGAAAAAACTTGAGATTTCCGCTGGGAAAGTGCTGCTTCAAAACCCGCGGCACTCGGCCGCAGGTTTTGGAGCGGCTTTGCTGCATGCTTTTCCGCTGTGGCCGGCACTCCCATATGTGATGTTGGCAGGGAGAGGCTGTTGGGGTTTCTCCAACAGGACTCTGTTTCATGCTCGCCATCAAAATGTTTATCTTGAAATGTCAGTGTTTCTTAATAACAAATACTCTCCTGCAATGTGTGTTCTCGACCAAGGTTCATGCTGACAAGTTCCCATTTAGGGGGTTGTTCAGCTGTTAGGCCTCCTGCACACGGCAGGGTCAGATCCTGCATGTGGGATCCCGCACCAGGATGTGACCCTGTGCCCGGCTGGTGACCCTGCTTACCTGTCTGGATTCTTTTTCTGTACTGCGGGAGTGTCAGCTGGCACACGCGCAGTACAGAGGAGGCCATGCTGTCGCTAGGCGATGACACGGAGCCGCTCGGGGTAGGATGCAGCGGTTCTCCATAGAAGGCCATTAGACGTTTTTGCTGCAGAATCCAGGGACAGACACCAGCCCTCGATTCTGCAAATCGTATCCGACCGTGTGCAGGAGTCCAAAACTATGAATGGTGGTGTTTAGGTGGTTCATTAAAAGGATAAAAAAAAATGTTGACAAGTAGTAACTGTATATTTGATCTTTAACAATAACTCCTGAAAGGTTCTGTTTGGCTGTGTTTTGTTGAAGACTTTGCTGGACTCTAATGGCTGCCTTGTCTTTATGCTGTAGTTCTAACGACGGTGCATTTGTAACTGCGGAGAACATTGATACGTCCAGTGATGAAGTGTTGGCTCAGATGCTGCAGATGCAGTTTGATAAGGAGCACGATGCTCAACTGAGACGAGAGGAGAAGAAGTTTAATGGTGACAGTAAAGGTAAGGAGACCTAAGTGTTGTGTATGCGGAGATGGCTGAATGGTAGTCGGCTATTACAATGACTTTACTCTTGTCCTAGTTTCAATATCTTTTGAAAACTATCGGAAGGTGCACCCCTGTGAAGACAGCGAGAGTTCAGAAGATGAGGTGGATTGGCAGGACACCCGCCACGACCCGTACAAAGCTGGTAGGAGGCTACATGTATTTGTAACTGTAGGCAGTGTTTGTGTGTTTTTTTTTTTTTGTTTTTTTTTCCTCTTCTGCGCTAAACATATGCGCTGTCCCAGGCAAGTACAATATAGGTGTTCAGGTGGGGCAAATATGTTTCATATCTTCCACTACTTATTTGTGTGCAGAAAATATGTAGCATATTAGAGTAGCAACAAAGTGGATGGGATTTACAGAAATTTTATCCACACGCTGTGTTTAGGTCTTAAATCCACAACATATCAGTTTGTCATGTGTTAAAGGGGTTGTCCCGCGCCGAAACGGTTTATTTTTTTTTTTCAATAGCCCCCCCGTTCGGCGCGAGACAAACCCGATGCAGGGGTTAAAAAAGATAACCGGATAGTGCTTACCTGAATCCCCGCGCTCCGGTGACTTCTTACTTACCTGGTGAAGATGGCCGCCGGGATCTTCACCCTCGGTGGACCGCAGGTCTTCTGTGCGGTCCATTGCCGATTCCAGCCTCCTGATTGGCTGGAATCGGCACGTGACGGGGCAGAGCTACGAGGAGCCGCTCTCCGGCACGAGCAGTCCCATTCAGAAAAGAAGACCGGACTGCGCAAGCGCGTCTAATCCGGCGATTAGACGCTGAAAATTAGACGGCACCATGGAGACGAGGACGCTAGCAACGGAACAGGTAAGTGAATAACTTCTGTATGGCTCATATTTAATGCACGATGTACATTACAAAGTGCATTAATATGGCCATACAGAAGTGTATACCCCCACTTTGTTTCGCGGGACAACCCCTTTAATGGATTTTTTTCCCATTGAGGAAATAGGAAAGTCAAAATCTGCAACAAATTCAAATGCTTGTGGAGTTTGTTGGAAATTACCTGCAGATCCACATCAAAGCTCCTGGATATGGACTTTATTTATAATAAGTTGTGGGGAGAAAAAAATTACTCCCCTTGTATCATCTCTCTTTGAAGAGTCTTGCCTATTCACCCACCATTCTCTACATCTTGGTCTACAACGTATGATAAACACGCATGACCACTGTAGTAGTTGCATCAGTCATGTTATCACGTGAGGCCAGGAGAAAATGGCTGAGGAGCAGGCAAGACTTAACGGAAAGGGGAGAAGGTGAGTATTTAGTTGCCTAGATCCGCTGGAGAAAATCTGTTAAAGTATGAATTTGCCACTGTGGAAAATCCCGATGACTTTTCTGCAGCAAATCCACAATGTAAACATGCTCTTAAATGCAACTTAATGCCATGGCGAAGTAGAGGATGGTGCCCTGGGTGGGGATACGTGATTTCAACATGCCAGATCCTTAATATGAGCGAGAAGCCACAGACAGGCTGGTCAGCAGCTTATTCCCACTCTACACTGAAATGAACGGGCATACTTGGCCAAGTTGCATATTTATGCTGGATTCAGGTGAAGTGGCTCTCAGCCAGCAGCCATGATGGCTGCCTTTATTCAGTAGCTATGACACACTGATAAAAGATTTGACTATTTATGGTTCCGTTTTCTAACAGTCAGTTCTTCTTCTGTAGATAAGCCCACTACAACACCAAAGAAAGGATTCACAGGAAAAGGGAAGGACATAACAACGAAACATGATGAGGTGGTTTGTGGCAGGAAGAACACGGCTCGCATGGAAAATGTAAGTATTTGTGTTGCAGTGATAGCTATAACCTATATATTTATGCAAAAACAATACATATATCTATCTGCAACCGGTGTCTTGTATGAATATTGAAGTTCTGTTGTTGGCTTTGAGAGCTAACTTGGATTCTGTTTTCTAGTTTGCTCCAGAGTTTCAAGTTGGAGATGGAATAGGAATGGACTTGAAACTGTCCAACCACGTTTTTAATGTATTGAAGCAACACTCTATTTCTGAGCAGCGCCGGAGTGCCAGACTGCATGACAAGAAGGAAGTGTCCACCGCCGTAAGTAGGACTGTCTGCTTCCTGTGATTGGAGTCTACAGTCTCATTACTGCTTTACTGCAATACTTTGTTTTATGTTGCAGGAGAAGGTCGTGGACCCAAAGACCAGGCTGCTGCTATATAAGATGGTGAATGCTGGTGTTCTGGACACAATCAATGGCTGTGTGAGCACTGGCAAAGAGTCCGTTGTGTTTCACGCAAATGGAGGAAGGTATGGTCCTATTTACAGACTTCATTTTGAGTGGTACAATTCTAGATAAAATGACTGATGAAATGTATTTTTTTTACATGTGGATGATGGATTAGGATAGGTATTTTCTGTGATTATGTCCTTAAACTCAAATTGGTCTTGTAATCTTATGAAAATCTTGTTTTCCTCTTTAGTATGGAAGATCAAGCAGTGCCTTCTGAATGCGCCATCAAGGTATTCAAGACCACCCTAAACGAGTTTAAGAATCGGGATAAATACATCAAGGATGACTACAGATTTAAAGATCGTTTTAGCAAGCTCAATCCACGTAAAATCATTCGCATGTGGGCAGAAAAGGAAAAGCATAATTTGAAGAGGTAAGCCATTGTATGGAGCTGCAGCTAATGGGTTTCTTTTCTACTTTCAAAAGCGATTAGTGGCCTAAACTAGGGAAATGCATAGAATGTCATCTGTGGGGGGCCGACCTTTTGGACCCTCATCAACAGAATGAAGATGACAGGTACTTGGTACTAAGCTGCAGTACCAGGTGGATAAGCTGCTGTCTGGATAAATGTTAAACCTTGACTGCTGCAGCCCCTTTGTTTTGCTGATTGGTGGGGATGTAGGCATTGGACCCCCCCTACCACTTCTGACTTATCTGATTTTATGAATACTTGACCATTAATTCATATGTTTCCAGAGTAGCAGCACAATGCAGAGATCTAAGAAACCATTCTCCACAATCATGGTTTTCATTGATAAATACAAATATTTACTATAATGGACATGTCGGGAGTTGTCAGATCTTCTATAGGGTGCGTTCACGCGGAGCTAACTTGATGCAGATCTGCAGCAAATCGCCACTGTGTAAACACACCCTCAGGCCAACTTCACACTGGCGAGCGTGATATGGACCCATGAATCGCAGTCCCATATCGCGCTACCCATTATGTGAATTTCCCGCACATGCGAGGCGTGTTCATGCCAAAACAGCCTCACCTCAGTTCGGGGAAGAAGCAAACTGCTGCTGTGGCTGTCAGCCGCAGTAAAGGATAGTGGAGTTTCTCCGACTGGTTTCAATGGGAGACTCACATCGCGTGCACCCGGCATGTGGGGCGATGCTGCTGCCGTCCTGACTGAAAATATTGGGCACTGACCCCCTGTTTCGTTTCATTCCCCCTGTTATCCCCTCCCCAATACTTTAAACAAAGAGTAAAAGACTATACTGTACTGCAAACCAACTTGTACTAGAATGCTAAATATAAGCCCCCTGCGTGGGGAAACAAAGATGTACATACTTGTTACACTCTTGGAAAAAACCCTTAATAAAAACCGTTGAAAGTAGAAAATATTGGGCACTGTTGTGAAAGCTAGCAGAAATTTTAAAAGTGCTGCAGTTTTTCCTGTATCGCATCACAATGGATAAAAACATCACTCATGTATATGACCCCATTCAAAAGAATGGGGTTCATATTTGTTTGTCTTGCAACGCACATATCTCATGTGTTTTTTGTTTACTCGCCTTTCAGATCCGCCGTGCGTGTCCCGCCTGCCGAGCTGGTGATCATGTGCAGCACAGCGATGGCGCGCCAGCAGTGTGGGATGACGCGGTACTTCTGCTGTGCTCACAGCGGAAGTATAGCGTGACAGCTGGCTTCCATTGACTACAATGGAAGCCGAAAGCGCGTTTTTTTCCGCTGCAATTAGAGCATGTCGTGGTTTCTTTCACGCTGCAGTCTTCCACAGTGGAAATCCGCAGTGTGAACATTGAGCTATTGGCTGCGGATTTCCGCTGCGTTTTACGCGGCAGAAATCTGGCCATGGGCATTAGCCCCTATAGTGTTGGTAGGGGAATCCATATCTCTTTTTAAAAAAAAAAAAAAGGCTGCAAAAAGTGTGCATTTATTGATGTACTACTTGTAGATATATGCCATTAATGATATGTATGTATGAGTGAATGCTTAGTTTTATCTTTAATCTTTACACAGAATCGAAAAGGCTGGTATTCCTTGTCCAGAAGTTGTCATGTTAAAGAAGCACATTCTGGTCATGTCCTTTATTGGAAAGGATCAGATGCCTGCTCCCACACTTAAAGAAGCTAAACTCAACCTGGAGGACTCCAAAGTAGCTTACTACCAGGTTCTCACTGTAAGTAACTGGTTCTTATCTGTTTGAAAACTTTTATTGTAGTTGGAAGTGCCTATACCTTTTTTTTTTTTTTTTTTTTTTTTTTTTTTTTTTTTTTTTTTTTTTTCTCCCTGTTTTGGGGATTTGAATGGATTATTTGATTTTTAAGAAACTTTAATGTATTGCCAGGAGTTTAAACACAAAATGAAACGGCGCTTCGTTGTTTAAAACTTCAATAAGGAGAAAAAGGAGGTGATTGACTCACCTGGTGCCAGGTGGGACACACCTTACCCAAGGCAACCCATCGACACCTGACATCCAAGATTGCATATAACAATAACCCCCCCCAGTGGGAAACTAGAGAGCCTGGATATGGATCTAGCCCAAGAAACCAGTATGATGTGGGACAACAGGGGATGTTCCCCAGGAAATGTTAGTTCCCTATGTTCATTGAAAACTTTTGCTAGACTATTCTAGAGATTTCAAAGAAGGCTTTGAGCTAATCGAAGAATAGAGAATGTGCTTTGTGTAAAAATAAGCTCCATTCTGCTCGTACGAAAGCCTTGTCAGCTTTGTTTGGATCCAGACAGACTTTCCCAACACCTTCAGGCCATTCAAAATTTACTCAACCAAGACCTCATCGTCTCCAATTCTTTTCATAAAATGTCTTTACCGGTTCTTCCAATCTGTTCGTTCAATCCCAAAAAGGTCAGTTTGCCTGGTCCTGGATCTAAAGCTCCTGAATTGCTCTGTCAAAGTACATCCTATTTATATGGACCCCATAAGATCGGTGATTGCCTCTATGGATCAAGGTGAATGTCTGTCAATAGACATAAGACTCCAATCTCCACATCCCGATTTCCCAGTCCCACCAGTGCTTTCTTGTGTCTGCAGTCCACTCAAATCCTTTTCAATTCATCGTCTTGCTATTCAGCCTGACAACAGCTCCCTGAGTGTTCACGAAGGTCCTTCCCAGGGGAGTGTGGCATCCCTTATCTGGACAACCTTCTAATCAAGGCCCTATTCCTAAGGGCCAACAATGAAAGCCTCACAATGGCGCTGAACATTCGGGCGTTTCAGGTGTATAATCAATCATCCAAAGCCAAACTTGATCCTGTCATGTTGGTTCACCTTTTTTGGCCTATTCTTCTACACAATTCAGATGAAGGTACAACTTCTGAGAGACAAGCTTGCACTTCTCCAGCAACGTGTCCACTTTCTGCAGTCACGAACTCCCATCTCCATCAGCCAGGGCATTCCGGTTCTGGGGCTCATGGTAGCTGAACTCTGGTCTAGTATTTGCAATTCCACACCTGCTCCCTACAACGAACCATCCTATCCAGTTGGAACAGATTGTGAGAGTCTCTTAATGGATCGGCTCTTAATCTTAACTCCCTCTTTTTGGTGGTTGACGTCGCCCAACTTTTCTCAAGATTGGTCCTTCCTTCCCCAATGGACACGGCACTTACCTGTTTTTTTGGGGAACCAGCTGTTTCTCTGTTCTGAGATTCCCCCTTTCACTTCCTTGTTTAGTTATGTTGGTTTTCGAGTTGTGTATTCAGTTAACCAGTTATGTACAAACTGATTTAGCTGAGTGGCTACAGGAGGAGCATGGCTGGTAGGAGGTAGCAGAAAACAATAGTCTGTAAGCTCACCACCTTTTCCTTCTCCCTGCTTCAATGGTCTGCTTGATATCCAGTCTCTGAGGCAAAATCGTGTAGTCCTCCACGATATTCACACAGAATAAATTCAGAAGAGTTTAAGCCATTGGCGGTGTGAATTAATTAAGACTTTATTGAAGAGTGTCACGACATGGTTACAGGAGGGACACGTTTCGGTCTAAACAGACCTTGGTCACCCCAAGACCACTGATGGCTTAAACTTTGTTGAATTTATTATGGCTGGTAGGAGTTCTTTGCTTAGTGTCTGCCTCCTAGAGGAAGGAGCTGTACCCATTGTTTTTGCTGCATTCCCTAATGACACAGCCAAGAAAGGATTTTATGGGGAGTAACCAAAAAAATCTTTTTTTTTTTTTTTATCCCCTTCTATGTGAAGTCCACACACCACTTTTTCTTAGTAAGTGGTCTACAGGCTGTGGAGATCTTGTACGGGGTTGCTGGCTTATCAGCTGTTTCACACTCTAGAGATTAGTTTTGCTGAGAGGAGTCCCAGCGTGTAAGAACTGATAAGCCAACTCTGCAGCCTGTATGTCACGTGCAAAGGAGTGTATGAATTTCACATAAAGCAATCGGCTGCAGCTGGCAGAAGCAGTTTGCAGGAGGGTTCAGCCAAAATTTTAAGCAACAAGGAAGCAAACTCTTAACATTTTAAATACATATTAAAAAAACTTTAGGATTCTTTTTCTCTATTGGAAGAAAAATAAGCAACATTGTAATTATTACTTGCCCTTTAAATAGATTTTTACTAATGATCACAGTAACTCAGGTCAGCCCCGGTGGAGACCGCAGAACATGCAGTGACCAGTCCACCAATGTCCTGAAGTGAGCCACTGGATCCAGAGGGACAAAATATCCTCTCTGCTTCCTCAGGGGACAATAACTTCCTTCTTGCCCCCAGATGTAATGATGCAATATCACCCTGCAGCTAATCTAGCATGGTGCTGTTTATATGTAATTATAAGATTAGGTCGGCTAATGCTATAAAAGACCTATACAACCTGCCCTAAGAGCTTACCATCTAATATGCAATAGTAACTCTGCTCCTAGGAGCTTACAATCTAATAGAACAATAAATCTTTTTAGAACACAATAAGGATGTAAATCTATATGTTAATATAAGCATATTACACCAGATTTTTCACGTTAAATATGTCCGTTTTTGTAAATGGCTCGTGGTTCCTCTGAAATGACCACAATTCTGGAGCACCATTTCTTTGACATCTGTGTTCTATTATTTCTCCTAGAAGTTCATGAATATATTGACATCTGGGTGTTAACATTCCCTCTTGTCAAAGTCTTGTGTCCTTGCATGGGACAAAGTTTGCAGTGTGTGAATTTGCATGAATGTTTATTTTTTTCTTGGTTTAATAACACTATCAGTGGAAGTCTTTCAGCCTTTCAAAAAATGTAATTATGTATATTTATGAAAGCTCCGCCTCCAAGCTATAACTATTCTTTTTCTGATGTAGTTGATGAAGCAACTCTACGAGAAGTGCAACCTTATACACGCCGATCTGAGTGAATATAACATGTTATGGCATGATGGGAAGGTAACTATAATTTGGTTCAGTAACGCGACCTTTTAAAGGGATTTTCCAGGACACACCAGGATAGGAGCAGTGGCTTCCTCTCTGACCCTGGTGTACCCTGGCTGACACAGCTGGTGCTGCCTGGAAAACACCTACATTTTTACAGTATAACTAATGTAAATACAGATATTTAGTAAGAGGGCAATATTTGAACATTTTAATATTTGTGCCTTTCAGATTGCTACTATTAAAGGGAATCTGTCACCCCTTTATACTATCTTCTCTCATGTAGGGTAGAGACAGGCACGCTGATTGCAGACATATTTTTGTCTTGTATATCTGTGCAATAGTTAGTCAGAAAATTACACTTTTTATCAGTAGCAGCCGTATACACAAAGCTACAGGAAGTAGTCTTCTATATTCATGAGCTGCAGGCTAGCTCCGCCACCCCAGCATCCAGCACTAATTGATAGCTGTCCCTATATGCACAAACAGGCAGGCAGCTGTCAGTCAGGAGTTGGAGGGCAGGGTGGGTTTCGCTATCCTGCAGTTCATGAATATTGAAGACTACTTCCTGTAGTCTTCTGTGTGTGGCTGCTACTGATATACAAGTTTCTTCCAAATTACTTCACAGATGCATAGACCTATTTCTGCAATCAGTGCACCAGTCCTGGCCTTCAGAAAGGATACCATAATGGAAGTGACTGATTTTTCTTCTTAAGCCTTCAGGCAGGGCCTAATAGGAGTACAAGATGGCAGATTTGGGCGGTTGTCATGACAGCGCTTTAGCAGAGTGATACAGGGAGCCTGCTTTCTAACAGCTTGGATGCTGTGGTCACTACTGACTGCAGCATCTAAGGGGTTGTTCCATCTCAGCATTTGATGACTGAGATGGGAAACATGGCTATTTCCCAACCACCTTGTCATGTGTTATGGAAATGGCCCAGGCGGCAGCATTACGCATTTTCTATGACTCCCAGTGAAGTGAATGGGTGTTGTGAAAATGGTGTAGCTCAGCATGCTGCACTGCTTCTGTGACTCCCATTTATTTTAGTGGAATTAAGGAAAATCCATAGGGCTGTTGCATCGGTGGTGGATTGGAAACGTTTACTCATAGTTTCCCATCTGTTATCAAATGCTGAGATGGGAATACCCCTTCAAGTGACTTGCAGTAATTTGCAATAAAACTTTATTATGAAAATGTGCACTTGTACCAGAGAGGTGAAGCAGTAGCAATGTTAACACAAATTTAGGAAACTTTGCAAAGATCATATCACAATGCATCTGTATATTAAAAACAAAAAAAATGCATTTCTAGGCTTGTAGAAATCAGGCAAAAGACGTGAGGGTCCTGAACAGCATCCATGCAAAACTTGTTTCTCTTTGCAGGTGTGGCTTATTGATGTGAGTCAGTCTGTGGAGCCCACTCACCCACACGGGTTGGAGTTCCTATATAGAGACTGTAGGAACGTTTCACAGGTAAGGACGTGACATTGAAGATATTGATTAACCTAGGAAATGCACTGTAATTAAAGCCTCAATGTATTTTTAAAGGGGTTGTTGCAGATAGAATATTGTTTACATATAAATCCAAGCCATAAATGACCATTTTTTTTTTTTGTATTAACATTTTATAAAAGAAACGGTTTCCAGATATGCCAGGACTGATGTTAGAATAAGGGGGACCACATCTGCATCGGAACCAACTGGAGTTTTTATCACACATGTGGCTACTAATACTGGAACATTGCAGCGCTTTGTCTTCTGTCCAAAAGCCAGGTAGCTGGATGGAAAGCTGGCAGATCCCATTCTAGCCAGTGGAGTCCAACCAGTGCTTCTCGGTTCTTTCTCTGGACAGAACAGTACAGCAGCGGGGATTCCGCTTTCCTGCTTCAACGGAGCAGGAAAGCGGAAACCAACCTAACGCCATCTGCTCTTCTCCACTGCAATAAATGGTATGGTCATGTGGAGGGATCCTTGATGTGGTTCGGCTGCTCCTGAAGCTGCAGAAGTAGTTGCTTCTCTCTTTGCTCCACTGGGTACATGGAGGGATACCTGATGTAGTGAGAGTCAAGACTGCGCATGTGTGACCACCTTGGAATGTTTGTTGCAGTGGACACTGTATAGCAATACTAGGTGATTCTATTCAAACATTAGTCCTGGCATACCGGGGATAGAAACTTGAAAAAATGTAAATGCAAAAGTTTTTTTTATAATGGGCTGGACTTAACTGTAGACTATCTTTCATGGGATAACTCTTTTTAAGGCGTGGTAGGTAACTAAAAGTTAGGATTTCTAGATGTTGCGAAGTATGTGAATTCAATGATTAGCTGTATAGAAACCGTTTGTTAACTGAAGCATTCCCGTACACATGAAAGACCATATTGTGTGTGTGAACCGTTTTTTCTTTTTCTTCTAAATAGTTCTTCCAGAAATGTGGGGTTTCCGAGACCCTCAATGAACGTGAGCTCTTCAATCTAGTGTCTGGACTAAATATTGCATCTGACAATCAAGCGGACTTTATGGCAGAGGTAACTAGTTTATTAGCACTGCTATATTTAGTGATTGGGAGAAGTCGATGCTAGCGATACTTGCTGCTGTGTAACAGCACAAAGCGAGCATCGCCTGCCCGACAGCTCGTCCAGGGTAAAAGACCAATTAGAGATTCGGGTCCTTCTGTGGTGTTTTGTCTTAAAGTGACAGTAAAAAGTCCAGGGTTTTCTGAAAATTTCACTTTTGTTTCTCTAGATTGAAGCACTGGAGAAAGTGAATGAAGATCATGTCCAGAATCATGCAAAGAAGATCTCCACTTTTCAGAAGGATGATGATGGCCCTCCACCACTCTTTAATGAATAACCCCAGAGCAACAATTGCATTAAATAAATGAAAAAAAGTTGAATAGCCTGCTGTATTGGCACAGCATCAATGCAGCGGTTATCATCCCTGCCTCACGCAGGTTGGAAGGGCCGAGCTAGATCCGTGTGCACCCTAGAGCCAAACCCTGATCATGTTTCTAACTTGTGAGACTGAGACGGCTCATGCGGCAGGACTCGCTGCTTGTTTTTAAAGTTCAGATAAAATGTTTTGACTCTTGGGGTGGATTCACACGTGGCGGATTTCTGTAGCAGAAGCATCTGCTATGGACACTTTATACCGTGTATTCCTATGTTGGGGAGGTGAAAATCTGTAACGCATACATGGTTTGAACTTCCATATGGATTTTTTTTTTTCCGATATGGAAATGCTTTCTCCACTTTTTTTTTTTTCTTTTGTTGTTTTTTAAGGTATTTGTGAATTTCGGATTTGGAATTTCATTGTAGACTTCAGTGGCATTTAAATTTCTGCATAGAATTTAACAACCTAAATCCACAAGAAGATATGGCACAACATCTGCAGTAGTAATTCTACAGGTTTTGTGGTGTATTCTTCCGCCATGTTTATACTTCTGGTGCTGTTTTCATGTTCAACTAATGGGGATGAATACAGTGCTGTGCATTTACTTTGGCTCGCAGAAAGTGCCGTCATCTTTTTATCGATAGCAGATCTTATTAAAATGGGCTGACTGTGAAGCAGTGGTTTACCCATCCTCAGACGGGGGCTATATTATATATCCACCGAGTAACATGAAGTAGGAACATATTTAGCTCATTAACTGCATTAATTATGAAATATGTGATTTGCAAAAATTGCTAGTGTTCTGCGTGGCACATGCCTTATTACATTATGCTTAATATAATCATGGAGCGTTCAGCAAAATACTTCATTCGCTGTGTGCGGCCTGTAGTACGTTGATTGAGAAATAAAGATCTTATTGACCTGAGTGTGACTTTTTTTATATATTGTATGACCATGTATTTGAAATTGTGTTTAAATCCGCCTTTAGACAATTTAGTAATATACCAAGACATTTCAAACTTTTTCAGGCTCCATATTATAACAGAACTAAAGATACATATTGAATGTGAAACGCGTTAAAAGATTTTTGTTGGTTATCGACTTCTTTTTTTAATTTGGCGGCAGATCACGAGATGCTGATAAAAAAAAAAAAAAAAAAATCCATATTTTTATTGAACCAAGCTCCTTTTTAAGGTGAGCTATTGTTTATGGATAAATACTGAACAGGCTGAACCTTGGAGCATTGCATCTTTGTTTAGGTGATTGGTATAGGTGATTGGTAGAGGTCTAGGTATTAGGTCATCAGCGCTCCAGCGGGGCTAGGTATTAGGTCATCAGCGCTCCAGCGGGGCTAGGTATTAGGTCATCAGCGCTCCAGCGGGGCTAGGTATTAGGTCATCAGCGCTCCAGCGGGGCTAGGTATTAGGTCATCAGCGCTCGGCAGAGTGTGGAGACTGAAAGGCTTCTCGCTCAGCACTTCACCTTCTGTGTGAAGCATGGAGCATTTACACATATCAAGCCAGTGATCATTTTCACACTGAAGTCAGCGACTATCAACCGCGAATGAATAGTGAGATTTTCTTTGCAAATAAGGAAGATGGAAAAATACCTCTGCAGCGCCACCTATTGGATGACAGCATTCCTGCAAATCAATGTGACTTTCTAACAAGTCTTAACAATGATTGGGAATAGGAAGCCAGAGAACCATACAGAAAGCTGTTTCGGGGTCTTTGCCCCCCCCCCCCCCATTACTGTGCAGTAGGTTTCTGGCTTGGCTGGTGATAGGCCTATGATGTGGGTCAGGAGGGGGTGTTGTTTCGCTGTAAGAGCACCCAAAATGTGTGTGGAGACACCTAGGGCATGAGTAGGTCAGGGGATGATGTAGTTTCTCCCCAAGGAGAGCACCCAAAAGGGGTGTGAAGGAGACTTGTAAGGCCATGCACACTGGAGGGGAAAACTCTCCGAAACAGCTGTCTGTGTATGGTTCTCTGGCTTCCTATTCCCAGTCCTTGTTAAGACTTGTTAGAAAGTCACATTGATTTGCAGGAATGCTGGTATCCAATAGGTGGTGCTGCAGAGGTATTTTTCAATCTTCCTTTATTTGCATAAATTACACAGGGAGCTAGTATGGCCTTGTAAATCTCTTCACTCACCTTCTAGGTGTCTCCACACCCCCTTTTGGGTGCTCTTCTTGGAGGAGAGACTATTCCATCCCCCAACCCCCTCATGGAGATTTTCAAAATGTGAAATTGAAAGAAGCTGCGGCTACCTCCTCTTCTTTGTAAAAACCTACCTACCTCTCCGGTCCGATCTCGGTGTGATGTCGTTTCTAGAGTGAAGTCCAGACACAGAGTTTCCAGAATGAATGTGGCTGTGACTCCCTTGCAAATCCCCGAGTTGGGATATAATCGCACACTGTAGAGTAAGGCCGCGGATTCCGGCTGTGAGCCAGGTCTGCGACTCTTCGTGCCTGACTTTTCTGTACTGCGGATGACTACGGCTGCTCACTGTTAGTCATGCGCAGTCCGGTCCCAACCCCCCACCCCCCCCGCAGTATTTGTATTTCCCACGCCGGCGCTTAGTGATGACGCAGGTACCCCCAGCCTATATGCAATGTTAGTTGTGTATGGGCTGCAAGTCAGACAGTCTCCACTGACTTCAATGGAAGCTGTCCGTGGCAAAGTAGAACAATTTGTATCCGCAAGTGTGAAAAAAGTGAAACATCATGATTTTCAACGCCAGTGTTTTGTCACGGACCCTGATTACTCAATCGGAATCCGCCTGCGTGAGCCTGGCCTTGGGCTGGGTTCCCACGAGACAGAAATCCCGTGGAATGGCAGCAGTGGGACCGCACGGTAATTCAGCGAGATTTCTGCAGTGGAAAGGCTGCTTTAAAACCCGCATCACTTGGCACCGGTTTGAAGTGTCTCCCCATCAAGAGAAGAGAGCCCGCAGCAGCTAGGGCGATACAAGTGACATGTCATGGCTTTGAATTCCATGCTACATGCCAGCTTTTGCGTGGCTTAGTCGCTGTGGACTGTCAACAGTGTGTATGAGGTTTTTGGAAGTATCGGGGTTAAAAAAATGCATGCGGAAAGTCCGCCCCGTGTGCACCCAGCCTAACTGCCCATGCCCGTGGCCAGGTTGGGTTCTGCCTGCGACATCTCGCAGCGGAATCAGACCCAGCGGCCCCCAGCAACCTTATACGCCCCTCTCTGGATCCTCTGTGAGTGTATCATCCAGCATGTGCAGCAAATGATGTGCCGACGCTGGATGGGAACGGATTTCCACCATAATTCTGCTGTGCTCACAGCGGCAGTATTGCGGGACGGACGGCTTCCATTGCATAAAACCAGGGAAAAGGGGGATTCCCAATGGGGAACCGGGATAAACGGTGAAGAAATCACTCAGCGTGACTAAGTTTAGAAGAGAAGAACCCACGGCGTGACCTCTCACACTAGATCCTACGGCCATTAAGGACCAGACACTTGTTAGGGATGTTACCCATGTGGTGGTTATACCGATTATTTTTTTTCCGTGACATGTAGGGCTATTTTTTAAATCTGTTTTTTTTGTCTACAACACCATCCCCAACGCCTCATCTCCATGTGAACGCAGTCTAAGGGCCCCTTCACAGGGCGTATTAGCGCAATACACAGAGAATAGAACACATTGATTTCAGTGAGTTCATTCACATTTCCGGATCTTGAATACGCATTACAACTGTGCAGAAAAGCCCAGCAGCATAGAAGTGAATGGGAGGGCACAACTGTGCGCACAATACGGAAGTAGATGCGTAAAATGTTTCAGAATTCTACTGTAAAGAGAACACATCTGGCACTAATTAGCCATTTCAATCAGCGCATTTTGTTTGCCACGCACAAATAAACATCCCCTGCGGGCGGAAAAAGTACAGAAAAATACGCCGATACGTGCGCACAAAGGCATCGGGCGTTATGGAAAAAAAGCAGCACTGCGGTGTTCGAAAATACACATATGCTCATGTGAAGGTGCCCTAAAAGGTAAACTGCCTTTGTTGCCCACGGCAACCGTCCCCAATACAGCTGTCATTTCCCTGTAAGTGCTTCCTAAGGGGTTTTACTTTAGCCAGTTTTCATAACTCTGCACCATTTATGTATCAACAACAAAGCACCCCTGCAGCTGGGAGAAGAATGGACTATTCCTCAGCCAGCCAGCACCCCTACAGTATGGACTGTCCCAAAGTCAGGCGCGCGTCTAGCTTCTCTCAGTCTAGTCACGTGACACAGCGGAGACGCGGAAGATGCTAGTCATGTGATGTTTCGGTTCCTGTAGTGGAAGGAGGCGGTGCATGACCCAGTCCATAGTCCCGGCTGGGAAGTCTGTAGTAGCGGGTGGTGGCTGCTGGAAGCTCCTGTCATCACTCCTATGCTGGGCAGCCTGTGACGCCATGGACAGCGACGACTTCTACCTGGAGCTCGCTGAGCGGCCGGTCCTGTTTGAAAAAGCCACCAACGTGAACAGCGTGTTCTTCGATGAGGCCAATAAGCAGGTGAGCTTCCCTAGTGCAGTGCGCCCCCTGCAGGTGTGACCGGCCGCCTCCCCCCAGACCACCTCCGGTCAGCACTGCCGCCGTCAGGGGGATCTCTGGGCTGCAGGTGTGACCGGCCGCCTCCCCCCAGACCGCCTCCGGTCAGGGGGATCTCTGGGCTGCAGGTGTGACCGGCCGCCTCCCCCCAGACCGCCTCCGGTCAGGGGGATCTCTGGGCTGCAGGTGTGACCGGCCGCCTCCCCCCAGACCGCCTCCGGTCAGGGGGATCTCTGGGCTGCAGGTGTGACCGGCCGCCTCCCCCCAGACCGCCTCCGGTCAGGGGGATCTCTGGGCTGCAGGTGTGACCGGCCGCCTCCCCCCAGACCGCCTCCGGTCAGGGGGATCTCTGGGCTGCAGGTGTGACCGGCCGCCTCCCCCCAGACCGCCTCCGGTCAGGGGGATCTCTGGGCTGCAGGTGTGACCGGCCGCCTCCCCCCAGACCGCCTCCGGTCAGGGGGATCTCTGGGCTGCAGGTGTGACCGGCCGCCTCCCCCCAGACCGCCTCCGGTCAGGGGGATCTCTGGGCTGCAGGTGTGACCGGCCGCCTCCCCCCAGACCGCCTCCGGTCAGGGGGATCTCTGGGCTGCAGGTGTGACCGGCCGCCTCCCCCCAGACCGCCTCCGGTCAGGGGGATCTCTGGGCTGCAGGTGTGACCGGCCGCCTCCCCCCAGACCGCCTCCGGTCAGGGGGATCTCTGGGCTGCAGGTGTGACCGGCCGCCTCCCCCCAGACCGCCTCCGGTCAGGGGGATCTCTGGGCTGCAGGTGTGACCGGCCGCCTCCCCCCAGACCGCCTCCGGTCAGGGGGATCTCTGGGCTGCAGGTGTGACCGGCCGCCTCCCCCCAGACCGCCTCCGGTCAGGGGGATCTCTGGGCTGCAGGTGTGACCGGCCGCCTCCCCCCAGACCGCCTCCGGTCAGGGGGATCTCTGGGCTGCAGGTGTGACCGGCCGCCTCCCCCCAGACCGCCTCCGGTCAGGGGGATCTCTGGGCTGCAGGTGTGACCGGCCGCCTCCCCCCAGACCGCCTCCGGTCAGGGGGATCTCTGGGCTGCAGGTGTGACCGGCCGCCTCCCCCCAGACCGCCTCCGGTCAGGGGGATCTCTGGGCTGCAGGTGTGACCGGCCGCCTCCCCCCAGACCGCCTCCGGTCAGGGGGATCTCTGGGCTGCAGGTGTGACCGGCCGCCTCCCCCCAGACCGCCTCCGGTCAGGGGGATCTCTGGGCTGCAGGTGTGACCGGCCGCCTCCCCCCAGACCGCCTCCGGTCAGGGGGATCTCTGGGCTGCAGGTGTGACCGGCCGCCTCCCCCCAGACCGCCTCCGGTCAGGGGGATCTCTGGGCTGCAGGTGTGACCGGCCGCCTCCCCCCAGACCGCCTCCGGTCAGGGGGATCTCTGGGCTGCAGGTGTGACCGGCCGCCTCCCCCCAGACCGCCTCCGGTCAGGGGGATCTCTGGGCTGCAGGTGTGACCGGCCGCCTCCCCCCAGACCGCCTCCGGTCAGGGGGATCTCTGGGCTGCAGGTGTGACCGGCCGCCTCCCCCCAGACCGCCTCCGGTCAGGGGGATCTCTGGGCTGCAGGTGTGACCGGCCGCCTCCCCCCAGACCGCCTCCGGTCAGGGGGATCTCTGGGCTGCAGGTGTGACCGGCCGCCTCCCCCCAGACCGCCTCCGGTCAGGGGGATCTCTGGGCTGCAGGTGTGACCGGCCGCCTCCCCCCAGACCGCCTCCGGTCAGGGGGATCTCTGGGCTGCAGGTGTGACCGGCCGCCTCCCCCCAGACCGCCTCCGGTCAGGGGGATCTCTGGGCTGCAGGTGTGACCGGCCGCCTCCCCCCAGACCGCCTCCGGTCAGGGGGATCTCTGGGCTGCAGGTGTGACCGGCCGCCTCCCCCCAGACCGCCTCCGGTCAGGGGGATCTCTGGGCTGCAGGTGTGACCGGCCGCCTCCCCCCAGACCGCCTCCGGTCAGGGGGATCTCTGGGCTGCAGGTGTGACCGGCCGCCTCCCCCCAGACCGCCTCCGGTCAGGGGGATCTCTGGGCTGCAGGTGTGACCGGCCGCCTCCCCCCAGACCGCCTCCGGTCAGGGGGATCTCTGGGCTGCAGGTGTGACCGGCCGCCTCCCCCCAGACCGCCTCCGGTCAGGGGGATCTCTGGGCTGCAGGTGTGACCGGCCGCCTCCCCCCAGACCGCCTCCGGTCAGGGGGATCTCTGGGCTGCAGGTGTGACCGGCCGCCTCCCCCCAGACCGCCTCCGGTCAGGGGGATCTCTGGGCTGCAGGTGTGACCGGCCGCCTCCCCCCAGACCGCCTCCGGTCAGGGGGATCTCTGGGCTGCAGGTGTGACCGGCCGCCTCCCCCCAGACCGCCTCCGGTCAGGGGGATCTCTGGGCTGCAGGTGTGACCGGCCGCCTCCCCCCAGACCGCCTCCGGTCAGGGGGATCTCTGGGCTGCAGGTGTGACCGGCCGCCTCCCCCCAGACCGCCTCCGGTCAGGGGGATCTCTGGGCTGCAGGTGTGACCGGCCGCCTCCCCCCAGACCGCCTCCGGTCAGGGGGATCTCTGGGCTGCAGGTGTGACCGGCCGCCTCCCCCCAGACCGCCTCCGGTCAGGGGGATCTCTGGGCTGCAGGTGTGACCGGCCGCCTCCCCCCAGACCGCCTCCGGTCAGGGGGATCTCTGGGCTGCAGGTGTGACCGGCCGCCTCCCCCCAGACCGCCTCCGGTCAGGGGGATCTCTGGGCTGCAGGTGTGACCGGCCGCCTCCCCCCAGACCGCCTCCGGTCAGGGGGATCTCTGGGCTGCAGGTGTGACCGGCCGCCTCCCCCCAGACCGCCTCCGGTCAGGGGGATCTCTGGGCTGCAGGTGTGACCGGCCGCCTCCCCCCAGACCGCCTCCGGTCAGGGGGATCTCTGGGCTGCAGGTGTGACCGGCCGCCTCCCCCCAGACCGCCTCCGGTCAGGCGGATCTCTGGGCTGCTGGTGTGACCGGCCGCCTCCCCCCAGACCGCCTCCGGTCAGGCGGATCTCTGGGCTGCAGGTGTGACCGGCCGCCTCCCCCAGACCGCCTCCGGTCAGCGCTGCCGCGGTCAGGGGGATCTCTGGGCTGCAGGTGTGACCGGCCGCCTCCCCCAGACCGCCTCCGGTCAGCGCTGCCGCGGTCAGGGGGATCTCTGGGCTGCAGGTGTGACCGGCCGCCTCCCCCAGACCGCCTCCGGTCAGCGCTGCCGCGGTCAGGGGGATCTCTGGGCTGCAGGTGTGACCGGCCGCCTCCCCCAGACCGCCTCCGGTCAGCGCTGCCGCGGTCAGGGGGATCTCTGGGCTGCAGGTGTGACCGGCCGCCTCCCCCAGACCGCCTCCGGTCAGCGCTGCCGCGGTCAGGGGGATCTCTGGGCTGCAGGTGTGACCGGCCGCCTCCCCCAGACCGCCTCCGGTCAGCGCTGCCGCGGTCAGGGGGATCTCTGGGCTGCAGGTGTGACCGGCCGCCTCCCCCAGACCGCCTCCGGTCAGCGCTGCCGCGGTCAGGGGGATCTCTGGGCTGCAGGTGTGACCGGCCGCCTCCCCCAGACCGCCTCCGGTCAGCGCTGCAGCGGTCAGGGGGATCTCTGGGCTGCAGGTGTGACCGGCCGCCTCCCCCAGACCGCCTCCGGTCAGCGCTGCCGCGGTCAGGGGGATCTCTGGGCTGCAGGTGTGACCGGCCGCCTCCCCCACACCGCCTCCGGTCAGCGCTGCCGCGGTCAGGGGGATCTCTGGGCTGCAGGTGTGACCGTCCGCCTCCCCCACACCGCCTCCGGTGAGCGCTGCCGCGGTCAGGGGGATCTCTGGGCTGCAGGTGTGACCGTCCGCCTCCCCCACACCGCCTCCGGTGAGCGCTGCCGCGGTCAGGGGGATCTCTGGGCTGCAGGTGTGACCGTCCGCCTCCCCCACACCGCCTCCGGTGAGCGCTGCCGCGGTCAGGGGGATCTCTGGGCTGCAGGTGTGACCGTCCGCCTCCCCCACACCGCCTCCGGTGAGCGCTGCCGCGGTCAGGGGGATCTCTGGGCTGCAGGTGTGACCGTCCGCCTCCCCCACACCGCCTCCGGTGAGCGCTGCCGCGGTCAGGGGGATCTCTGGGCTGCAGGTGTGACCGTCCGCCTCCCCCAGACCACCTCCGGTGAGCGCTGCCGCGGTCAGGGGGATCTCTGGGCTGCAGGTGTGACCGTCCGCCTCCCCCAGACCACCTCCGGTCAGCGCTGCCGCGGTCAGGGGGATCTCTGGGCTGCAGGTGTGACCGTCCGCCTCCCCCAGACCACCTCCGGTCAGCGCTGCCGCGGTCAGGGGGATCTCTGGGCTGCAGGTGTGACCGTCCGCCTCCCCCAGACCACCTCCGGTGAGCGCTGCCGCGGTCAGGGGGATCTCTGGGCTGCAGGTGTGACCGTCCGCCTCCCCCAGACCACCTCCGGTCAGCGCTGCCGCGGTCAGGGGGATCTCTGGGCTGCAGGTGTGACCGTCCGCCTCCCCCAGACCACCTCCGGTCAGCGCTGCCGCGGTCAGGGGGATCTCTGGGCTGCAGGTGTGACCGTCCGCCTCCCCCAGACCACCTCCGGTCAGCGCTGCCGCGGTCAGGGGGATCTCTGGGCTGCAGGTGTGACCGTCCGCCTCCCCCAGACCACCTCCGGTCAGCGCTGCCGCGGTCAGGGGGATCTCTGGGCTGCAGGTGGGGAAGTAATAAACGTCTCACTATTTCTACGGATTCTCTGCTGCGTCTTTGCCAAGAGTTAGAGCGATTATCTGTGCAGTCAGATGATGCTTCACTACGGAGGTCACGGTAGGGGGTGGGGGCGCTGTCGTGTCCTGGTATGGGTTTCATGGGTGGCACTAATAAGGTTGCATCACGCATAGTGGATCTGCAGCATATTTCACTATGTGTAACGCTGCCATCTTGTACGAAGTAGTACTGCTGTGTACACGGCGCGGATCACATCACAGCCAGAGCGTTCCTCGCCCCACTAGTGGAGATGTACATGATTTATAATGCTTCGTGTGTATGTATATGATATATTATACACACATCTACAGTCTCCTCCCTCCTCTTAATGGCGCCTTGCAAGAATTCCATTGGTTGAGTGGTGAACCAGGTGTCAGCCGCTGCTGTTGTGTCAGAAATGGAGACAAATTTGGTTCCCTTGAGGTTTCTTCAAATTTAAGACTACTGATAGTCCGAGGGGGCCGGATGAGGAAAACGGGGAGGATGATCCAGCGCCTCAAACCCAGGTCAGCCAGTCTGCTTAGGGTGAAGGCCGCTGTGTAGATCTTGTGGTATTGTTGTGGAAGAACATGGCATTTTTTGGGTCAACTTTCTGCGGCTTTTAGACTTCAATGGCCCTTCAATTTCTCCAGAAGTGTTGTGTGATACCCGGCATTGATAGTAGACCCCTCTGGAAGGTCCACAAGCAGTACCCGTCTTTGCCCCAGAAGACAGATGTCCTCACCTGGGATGACAACTTCTGTGCTCTGAACTTTTCTGGATGCATTTCCATTCTTTTGACTTGGAATCATCCATAAAAATCCAAGTCTCCTCCATCATCACCAGTCCGTACGGGAAAGCACCAGCACCCTGCCGAAAACACTGCAGAATTTCTCAGGAGGCTTGCCCTTGGCACGCTTTTGATCTGCTGGCAAACATTTCGGGACCTCCTTGGCAAACACCTTCCTCCTGCCCAGATGATCGGGAATCATGGACCCAACTTTTTCCTTGGCAATGTTCAGTGCCTCGGCTATCATTGTAGAAGAAATTCGCCGGTCTTCTAGCATTGTGTCATGGATGGCGTCTATAGTACCCGCAGCGCCGCCCCCTCGGAGGTCTCCCGCAATGGTCTTCATCATGTGTTGAAATCTCTGGTTTCAGATTTGGCACCCCAGTTTTCCACTCGAGTACCCAGGACACTTGTCACCTAATGTCTGCACCATGTCACCGTGAAGGTCTTTGGCCGACACCATTCAGACCTGGGAGGTTCATCACTGCTGCTCTCCTTTGTCGTCGAACATGCTGTCAAGTTGTAATCATGCCTCCTGGCCGGTCCTTGTGCTTTCGCCACCCTGGCATATATTTCTGTATAGTTTGTGCCCTTCTACATCTATTGATCTGGGCAGCCGTATGCCAATGCAAGTTTTGGTGCTAATACCCTATTGCACAAAGATTTATGCCTTTTTTTGCCAGAAAGTGGCCCAAATGCTGTGATAACTGCACCTAAATACATCTTCCTATAAAAGGTCTTCTCTTGCAGGTATTTGCCGTGCGATCTGGTGGAGCCACCGGCGTCGTGGTTAAGGGGCCAGAAGACAGGATTCCCATCTCCTTCAGGTAATGGCTCCAGGGATGATCTACTTGCTGGCTCACTAGATTGTATGAGATCACCAATTACGACGCGGGAGATCAGTATAGTACTCTCTATAGTGCTCTACTAAAGCTCATTTTTGGGATCCTATTAAAGGGTAGCGTCCTGGTTTTCTTGGACTATAATATTGTTGGCCTAGGATAGACCTTCATTGTCAGATGGGTAGGGGTCCGACTCCCCACCCCCCTCATGTATGCTTATTAAAGGGGCCGTGGCACTTGATTGGTACATTTGTAGCAGCTGTGCCTGGTGCTGGAGCTCATCCCTGTGGGACTAATCCGCATATCGGATGCAGGCTCTACACGCGTGTGGCACGGAGCCTTGTAAACATTGCTGGGGACGCAGCAAGTGCTGGACCCCCACAGCCCTGATAGCTGGAAGTCAGATCCCCCCCCCAATCTGATAGGCTGTCCTTCGGGTAGGCCATCAATATTAGTACTAGAGTCCTGGATAAAAGTTTAACCCTTTCAAGACCAGAGATTTTTTTTGTTTAGCCTTTTTTTGTTTTTGTTCCTGCCTTCCAAGAGCCATAACTTTTTTTTTATTGTATTTTTCCATTGGTGTAGCTGTTTGAGTCCTTCTTTTTGTGGGCCAATGGCCCCGTTTATTGTACCATAGAATGCAGCAAAAAAAATTATTTTTTTTTAAGTGGGGTGAAATTGACGCGTTCACTTTATTCTGTGGGTGAGGACTATTATGGGCATATCAAATTTTATAAAATACCCCAAATGTTACTACTTCTTGATGTCTTCGGAATTGATTTTTATTTTAAAGAGATGTGGCTGCAAAAATGCCAATCTACCGCTTAGAGGCAGCGGTCAGCATCGACAGCAGCATCTATTAGTGGTTGGCTGGGATCAGATCTAACTCCAATTGTGACTGTTCCCGGCATTTGTCAGTTTTTGAACACAGCTGATGTCTGTTGGGTATGGAACAGTCTCCGCTCCTGAACCCCCTTCACACGGCCGCCTTGTGCTTGAGAAGGGGTCAAGTCACATTCGGTAGAAGTGTGCAAAAAAGGGACTAAACTCCATGAAATACCAAAAAGATACCAGATTCCTTACACCAGTTATGTCACTTGTAGCCGCCGGACCCACCTCAGCCTGGTGAGAACCATGTAATGGGATTACTGACAAGTAGTCCTGAGCATCGCTGCCCATGTGATAGTCTCCCGGTCTCATACATCTAGGTCTGAGCAGCAGTATAGTGTGTGCTAGAAGGATATAACCTCGTCCGTGTGCCGGCATACAGTGTGCTCCCATTTCAGGCTTGGTTTCTCTACAGGATGGAAGATAAGGGGGAGGTGAAATGCATTAAATTCTCTCTCGGAAACAGAATTCTGGCTGTGCAACGGACCAATAAGACTGTGGTGAGTAGGTGGCTTTGTGGTTATCAGGAACTTCCTACCGTCATACTATTTAGCTCCATATGTGCTTCTACTTTGTGATCCACAACCTGCAGTGATTGTGTCCCTCAGAGCAGAACTCTTGGGTGCGGCTGCTTGCAGTGTTGTATACTTGCCCGTTGCACGCCCTAGATGAGGTGTCCATCCTAAGGGTTGGATTTCTGTGCACTGTATTGTTTGTATATGGTCAGTGGGTCACCCGCTGGACTGTAAGAACTCTAGTAGAAGTCCCAGAATTGTGAATGAGATCTGTGGGCAAGTCTGTCAGTAAAGCTTCTGGAAACCTAATTCATACATGAAAGTGAAAGTATTCTCTTCTGGTTTTCTTTGTTTCCATTTACAGGATTTTATCAACCTAATTCAAGATTATTCCCAGTTGGAATACTCCCAGGAATGTAAGGTAAGCCGGACGTTTGTTGGTTTCCTGCTGAAATCCATAAAGTGAATACCAGCGCTGCTTCTTGTGTATATTGCACCAAAAATGAATGCTTGTTTTTTTTTTCTTTACACCAAGGGTTACAGCCGAAGGTCAGTCAGTAACCGTTTTTCAACAGATGCTCCTCTAAAGCATTTTTGGCTAAGGCCTCATGCACACAGCCAGGTCGGAATCCCGCTGCGTGAAGCAACCCGTGCCCCAGCATTGACCTCATACTTACCCGTCCAGCGTCCTCTCCCTCTGATCTGCGATGTGCCGGCTGGCACACAGCCGCGCAGAGCGGAGCCAGCGTGGCAGACTTGACGTTTCTGTGCAAGCTTCTGCAAGGCCCGCACAGAAAAAGGCCATGCCGCGCAAGTTTTCACGCGGTCAAATCGCGGCTGTCCGGATAGGATTGCATATAGAGCATGCTGCCATTTTTCCTACGCGAGCTGAAATCGTAAGTGATTTCTCGTGTGCATGGAAGAATCATTTTACATTGCATGCGATGGACAGACATTGCTGTGGAACTCGCTCATTTGAACACATTTTGAGTTATAATCGTTGCGTGTAAATGGGCCTTAAATCCAAGTATTGTCTGAATGCCTAATTAGTCATTATTAATTCATGGATATGCTATGACAACACATGAACCAGTTGGAGTGTCATTGCTGTCTGAGGCCCCCTGCACACGGGCGGAAATTCCGCGGTGTGATTTCCTGCAGAATTTCCACCCGTACCCGCCTGCATAGGATTGCATTAGAAAACACATGCGGGAAAACAAATCGCGACATGTTCTATTTCTGTGCGGTTCTGGCAGAGGCCTGCACAGACATGTCACTCCCAACACGCCAGCTCCGCTCTGCACATGCACCAGCGCATAGCAGAGAATGAATACGAGGGAGCTGGTAAGCTGCAGGGTTCTGCAGGGGCACGGCACCGCATCCCGCTGCGAGAATTCTCGCCACGAGATCTGATCCGGCTGTCTGCAGGTGGCCTAAGGCTTTATTCACACGAGAGTATATCAGTTGCACTTTCACGCCCGACTGATATACACTGCCCATCCAATGCATTGGTTTACAATGCATCAGTTCAGATGGACGTATTCCCTCAGCATAAAAACGTCTGGCCGGCCAAGATAGCGCATGCGGTGTGCATTTCGGCTGGGCACTTATACGCCGTCCAGGAAAGATAGTTCAGGAACTATCTTCTGGCCGGAATACGGCGGCAGCTCCCATAGACACCTATGGTAGCTGCCACATAAGGGAGGTGGGAGAAAGTTTAGCAGCCTGTCTGCTAAACTCCCTTCCCCTTTCCGCCCCTTGCCGGCTGTTTGCAGTGGGAGGGGGCTTGGCAGGAGCTAGGTGCTAATCTCTTAACCCCCTCATTACTAGCAGTCAACAAGGGGTGGAGAGGGGGCAGGAGCTTAGCACACTACCTCCCGCCCCCCCTTCCTCCCCCCACCCAACGGCATTCTGGGCTCGGCGTATATGCGCTGGACCAACCTGGGCCGTCTGAGTGGGCATACAAGCGGCAGAGTTGTGCGCCCATTCATGCGATTTCCAGCCGCGCTTTGGCCGTGACATGGCCGACCGAAAATTGCTACGCTTATGTGAAACAGCCCTGAGAAACATTAAGACAAGACTCCGAAGGGCAAAAGACTGTAAAAATTGGATCAGTGAGCAGCAGAACAACATCACCTGGTCATGAACCCAGATTTCTAAATGCCCTCTTCCTGTCAGCTGTCCAGAACATGTCAGTAACTGCAAGAAGCTTCCTTTCCACAGGGGCCAATATTCCTGCAGAACGATTTCAACACCTAGTGGAATCTATACATGCTGCGGCGGATCTTAAGGCCAAAGGAGGCCCTGTGCACTACTAGATAGGGTGCGTCTAATAAAGTTTGTATATACAGTGCACAGTGCAGTGCAGCTCCGTAGACTGCCTGCTGTCAGTATAGAAAGCTGAGGGTTTGTTATACATTGTATATCTGCACCTTTTCTCTCTCCTCTTTGAGACGGTATTACAATTACCCCTATAATGGTGGTACTGCTACCACTGGTCGTTGCAATGCATCCTGTGACTCAGTACTCATGTTCTTCTTCCTCTGTTTTCTTGTTGGCCACACAGTGGGCAGTTCTTCCTTTTACAGCAGGACTACTAACCTATTCCTGTTAGAGGGGTTGTCTGAGTTAAAACTTTTAGGTGCCAACAGTTTTTTTCCCATGGCAAGTAAGAACTGATATTCGCGGCTCCCAGTTCCCCGCCGGCGGCTCCGGTCTTCTTACTGACATAATGTTCACCAGCTGGGGTCAGCCTGTGCCGTCCCTTAAAAAGGCTGCTGCAGCCAATGACGGAGATCAGTGATCCCTAAAAGGTTTGTCCAGGCTTAGAGAAACATGTCTGTTTTCTTCCAAACACAGCGCCAATCTTATCCGTGGATTGTGTCTGATATCCCAACTCTCATTCACTTCATTGGAGCTGAGCTGCAATACCGGACAAAACCTCATCGACAAGGGTGGCGCTGTGTTTGGAAGAAAACAGCCATGTTTTTCAAAGCCTGGACAACCTCTTTTATGTAGCAGGTTTAAGGAATATTGCAGCTTGTTAACAATACATTACCAGGGAGACCCAAGTAATGCAGTGTACCATCCTAGTGATCGTATCTTCCATTCCCCTTGTGGGACTAAAAAATAGGGGGAATAAAAAAGTCCAATAAAGCTTAATTGAAAGAAAAGAAAAATCCCACAAAAACCCATTTTAAATGAATAAAATAAATATATATATTTTTAAAAAGCAACACATAATCCTGCGTTCATAATAACCCAAACAATGAAAATATCAACAATAATAATAATTTTAAAAAGTAATGCCAGAATTGCTATTTTTCTTTTGTTTGCCATCCAAAAACCATAATGAAAAACTATCCAAAAGTCACATGTACACCAAAATGGTGTCAATAAAAACTACAACTCTTCCCGCAAAAACAAAACCTCAGACATCTGTGTTGTCAGGAAAATAGAAATGTTATAGGTCTCAGAATGCGCTGATTCGGAACCAGTTTGTTTTCTTGAAAAATGTGTTCTTTATGGTGTTTATTTGAGAAAATGTATATATATTTTGAAAAATGTGTTCTTTATGGTGTTTATTTAAGAAAATTTATATATATATATATATATTTTTTTTACTACTTTTGCAAACTATGTGAAGCCCTCGTATGGCCACGTCAACAAGTTTTGGCTCTTGCAATGCAACAATGAAAATCGCTTGGTCCTTAAGGCACAAAATAGGTTGGTCACAAAGGGGTTAACGTTTCAACTTCTACAACCCCTTTAACGACTAGTTATATACATTTAACCCACTGTGTGGTGGTCTTGTAATTTTTTTTTCATTGCCCCTTCAATTGATGTGATGAGCAACTAAAGAACGAATAATTGAGGAGGTTAATGTCCTAACGTGCCATCTAGTGGATGCAAATGGAATTACAAGGTGTTGTGCTTTGTTTTTTTTTTTATATTAAATACTTTTTATTTGGATTTTCATTACTTTACTTTTCTTATTTGACAAAAACATTAATAAAAAAAACTAAACAAAAAGCGTTGCTCCCCTCATCCTCCCTTGAGTCTCATGTATCCAGTCTATAGATCATCCAGCATCCTGAGTAAACAGCAGGAAAATTAGTCCCCGGAATTTTCCATCCTTGCAGATTATCTCTTTATCTTCGTCCCTTTAAGAACAGTCAGTTGTTCTTTCACGGAGCTCAATCCACACTTCAGTGAATGCTGTAGTTTACCCATCCCCCATCCATGTACAACTACAAGTTATTTTTCATATAATTCTTTATTTATAGATGTTTTCTCGTTATTAAAAAAAAATAAAATCCTAACGACATCATGTTGGTTCTTGTAAAATCAATTGCAAGTACTAATGAACCAAAACCGTAATGGTAAAAAGCCTTTCACATTTCGACTGTATTACATAACATGACAGTCCAGTTAGGTTTGCCTAGCCCTAAGCTGTGGAGCTAGGCTCTAGATCATAGCGAATTGCAAGAAGAAGATAAACTCTAGGCATGACCTGGCAATTCCATCCTCTGAAGGGGGAAGAAAAAAAAGAAGCAAAAAAACCCCAAACCCTGTACCCAACTTCACTTCATCTATATTCCCCAATAAATCACTTCCGAAGAAAACTTCTTCTTTCTATGAGGACCACCAATCTGGGAGGGGAGGGAGTAACTACATCAAAGGGAAAGAAAGGTGGTAAGAAAAGGTGATAAAGGGAAGATAAAAGGGGGTGGGGGGAACCCCCCCCTTCACGACAACCCTCCTGTATTTTGGCGTAGTGGGCGCTACAGAATTCCGCAGAACTTTGGAACTCAATCTAGTGAAACAGTTTTCATGAGCCTACTGTGTGTACCATTTATTGATGCAGTCAGCTCCTCCATCTCTCTTCTATTATGTTAAACCACATTGAGATCACAAGTTATTTTTCATTGTGGTATTTTCCTGTCCCTGCGGGATGTACGGAGGACGACAGATGACAGTGAGAGGGTTGAACATTGCTAAATGTTTTATTTACTCTTCTTTCTCTAGACTAAAAACGCGAGGATCCTGGGATTCTGCTGGACCAGCGCCACAGAAATTGTCTTCATAACGGACCAAGGAATTGAGTTCTATCAGGTATGGCTGTTGTCACTGCTGAGCCATTAGTGATCCTTTTGGTACTGCTGGGTTACAGGTTTGGGGATATTGTAATAATCCCTTTATCTTGCATCCAGGCAGAAAGTGGATCAGAATTACTAAATTCATCTTTTTTTATTAGGGAATTTTAAAATAATCGAGGGGCCTTCTGTACCAGATTCTCATCTCTTGGCCAGGTTGTGCCCTGGTTACACAAAGTTTCTCGCTCTGTAATACCTGTGCTGCCTTGCTTTACACAGAGAACCTATTGATTTAAATGGGCTCCATGTAATACTTCATTTCTCCTGTGGTGGTGCAGCAGAGAAAATGACCGCTTACTGCCGGCCTCCCCACAGATAACGGTTCTTCGCTTGGGGTCCCAGGAGTTTGTGATCAGCTTATTGTCAAGGAACCCTTGTACCAACTAGGGATTATTGAAACTATTGAACCCTTGAAAGTTTACGTCCTGGGTGCATGGTGCTTGACGCAACAGGACGTAAGCCTGTGGCTGAAGGCCAGCCTCCCGCTGAAACAGCAGGGATTGATAAGAATATCGATCCCCGCTGTTAACACCCTACATGCCGCAATCAATGTACATCGCGACATGCAAAGTGTTCACAGTGGGAGTGTGCGGTTATGTCATTGGGACACCACGATGTAATCACTGAGGGCCGATGGGTTTCTATGGCAAGCAGACGCCAGACAATGATCTCCTGGCCTGACATGGCCTATGATCGCTATTGGAAGCGATAAGGCACTGCAGTACAGAAGTACTTCAATGCATTATCGTAGCGATCAGAGCTATTTAGGTTTAAGTTCCCTACAGGGACGTAGAAAATGTAAAAAATAAATAAACTAAAAACCTTTTACACACTTTCTCGTTTCATGTAAAAAAAAAAAATAAAGTTAAATCTCACATTTAGTATCACCGTGTCCATAATGATCTGTACATTAAATTGAGAACACTATTCATCCTGCCTGGCAAAAAACTGAAAAAAGAATAAAAGGCAGTAAAAGTGATCAAAAAAGCCATATGTACCCCAAAATGATACCAGTAAAAACTACAGCTCGTCACGCCAAAATCAAGCCCTCACAGAGCTACCTCTATGGAAAAATAAAAAAATGAAAATCCCCAAAACGTTGTTGCATCCTTATGGCCAAAGTACGCTGTGTGCTTAAAGGGGTTGTCCCGCGGCAGCAAGTGGGTCTATACACTTCTGTATGGCCATAATAATGCACTTTGTAATGTACATTGTGCATTAATTATGAGCCATACAGAAGTTATCAAAAGTTATTCACTTACCTGCTCCGTTGCTAGCGTCCTCGTCTCCATGGTTGCCGTCTAATTTTCGCCGTCTAATGGCCAAATTAGACGCGCTTGCGCAGTCCGGGTCTTCTGCTCTTCTCAATGGGGCTCGGTGTAGCTCCGCCCCGTCACGTGCCGATTCCAGCCAATCAGGAGGCTGGAATCGGCAATGGACCGCACAGAAGAGCTGCGGTCCACGGAGGTAGAAGATCCCGGCGGCCATCTTCACCGGGTAAGTAAGAAGTCACCGGAGCGCGGGGATTAAGGTAAGCGCTGTCCGGTGTTCTTTTTTTAACCCCTGCATCGGGGTTGTCTCGCACTGAACGGGGGGGGGGGTTGGAAAAAAAAAAAAAACGTTTCGGCGCGGGACAACCCCTTTAATTCTACATCGATGGATGCTTTGTAATTTTGGATCATTTGCAACAAAACAAAAATTGCCCCTAAAAATATTTTTTCGTGTCTTGTTACGTGTTAAGAACATGAAGACTTGCGGTTACCTCACACGTCAAGATAAATGGTCGTTCGTTGGTGGCCTTCTCTTACCGCTGATAGACGTTCTATGACGTTTCCATGTTAAAAGCTTCTGACCCGTCTTCTGTTTATTGCTTGCATGAATAATTCAGATCTAAGTAATGTTTGTTCCTCCGTTGGCCATATGTCACCGCTATTGTCTATTTCAGGTACTAGCCGAGAAGCGGTCCTTAAAGCTGCTGAAGAGTCAGAGTATCAATGTGAACTGGTACATGTATTGTCCAGAGAGCTGTGTGATCCTGCTGTCTACCGCTAACATGTGCAATGTGCTGCAGCCATTTCACTTCAGGGTGAGCCTGGATCCTCTGATCTCATATGTGCCATGATGTATGTGATAACTCAGGAGCCTAGTCCTCCATTCATAAAAAGTGGTATAATAGGGGGATTTCTTATGGAACTACCACTGCTGTGGTTATATGGCAGGCTCCATCTCCTTGGCTCAGCTGACGGAGCATCTGTGAGAGAGTAGCCAATGTAATATCCCTAGAAAGGTATTTTTGGACATTAGTTCATCTCAGAAAATAGTTGTTTCCAGTAGCTATATCCAAGGTCTTTGCTGTGTCCCCCAATGACACAAACGATATATATAATTCGCAGAGGGATACAAAGGAAAAGCTTTTCAACAAATATTCACTGGGTGTATCCCTTAAAATATAACTTTTATTGACAAATATATATAAAATGTTTGGGCCTCACAAAAAACAGACAAAACAAAACAGAAACAGAGCAGGAGATGGAACCCTGGAAAAGAACCGAGAAAAAATCTACGAAGCTGATCCCTCCAAGGTAGTACGGGAGTGTACTGATGGATAAGACACTACCGACTCACTATATCAACCGCTCCAAAATCAATTCAAATCTAATTAGAGGACCATATCGAGGTCTACCCTTATAGAAAGGGTGGAAGCGGAAACAAATTCCACCAAGTGGGTGGTTTACAGTCAGCTTCTAGTGGTGGCGAGCCCCTGGGTTCGTCCTATGTCCCATAAGCTAGACCAGGAGCAAAATGAGCAAGCGACCCAGTAGAAGCCCCAGAGCTCTGAAAATGACGTCCCGGTAAGAGACCAGTGCGGTTCTATCCAGAGGAATGCCCTGTTCAAGTAATAGTAGCGGGCAAGAAGTAATCCCAGAACGAGAAACCAGCAGAAGTCTATGATTGGCTTCTATCCACAGAACTAGATGAAAATTAGTTCTGAATACACGGACACCAATCAATGCTCCCGCTGAGTACCTCCGAGAGATAAACACAAGTGGCTGATAGACTATAAGCCACAGGTTATCAATCCAGAAATACAATAGATTCTAATGAAACAGCAGGAGAACCACATTCAACGATATGATGGGTTCTCATGCAACGTGTGGTTTCAAAGACCAATAAAAGACAAGTTCAGAACACCAGTGGACAATCAGACTGGGTTCTCCTAGCAAAAAAAGGGATATTTTGAAAAATTGTTTCAAGGTTGGTTCAGACTGGTTCAACGCGTTTCTGTCTCATACAGACTCATCAGGAACCTTAATGCTTGATAGTGTCATAAGACACGGAAAAAGAATAGTTGTCCTTGATAGTAAAATATCTATCTCATGTATAATTGGATTAACCTAAGCAGATGCCCTATGCTGTAAGCTATGCTGTTATATAGTAAAATAGGGGGTACCTATCCGTATGGGCAAATGAATAGATGATAAATTGCCCATAACAGAAAAATTGTACCAAAATACCACTTCCCCCAATAATAGAAAGACTCCCAGAAAAATAAGGAGTATGCTCATAGAAATAAAACTAACCAGGATGATTGCAACACCTATGGAGAAATGAGCGTTACAAATGTTGCACTGATTCCTCACTAGAAGGTGCTAGGATAAAGTGATATCCTGGAAACAATACCCCAAACAGAACAGGGTCTCCACAATACATGGAGAGTGCTCCAAAACAAAGGTTAAAAAAAAAACAATCCGGTTAGAGATAGAGCAAAGTGGGAAGAAGAGAGATAGAACAGCAACTCCTGTCTTGATGGTAGACAGGAGGGAAATGATGACTCACAGGAGTAGCATGTCTTAAATGAGGCAAAGAGGCTAACGCCCCACTTGGGGGTATGTCCCTGTTAACCAATGAGAAAACATGTTTGAAAAAATCCAACCACTGTCACCATAGTGGGGAGGGGGGAGGGAGGGATCTGTAACACCTCCCACCAGCCGTCCGTTCATTCCTGTTCCCCAGAGAGGGGGAAGTATGGAAAATGGCTTTTAAAACTTTTAAAACGTCTGGCCGGCATACACATGAATGGTAGTGCCTATCTGCGGGTGGGATCACTAAAAAGATTGGTGATGGTAATACTCCTCGCAAGGCACATCGGCGTCCCTGTGCTGCCAGGGTGACATGACGCCGACTGGAGAAGTGGCCGGATAGTGCCGTGATGACGTCACTGAATTAGGTGGAGCCGCAGGCGGCAGTGCTGAATAGCGCTGCCACGCCCACCCAACATGTGACAGAGCGTCGACGTAATGACGTAGGGGGGAGGAGTTATCCCGCAGAGAGGAATTCATCCTACCAGCTGATTGACTGTCAAGTATCCGTAGCCATGGAGACCCGGACGTTATATTTGTTGGTTAATAGGTGTCAATAGACTATATGATGAAAGTCAAATAGGCAGCAGTTCATGCCGGTCGAGGTAATAAATGATTAAGATATTGTATCAGTGATTACTTATGATAGGTGACAAAGATGCCAAACGTGAAAAATATGCATTGAATAAATTAATGGCTGCAATTACTGCAATGATTTTAATAAAGCAGTTGATTATATGTGATGCTGTAGATAGTATTGCAACAATACATATAAAGATCGATGTCAACTGCATCAGTAATCTAATGTAATGCATAGCTCAAAAAATGACAGATGGAAAGTAGGGAGAATGCCTAAATTCATAGAAAAAGCTGCCTAATGCATATTTAACAATTCATTGAGGGACCATGTAAAAACAGGGACGGCGGATAAGACCAAAACAGATAGCTGAATCGACAAAGGTAAAGTATGTATAGTTGAATAGGTTTAAAGGAAACATCCAAAGGGTAGCACCTTGTTTAGACCCCTTGGCGACACGTAATCCATCCGATAAATCCACTGTGATTCCTTCTGTAAGACTTTACGGTTGACGTTACCCCTTCTTCCATAGGAGCGTATATATTCCACCCCTTGGAACTTAATATTGAGTTCATCACCCGCATGTACCTCACGCATGTGGTTTGCCACCGGGGTGCTCTCTCCCCTGCTGATATTACCCACATGCCCCAAGATACGTCTGCGAAATTGCTGGTTTGTCTTACCGACGTAATTCTTGGGGCATGGGCATGTGGCAACATAAACCAAATGAGAGGATTTACAGTTTATGAAATCCTTAATCACATACGAAGTACCTGTTGACACGCTACGGAATTTGTCGCCTTTTCCAATAAATGTGCAAGCTTCACATCTTCCACACGGAAAGGTGCCTCTAGGTCGGGCCTGGCCTAACCAAGTGCGTGTATTGAGAGAGGAGTCCAAATGGCTTTTGACCAAGTGATCTTTGAGGTTCCTTCCCCTCCTAAAAGTGAAGAGGGGCCTGTCTGGAATGATGTCTCTAATGTCTGGATCTTCTTTCAGGATGTACCAATATTTTTGCAGCAAACCTTGCATAAATGGTACTCCGTCATCATATGTTCCGATTACCCGTACTTTGTTGTCTGGTGTTTTAATTCGTCGTTTAAGAAGGACTGTTCTGTCTTGTTTTGCAGCGAAATCGAAGGCTTGATCAACCACGTTTTTAGGATAGCCTCTCTGGAGGAATCTGTCTTTTAGGTTGTCGCTTTCCCTCCGAAAATCAGACTCCGAAGAGCAGTTTCTTCTTAATCTTAAGAACTGCCCTTTCGGAATTCCCCGACGTATGGGAAAGGGATGATAACTCTGCCACGACAACAGGCTATTGGTAGCCGTTTGCTTCCTAAACAGTGTCGTGGAGAGATATCCCTGTGGGGATTTGGAGATACTGATGTCGAGTAAAGCCAGGGATTGCTCCTGTAATTCAGAAGTGACTTTCAAATTGATGTCATTATCATTTAATCGCTGGACAAAGACAGACAGAAAAATCGGTTTTGGTCCCGGACCACAGCAAAAAAACATCGTCGATGTATCGATACCAGACTAGTATGTCTTTTGTCCAGTTGCTGTTGCCCTCCGAAAAGACAAGATGTTCCTCCCACCAGCCCAGGAACAGGTTTGCGTAAGATGGGGCAGCTGGACTCCCCATCGCGGTGCCCCTGAGCTGGTGGAAGATCTTGCCGTTAAACAAAAAGAAATTATGGGTAAGAACATAATGAAGAAGATCCAGAATGAACTGGTTGTGTCTGGTGAAATCACACCCCCTTTGTTGGAGGAAATGAAAGACCGCCTTAAGACCAATGTCGTGTAAGATGGAACTGTACAACGACTCTATGTCCAGGGAAGCTAGAAAAACTCCTCCTTCAATTTGTATGCCCTCGATGTGACGAAGAACGTCAGGAGTATCCTTTGTAACATTTGTAACGCTCATTTCTCCATAGGTGTTGCAATCATCCTGGTTAGTTTTATTTCTATGAGCATACTTCTTATTTTTCTGGGAGTCTTTCTATTATTGGGGGAAGTGGTATTTTGGTACAATTTTTCTGTTATGGGCAATTTATCATCTATTCATTTGCCCATACGGATAGGTACCCCCTATTTTACTATATAACAGCATAGCTTACAGCATAGGGCATCTGCTTAGGTTAATCCAATTATACATGAGATAGATATTTTACTATCAAGGACAACTATTCTTTTTCCGTGTCTTATGACACTATCAAGCATTAAGGTTCCTGATGAGTCTGTATGAGACAGAAACGCGTTGAACCAGTCTGAACCAACCTTGAAACAATTTTTCAAAATATCCCTTTTTTTGCTAGGAGAACCCAGTCTGATTGTCCACTGGTGTTCTGAACTTGTCTTTTATTGGTCTTTGAAACCACACGTTGCATGAGAACCCATCATATCGTTGAATGTGGTTCTCCTGCTGTTTCATTAGAATCTATTGTATTTCTGGATTGATAACCTGTGGCTTATAGTCTATCAGCCACTTGTGTTTATCTCTCGGAGGTACTCAGCGGAAGCATTGATTGGTGTCCTTGTATTCAGAACTAATTTTCATCTAGTTCTGTGGATAGAAGCCAATCGTAGACTTCTGCTGGTTTCTCGTTCTGGGATTACTTCTTGCCCGCTACTATTACTTGAACAGGGCATTCCTCTGGATAGAACCGCACTGGTCTCTTACCGGGACGTCATTTTCAGAGCTCTGGGGCTTCTACTGGGTCGCTTGCTCATTTTGCTCCTGGTCTAGCTTATGGGACATAGGGCGAACCCAGGGGCTCGCCACCACTAGAAGCTGACTGTAAACCACCCACTTGGTGGAATTTGTTTCCGCTTCCACCCTTTCTATAAGGGTAGACCTCGATATGGTCCTCTAATTAGATTTGAATTGATTTTGGAGCGGTTGATATAGTGAGTCGGTAGTGTCTTATCCATCAGTACACTCCCGTACTACCTTGGAGGGATCAGCTTCGTAGATTTTTTTCTCGGTTCTTTTCCAGGGTTCCATCTCCTGCTCTGTTTCTGTTTTGTTTTGTCTGTTTTTTGTGAGGCCCAAACATTTTATATATATTTGTCAATAAAAGTTATATTTTAAGGGATACACCCAGTGAATATTTGTTGAAAAACAATATATATATCACCAAATTAATACCACTGCATTCCATTCAGAGTGACTCATGTAATAGTTAGCAAATTATTTAGTCTGAAGAGTGACTGCAGTGATTCAAAACAAAATGAGGAAATATAAAATTTGGTATTAGCGTAATCATACTGACCCACAGAATTAATTTAATGTTATTTAAGCTGCACAAGGCCTCCTTTCCTCTACCTCACCCCCACATGCAGCATCCCACTGTAATCCCCTCTAGGGACACCACCTGCTTCGAGGGTGAAATATCAGACTTGGACTCTTAGATGAAGAACAGTTCTCCAGAGTCTCCGCCATGGTAGATACTCTTAGAGGTGGTTAAAGAGACTCCATGGGCAGGACCAAGATTCCTCTTCCACTGCAGACTCCTTGTCCTTTCAATATCCTAGATGTTCCGCCCCCCCCCCTCCCCCCAGAAGGTCACTGCTGAGGTCAGTTATTTGTCTGCAGCAGTCACAGCAGGTCCTGGTCAGCAGCAACAAAGAATAGAGTAGCTGTGAAACAATTTTATGTAATTGGGAAACCCCTTTAAAGGGTCAATTCTCCACCTATCTGTCCTTTTCCAACGCCCTCTGGCTTCCAAATCTGCAGTGCATACTTTTCTTCAGGGAGTCGCAAACTCTGCCACTCTTTACCATCTCCCTACAGCACCTTGTGATCTTATTTTGATCTTAAATGCATTACAGTTGTCTCTCTCCAAGCCAATGTGTGACACTTCCATTTGTTTGGAAGTTGGAAATGAGGACTACCAAGCAGTCAACCTTCCATCTGTCGCATCTCATCATGAAGCTCTACCTTCTTGGTACTTCATCAGGACAAGGCAGTCCTCCGACCTATTCAGTTATTCCCAAGGTGGTTTCTTCCTTCCCGCTCAACGAGGACATTGTGCTGCCATCCTTCTGTCTGGATCGTTCACACCCTAGGGATCTTCGTCTGCACAAGTGTGACGTTGCTCGCGCCCTATGGATCTATCTTTCCCATACTGAATCCTTATGCTGCTCAGATTTTGTTCCTCATCGTTGAGGTTTGACTGCCTCCAAATCTACCATTGTCTGCTGGATTAGGTTGGCGATCACGGAGGCCTACTGTACCAAGTGCAGGATTCCGCCCCTTTGGATAACTGCTTACTCCACATAACACTTCTGCTCTCCAGGTTTGCAAGGTGGCGACCTGCTCTTCGGTTCATACATTCACAACGTTGTACAGGGTGCATACTTATGCATCTTCTGATGCTGCTCTTGGTCGCAGGACTCTGAAGGCAGCAGTACTCTGATCGCATCAAAAGCATTTTCAGTCCACCTCTAGGGACTGCTTTTGCATCTCCCAAGGTCTTTGTCGTGTCCCACAATGACACAGCCCAAAAAACAGGATATTTTGTTATTCACGGTAAAATCTTTTTCTTGCATATTCATTGGGTAATAGAGCACCCACCCATCATTTCGGGGGTACCGTCTGTTTCTCTGTTCTGAGATTACTCCTTCACTTCTTTGTTTTGTTGTTTTTCTCTTACGGATTCAGTTAGCCTTTAGGCTTTTTCCTCTTTACTGCTTTAGCGGAGTGGCTACAGGAGGAGTATAGCTTGTAGGAGCTGTCAACTCCTCCTTTGCTTAGTGTCCACCTCCTAGTGGCAGGCGATATACCAAACGTCTTCGCTGTGTCACCCAGTGAACATTTGAGAAAAGGATTTTAGGGTAAGTAATAAAAAAAAAATCCTGCTTTTTTCATTATAATGTGAAAAAAGGTGGGGTTTTGACTTTTTTATTTTTGTCCTGCTCACGGACTTGAATGTCATTAGGAATGATTGCCACCATAATACACCGCAATACTTCACTATTGCAGTGTTTTACATTGGCCTATTACACCCTGCCTCTGGTTGGACTCATGGGCCATAGTGGATGGCAGACCAAAAGACCATTGTTAAGCCTCTGGGTGGCATAGCAACTCGTCAGCATTCTGCAGTCACATCTGATGTGCAACAGAGAGACCCCCTTCCTCTGTCAGCCTCTTACATGCTATGGTCACATTGGCCGTAGTATGTAAAGGTTTATATATCCGTAATTAAAGGTTTCTCCATTTGTTGCTGTTAGAGCTGGAGCCTGACTGTCAACAAACAATGGAGCCCCCATTCCTCCAGGCACAGGACGCCAGTGCAAGCTTTATTTTGATGTGCACATGCGTCAGAATAAGGCCCCTTAGTGACTGCTGTAGAGAGACATATATTAGCAGGTGCTAAATGGTTAGCATTTAGTCTTATGAACTCAGTGTAGCAATCAAAGCATTTAACAACTCGCTGCTTAATCCATATTCTATTTCTTGTTTCCTCAGAGTGGGACATTGGCAAAAATGACGAAGTTTGAAATAGAACTGCCGGCATCTGCAGCCAAAGTGGCCAAGATTTCTGAAAGAGATATAGCCATGGCCACTATGTGAGTGCTTTTAGTAAATTTATAAAAGTATGTAAAGTACAACATGAGTAAAAGCAGAGACGTCTCCATGCCATACTTCCATTGCTGTGCACTCATTCCTGGTTTTCATGCAGTTTATTGGTAGCCCACTTGGCAAAGCATCGGTCAATGGTAATATTTTTGATTGGGGCTAGATGAGAAAAGCTTTGCATAAGAGTAACAGGAAATAGATCAATATTAACACCCCTCATATCCTCACTGCAAACTTTTTTTTTTTTAACATAACATTAAGGCAAGGGATTCGGTGTGTGATTGGGGCTCAGTCAGCACTGCAACCCCTAGATGACATCACAATCGTTAACAGTGGCTGTTTTCAATCATATTCCTATTTAAATGACTGTGGTCCCTCTGTTCTAATCTATGTGGGGCCTGTTAAAGGGGTAGTCCCATGAAACGTATCACTTATCCTGTATGTTTGCTGATGAGTTGCTGATCAATGGGGTCCGAATGCCAGAACCTCCACTGATCATGAAAATGGGGCCCGTAAGTGTCGGCAAATACTGATGATCAGTCGTGTGCACTACTGCTACATCCATGTCTATGGAACTGCTGGTCACAGCCTAGCTCTTGTACTTGGCTCTTTTCAGCAGTCATATAGAGATGAATGGAGCTGTATTGTGGACACATGACCATTTGGGGGCACTCAGACCCCTCTTTGTTATTGGTGGAGGTCCCAGTCCTTAGATTCCCAGTGATCAGTTACTTATTGCCTATGTTGTGGATAGTTTTGCGGGGGCAACCCCTTTAAGTATGATAGTGCTGTGAGCTGTTGTCATATGCTGTCCTTTTTAATAGCGGATCTGTCAGAAAAATGTGATGTGTGTTAATCTCCTCACTGCATTAGTTTTTAGTGCGGTTGAATTGTGCTTGAATATAAAGACTAGAGTTGAGCGAGCACACTCGAATAAGTCAGTCACTCGAGCGAGCCTCGCTCTTCTCAAGTAACTGCATTCTTGTCAGAGTGTGCTTGGGGGGGAGAGAGATCTCCCCCGCCGCCCCCCTGAGCATGCTCGGACAAGAATGCAGTTACTATAGAAGAGCAAGGCTCGCTCGCTCATCTCTAATAAAGACCCTTCAGCATTGACTATAGATTTGGTCATCGGGTGGTAGGATCAGGGCATAGAGGATGCTCTTGCCTATATCATTTTCTGTGTGCTCATTTGTTGCTGTTTTTTCACCCTTTCAGATATGGTCAGCTTTATGTTTTGTTCCTGAGACATCATGCGAAAGCCTGTAGTAGCCCGGGAGCTGAGGTCGTCCTCTATCACTTACCCCGGTAGGTACTTAAAATCAGCCCTACTTTTATTCTCCTCTTGTACTTAATCTGTTCTCTTGTTGTTTGCAAGCTCCTGTGTTAATTGGCATGGCGTTAAAAAACAGGGAACTGGGCAACTTAGCATTACATATCTTGTATTGAAGATGTGTTATAACCTAGATCTGAATTCACAGTTCTGCTGGCTTCAGAGCTGAAATCTCTCAGCCAAATGTCTGCATCTAGAACGTGTAATCTTTACATCAGTACAGTTCCATCTTGTGTAGGGATAACCTGTCCACTGCATTATAGGAGCTCGGTTGTGGACTAAATGCAAAACATGTATGTGGCTGATTGATTAACGTTTATACTTTGTAACCTGGTGCTCAGGTGAGCGGACTTGTACTCTGATAATACAGCATGAACATCCTGAAAGTGGCAGTTTTTACAATAGTATTTGCAAAGTTTTCCTTTTTTCCAAGTCTTAATGTCTATTCTGTATGAAGCCTTATCTCGCTGCCATTTGTATCTTCCTCTTAGTGAAGGCCCATGTAAGAAGATGCACATCTTGAAACTTAACAGGACAGGAAAGTTTGCACTGAATGTCGTTGATAATCTAGTTGTTGTCCATCACCAAGATACAGAGGTAAATTAGAGGAGGTAATATAGTTACGGAGTTGGCCGAGATTACCAGTAACAGTTTGTCATCCCTGTGCATCTTTCAGACATCGGTCATCTTTGACATCCGCTTACGAGGGGAGTTTGATGGCACAATGACCTTGCATCAGCCAGTGCTTCCTGCTCGTTCCATACACCCTTACCAAATACCCATAGCAGGTACAAATTTAGATCTTGGCACTCCTGTAGACCCGTCCAAATGACTGAGCACAATCTTGTATCACACTAGTTCATTGTCCATATATGTTTACATTTCTTTTTATTGGTTTAGATTTTTTTTAAAATAAATATATGAAAGGGTTTTTTCTGTTTGTTTTTGTTTAACTTTTTTTAGTACTTTTTTTTTTTTTTCCTACTACCTTTTTTAAATTCTGTTTGACATTCATATATATATATATTTTTTAATCCTTATGGGGAACTTGAATTTACATACATTTAATCGCTCATATAATATAATGCAATACCATATTGCATTATACTACGCTTTAACAGGCAGCCTATAAAACCAAGGTGCTAACAGGCTTGGTCACGACGGTGTCAAACACGTAAAAGATCTGTAATCCAAACACTAATGTGTTGTCTCCCTGCAGGTCCATCAGCTGTGGCTGGACAGCTTCCTATACAATGTAAGCTCTGTATCCTTAACCCACCAGGTATTACTTTGCACCTGCAAATTTAGAGGAGAGGACATTTGTTTTCTGTATTAACTCGTGTAGTCTTAGGCCAGAACACACGTCTGTATTCTCTGGTGGAACATGCATTTGACAGCACTTGGACACTTCCATGTGCTTTCCGATCTGCATGGGCAGCGGACATAGCATGTCTGATTCTTGTCCGTCATGCAAACAGAAATCGGACATGCTGTGTTTACACATACAACCGGTCATGGAAAAAAGCACGTGTGTGAGTGTGTAGCCTAATTGGTCATAATGGCTCCGCATGCTGTCAGTGAACTACATGGAGCGCACACAGACCACACAGGAGGCCGTGTGAGTAAAACCTTCAGTCGTACTTTCATTGTAGGGCTTATTATTTATTCATCTAACTTCTAAAAGAAAAGTAAAAAAAACTTTATGCATCGGCTAAGAAACTTGACAACTGCCAGATGTTTAGCTCTAAGGGGGCAGAGATAGCAGTCACGCCTAAACCCCTGGTGCTTGAGGGGGCACAAAAGCCATATTGCTACATAAGAAGACACCAGTGGAGGCCTTGTTACAGATGTGCCGTTGGGGCCAAAGCGCTTCAAAGTTAAGCCCCTGGCTACCACATCTTGTAGAACTATCTGCATGTGGTGGTGAACGTTTTCTTAACCGCTTTATCAGATTCATCTTCCTGGATTGTGTTTCAGCCGGACATCATCATAAGTGCTAGTGAAGGTAAGACCCGATAGGGTATGTTCTTGTAAATTGCTTAGCAGGTGATAGTCTGCGACTGACCCAGAAGTAGTCTGCTAGTCTGAAGTGGGTAAGGGAGTGGTTTTCCTGGACACCCCCTTTTAGTGCTAATGCCTGACTCCTCTCTTGCCTTCTATACAGGATACCTCTGGTACTTGCGCATCAAACTGCAGCCCATCGTTCACTTGCTCACAGACAAGGGTCGGCTGATGGATTTCCTGCTTCAGCGCAAAGACTGTAAATCGGTTATTTTATCGGTTTGCTCCCAGAGTAAGTGCTAGCCTCTATAGACTGTGGGGGGCTGTACCCCCGTCAGAGGCGTTCTGTCTGCTCACGGCTTTTGTTTTACAGTGTTGTTTGAGAAGGATAGAGCCGCCCTGCCGGTCATCGCTACCGTCTTCGATAAGCTCAACTGTGAATATAAGAAGTACCTGGAGGCGGAGCACAGCTACACGTTGGTAAGGAACATGTTCTCTCATTCTGTGCGGAAACCCTTAAATTCTTGGTATATTAGGTAGTTACTGTCATTCAATGTTTATAGCGGATGCATTTCTTTGCTGCAGGCTGTGGAGAGCAGTCAGGGAAGAAGTAATGCGCTCATGAAAAGACCCGTGCGAGGACAAGCGGTCATAGATCAGTCCGATATGTACACCCATGTCTTATCTGTCTTCACCGACTTGAAAGTGAGTATGGCAATGTAATACACCGTCTAAAGCTAAGCATACGTCTTACCGTAGATGACTGTTAGCCGAATGTTGTTTCAGGCAACGGTTAGATCTCGCACACTGTGGATGCGGCGGCCGCACATGTGCAGTGGAGTTTTTTTTTGTTTTTTTTTTAAATGTCCTGTTTTACTTTAAGATGTGCGGCCGGTTGGCAGTGTCATCTGCAAACGGGCCATGGATCGGACGGCTTCTATTGACTTCAATGTAAGCCGTCCGTGCGGGACCTGCAGCAAAATGGAACATGCTGCGATTTGTTTTACGGACCATGCTTAAATTCAGCTGCGGGCGCCCATGATTGTCTATGGGTGGCTTGATCTGCGGATTGTTCTCGTGGGCGCCCTGCGCGGATTCCCCTGTGGACATTGGTCCTTAGGCTACTGATCAGTACTGGGGGGGAAAAAAGCACACCTACATGTATCACCCAAACATTTGCCAAAAGGACACTTTTTGCATACAGCTTGTTGAGCGCATCAGTCTTTCGACATGTTTGAAGAATGTCCCCCCCCCCCCCCCACATACACACACATATGTCGTTGGTTATGAAGCAGTAAAGATTACAGACTGATGGAATCCATTTGTTTTATATGTGAATTCCAGCTTTATTTATTACACTAAAGTTCCATTTCCACTACTGGCTGAAGCTAGATGTCCAGGGTGGAGCTTACAGATCTACAGACAAGCCAGGGGAGCTCTGGTCATTGCTGCCCTCACACAGGCCATCTCTTCGGTGCCGCACTTGTTAGTCAGTATTACTTGTATGCATTTTTCTGGATCCAAATTGATATTTCCTAATCAAATACTTTAGACTTTCCTTCTAAGATTTACAAAGATTATGTGAGGAGAAAATGATGATATGGCTGTTTTTCTTTTCTGATTAGGAGGCTCCACATAAGTTCATCATAGCGGTTCTCATGGAGTACATCCGCTCCCTGAACCAGTTCCAGATTCCTGTACAGGTGCGTACAACTCTAACTGCTGCCATAAGGAACGTGCTGGAAACCATACACGGGCACTGTACGTTTCTTGAGATGTTCGTGATCATCATTCCTTTAGATAGTTAGTAAATTGGGTCAGTAAGAGTTTAAACTCTCTTAAGGAACAGGGTGTTTCTGTCCTAAGGGACCAGACACTTTTATGGGGTTTTACCGTCTTATTTTTTTTCAATTAACAAAATTATTTGTGGTGCATTGTTTTCTTCTAGATAGATAGATAGAGATATTTATATTTTTTTAAATAAAATAATAATTTATAATAAATAATTTATAATTTTTCACTTGGTTTTTTCAGTGTTGTTTTTTTGTTTAGTTAGGCGTAAATAGTTTTTTGGTTTTTTTTTGGGTAGATTTACGCTAAAATCAAGTATGGAAATGGGTTCCTCATTTTTGTTTCGGACGCTCTTTGATTATATAATAGGTATAGTTTTGGACTACAGGGCGCATACAGCGATGGTTTTGATTGGTAGGTCATATTCTCTTTTTGTATATACTTCTGTAACATTTTTTTTTTTTTTTTTTAAACGTCTATATTCTCTGTGATGTCATATGTCTCTCGGGGACTCACATTGTGTGCTTTTTATTCTTGTAATTTTTTTATACTTTTACCACTGTAGCTGTATTGACATCAGTCACTAACAAAGCTGATCAGGGTGTGCTAAGACCCTGCAGCTCTGCTGTGACAGAGGGCACTCAATGGTCACGTGATCGCTGAGTCACATAGTGGAACAAACACTTCTACTTTCACTTTTTAATACATGTGCTCATTGAGCGCTATGTAGTCTGGAAAGGGGGAAGCAAAAATGGTTTAAAACTGCTTTTCCTCTGGGTCATCGCCTGAGGACACGACCTACTGCTGCTTGATTGCAGGAGCAGAGGCTTTAATCCCACGCCGTACTACTATCAGCAAGGGTTAAAGCTCAGAACTAAAAGCTGTATATTTACCACGCTTGGTCCTTAAGGGGTTAAAAAAGTCTATCATCTTAGTTTTGTCTAATAACAGAATATACTTTCACAAGTGCGACAATATGAGAAATGTAGCTTTACCTTTTTATATGATTCTGGTTGCCATTTCTGTCCTTCAGGCACCAGACCCACTTAGTTTGTTCTCTGCTGTAGGATACTCCAAGCAGACTGTGGCAGTGGCCTACTTAGCCAGCCGGGGACACACACCCACTATGGCCATAGCAGCGGCATTCAGCATAATGTGGTGAATTTAGCCCCACGTTACAGCTCTGCTGACCACCTACATCTAAGAGCAGGCAGCCGGAGGGCTAACATCAACTGTTGAGAACAGAGCATGGGTTCTGCTATTCTGCGGAAGGTCAAAATTGAATCTCTTTCACCATTGGTTCAACCATTATTGCGCTTTGCCTTTCTTTGCAAACTGGAGAACACTCAGTACGTTTCTCTTGCCGTTCTCACCTGTTCTTCAGCCCATTTTCAGGATCAAGTCTGCCTCTTCCCTTTTCTCCTATATGTTTAGTCTTTCCAGAAGTGTTTTCGGCAGGGTGTACTTGTTAAAGTACAAGGGCATCACCCTCCCTAATTATCGCCCTACTGAATTTGCAAGTGCTTCCTTGACAACTGGCAACTTCTGCTGGCGTCCTAGAGATAGGAGGAACGTCTTGCAGGTTTCAAAGTCCTACAGAAAGCATTACGTGTCAGCCACCGGTGGACCTGAAACTTACTTGCATCCACTGGGAACAGGCCACCTAGTCTCTAGATCAGTGATGGCGAACCTTTTAGAGACAGAGTGCCCAAACTGCAACCCAAAACCCACTTATTTGTCGCAAAGTGCCAACACGTCAGAGGGCGGGGCTTATCACGACGTATGATTTTACCCCGTCGTTCTAAAAAGGACCGGGCCGCTTCAAGATAGACAGGGTGCTTTTTGGATGCGGAAATGCTGCAGAATGTCCTCAGCGGAAATTTCTGTGGAGAATTCTGCAGCATTTTTCGCATCCAAAAAGCAGTCAAAATCTGCACGCTGTCTATTTTGAATTGGCCCTACCCATTTCCACCACATGTAAACATAACCCAGCCATAATGGTGACCTCCCCCCTCCCCCTCATTGGCCCCCAGTATAAAAGTGACCCCCCAGCGGTAATAATAGTCACACCCCCCCAGAGCGGCCCCCCAGCGGTAATAGGGACACCACCCCCCACCACCCCCAGCAGTAATAATAGTGACAGCCTCTGGCGGTCCCCCAATAGTAATAATAGTGACACCCCCCCCCCAGCAGTAATGATGCCCCCCAGCGGTCCCCCAAGTAACAATGCCTACCCCATGTTTACCTAGAATTGTTGCTTTCTGGTTATGGTCTGTATTCCTTGACTTCATGTGTTCATTTGTTCTTTCCTATTGATTTAGCTCAGTGCCTGCAGGTGGGGTATAGCTAGTAGGACAGACTAACTTATTCTTAGCTTATACCCCAAGGTCCTCCTCTGTCCCCCAATGACCAGAAAGGGATTTTACGACAAGTAAAAAGCGGTAATTTTGGTTAAGGCATTGTTTAGTACAACATACATACACTGCAATATCAGGTATTGGGTACAGGCATATGGTACAGGCAATGTCATCACTGGGACGTAAGGTACATTTATGATACAACCTACTAGTAAAAGGATGGCCTTCATATCCTAAAATGATGCTGAGTCCGTGTGTTTCTGTTCTAGCACTATCTATATGAACTGGTGATCAAAACGCTGGTGCAGCACAACCTCTTCTACATGCTACACCAGTTCCTGCAATACCATGTGCTCAGCGACTCCAAGCCTCTGGTATGTACTGCCACAAACTTCTAGAAATCAATGTTAAAGCTTTCTAGCTGCAGATGTAATTATTGAGCTATTCCGTGTTCAGCTGAGATTGTTCCTTCCTTAGACAACAAACAGCATAACGGTCCGAATGTCGTTAGATTCAGCAATGGTGATTACCTTCTTTAAGAAGGCCGCTTAGGAGGTCTGAGCTTACAAAAAAAGTTGGTCTCTCCCCAAAACAGCGCCCCTCTTGTTCATGGGCTGTGCATAGTATTGCAGCTGCAGACAAGCGTGGGACTGTTTCTGGGGAAAAACATAGATCCGTATCTTTTCTCCTTCAGCTTTTGCTGCAGAAGAAATTCAGTGTGGCACTAAAACACGAGGCTCGTTAACATTTACATGCAATGTAGAGAGAACTAAAACTTGATTGTCTCCAATATGTTAATATGCAATTTGCTTTGTTTCCAGGCCTGTCTGCTGTTGTCCTTAGAAAGTGTCTATCCCCCAGCACACCAGCTTTCTCTTGACATGCTAAAGGTAAAATAAATGTTGAACAAAATAGAGCAATCAGGGGCTTGTATTCTCTGTATCTTGTGCATGCAAATACGCTGGTGGCCAGGAGCCCTTCCAGTTACAAACCCCGTGTAATCCGATCCTGCATTTATACTTCCTCCTCTTTCCTTAACCTGCCTGTTGCTGCATTTAGATGGAACAATTCTTGTTAAAATGAGCGAAGGGGAACTATGATCGTTCCGTGTAAACGCGAGCCAATGGCTGAATGCTGAACGAAAATAGTTTGCTTCCTGTTTGAGTTTCTGCAGGCATAAAAATCATTGTTGGCTCGTTTGCTTCTCTTTCAGTTTTAACAGCAATCGTTCAGTCCTTGTTTTCACTTGCACAGGGACTGAGCCATTCTGAACAATTCTCATTTGAACGAGCTAGCGCTGCATTTGCCTGGCAACAGGCTCCATGACTGCGAACAAGTTAGTGGTGTCTTTCGCTTGCTCAAACGAGAAACAGCTTGTCTAAAAGGATCCTTAGGCCTCCTTCACACGGGCGACACTGCATCGCTGCGAGAAAGTCGCAGCGATATCGCATTGCTGCACCGTATGATATCGCTGCGATTTTTCTAGCCGCAATACCGCGGTTTTGTAGCGCTACAGTCGCATGTGACGCTACAAAATCACGCGACTTTGTAGCATTGGCTACAGTCAAAGTTGCATCGCATACAGTGTTTTCGTGCGATGCAATAGAGAGGAAGGCTACATAGAGAAACCTGGGCTACAAAACCTAGCATGTCGCGGGCATATCGCCGGACCTGTGAGGTTTGTGTGTCGTTTTGTAGCATGCTACAAAACATCTCGTGTGAAGGAACCCATAGGATACCATGGGCTTCTCATACATGCGATTTGTAGCATCATAGCAATGCTACAAAATCACGTGACTTTGCCGCCCGTGTGAAGGAGGCCTTATGCGTGTTAACAAGAGAGTAAGACCCAGATTAAAAAAACCCATATGCAGAAGATTTCACTGATCTGCTCCAGATTGGTTATAATGAGAAGCTTCATGCAGGAATATATGTATTTGAACTGACGGATGTGATCCGTCAGCCCCCAATACTCTTCTGATTTAGTCAAAGGAAGTACAATACAAATTGACTATGATACACCAATTACATGCACGCCCCTCCCAACATCATAACAACTCACGATTGACCTAGTATGTAATGATGCTAAGGATTAACATATGTTTACGCCACAGGTGTATGTTGCTATGTGAACACGTAATTCCTATATACCCAAGTAGCATAGACTTTATTAATATTCTAATCTGAACCAAAAGAATGCAGTAAGATAAGAAATTCCTCCCCTTGATAGCTAGCTCTGGGAAGATGCGGTGGGGTTAGCTTCAACTTGTACTTAGCAGGGTATAATATTAAGCTAGTTAACCATTCAACTGCTCGCTAATTCCTATGATGGTGAATATATGAATATATGTTTGCATAGGCGGATTTAAGAAACACATTTATATTATTACTACAACACTATCATGACTATTTTCAGTGCTGCTTAATTTTCTGACTTTAAGCTTTACTTTTACAGAGACTTTCAACAGCCAACGATGAAATTGTTGAGGTCTTGCTCTCAAAGCACCAAGTGCTGGCAGCGCTGAGATTTGTACGCAGCATCGGAGGACATGACAGTGCCTCTGCCCGGAAATTTTTAGATGCCGCTAAGCAGACCAGCGATGATATGCTATTTTATACAGTATTTCGCTTTTTTGAACAAAGAAACCTGCGTCTTCGTGGGAACCCTATTTTCACACCAGGTTAGATTGATTGGGCCATATTTGTATTGCCTTAATCTGACGAATATATTTGTCAAATATGTGCTCAAAGTCTACTTGTTTGGGGTTTTTGCCTTTAAATTTAATGGGTCAAAAATTCAGTGCTAATGTATCTCCGTATCCTCTGCGCCTCTCCACACCATAAGCATTGGGCTGTGGTTATAGAAATAGATGGAGTTGTGTGCACTCTTGGACTGCAGCTGTCCCTTGATAAAATCAGAAGTGATACAGAATGAAAACAAATCTGGAAGTTGCAGCCGCCACTAGGTGGCGCTTACTGTAGACAGGGTTCAATGGAACAGCTATAACTTTGTTTTCAGTAAGCATTACTTAAGGTCATTTTACACAGCATGATTATCGTACAAACTGCTTGTTAGATTGGGTGGTTTGCATAATTGTGCAGTGTAAACACATGCCGTAAACAAATGCTTTAGTGAGAAATCACTCATTGAATCTTTCATGCAGACCATAAAAAGAGGATTTTTATACTTGCTGTAAAATCGCTCGTAGCCTTTATTGGTTGACAGCATATAGGCTGCTGCCAGTAGGAGACTTAACAGAAGAAGAAAAAAAGGTTAGCTGCTTCTTGCAGACTAGCTCAATATCTGTAGGCTGGGTACAATCAGTTTGTGCCTCAGCCATAGGAGAAATGATAAAATAATTAGCAAAACAGTAAAGAAATCAAAAGAAGGCTACAAGAAAGAGACTACAGTAATTAGAAAAATCCTCTTTTCTTTGTTTTAGTGGGGGCCCCGGGATACCATGGGATGTGTCAAAGTAGGCCCTAGGGTTGGAAACTGAATGAACCTCAGGTTGCACCACTGCAGCCTGTAACATCTTGCAGCAAAGACAAGACAAGCCTAGGCTGAGGCAAACCTGTATAGCCTATAAAATTGTGGATGGAAGACTATATTGCAGCCTTGTTAAACCGAAATGTAATGACAAATTTCACTAAAAGAGCCCACGAATGGGACGTGTCTGCCATAAACCCAAATGGTTAAAGCTTGTTCTCTCGCACAGTATGCCTCCCAGAATGGCTGCATTGAGTTGCCCTAAAGGCCAACACTCCCTCCTATCTTGTGTCTGCAATCTGGGTGAATGAAAGAAGCGATAGGGAAATGGATAGAATAGGGCCAGAGGACCCCACAATCTGTACATACAGGAGAAATGAAGGCACTGGACGCAAGACTAACCTGTCCTGATGAAGGATGCGCTCTAGTTTTGCCCCAACGGGTGAAGATCCCATGGCAGAGCAGGGGGGCCTGTGTACACTATCCCCAAGAGGAAAGTGTTGTGTGCTGAAGGGATAAGATAAAGACCTGCCCCTTGGTGGAACTGAGGGTCAAGCCAGTGCCCAAACCAAACTCAACTGAAGCGAGAAGACAATGGAAGAAAAATATTTCCTCTCATAAAACCGAAAACAGGACTTCCAGGCTTTGTGGTAAACTGGGGAAGACTTTCTTCACTCCCTCAGTCACGGTCTGGATAACTAGATCTGAAGCAAAACCATTGGCTTCAACATGTTAGGTTGACTGTAAATTCAGGTGGAGGAGAGGGCCCACAAAAAGGTGAACCGAGCATTTGGAAAGAGTCAAGTAAAATCCGCAACTCGAGTAACCAGGTCTGCGTATAGGTACGTTTGGAATAATCAGTGCCCACAAGGATGACTGGAACCACTTTCACCTTGATAGTCTACCAATACTCTAGTACTTCCCTGAACCCCCTCCTCCTTGAATGTTTTCAGCTGTGAGAGGGTCATTGGTAATGGATACTAATTGTAGAACTATATGGTTTAGACAAGAGACCAGAAATTTGAAGTCCAGAGTTCCTCAATGCTGGCAGAACATGAATACCTCCAGCTGGAGGGACTACTCCCATGTGTGCTGCACCAGAGACGGATGCAAGCCATAGCCTTATCATTGAGCATCTGGACCAAAACTAGATGCTCCATCAGGGAATCTTGCCAATACAGAATATATCTGGAAAGCGTTGCGGAATAAATTAGCACTATACAACAAACACGTTCCTTCCCCCGGTGTACTGTACCTTAAGCGTGTATTATGGCAGAGGCCAGTTAGGTTGCAGTACATTTAGGAGTTTCTCATGTAAGTTGTTTCTATGTTAAATGGTATAAGAAATGTTCTTTAAACATTCCTTACATATTCTAGCCTTATATTCAAGTCTTACTGCATGTACATGGTGCTGCGCATGTTCCTACAACTGCTTGTATGGAGCACTACAGTCACCATACAACAAATAAAATTCATGCAAGATCTGGATTCTTCTTTACAAGCAAAGCATACTCCGCCTGGTTGGATTTAGAAAATGAAGCTATGGAATTGGAGGTCCAGCTGGGCTTTATCCATAGGACTGTCATCGCTAAAAATTGCTCCTACTTGTAAACTGACTTATGTAGACAGGAGTTGCTATATATTCCCAGTTATCTCAAACACAAACTTACCTCGTATGAATTTGATTGTATTTCTTTCAAGCGATAGGCTACATCTTTATAGACTGGAAGACCTGGCATATCTCACTCAGTGAGACTTTCTAGTTTGGACTTTAAGTGTACAAGAGTAGCAATATTTCTAGTCTTCTGAACAGTCTAGGACATGGAGCTGGTAGAGAAAAACACAGGCTACAAATCAAATTTTCAACTTTCCCTAAGCTTGTGGGTGGGGACTAACTACTGCTAATCAACATGCTGCTACCCCATTTATAATATACAAAGAAGCAGCATGGAAGACAACATAGAGCAGTACCGAGCAGTGTAGATGTGAATTCAGTATTTATAGTGAGGAAGCACTTTCTAGGAGTTGCAGTCACATCTGTGCAAGTCTCTCTCCCTCCTCTACAGACGTCTGTTTGCAGTATGAGATAGCAAGTAAGGATCCATCCTACCTCCTAATCCACACTAGCATATTAGTCTCTTTTTTCCAGCCCATTTCTCTCCCTCCTAATGTTAAGGAGTTTAAAAAAAAAAGGTATAATGAAAATAAAATTAGAAGCCCATTTTCAGAGGGGAAAAGAAAAATCCTTCGATTCCAAATCAGAATAAAATCCTTCTGAAGTAAAAAGTGACTAACCTGTAATATTGTAGAACTCCAAGGCATCCAGGCCCCTCAAACGTCTATTGAGTTTGCCATCACACCATTCTCAGGAGTTCCATAGTCTCACTGCTCTTACAGTAAAGAACCCCATTCTAAGTCTGTGTAGAAACCTCCTTTTCTCTAGATTGAGAGCACCCACTTTTTACAGTCCCTGTCCTAGGTATAAAAAGATGATGGCAGACAACTCTGTATTGTCCCCTGATATCTATAGTTATTCGGTTGCTCCTTATTCTTTTTCTAAACTTAACCCCAATTTTGATAACCTCTCTGGGTACTGTAGTCAGTCCATTCCATTTATTCCTTTAGTTGCCCACTTTTGAACCCGCTCAAGCTCTGATATGTCTGAGTACTGGTGTCCAAAACTGTACACCATATTTCATGTGTGGTCTGACCAGTGACTTGTGCTCCACAATCCTATTTGCCTTGGCAGCAGCTGCCTGACACTTGTTACTTCACCCATGACTGATGCCATGTAGCAACAGGAACAGAAGGAAGTAAACCCCCTTGTAGTCAGCTGGCCAAAAATGCAAATCCTTTTATTCACCCAAAATGCCATTTGTGTTAATCATTCAGGTTCTGTCATACACATTTGTTGAAAGCAGTGCCTATTCACATTGCCTATAATGCAGCAGTCGTTTGGAATGTAACTGGAAAGAGGTCAGATGCAGGAATTTGTTGTACCACAATATATGAAGATGTTGTACCAAGTATAGATATGTACTGAGTGCTTAAAACAGACCAATTGTTTATTTCACATATTTTAATTAGCAAAACTATACAACTTTAATTTCCCTTTAAAAAAAGTGGAAGTTACATGTGCTCAGTGTCCATCAACCCTAGAGTTTCATTAAAAACACTGCTGCAAGCTGCTGCGCATGTCGATCAGGGCCCGTCTTCTCACCTCCTCTTGTCTTTCGTCCAGGAGAACACTGTGAAGAACACGTGGGCTTCTTCAAACAACTCTTTGGTGAGCAGTCCCTGCTGAAGAGCGCTGCCTCCTAGCCAGTATATAAAAGCTGTAGAAAGTTTATTTATTACTCTAATAAAAGTTCATGTACCTTCTGGTATAAAATGTGTTTTTCTTCATTCTTGCATATTTTCCTATGTAAAATAGTTTAATTATTTAGCAAATCAATTAGTAAAATACACTATTTGATCCTCTGATAAACAAACATACAAATTGAAACTAAAAAGGGGAGCAGGGGGACTTGCATTGGTATTTGCGTTTATAAAACATCTGGTTTCTCCATAAATTAAAATATGAAAAAAAATGTAACTTCTATACAGGCAAAAAAACAAACAAAAACCCTTGTGTATGTGTTAACACTGTTGTCGTGGTAGAGTCTGTTCCTGAGTGACGGCTGCACTGCGTGTTCAGAGTCACCGGATGTAACCCCCACGGAGCTCATGAACCCTTATTCCAGTGATGGGACACCCAAAAGAGAATTCGCTCCTCCTAGTGGTTGAAGAGTCGCTCTTGTTCTGTGCCTCTTCTTCTCTCCTGTGCAGCTTGTACTTTAGCTTTGTTCACTCGTGGCCCTGCAAGAAAGAAATGTTAATACCTTTACTCTGGCCAGGGACTATTAAACACCACAGGCAGAGGAGTGAACAATATCCTAAAGAGGTCTTTAATTACAGTACAATGTAAGATATGTGCAAAGGAAATAAGTGCATGGAACGCTGACGTCACGGGTGAATGTAAAAAGCGGTGGTGTATCCATTTGCCAAAACTGACTTGAACCATTAAAATCTTTCAGTCTGGCAGCCTGTTTATACAGACAGGTACATAGTTGGCTCGTTCAAATGAGAAATTGTTCAGTCTGTCTGTCTCATTCATTATATAAGGGAATGAGGGCTAGTTTGCTTATTCGGTTTAACCAGTGAACAATTTTTATGCCTGCATTAAATGAACGCTAGTCGTTCGGTTGTTGGCTTGCATTAGCGTGTATGGTTCACTTTCTCTTTGGACGATAAATCGCTGTGTCTGAAGGCACCGTAAAGCTTGGCCGAGCTTTGCCAAAAATCCCACATGTTAATTGTGTGAAAAGGTAAAGATAAGTATCTTATGGGGGCAGGGTCTGGCCACCAGGACTTGTGCGGTGGTAGTGGGTGCACTACTGCTTTTTAGACTCAGTGGTATCCAAGCGCTTCTACTTCTTCCTTACAATTCGCAGCACACAGAGCCTATACTGCCATAATAAGTGGAGCAGAAGCGGTCACCATTAGAAAACACAGGCATTGTCCAACTCTTAACCCACGCTTTTTCTTTCATTTGGAGGAGAGGTAAATTTCTGGTTTAAAGTGCTAATTATCCTGCAGCCGGTAGCCACTTCCATTAAGGAATACTGATGTCATGCTGTACGTAGTCTGCATAATGTTTAAGGATGGGGGTCAATATCCATATGATTACAAGACTATGGGGCCATGCAGAAGGCAGTGATATGACCTTTATTGTAGCGAGTCAATGTTTTCCAACCAAGTTCTACTACAGTAGCTCTTCTGTGGAATCAGGAGAGCGAGGGCAAGCTTATCAATGAGTTATAGTGGCCACTCTCAGCCCTGGTTTGGTAGCTACTAACTTAATTAGCTGCCTAATGTCCTGCTCACTGTATAGAGAATCAATGATATTCACCGCTTTTGTCAGCAACTTTTTTTTTTTTTTAGGGCTGAGCAGTGCAATTCTGCTTAGCAGCCTATTAAGCTCTACAAAGTATTTATTAGTCTGTAGGATTATATATGCAACTTAAGGTCGCCCGTCCAGGGCTGCAACAGAATATGGCTAGCAGATGTGTTTGGCCAAAAAGCTGTTCTCACAGGGCGGAATTTTTCCGCACTGCAGAAATGCAGGTGGGGCGCAGTTTTGAAAGATGCAGCATGCCAATTCTGTTGAATTTTCTGCAGCGTTTTCTTCCCTATAGCCTCTATGGATGCAGCAAAATCCCCACTAAATATACTGCAAAAGTAAAAAAGCGCTGGTGAGAAAAACTCTGGCCGCTTTTTCGGCTTGTAAAATCTGCAAGCCAAAAAGAACCTTTGAAGCAGTTTTGGCGCAGAAGTGATTCTTCTGGGGCAAAAAACACACACAAAAAAAAACCATGGCAAATCCACCCTGTGTGAATCTAGCCTTAGAACTACGTAAATGGGTTAAATACTGCTATTATAGGCTGAAGAGGGCATTTATTAGTATTGTCTGACTACCAGAAGAAGCTGGTGCACTGGATGGGGAAATCAGTGTCACTGCTATCTGTGGGCAGTGTCTGGTAGTGCAGCTCCGCCTTAGGGCTCTCGAAAGAATAGCCGCGTGCAAAGATCGTGGCTATACTGCATTAAAGATTGCATGAATGGGTTAATTCCAGCCATCAGAGGTAACCAGTCCACATGATCTGAGGCAAGTACTCTTCAGCTCCCATAAGAGTCTTTTCACACACACCATGGAGCTTAGATGCGACCTTGAAGTCGCCTGTCCTGTCTTTGTTAGGTGTGAGTATTTTTGTATCTAAACTTCCTCGCATCACTTCAGGTAAGTAGCAATCAGCTGCAGCAAAGGATCACAGTGCTTTCCATATGAAACATCGCACAGTACAATGCTTGGATGCCCAGCTGAAAACCATGAGATGTTGGGACACGTTAAAAGAGAAGACATGCAGTGATTTTTATCCTGCACGGCCAAAAGCGTTAAAAAAAATGCTCGTTTTTAGCATTTTGCCTCCCAAAAACACGAGGGATTTAAAAAAAAAAAAAAAAAAGAAAGCCGTCTATACCCCAAAATGGTACCAATGAAGACTATAGCTCATCTCACAAAAAATAAGCCCCTACAGAGCTGTCCATGGCGCAAAAAAAAAGGTTGGGATGTTGAATGCAGATTTAGAAAAAGATTTACAGATGTTTTTATAGCAGAAAAATGGAAAAAACCTAAAAAAATAAGTTGGTATATTTGTACCAACCCGCAGAAAGTGTATTGTCATTTATGCTGCATGATTAATGCTGATAAAAATGTACAAAAAATTTACAATATAGTCTATGTACCCAAAAATGGTACCAATAAAAACTACAGTTCGCCACGCAAAACAAGCCCTCATACAGACGCTCCAACAGAAAAAAAAATTATGGCTTTTGAAAAATGGAGAAAAAAAAATCCACCAAAAATCATTGTCCTTGAGCCCAAAAAAGGCCATGTCCTTAAGGGGTTAAAGCACAAAAACCAGAAGAGCATGGGCTGCTATAACATGCATCGACTGATCTCAGAGGGTGAACCCAGAACCACCTCTTCTTCCAGCAACGGAAGAGGGACAGGAAAAGTAGTGGGGGAGCAGCCAGACTAAGAAATCATTTTTGGATGCCATGGTTAGCAAATCACACAGAAGAGTACTGTGCAGGCATGTGACTGCCGGAGGGGTGTTTGCAGGGGTTTGGGAATTCTGACATCACCATACAGGTTCATTTCTCAGGTCTGCTTTTTTTTCATGCGCATATGGTAATGTGGTTACATACGCAGCCATACCCACACCACAAAAACCGGATCTGCACTCAGAAGTAGGGAAATACGCATACACCCGTGGACATGAGTCCTCATGCAGCTCCATTGATGGAATAATAAAATTAAGGGGATCAAAAGATGGTCATGAAAAGTGGTTTGTGTTTGGTTTATTTGGTTTTTTTTAAGTACCTTAAAAGTAGTACAATATAAAAGGAACTAATATGTATTGCCATAATCATACCATCCCACTGGATAAAAACATGCCGTATTTACCCCACTTTGGTTAAAAAAAAAAAAAAGGGGTTTTGTATGAAACTACTTCACCCCACTCAGCCCTGTTGTAAAGTTTTGCAAAAAATAAAAATCATTCAAAATACGAGCTCTTACGGACCCATGTCCCGAAAAAAATATTTGAATTTTATTTAGTCGTCCCCACAATCTTATTTTAGGTTAGTTTTCTTCTGGCAGGGCCTCTGATAGGTCACCCATGAAACAGACATCAGACCTTGTAGTCGCGAAACAAAAGTTTGGTTGTGTTGCAGGCCAAAGGCCCTTTTACATGGTGCGAGCATTCTTCCCAACAATCAGATGTATACAAAGGACAATGATCAGCGAATGAATGAGCCAATGCCGATTTGTTGGCCCATTTTTTTTCCCCTTCTTCACACAAGGAAGATAAAATAGCGGCTGGTCAGCTGTACATCTCAGTGTGAATGGAGAGATATACAGCTGTCTCTTGGGTCAGAGTAATGATGGTGCCCCATACCAGAAATATTCAATCCATGATAACGAAATATAAATGAGGACCAACTGCCATGTTTTGTAGATAGACGCTCATCACGTTGAGCTGAGAATCAGCTCATTTAAAAGAGCCCTCAGCAAGTGCCATCTCTTGGTATTCAGAGGGCTCCCACGATGGCTCCTTAGTGAACCCCAGGATAAACCAGTGTATGCAGAGGAAGTGTCTCACCAAAGAAACAGCTGTTACCATGTAGCGATAAAGAGTACCGCACTTTCAGAAAACTCTTGACGTGTCATTGATGCATGTAAAAACTATGGATCAGTGGGGGTCCTGCTCACCCGAGCGCTGTGTCCCCCTTAGCTATGCTTTGTCAGTTTCAACTGCTTCCAGCCTCATAGAGATGCATAGGAAGCTTCTCAGCAGTCAGACCCCCCACTGATCAATACTTCTGACATGTCTCAAGAAGGGTGTCACCTCTCCTTAAGTGTGTGGAGACACCTAGGGGGTGAGGGGGAGAGACTATGCCATCCCCCGACCCAAAGGAGAGCACCCAGAACACCCCTCTTGACCTAAGCCAGAAACCTACTGCACACTGATGAGGGGGTAAACACCCTGAAACAGCTGTCTGGGAATAGGAAGCCAAGCCAGAAAACCACAATCACTGTTTTAGAGACTCGTACATTGATTTCAAGGAATGCTGCCATCCAATAGGTGGCGCTGCAGAGCTATTGTTCTATCTTCCTTATTTGTCAAGAGTTTTCTGCAGGTACTCTAAGGACTTGTTGGCAAAACCGCCATAATCAGATGTGCTTATATGCTCAACCTCTTACTGCAGCAATGTTAAAAGGAGATCCCTTTACAGTCATGGATTCCACTTCATACAAAGTCATCTGCTTCCTTTATTTAGACAATGTAAGTGTCCTTAGGGAAGTAAGAAACTGAATAGTCCCTAAAATGATTTGCAGAAGTGAAGTGTACACCACATCTACCGGCCATCACAGGTCTCACACTCACCTACGTAACTGAGAAGAACAGGCAGAAATATGAGGCCGTGGGCAGCTCCTAGCAGCACCATAGACAAGTACATCCGGAAGTAGAAGACCTTGAATATTTGAGACTTGGAGAGGCCCAGCACACCAATCCCTACAAACTTTGTCAGAGTGATTCCACTGAAGACCTAGGAGAGAAACCAAAATCAGAGGCATTACTAACAGGAGAGGAGACATACAACATGACAGTAGCGTCCAGGCCACTCATCAATGACATGTGGGTGTATAACCAGTCCAATCTAGGAGGTGCTGCTCCGGTGCAGATGTGTTACATCAGCTGGATCAGGACGGGTAAATAGAACTTGTAGGAAATTTAAAGAAAAATAGTCTAGTGATAATTTGGCAGATTTTTTAAATCAAAAATCCTGAGTGAGAATGGGAAATACTCACCGAGCTGCCCATATGTGCCAAGGCGTCTTCTGCACGTTGCACCTTATTTCCCTTTGTGCTCACTGAAAAGGCCCTTGTCACATGACTACAAAACTCCACAGAGATACCGCAGCACTGCAAGTGAAACGCACTGGTTACTGCCTGTACATTTAGAATTTTACAGGACAAGTTAATTCTAAAAGTCCATTACCCGGCAGTCCCTAGATTTATTCCAGACCACAGTTTGCACTTTAAACGCTTGCTGATCACCCAATGTCTTCAGCCTGCTCCATATAACTCAAGTGTTTTTCATATTGCGTCTCTGCAGCTGTGCAAAAAGTGATCAATCGCGGGAGCGGCGAGAAATAGATCATGAAGGCAGAAACTGTAGTAACCTCACTGTGCCTCCTCTATGGGGACTCCAGCAAGCATCTGCACTAGGATTACTCGATCACAAGGTGTCATGGAGCTACAGGAGCCAATAGTCTCAGCCAATCCAGATAAGCTCTGCAATGTATGTCAGCAAACCGTATTTACCCTGTAACTTGGCCTAGTAGGTCAGTGGATGGAAATGCGCAATTAAATATTAAAGAAAATATTTTTAAAAAGTTAATATTCCCCAACACTCTATAACCTTCCAGGGTACAAAATGTAATCATAACTCTAAGGCTACACTCACATAAGCAAGTGCATTAACCGGCAATTACACCTATGGGAACGCCTGAAAATAGAACATGCAGTGATACTGCGAGAGAGAGAGACACAGACACACACACACCTATACAAGGTGGTAGTGTGAGCAGTTTATATATAACATATTAAGATGTGAATAAGAAACTCACCATAACCAAATTGACCAGAGAAACCGCGTTTAGACTGATGTCCCAGAGCCACATGACCCCAAACATGTTGACAAGGATCATGGCTATGGTGACACACATCAGAACTGCAGACCAAACTTCAAATCCCAGCAAGATCACAGCCACGAAGAATATGGCAGCCAGCGACACACTGAGGTTGAACACGGTATCGTCCACGATGGTTAAATACTGCTCATAAAATACATAGAAGACGCTGCAAAAGATGGAGACAATCAGAAAAAGTAACTTCTACCGCCAACACACATCACAAGTACCTCATCTAAGATGCTGGACAACTTCTGCACATGGAGACCCCACTTCTATCAGCCAAGAACGGTTATGAAAACCAGGATTTTTCATCATGTTCATTGGGGAACACCGTATGCCTTAGATATAGCTCTTGCCACTAGGAGGCTGACACCATCAGCTATACCCCTCCTACCATGAAGGGAAAGTCCCCTGGTGACCACACACCGCGCTAATTGGGATTACCAGGGACTAGCGATTGCTGAAGGATTGGAGGGAAGAGGCCAACTTGATCCTCAACAGTCTTAAGAACAGGTGAGAAAGGTACGGTTTCTTTTTCTGCCCGTAGCAAACCAGAGAACATTCTATCTTGACTTTCCGCAGAATTATGGGGTTTACGCTGTGGAAGTTGATGTTGACCCTCCAGTTGCCGACTCTCCATGTGCAGTCAGATGGGACACAGGGTCTAAGTTTTGTCACATGTAATCATGTAGAGCGAAGTCTCACTGTGCTACATTGCTCCTCCCATGGCAACTGGCAAGGAGGATGTATGGTCTCCGTGTGTGGAGACCATTGTATAGTGCCACATTACTGCTCCATGGATGGGGAAATGAATAAACTGTTCTTGCGCAGTCAGATGCAACGCAGTCTCAGTTGTGTCAGGACATGCGTGGAATTACTCCTTATGGATGGGAATAAGACGGGACATGCTAGTCATGCAGAGGACCCTCACTTAGAGCTACATTACTCCACCTTGTAAAGGGAGTAAGACGACTGTATAAGCTAGTTATGCAGGAGACTCACTCAGCACTACAATACTCATGGCATGGAAGGGAGAACTACAAGGAAAAACACCTATGCCTTAGGTCTGTGACAAGAACCCCTGTCTATCGGTGCTAAGATGGAGTGTTTTTCCATGTGCGGGAGCCATGCTACTCATAGTTGTAGAGGACTAAGCCCATCTCTTGTTAGGCTGGACATGCACCAGTCTCCTACTGGCATCTCAGACCTGTTGCTAAGCAGGGAAAGAGTCCAAGAGTGCTGCTGCAGATATCATTGGGTACACTATTGAAGGCAGACGGTGGCATCAGCTATACCCAAGGTCTTGCTGGGTCCCCGAATGATACGGATGAGAAATGTGCATTCCACAATAGAGGGCTACTGAGGAAGTCCCACCTCCAGTTATCAGCCTTGTAGGCCCGAAAAGCCCAGGCTTAGATTGGGGAATCATCCGTCGATAGAGATCCACAACACTAGTCTGGAGCCCAAAGAGATGCAAATGGCGAGCACTAAAAGGCCGGGGAATAAGGCGCATGTCTGTGGCGCAACACGTTGGGCTGTATTCTGTGGCAGCCAGGTCACTACCAGCCACGGCCGGGAGGTGTATCCAGACCCCTGCATGTGGGGAAGGAGACGACCCTGAAGCAGCGGACGACTGTGGAGACAGAAATGACAGAGATTCCAAAGAGGTGGAAAAAACGTGGCCACGGGTAGAGATGGTAAAAAGGGTCTGTCAGACATCCACAACAGAATACAGTAATAAAGTACCAGTAAAATACCAGTAATAAAGCCTGGGATTTCCTAGAATGGGTAGCAGGAAATGAGAACGACTGAACGATTGTGTTTAAACTAAAAGGATTAGTGTCCAAGCCAATGAGGATTTTTAACATTATGTGAACTGAATGATGAACGATAAGTAAATTAATTGTTCATACTTCATTTGTTGCCCGTGTTTACACTGCAGGATTATTGTTCATTTTTGCTCATTAAGTGATTTTCTGAATGATAATTGTTCCATGTTAAAGGGCCTCAAGCTAAAACGGATTTAGCTCAGTGTCTGCAGGTAGGGTATAGCTGGTAGGAGGGACTCTGTGCTTAGTGTCCACCTCCTAGTGGCAAGAGCTATACCTAAGGTCTACAGTGTCCCCCAATGAGGGGCGAGGAAGGAGGCTCTTGGTCTGAAGTAATAAGTATATTCTTGCATTAGGAAAACTGACCACTAAAAGGATGTTCTTCAAAATAAGCCCAAGGCACTGCACTCCCTCCCACGTACCAGTGATATTAAAGGGGTTGTAGTCCAATATTATAGAAATGGCACCACACCTGTCCATAGGTTGTGTCTGGGATAGCAGCTCAGCTCCACTGAATTGAATAGGACTGAGGTACAGTACCAAACAAAACCTTTGGACCTTTGGTCATGTTTTTCTAATCCTGGACAATCCCTTTAAGAATACTGCTATAAACACAAGGTTAGCAGCAAGCGGTTTACAGAATTGCCTATACAAAACATAGGGTAACACATTTCAATTCATTCTGGAGAAGAGGAGAAAAAAACCCAAAACAAACAAGCTTGCCATAAATTACAGCTATAAGTTACCTACGAAACTCAGGTTGCCTCAATGTCCCTGCGTAGCAAACACACTTCTAAAGTATCACCAATCCAGCTAGCATGTAATTCTGGAAACTACAGTACCTGTAAGCGAAGACACTGATGTTCCTGCTCGGGGTATCCATGCTTTTTGTAATGTTTTTGGTTATCATTCGTGCTTTTCGTAGGGCATCGATGAAGTCCGAGGAGTTATGCAGGACGGTGTGATAAGTCATAAAGTAGGTGGCCCCGACGTCCGTGTTATTGGAGAGCAGGTTCACCGCAGAGCCGTACGCTGCATGTCCACTTTAAAAAGATATACAACCAAATAATTACCATGGGTTCCAACCAGCAGATGTCAACTAAACAGCTTGTAACTCATCATCCAGCAGACTGTAACCATCCAATGTCACCGAACACTAAAGCTACATACAGTTATGACAGGAGCCCGTCAGACAGGGCTTGCTGCATCTTCATATACAGTCACATCCGTGACCTCAAGCATTATAGTAGAGCCTCTACTATGTACAGTTAGAATGAAGCTCTACCACACAGCCCTGACTTGACATATATTCCAGCATTTTAGTCAGTTTCATGGCCATTAGTGTCTTGGACTCAAACTTAACTCTTGTAAATGGTGAAAAGTTGAGCAACCTGTTTAGAAAGCAATTCTCCAATACGCTAATTAACAAAACTATTCTGTTCCATAAAAAGACCTTCCACCTGACAAGATACAGCCATCACAACTGTTAGAGATGGGCTGCTCTGCTGTAACGGCATCGGTTTCTAGGGGGGTCTCCAGACTGTGGATGTAGCATGCAGTTCACACCCCTCCACTGTGCATTACTTAGCTTGTTACTGGATGCAAACGTATGATGGGAATACCAGTTTTAACTGCAGCCATTACCAATCATCTTAAAAGGCGGTGTGGTTTTGCAGGAAAAACTAAGCAGAATTATACAGCCACTTAACGAGAAGTTTGAAAATCCCGCCCGATGTGGTCTTCTGAACACAATTCTGGCCGTATGTGGCAGCCACAATGTGGGGACCGACTTAAAGTGTATAAACAACTTTTCAAGGCTCCTTTCCTCACTTTCTTACAATGAACCTGTCAGAAAATTCATGCTGTCCAAATCACGGGCAGCGCAACATTCTAATAGGCTCCCGCATTAGAGAGAGCTAGGTCTTAGGGAAACACTAGCATTTCAGTGAAAATATTGGGCGAGTTTTAACCCTTTTCAATCCAATCTCTATCCTGGTTTTCCTAGGGGGCTTACTCTTTTTCTGCCGTTATACAACAGTGCTATCTGCTGGCTAAAGCCAGTACTGCATGAGGTGACACATTGGATAGGCACCGACAGCAGAGAGGCTTGCAATATACAGTAAGAGAACCCTGATGGATGTCTTCCAATATCGGAGCTGTACAGCCTTAAATCATAATGTCTTCAGATGTCAGACAGTGGATTGGAAAGGGTTAAGAGGGCCATATACCAGGATTCTGGCTAAAAACACAACAACAAAAAAAAAAATGTGACTGTGTGCTCTCTGCAAAACTTGCCATTTTTTCTACTTTGTATTACAGATGGGGGCGCACAAATTTACTAGAATTTACACCAGAAGCTGGCAAACGTCTCAGTGCAAGTCTACGCAAGTTCATAGCTGGCATACATTTACTTTCTGGAGCACAGGACAGCCAGTGGCATCACAAGTGTATTGACAGGTGGATGCCTTGTTAAATTTGTCCCATGAAACTGCACTGGGACAGGATGAAACCGCACACTTGTTATTATAGTGTATGCAATACTCAGCATAAAGAGGAGATCTTGTTCCCTTATATCTTGGTTGCACACTGAGAAACAAAAACCATAATGGAGGACACTATACAGCAGTACCGAGTAGTGTAGCTGTGAATTCAGCACTGAGTTGAGATGATAAAACACAACCAACAATGTGAATGTCTCTGCCACAGCCACAGCCACAGCCAGCCAGCCAGCCAGCCACACACACACACACACCTTCCTCCCCATTTCATATGCTTTTACAACTGTAACCTCATCTCTCAGTGGAGCTAAAAGCCAACTCCTCTTTGCTGTATCAGTTTTGTTGGGGAACTCACGAGTGAATGAACAGTTAATGAGGTAGGATGAGAAACTGTCTGGTAAGCGTAATATTACTAAAAATGCCTTTATTTTTCCAAAGTGCCAACATCTTCGTTTGTACTACTGATTTATGGAAAGCTGTTCACACACCGTATCAGAGACATTCATCTGTAATAGACGGATATACACCAGCCTTTACTGGCTTCCGTTATAAAACCACAGTATGCCAATAACTTACCCTTTACCACACTTGGGATTGGGGTTGTCAGAAAGAAACATAGGCAGGAATTTCATAAACTCCTCTCCTTCTGGCTTCCGCTTGCCTTCTGGAGTGAAACTACGACAGCGAATGCACAACGGATCTACAACTAGAGGAAAAAAGGGACAAGAAGTGCTGAGCAGTGATGCTGGAACATCTAACCATAGATCAGTTACATGTCCGGAAACAACAATTGTGGAATAGCTTTTCTTATACTCAGTTATTCCTCAGAGAAATTAATGAATAGACAACTGGGTGGCACCATTCCCCTTGTCAAAAGGGTGTGTCATACAGTCTGATACAAGAAGCACTAACTGGACAATGGGAGAATGTGCTGGCCGGGACCAGAGATAACCCCTTAGATGCGGCAGTCAACAGCCACCATCTGTTTACCCATCGGAATAAAACAAACGCATAATGAAAATGTAACATGTTATAACCACACACGCACGCACGATTGCTGTTCTGTTCATCAATCCAGTCCCTCCAAAAAAAGCAAAAGCGAATGAGATTGTCAGAGTAGATAAATCACCACCCACTGGGACCAGTCATCTGTCTGGGATCATTCTGTATACAGCCAAAAGCTCGCAATTCTCACTCGTCATTCAGTAGCTTGCCCGTGTTTAAACCGAACAATTATCGTTAAGTTGTCAGAACTAATATCGTTCACAAAATGTTCAGTCTAAAGTGGGCAAACGGGGCGGCATTGCTGCAGTTGTTGTTCTACAGGGCACTTCAGTGTTATCTGCAGTCCTGGTCTCCGGGCATTTGGTGGGTGAGAAGAGCCTCTCCTCCCTCCACTGTTAGCCAGCGCTCTTCAGCTTGTTTCTTTATGCGAGGGGGTGGTGGGTTGGGGGATTATGACTTCAGTTGGAGAATGGAGTTGATCTATGGTGTATATTAGGAGGACGGCTCTCTATGGCATCTCACAAGGAGGAGCATTATTATGCAAGAACAAAAGTGCTGTGTAAAAGCAAAAAAGCTTCAGTTATAAATTCTGTTTCTTGGTTCCGTTTTTGGAGCAGTGATGGAATTAACAGAAATAAACAGATTTTTACCACTATTGATTTCAATGTGGGTTTTTAAAACCTGGAAAGCTGCACAGTGTTCCTATATACAAAAACCTAACAAAATGGAAGCAAATTAAAACCTTTCCATTTGCTTTCCTTTATTTACAAAACCCACTGAAATCAATGGTCGTAACACCGGATTAGTTTATTTCTGTTTCTTTGCTGCATAGATGGAATCCCCTATCCTGGGACCTACACAGATTCGAACAGGGGTCCGGTGGGTCTCAGAGTGACTATAGCAGGTAACTTGTCATTGCTCCATTCACGTCAATGACAACACTGGAGTTTACCGAGCTCAAAAGCTTTGGTAATCTCCTGCACTGAACTGAACTTCTTATTGGGTTGGGAACTTTTTACAGTCAGACATCCTTAAAAGTTAACCTGTGACTAGCTTGAAGAAAAAAAAAAAAAAAAAAAAAAAGATTCCAAAGAACAAAAATTTATTTATTTTGCTCAGATCTTGCTCCATAGCAGTTTAGCCAATCTCCCCTAGGGTACTGCAGCAAGTTGCAGTACCAGGCACAGCCGCTACAAAGTGTACAGTGCTCTGCCTGATCAATGCAAACCACCCTCTCTTAATTTTAGCTGTAGAACCCTCTACAGCAGTGTTGCTCATATATTTGTGCCCAGAACCAAACAACACACACACACACACACACACACACACACACACACACACACACACACACACACACACACACTTTCATAAGTGGTCAAATTAGTGATTCATACAAGGTATGAGGCTTTGGCAGCAGCTGCCTGGTACTGGGTGCACAGTTCAGCTTACATACCACTTGCTGCAGCCTTTTCTTCATGCATTTTACTCAGTTGACTTCCACTTTTTATGTAAGGAGGAACATTTGTTCTCGAGTTCAACATAAATGACCTTTCACATACAGAATTCATATTCATCTTTGTGTAAATTCCTTTTTATAACTTGCTAGACAGTTTATTCCATGAGAGATGCATAACAAAACTATGATAATACAGACAATTAGATGAAAATCTACCTGAAGCATTGCAGAATTTCTCAGTGTTGTTATATACTCGGCAACAAGACGACTGAGGCTTCACCCAATCAAAGTAATCATCAAGCCAGGATGATGGAGCATAGCCAATTTTTGTGCTAAAATAACATGAAAGATATGACAGAGTTAAAAGGAAAAGAAAGCATCACCTGGATTTGGTTTACACTAATTAAAACCAGATAAACATGTTTCTAGTTCATTTCCTGATTGTATATTTTCTATTCTATGTTCTGTACATTACTATGGGGCAGCCAGAACTCCGGGACCATTCACACAATGGACAGGAGCCGACTCACTGACATGAATGAGAGGCTCTCTTAAGGCCCAGGGCCATAATAGTTCTGATTCTCACGATCCAGCAAGAATCTGAAGATTATCGTTCAGTGTAAATGCCGAACTAAGAAGTGTGTGTGTGTGTGTGTGTGTGATATATATTATATGCACACACACATAAAAATAAAAAAAAAGACACTAACAAAATTCTTTAACAATGTTTAACAAATATTGATACAACTCAACTAAGGAGTTCTATAAAATATCTGATCATCAGTCTCCTGGCTCACTTACTAGTTGTCCATTTGTGCTGCATTATAAATCTGTTGTACAAGCGAGTTGTTATTACAGCCGGCCCCACCGCACACCATAGCCTGCCCCTCTGGGGATTTGTAATCATGCCCCTCTTCTACCACAAAGTAGACGGGCGGGCCGCTGTGCATGAACTTATTTAGGGAGTCAAAATACTTCAGAACATAGGAATCCTGCAAAAGAAAATGGAACACGATAGAATACAAGCACATGCAGCCAAGTGAATAAAGCCATACAACGTCTACAAAGGAAGTATAAACTTAGTGTGAACTTACATCTGGCATAGACAACGACTGGTCCAAACCAATTTCTACTTTATTAACCACAGCGATACTGAAGGAAAGCATTCCTACAAAGACAGATACCTGTAGAACAGATTACCAAGCAGGTAAGTAAGCAGCTGTACCCAGCAATGGCACTTACAAGTCTAATGGTGGTCCGAAATACATTCCCAGCATGTAAAGTCATGCAGAATATCAAACAGGTATAAAATAAAATGACTCTACAAGATTGCATTCTACCTGAGACACTTTGTAGTTTTCTGTATACAAGGACCCTTATATTAAATTTTTTTTATTAAAACAGGAACTTGTTAAAAAAAAAAAACGCACACTAAGCTACTGTAACATTGTCACTGAGGCAGTGTAGAGGATGAAACATTTGGGGAATTTACAAGGCGCATTCAAGTTCTAAAGGTCTCCTAATAGGAGCCTATGGAAACCTAGCACATATGTTTGAAGACACAGGCATTCTCTCTCATTGAAGATAGCCGCCACTATGGAACAGCAGCGTCCACCCCGCCGGACTGCTGACAAGCGGTAAGACCAACATAACATCACGTACATCTTGTCGCCCAGATTCACCTAGTCATCAGTGTTCTAGGTCACTAATGCCATTCACCTAGTGTGGGACTCCATTCTTACAATCACTTTATGCAGTGACATATCATACATACCACTATGGGTCTCAGCCAGTCTTTCAATAATATTGGTGAGTAAATCTTTTTAAAGAACAGGAAGAGCCAGCTTTTTGGTTTTCCAGACCCCCGATTTCTTCTGCATCCTGGAACACAGCAAAGGATGTCCAACCTATTTTTCTATGAATAAAAGTAAAAAGTGGGTCAGCCATCAAAGTGGTACCTACAGGGTTTATAACCTGCTAAACTACTGTCTGCTGCAAATTCTCCCCCAAAGAGAGAATATAATGTATATAATAATAATCTTTATATAGCGCCAACATATTCCACAGCGCTTACAAAGCAGGGGGAAAGAAGCAAAACTGTAAGTTTAACCATCTGATGTGGAGCTGTCGGATGGTATACTCCTTCTGGACGGAGGTTACAGACTGGGACAACTATTGGGGGTGCCACTGCAACCAAACCCTGCTGTATGTCTGCTAGGTATTCTGGGTGAAGAGCGGTGGCAATTCCATATCTGCATTTTTCTTGGCGAGGTGCTGTTTCTGGCCTGTAAGGTTGTAGCATTGCACTGGATGGATAGGAGACCCCCCGACGCTCCCCCAATGGCGCAATCTAGTCCGTTCTATTCTCCCGTATGAAAAAAAATAGCATACAAAAATAGAAAGTGCCCAGATAAATTCTACAAAGTCTGGGGAATTTGGTGTGGCCCATCAACCACAGCCCACACGCAGAACGCATTTCAGCAATCGGTAGACCAAATTAGGTTTTCAACCCATCCAGGTGCCATTCAACCCTTCACAGGTATGAAGAGAATATCCTGAACTCTGAAAATTATCTTTCCAAGTATGCCATGCTATACAGTGTATATTGTAGTAAGTAATTGTAACAGATTCGTGGACTTGAACCATGTTACACTCAGGTTTGTCACCGAGTAATGTAATTTGATATTTTATTGAGAACAGAACAGGAGTTAAAAAAAAAAAAGGAATCAATTGATGGAGACAGTAGGGGTGCGGGTCCTGCTCCAATGAGCTTATATACTAAAGATAATGGGGTGATACAGAAGGTAAAGGGGTGGGGAGGTGGAGTGTGGGATGCTATACACAATTTTGACTCAGGGGGCGGTTGATGGCAGCTAGCAGGGATTGCAGTCACTAGGACAGGCAGCATGTTATCAGGCAGAGTAAAGAGGGGTTTGGCATAGGAGATAGGGTATGGCTCCCTGAAGAGGTGCGTTTTTAGAGCACGCCTGAAGTTTAGTGTGTCAGCTATTGCCTGGATAGCTTTTGGTAGCGCGTCCCAGAGGACTGGTGCTGCTCTGGAGAAGTCTTGGAGGCAGGAATGAGAGGTTCAAATTAAAGGAGCACTTAGTCTGATTTAGTTAGCGTAGCAAAGAGTACAGGATGAGTGGTGGATTGAGATGAGGGATGCAATGTAGGGTGGTGCCGTGCTGGTGACAGCTTTGTGAATGAGGGTAGTGAGTTTAAGTCGAATTCTGTATTTGATGGGTGGCTGGACAGGAAGAGGAGCCTGGCTGACGCATTCAGGATGGATTAGAGAGGGGAGAGTCTCGTGCGGGGGAGGCCTATCAGCAGCGAGTTGCAATAAAATCGAACCGTGAGTGGATGAGGGCAACAGTGAGTACTTAATACTTCAGTATTTAATACTAAAGAAGTTCCATCTATGCTAAAACTAAGTGTCAGCACCTCAAGTGTTAAATACTTTGTAGTAGTAGTTCTATAGAAGGGGGGGGGGGGGAGAAGCACTCACTATTCGTTTACCGGTTTTTATCACCGAGTTTGTCAGCCTAACCATTGTGGGATCGCGGGCTTGTTGTTCTGTGTAAACACTCAGTGCTTCACATAGAGGGTAAAGAGCTGAGTGAGAAGTCCGCGATCCAGCGGTGAAGTCCGTCAGTGTAAACACTGCAAAAGCGCCAACGGCCTTAGCGGTGACATCAGCGCTCGTGCAGACGTTTACCCGACTGACGGACCGTGTAAGAGGGCCATTAGTGGAATAAATGTGAAGAGTAATAGAAGAACTTGCCAATTACTTCTGCCCCATGAGAAAACTGCAGCCTGACAAGATATCATTTAACTTTAGAACTGTGTAGGAAAGGAGGATTTGGAGGCGCTTTATATTTTAAAAAATTTAAAAAAAATAAAAAAAACCAAAACACTGTTTGAAGCTTAAATCCACATATTCACCTCTTGTCTCTTGATGTCCAAGCCAAGTAAGCTCACAAAGCAGGTAATTTGGAGCAGAAAGTCGAAAAACACAGCCATTCCAGCAAAGAGGGAAAAGGTTCGCACAGCTGGCATGGATGACAGCGCTCCTAGGGGGACACAATCAGGTTACAATGAAAGTTATTTATAATACAGGTAGAAAAGAAAGGGATAAGACACTGTGTGACTAAAATGGGAGACTGCAGTATATATTATTATAGTATCATTATATGAAGTAAAAAATGAGACAAGATGAGTGTATTTTCTATAAACCTACAATTGATGTGGAGCCACCTGAACCAGCGTGACCTAGTGGGCTATATCACACATACAGAAGAACTGGAGCGATAAGAGTGTTCCGTTCATTCATTGTTCTTGCAGACTCTTGGCATATGCTCCTTGTTTGGTCCTAGGGCTATTAAGCCTATATTCTGGGGACGGTGTGGAGCTCACTGATAAGAGGTGTATACACAATTGAATATGACCGTCTAGTCCAATAGCGAGCTTGTATATTATGTTGATTTGGATATAGGTCGCTCATCCTGTGGAGTTGTACGAACCCCAAAATGGTACCAACAAAAACTACAGGTTGCTCTTCAAAAAAACAAGCCCTCACATAGGGCCATCAGCAAAAAGCTAAGAAGTTTTGACTTTTTGAAAATAGGAATACCAGAACTGCCGACTGTGACCTGGACACAGGAGCATCAATGACCCTTTGTTACTAAAGGGATATGGTAGCCTAATTTTGGGTATGACAATGTATCATAGTAATACATAGTCGCATCCCAATACTGTTTTTCCCTTTAAATTGGTGGACGTTTTCTATATAGGGTTTGAACGCTTTGTATATTTTCATTTGGACAAAGTATATAAGAAAAAAAGATCTGCGCTTCTTAAGGAAAGCAAATCCTCTGGTACCAATGGTAAATGTATCCTCCGTTTATTCTGTACGACGTGTTTCGTCATTAGGACTTTATTAAGTACATACACATTAAAACACTTTATATAGAAAACCTATTTACCTCTCCTGATGGGGATCCACGGCTGCCTCTGTGTCTCCGTGGATCCCCATCAGGAGAGGTAAATAGGTTTTCTATATAAAGTGTAATTGTATTTTAATGTGTATGTACTTGATAAAGTCCTAAGGACAAAACGCGTCGTACAGAATAAACGGGGGATACATTTACCATTGGTACCAGAGGATTTGCTTTCCTTAAGAAGCGCAGATCTTTTTTTCTTATATACTTTGTCTGTTTGGATACGGATCCCTGTAAGGATACGGTGATAGAATCTGCTGGCTCTCCTTGTCTCTAGCCTGACAGGATAAAAAAGGAACTCTGGAGGAGGATCAATTATTTATTTAAAGCTCACGTGGACATGGGGAGTTAGTTGGTCCCTATATAGGGTCCTACTTAACACCGGGTAAGTCTACACCTTACTTATTTAGCCAAAGAGGCAACATTTTACTTGATTTCTCCCTGCGAGCGCTGTCCTTATACTTTTTGTTATATCTTGTTATATTTTCATTTGAAGATTTATCGAGGCACATAAAACTAAACGATGCCAGGCTACGAGAAATTACCCAAGAAAAAGGCCACCGTCTCCGAGAAGGAGGAGAGGAATATGCTGGGGGCTACATCACCCAGGACTCTGCCAATCTGCTGATCAAGCTTTTCCCCTTCAAGTCGTTCATCCCTCTAAAAGAGAACAAACATTGGTTTATACCAATAAGTGTAAAAGCAAATATCCAATCACCCATCTAATCCACAAAGCTCTGCTGGCCAAGGCCGCTGGGTTCAGTTCACATCAACACTACAGAGCAATCGTAGCTCTGACTTTGAAACTGGCCCCAATGAATCATGAGAGTCCATGGACCACGATAGCTGCCAGGTTTCTGGGTCTTTTAAAGTGATTTAAATCACCAAAAGGCATTTATCCCACGGGGTAGGAGATAAATGCTGAGATTCACAACAACCCTGAGAACTTTGCAGCTGAATGCCGCTGTGAGCGGTGTGCTTGCTCGACTACTACTCTATTCACTTCTATGGGACAGGTGGAGATCTGTGCACTCAGCAATCTCCTTACGTTCCAAAGAAGTAAATGCAGCAGTCACATCTATATGCACTACTACTCCATTCACAAGCACCTAGAAGGAGCAGTCTTACAGCAAACTCGGCATGCAGTTACATCTCAGGCATCTGATTAGAGTTGTGGCGTGATTAGATGAACGGTCTTGCCACCTGAGCACCTAAAAGTGGATCCCCCTTGGCCTATAAAAAGGCTCTCAGAGGCTCCTTGTGTGCAGTGACCTCTTATGCCACTTGTATAGAGCTTGATGACCACTGGATGCCTCTAAGACGCAATCAAAGATTTTGGCCAGTTAACAGAGTTTGAGAGGGGCGCATTATTGGACAAGGAGTATGTTAGCACTATATAAATAATGTGTTTGTTACAAAGAAATAAGCACAGTGTTTCAGAACCTAAGTACTTAGGACGAATTCACAAGAGCACTTAAAGACTCGTCCAGGTTGCGTCCAAGAACATAGTGTGTTTTTTTCCCCATTCATGTCTGTCTTAAAGGGGGTTGTCCTGCGAAAGCAAGTGGGGTATACACTTCTGTATGGCCATATTAATGCACTTTGTAATGTACATTGTGCATTAATTATGAGCCATACAGAAGTTATTCACTTACCTGTTCCGTTGCTAGCGTCCCCGTCTCCATGGTGCCGTCTAATTTCAGCGTCTAATCGCCCGATTAGACGCGCTTGCGCAGTCTGGTCTTTTTTCTTCTGAATGGGGCCGCTCAGGCCGGAGAGCGGCTCCTCGTAGCTCCGCCCCGTCACGTGTGCCGATTCTAGCCAATCAGGAGGCTGGAATCGGCAATGGAACGCACAGAGCCCACGGTGCACCATGGGAGAAGACCCGCGGTGCATCGTGGGTGAAGATCCTGGCGGCCATCTTCGCAAGGTAAGTAAGAAGTCGCAGCAGCGCCGGGATTCGGGTAAGTACCGGACGGGTTTTTTTTTTTACCCCTGCATCGGGTTTGTCTCGCGCCGAACGGGGGGGGGGGGGGTGCTAGCTATTGAATTTTTAAAAAAACCCGTTTCGGCGCGGGACAACCCCTTTAACTTCTGTATGCCATCCATTTTTCATGTCCACAAAAGAAACAAGCAGCATTTTAAAACTAAATATAAAATGAGAACTAAGGATGCTGTACCTGTAGAGTCTGTACAATGATGTATATGTTATCCACTCCAACAGCAAGAACCAAAAACGGGATGACCTCTATTACTATGAGGGTGAGTGGAATGCGAGCATAACTGAAGACCCCCAGAGAACAAGCCACAGAACTCAGAACAATCAGGATGCCAGAAATACCCAGCGAGACCTTAGAGTCCACCTGCAAGATGAAGAAGTGAACAATGAAAGACATTACAGTAAATAATGCAACGGCTTTCCCGGCTCATCGGCGCACAGCTCCACTCCTCACACCACGCACACACCAGTGGTCCCCTTCCATCCTGCTGCTGCCCAATATTCGTTTTCAAATATAGTTTTCACGATTTTGATTAAAATCAGAATCGTGATTCAGCAAGATCATAAAATAATCAAATACATTTGATCAAGCGCCCAGCGCAAGAGGACACAAAACCAGTTTTAGATATATTGGAACAATTAAAACTGACTGCCAAGTGTCCAAAGTGCAGACGGATTTTAATGTTCCAATTTAATATTTTAGGAAGGACTTCAGGCTGCATGATATTCTTTTAACTCCAATCAAGACCAGGAATAGAGGCCACACACCAAGATGCTGCTGCAGTGGCCGATGTTGCCCAAGGCCAGCGAGATGTAGACGAACATCAGGGCGTAGCTGATGAGAACCGTGGTCACATCACTCGCGCTCTCCCGGTTGATTTCATCCTCAATGCTCCTCTCAGTAGAAAAGGCAATTGATAAATTGGTGTTGTTGTAATTTTTCACAAACTCTATAAATCTAAAGAAAAATAAAAAGTGAAGACAAATTATAGAAGCCTGCATGTAAACGCCAACTAATAAAAGCAAATACAAACATCCCCAATTCAGACGGTGCAGGACCCCCAGAGCCCCAGTTACCGGCTGTCACTGACACGGCAGAGGATATATTATACATACGCTTTCTCCCAGGCTTTTGCTTTATTTGTTTTCTCGGTGTTATTGTGGAAGTTGTTCACAGGGAAAGTGATCACGAGGGCCGTAGCGTTGTTGTAGTTGTCTCCTACAAGAAATACGTTTGGTGACACTTTGCAATAAAGTCCTTTCTGAGTCTAGTGGTTTATTCTAGGTTGTATCCGCACATACAGGTAGTGTGCTAAATACGGCAAAAATCACAGGAAAAATGCATGTTTTGTCATGCTGTTCTTGACGTACCGTTGTCTGAACAACCAGACAGGTGCCATCATTTCATTCACAGTGCATGAAGTAGCGGAGGGCGGGTTAAATTAAAGCTATATAACTGCTATGTGTAAAAACACTTTTTTTGCGGCTTTTAATTGCAGTGCACATAGGATCTCTGTGCATGGTGGGAGCCTGGAGTCTAGTATATCCATGACCTATGGGGTCCCTATGCCCACCCTTTTGGCTTCTTCTGGATAAACACCCATTCCCGCGCACTCTGCTCTGCTAACACACTCAGACTAAACACCCCTCTAATACGGACATCACACGCTCATCTCCAGGGCTTCTCTAGAGCAGCACCGATCCTCTGGAACACTTTACCCCAAAACATTCGGACAATCCCGGAGGAATGGAACTTCAGATGTGCCTTAAAGACGCACCTCTTCAAAGATGACTACCAAACCAGCTGATCTAGTCTCCCACCCCCGCAAAATGCCCCTCCCCCTCCCTATAGCTTTCCACTTTTGCCCATTATGTACACTTAATGCCCCATACCTCCTGTACTACCCCTACCCTGTTTTCTGTCCTTAAAAACTGTATACCATATGTTATTGTCACATTGCTCTGTTCCCCCTTGCTCCACCATCTGTACCTTCTATTATCATTCCTACCCCATTTGTTTCCAAATAATTGAATACCACATGTAACTTGTAATTTCTGTAATTCTCGTATTGTATGTGTTCCCCATGTACCTTGAAAGCGCTTCGGAATAAAAGGCCCTTTTCCACACAAAAATGATCACCATTAGTGCCAATTAGTAGTCTGACCTGCCGGGAGCTGTATTCAGAGAACAGACCACCTGCTGTTCTCGGAATTCCCTTTGTTCTGCCACTGGGCTGACAGCTGAGACAATGTAATCAGCGCTCCCCGGACACACCACAGCGTGAGGTCCATCTTATCAGCTCTTCTGCCGAAAAATGGATTTCATGCCAAACTAAAAATCATCATTCAGCAGAAAAGCGAAAGATGGGCACATCTATACCCAATGATTAATCACTGAAAAGATGGCTTTTGAATGATAAATCGCTGTGTGTAAAAGGGCCTGTTGTCGTAAGATTATAGGCTGAACTAGATCGATGTGTCTTTCTAGCTCTAAATACTAGGTTACCCGCTGGGAGTAAGCTGTGAATCACTAAAGCTAATGGCATTGATGCACATTTCTATCCACCAGAGTCAGGTAAGCCATGCTTAGGTTGCCTGCCTGGTAATATATGACTATTTAAAAGGAAACCAGTCATCAACAATAAGCACCATAAATTAAAAATCGATGATTTTTGCAGTTCAGGTAACAGTTCGAGGAGCCTCATTTCATACTCACTTGGTCACCTGTTTCTGCGTTGTCCCCTGGCAAAGTCAGAATATACACACCACCTTGACCATCTTCACAAGGCTGTGCGCACGCACTCCTATTCATCTCTAAGGGAGTGCGCACACAGCCTTCTGAAAAGAACCCAGTTGGTGAGTACATGCTGACTTTGCAGGGGAACAAAGCAGGAATGGGCGAGCATGAAAACAGCTCCCCAGAACCACACAGCCTAAACTAGAAGCACCATAACTTAGTTTTTAGCGCTTATAGTTGATGGCATGTTCTCTTTAACTAGTAAAGAGTGCTGACATATACATTAGCATTAATATGCACTCAAGCTGTGAATATAACAGTTGTATAACATTTATCTCACCATCATAGCCTCCAAGTACAAGCCAAGGGAAGATTGGCCCACCAAATGTACCCAGGCAAGGATCGTGAAGGACAGAAGTATCATTTAGCGATGCAGGAGATCTGTGAAGATTTAAGATGTAGTGGTGAAAACAGATCATTGTACAAGGTGGTTGGGGCATGCAACTCAATAGCAAACGTAAAAACCCATGCGGGGTTTGAAAATTCAAATTAAAAAATTAGTGCTATTATTGTTGATGGGTCATGTTAGAGCTGCATTACTAGGCAGTGCCCATAGACAATACTAGCTCGCTTTTGAAAAGGAGCCAGACTAATTAAAAGGTCCCATTAACCCATTCCCGCTGCAGGGCGTAAGTTTACGTCCTGGGAGCGGGGTACTTCCCGCAACAGGGCATAAACTTACGTCCTGGAGATAGCGCTGGATCATATGTGATCCAGCGCTATCCCGCAGCGGGAGCCGGCTGTCAGTCACAGCCGGCGTCTCGCTGCAGCAGCGGGGGGGGGGGGGGGAGACATCGGAGATGCGCCCGCCACTTTTAACCCCTTCCCTGCCGCGATCTAAGTAGATCGCGGCAGGGGAAGAGTTCACAGCGGGAGCGCGGCTCCCTCTGTGTCTCCGGCCGGAACTCGCGATGTCATCGCGAGAGCCCGGCCTGTCACCATGGCAACAGGACGCCAGACACTGGCGTCCTGTATTGCCTATGCCTGAGATCGCTGTATGAGCGATAAGGCATGGGAGAGCAGTAGCTCTGCCATGCCTAATGACAGCGATCATCAGGGCAGTGATTAAAGTCCCTCAGAGGGACACAAACAGTGTAAAAAAAAGAAAGATTTAAAAAATGAATTAAAAAAAATGTAAAAAAAAAAAAGAGTAAAAAAACCATTTTTTATGCTTTTTCTCAGATTAGCATAAAAAAAAAAAGGTCAAAAAAAAATAAAACCCCACATATTTGGTATTGTCGCGTCCGTAACGATGCGTACAATAAGTTGCACATGCTTTTGACTGTGCACCGAAAAAAACGCTAAAAAAAAGCTAAAAAACTGAGGCAAAATGCTCATTTTTAGCATTTTGCCTCACTAAAAACGCAATAAAAGTGATCAAAAAAGTCGTATGTACGCCAAAATGGTACCAATAAAATCTACAGCTCGTCTCGCAAAAAATAAGCCCTCAGAGCTCTGTACATCAAATAATAAAAAAGTTACGTGACTTTGAATGCAGCAATTTAGAATAGAAAAAAGATTTCCAAAAAAAAGGGGTTTTATTGCAGAAAAGTGGGAAAACCTAAAAAAAATGTTAGAATTTTGGTATCGTTGTAACCGTACCGGTCTGCAGAAAAAAATGGAAAGTCTCATTTATGCTGCATGATTAACGGTGTAAAAAAAAAAAAATAAAATAAAAAATAAATCTATGGCAGAATTGATGTGTTTTCTCTCTCTGCTATCATTAAAAAAAAAAAAATAAATAAATAAAATTTACAATATAGTCTATGTACCCAAAATTGGCATCGATAAAAACTACAGTTCGCCACGCAAAAAACAAGCCCTTATACGGCCGCGTCCACGGAAAAATAAAAAAGTTATGGCTTTTGAAAAATGGAGATGGAAAAATACCAAAAAAATCGCTTGGTCCTCAACGCCAAAATAGGCCGTGTCATGAAGGGGTTAAAGGCTTTAGTTTGTTGGTTCGGTTTTTCACCCTCCTTTTTTGCATTCTTGTTTTATCAAAGAGAAGACGCCGTTCATAAGATATGTTAATAAAGTTATACTAGTGAGTGCAACACCCACTAAAGTGCCAAGCATTGTGCCAAGAAAGGATTTGTGGAGTCTGAGAAGTAGCATTGCATATAGGGATCTTTTTAACCACCATGGTATTATTCAAGAGGAAGAAAGAATAGCAAGTTCCATACATACACATATATTCACACCCAGGAGATGGTAAAGCTAACTTACTTCACACAGTACAAGAAGTGGGTGTGGTAGTCCGCTATAGTAAAGAACCCGTCGCTCACAGAATGGTTCAGTACTGACCAGCTGTTCTGGAAGTAGTTCAGCACACTGAGGATTGTACAATTGTTGTTATACGGTGCCAGGGGAGCCAAGCAGATGTCCTTCAGCATCACAGTCTCATTGTGGTACTCTGCACTTAATTCTTCAATGGCGCTTTGTAGTTCCAAAACCTGGAGAAGGAAATAAAAAGTTCAGTAACATTACCGTTAATAGAAGGCTTATTCAGACAGGCTTATAACTGGTCCATGTGGATCCATTAGAACCCATGCGGCCATTTAGATAATCACGCATGTGAAAGATCTCAGCATGACCCATTCTTCTCAGCCTTCACTGATGAGAATAGCCCATGGCAGTCTGCGCAGCCCATGGGTGGTTAAAGAGGAAGGCCTAAATTTACATTGCTCAAGTAAATGGTTAAGTAGGCAGGCTAGTAAAAGCATGTCCACTTGATCAGCGTAAACACGCTGGCCGGATGGACAGTAGAGTAAGCAGGCAAGCACTGGGGAGAGTCAAGTGGTAAGCAGACAGCATGGTTGCTCGCTTACTCTACTGTACACTCGACTTGCACCCCCCCCCCGTGTCAACAAACAGGACCGTGCACAGTTCAGTACATAGGAGAGTTGAATAGTAGCGGAAGGAGGGATTGTATTTCTGGTCCCAGTTCACTAGAGCCAGTTATTTGACCAATGGCATGCTCAAAGTCAAGTCCTGACCTTACAGTTACTGCTACTAGTGAACTGGGCCCAGTTATTGACCAATGCAAACTAGGCCTAACTGCGCTTTTTACAAACTTTTGGCATGTCAAAACTTGTGATCAGTGGGAGTCCCGCTGCAGAGATCCTTGCCGATTGCTAGAACAAGGGGGCCACAGCTCTCACCCAAGCCCTGTGTCTTCGTTGCCTGATGGACACAGAGGTCTATAGAAGGTTTATAGACCTCAGACTTTGCTTTTCGGCTCCTATCAACAGCTAAAGACAAACAAGACATCTGAAGGGCTAAATTGCTCGGTAGCCCTGACATGTCAAAAGTTTGAAACTAGTCCAGCTACTCTCCAAATTGACAATGTAGCATATACTACCAACTCCTGCTGTTCTAGAGAGGCAATGGCATAGATACAATACAGCTGCGAGGCTCTGTGAAGAAAGGAGTGGATATCAACAACAATATAATAAATAGTCTTGCAGCATACATGGCTGATTCTTACTCTATATACTACTCGGCTACATATAGAGCTCCGCTACGGCTCTTATTATAATGAAGACTAGCTGAAGATGGCAACAAGACTTATGCATTCTGGATTATGGATGTTGGAAGAGCATGTAATGTTTTGGAGATTCTAAAGTTAAAAAAGTGCGCCTTTCCCTTCTTGTGCACATGGAGGGTGCGTTCACACGGGGAAGATCTGCTGCAGATTTTCTGCAGCTGAAAAAGAGATCTGCACATTTTGGTGTGATCCGCAGCGGATTTAACCACTTCAATTTAAGGAGTGAGAGCTGCTGTGCATCTGCACCAAATGGTGAGGGCTTGTGTGAATTGTCAGCTGCTGAAAAATAGTCCACCTATAAACATCCCCTTAATGAGAACCTCTTTAGTTGCATGAAGCCCCAACCACAGGCAGCATGAAATCCGGACAGGTGCCAACATTACAGAGCGCTATGCTCTACTCAAACACTGCAGGGTGTCAAGGATATAGACTTTGAAAAGTAGCCAAGAATGGGGAGAAGAGTTGTCCGGGCAGCTCCCTGCCAACTGCAACAAATCCCTCAAAAACAGATTAAAAAAGGAAAATAAAAAGGAATTTTGTTACCTGGGACAGAATGTCAAAGGTTAGAGGTGGGCCAAACGGCACGTCATCTCCTGATGGAACTGGGCTATACATGTCTCCCTTACTGTAGGGAGCAGTGATAATCAGCTGCTCTGTGCGGAAGAAAGGTCCAAAGTGGGTATCGAAGTAATCCTTCTCTTGGCGAGCCTGGCTGTGTGGATCAGACCAAAGCTCCACGGGGTCTGTAGTAATATGCATGTACTTCATCCCAGCACAGCACACGGCAATAGCAGCGAGGGAGAAAAAGATAACAGTCCAAGGGTTCCGGACACAGAAGGATCCCCATTTGGTAAAAGCTACTCGTAGACAGTTCTCAAGTCGCTCCCCGATGCGGTCAAAGCATGAAGGCTCACCTGTATTAATGCAATACAACAAATTTTGTAATATGGGGGAAGAGAAAAAAAAAGACATTTACACACAACTGATATAAAAGAAGAATAAAGCAGTGGAAGACAGATCTAGTGGTCAGACCACCATTACTTAAACTTTCATGGCATGGATACAGGAGTACGATTAGAAAACCTTTAAAAGGGGTTTTGTCATTAGGGGGGAAAAAACAAAAAGATAAAAACACCAAAAACAAACAACAACAACAACAACAACAACAAAAAAAACACTAAATAAAAAAATTTAACTATTCCTCCCCAGATCATCTCCTGTTGCATACATTAGCTGCAGTTCACTTCATGCAGGGCAGCAAATGCTACGAGTGACAGTGTTCACCGCCTAGCAGGGAATTCCAAAACATCGGCAGCGCTATAGCTCGCCGCTAGTATTTCATATACCGTAGTATAGGAAACCCTAGTAGCGAGACATGGTGCATGCGCAGCAGGCTGCCAAGTTTTTGGCATTCCCTGGTAGGCATTGAATGCTACGTACATTGCCCTGCAGGAAGCAGAGAGTCGGCAATGTACGCTTCGTCACAGGAAAAAAAAAAAAAAAGAAGAGGATCCGGCCAGCTGGAGGTGAGGTGACCCAGGGAACTGCAGGAGCCAGAAGATGATCTGTGAGGGGAAGATCTGGTAAGAAGACTGATGGGGGAGGAATAGGTAAGTAAAAAATAAATATAAATGACAGAACCCCCTTTAACTACCAATCATTTACAAACACAAAACCTTATTTTCACATCTGGCTTGAGATGCACAAATAAGAAAACTACAAGTTACTCAGCAGTTAGCTATTGTGGGGCTCATGGTGTAAACCATTAATAAGACTCCAATCATTCTGAACTATTGCAGCGCTCTGCATCAGACGTACCTGCTATGGGAGTGGAGTTGACCGAATAGGCTAAAGTGCTGTCAATTGGGGCGTACTCCGAAATAATGTTCTTTTTTCTGCAAACAAAGAGAACAAATGAAATGGCCTGGCTAGAAAACTTCTCAAACTGGCTGCTACAAAACATTAAACGTGATACTTTGAGCAAAAGCAGAAAGTAGAGCTACTTCCAGGGCGGAGGTGTCCAACCAGCTTAGAAAGTCTTTTTTGAACATACGTTTGTAGGAGTCAATGCAAGTAAGTTCACAGGTAGGCTGCCAAAGCCACCTGCAATAAAACACCCATTCAATCCCGCGATCTCCAGCGAGCATAAGACAAAACTTACTACATCCACGCCATATTCTGGGGGCAAAGGCACTAAGCTAACGGTTTACTGTATAATTGATCTACCTTGTATTAGAATCCTAATATACTAGAATTTCAGATTTTAAAAAAAAAAAAAAAAAGGTGACAGTTGCTTTGTTTTTAGACCAGCTTATTTGCCTTAAAAGGCCACTGTAGTGAAAGCATTTTTTCCCCCTTCTTTATGTAATTAGTCGCCCGGTTTAAATAAATCGGCTAGTATTACCTTGGGCAGTTAGTTATGTCTTCCTATTTGAACATTTTTTGGAATCCTACTCTCGAGTTAGGACATGTAGCCTACTCATTATCTCAGCTACCAGAGCTTCCTGTATGACTGTACCACACAGGCTCTTCATAGGGAGACAAACTCAGTTACTGCTGATGACCAGAGGCTCCCATCACACAGCTATTAAGGAGATTTTAGTTCATCCTCACTGACTATATATTTAAAGTCCCTACCTTACTTAGGAGACTATATAGGAGGGTAATGACAATAGTGTCCTCCAAGCAAGCAGAGATGGTAGTAGCTCTAACTGGCCATGTGATGCATCACTGGATTGTTAGCAAAGCAACGAGGAAAAGAAAGTAGGGAGAAATCAAAAAATCAAGGTACTGTCCAATAAGTATCAGACAAGAAGCTCCACTGCATGTAAGTACAATATACAAAAGGAGCAGATGTCCAAAATGTGACCGGCAAACAGATGAGGATTGTAGAGATGGAAGAATGTGTTTTCACTGGAGTGGCCTTTTACCATCACCACTTGGAAGTTTTCCAATTTTTCATTTTTCACAAGTATGATACGGCAATACAAAGAAGCAGAAAAAAAAAAAAAAGCTCCAAAGTGTAAACCCAACCCAAAATTATTACCTGTAGCACCAAGCTCCAATCACAACTGCAGAGAAAAGCAGTACAAAGGCAGCATAGGCTAGCCACATGATGATCGCCATTGCATCGAAACCCCAGATCAGCCATGGCTGAGGAGGCGGTGGAGGCACAGGTTTCTCCCCACAGACCATTGTGCAGTCTTGGCAGCTGCAAGGAGAGCCATCTTCATCTACCGACTCATTGCATCCTTTGGTTGCATTATTCATGGGTATCATTTGGAGGAAGGGCTTGTCTGTAATGGCAAACAATTCTACAGTCAGGAGTCAGATCTGGAGTCTCTTCAGAAGCCCATCGGTCTGCAGTTATAAGACTAGATCAGAGGTGACAGGGTGTTCTAAAAATGGCTCTGAATGGTAATAGTTGAAAAATGTTAGTTTCTTGAAGTCTTGTATTGCATCATCACAGTTCTTGCAGTTTATGAAGGGGAACACTTCCCCAATACAGTGGTGGTTCAAACGGGGAAGGAGCAGCACCCTAACCCCCTATCAGCCACATTACCTTCGGATAAACCTTCCTGCAAGAGGGTCACTTATTGTGGAATTTATAGGTTACAAATCTAGTTGGCACATCACTCGGCTGCCCCAAGTACATTTTAACCTTTTAGCGATGTAACTAATTTTAGCCCTAAAAAGGCGGTTTCCATGTAATTTTGGTCATCAATAGTTGATCGGCTGGGGGTCCACTGTCAACGATCACTGACAAAACACACAGGGAAGCAGACTGCTCCACCTGTTTAGTGGCCAGAGCCGGTAATTGCAGGAACAACCATCACTGATTATGAAAGCTGTGGCAGCAAATCCTAGCGCTGGCCCCTACACGGGTCGAAGCGATCCACTTCTACTCTGTACCTTGTGTGTTTTGCAGGTGAAAACCAGGGCTGTGGAATTGGGAAGCTAAACTCTAAATTCTCAATTTTCCCAGACTTCGATAAATCCGACTCATTTTTTAAACACTTCTACCGACTCCACAGCCCTGGTGAGAGCAGGCATGGCTTTTTTTTTTTTGCAATGGGAGATATTTTTTGCTTTTCCACTTATGTAAATGGTTGTATGAGGGCTTGTTTGAGAGGGATGACGAAGTTTTACCATGATGGTAGTCATAAAAAAGGCTACACAAGACATTTTGATTACTTTCTTTTTAATCCCATTTTAGGGATGTGAGATGAACAGAAAACTACTATTCTGGCAAACTTTTTTTTAACAACATTTACTACTAATTATTAGAGATGAGCGAACGTACTCGGATAGGCACTACTCGTCCGAGTAATGTGCCTTATCCGAGTACCTCCCCGCTCGTGCTGAAAGGTTCGGGAGCTGCCGCTGCTGACAGGTGAGTCGCAGCGGGGAGCGGGGCAGAGCGGGCGGGAGAGAAGGAGAGAAATATCTCCCCTCCGTTCCTCCCCGCTCTCCCCTGCAGCTCCCCGCTCCGTGCCGGCACCCGAATCTTTCAGCACGAGCGGGGAGGTACTCGGATAAGGCACATTACTCGGACGAGTAGTGCCTATCCGAGTACGTTCGCTCATCTCTACTAATTATGCATCCTTAACAACCCATATTAAATTATCTGTAGTCTTTTTTTAAAAAGGTTTACACCTATAATAGATTTTTTTTTTCTCTCTGTAAAACCAAATTAACTGATGTCAGTACTGACTACAACCCAGTTAACCCCTCAGATGTCAGTCAATAAAAAGCCTAATTAGGAGTAGAAAATTGATTAGATAAGTGCTTATCTAATCACTCCTTTTCCAGGAGGAGAAAAAAAACAACAAAAAAACTGCACATGAGTGCAAGTTCCCATTCTCTTCAATGGGAAAAGAGCCGACTGCTTCCTGCAGAAATCAGCTCTGAACAGGTACACTGGTCCAGAGAACAGTTGATTAGTTGGGGTCCCAGGTGCTCTACGACCGATTGAGAAGGGGGGCTAATAAGGTGCTTAAAACTACATGTCACTCCCTCCCTTGGGGGCGATCTGAAGTGTTACAGAGCACACCCGATACCGACATTTCCTAATAGTTGACCCGTTTGTCCCCCGCTGAAGTGACTGTTGCAAGTCTAGTACATGCAGCTACCAGTTCAACCTGTTCTGTCTCCACAGAGAGGGGCTACGAATGCATTTTTGGTCTTGTTTGAAAGCCAAGACTAAAACTGCAACTCTAGTTCTGTTGTAGGTGAAGATAGAACTGTTACAATAGTGCCCCCACCCAAACAGTGCTCAGGCAAAACTGATAGGTCTGTTTGTTGTAGCCAGAGTACCACTCGGGCAAAACTATTAGATGGTCAAGGAAATTGTCAGTTTCAGGCAGCAGTAACACAGGATGTAAATACCGCAGCGGTACCGCATGCAAATTCTGGAAGATTTCCGTGGCAGAAAGGTTCGGGGCAAGTTTTGAAGCAGCTCCGCTGCCTGCATTCTGCTGCGGCCATGTAAATTGACACGCTGCGACTTTAAATACCACGCAGCATGTCCGTTTTATATTGGCTTGGCTGCAGCGTTTGGACAAGATTTTTGCAAATCTTGTCCACTTTGCTGCTTTATCCCGGGATAAAAACTGCCGGCGGAATTTCTAGCAATTCTGCCCTGTGAGAAACCAGCCTTGGAAATCCCAATTTATACATTAGGACATTGAGTTAATTGATGGAGCATCTCTCCTTAATTAACTTGTGCATCTTTCTCTGCAGACTAACGGGCTATAAATTACAGAATGCACAGGCTGTAATTAGCTTATTTTTGGGAGAGGCTTTTAGTAAACCAAGATTTAAAAGTAGACAACCCCCTAAAACAATTGCACCAATGGGATTCAGAGTGTGTACAAGGAGGCGGTTAGGACCAAGCAAAGTGAATGACAAACAAACATTTTAAGACAGAAAAGAATATAAGAAGTGCTGTACCAGAAAACAGAGGAGTGATGGTAAAAGGAATCTGTCCATTGTCCTTATTAAACATGTACTGAATCCAGTTCGTGGCATTGCAGTCTTGTGCGTCTCTCCCACACATTAAACCGAGGGCTTTCACGTTACTTGATGGGGCTTCCACGTCCTTGCAAGCATTGTACATTGCTAAAGGAGTAGAACATTACAAAAAGGGAAAGAGGGAACAAAGAAAAAGTTCATTTATAAAGAACGCACACAAGCACAGTACTCTACATCTGTACACCGCCGTAAGGGCATTTTATAGAAGATGGGATGCTTGTATTATAAAAGTTTGTTTTCCCCTTTTTTGACATTTCTTGCTTAAAGCAACCCTCCGATCCTGGCCACAAGGAGAAGGACATTAAGAAGGTTCGCCCAACTTTCTAGGTGATTAGCTGGGTCTGTGTTCTCCAACCTGTGAGACAATTGGTGTGTGTGGGGGGGGGGGCCCAAGGTCACTCATTTTGTCTGTATATGCCATATACCTTTATGCGCTTTGGCGACTACCCTACATCCGATAGCTAAATATTCAATGCATAAAGTTAACGATTGCAGGAACGTCTTACATGACTACCTTTATTCCCTGTAGCTAAAAAAGTGCACACATTCAAGTATAAAGTAGATGAACCCAGGCTACTCATTCACATGCCCACATTGCAGGCACATTTTAGTGCCCATTCTATAGACAAGTGACCTGGTCTGACTGCAGGTCTACTGAACCAAACTGACAGAAAAAGATCCAAAATACACATGGAATACGGTCGTGTGAATAGTGACCTGCGAAGCTAAACTGAGGCAGCAGGTCTTCCCATTACTTACCATTTGCAAAGCTTTCCCCAATGAAATACTCCATGGCTGTAATGCTTTTGTTCCCTTTGTTTTGATCGGAGCTTTTATATGGTTCGGTTTCAGTAACATTTAGAAACTCTGACTGTTGTGGACTACAGGTGAGCTCACAAAACAAAGTCATTAAGTTATAGAAGCAGGAAGGGCACCTGAAAAAATAAAGTTCATGTGGAATTGGTTCTTTTTAAAGTTTGCATCTTTCTAAAAAAGGATTCACATAATTGGTAAGAATAAAGTTGTATTATGTAAAAGGGATACAGTCACTGTCGCAGGGATAGCGGTTTATACGACAGCCATGGGGGCCGAGATTATGGCAATAGCATAACTGCCTGCTCTATGGCATTTCCACAACTCTCCTGGAAGTGGATGGGAGTTAAGGAAATCACATTGCATAGCAAGATACCCTGTAGCCTGAACTTCTAAAACGTGGAAACAGCGTAGCTCATGTGATACGCAACTCCCACTCACTAATATGGGAAGATACGGAAATTGCATAGGAAAGCCAGTTTAGCCATTTCCATAAATCCAGCTACCTCGGAGTAGGGCTGAGTCGGCTGAAAAAAGGTATACATCCCATCAGACTTTACATAGACCTATTATAATCAACTGGGCCATTCAAGCATCCTTTTTTTGCCCCAAACCATATCTGCCATTTTGATCCCATTTGCGGACAAGAGAAGCCCATTCAAACAGTCAACAGATCTAGGAAATTTGGACAGAAATCAGAGTGTGTTGTTGCCGTTTTTGGTGCGTGCAAATAAGCCCTAAGAGGAAGCCTGCAGACAGCCGGGTCGGATCCCACTGCGAGAATTCTCGCAGCGGGTTCCGACCCGCGCCCCTGCAGTGACCAGTGCAGCACTCACCTTCTTCTGCATCTGCTCTGCAGAGCAGAGCCGGTGCGTCGGTAGTAACATCTCTGCGAACAGAAATAGAACATGCCACAATTTGTTTTCCACACGGACAAATTGCGGCTGTGTGCATAGGAATGCGTTTTGTAATACAAACCTATGCAGGCGGGCACGGACGGAAATCCCACCGCAGAAATGCCACCCATGTGCAGGGGGCCAGAGGCTTACAGAAAAAAGGCTTTAAGGCCACATTTCACAGAAAAAAATAAAAAATAAAAAAGGAAAAAAAATTATTAAAAAAGACATGTACGTGCCCATAATACAGATGAGTGTTCCAACCCAACCCGGATCCTTGATTCTTTGAGATCAGGCCAGTAGACCAACGGTTGGGCCAGGACACTCATGCATATTATGGGTTAAATCCGCCCGTAATATGCTCATGTGAAACCGGTCCAAGTCTGCAGTTCAGGCAAAACAGATGCCCTGTAATGTGCCCAGAAACTGGCCTGTACCACACCGCTGAGGCTGCAGCTATTATATCTGTACTAGGAGGTAATCACATACTAGAGGCGGCGAGTACTTACAGGAGTCATTGGCACTAGAAACATGTCCCCACTTACCTGGACAAGAACTGCAAGGGGAGCTGCAGGTTGCTGTTCAGAGTGTTGAGCTGCTGTACATCACAGCACAGGCTGACGTTTCCATAGTATAAGGATGGGCACAGTTGCTGGGAAACATGGGGAAAAGTTAATCCACTGCAAATTAATAGTCAATAACAAATTAGTTTACTTTTCAATTATCAATGCATTAAGTGAACTTGGTCTTGGAACAGCCGATCCAGCAACTGTTGCTCCTGTGTTTTATATTGAAGCGATAGTTCAAGTGAATGGAGGCAGAGTAGGCCGGGATCGCTCCAGCCCGCCGCTCACCTCCATTCACTGTAAACAGGCAGTTGCTCAAACATCGAGTGACTCCTGTTCATACTGAAGGAGAAGCCGCTCAGCATTTGTTCCTCTTTAGCAAGCTGAAAAGAAACGACTAGCGAGAACTGAGTGACTACTTGCTCAGTGCCCTGTCTGTGGCATTGTGTACATGGGCTGACAGTCGTCCAAAAAAAAAAAAAAACCCCACACAAAAAAAACCAAAACGCTTATTTAAAGTGACTATTCGAGCGACTATCAGCCTATGTCAAGGTACTTTTACAGAGTTTACAAGTAGTATCATTGCCGGTTGTCACCTTAGTGGACTATCGGCTCATGACATTTCCGCTGAAACCCAGGTTGTGTATTCTAACCCCTAGTGACCACAAAGGTCATGACATTGTAGGATCTGAAAGCATACCTGAAGTAGCTCATACCCCTCTTTGGGTAGGGGTATGGGAGGCCCAAGGTATTCACAGTTGTACCTCTTGCCCTCTGTTGGTTCTCCACACTCTCCATACCAGACACAATGTTGGGAAGACACCTGCAAGACAGACATTTTCATATTGAAGTTGTGTAATGCAGATCATCAAGCACATTTCTAGCTGCCACAGTCTTACATAACCAAGGAAACCCCCAACGTGCCACTGGTTTATAGGATGCCCGTACTCAGAAGTCGGCCAATCCTTCAGGATATTTATGGGGGGGGTACCAACACCCCTTGATGGCGGATATTGGGGGCAGAAGGATTGGGCCTGTTGGATTTCCCCATGCATTAACCTTTGTTCTTTTATAGGAAAGTTTGGAGGAATAGCTATACACCAACAGGTATTTGGCCAAAAACATGGCCTCCCTGACACAGGCACTTTTACCGCAGCGTTCTGAGCGCACGCTAATTGCAGTAGAACGTTCCCATGGTTTTCAATGGTGCCTAGCAGACATCCGTTCGATCAGGCTGCTTTTCAGCTCCGCGATTTTTGAGCGGAGTTTATTCTATTTTCTGTACTAAACCCGTCTGTCGGCCAAAAGTAAAGTCGCAGCACTTTGCAGCGCTGCTGTGTGAGGAGTATGGAGGAGTTAAAAAAGGGTATTCTCCTCAAGCTTGAACCCAACCATTATGCAAGAATGTAACCTGTACATTGGAGGACAACATCTTTCTCCCTAGACATACACCTTTATCTAGGTATGGCATCCTGTCACATCCGATAACCCAAGCGAACCTTTGCACCCATACAATCCACAACTATCAGTTCTTTCAAAGTCTAACAAGTAAACATTCAACTAACATTTTTTATCTTTTGCCAAAAAAAGACCACTCGTCAATTTTTGAGATTAGCAAAAAGTTACTCCGGATGACTCTTCCTCCCCCTCGCACCCAAGCCATAGCAGCAACAGACATAACATGGTACTACAGTAAAGGGGACCAAGAGCTTGCACCGTCTCCAATTATCTAGTAAGCCTTGCTCTGCGACCCAAATTATAACGAACACGGGCATTACTGATGGTGAATGTGGTTCTGAGTACAGATCGCACTCGCGGGAAAACACCCGCAATATGCTCCATTTTGTGCGGTTTTCCCGCATGGACAGTTCCTGTGGCTTCCATTGAAGCCAATGGAAGCAGTCCGGTCCCATGGCACACCAATAGCTGTTATTGTGCTGTGCCGTGGGAAAGCAGGAGTTAAGAAAGAAAAAAAAAAAATTGAAGGAAGGTGCATGCGCGGCACGCTGCTGGCGTGCCAATCACATCCGCCGGACAGAAGAGTCAAGATCCGGCTGCGAAGAAGAAGTGACCCACAGCGTCCGGACAGCTAAGTATAATCTATTTCTTGGCCTCATGTTTGCGGGCCAAGAGGGACCATTCTGCCATAGGCTCGCATGCTGCCGATTACACATATTGCACGAAATACCCACGCAATAAACATCGCAGCACGCTCTACCTTAGCACGTATTACGCGCACACACACACGCCAAGATAATGCATGGCAATCAGCGGTCTGCAGCAAGTAAGCAATGTCATTGTGCACTTTTGCGTGTCACGCAACGAATTATGTGCGAGTACAGCCGACCTCAAGCAGCTAAGCAGCTCAATAAGGATACTGCCCACAGCAGACCGGAGACATAATGCCTACAACATAAGAGAAGTGTGTACAGCAGATCAGGTAAATAAAACCTCAGGTTAGGCAGGGAACGTGTATATACACTGACTGCAGATCTGAGATTAGCATGCATGCAGGGAAGCCAAGCCCGTGAAGGCATACTCTCCCCCACAGGCGAGGTCCTAAAGTCCCAGTTGTAAGAGAAGCAAAATGTCCAACGACCAGCAGTGGTTTGCATAGGTGCTGCACGTCAAACTATTTACAGTGGTGAAACAAAACAAAAATTTAAAGTATATTACAAGATTGATAAGACACACAGACTACTTACTAAATGAGCACAACTTGTCTAAAAAGTTACTGTTCCTTTAAAGTTTACATGAAATGCAAATGGTGCAGCAGCACTCGAATACACACTTCACCACAACTGTGGCAAATTTGATTAAATAATGCATGCATTTATTGTGTCCAAGCCAGCTTGCACATTTCCTGTTGTAAGCTGCACCTAGTGCTTCAGCACTTTTGCCGAGTCCTTGATCTGTAAGGTGTATTGAGTACAGAGAGATGATCAGAATGGGGATGCAAGTCATACAATGTGGTGCTGATAAGCATTGAGCCTTACCCAGAAAATAAATAAATGTGCTATGAAGCTGTACATTGCAGGGTGTACTTGTCTCTATTCAATGATGCCAATATCAGTACTGTTGTATCTGGTCTCCACCAGAATAATGGGTGTAGACATGGGTTGGCCAGGGACAGCTGTACATACCCCTCTAGCCTGTACGTTTTCTGTCGGCCTCTGCGGCATGCCAAATACCATGTAAGCTGCTGACGTCCCTGCGACTCTCCCCTTCACTGGCGGTCTCTGACTTACAGCTGCAGGCTCCTGATGACCCCGTTAGTGTCTTGCCGGAGGGTGGCATCTACACTCACCACCTCCCTGTCACATTTGCGGAAGTCTCCCATGGCATCCTCTGTCCACGCTGAAGCCAGGACACCCCTTCCCCCTGTCCGCGCTGAGCTGGCTACAAACGGTGCTGTTCAGGGCCCTGCTGTGTTGGCTCATCGGCGCTACAGCTGCTGGCAACACTGTCACTCTCCCCGTTCTCCCTGCAGCCGTTGCAGAGGAGGACCGCTGTCACTCTAGCAGCAGTAATGGCCGCAGCTTCAGGGCTGGTCCTGCTTCCAGCGGCATGTGTGTGTGGGAGGATGAGGCATGAGGTCCAGCTCTGGAGGGCACATCTGCGTCAGCCAATCAGCCGCTGGGGGCGTGTCCTTCAACTCAGAACTGCCAAAGCATATCTCCACCCATTCTGGTGGAGACAAGATACAACAGTGCCACAAAACTGACCATGATTTTAACTTTTTTTTTCCCAGCCCAAAGTGAACACTGCAGCTCCAAAGACGGTCAGTGTGGAAGAGCATAGGACATAATCAAGTTCCTGTTTCTCCAAGGTAAAGGTGCAAATCAGATCGAGATGAAATGTCACAGATTTTGGGCGACAGGACAGCGGCCCCTCATATGCAACAGTTAAACCTTGGGTTGTAAACTTTAAGACTGGCCATTTCGTTGTTGAAAGTGAGAAACCCGGAAGGAAGGCCTGTCTCCGTATCCTTGTCTGCAAATGTGAAAGCCATTCATGACATGATCATGGTGGACCGCCGAATATCATCTGGGGATATCATGTGAGAGTTGGTGCCATTATGCCCAATGACTTGGGAATGAGAAAGGTTACAGCCAAGTGGATCCCGAAACTTTTTACAACTGAACAGAAGGAGACATCGTGGCCATTTTTCAAACATTTTGCAAGAAATTAGTCAGATTTCTTTAAAAAAAAAAAAAAAAAAAAAGAAACTGATAAGACAAAGGAACAGTCTAAGGAATGGAGGCACAGTGGTTCTGTTCATGGACTACTCCCCAAAGGGTTCAACCATCAATGCAACATATTACTGTTAGTTATTGTCAAAGCTCAAGAAAATATTAAGGATAAACGTTCGAGCGGGGTCATCCAGTTGCATGACAGTGCCCCGTCACACACTGCGGGTGCCAGTATAGCAAAATAACCTCCTTAGGCTTTTAACTGATGTCCCATTCACCCAACCTGGCTCCGTCTGACTACCATCTGTTCCCAAGTGTCAAAAAACACCTAAAGGGACAAGTCTTGGGAGTGTTTTGGAGGCAACTAATGCTGCAAATGAGTGGTTTGACCAGCAGTCAGAAGAATTCTATTTGCAGGGACTTAAAAATCTGCAGCAGAGACGTCACAAGTGCATCCTGGGGGAATATGTAGAATAGTGGGGCAGTTTCAGCTTCCTAGCTCAATTTTTTCTGGGTAAGGCTTAATACTCATCAGCACCCCCTTGTATATGCACTGGCGGGCAGCATATAAGACGTATAAACCAACAAGCTAGTAAGCTCTTGTATACCTGATGGCCTTCATATTCTTCTCAGTAGATTAGTTTTCTAAGCACGGCTATAATTTCTCCACTTTCTTACCAAAGACTACTTTACCACTCGTAACCGCTGAGCATAGAGAAGAAACTCATCAGCATGGAGACACACCCCGTCCTAATATACAAGGTTCACCAACTTCACTGCACGGTTTTGAGATGTTGACAATTTTGTAACGTAGGGATATTAAGAAGTTAACAGAATGACCCACCCTGTTGGCAGAAGATACAAGACTTTCCAAAAGATACAAAAATTTCCACTGTCCAGAGTAATTCGGCAATCCACAACCGTGGGGTCAAAATTAGACCCTCTACAGCGAGGCCTCCACAAGTGATGTACGCAGCAGTCCTGGCCTCAGACACCACAAGCAGCGGTCAGTTATCAGCCATTCATGTGTGAAGGCAGAATCTGTGTCACGGCAGAGACAATGGGGGACATTGTGGGACAAAGTGCAACGTCCTCACCGCGAGCACAAAACACCCTCCACATACCGCCTCCAGTCCCCGAGCCCTGGGACTACCGCCATAGTACAGCCAAGCCGCTACTAAATCCCATTCACATGGGAACAAGGTTTTAGAACAATTGGTGGCATCTAATGGTCATTTCTATCAGATCACACACTGTGGACAAAAATCTGCACCAAAATCTACATTTGGATTTTGAAGGTTTTTGTTTTTTTATTGCAGAGTTTACTGGCTGGATCGCAAAGAAGGGACTCCACAGTGAAAACCTGCAGCCAATCATACAAACCGTTGGTCGTATATGTAGAGGATTGCATCTGCTGTAAGTGGATGGGGTTGGTTAAATCCCCTTACATTGGCTTATACATTGCTGCACAATTTCAGCATGAAGTCCGCAGTGTGTGAATGTCCCCCGAGGCTGGCTGCTGTCCCACCACGTTTGTGGCAGGCATTTTCCCCGCGGAGCTGCATGTGGATTTAGCCCTTGCGAATGTGCAAAATCCGTGCGTAGAAGTTCCGAAGCGGCTTCTACATGAACGGGCTGGTCTTTTTTCGGCAAAGTGCATTTTAAATCCACAGCAGAAAAAAAATCGGAGTCATGAACACGGCGATACGGATTCAGATGAAGGAGCACAGAATCCCATACCAAGCTCCACAATGTGAGCATGCCCGAATACAGGAGCATCCGATGGCACCGATTGATACGCTGATGTACATCCGTCAAAGGCGATTTTTTTTATTTAAAACTGTATAATCAAATGTTTTATAGCTGATTTTTTCTAGCACTTACAAGCCTTCAGTTAGTGAGCCAGCGCTAACGAGAAGTAAAGGAATAGTAGGCGATTGTTTGGCGTTACACTGGACGATCTTCACTCCGTTTCCGTCGAGTGATTTTTGAGTGATTGTCCCGTGTAAATGACCTTTACCCGATCACAACGGATGGCCTTTTCACACCTGCATTTTGCTTTTCATTGAGCAGCTCAATCGTGGGAACTGCAAAATGTGAAGAAAACGTTTGTTTTCCAGCCCATAAAAACGGAAGGCCTTCAGTTCCAATCAGTTTGTTTTTTTCTGCCTCCATTAGGGCTCCTGCACACGGGCCGGTATGATTTGTGGAATATAGGGCCGGCAACTGCCCCCAGATTCCACAGCAAATACTGCCCATAGCCTCCTATGGAGAGCCGCTGCTTCCTGCACATGAGCGGAAAGGTTTTCTGTAGGGTATTCTTTCACTCGGGGTTCATGACCCTGACTATGAACGGAACCACACTTTACTCTGCAAGATGGGGCTCACACGAATGGGTCGGATTCCACAAGCTGGTATCTGCAGCAGAAGACCTGCGTATGGTCGTGGAAGGGTACGGTTTTCCGCGCAGATATACATTTAAGGACAGCGTATCATCCGTGTGGAAGAATGACCGCAAGCAGATAATGACATCAGAAAGTAGCCCAACCCCCTGGATACACCCTCCTATCGCTCAGGTGACACTTGTGCCCTCATGGTGGGAGCTGCTCTGAGAGCCTTCAGAATGGGATACTGCTAGCTTGGCTGCTTTACACTAGTTATCTGGTCTAGCAACTTGCGTACGAATCCGCATCCATACCCAATGTAATTGCGTATGCACTGCAGACCAATGCATCCATAGAGATCAATGTAGCTCATACACACAATCTGCGGTAAAATAGAGCATGCCGAGATTCTGCAATTCCTACCTGTAAGTGTGAGCGCAACGGCGAAAGTCAATGGGTTAAAAATGCCCGTGTATCATGTGTAGACGATGATCACGGAATCCACAATTTGAATCAGTTCATGTGAGACAGGCATAAAGGTGTACAAATTGCACCACTGTAGTCCTATATGGAGCCATATGCAAACAGGCAACTTCTTTCAAGCAGTTTTCCCCATGAAAAACGATATTCATATGGCACCTGTATGGGGTTCTCATGAACCTGCACTCAGATCCAACTCTTCAGTCTATTCACATCTACTAGTAATTATTAGGAAGTTACAGTACCAGTGTTTCTAGTGGTGCAATGCGCCACACAGCTGTGTTATATGGTACATCCATCCTGACCCCACACAACTCTATATCCATGTTGATGCGCAGACATAACACACACACACACACACACACAGCTCTACTACATCCATGCCGATTCCCACACAGCTCTACTACATCCATCCTGATGCCCAGACCCCCCCCCCCCCCCCACACGTTAATTTCTAGACACCACTAGCTCAGCAGACTCCTGGATACAGTGATCCGCCCCATGTCATGTGATCCCTGACTCCACCCACACAGGTGATCACATGATGGTAACGTCATCACAGGTCTTGGTAGCTGCTGTCAGCTTATCCAGTACTTTCTTCAAAAGTCCACAATGGATCCTCACACAGTAGTGACATCACCGTAGGTCCTTCAGCCCACCGGATCTCTGTGGTGGCTGTAGGTCGGTGTCTCAGGACCACAGAGTTCTGTCTGAGATAATAACGGCTTAGTTAGATTCTCGTTTTGTAATTTTCTTCCTCTCCTTTTAAGAGCCCTAACTTCGTTCTTATGTGGGTCAGGCTCTGTTTTATATATCCTGTAGGATCTGTGATGTCACCAGGGGTGGAGCATGAGGAGAACACACACACACACACACACAAGTTTTGATAGGAGGAAATCAGAACAAATACGATTCCCAAAAAGCCAAATGTGCATAAAAGCCCACATATAAGACATGCAGATTTTATGGATATATAACATGGGCCAGTAATACTGTTCGGTGCATGAGGACTTCTAAAAATCTACTACAGTTAGCCAGCAATACAGGTAACTGCAGGATTAAAATGTGGAGTTGCCCTTTAAAAGGAGACTGTGCCGGTTACAATGTGTCATTCTAGGACTGAGCCAAGTGTAGCAACCTGAAAATAGTCAGACATCAAGAAGAGGTATGTAGTCACAGGACAGCACTGGGTGCATAATACTTCAAGGGTCTCAGTGGAAAGTGTTTACCCATAGCACTCATGTCTGTAAGTGGGCATCAAGTGCCCCTCTTGTCCTGGCGCACTGGAACTTTCGATAGCTCTTGCTCGAATTACATGGAAGCTTTCCCTTTACAAACAGGCATTGCCCCGCAATATACGGTGGTACTAGAGAAGCTCCAGTACTGCACAGTATGTATTACCGCCTGCCAATAGCTGAAGTACAACATGCATCCGTCAGAGCCTGACAGGGAACAATGCTAAGAATTCAAGTAAACCAATGTCTTTGATTTTATTAAGGCCGGGCTCACATGACGGTGCGTGCCCGCATACGCATGACATTGTATTATCTTGGTGTGCATGCCTGCGATTTCTTTTTAGGACAACTGATACGCACCAAAAAAAAAACAAAAAAAAACAACAACAAACAACACACCAAACACCCGCTGTGACACCCTGACAATACGCCTGTGAGAGAATGGCCTAAGGAATAGGCTGAGCTGCATCCAGCTAACTACATGCATTTCAGCAGCAGACACTTTACCACTACTGTTCCAGCTACTAGAGGGACCCGGCAGCAGGTTTTAGCAATGTCAAGTCCTTATGGCTGGTTGGTGTGACAATAAAAGCGCGCATCAGTAATTGGCACCCCAGTCCTCCCATGCCGTATGTAAATAAGGCAGAGCGGTCTGGTGGGCATGCTGGACCGGCTCCGCTCACAGCCCATTGAGACCCACCGATTTTTGCTAAAAAAGAAAAAAAAAAAAAAAAAAAAGCCAAAAAGCAGTCTTGTGTGTGAGAATCGTTGGGTCTCAATGTACGAATATGATGCAGCTTTCGTTAGCAAGTCGTTCATCGTTGTCTTTCAGCAAGCTGAAAGAACGATGAGCCTTATCGGTGCCGTGAGCCAAGTTCTCAGTGGAATACCGTTGATACCATTGTTTCAGCTGGTATCCCGCTCGGTGAACACAGTAGAAGTATGCAGAAAACAGCGATCCAGCTGCCTTCTGCATACCCTGCTCGGAGCACTCATCTGGATACCAGCTGTGCACTCCGAGAAGACAATATCTGTATACAGAAGACAAGCAGCCCTGCTTGTCTTCTGTATACTCCGCTCGGAGCGCAAAGTGATAGCTCAAAACTGTCAAACTGCTGTTTGATCGAAGTTTGTGCAATCACCTTGCCCTGTAAATGCACACAACGATTATTGTTCAAAACATGTCTTTTGAGTGAGAATCGTGTCTAAACCAGGCATTAGTCCCCAAAGTCCGCTCCTCTCGCCTCCTCAGACCCAGATAGTCCTGCCACATTTCACACAAGCACTGTGAACACATGAAGACTGAAGATGAAAGTCAACAGAAAAGTAAATTGAAATTGAGCAATCTGCTTGCAGAAAATAAGACGCAGCATATTCTATTTTACCGCAAAATCCGTGGCCAGAGCCCATTGTGCTCTATAGCCACGTATCTACCCGCAGCCCATTTGCAATTACATTGGGTACCCATGCCTTGGCCAAGCGCAATACAAGCTAACTAGAGGGGGGGGGGGGGCGACAAAAGCTGTACTGCCTGCATAGGTACACGGTCATACGCAATACAAATTACACACCCTATGCAGGGTCACCAGCCGGGCTCACATGAGCGGGTCAGATTCAACGTGTGAATTCTGGATAGTGACCCTGCCTATGGCACGGAAGGCTACAGTCGCACTATTTTTTATTTTTTTTTTCTTATTTTTAAATTGCAGTTCAAAAAACGCAAGGGAATGACTACACCCCCACTAGATAACCAGAGGTCATGTAATAAACAGGCCATATTCAGACTGCCGAAGGAAATTTGTCCTTCAGGTTCTCAGGTGCAACTCAGACACACGTCCAGGTGCTAACCGATCCCCGCAGGCAGTGGGCGCTCCACGGTCGATTCTGCTCCTTGGATCGGGTAAGCTGTGATTTTTTTCCCCATGCGGACCATCGTTCCATGTGAAAAGACCAATTTGCTATAATAAGTCTGAGCGTTGTCTGTGAAGTAGACGGCACTCAGATGAGAAAGTTGGCTGTCTGAATGGTGAGCCCTTAAATGTTTCAAGCTATATTATTCTACACGTTTACCCATTTTATACCAAAACTGATGATTATTTAGCCAGTTCTCACTTGTGACACTGAGGATTAACGTGCTATGTAAACATACAAGAGGGTATGAATCTAGAACCGCAGTGGGTTGTAAGGCTGTATTTAGACAGAGAGGTTGATGTGAAGGTATAGCAAAAAGTCTGAACCATCACCTGAAGGAACGTGCGAGATTCGGTTTGGTTTTATGTCATGCAATAAAAAGTAGAACCGCAAATCAAAAACCAGCATCAAATCCCAGCAAAGCAGCGTGCGGTTTTAACCATCCAATGTGAACGTACCCCAAGACCCTCCGCTTCCATCCACATGTAGCGCTAATCCAGGTGATGTAGGATATTAACACTGTAATAACGGTATATTTTAGGCATTTACATGCCGCTGGTCGTCCGCTTCATAAGGCCGGTGGAACATCCGCCTTGGAGGTTCTGCTGCAGACACTGGGATAAGGAGCACTGTACATAGTACCTTTATATTTCGTCCAAACGCAGGGCAGCGGAAACCAAGCAGACCCCATTACAGTCAACGGGGTCCCTTCGCTTACGTCCTGAGACATAGGTATTAAGCCGTGGGGATTCCCTGAGCGAAGCAGGAAGGTGTAACCACAAGTGCAGATGTGAAGCCACCCTGAGGCCGGCCTCACCTGACCGAATTTGAATTGCGGATTCCATGTTCGGCGTTGGGGGTGGACAATTCACAGTAATATGCGGGCACTGAAAGGCATGTAGCGTCGAATTTCCCTTCACACTTGCAGGTACGTATCCTTAGAGCCCATTGTGCTTCATGGTTGCAGATATACGAACAACCCATATGCAATTACACGACGTATGACGCGGGTACCCCGAGGCCTTATCGCTAGGCGGTGTGGGAAATTTAAAAAAACAAAAAACTGCACTCATGTGAGCCCGGCCTCAGGCCCAACGTCCACCTGTGGATATTAATTATAAAATCTGCGTGAGTCTCCCGCGTGGGAGATCCGCAGCTTCAGAAGCCCATAGGGATGCAAACAAAAGCATGCGGAAGTGACTGCCCCCCCTCCCCCCACGGCATGCAGGTCTGCAGCACAGCTGCAGCTGTTTTTGTGCTGTACAGCGGATCCGCGGGAGAGCAGGGGATTTTTTTTTTTTTTTTTAAGTGTGCACAGCGCATGCTGAAGTAAGAAGATCCAGCCACAACAGAGGGAAGCCCCGCAGCATCCAGATAGGCGAGTATGCTCGTGGCTGCGGGCACAGGTAGAAACCGCTGCGGGATTCCGCTGTGTGCCTGTGAACAGGAGGCCTTAAGCCCAATGTCCACCTGCAGATTTTATTTGCATAATCCGCTCAGATTTGAGACATGGAAATCCACGTGGACCGCCGCCTATAGAAATGAATAAGGCTTCCACAACTGATTTTAGGTCTGCAGATTTGATTTTATTGCATTTATTTAGTATCCGCACAGATTTAACCCTTTCCATTCCACTGTCTGACCTCTGAAGACATTATGATTTAAGGCTGTACAGCTCCGATGTTGGAAGACATCTGTTGGGGTTCTCTTACTGTAGATTGCCAGCCTCTCTGCTGTCGAAGTCTTTCCAATGTACCACCTTTATGCAGTACTGGCTTTAGCCAGCAGATAGCGCCGTTGTATAATGGCAGAAAAAGAGTAAGCCCCCTAGGAAAACCAGGATACAAATTGGATTGGAAAGGGTTAAAGATCACAGCCTGCTCCATTCATCTCTATTGGAGCTTAGGATCCACAGATACATTTAAACGCATTCGCGGATCCGCTGCCATTTTGAAGGTTAGAAGCAATTAGGGAGGTGGGGAAAAAGCTTGGAGGTGGGGATGCGGATTTTTTTTATGCGGGAAGAAACCACAGCATGCTCCATTTCCTGCGGATCTTTTGCACGAACGGCTTCCACAGCTGTTATTGCGCAGTGCCGCGGATCCGCCCGAGAGCAGGAGATTTTTTTTTTTTAAAGTGTGCGGCACGCTGCCAGCGTGCTGAGCACATCCGCCTGGCAGAAGAAGATCCGGCCTGCATGGAGGAGAGCCGCACTCATCTGGAGAGGTAAGAAAATGTATTTTCCCTCTCCATGCGGCATGATGGAGGGATTCATCAGTGGTGTCCGTGCGTGTCGCGGACATGAGGCCTTACTGGACTGTTTATGGGTAGTTTGTGGATACGGCTGCAGAACAAAGCAACGACATTCCAGGCTCTGCTTCTGCAGACGTGGGTTTTGTTTTGCACCAACCTAACCTTGTGTCCTGAGATACAAATTATGTGCTCCAAGCCGAAACGAGACGTCACCGATATAGAAACCAAGGCCAACTAGGAGAGAGCAGCCTTGTGAGGCAGGAGGACCTTGGAAGCAACGCACTGGTTAAGGGAAACCTGCCAGCAGTTTCACATCACCCAAACCAGGTTTCAGAGCAAACAATGTGAGCGGACGGCCACACATTCTCAGGGTGAGATATGTACTGCGGGTCAGTTTACGGAGCGGACTGTCTTCACAACGTGTGGATGAGATTACTAGAGGATAAGCAGCATTATGGGCACATACCCGTAGGCCTCATTCATACCACGGTATGCCTTCTACTGCCTTACAAATCAAAACTACAGCTTGTTCTGCAAATAACAAAAAAAAAAAAAAAGGTTTTAAAGGACTTTTTGAACTACTTTAAAATAAAAATATATGTCAATAAATTTGGCATTGCCATGATCATACTGACCCCACAGAAAAAGAGTTGATGTCATTTTTGCCGCACCGTCTACGCTATACAAACAAGACTCCCCACCACCACCACCTTACAGGATGGCACAGTTGCATTTTCCAACTTCACCCCATTGAGAAATTTTTAAATACATTTTACGTTACCATAGAAAGATACAACTTAAGGAGGTGAAAACAAAAATGACGAGTGTGTCCTCAAGGGGTTACTAAAGTTCAACAAAATGACTGCACATTAATATTCTCATTCCTCATTTGCGGTATTGCACATGTCTGGTATACAAGCCAAAAAAAAAAAAAGTCAGCCATGAAGAAACCTTGTAACATGGTACATGTGTGTAAGCTCCAGGTTTGCACCGTACAGCTGTTTAGAACATGTATATGAGTTTCCCAGTGGTGCACACAAGGGGTTAACGAGCCATCATATCCTGGCTGAGCCAGCAGCACACTGTTCCCATTCAGTCCCAGTAGTTCAGTGGTCAGCAGTGACAGCGCTGCACATGACAGTCAGCTGAGATACATGAACTCACCCCCGCCGGCCGTCCCCCTGGCCCAACACACAGGGCTCAGCGACGAGCTCCGAATCTAATGGGAGGCCTCGTTCACACAGACGGATTACACGCATAGTGGTGAATGGGGTCTATGAAAGTACATTGATCTTCACTGATCCAGTCACATATACAATATATTAGATATCAGCACATATACATTGCATGTAATACATGCATGAAAAAAAGCAGAGCATTTTCCATGCTCTTCCATTTAAAACCAGTCACACAGCATATAATCGCGTGCGCGAGATATGCTGTCATGCACAATCGCTGCCATACTTGGCCATAGCCGACTCACATGGTGGTAGAAGCCTCAGGGCTCGTGAGGTTTTCCTGCATGGCACTGGGAAGCGATGCTATGCAGGAAACAAGTCGCGAGGTTCTATCTGGCTGCATGGTCTTGTATCGCAGCACCCGTTGTTTTTAACGGGTTTGGCAATGGGAAAAACTCCACAATCCTCTGCCGTGGCTGTAGCAGCCACATGGAGGCTCCCTGAAGTGACGCGAGGCCGTTTTGCCCACATCCTCGGTGTTTTTACATGGATAGCGAATGTGATATGGGGCAGGATTCACGGCCCCATAACCCGCTCGTCCGTGTGAAGTTAGACATTGATAGTCATTTCTCCCAAAACCACCATAAACCATGCAGACTCGGCCAAGCATGTATGTTCATGTCAACGAGGAGAAGGCCAAGATGGTGGTGGTTTGTCATGTCAAGGCGCCAAGTATATACAGAGAATGGTACGATCGAGGAAGAACGTCCAGTGAAGGCGTAACCTGTGGACACAAGCAAATAGTTGGCGAAAGGGGTCAGAGAGGGAGGTCAATCATTCTGATGGGCGGGGTAGTCAGACTGCAGCCAAATACACAAAGGCAGCATTGAGGCGCTCACCCCGAGGTCTCCAGACACGACCACGGCCGTCATACTCAAGCATCCAGTACACGAGCGAGCCAAATGTCTCAAAACAGATGTCCTCTCTCCACCCCACCGACCCATGTAAGGAATGCCCTTTATGTGATTCGGCCGATGTGGGCATGGAGGCAGGGGTGCAAAGAAGGACGGTTTCTTTCTTGGCTCCTGCGAAGATTGCCTCGAATCCACTTTAGCCGTAATGCATGCGGACAAGACGGGGGGGGGGGGGGGGGGGGGCGCAGAGAAGTGCCGGTGAGCAAAGTCGGCACTGCGGTAGCCAAAACATGCCTGCAGAATTGCAGCCAACTGGGTTGAGTGGCGCCGCCAGAGCTACGGGATGGATGAGTGGGAGACCGGGCCAAGGAAGATCCGGCAATGCCAAGATACTGTGGTTGGGGCCTCTCCCACCCCAAGGTTCATGCCATGAGGGAAACTGAACAAAGAAGGACTATGTGGGCGGGCAGGGTAGGAGGCAGTGGCTTCAGAATACTCACCCATCTTGAAAGCGTGGTAAACCAAGATAATATACAGCAATAACCTCTACCTTTTCACCTCCCTTCGGTGGAGGAGGTAGCTCCAGTCTAGATACATGGGTACTACAGTGCCAGGCCACAGAAGAGTAATGGCTTCTCTGTGCCACTTTTTCTTCAGGCGGTAGCAAGAACAGCAGGGAGGTTAGATGGACGCGGCCACCCCTCCTCAGTGAGTTAACAGGGGGACTATCGTCCTCTATGCCCAAGGCAAGCAACCCGAGCCAAAATCCAAGAATACCTGCAAAAACTGGTGGTCTGCCCCCTACAGGGGGTTTTAGTCTAGTAGCTACAGGAAGGGGTATAGCTGGTAGGAGGAACCAACACTTCTTCACTTAGTGCCCGCCTCCTAGTGGCAGGAGCAAAACCCAAGGTCTTTGCTTTGAGCCCCAATGACCAAAGAGAAAGGAGGTTTCAGATGTGGACATGGCTCTAAAATTAAAGGGGTTTTCCAGAACTAAATATTGATACCATATCAGCGTGGTGGGGTCTGACTCCAGGGAGCTCCACTGATCAGCTGTTTGTAGGGGTCACGGTGCGTACATTATGTAATGGCGGTGAAGGGTACTGCAGCACAGTCCCATACACCTTAACTGGACTGAGCCACGTATGGGTCATGTGACCAATAACTGATGTCACAGGACCGAGAAGAGGCACAAGTGCCAGGGCCACTGCAAACAGCTGATTGGCTGGGACGATATTGATGACCAAGGGACTTTTCAGACACAATTTGGCCACAACCCAAGAAGTGGACCCCCACCGATCAACTACTGATGACCTACGCCAAGGATAGGTCATGAATAGTGTAGTCCTGGAAGACTCTTTAACCCTTTCCAATCCACTGTCTGATGTCTAAAGACATTCTGATTGAAGGCTGTACAGCTCCGATGTCAGAAGACGTCCGGCACGGTATTCTTACTGTACATTACTGGCCGCTCTGCTGTCAGGGGGCCTCTCCGGCATGTCTCATTCCGCAGTGCTGGCTCTAGCCAGCAGATGGCGCCATTGTATAATGGCAGAAAGAGAAAGCCCCCTAGGAAACCCTGAATCCAAAATTGGATTGCAAAGGGTTAAAAAGGATTGTCCAAGTTGTATATTTTCAGTAAAACCCTGTCCCCAATGCTATAAGATAACTAACTGGCATCTACTGCCCTCTACCCGTTTTCTCTGACGTCACGTTTACCAGCTGCCCCAGCATGTTTGTGGGATGTCACAGGAGCTGCAGCCAATGACAGGGCTCTGCACTCGATCACTGAGCTGTCATTGGCTGCAGCGGCTGTGATATCCTATAAACTGGGCAGGACTGCAGCCTGTAAACAAAGCAGCAAGGACCATGCAGCGCCGTGGGAGATGTACGGATTGGGGAGAGGCGAGTTAGTTCTTTAATGGCATGGGGACAAGGTTTTACTGACCTCTGCACCATTTGCTGCGGCTTACCCCCCTTCAGTTGCTTTTAAGCTGAGTGGGTGAGATCTGCTACAGACTCCACATCACTCGGTCTGGATTGACACGGTTTTTAATGCAGATTTGCTGCTAACTTTTTTCCTGCTGCGGAAATTACGCAGCAAATCCGCTATGTGTGAACGCACCCTTAACCCTTTCCAATCCACTGTTGGGGCTGCCCCGACATCATCATTTTCCTCTATAGCTCCGATGTCGGGACAGACCCGACATGCTGTTTCCTCCCACGCTCTGCTGACAGAGGCCACCCGACACACTTATGTGAATAAGTGAGCTGCAAACAGCACTGAACAGCGCTGGATTCTTCATTTACTGAAAGCCAGATGTTCCTTCTCCTCTGCCCTGTATTCTCCGACAATACAGGAGGGGAGAAAGAACATGAGTGCAGTCAGTAAATGAAGAGCCCAGCGCTTATCAGTGCTGATAGTGAATGCCCGAATGTGCTTCCCTCCCCCTCTCTGCTGCCGGAGAACACCCGACACACTTTTATGTCAGTAAGTGAGCTGGAAACGGGGGGCATTCAGTAAATGCAGAATGGAGCGCTGTCCAGTGCTGTTTCTAGCTCACTTAGGCCGCCTGCACACGGGCGGAAATCCCGCCGCGGGATTTCCGCCGCTGAAAGTTTGCATAGGAGTGCATTACAATACGCACTCCTATGCAGACGGCCGCGCGAAATCTCGCACGGCAAACAAACCGCGGCATGTCCTATTTTTGTGCGGGGCATGCACTCACCCGGCCGCCGGCTCCGGTCTGCGCATGCGCCGGCTGCGCGGCAGCCGGCACATGAAAGAGCTGGGGCCGCCAGGCGCGGGAGAGTACGCGCTCGTCCCTGCAGGCGCTCGGGTCGGGTCCCGCGGCGAGAATTCTCGCTGCCGGATCCGACCCGCTCGTGTGCAGGCGGCCTTATTCACATAAAAGTGTGTCGGGTGTTCTCCGGCAGCAGAGTGGGGGAGGGAAGCACATTCGGGCATTCACTATTAGCAGTGATAAGCGCTGGGCTCTTCATTTACTGACTGCACTCATGTTCTTTCTCCCCTCCTGTATTGTCGGAGAATACAGGGCAGAGGAGAAGGAACATCTGGCTTTCAGTAAATGAAGAATCCAGCGCTGATCAGTGCTGTTTCCAGCTCACTTATTCACATAATAGTGAGCAAAAGAAATGAGAAAGTGGGAAGGAGAGAAACCACCTTTTAGGGCACCTGCACACGAGCGAAAATTCCGCGGCGGGATTTCCCACGGAATTTCCACCCCTGGAAGCTGCCATAGGATTGCGTTAACAAATGCAATCCTAGGCAGACGGCCGCACGGCAAACAAATCGCGGCATGCTCTATTTCTGAGCGGGGCTCGCAGAGCCCTGCATAGAAACGTCACTCACCGGCCGCCGGTCCCGCTCTGTGCATGCGCCGGCGGCCCAGCAGCTGGCACATGAGAGAGACGGGGCCGCGGGAGAGGTGAGTGCCCGCCCTGCTCTCTGCAGACGCTCGGGTCGGGTCCCGCTGCGAGAATTCTCGCAGCCGGATCTGACCCGGCCGTCTGCAGGAAGCCTTACTGTGAAACATGTACTAGAAAGCCTGGACTTCATCCTGCAATTTGTTTCAAAAAGTATCACGCGCTAAAAAATTATAAGTCAAAATAAATAAAAACCTTTTAATTTATCTAAAAGTGCTAATAAAAATCACTAGGTATCTTATTTGTCTGGTTTTCTATGTTGTTGTTCCAAGTAATCCACCAACCTCTTTCCCGCACAAAATAAATTGGAGCTGGGAAAAATGAGCGTGGCAAAAAAAATTGGATTGGAAAGGGTTAAAGGGAACCTGTCCCCCCTCCTCAAGGCGACGGGCAGCTGAGCGGTGCAGGTTCCATACGCGCTCTCCCAGTCACGCTGTCCGCCTGCGGCACGAGAACCTGAGTCTTTCCAGATAGCTGTGCAAGCGTTCTCCCATAGACTTATAGGTTTGCGTGTGCAGACGTCACCAGGAGACGCATGCGCGGGATAGGGAGAGCGTAAAACACATCCCGCTGCTCCCCATCACCTCCATGGCCAGCGCTGGGTTTACATGGAGCGACTGATGGCTAAACGCCTGCACAAGCGCCGACGCCACCGCTGAGCGCTTACACAGGCAGATCACCGCGGGCTTCTTGCTTCACATTCTACACGGGTGGCGATCACACACAGCGATCCGGCAGTGATTTTTATGCGGGCTGAAAGCAAGTGATAACAGAGTAAACAACGTTTTTTGGCATTCCGACATCACGATTATCGTACAATAATCGCCCCGTGTAAATGGCGATGAACTTATGGTCCGTTCACAGCGGCGCAGGACCTGCGGAGAACCGGAGATAAGCCGCAGTATAATGACCCTCTGCTGACCGGAGCAGAACTAACGAGCGCCGCTCTGCAGGCTACTGGTTGCCCAGCACTCCATGTAACAGGCAGGTGGTCAGCCCCATCCTCGGGGGGAGCGGCCGGGAGACCCCGGAGAGGAGGTTGTAGCACCATATACAGTCCAGCACTATCTGCAGTCCTTACACCGCCCCCAGCACCTACCTGAGCGGCCAGCAGGCTGAGGAGGACCGCGGAGAGCAGGCAGCAGGCCGCCATGTTTCTGTAGTAGGGCACTGTAGGCAGGAAGCCGCTCCCTGCGCCGGCTCACTGTCTCCGGCTGATGACTGTACGGCTCCGCCTCCTCCCGCCCTCACGGCCGGCAGCCAATGGGAGGAGAGCAGCCAGGCGGGTGTAGCGGCGCGTGGCTGCTGCCTCTACCTGCCGGCCCGGACTCTGCACGGGACTCCCTGCAGTCAGTGATAACCGCAGTGTGCCCTGCGATCTTCCCACGCAGTGTGCCTTGCATCTTTTGGTACAAACCCCAGTGTGCATATAACCTGGTGAAGAAAAAAAATGCTTCCAAACGTTCTTCACAGCCTTTAAGGAGGAAGTACCAAGAGATCAAGTTATGTCCTATCTGCACTAAGGCCAGGCGCACACGAGCGTATTCGAATGGCGCACTATATAATACACGGTACATTGCGGCAACTCGCATAGATTTTCTCTGTTACACTCACACTAGCGTTCTTTCATTGCACGTAATACGTGAGTAAAGAAGAATGCGCATGTTCTATTTTACCACGTATTAAGTGCAATAGATCCCTATTGTTCTCTAGGGGTGTGGGCATACGCAATGAAATTGCGTATGTGCGGCGTGTATACGCAACGTCGCTAAGCAACAGCGTGGGAAATTAAAAATAAGATGAAACTAGGAAGCCTGTGCATGGCCGCGTGAGATACGCCATCATGCGCAGGCAAAAATTGCCGAAACAAGCGTGTCTACACCGTAGTAAACCGCTGCGCTATATATGCAGCGTTTTACCGCACGCTCATGGGAGCCTGCCCTAAGTCGCTGATCAGCGGGGGTCTCACCCCTGAAAGCCCTGCCAATATCAAGTCCCTCGTCCCCCTGTGACTGTGGGTGTTACTTCTCCCCGCAGTGACGTCAGAATGAACGCAGCGTTGGCTGAGTGCGCAGTTGGCGCTACATTCATTCCAATGGGGCTGAGGATAATACCCGGGCTGTGTTCATACGTTGCAGCCATATCAGCTTTTGCTATAGAACCGCTGCAGCAGAGTGACATAATTGCAGTATGTAAGCAAGAGACCATAATTAGGGATTCTGAAGTTTTTACTAAAGTTTCCCTACAAGTTCGATCCTGCTTACAAGTTTCAGAAACATCTACAGCACATCCCATCCAGATTCTTTCTGCCTTCTTCCAGCATCACAGCCTAGCACATGTAATAAGCTTTCTATTACTGCCATCACCCTCCTAGACAAGGAGTATAACGCGAGGAGGAGTCAGGAGGAGGGCTTGTGGATCACACCACTGGCGTACGAGGAGCTCTGCCCTGAAGTTTACCCAACGCCCTGCTCTGTTTGATTTTGCTACTACTCAGGTGCATTGCCAGCAGTCTCAGCCAATAGCGTGTCTCAGCGAGTGGTGACATATGACGTCTACCTGACTATATATCACTTATTTGATATAACGAGAGCGTGGGACAAGTGTGGCCATAAAATAATCTGTAAGGATACATGCACACAGAATTGTACTTAGACTACAAGTTTTTCACAATCCTGTGGATAATTTGCTGATCGGTGGGGTAAGACCTCTGCCAGGCGCAAGAACGGGGATCCCGTGTCCCCCTCTGCCTGTCATTGTGGGGGTCTCTTATTTCCCGCTGTGATGTCAGAATGAATAGAGGCAGGTCGAGCCTGCCACTATTGGTGCTCCGTTCATTTCAATGGGGCTGGCGGAAATACCAAAGCACTTGCCGCTCAGGTATCTCTGCAGCCCTGTTGAAAGTGAATGGAGGGTTAGGGTCCATTTACACGGGAGCGTGGCCTGCAGGGAGGCTGGAGGAGAGTTCTCGCCCCGCTCTCCCCCCCCCCCTCTCTATTCTCGGTTTTCAAGCATGCTGAAACTAAACGACTCTCGCTCAATCATTCAATCTCTGCATGCATTTACAAGGAACGACTATCATTCAAAGCCCTGCGGGAATGCAGGGTTTTGAACTACCAATGATAATCGTCCCGTGTAAAAGGGCCTTTAGTGTGCTTGCACAACCAGCAGTTAATTCAGTCTCCTCCTCACTGCTGGGGGTTAAGGTAAGAGGACGGGGGACACGGGACTCATGTTCTTGAGATTAGCAGTGAGACCCCCACCAATCAACAATTTATCTCCTATTCTGTGGGTAGGAAATAACTTGTAAAGTGGGTACAACCCCTTTAATATATAGCATCCTCTTCCTGACCCACTGATGAATCCACACCCCAATCCAAAGTTATTTCGGTCAAATCAGTTTTACCAGTCCCGCGGCTCTGATGAGACACAGATCTTTATATGTAGAGTACATCGGGGGGCTTATTCACATGGGCCTGATTTTATCCTGTCATGAGGCCATGATTATCACGGCAGCATAACAATGGAAAAAACCATTGATTTCAATGGCGTCGTCTTCACTAGCGGTATTCTCGTCCCTTAATACTACGTGCGAGAGAGATCGAGCAGGACACGTCTTCCCACTGTTTTTTTCAAACTCGTGTGCACTAGCGCAGAGTTTGAAAAGTCAGAGAAGAAAAACAAAAACCTGTTCATGCACAACTACGCTCCGTAGCAGTGAGTGTAGTGGCGCATACGGCCATGTGTTTTTGCCCTAAGGGCGAGCACCCACTGGCGTTTGCGTTTCCCGCGGGGAAAAAACGCAGCGTTTTCGCCGCGTGTCCCGCGTTTTTCCGCGCGTTTTCCGCGGCGTTTTTCGCGGCGTTTTCGCGGCTTTGCCATTAATTTCCATGGAGAAAAATAAGGACACATATGCAACTGACAGTTCCTATGTTAAAAACGCAAACGCAATGCAAAAAAAACGCCAGTGGACAGGAACACATGTTATCTCTATGCCTGTGCAGGAAAAACGCAAAACGCAAAACGCAGGTAAAAAAACGCCAGTGGGTGCTCGCCCTAAGAGTATGAATGCCAACGCTGTAGCTCCAAGTCCCTTCATACATTGACTGAGTTATGTCCACTGTAGGAGGACAGGCTATAAGACTTGTCTGAGCAGTTATTGCATATCCATGCTCTGTGCAGATTACTAGTTATCTTACCCAGATGGGCAGGCAGTGTCACTAGTGCGGAGCTGCTTGTATGCCGTTTGCTTTCGCACAGGCTCTGTCGGCTGCCATATACACTGAGACTAGTAATTACAGATAGTCCTCTACTTGCGAACATTCGACTTACGAATTTCGCTAGATGCGAACAATCTGTCCTGCACAGTATGATGTAATGCTATGGCATTACATCATACTGTGCAGGGACCGGACAAGCTTCTATCAAGCCTGATAGAAGCCTGTCCGGTCACATCGCGGTTGCTAGGCAGCTGGGGGCCTTCTGAAAGGCCCTAGGGCTGTCTATGCAGAGCGCCTATCAAGCCGTGCGCTTGATGGTCACTCTGCATAGGCAGCCCTGAGGCCTTTCAGGAGGTCCCTGGCTGCCTAGCAACCACACAGCGTCCCGCGATCTCATTGATCTCATCCGACAAGCGGCGCGGCTCGTCGGAACTGCTGCCGCCGGGTGTCCGCTGTAAGAAACAGCTTGCACCCGACGTTGTATGGAGCAGGATCCACCCGCGATCCCGCTCCATACAAGCATTTGTTCGGACTTGCGAACAAATCGACTTGCGAACAGGTTCCTGGAACGGAACCTGTTCGCAAGTCGGGGACTAACTGTATTAGGAAATTATAGTACCAGTGCTTCTGGTGGTACAATGCGTCACACAACTCTGCTACCTGCATGTCACACACACAGCACTGCTACATACATTGTTCATCCCATGCAACAGGGATCAGAAGCAGCACTGCACTGAAGAGGAAAGACCTGTGACGGCGTCATCGTCATGCTCCGCCCCTGATTACATGATGGTGATGCTCATCCTGAGTGTATGACTTACATGCTTCACTCCTGATCACATGATGGTGACGTCATCAAAGATCCTGCATCTTTGTACAGATTATGGGCGGACTACAAACCCCCTGCAGCCTCATTTGCTATGGGATTCTAACAGACACCTAGCCGGACAGCAGCCGTGTGCGTGCAGGACCTGTGATCATGTCACCCTCATGTGATCAGGGGTGGAGCTAGTAACTCCCTCACTGGCGATTAAGGATTTTTGATGACGTCACCCTCATGTGATCAGGGGTGGAGCATGTAAGTCACTCACAAACCCACTCATGCGCGGACAGACAGGTCGTCATTAGTAGTTTGATGCTTCTATAAGAGAATACCTCTGCATATACACCATTTGAGGATGTCACAATTTTTTTTCTTTATACATAATCCAACGGAAATTTGTTTTTGTCTCACTACAGAATTCAGAGGAAAAGTAGAGTCTTCATGGACCCGTACAGCAGCCCTAGTACAGTCGCACAAAAGGGAGAAATTGTATGACCATGTATGTGAGCCTGTCTCTGAGAATAGGAACAGCTACTGAGTGTGTGTAACCCAGAAGAGGAAGCTAAAGACTTGTGCTTTATTCTGGCTATCACCAGGGTTCCGCTGCGTTGCTCCAGGTTCCCATAGCACAGCAGTAACACACCCTTTCTGATTCACTAGCTATTAGTCACTTCGTCTAGTTATTACTAGGAGTCTCCGTAGTGGAAATTACATGGATTTATTACTGTGACTCTATCTGGTAACTCTGCCTCTTGTAATTATCTTTAGTGGGATTAATGCCAAGATTAAGGTAATGTGACCAGCACAACAAGTGGGATTGCTGGCTGGGATTTACATAGTTGTTTACTAGTCAGCATTAGATCATGCTAGACTGGGGGACAGCCTGTGCTAGTTTGCTTCTGTCTCCTGAGTATCTGCTCTCTTTTCTAATTGCTACAGCATCATCTACAGGCAGCACGAAGCAACTACATATCTTCTTGGGATTGCAAAATTTTGCACAAAGCTTTGAATAAAATATCCTACCCTTTGCTCCCATCTATACCTATTTCCCTTCATTATTGCACACTACAAAGAAACCCTGTATGTAGCCTGAGCCTCAAGGATAGGTCATCAATATCCTGTTTCCCTGAAAATAAGACATACCCTGAAAATAAGACATAGCATGATTTTCCAGAATTTTTGAGGATGCAAAATGATTTTTTAGGCTTTTTGAGGATGCTTGAAATTTAAGCCCTACTCCAAAATTAAGCCCTGCTAACAGTTAATTTAAAAAGTCAATTTAAATAGTGTCCAGGCAGCTATACATGTAAAAAAGTTAAACCTTTTGGAACAAAAATTAATGTAAGACACTGTCTTATTTTCGGGGAAACACGGTAGTATTTCCCTAGAAAACTTCTTAGTGGCGACCACTTTTTACTGACCTCACTAGGGCACTTTAAACCTGCACATACATCTTTATAAGGCGGTGACTTGGCATACTACTAACAGCGAGGCTCCTGCTCTAACTGCCAGTAGTGAACAAACCTCAGATCCTGGCAGTTTAACCTCTTACATGACATAATCATTAGCAACTGTGGCATGTATGGCCGAATGAACACGGCCAGGTCGGATTCCACATGCGAGATCCCGCAGCGGAGTCCGACCCGGAGCACTGCCGGTGACCCCCCGGATTTATTCTTGTTTGTGCTGTGAATGTGCTGGTGCACATGCGCAGTACAGATGACGCTGCGCTGTTGCTATGCGATGATGCGGATTCCGTGGCCTGTCCACAGTGACAGCTGCCGATGGGCCGTGGATCAGATGGCTTCCATTGACTTCAAATAGTGGTGAGGGCGGGGAAGGGTCAGGAGCTCAGTTTCTGCTCCTGGCTCTTCCATCCTCTCCCCCCCCCCCCCAAACCCCTGCAGACAAGGACACCGTATATTGGCTCAGCATGAAAACGCAGCCGATATACAGTCATCTGAATAAGCCCTAAACCTGATATCACAGTAATCATGCTGATTCACATAAGAAGGCCATAATGTTATTTCTGCCGAATACTAAACGCTGAAGAAATAAAACCCCAAAACAAGGGCAGAATCTCCAGATTTTTTTTTAGCTCCCACCAAAACTTTTTTTTAGTAACGCTGCCTGTACACGGGTGGGTCGGACCCCGCACGCGGGATTCTCGCAGCAGAGTTTAACCCAGTGCCCAGCTGGTGACCCCAACTTACCTGTAAGCCGTCTTCTCCTCTGCTGCTGATGAGCCGGCTGACGCGCCGCTGCACATACGCAGTACAGAGGGCGCCACGCCGTCGCTATGACGATAATGCGGCTGCCACGACCATTCTGCAATGATGATTGCAGAATGGCAGCGGGGCGAACGGCTTCCTTATACTTCAATGGAAGCCGACTGTGCGTAGCCAGCACAAAAATCGCAGAATACAAATCCGCCTGTGTGCAAATTAAGCTGGTCACTAAAGGGTTAAACACTATGGGCCTATTCCATTTTCCTATTCCAAAAGATGAAAACCCAAGACAGATGGCGCTAGAAGAAAAAAAACGTTATGTAAAAGAAACCTTATATGTGTCTTTTAATCTATTCTCTCCTGGATGGATGTTAGAACTTACGATATTATGTAACTACAACACACTTAGGGCTCAGTCACGCGGGCGTTTGTACGCGCGTCTCTCAGTTGCGTTTGAGATCTGCATCTATATAGAACCAATGCTTTTCAATGGGAGCGGTCACATGTGCGAATTTTACATGCGCACAAATGCATGCGGCGAAAATTATAGGACACAACGATTCGCAGAACACAGCTATCTGCATTCTGCATTTCAATGTTGCGCACAAACGTATGTTTTGAAGATGCCTGCGATTTTTATTTTTTGACCGCGCCGCACTGTACTCCCGTCATGGAGCACGACGAAAAAGTTCCGGCCGCTCAAAGATTCATGCGCATTTTGATGGGCACTGTGCATATACTCAGCTCAGACGGGCGTTTTACCGGCGCAGATAAATGCTGCTAGGTGCAGATTTTTTGCCGTGACGCCCGCTTTGGTCACACGATTTTCTAAACGAATCAGTTATGCGCACAAAAATTTGTGCGCCAAAACGCCCGTGTGACTGAGCCCTAAGGCTTCTCTCATATGAGCACCTGTTAAAACGCCGTTTTAACGTTTTTTCAAATGGCATTTTCAAATGCGTTTGCCAGTGTTTTTTAACGCATCCCATCATTATAATGGGTGATGTGGTGCATTAAGAAGCGCTGCAACACACAAAGATAGAACATACAGCGCTTGATTAGCGCAGGGTTAGAAATGCTGTGCTAAAATACTCGTCGGAGAAGCACCATTGAAATCATTGGGGGCTCAGTACAGCGTTTTTCGAACACATGTGTGAATGTGGCCTTACCATAGATTAGCAAAAAGAGTGGACAGATGGAAGAGCGTAAAGTTGATCATACGCAGACATATGATAGTTATCTCTTGTAACACCCCATCAACACCCACATTCGCATTGACCCAAGCAGGCATGTTTACTCTGGCAAGTAGTGTGAAATAAGCCAGTTTACAGCAGCCTATCCCTTCTCTGTGACAAAGGATCGGGTATATTGAAATTAAACATGCCATATCCTCTTTCATCACCTGCCAGTGAGGAGGCAGGTGGAAGAGCCTTATAAACATTAGATTATTAGGCAATACGGTCGATACTCAGCATAAAGCCATGGTCTCTTTGCAGTCTGGAACTATGGAGCTGCAGACACATAACGGAAGGATACTTTAACGAACTGCATGGCGACACCTGTTAGCTGCAGTGACCGCTGTACTACTGATATGCAACTTCGGTGTATCCCTGCTTGCAATGATTTTCTCATAGAAAAACATTGAAGTTGTGATACTGTTTTAGGTAATGCAGGGATTCTACTGCAGTTCATAGACAACAGTTTGTCACCAAGGAGCTCTAACTTTTATTGTATTTAACAACTGCTGTTATGCTTCGGGAAACAATATCCAATAGGATTATATCACATGCTTTATATAGATCAGGGAGTGTTGAAGTAATCACTTAATTTAGATGATACTCGAGGGGTATCAAAGCCTTATCAATCAGGTATGCCAAATTAGACAGTGCACGGGAGAAGAATACAGCGTGAAACAGACAAGTGGTGTTTCAAAATTCGCTTCCTCCCCTGAAGCTCTTTATTAAGTAAAAAGTGTGTGTGTATATATATATATATATATATATATATATATAACACTGTAGCACAGGCTGATCATCAGCAGACAGCACCTGTCTATCATCCAATCATCGTATAACGTCTAGAGATGAGCGAACCTACTCGGCCACGCCCCTTTTTCGGCCGCGCGCCGCTCATTTTCGAGTACTTCCGTACTCGGGTGAAAAGATTCGGCGGGGCGCCGTGGGTGAGTGAGGGGTTGCAGCGGGGAGTGGGGGGGAGAGGGAGAGAGGGCTCCCCCCTGTTCCCCGCTGCTACCCCCCTCTCCGCCACGCCGCCCCCCCGGCGCCCCCCGAATCTTTTCACCCGAGTACAGAAGTACTCGAAAATCGCGGTGCTCGATCGAGTAATTCCTCGAAACGAGTATATTCGCTCATCTCTAATAACGTCCTAAATGCCTCAGAAAAAAGATGATTGCCAGCAGCATAATCCTAGCCGCTATCTCCAGCAGGGTAAGAAATGCAAAAATAATGTGAACCAAAGATCCAGATGAATACCAAAAAAAGGAAAAGTGACAGCATGGAAGGTGCAAAAGATAAAAAGGTTTTCTTTATTCTTCCATAATGGCACACAACTTTTCGACTATAAAAGTCTTTTTCAAGCATGCTGTCACTTTTCCTTTTTGATCCTAAATACCGCATGTGAGCAGTTCATACCCTTCAAAAATAAAAGAACTACGAATAGAAGGAAACCAACGTGGCTCAACAAGATTATAAGGGCGGCAATAAGTGAAAAAAAGAAAGCGTTTGAATTACTAAAACAAGAAACTATTTTTCAATTATACAAACAGTAAAAGCATTTGCACTAAAAGCACTGACTCTTTAACAAATAATGCAGTAGAAACCATAAAAGATGATGGAAGGAAGACAAATCTATTAAAGGAGATGTCCCGAGGCAGCAAGTGGGTCTATACACTTCTGTATGGCCATAATAATGCACTTTGTAATGTACATTGTGCATTAATTATGAGCCATACAGAAGTTATCAAAAGTTTTATACTTACCTGCTCCGTTGCTGGCGTCCTCGTCTCCATGGTGCCGACTAATTTTAGGCCTCCGATGGCCAAATTAGCCGCGCTTGCGCAGTCCGGGTCTTCTCCTCTTCTCTATGGGGCTCCGTGTAGCTCCGTGTAGCTCCGCCCCGTCACGTGCCGATTCCAGCCAATCAGGAGGCTGGAATCGGCAATGGACCGCACAGAAGCCCTGCGGTCCATGAAGACAGAGGATCCCGGCGGCCATCTTCAGCAGGTGAGTATGAAGACGCCGGACCGCCGGGATTCAGGTAAGCGCTGTGCGGGTGGTTTTTTTAACCCCTGCATCGGGGTTGTCTCGCGCCGAACGGGGGGGGGGTTTAAAAAAAAAAAAACCCGTTTCGGCGCGGGACATCTCCTTTAAATAGTTTTTTCTCAAGTATATTCACGAGAGAAAAAGAAACGTCACATGAGATGCAAGGGGATAAAATGAGCCTCCCACTAAATGTCACCTGTTTAATGCAGCAGGAAGTGCAGAGTCAGCTAAAAAAGATTAAAATCGACAAATCGCCGGGCCCAGATGGAATACAACCAATGGTTCTAAGAAAATTAAGTGACGTGATAGACAGACCGCTATTTCTTATATTTAGGCACTCTATTGAGACCAGGGTTTTACCACTGGAATAGCACATTGCTAATGTGGTTCCAATATACAAAAAGGGGTCAGGAAGAGAGCTTGGTAACTACAGGCCGGTAAGTCTCACTTCAATAATGAGAAAAATATTCGAAAGGTTTCTGAGAGATGCCATCCTGTAATACCTCAAGGAAAATAGTAGTTTAACTCCTCATCAGCATTGGTTCATGAGGGGTTGATTGTTAAGCATTTGATGTGGATCTGCTGTGTCGCCCAACCAGTAGATGGAACTCATCAGCAGGGCAGACAGCTGACTCTGGAAACCCGGATGCTCACCGCTGGAAGGTGGGACTTGGAATGCAAGGTGACCAGGGGATCTAGCCATATGCTGGAAGGAGATGGAAAGTCCCTGCCTAACAATAGCAGACAATTCGCCCTGACAAGGGCAGCCCTGCGTGGGAACCTAGACGCCAATTAAGCCTGTCAGGACTGATCACCAGGAAGTTGGATAACACCAGGCCGTTTGAAGAACCAAGGAGTGAGCAAGTTCAGGACCAGGCTGGACGTACTTAAGCAAACTGAAGACAAAGCATAAACTGCAAACACAGGAACAAACAGGAGCAGCTGCGCCATGTGCATATGTGAGGGCTCATACACCAACACTGCAGCAGAGGCTGTCAGGTCTGAGGCCTCTATATAGTGGTGAAGAGATGACCAGCAATCTGCAGCTGAGTGGAAGCGGCAGAACCAATTTAACCATGACAGTGCTGGAAAAAAGGCAATCACAGATTACGAGCACGACACTCATGTCTGCCAGACTTAACATTGAACATGTCAAACCAACTTGATCAGCTTATACAACAAAGTAAGTTCTAGGCTGGACCTGAGAGACTCTATTTATCTCATATATGTGGATTTTTTAAAATCATTTGACATCGTGCTACATAATAGGTTAATATATAAAATTAGACAGCTCAATCTGGGCCAAAAAAACGTGTATAGCTAGGTAAAGAACTGGCTTATAGATAAAAAGCAGAGGGTGGTTATAAATGGTTTGTACTCTGATTGGGCCACCGTTGCTAGTGGGGTGCCACAGGGTTCAGTATTGGGCCCCATTCTGTTCAATATATTTATCAACGACCTGATAGAGGGAATGCACAGTAAAATATCAATATTTGCAGATGACACAAAATTATACAAGAGAATTAATTCAATGGAGGACAATAAATGGCTGCAGTTGCTATGGATACAGCAGTACTCAGTCTGGCAGTTTATAGCTGGTTGTGAGACAGCTGCTCACCTGTGTGGAGACTCCAATAAATGATACCTCACAAATGTTCACATACATATCTGGCTGTCCATACTGACCAACAACATTGGATCAAAGTCCTTCACCACTATCTTCACAGTCTCCTAAACGCAATATCATGTCTTCTTAAGTGCTAATGCCGCCAACATCAGTCCAGCCTTCATCTAATCATGAACCGTTATCCAGTGTTGAAACAAACCATCGCTGTCGTGCAAACATGTCACCACAGAGGATTCAACGCTGCTGTGAAGCTAATGCAGCTTACATAACAGAGCAACACGCTAAGATTTCACCTCAGCGAGCAGCTGAAGTTTGTCAATCTTGCACAGAAATATTTTGACTAACTCCAATCCCTTCCACTATATTATATTAGCTAGTCCAGAAACACTACAAGCGCTGCAGAATAAGTTGGCGCTATACAAATAAGGATTATTATATTATTATTATAACTACTAACGACCACATGTCTATAAGTATATGAGTGAGTGATTCTCATGCTCCTACTCCCTGGCAACATCATAGCCCCACTCCCTGGTGATGTCACAACACCAACCCTTTTGCCATCATAGCCACGCCCTCTGGCACCATCGTAGCTCCGACCCCTGGTGCCATTATGGCAGGTCCTAACACACTGAGAATACAACTAAGCTGTTATTATGTCAGACACAACTCAGTGGTTCTGACAGGAGACACTGACCTACCATCACCACAGAGATCCGGTGGGCTGAAGGACCTGCGGTCACATCATTGCTGTGGGAGGAGCCATTCTGGAGTTTGGTAGTATTGTATACTGGATAAGCCAACAGAAAGTACCAGGTCCTGTTATGATGTCACTGTCATATGATCACCTGTGTGGGTGGAGTCAGGGATCACATGACCAGTGGCTCATCACTGTATCCAAGAGCTGTGTGTGTCATAAATGTAGTAGAGCTGCGAGTGGCTGTTTGTCTAATGTGCTGTGTGTGTAATGTGTATAGTCAGCATGGATGTATGTATGTCATGTAGCACAGCTGTGTTTGTGACGCGCATTTCATGTAGAAGAGCTGAGTTTGCAACATGTGCATGTACTGTTGCACAGCTGTGTCTGTCATGTGCATATAATGTAGCAGAGCTGTGTTTGTACAATGCGCATGCCATGTACCAAAGCTGTGTCTGTGTCGCCCATGTCATGTAGCACAGCTGAGTTTGTAACATGTGCATGTACTGTGGCGCAGCTGTGTGCGTGACATGCATGTAGTGAGGGTGGTTTCACATCTGTGTTGGTGTTTTCGGTTTCCTACTCCATTCACGGAGAAGGAAAGGGAAATCTCTGTGGCCGAACGGTGCCTGGTGGACCCCATTGACTATAATGGGGTCCGCCCGCTTTCCGCCTAGCTGCCCGGCCTTTGGATGGAAGAAAAAGCGCTGCATGCAACACTTTTTTGGGGGGTAATTCCAGCCTTATCTGTGATGGAACCTCCAGCCAGAGCTTCCGACACAGATGTGAATCCGGCTTTACGTTATCTGAAATTTGCCTGTGAACATATAAAGTTGCTAAATGCCAATGTTAGCCATGACATTATATAAAGCTTGCTGTAAACATATACAATTGTTAAATGCTGAAGTTGCCAATATCTGAGCTAAGGCTTTCACAGAGAACACATTCTGCTAGCGCCTCGCCCAGCCTCACCCACTGCTGACTGCTGTTTTTAACTAGTTTTACAAGTCACTTATGACCCCGAAATAAAACAATGTGTCAAACACTGTTACAAGTTACTCTTACATAAGCATCACCATGCTTGACATTGGAGATTTACAAAACAAATCCAAAAGAAAAGTAGAATAGTTGCTTATAACAAACAGGTAGGTTTGTCATTTTTAACTGGAGTTTTTGCATAGGACATGAAAAGACAGTAGAAAAAAATGCATGTTAAAATATGCTAATAAAAAGGGCATTCAAAAATGCATATACCACTGAAAAAAGTGTGTGAAGAAAGCCTTATGATTGTTGGATTTGCTTCATTTGCTGCTGTCTTCTTTTTATGGTAAAAAATGTAATAATAATAAAATGAAAGATAATGTTTTCCTTGTTAAAAACAAATCTTGTATAGCACTAATTCCGCAGCGCTTTCAGGCAATTTATTTATTACCCCCCACCAAGCTGGGTACTCATTTTACTGACCTCAGAAGGATGATAGGCTGAGTTAAACACAGAACCTTGGAGGGATTCAACTTGCAACCTTCAGGTCATGAGCAAGAGCTTTCTGCTGCCTTAGCACTCTGTGCCACATGGGGCTTGTTAAAAAAGTATGATGAACTAGCCAAGTTCTTGTGAGTCATAACACCAGGAAAAGTAATGTTTTTACTTGAAGTTTAATCGACTAACCTATTTGAATAGAAATTACCGTATATATATTATTCATTTTTGTATAATAGTGATATTAAAGGACCACTCTAGCAAAAACACATTGTTCCATGCCTGCTCTCCCCCTTCCCTCACCTGATTGCCTGTCACATTCTGGAGGACTCCACTGTGTATTGCAGCCACTTCCTTACAATGTTGCCTCCTGTCTGATATGTATCAGGTATCATTGTGAGGCTAGGATTTTTTATTTTCAGCTTTATATCTATCCCATGATGCATCAGCACAGCATTAGCTGAGGCTATACCATTTTTCGTCTGTGGGGAGTTTCATGACCTTTTATAATTACTTGAATAAACTATAGCCGATAAATATACAGTCAGGAGGATGATCTCCTCTATTATAACTGTGTGACAGGAGCTGTGTTAGTATCATCAGTAACTGTGACAGGAGTGCCTGTGTCCCCCTCTAAGCTGGTTTTGTAGAAGGGATGATAAAATAGCATCCAACAAACTTGAGAATTTAACTAGAAAATAAATACATAACCCCTAGCAGATCTGAGTTGGTCAAAATTGAGATCACATGACCATCTCAGGCAAAAAAGGCTTGGCGTCTTAGACAAAGATAAAAGTAACACTAGCTCACTTATATATACTGGGGAGATAACTACATACTTAATGATCCACTTGGTAGATCTAACGTAAAACAGCTGTCGTCTGTGTGCACCGTGCCCTCGACTTTATTCCTGCACCTTTTTTTGTACCAAGATAGAAAATAAAGAACTGTACTATGGTGGCTGAGCTCCATTTGTTACGATCGTGTGGGCAACCTAAGCACGGGGTCCACATGATCGCGACCAAAGGAGGATTTGGTATGCACATGGGTTTCACCAGGGTCACACGGTTTTCAGGCAAACTGACCCTGTGCTACCGGGAGGTTGGCAGTGGCCCTACCTAAGCGGGGACATTGCCCCAATAAGGGCAGCCCAGCGGTCTTTGGATCTGGGCCCAAGCTGATCCTAGGAGCCACGCACCGTTTAGGATACATACACATGCCACATGACAGGGACTGTACAACAGGATAGACAGCATACAAAAATGCAACCACTAGTAACAGATAGGAAGCTGAATATAAATATCAGGTATTAGTTGACATTTTGTACAATATGTGGAAGCTAGCAGGCCACTTCACGGCTCCTTGTTATACTGCTAGTCCCTACACTAACCAGGAGTCCAGCAGAACCGGACACAGTTCACACAGCACGCTGCAACAGGACAGGACACAGATCGCAGGTCACACAGCAAGCTAACACAAAACTGACAGAATATAAACGTACAAACGGACATGAACCAGCAAGACACAGATCACACAGCAAACAAGGATTCATGACTGCTCACCCTGAACACCAGACAAAGACTGACCAGGAGCTGGGTTTATATGTGAGCACAGACCCAGGAGATTGGCTAGCAGGAAGTACCACACCCAGCCAGCTCAATTAACCTTCAACCACCTGTAGCTGTGCTGCTAGGAAGCCTAGAACTACAGTTCCCAGCAGCACACGTAACACCATTTTTTATCACACGGAACCACAGTTGGAATTTATTCATCCATTGGTGAGTGCTGTCTGCCCTTCTTCGGTTTGAATTTACATAATGAATGAATTTAAAAAATCCCCGAAGTGGCCCTTTAACCCCTTAACGCCACAGGGCATAAGTTTACATCCTAGATGGGGAGCACTAAATGCAACAGGACGTAAACGTACTTCCTGTGGATGGCGCGGGCTCAGAAGTGAACCCGCACCATCCCATAGTGGGAGACACTTGTGACTGATAGCCTGTCTCCCACTGCAAGAGTGGGGATTGATGAGAACATCGATCCCCATTCTTAACCCCTTACATGCCCCAATCAATGTACATCACGGCGTGTGATGGGTTCACAGAGGGAGCAATCCCCTCTGTGATGTCATTGGCACTCTGCAATGTAATTGTGGAGGGCTGGTGTGTGCAACGAGATGCCATACACTGGTGTCTGGGCCTGCCATAGCCTGTGATCGCTATTGTGAGGAATATTGCATTGCAGTACAGAAGAACTGCAATGCATTATCATAGCAATTAGAGCTTTTCTGCTTCAAGTCCCTTACAAGAACATAAAAAAATGTAAAAATAAAAAAATAAAAATATCATATTTGGTATCATCGTATCCATACTGATCTGTACAATAGAATGGACACACTTTTTATCCTACATGGCAAAAACCATAAAAAACAAGCAAACTAAAAAAACTGAGGTAAAATCCTGATTCTGTTAATTTTGCCTCACAAAAAACGCAATAAAAGTGATCAAAAAAGCAGTATGTACCTCAGAATGGTACCAATAAAAACTGCAGCTTGTCACATAAAAAAGAAGCCCAAACACAGCTTTCTCCATGGGAAAATAAAAAGTAATGGGACTTTGAATGCAACCCAATGTAAAAATAATAATTTTAAAAAAGGGTTTTTATTATTAAAAAGCGGAAAAACCAAAAAAAGGTAATGTTTAGTATCGTCATAATCATACTAGCCCACAGAGAAAATATATCATGCCATTTATGCAGAATTGATGTCTTTTCTCTCCCTGCTCTCCAAAGAAATTTGGAGCTTTTATGGGTCAAGTCCCCTACAGGGGCATAAAAAATAAAATAAAAATAGTGTAAGAGGAAAGAAAAAAAACACAAACTCCCCCCACGCCACCCATTTTACGCATTTACCCTTATTTACATAAAAAAAAGTAGCACCACCACATTTAGTAGTAGCATCGTATCTGTAATGACCTGTACAATAAATTGAACACACCATTTATGCTTTATGGGAAAAAAGGTAAAAAAAGAAAAAGCAACAAAAAAAACAACTTAAAAACAGAGGCAAATTGCTTACTTTGCCTCTCAAAACAAACAATAGAAGTGATCTCAAAAACTATGTGTACCTCAAAATGGTATCAATAAAACCTACAGCTCCTCACGCAAAAAACAATCCCTTACAGAGCTCCCATCCATGGAAAAATAAAAAATAAAACTTATGGGGCTTTCAATGCAACACTGTAAAAAAATTAAAAAAGACAAAATACCAGAATTTATGTTTTTTCTCTCCCTGCCCTCCAAATATATAAAAGTTTTATAATACATTATATGTACCCAAAAATGGTAACAATAACAACTACATTTTGCCATGCAAAAAAGAAGCCCTCATGTGGCATGTCGATGGAAAAATGTTATGACTTTTGAAAAGTTTAGATGAAAATCCCCCCCAATTTTTTTGTCCTTATGGTCAAAATAGGCCGTGTCCTTAAGGGGTTAAGTCTGTAGACTGTGCAGGCTATTCCATTCTTGGAAGCCTACTGGCTTCTTGTCTTCTCAAGTAGTTCTCACATAACCTAGAAGTATGTTTTTGATTATTGTCTTGTTATAACATGAACCCCTGACCAACTAGGCGTACACCAGAGGTTATTGCATGGCATATCAAAATGCTGTGGTAGCCCTTTTTGTCAAGTGTACCAGTCACCCTGTGCAAGTTGCCAACTCTTGATCTGGCAAAAGATGTCCAGACCAACACGCTTCTTCCTCCATGTTTGACAGATGGTGTCACACACTGAGAACCACACACCTATTCGACAGCATTCAAAAACCCTATATGATGTACCAGAGATGTCAAATTTTCTTTCCTTAAGGGGTTAAAGGGCTTCTCTGGGACCTTTACTTTTGATGACCTATCCTCAGGATAAGTCATCAATAGTTGATCTGCCGTTCCAAACACCACAATAATCGTGGTATAATGCTCCCATTGAAATCAATGGGGCCTCGCAGATATGCACTCAATCACGAGTCCTGTGCCCTTGGTGCGTCTTGTGTCCAGTCTCTCTCTCCTATGTCTCATCAGGGATAGTCAGGCCCAAGTGGAAGACCGCTGGGCCGTTCTTATCAGGACACCTACCCTGCTTCTAGGCAGGGTTAGCCCCATCTTCCTTACTAGTCAAGGAATATGTTCGTTCGTGTGGGCAAATAAGCACCAGGACCACACGATCATGCCCAAAAGACAGGAATATCACTAACAAGGGAACCTAAAAGGGAATTTAGACTGGACATGGTGACGGAAACACCAACTGGACAGAGAACTGCATACTGCGGACTGAACTGATGGACAGACATAACATAGTGACTGACAAATGACCAAAACACTCACCTTGCATACTTGTACACATAAGAAGATGATATAGCTATAAAAGTACGAGGTATTGGTTTGTACATTGGCCAATGAACGTGAGACGCAAAGCCATGACAAAGCTCCTCGTGGCTTGCAGTCCTTACACTAGCAAGACACATCTACTAGAGGACCCTAGGGGCACCCTAGTGCAGAAATGGCAAACAAACTTAGCAGAACAAACTGACACAAAACTGACAGAAAAATAAACGTACAAACGGACATGAACCAACAACACACCAAACACAGTACAAGCTGCAGCGGACAAGGATACATGATCAAGCAGCACCAGACACAGTTCACACAGCAAGCAGCAACAGCACAAATAACAAGACACAAGTCACACCGCAAGCTGCAACACAGAAATAACAGGACTCCTCACCCTGGACACCAAACAGACACTAACAAGAGCTGGGTATGTAAATGAGCAAAGACCCAGGGGATTGGCTAGCAGGAGCTCACCACACCCAGCCAGGTTAATATCATTCAACACCTGTGGGCTTGTGCTGCTAGAAACCATAAAACAACAGATCCCAGCCAGCACAACCTAACAAGATAGTTTTCCCATCTCTCCACCAGGGGTCAGCTGCCAGCCAAACCAGTTGGTTGGTCCAGTGGGTCCACACTCCGTGTCTGTAACACAATCAGCTGATTCCCAGAACAGCTATCAGTGCAGATAGCACTGACAATATTGCTGCCTGCTGAGTTTGGTACTGCAGGCATCGATCCCATTGAATTGAGTGGGAGTTGCTCCTGCAGTACCAAACTGGGCCACTACAATACGAACAATGCTATTTACTCTAAGTGCTGTCTGCATTGACAGTGATGCCAGGAATCAGCTGATCGGCGGGGATCTCAAATAGCAGATCCCCGGCAATCAACTATTGATGACCTATTCTGAGGATGGATTCAATATCAAAACTTAAAAACATCACCAATTCTGCAAAATAAAAATATGCAGCAGTCTATACAGATGGAATAGCCCAAATCCATGCAAATCTCAACATGTAAGTAGGCAAATGGACGTCAGCTTGAGAAAGACTCTGTAGCAGAATCAAAATATTGCTGTCTGTGGTGCATGTTTTTAGCCTAGAATAAATATTGTCGGTCAAATCTAAAGTAAAATTCCTGGAGAACCCCTTTAATGAAATGCAGCTACATACATAGTGGAATCAAGTTAGGTTTATATCTTAATTTGGACATATACAGAACATAGAACCCTTGGACGTGCTTATCCTTAAGCACACATAACTGTTGTTCTATACAAGCAATCTGCGCTGCCACCTTGTGGCCTCACAACAAAACACAGTGAATGCACTATGAGCATTACAAACTACTCATTCGAATCAGTGGATTGTCTGTGCAATACAGGACAGGGCAAGCCTTCCACAGTGGGACGCGGCAAGTCCTCCACAGTGAGACGCGGCAAGTCCTCCACAGTGAGACGCGGCAAGTCCTCCACAGTGAGACACAGTAAGTCCTCCACAGTGATACACGGTACGTCCTCCACAATGAGACATGGTAAGTCCTCCACAGTGAGACACGGTAAGTCCTCCACAATGAGACACGGTACTTCCTCCACAATGAGACACGGTACGTCCTCCACGATGAGACATGGTAAGTCCTCCACAGTGAGACACGGTACGTCCTTAACAATGAGACATGGTAAGTCCTCCACAGTGAGACACGGTACGTCCTCCACAATGAGACACGGTACGTCCTCCACAATGAGACATGGTAAGTCCTCCACAGTGAGACACGGTACGTCCTTAACAATGAGACATGGTAAGTCCTCCACAGTGAGACACGGTACGTCCTCCACAATGAGAAACGGTACGTCCTCCACACTGAGACATGGTAAGTCCTCCACAGTGAGACAGGTAAGTCCTCCCCAATGAGACATGGTACGTCCTCCACAATGAGACATGGTACGTCCTCCACAATGAGACATGGTAAGTCCTCCACAGTGAGACATGGTAAGTGCTCCACAGTGAGACAATGGCAATTTCAAGTCACAGCGTCACAGAAGAATTTGGGAGTACAAATTTATGGCCATGTTTGATACCCTCAAAAATGGAATGAACCTCCGCCTGGGATTCTTGCATAAGTGAAAAATATATACATATATATATATTTTTTAACTTTATAAAAATTCAGAACTTGAACTGTAATACTCTTGCCATCCACTAGGTGGTGCTGTATCTCCTTCCATGTGCAGGTTGAAGGAGAGATAAGACACATCATAAAACTGTCACATTCCTGAGCTCAATGGACTGATTAAGTATTTATGTCTCAGCTTAGTTTGTCTGTTGTTTTGAAAACAGTCTCACATTTCTGTGTGTGAACATTTGTATTTCAATCAAGAGGGGTGTCCTCTCTGCATTTGTATATTATATATGTGCCCTATCCAAACCAGTTTCATATTAGCCTGAGGAAAGATCAATACAGGGATCCCAAAGCTTGCTATAACATCATGTATTTTTGTTAGCCATTAAAAGATATCATATCTACAAGATTACTTGGTTTCTCTTACTGAGAACAATCACACATAAAAAGCTAACATCTAAGGGTTAATGCAGAAGTGGCAGATTTATTAGAGAAATTTCTTAAATTGTCCTACTCATCTGAATGGGCTTGCAGAAATCCATGCATAAGCTGCAGAAACACTTTAGATACAAAGAACTAACCTACATATCCTTGCCATACAATAAGAGCTGAAAAATTATGGAGCCCACAGGAACTGGCAATGCCAGAAAGTTCTTAGAGATTTAATAAAGGGTTTGATATATTTCTGAGGACAAAATGTTCAGGGTTATTGAGTGTTAGTCCAGGGATCCATCTGAGTAGGGTCTCAGGAAGGAATTATTGCACTCTAACGGCCCATTCACATGCATGTATTTCCCGTCCGTGGTCTGTCCGTGTATTTCACAAACAGCACACGGATCCATTATAGCCCATAAGGTTATTCACACATATAGTCCATGCTAAAAAAAATCACAGTATGCCCTATGCTGCTCCCCATCACAGACCTAAATTGGACTTGCAATGTCCACTGCCCACGAGTATCAGACAGCACATGGATGGGGTGTGCCTGTGCCGTGTGAATGGGCCATAAGGGCCATAATTTGGAGCTATGTGCTGTCTGTGTATAATGCAGGTCAGTATGATTACAAAGATAGCAAAACTATGTGTTGTTAAATGTTCGTCTACTTTTGCCTAATTAGAACACTTTTTTAAAAACATTTTTTTGAAATTTGTTTTTGTATCACTGCATTCAAAACCCATAACATTCTTTACTTTTGCATCCAGGCAGTTATAGCAGGGCCTGTTTTTTGCAGGATGATTTGAATTTTCCATTAATGCTATGTTAGGGTCTATATGAGACTTTTTGGAATGGAAAATGAACAAAACCCAGTAATTTTGTAATTCTTTAAGGCTGTATGGGTTACTACAATTATGGTAATACCAATTATGTATAGTTTCAAAAACAAATATGGCAATAAACGTGATTTAAGGTTTTTTATACTAGTAGTTTATGTTTTATTTTTCAAAACACTTCCCTTTGGTCCTTTGTTATTATTACATAACTGCTAGGGGTTATCATATATTATGTCAATATGTATTATGCAAATGGTGGTTAGTATACAACTGCTTATTGTTTGTAACTGTTCAGTTAGGTTGTTGAAACAATTTCTGATTATGTGGCCTCCATGGATATTGAGTCGGTGGTACTAAATGCAGATTCTGTGGCCATTGAATGGTTTAAATCACCAGGTCACTGGTCATTTAAACCTTTGCTGGGCAAGACATATGCATCTAACGAATAAATGAGAGGATGCATGGTATCTTGCAGGGTGGTGCCTGCTTAAGTATAAAAGGTGGGATGTGGCTCATATGCTGTTTTGTTGCCCCAGTAGTGGAAAGAGCAGCATATACATGTGGGCGGTGTGGCCTGAATCCTGGGCCATGAGTGAAGCCCTGAATAGCCTGTGTGGACAGGCTGAATGTCCATATTCCCTAGATGCCAACTGATCAGCACAGGACCTGCACGGTCAGTTGGACCATTTTATCGGTGGCAGCTCTAGTAATAAATTCTCTGTACTGCTGAGAGTGTGGAAGCTTGTTTAGATATTTCTGTCCTTAAGAACATCCAGCCATTGGGTTCTTCCTACCCTCTTTATGAGTTCATTAAAATCTGCCTTTCTGAAAGCCAACCTTGAGGTATGCGTTTTCTCAGGTCTTCCTCCCCCTTTTATCCAAAATTCAAGGATAGCATGATCGCTGTCTCCTAAGGTCCCAGCCATCTTTACTCCCTCAACCATTCCCTCCCTGTTGGTTAGAATTAGGTCCAAGATAGCAGATCCCCTTGATTTCTCTTCTTCCTTTTGGAAGATAAAGTTGCCATCAAGAGTGGATAAGAATTTGTTGGATCCATTACTTTTACCCGAGAGAGATTCCCAACAAGTGTCTGGATAGTTAACATCTCCCATAATCACTATGTTATTGTTTTTTTCAGAGCTTGGCCATCTGATGTAGAAAGAGTTCATCAATACCTTCTGCTTGCCCAGGTGGTCTATAGTAAATGTCTACAATGGTATCCTTTCTGTTGTTCTCTCCTTGTATTCTTACCCAAACAGTTTCTATAGAACTCACGTGCTCTGAAGCTTGAATCTCTGTGGAGATTAATGTTTTCCTAACATACAACACAATACCTTCTCCCCCTTTTTTTGGTCTGTTTCTTATAAATAAGTTGTATCCCTCAAGCCTTGTATTCCAATCATGTGTATCATTCCACCATGTTTCGGTGATGCCTATGACATCATATTTCTCTTCCTGTGTTAGGAGCTCCAATACTTTTTGTTTGGTTCCCATGCCATGTGCATTTGTATAGAAACATTTAGGCCACTCTCACACTGGTATTTGTAAAAACACATAATTATAAATGTGGCATTTCACAGTGTTTTCAAACGGTGTTTTTAAACAAATTCAACATCATTTTTTAAGCGTATTCCATCATTGTGCATTAAAAATTGCTAAAACACACTAAACTAGAATAGACAGCATTTAAATATCACGTAGTTAGAAACGCCGTGTTTGAACACTAGTTTGAGAGGCCCCATTAAAATCAAAGGAGGCGTTTTATAGCGCTGTAAAAAAACGGCCTGTGTAAGAGTGGCCTTAGTTTGTGATCGGTGTCTCTTGCTCCTCTACTTTCCTTCTGAATTTTTTTGTCTTTGTTCTTTCATTCCACTTCTAATAGGAAGGTTCTCAATTGTATTCATTAGCTGTATATTTTTACGTGGCCTTTCACTTCCCTTCCAATATGGTTCTTGTTGAAAGCTTCCCTGATAAGTGAAGCAAGGCACCCACCAAATATATACTTACCTGTCTTTGTGTGGCGCAAATCAGGATTCTGGAAATGTTCTGTCCTCTGACAGCAATGAAGGAAACATGTCTTTACCTAACTACCTTGCATAACTATCTGCTCTTTAAGTTCCCTTACTGAAGAAAGGGCTCACAATTCAGGTACCCCATAGACCTCACCATACATACCATCTCTTTAGGTGAGGCAACTATGTTAGACGGATCAGTCCAGTGACCAGTACCAGTGATTCTGTTTGTTGACTTCACCATTTACAAAGAAATTTGCTTCATCCCTGAACAGCACCTAATAGGGTAAACGGGGGTTTATCTGAAGTTACTGTGTCCCCCATTCTGCCAATTCTAACGGTCTGAGTTGTTCTTCATCAGGTAGAGCAGCATCTGCAATTTGGCAGTAAGGATGCCATTTATGTGTAGACAATATTCGATGTATGGAAGCACGACTAACCTCATTTTCCTAAGACAGACGACAAGTATTGTGGGATCTTGCTGAATGAGATCACAACAGCAGTTGCTGATGCTTCATAAGTAATGGTTATTGGTTGTCCCGATTTCGGTTCATCAGAGTTGGAAGGGACCCTGGAGGTCCCTTCCAACTCTACCATTCTATGATTCTATGTGACAGAGCTTGTTTCTTGGAATTTGGAAAGAAGTTTAACAAGTGCACTGGAGGTCTGCTTGGGTGGCATTGATTAAAATCTGTGGCGATGACACGTGTGTTTTGTTCACCTGACATAAGGTTGATCTCAACACGTTTTGCTTGTGAAAGTGCCACCATTCATATTGCCTGTAATGAAGAAAAATTACTGTTAACATGAGAACAAATAAAATTATGTTACAATGAAGCACACCATTGTTTTTCTGGTGAAATTCTCTGCTAGCTTGATATATCACACACCTACCTTCCCATTGGAAAGATTGTTGAATCCAAGATGGTAGCATTCAAAATGACCATCATGTAGGTGACATGGCCCAACAGGTTTCCCCTTCTCCCCTGCCTCTTACATGCACAGATTGGATCACCGTCTGCCAAATCGGTTTCATTTTTATGGGTCTTTCCACACTTTTGAGACACCTACAATATGTGTAAGTTATTGTCATCGCAATCATGAATTGATCTTTTTCACAAGGCACTAAATGGTTAAATATTATAGATCAATCACACAGGAGAAAATGATGTAATTACATATAAGCGGTCACACAAGGGAATGTATTTTCTACTCCTTTCCACGGCCCCAGGAACAGCTAATTGAATTCTAAACAAATTAACAATAATGATAGATGTTAAGGGAACAGTCATCTTGGGTAATTCCCTCGGATGAGGAGAGCTGTACGGCAGAGCAGTTAAACGTTATCTCTGATCTCTAGAGTTGTCTTCAGCAAGTAGTCATTTACTCTATGAAGTCTGAAAAAAGCCTTCCACATAATAACAATGTATTTTGGCAAACAAATGTCTTACAGAAAGATCTTTTTCACGTCACTTTATAAATGTCTAGCAATTTAGACTGGAATGAAGTGTGTGTAACAAGTCTAGTCTGCCATCAGTGCTTGCCCATAGCTGGCATTATTTGATTATGCATATTCCATTAAGTTGCAATATTATTGATACCGGGTGATATGAATCTTCACCGGACTCCTTGGGTCACTGCATTGTTAGCAAACAAAGGGGTGACAAATTGGCACTAGTGTGATGCAAAGGGAATGGAGAGGGAAACAAATATCAGGCCCTTATATCCTGGCACCATATTGGGGGGCCATCTTTATCTTTACTGTAGAGCGTATCTTCAGTGGATACCACTGCTTAAAAGACATCATGTAATGCAGCATTGCAATGGAATCAGGATAGGTCATCAATAGTTGATAGGCTTAGGCTGCTGCTTGGGATTTCCACCAATCAGCTGCTTGCCGGGTCCACTGCCATTGGGGACAGAATCGGATAGACAGCTCTATCCACATTGGAGCAGCCTGGGTTAGTATTGCTGACTCAGTTCCCTTAGATTTATGGATTTGCCATGGATTTCACCCTATCCATTCAGGCAGGTAAAATCAGTGTAAAAATCCACATAATAAGGAACATGCTGCAGATTAGACAATTTTGCCCAGTTAAATTTCTGTGCTGATTTTTAGGCCATGTGTAGATGTACTATAAATTTCCACAGGTGTAAAATGTGAAATCCACACTGCAAATCCTTGGCAATTCTGCTATGGTTAGTTCTCCCTCACACAAGCCTACAATGCTCCCATTCATTTTAATGGGGCTATTCCCACATGCGTCAAAGCACAGCGTTTCCAACACGGCGCTTTGACAGTGATGCATGTTCTATCTTTGGCCGTTTTCGGCTCTGCGTTGCCCATTGAAATGAATGGGCAGCGGTTTAAGTGCTGCCCAAAATGCGGCACAACTTGGTGCCGCGTTTTTGCAGCAATAAACGCAAGCCCTAGCTACACTACCTGAGAAAAAAAATCAATAATTGCTTAGCAGACGCTGTCGGGTCGCTGTCACTGCTTTCCGTAGCTCTGTGCAGGCTTCCCCTGCACTTGTAATCCCTGACAGACCATCTCTTCTGGTAACAAGGATTGAAGACCCCACCTCCAGCAAGAGATTGCTCTGAATGGCTGAGGTGCTGGGCCAATCACAACCATTCATTGAATGGCTCAGCCAATCAGAGCAATCTCTTGCTGGAGGCGTGGTCTTTAACCTAAGTTAGCAGCAAAAGATGGTCTGTCAGGGATTACAAGTGCCAGGAAGCCAGCACAGAGCTGTGGAAAGCAGCGGCAGGGATCCGACGGCGTCTGCTAGGTGAGTATTGCTTTTTTCTCAGCTTCCTTGGTTGCTGAAAATGCAGTAAATGCAGCGTTGAAAAACGCGAGGGAGGCCTTAGGGTGCAGTGTGCTGCAACTATCAGACTTTGCAGCTGACAATGTTAGGGAGTTCTATGGCTAGCACTATGAAGGGGCAATAGATGAATTTATTCAAAAGTAAACTGCATGCTCTATTATGCACCAAAATATTTTATTGAAGTGAATGGGCCAGTGCAAATACGCAGTCCATACGCAGCAAAACAATCTGCCCTTCTGCATACCTTTTTGTGCACGTAAATACGCAGTGTATTTATGTGCACAAAAACCTAGCAGGAACGAACGAAAAACACAGGAAATTCCTATTTTTGGCCACGTAAATATGCAGCGTACTTACGTGACCAAAACCTGTCTACGCCCATGTGAACCAGCCCTAATTACTTTAGAAATCCACATACAGCTGCAATGTAAAAAATAGATGCTCATTCTATTGATGCATATGACCAAACACTGATTTATTCTTTAGTTGCCAAGAACACTAAATATATAAAAGACCGCCGGGGAAGGATCTTAAATATATAACAGCTCTGGGGCTGCATCCAGTATATATCACTGTCCAACAGGAACGAGATGCTAAATATTTCAACGTAACCTGTAGAATGGATAATCAATGTTGATTAACAGAGACCAAATGCTGAATATAGTAATAACCACCCAATTATAGACAAGTATATAAAACAGCTTTAGTATTGAATGCTTTTGAGGATTATTAAAAGGCAAAAATTGTTTCAGGTGTAGCAGAGATGGATCCAGCACTCCATGTGCAGCGTCCAAGGAGCGGGCTCCAGCCTAGGAGACAGCAGGGTAGAGCTTGGGCCTTGTCACGGTGGCTCTACCAACTCTCACCCGGAGGGTAACCAGGGACACATCCAAGGGCTGAGGGCAGGCTATTAAATAGGAAAACCCAACAGTGGTTTACCTGTAGTCCTTTTGTCATGTGTGACGCCACTGTTCTGTCCTCCGCGGTAAATTCTAGGTGTAATAAAGAGTCCACCCAGTTGACTTATTAAAGGCAGAACTGGGAACGGTCGGTAAAGCCGTTTACTTGTAACACAACGTGTAAAACTTAGAACAGTCCAAAACAACTTTACATCCACTGGTAAAAGACACGGATGCAGGAGAACATGTGGTGTGACGGAGGAAACATGGAAGGCCAGAGGGACTGTCATAGGCTAAGTTATCTGTGGTTCTCCGTTCCCGGACACACTTCCACTTCTACTCACCAATTCTCTACCAGTACACACTCATGGTTTAGGGATTGCACTCAGCGCTACACAGTGGATTCACGCAGCCTTGCAGTTCCTGTCGAAGTTCTGCATAGGGACCCGATAAGTTAGGCCCTGGACACACACAGAATCCTCTCTGCCTCTTCCATCTTCTGGGCCCACAGACTGAAGGTGTCTGTGTGCCCACAGGCTCCCAGACAAACAAGCCAAAGGCCAAAGGGAAAAAAAAGGAAAAGCCTCACTCATGCACCTGGCAACCACATATATACCAGACATCACAAGACAGACAAAACATACATTTTCAGACATAACCTAGACAGTAAACCATTCAATGCTGCAGCTATGCAATACACATCATATTCACTCACATGGAAGACACTGACAACACATAAGCACAAGACATACATAGACCATTGAGACATGTCTAGAAAGTTTGGTACATTGACTTCTGTACACTACAGCTCCCCCCTACTTAAGAAAAAGCTGACCTCGGTGACTCTTCAACACAGAGTGTATACTCCGGAGTAGAAATTCCTCAGTGTTCTACCTGGTAACATTTTTGAGACATCAACGCAATCATGGAGTATGCAAGGCGAAACCTATAAACACGAACTCCCCCTTTCGGTTGCTACTCAGAGCTTAACCCATTTAGGTGTACTCACACTACCTGAAAACGTCACTTTCTTTATGTAGTGTAATATATGACAGCGTGTATGAAATAGTGGCATGGCCATACCGTTTTGAGAAAAGTGTTGTTAGGCTGGACAGAATCCAGGCTGCACTAACTATAGGGCACTTACATAACTCTTACATGATGATGACATTATCAGAGTTCCTGTAAGCACACCGCTGCTGTCCGGCCCTGCTGATTAAGGACCTGTGACCAACTCCAATCCGTTTCACTATATTATATTAGTAAGTGGCGAATTGCGCCACCAGAAACACTGGTAATAGTCATTTCGATATAAGGCACCAGTATTGAAATATATCACTGGATCAGAGCCTTGTGTGGCGCAGAGTGTAAGCTCTTGCCTACAACCTGAAGGTTGCAAGTTCGATCCCCGCATGCGTCAGGTAGCCAGCTCAAGGTTGACTCATCCTTCCGAGGTCGGTAAAATGAGAACCCAACTTGGTGGGGGGTAATAAGTAATTATTACCTGAAAGCGCTGCGGAATAAGTTGGCGCTATACAAATACCAAGATTTTATCAGTCTGTTTTGACTACACCCTGTAGAAGCTGCAGAAGACAAACAGTGCATAATTTTTAATGAAACCCTATTACAAAAATGATTGGCAGCTCAAAATACATACATTTAAAGGGTAAATGAATTGCCCCCAAAAGGTGTTCATAGTCTTTAACATTAAGATCTGTTGGTCGTTGCTTTGAGATCTTTCAGTCGATCATGATCTACTATTTGTCCACAACTGTTCTACATAGTGTTTGTGTAGGTTTAGTAATGAAATATTAGCTTTGGATTATAAAATATATTTTGTCTCTACCCACTTTCCCATGGTGCTGTAATAAGTAATGTAATTGAGCATATCAATATCTGCAGTTTTTGGAAGCATGTGCCATAATTAAAATTAATTAAAAAACTCTTCCAACTAGTATTGGTACAAAAAGCAATTTCCATGTAAGAAGATTTGAGGGAGATTTCTATGATTACAGATACTGTGTGCTGCATGTTTGTGGATTCCTGTCTTATTTGACTTAGGCCTTATGTGCATGGCAGGTCTGCAATCCACCTGCGGAATCCCGCACGGAATCCGACCCTGACCGCAGCGGGTGACCCTGCATACCTGTGTGTGCAGATGGCTTTCTTCGCTGGTGTCCGCGTGGACCTGTCTTCTTCCGACTTCTCTGCATTGCAGATGGTGCACACAGCTCGCCATTGGACATTTGCAGTAAAGATTTTTTTTTAACTCCTGCTTTTCCCGCCGAATCCGTGGCCAGTCTGGAATGACAATTGCGGACGGGCTACGGGTCAGAAAGCTTTCATTAGCTTCAATGGAAGCCATCTGTGCGGAAACCACAGGAAAATGGAGCATGCTGCGATTTTTCATCCGAGAGCGGAAATCGCAATTGATTTACACTTGTGGGCATGAAAAATCTCTTTGCCTTAGCATGCTATGGAGGGTTAGTGCTGTGGAACCCAGAGGTGGACGTCCGCCCTGGATTCCACAGCAAAAATACGCCCTTGTGCATGAGGTCTTGAGTAGAAATACACAAAACTGCAAAAAGAAGTTTATGATTCAATGGTTTTTTTTTATTACATATTAAAATATAAAACAATTGAATATGACAAAATAGAAAATTAAGAGAGCTAAAAACAATCCAGACATTTCACAGTTAATACAAAGAGCTCCATATTTGACAATGCAGGTTAAAAGAATTGCATGTAAAAGATATGTAGACAATACAATGGTTTCAGATAATATTTACTTAAGATGAATGGTCGGGATTTATGTACAAGCCCAATTCCCAAAAAGTTGGGACATGGTTTAAAATGTAAATAAATGTAAAGAAAAAAATGATGCAATCATTTGGAAATCCCATATAACCGTATTTTATTCACAATAGGATATAGAACACGTATCAGAAGGTGAAAGCGGGACATTTTTCTATTTTATTTTAAAAAATAACTCATTCAGAAATTAATGACAGCAACACATGTCAAAAAGGTAGGGACATGGGTAACAAAAGGCTGGAAAAGTAAGTGGTACTAATGGAAAACAGCTGGAGTGTCAATTTTTTACTAAGTCATATGTGTATAACAAGAGAATGTTAGAGAGGGCAGAGTCTCTCTGAAGTTAAGATGGTCAGAGGTTCACCAATCTGTGAAAAACTGCATCTGAAAATTATGGAACAATTTTAGAAAAATGTTCCTCAACAAAAATTTGTGAAGACTTTGAATATTCCACCATGTACAGTACATTATATAGTTAAAACATTCAGAGAATCTGAAGAAATTCATGTGGACAAGGGACAAGGCTGATGGTCAATATTGGATGCTTGATATCTACTGTCCCTCAGGCGTCACTGCATTAAAAACAGGCATGATTCTGTAATGCAAATCACTGCATGGGCTCAGGAATACTTTTTAGAAATCACTGACTGTGAACACAGTTCTCTGTGCAATCCACAAATGCAAGTTAAAGCCGCATCATGCAAAGAAGAAGCCATATATCAACATAATCCAGAAAGACTGTCATCTTGTCTGGGCCAAAACTCATTTAAAATGGAAAACTGTTCTGTGGTCAAGTGAATCAAAATGTATTATTCTTTTTGGAAAGCACCATCCAGACAATATCTCTGCCAGGGAAGGCCATGCATACTTTAGCAAGATAATGCTACACCATGTACTGCATCCATCACAACAGCATGGCTTCACAGAAGACGAGTCCGGGTACTGAACTGGCCGCCTGCAGTCCAGACCTTTCACCAATAGAAAACATTTGGCGAATTATGAAAAAAAATCTGGCAAAGACGGCCCAGGACTGTTGAGCAGCTAGAATCCTACATCAGACAAGAATGGGATAACGTTCATCTCTGAAAACTCCAGCAATTTGTCTTGTCACTTCTCAGACCTTTACAAAATGTTATAAAAAGAAGAGGGGAATGCTATATGATGGTAGACATGGCTCTGATCCAACTTTTTTGAGATGTGTTGCTGCCATCAATTTCTAAATAGGTTAATTTTTTTTCAGATGAAATAGAAAAGAGTCTCACTTTCAGCATCTGATATGTGTTCTATTGTGGATACAATATGGTTAAATGAGATTTCCAAATCATTGCAAACTTTTTTTACGTTTACATTTTATACAGCGTCCCAACTTTTTGGGAACTAGGGTTCTATAATGATAACCTAGCTGTGCCCACTGTAACAAAAAAAAAATAAAGTAAGAGAGTAAAGGTAGAAAAAAGGGTGTAAATTAAATGATGAAGTAGAGACCTGGTTAGCGTGGAATGTAGAAGGTAACACTCATTGTAATAAAAATGTGCTCTATGGTATGATAGGGACTCTCATTAGGATCCATACAGCATAAACCAACTCAAGAGCATGACCCACTAACAATGAATGTACTTTAGGGGGTTTTATGTTCAAAAGGATTTTATTTATTTATTTATTTTTGAGAAAAAGACAAAAAAATTACAGTCTGAGTGGAAGTACAGGACAATTTACAGTCATATATAACATTACTTGGCTTGATGTCTCCTTCCGTTGCAATGAATGTTTCACTTTCCTGTATGTGTGTATAGAAAAATAAGCAATAAACATTTATCTGCTAACCTATGCTGTGCCCAATGAACACCCGTCTGGCCAGCCCCCCTGCTACTAGGCTGTGATAACTCCCTGAACAGCGCCCAGCGGACATAGCACTATTCCTTTTTTATTACTTATTCAATCCAAAAGCATACCAAAAATGTATTAGATTAGCTAAGAAAGCTAAAGAAGATGAGAAGAAAAACAGAAAAAAGGCAGGGGAAAAAAAGAGAAGGAAAAAAATGGGGGAGGGAAAGGGGGAATTTATAGGGGATAAAGTACCCAGGGATCATCGACCGTTCCTTAGTTATGAAGTTTTCTCCAAGTTTCCATATATTATTTCTCATGAGACCGTTCCACTCCTCAGCCAACAGTGGAGAGAGGGGGCATCTTAGAACTCCACCCATACAGCCCAAGTAGCATAAAAGTTTACGTATTCTGTTTCAAGCTTGCTACACCTGAGCTCCTTCATGTATTTCAAGGAGTCCATGACCTCCAATCACACTATTCTCTGGATTTCGACACTGTCTCCAGTATCTAGGAATAATCTGTCTCATTGCCATAATAAAGTGTCGGAGCAGACCCTATTTGAGCTGAGATAGTGGACCAGAGGTTACAGACAGGAGCGCCAGCTCTGGCATGAAATAGGGGGAGAATACACATATAGCTCAATATAGTTGAGATACTAACATTTAGGGTTTTTTTAGAGAACACTGGACCAGAAGAAGTTGAATGTCAACGACCAGGTCAAGAGGAAACAGAAATGTAATGTTCTTTAAGTGTTAATATAAAAATCCTTATTTAGAAGGGTGTATCACAGTCCATCACTTTTCCTAAATGGTTCATTGTTTCCATTGGTTAACAGTTAATATGACTTTTTGAGCCAAACACAAGTCATTGTTCATGCCGATGTTCATGAAAACTATTTGGCGTTTCCTATATACTTGTAAAGGACTTTGATAAAGGCTCTCCTAAAACCCGTATGGCATAGAGGATAGATAATAGGATTAATTGTCGAATTAATCCACAGCAACCAAAATGTAATTTCATACCAATAAGATGCAAGACAGTAATCATGGCAGGCAGCCCGAGTAGTCGTAAGAAGTGAGTAAGGAGCCCAACAAATACAAAATACACAAACCAAGACCAAGAGAGATTTGGCAATTTTTTTGTCATGGGACAATTTAATAATGTGAATATTTCTCTGTGTTGTCTTATCACCCTGTAACCCATTAGGTTTCGGTATCTGAGAAGAGCATTGAAGAATTGGTTGGACAGTTATCTTGATTTTTGATAATCCTAAACCCGTTTGTTCAGAGTGAACGAGCTGCCCTGATACAACATACTGTGTTTGTAATATTTCTCCTTTACTTGAGCTAATTGTTAAAACTGAAGCTTTCCGTTTCTTTCTGCTTCTTTTCTTAATATTCCAATAGATGCTCAAGTTAAAGAACAAAATGCTTAACAGAGGAAGTAAAAAATCAAAAGAGGAGACTGCCAGTAGAAAGTGCCAGCTGTAGTAGTATGACGGGAGACAAAGGTCCTCAGGAATGGCGTTGTCACTAACAAAGTAGTCCCAGAAAAGAATGGCAGGGCTGTATAGAAGAGATGACAATACCCAGACTGCAGCCATCCTAAGAACCGTCTTGCAATGTTGTTGCTGATGAGTGTGATATACAACCTAAACAATGGAAGAACACAAACTATTACACCTGCATAATAAGTATTGTAACTGTCTTAATACAGGAAAAAAATATCCTCACACACCTTCCAGGTGTTCTCCTTAAGGAGAGCAGACCTCCTTCCTGACCCAAGTCTAAAGGCCTCTCACCAGCCTAGCCAGAAACCTGATGAGAGGCAAACACCCCAAAACAGCTGTCTGTGCATGGTTATTCTGGCTTTGGCTTACAATTCCCAGTCATTGTTATAAAGCTAATCACCATTGGCAGAAAAATTCCCAAAAGAAAAAACTAGAAATCACCGAAGGGAAAGTAAACTAAAATATAACCTTTATTAAATATATATATTTTTTTTAAAATTCAGCGAAGTATATAAATTAATATCAATCCAGATAACCGAACATTACTAAGTGTCACACTAGTGTCAATGAATAAATAGCTTAGTTGGAGACTTGACTGTAGAGATCCAAAACCCTCAAGGGCTACCTACATGGATGGCCTTTTAAATCTCTCTCTCTTTAAGGAGAATTGATACCCTACCTGTATACAGGGAAAGTAATGCAACATCTCAATATTAAGATAAAGGGAAGCATTTTAATAGAGAAGTTAAACAGTCTATTACACCAAAGTACTGTTACATGAATGTATAGTATCTGTATCTCTCTTATTTTTCTAATATGACTACTGCATACTATTGCTTCCTTTTACATAACTGGCTAACAAGCTATCCTCAATATGTGGTGACTCTGGAGCCCTACAATTAGTAGATGTGCCACCTAGCTGAAGTGACAGTATTATAAGTATTGCCTAATTTCATATAACGTATTTTTTAGAATATAAGATACACTTTTTAGCAAGACAAAGCCTTGCTAAAAAGTGCCTGCGTCTTATACAGTCTTGCAGGTCCTCCTGAGCAGAGAACAGCAGAGTACAGTAATAGAGGTTCGAAGGACCTTTCTGATTTCACCATCATGTGTCAGTATATGTAGCACTGCTGTGTGTCTGTACTTGAGCTGTATATGTAGCATTGCTGTGATGTGTGTAGCATGTCAAAGAAGGAGTAAAAAAAATACCTAAAGGAGTTTTCAAACTAGCCTTCTCCCTCAATTTGGACCCGAAGATAGCGCTATTAGGTCTAGTGGATGGGGAACTATGGCCGCACTATACCCGGATCTTCCTTAGGGAAGTCTTATTCCCGGCCATGAAGGTGATTGCTATGAAGTGGATGGCTGTGGAGTCGCCTTCTGTCTAGGGCTGGGTGAGGTTGGTGGATGCAATAATCCCTCACGAAACAATAATATATCAACACAGGAGATGTCCCAATAAATTCCAAAAAATAAGGGGTCCTTGGCTCGATTCACACCAAACACTATAAACTGGTGTACAGAAACAGATACATAATGCATCACACGCTAAAAGATAAGAATATACAGAAGCCAATATGTTTATTGAACTGTTTATTGCAATTCATGTTACCAGATTTTGTTCCATTTCCTGTCATCCTAAAAGGGAAAAGAAATCCTTTTCTCTTCTATTTTTTATATGTATGAGAAAAAAAAATTGTATGGACTATGCAGAATTATGTTCCTTGTACTAACTTTGCAATATCTTGAATAAAACAAAAATAAAAAAAAAAGGAGTTTTCCATATAATTTTTTTTTTAAAACTGTACTGGCCAGGCTCCAGAATAATAAAAAGGCGAACTCACCCCTCCTGGATCCTCAGAGCTCCAGTGCCCCATCTCTGCTTTCCCGGCTGGCAGTCTGTTTCAGTTTGTTTATGGAACATTATAGGCTGCTGTAGCCAATCACAGACCTTGGTGGTCCATCTGTGATTGATCTGCAGCAGTCTGTGACGTTCAAGGCCGATTGTGCAGCTTGCCAATAGATCTGAATGGAGATGTGGTACTGGAGCTGCAGGCACTGAGTTTATGGGTTTTGGGCACTGCCAGCACCATTTAAAAAATACTCAGAAAATGTCTTAAAAATAACAAAAAAAATACAGTGCAGCAAAAAGGATAAAGCAAGACAAGCTGGACAAGCAGACACATTACATAGACATTACATAGACATTTAAATGGATAGGAAAATGTAATAAGCTGCTCACATGTGCCGTTGCAGTTCGTTTCAATAGTTAAAAAATGAGAACACGCTAAGTTAAATTAGAGCAGAATTTTAGGTATCAACTCTGTCACCTACACTAGAATACTAAAAAAGGAGACACTACCCTAGACCATCAAAGGTACTGGTATTGACCCCTTCACTTCCTTAGACCACCAGGAAAATTTTAATTAGTGTGAAATATTTTTTCCTACTTCGTTACCTAAACCTGAGATGCTTCTTATAGTCCAAAAAGCACGGTAATTACATGTTTTATTTTAAGAAAATATCCACCTTCTCATTTATTATTGCATCCATAATTCCATGCAATGCAGCGCAGATGCACATACCATATAGGGGTTATGGAAAACTGGTTAAGTGTTGTGAATGCAGCAATAGTACCCAACAGTGGTCGTCTCACAACATCTGTAATCTATGTTGAGGATCAACATATATAAAAAATGGCTGAATAGAAAAAACAATAACCTAAGTGTTTGTTTAAGAGAAAATGCTCTTTAACATTATAATGTACCCATTTACATTATATCTTAATTATCGGCTATTAACACCATGAAATTTGTTATACCAGAATGTAAAATAAAGTTTTACTTACAGCCATAGTGACGGCCAGAAATCGATCATAACTAATAAGAACAACATTAAAGGCGGAGGCCGTGCACATCAGATTGTCAACGACTAGCCACAACCTACAGAGGAATTTTCCTAGTATCCACTTCCCAGTGAAGATGTAAGGCACATACAATGGGATACAGAATGCTCCTGCGCAATACACAATGATCCATGTTAATACTTAATATTTATGGTGCACCCAAATGATAACTTTAGTTCACTGCTGCATCTGTATTTATTTTATATTGGTGTAAGAGTGTTTTCATACCTGTGCTTGGGGTTCCACTTTCCTACTCTATTTGCGGAGCAGAAAAGGGATATCCCCGTGGCCAAATGGCTCCGTCTAAGGATGGAGCCAAATAGCGCCGAACAGACCCCATTGACTATAATAGGGGTCCGTTTTGATTCCGCTCAGGTGCCCGGCTTTTGGACGGTAGGCTTTTTCTTCCAGTATTTTGAGCTGGATCTGCGACGGAACCTCCGACCAGAGGTTCTGCTGCAGATGTGAATCCGGCCTAACTTGACCCTAAAACATCAAGGTGTTCTGACCACCAAAAGAGCTTTTGGATGAGGACCTTTCCATAAACAAGCACCCTTACATGTTTGTAGCAAGTAGAGCACAGCTTGATAGCCCTCCTGCCATCTTATAAGTAGGTAAAATAATAACGTTCACCCAGAAAGATCCAACTCATCTATATGAAAATTCTCTCAAACCTGAAGAAATCATCTAGATCTAGTAACCATATTCTAATAATGGTACTCTAGTAGAGATGAGTGAGCGTACTCGGTTCGGGTGTTTTTGCACTCGAGCACCGCTTTTTCCGAGTAACTGACTACTCGGATGAAAAGATTCGGGGGGCGCCGGGGGTGAGCGGGGGGTTGTAGAGGGGAGTGGGGGGAGAGAGAGAGAGCTCCCCCCTGTTCCCCACTGCTACGCCCCCTCCACCACGCCGCCCCCCACCCACCGGCGCCCCCGAATCTTTTCGTCCGAGTAGTCAGTTACTCTGAAAAAGCGGTGCTCGAGTGCAAAAACACCTGAACCGAGTACGCGCGCTCATCTCTATACTCTAGACAACCTTCATGTCTGATAATAATTCTCTCATAACTGTCATTCATATTGGTTAATTAAATCAGAACATGGCCACATTTTAAGATATAAAGGATTGTGTGTATGTAACCATCTTCCAACATCAGAAATTCAATTGGAACTTCCAAAATCCAGCCAATCACAGTATAGACTGACAGAAAACTCAGTTCTTCACTCTACTACATTCACATTAGTACTTGCGCATTGAACTTGTTAAAAAAAAGAAAAAAAATCAAACAAAATTATTCCTAAAACAGGGTAAAATGAACATAGAAGTAGACCCCACTTTGAGAAGTCCATCCATGATCTAGAGCAGATTGTCCCTTAGTCTTTGTATATTGACCCTTCTAGAAGATCATTCTTTCCATCGGTTTTGGACGGCTGTTGCAAAGACGTTTCACTGTGTATAATCTAAACAGTATATAGATAGATTTCATAGAATAGAATGTTTCTCACCTATGAAAAAATCACAAATAGCTAAATTTAAAAGGAAGAAATTACTCCTGCTCCAAAGCCGCTTGTTTTCTAGAAAAACTGCAATGACAAAACTGTTGCCCAGAACGGTGATAAAGATTAACATGGAGATTAGCATAATTAATAGAATAGTTACGCCTTGCGACCTAAATATTGCTTTTTGTTCAAGCCTAAAAGATGAATTTGTAAAACTGATGGCATTAAGATTTCTTGAAAAGGTTAACATTAATTTCATCCTGAAATGAAAATATAAGTAGCCTGTGCTGCGTGGAGATGTGAGGGATCAGATGTGCACCTCAGACGGGTGATATACTCAATTACCTGTCCTGGAGCAAGTGGTAATATATACAGTAGCATATTCCTATGGGTGAAGGTTCCATTGTTCGGATCCTGTAGCATCTGGCAGCTGCTCACCTACGCAAATAACTGTATTCAAGACGTTCACATAAGTGCTTCCAATTTTTAGTACAGCTTAATGTGCACATTTTTTGCATGTACTAATAGTATAAGCAACAAAGAAAAAAACAAAATGGAATTTAGGTCCCTAGACAATCCGTACTCCCAAACCAACGTACTCACAGCTTTCAATAGAGAACAGACAGCAGGTTTCCATGCCCTGAAGGGTTTGGATTCCCCAATCAATTTTCCTTTTTTATAATTAAATCTTTCCAGTTGGGATTTCCTACGATGTTAAAAAGAAAACAAAATTTAAATAGTGCAATTGCAGAATATGTAATTATATCAGACTACAAGTTAACAGAATCTTAACACAATACTATAGCTACAGTATATATCGGCCATAGGAAATATTTTTGAACGTCAGTAAATAAAATGTTTTAATTTATGATCAATATGAAAAGTTTTCAGGCTAAACTTATTTTCAACTTCCAGGTTTATTTTTTGTGTTTAAGAATCACTATAAATAACAAAAAAAATTATATTTAATAATGCTGTATGTAAGGTTGGGGTTTACATCTGTGTTGTCTATTACTATTTGAGACCCTCCAGTCCTGGGCAATCCATGATGGTTGCATCGCTTGGCACTGGTGCATCTTGTCTCCACCAGAACTATGGGTGGAGACATGGGTATGTGCTGGTGGAGTTATAGGGAGCGCCCACAGCTGATGATTGGCTACCTCTACACTGGCTCTACACAGAGCCGAGACAGAAAGCGAGGAGACATTACAGCAGAGAAAGTAGGCAGCGGCAAGAGTGACAGCGGGGGACCAGAGCGGAGGTGATCCGCAGCTTATGTACCTGAACTTGACAGCAGCGCAGGGTAAAGGCCAGAGCGGGGCCGGCTTCAGCGGTGCAGGAGAAGGAACGGAGCACAGACTTCACCGCAGATGAGGCGGCGGCGACAAGACTGACAGCGCGAAGGGGACAAGGGAGAGTGGAGCAGGAGGAGGACCGGAGCACAGATTCCAGCGCAAATGGGACGGCAGCGAGGAAACTGAATGTGCAGGAGCCGGGAGGGGACAAAGGAGAGAGGTGGAGGGGTGAAAAACACGAGGCAGGAGGAGAGACCCAGTGGGGAGCACACACAGAGCACAGGAATCGGGATGGGACAAGGCAGAGTGGAGGGCGAGTGACAGCGGGCTTGAGGGAAAATTATGGAAGTACGGCTGAGACAGTGACACAAGCTGTGAGGGATGATGATGGCCGAACGGCGTGCCAAGTGACAGCGGGGTTGGGAGTGGACATTGCAGGCCGTTGGGGGGAGACTCACAGCAGTGGCCAGGAGCGCAGATGAACAGGTATCAGCCAATCCGCTGTTGTGGGCGTCACCTGTCCCTCCCCTATAACTCAACCAGGCCAACCCATGTCTCCACCAATTCTACCGGTGGAGACAAGATGCACCAGTACCACATCGCTTCTCTGACTACCTGATGTACACTGCGCATTGTTAGTCTCAGACACTACACATTGCTCCGATTGGCTAGTGCTACTCACATGAGCAGTGCTGGCAAATCAGAGCAGAGTATAGTTTCTAAGTCTACAGATACACAGTGTGCAAATGGTAGTCAGAATAGTGGTGCAGCTATCTTGGATTGTCTGAGACTGGAGGGTCACTTTAACCTCTTGGCTGCTAATTAACATTTCCTCCTCTGCAATAACGATAGGTTATGCTTACGGGACTAAAACCGGATGAATGATTGTCTAAACCATTGCTCTAGTCCATATCCTATAGATGCAACAGTAAGAGTTTTTGATGTCTCCATAGTGAGGAAAGGGTGGATTTATGATATGCTTTTGAAGTGTAGGTCAGGAAGGGTATCATTTTTTCTTAAGGAGAGCACTTGGAAGGTGTGTGAGGAAACTTATAAGGCCATCCATGCTCCTCTGCGAGATATGCAAAATAGTGGATGGACCAATACCTCTGCAATGCCACCTATTGGAAAACAGAATTCCTGTAAGTCAATGTTAGACTCTTTAAACAAGTCTTGTAACAATGACTGGGAATTGTACAATAAAGCCAGAATCCATACACAGACAGCTGTTTTGGGGTGATTGACCCTCATCAGTGTGCAGCAAGTCTATAGGACCCTAACTAGCCAAGTCAGAAACCTATTGCACGCTGATGAGGGGCATTCACCCCTCATCTGTGTGGCGTTGCATAGGTATTGTTTAGAGATGAGCGAGCATACTCGTCTGAGCTTGATGCTTGTTCGAGTATTAGGGTGTTCGAGATGCTCGTTACTCGAGACGAGCACCACGCGGTACTCGAGTCAATTCCATTTCCTTCCCTGCATGTTTAGCGCCATTTTCTGGCCAAAAGACATGCAGGGAAGGCATTACAACTTCCTCCTGTGACGTTCCAGCCCTATCCCACCCCCCTGCAGTGAGTGACTGGTGAGATCAATTGACCGCTGAGTACTTAAAGCGGTCCCGCCCGCGGCTCGCCTCAGACACACACTGGCAGAGATTAGGGAGGGTGCTGCTGGTGCTATAGGGAGAGTGTTAGCGTCTTCAAGAACCCCAACGGTCCTTCTTAGGGCCACATCTGACCATCTGCATTACTGTTGTGGCTGCTGGGAGCAGTTTTGCACCAAAAGATCTTTTTTTCATCTCGAGCTGTGCAGGCTATTACAGCTATAGCGTTCTCTGTCTGCAGTCAATTATACAGAGTATAGGGGCAGTACTAGTGAGGCAGGAACAGTGGTAGTGTAGAGGAGTCCTGTCTACAAGAACCCCAACGGTCCTTCTTAGGGCCACATCTGACCGTGTGCATTACTGTTGTGGCTGCTGTGAGCAGTTTTGCAGCAAAAAAATTTTTTTTCATCTCGGGCTGTGCAGGCTATTACAGCTATAGCGTTCTCAGTCTGCAGTCAATTATACAGAGTATAGGGGCAGTACTGGTGAGGCAGGGACAGTGGTAGTGTAGAATCCTGTCTACAAGAACCCCAACAGTCCTTCTTAGGGCTACCTGTGACCGTCTGCATTTTACTGCGTGACTGATGGGCGTTGTAGTGTTTCACTATTACGCAGCTAGGCCTGTTTGCAGCCTTCCGTATAATTTTTTTCTGGCTGCAGTAACCGCTGTCAGCCTCCAACTGTACGCCAATAATTCCCTAATTTTTTACACCGCTCTGTGTCTGCCGTCAGCTTCAGGCACAGCATACAGCGACAGCCCCTGATAGAGGGAAAGTCATATACACGCTATATACCCTGTATTCTTTTTTAAAAAGTTTTTAAAAAAGCTCCTTCTTAGGGCTACCTGTGACCGTCTGCATTTTACTGCGTGGCTGCTGGGAGTTGTAGTGCTTCACTATTACTCAGCTAGGCCTGTTTGCAGCCTTCTGTATGCTTTTTTTCTGGCTGCAGTTTGCGTTACAATACCGCTGTCAGCCTTCAACTGTACGCCAATAATTCCCTAATTTTTTACACCGCTCTGTGTCCGCCGTCAACTTCACACACAGTGTACAGCCACAGCCACTGATAGAGGAAAAGTCATATACACGCTACATAGCCTGTATTCTTTAAAAAAAAAATGTAAATAAAAGCTCCTTGGTTAGGCTACCCCTGAACGTCTGAAATTTACTGGGTGTCTTCTGGGAGTTGTAGTAAATCACTATTGCACAGCTAGGCCTGTTTGCAGCCTTCTGTATTCTTTGTTTCTGCCTGGAGTTAGTGTTACAATACCGCTGTCAGCCTCCAACTGTACGCAAATAATTCCATAATTATTTACACAGCTCTGTGTCTGCCGTCAACTTGACGCACAGCGTGCGGGGACAGCCACTGATAGAGGGAAAGTCATATACACGCTATATAGCCTGTATTCTTTTTTCAAAAAAATTACAATAAAGGGTCCTTTGTTGGGCTACCCCTGACCGTCTGAAATTTACTGTGTGTCTGGTGGGAGTTGTAGTGAATCACTATTGCGCCGCTAGGCCTGTTTGCAGCCTTCTGTATTCTTTGTTTCTGCCTGGAGTTAACGTTACAATACCGCTGTCAGCCTCCAACTGTACGCAAATAATTCCATAATTATTTACACCGCTCTGTGTCTGCTCTATTTGTAATCCACCATGCTGAGGGGTAGGGGTAGGGCTAGAGGACGTGGACCCACGGTATAAGGAGAACCTTTCCACTCTCATTCCTGAAGAGGAAAGGGGTTCGAGAGTGATGCTATACCACAGGGCCCTGGTGGACAAACTGATGGTAAACTTCCCATCTGACAGCGCTAGTGGCAGAAGGCACAGTTCCGAGGGCCAAGTAGCAGGGGAGGCGCGGAGATCAGGCAGCATGTTCAGCGCAGGCAGGGGAACACTCTCCAAGGCCTTTGCCAGCTTTATGGCTCCCCAGCAAGACTGCGTCACCACTCCCCAGTCAAGGCTGAGTCGGAGGGAGCATTGTAAAAAGATGGTGAGGGAGTACGTAGCTGATCGTACCACCGTCCTCCGTGATGCCTCAGCTCCATACAACTATTGGGTGTCAAAGCTGGACACAGGGCACGAACTTGCACTGTATGCCCTAGAGGTGCTGGCTTGCCCTGCTGCTAGCGTCTTGTCAGAGAGGGTGTTTAGTGCAGCTGGGGGAATCATCACGGACAAGCGTACCCGCCTGTCAACTGCCAGTGCCGACATGCTTACACTCATAAAGATGAACAAAGCCTGGATTTCCCCAGACTTCTCTTCTCCACCGGCGGAGAGCAGTGGAACCTAAAGATTCTTTTCGCTGCAACCGCAGATAAAAGCACTCCTCTCTATCACCCGGAAAATGAGGCATTTCTCTTTGTCAATCGGTCTCTGACATAAATTCTCCTCCTGCTACTCCTCCTCCAGAAACAACATGTCATTGCGCTGAACGGCCAATTTTTCTGCGGCCCAAAAGGCTCATCTACATCTACCAATGTTTTTACAATTTTTCAAAGTTTTAAAAGTATTGATACTTTAACATGAACCAATTTTTTCAACAGGGCTGCCTCCAGGCTTTGTTACAAATTAAGCAACAGTGAGCTGTATCTTTCAAAAAATATTTATGGGTTTCACTTGCCCTCTCGGTTGATAAATTTTTCAGAGGTACACTTATACTCTTGGTACACTTATTTTTCGGGCCCCCGCCTACACTCTTATCCGACTAATTTTTCCGGCCTTCGCCTACGCTCATGGTACCCCAATGTTTCAGAGGTTGGCCTATACTATTACTACAGAAATTTTACTGGGGTCTGCCTGCCTATACTTCTGCTACAAGAAAGTTACAGGGGTCTGCCTATACTGCTGCCACTTGACTGTTACAGGGGTCTGCCTATACTTCTGTGACGTAAATGTTACAGGGGTCGGCCTATACTGCTGCCACAAGGATGTTACTAGGGTCTGCCTATACTGCTGTCACTTAAATGTTAGAGGGGTCTGCCTATACTTCTGCCACGTAGATGTTACAGGGGTCTTCCTATACTGCTGCCACAAGGATGTTACTGGAGTCTGCCTATACTGCTGCCACATAAATTTTACAGGGGTTTGTCTATACTGCTGCCACAAGGATGTTACTGGGGTCTGCCTATACTGCTGCCACGTAAATGTTACAGGGGTCTGCCTATACTTCTGCTACAGAAATGTTACTGGGATCTGTCTATACTGTTACTACAGAAATGTTACAGGGGTCTGCCTATACTGCTGCCACTTGACTGTTACAGGGGTCTGCCTATACTTCTGTGACGTAAATGTTACAGGGGTCGGCCTATACTGCTGCCACAAGGATGTTACTAGGGTCTGCCTATACTGCTGTCACTTAAATGTTAGAGGGGTCTGCCTATACTTCTGCCACGTAGATGTTACAGGGGTCTTCCTATACTGCTGCCACAAGGATGTTACTGGAGTCTGCCTATACTGCTGCCACATAAATTTTACAGGGGTTTGTCTATACTGCTGCCACAAGGATGTTACTGGAGTCTGCCTATACTGCTGCCACGTAAATGTTACAGGGGTCTGCCTATACTTCTGCTACAGAAATGTTACTGGGATCTGTCTATACTGTTACTACAGAAATGTTACAGGGGTCTGCGTATACTTCTGCTACAAAAATGTTACTGGGGTCTGCCTATACTGCTGCTACGTAGATTTTACAGGGGTTTGCCTATACTGCTGCCACAAGGATGTTACTGTATGAGGGTTAAAATTCTAAGTGCAACACCAATCGGGCCCACCCCACTTGCCCCGCTGCCGGCCGTAAGAAGAGACACCACACACAGGAGTCTGGTCTAGCTCCTCACACGGGAGAAAAAACTGCGCACTTTATTACAGATTACATGAGATCTTATACCCTCTGTCCCATCCCCACTATGGGGTGATGGGCTCATAATCATATATGGGCAGTCCGGATTTCCACCTTAGACAGTGAGGCGCCTCTGGCTTATACAGAAAATCACGTATTCAATTAACTCCAGTACAAAGAATTACCCACACAATTCTAAGAAGTCCGGCCTAACATCCATATATGGGAAGTCCGGATTTCTGGCCTAAGACAGTCAAAATTATGTACATTTGAACATCTTGATATCTTGTTTCTGCGCTTCTGGGAAATCGGCCAAGTACATGCGGCCTTGTGTCTGGTTCTTCTTCTCTGAATTTAAGATACATCTCTTGCAAAACCTTGGCATATCTGATGTAAGGCGAAGTATTAAAGTTTTTTTCATTTGGAATTGAATAAAACTTGCATACAGGTATAAAAGCATAAAAAACACATATGGCAATATATGTATATACCCTCACAAACCCCCCTAAAAAACTTAATATGGAGATCAAGCATCAGACCTTGCTCTCTTCTTCGGTCGTCTCTCCCTTGCGTCAGGGTTTCTCCACTGCCCGTAAGTCCCTACTCCTAAAAGGGAGGGATCCCTACCTAACCTCAGAAGGAGGCCATGGATTCCCTGGGCTTATTTCCGGGCATCCATACCCTCTATCTGTACGAGTTAACACCCCACAGGGTGTGCCCTCGCCGGAACCTAAGGTCTTCTGCACTTTCCCTAGGCAAATGGGAAGTCCACTGACAGTCCATCTTATGAGACTGAGGCAGGCGCAGTACTAGTCCATCTCTCCATTCTTCTGGTAACATACGTGGTTGCCATTATCGGAACTGGCTCTTCATCTTTTTCAAACAAGGGAAATTTTGGTCACATAAAAGGGATAATACATATACAGGAAATTACATACCCAGGGCCACTCTATTTTGGAACGTCATGGATGCAGTGGGCCCTAACTGGTCAATTAACCCTTGCAAAGCATCTCTGGTGTTGTTTACAAACCTTTGCTGATTGTAATAGATATAATTCATCCAATCTACATTATTATTAACAGTGACAAAAGCAAATAAGAAATCAAAATCTGCTTTAAACTGATCTCTAGAATTAAATTCATCTGGCACCCCCCTTGGCACTCCTATTGCATCTATGTATACATGTGGATCAAAGTTACCACCTGGAGCGTCAATGTCTCTCTTAGCACGATGCGGTGTTGGATTCTCACCCTCAGTGTAGTCTACATATTGCACATTTGATTGTATTACTTTGTTCTGAAACAGGGAGCTAGTGTACAGTAGTCAAAGTTGTGTGTTAGAGGAATTGTACCACATTATAGCATGTAAAGGATATGCAGGATCATTAGTTCTTTCAGTACGAAGTGTGGATCCAAGTGGGCTTTCCTTCGAGCTTGACTGCAGTTGGGATGGTGAACAACATCTGGTAAGGACATTTAAAACCGGGTTTCTCTCTCAAACTTTTTCACATAGACCCTGTCACCTGGTTTCAGATAGTGACACTCATCTGTAGGACCTGGGATAAAAGCAGAGACTGCAGAATACATTATTGACAATTCCTTGGAGAAACCTATGACAAAATTAACAAGAAAATCATTCCCCAAACTCTGATACTGTGACATGTATCCTCCTAAGGAAAAAAACTAATGGAAAACACTCAATTCAAAATTTTACCTTCTTCATTGCCTTTTGTATCTACTTTCCCCTACTCCGTGGACGGTAGGGTGTGTGAAAAGCCTAGAAAATACCCAAAGCAGACATGATGTGTTGCATTATTTCACCTGTGACATTTGTACCTTTGTTTGACTCAATCACTTTCGGTACCCCATATCTGCAGATTACCTCATTCATGAACTTCTGTGCGATTACCTGCTTATTTACTTTGGTAACAGGGTAGGTCTCCAACCTGAAAAGAAATCAACAACAAGCACATATTCATGCTTCCCAACAAGTGGGAGCTGAGTGTAGCCAATTTGCAATCCCTGAAATGGGTAGAGTGGCCTAGGCAAGTGTGATGTGGCAAATTTACTTCTGCCCTGTTGCTTACGGCAAAGATCATGCAAAATTGGACAAATGATGCAGCAGCTACAGAAAACCAAGGAGCCACCCGTCCTCGTTCAAGCATCGACATCATTGCTGCTTTGAGAGGTGCGTCTTTTCGTGCGTCAGCTGGGCCATCATTGGGCACAGGGACTATGGTAAGCAAGTTCTGTTGACTGTTCACCATACGCCGTCCCTTTTTAGTCCATTTGTAGTTTTAGTCAAAGTCCAATGTTTTTATCAAAGTCCAAGTTCAAATCAAAGTCCAAAATTATTATCAAAGTCCAAGATTTTTATCAAAGTTCAAGTTCAAATCAAAGTCCAAGTTATTGTTAAATTCTTCTTTTCTTCTTTCTTCCACGGCTTAAGGGCCGCTGCTTTTGCTGTGTGGTCTGTGATGGCGTTGCCTCTCGCTTCTCCGGTGTAGGAATTGGTGTGAGCTCTCCACCTTGTCAGGTAGAAGTAGGGTCTCCATGAGACTGCACCGCTGCATCATTCTTAATTGGCTGTCCTGCTGTGGTAAAAAACTGTCTGGCCTTCCATGTTGGGCCGTAATCATGAGCTATGCCAAATGCATACCGGGAGTCAGTGTAAATGTTTGCCGTCTTACCTTCCTCCACTCTACACGCCTCCGTGAGTGCTTTTAGTTCCGCTTCTTGTACTGCGACATGCGGAGACATTCTGCTTTTTAGGACATCTTGTTGTGTAACCACCGTATATCCAGTGTGGAGTCGTCAATCACCCTGGGTACCATCTATAAAAAACAACTCAAAATATGCATTATTAACAAGGGCTTTCAGTAACTTTTTTTTTTTTTTTTTTTAAACTTAAATTTTCTTGTTGCATCAATGCTAGACAATCAGACTGGTATTCTATTTGAAAAAGATTAGAACCTTGTTGCAAAAAATTTAAAAAATTCAAAAAATGGCTTGCAAAAAATTTAAAAATGGCTGATTTGCAATACCTAGATCACCTATGCCTTCTCCCCCCCCCCCCTTTAAACCAGGGTACTCAATTGGAACAATAGTAGCCGGGTTTAAGTTATTATAACATTGTAAAAAGATTTGATGGATGCAGATAAGGCCTGTAAGATGTTAGCACCTATAACAGAAACATGAGTTACACCGGGGAAGAATAACCTACAAAACATCTATTAATATTGGAAATGTGAGATCCCTTTAAGTGAATTCATTATTAGTCTGTTCCTGCCTGCAATTTCTTATCAAAATCTGAGACAGGAGAAAAAAAAACAAAACAAAAAAACTAGCTGCTCAAAATTCTCCCCCCTCCCTTGTGCAGGAGGGATGAAACATTACTACGTACTATTACATCATATAGCTCCACCCCTTCGATATTGGCACATTGCGTCCGTCTTCTCAACTTAATTTCAGCTTAACCGTCTACACGTCCACATCTCAACCAAGCAAAGTCCCATGCATGGGGAGGACTTTTACCCCCAGTCAATTTCCACATCACACATTCCACCACAGCCCGAACACGGGTCACTAACTCACATCCATCCATGCGCTCAAGTCTGCTCCGTCACCCCCCTATTGAAGGTGTACCAGTCCATGCAGATGCACGGACAAAACAAGTTTGACAAACATACATACATCAGCTGAAAAACACCGAGGTGAGTGCTATTATTTTATAAATTACATGATTCTAGTGAGATGAGATTGTGAATGAGCGCTATCTTTGACAAATTATGTGAAAAAAAGTTTGCTGATACATTCTATATTTCTTATCTACTGAAGCTATTATATGCTGTATTAAACACTGAAGTGTTTTAGAATCTCTGGGTATTTTTCAACCCCCCTTGTGACCCTGAGCTCAGAGTGAATCTGAAAGCCCCCACTTTTTTAAAATAAATCTCTTATCTCTCCGCGACTATGAAACACATACTGAAATAAGTTTTAGCTTAAACTATTGAAAAACATTTTGAAATCATAATTAACACATATGCTGGGACCTTGCAACATTCATTTTCAACCCCTGTATAAGTAAGAATATACATTAGAAATTACTATATTTCCCTGCCTACTAAGACAGTATAACTAATTAAATTCATTTCAATTCATTGCAAGCAAGCAAAGATATTAACCAAGGATGTTATTGAATTTTCTCTCTCGCTGTTATCTTCCGACCTTGGAGACTGAACACAAGTTCGCAGCTATATGTCAACAACCTCTTCTCCCCTACACGCAATCTCAGCTAACTATTTGCACATACAGTATATATATATATATACACACATATATCCACCTAGTATGGATTATACATATTATCTATTATCTATCTTGTATTATACACATTTCCATCTCTCTTTGCCAACCAATCACATGCATTGTAACGTTCTTATCGACTTGCTTGTTACTTCATCACTTTTCTCCCCTACCTAACTGCCAATATAACCTTCAATAGACACTCTCCTGACGCCCTCTTGATCACTTACTGTACTTTTCAACATTTCACTTACGGATACTTTCTTAAACAAATAATGTGTACATACGTAACTTACTCTGACTGTCTCTCTCTCTGCTCCTAGCAAACCTTGGTCTTCCAAGGCACCTCTGGGTCCTAAAGACCTCCTCCCAGACACCATTTTGTAATCTGCCGTAGGGTCGGTGTCACACATTTTCATTAGATTTTTCTTACATTCTACAGATTCATCCACACGGCGGCAGCCCTTGAGGGGCTCTGTCTTCTTTAATAAGATCTTACGCATATTAGAACATCAACAACATTAAAAAAAATAACACGCTCCATAGAATGCATCCCTCTTAATTTTCAAATTGTCAGCCCCTTATATACCGGCAGAACAACCGAGGGTCCCTTCTCCTTATGGAACCAGCCCCATAAAAATGCATCTCTCTGAAATCAAATCGCTAGCCCCATATATAAGGCAAACCGACCGAGAGTCCCTTCTTTCTATGAGACATCTCACAAAATGCATCCCTCTCTGCTAAACCATTAAACCATTAACAACTAACTAAACTAACCTGAGGGTCCCTTCTCTTGTGAGATCAAATGAAAAGTAAGAGAAAAAAAAAATTCTGCAGATACAACAAACAATCAAACAATCTCCACTATCGCTAAAACACTACGGACTTCAACAACAAATAGACTACAGACTAGTTTCTGGGTGAGCCATTGGTGCGCATATCACGGTCAGTGGTCCATGACGGCAAACCCGGAGCCCACACGAGTTACCGTGTAGAACTCTTAACCCAACCCGTCCGGTCACAAACCACAGATAGTCAGTCCTGCTGCAAGACTTCGCAGTGTAAAACACAACATAAATATATGTTTGTCTTACCTGGAGTTCTAAGTGAGTTGATCAGGCTCGGTTTGCAGTAGGACGGTTTCTCTGTGACGTGGATCCGGGTGAATTGCGCTGTAAGCTCCGATTTTACCGCCCCACGTTGGGCGCCATTTATGAGGGTTAAAATTCTAAGTGCAACACCAATCGGGCCCACCCCACTTGCCCCGCTGCCGGCCGTAAGAAGAGACACCACACACAGGAGTCTGGTCTAGCTCCTCACACGGGAGAAAAAACTGCGCACTTTATTACAGATTACATGAGATCTTATACCCTCTGTCCCATCCCCACTATGGGGTGATGGGCTCATAATCATATATGGGCAGTCCAGATTTCCGCCTTAGACAGTGAGGCGCCTCTGGCTTATACAGAAAATCACGTATTCAATTAACTCCAGTACAAAGAATTACCCACACAATTCTAAGAAGTCCGGCCTAACATCCATATATGGGAAGTCCGGATTTCTGGCCTAAGACAGTCAAAATTATGTACATTTGAACATCTTGATATCTTGTTTCTGCGCTTCTGGGAAATCGGCCAAGTACATGCGGCCTTGTGTCTGGTTCTTCTTCTCTGAATTTAAGATACATCTCTTGCAAAACCTTGGCATATCTGATGTAAGGCGAAGTATTAAAGTTTTTTTCATTTGGAATTGAATAAAACTTGCATACAGGTATAAAAGCATAAAAAACACATATGGCAATATATGTATATACCCTCACAACTGGGGTCTGCCGATACTACTGCCACTTAAATGTTTCAGAGGTCTGGCTATACTGCTGCCACTAGGATGTTACTGGGGTCTGCGTATACTTCTGCCACGTAAATGTTGCAGGGGTCTGCCTATACTGCTGCCATGTAAATTTTACAGGGGTCTGCCTATAATGCTGCCACTAGGATGTTACTGGGGTCGGCCTATACTTCTGCTACAGAAATGTTACTGGGATCTGTCTATACTGTTACTACAGAAATGTTACAGGGGTCTGCATATACTTCTGCTACAAAAATGGTACTGTGGTCTGCCTATGCTTCTGCTACATAAATGTTACAGGGGTCTGTTTATACTGCGGCGACAGAAATGTTACTGGGGTCTGCCTTTACTTCTACAGAAATGTTACTGGCGTCTGCCCATACTTCTACTACAGACATGTTACAGAGGTCTGCCTATGCTTCTGCTACATAAATGTTACAGGGGTCTGCTTATACTGCTGCTACAGAAATGTTACAGGGGTCTGTCTATACTGTTACTACTGAAATGTTACTAATACTGAGCTCTGCCTGTACTGCTGCTACTGAAATGTTACAGGGGTCTGCCTATACTGCTGCTACATAAATGTTATTGGGGCCTGCCTATACTGTTACTACAGAAATGTTACTCGACTCTGTCTATACTGTTACTACTGAAATGTTGCTGGGGTCTGTCTATACTGTAACCCAAGAAATGTTACTGGGGTCTCCCTAGACTTCTGCAACATAATTGTTACTGGGGTCAGCTTATACCTTTGCTACAGGAATATTACAGGGGTCTGTGTATACTATGGGTGCACTAAGTCTTCTCATCACGGTGTTCTACCTATCTGGCCCCCCCCCCAAAAACCCAGACTGACTAGGGCATAGAGTGTGGGCCGAAGCCAACATGTATTTTCTCTCACGTTACCTCAGCTATCCGGGGCACTGCAATGGGATTTCTTTATGTACCGTCTGTGGGTTCCTGCTAGTCACCCATGCCTTGGGTGCACACAGACTTGCCATAGCGGAGTTGTACCTGCCTGGCACTTAAAAAAAAAACCAGACTGACTAGGGCATGGAGTTTGGGCCGAAGCCAACATGCCTTTTCTCTTACGTTACCTCAGCTATCTGGGGCACTGCAATGGGATTTCTTTATGTACCGTCTGTGGGTTCCTGGGAGCCACCCATGCTGTGCGTGCACACAGACTTCCCATAGAGGTGTTTTACCTGTCTGTCCCCAAAACACTGACAGACTTGGGTAGAGTGCAGAGTGCAGATGGTTTACCCCTTGCGTTGTCGATGAGGTATCCGACACCCAAACAGAATGAGTAGTGTGTGGACACATGGATTCCCCATTGCTATGTCACTCGCAGCACCTTGGGCCACACAAGGTGTTAGCTGGGACAGAGGCTGACCCAGGGCCCGCTCACATACTTCCGACACCAAGTATTGCTGCATTGTGGAGATGTGTAGAAGTGCTGGGCTGGCAGCTGAGTCCCCTTTATGCCCACGTTTGCAGCTCCTGACGGAGGTGGCACAGAATTGGAATGAAGATCGAACGTCAATCTATTATCAATTCTTAACAGCATTGTGGGGTATCGCCCACACTTTCAAAGAGGGTCGCTGCCTGGCCCTGCCAACCCTCTGCAGTGTGTGCCTCCGATTCCTCCTCATGGCAGGCGCATTTATAAATAGACATGAGGGTGGTGTGGCTATGAATCCAGCGTGTGGCATGAGGGCAGCTGAAGGCTGCGCAGGGACACTTTTGTGTGCGCTGCGGACGTAGGGTCGTGCGGGGGGATTGGGCAGCATGTTACCCAGGAGAAGAGGCAGCGGTGTGTCCCGCAGGCAGTGATTGTGCTTGGTTGGAGGTAGTGTGGTGCTTAGCTAAGGTATGCATTGCTAATGAGGGTTTGTCTGAAGTAAAAATTGTTAGGGGGGGGGGGGGACACTCTTGCCGCTATTGTGGCTTAATAGTGAGACCTGGGAACCTGAGACACAGCCCTGCATGTTGCCCCTCGCCTGCCCTATCCGTTTCTGGGTCGTTTCCATCACTTTCGTAGGTTTTCCAGATTTTCACAAATGAAAACCTTAGCGGAGCATGGGTCATATACAAAAATGCTCGTGTCGCCCATTGACATCAATGGGGTTCGTTACTCGAAATGAACTCTCGAGCATCGCAGAAAGTTTGACTCGAGCAACGAGCACCCGAGCATTTTGGTGCTCGCTCATCTCTAGTATTGTTCTATCTTACCATTTGAAGTGTAGGTGACATGAGCAAGCAATACCAGAATATGGGAAGCAAAGGAAAGAAAGGTCAGAATCAAATATGACTCCCAAAACAGTGGGCATGCTGCTGAGGAGTTACGGTGGTAGAACAAACTGAGATGGAGATATCAGGTTTAGGTGGGTCAGTAGATGGCAGAAATAGAAGAAAGTCGGTTTCTAAGAGGTTAAGTTTTAGATAAAGAGACAACACAGTGTTGGAGATAAAGGACAGACAATTACTAGTATTTTGTAGTAGCAAACGTGTTATGTCACAGAAGGAAGTATATAATTGTGTACCATCAAGGTAGAGATGGTAGTGATACACAAATCTACATATAGTTTGTCCATTGAGGGTTGTGTTGATGTAAAAAAGGAGAGGGACAAGGACCAAACCCCGAGGAACGCCAACAGCAAGGGAAAGAGGAGAAGAGGTAGAGCTGGCAAATGAGACTGTCACATCCGTGCAGCACCCGAACACTAAACTCTGCACGGACGCGGGGGGATAACCACGATTGTAAAAAATAGACTATAGCAGTGATGAACAGTGCGCACCACACTATGCGGGATGGTAGCACCACTCCAGGGAGAGGGAAGGAAGCCTGGCCCTAACCAGTAGGGAGGGGAATGGGTCCCTGCCTAAAGTGGGGACATCGCCTCTATAAAAGGCGGCCCAGCGGTCTTCTTTCTGGGCCCTAATTGTAGGAATCCAAGGAGAGATGCATCGACACGCAAAGCAAAACAAAAAAGAAATGCAACAAAACAAACTAAAAGGAACCAGCAGCTTCTTATCTGCAGGTTGTGAAACACCCAACACAACAGAGCTTCAAACACCAAGTTCTCCACTGTGGAACAAAAGAAGGAGCACTGCTCAACCGGAGGGGTGAGAATAAATAGCCACTCTGCACCTGAAACAATGGCAGAGTGAATGGAAAACACCACCTCCAGCTTACTCTCAGGCATGGCTAATCCATCATGCATCCATGCAGCAAGGCAGACAGCACCAGCAAACCCTGTACATGATGCATTAACCCTTGACCTGCTTAACCAGGCAACCGGACTTTGGCCTGTGTTGAGGCCACCATGACACGACACATACGTTTGAGACTTGAGCCACGGTTGCCGTGGTCTGCATCAGTAGGGTCATTTTCTACAACCAGGCTTAGCAAAGAGTCTGAGAACTAGTATGTTAAAAGTTCAGGTAGCCGCCGTTAGCTCTTTTTTTCAACTAGAGATTTGCAGAGCATTCTTGGGTTCAAAGATTCTTTAAAGTCTTAACTAGAATTCAGCCTAAACAAATTGGCCCCTTATCATACCTTGGGATCTTAATTTGGTGCTATTGACACTTATCCAACAGCCTTTTGACCCTCTGAAAAAACCTCTGAGAAATCTTACCCTTAAGTTTGCTTTTCTGCTAGCTATAACTATGGCTAGAAAGGTGGGGAGATTCAAGCTTTTTATGTGGTTCCTCCTTATCTTTAGGTCTTAAGTCCAAATAGTACTCAAACTGCATCCTTCCTTTTTACTAAAGCCGTTTCACCTTTCCATTGCCTACAGGAGGTAGTACTCCCTTCTTTTTGTGAATATCCAAAAATCAAATGGAAAGAGAATTACACATGCTAGATGTTATTACATGCCTATTAGACTATTTCCAAAGGACTAAGCCTTTCAGGAAACATGACCAACTTTTAGTTCAATTTCAGTGTCTTAATAAGGTTTTTAGGGCCAGTGAAATTACAATGGCTAGGTGGATAAAGTTAGTTATAAGAGAGACTTAAGTGTTGCAACATAAGCCCCCTCTGTTTTTGTCAACCAGGACTTATCTTTTGGCTACAAAGTGCTGTCGGCAGCACTCCCACCCTGAATCTTTTTTTCTTCCTATAATTAGTTCTCCTGGTAGTGCTGTCATGCAGATGTGGGGAAAAGATGATGATTACACCAACCGGTAATCAGATTTTCTTTTAACTTCCATTATAGCTTAGTGTTATTTCCCAACCAAAATGAGGGTGTTTTTTTAATAGTCTATTTGGTTGTTTAAATATCTTTTGAAGTTATAAAAAAGGTCCTACGACGATTACTGGAGAGCTTACCTGAGGGGGCTTATTTAAAGGTCCTTCACATTGTTTCCTGTCCCCAAGGAGGAGAGGACCTCCTCCTGTAGTGCTGTTGTAGAGGTTAAAAGAAAAATCCGATTACCAGTAAGTGTAATCATCATCTCTCTCTCTCCCTGCTTTTTTTATGCAGGGGAATTTTTGATCATTTCAAAATGAGCGATGGAAAGAAGACATTGAGTGGGGCTGAGTTTTATAAATGTGCTAAACAAAGGAGCAGGAAAACGACAAAGGAAATAGAAAAGGCAGTCAAAATTGACATCTTTTTTTCCAAGCAGAAAATTTCTAGCACAAGTGGCACTATGCTCAAAAATAACAAGAAAAATAGGTTATTGAGGTCTGTGAAGATACCAGACAAGAGTGTGAGGGTGCCACTGTTCACTGAAACAAACTGATCCTCTAGAGAGGATGTTTATTTTATAGAGGATCCAGCTATACTGCCAGGAACTAGCCGTGATCCCGCAGAATGGCTGCTGAATTATGCCACAAGAGATTATGTGCCCATCAATAGCTTCAATCAAAACATTGATGTTGACTTCTCAAATAGAGATGAGCGAGTATACTCGGTAAGGCACATTACTCGAGCGAGTAGTGCCTTAGCCGAGTATCTCCCGGCTCGACTCTAAAGATTCGGCGGCCGGCGCGGGTGACAGGTGATTTGCGGCGGGGAGCGGGGGGGGGGGGGGGGGGGGGGAGAGGGAGAGAGAGAGATCTCCCCTCGGTTCCTCCCCGCTGGGCCCCGAATCTTTAGAGCTGAGCGGGGAGATACTTGGCTAAGGCACTACTCACTCGAGTAATGTGCCTTAGCGAGTATACTCGCTCATCTCTATTCTCAAATCAAAGTGGCAGTTTGGCACTAAGTTCAGAATGAGGACCAAAAATATGTTTGATAAACAGCTAGTAAATGAGGAAAAGAAGACACGTCTTTATCTGGCATATTCTGAAAGTACAAAAAGGCTTTTTTTGTGCCCCATGTAGACAATTTGGTGGGAAAACAACAATTGCACAAGATACCTTATTGACTGGAAAAATTGTGCCCCAAGGCTAAATGAGCATGAGCAATCAACAGAACAGAAAACCTGTGTGCTATATCTTCATACAAGAGGAAATACATTAACAAAAAGCTTACTTGTGAAATAAATTATTGGAGAAATATACAAAAAAAAGAGCAGTATCTGTAGTTGGGGCACTTAGTGCGCATGGTCTTTACTTCAGAGGGAGTGATGACCACTTTGGATCCCAACATAATGGAACTTTAAAATGCTTCTAGAAGTCCCAGCAGACAGGGAAAACATTATACCTCTCTTTTGCTACCTGTGAGGAATTCATTAATGTAACGATTGGATTTGGATTCAGAGTTTCCTAGGGGGCTTTCTCTTTTTGCCATTATACAATGGCGCCATCTGCTGGCTAGAGCCAGTACTGCAGTATGGGACATGCCGGAGAGGCCCCCGACAATAGAGCGTCCAGTAATCTACAGTAAGAATACCCTGCCGGACTTCTACCGATGTCGGACCTGTACAGCCTTCAATCAGAATGTCTTTAGACGGCAGACAGTGGATTGGAAAGGGTTAATTAGTGTCCTAATATCTCCCAAACTGATCAACTTGCCTTTATAGTGTGAAATGTCAGAGGATGGCTTACCCATTAAAAGATTTTTGTGCTTCATCCTGAATCTAGGACATCACTCAGAAAGGGTTACAGGAGCAGTACTTAACACACTTCACCCTAGATCACTAAAACATATTTTCGAGTTACACCGTCACTACATACTAGTCTCGAGACTAACAAAATGAAACTTCAATATTTTATTTATCGTATTCATTAGTGAAAGAGAAAAGGACATTTATTAAATTTACTTAAAAACTATCAAACTAAACTTATTTCCTTTTAGTTACTGCAAACTGGAACAGTGTATTACCCACAAATGGCTTTGCTGCAGGAGTGGCATGGGAACTTGGTCATCCTGTGCTTCTGGTATGGAAAAAAATTGCACAAATTGTGTTTGTTTGGCTGTGCTTGAGAAGCACTTGCCATAACACTTTCAATTTTCAATATCTTTGATACTTGCTTTAATATCCCTCCTCAAAGTTAAACATTTATCTACAGCCCTAGAAACTGTAACGGTAAAAACATTGTCAGAGGCACACCGGACAGCTCGTGAGGAGACCATGAATCTGAACCAGAACTTTAAGCTGTATTAAGTGTGACCTGGATTAAGAGTTTTACGCAGTTAGAAATGGCAGGAGACAGGTAGGCCACAAACTCTGGCTAAATGCCTTGCACTTCAAAGCTATCACTAATGCTGTCACCTCTATCCTCATCTTTGCTATCAGTTTCAGAATCTCTTTTCAGCACCCACCTCTGGGGCACTCTATTCACATCAGCCCCTCTCTCCTATCCCCACCTATGCACAGCTCGTATGCACTCTTTACTTTATTACCAAGCCTCAATCCCCCTAATGCCACTGACAAATATAACAGTCACCCTCAAAAATCTCCTAACCATCTGCTCAACTTGCTATTTTGCTGCTACTAGCAGCTGGGGATATCTCTCCCAACCCTGGCCCACCCTCCACTGCTCTTAAAGGGGTTGTCTCGCGGCAGCAAGTGGGGTTATGCACTTCTGTATGGCCATATCAATGCACTTTGTAATGTACATCGTGCATTAAATATGAGCCGTACAGAAGTTATTCACTTACCTGCTCCGCTGCTAGCGTCCCCGTCGCCATGGATCCGTCTAATTCTGATGTCTTCTTGCTTTTTTAGACGCGCTTGCGCTGTGCGGTCTTCTTCCTGGTGAATGGGGCCACTCGTGCCGGAGAGCTGGTCCTCGTAGCTCCGCCCCGTCACGTGTGCCGATTCCAGCCAATCAGGGGGCTGGAATCGGCAATGGACCACACAGAGCCCACGGTGCACCATGGGAGAAGACCCGCGGTGCATCGTGGGTGAAGATCCCAGTGGCCATCTTGGTGAAGGAAGAAGGAAGACGTCGCAGAGCAGGGATTCGGGTAAATAATAATTTTTTTTTTTTTTTTTAACACATCCTTTGGGGTTGTCCTGCGCCGAACGGGGGGCCTATGGAAAAAAAAACAACCCGTTTCGGCGCGAGACAACCCCTTTAACTATTACCCCATACCTGACTCACTGAGACATTCCTCAAGCCCAACTACTAGCCCATGCATACCCTCCCGACTCCTTTAAATGTGCACTCTGGAACGGTCAGTCACTATGCAATAAACTACCTACCATCCACGACTTTTTTTTTACTGCTAAATCTCTATATCTGCTAGCTCTCACAGAAACGTGGATACAGCAGTCTGACACTGCCTGCCCTGCTGTACTCTTATAACGGCCTGCAGTTCTCCCATACCCTAAGACTGGAAAACAGGCGTAGTGTAGGAGTAGGTGCTCTTCTCTTCGAAATGTACCTACCCGCCCCTCCCCCCATGCCCTCACTCACTTTCCCATCATTTGAGGTACATATGCTACGACTTTTTCGTTCACTGTCCATGCGAGTAGCAGTTATCCATCGCCCCCCAGGTGCTCCTCGCCTATTTCTGGACCACTTTGCCGCCTGGCTCCCCTACTTTCTATCTTGCGAAATTCCAACCCTCATCCTAGGTGATTTTAACATCCCCATAAATTACCCCATCTGCCTTTTAGCTTCTGTCTCTCACAATTCACAGCCTCTGCCACTCAGAAGGATGGCAATACTCTTGATCTGGTCTTCCTCCGTCTCTGCTCTGCTTCCAACTTCATTAACTCCCCTCTCCAGCTCTCGGACCATAACCTCCTCTCTTTCTCTGTCAAACTTCCTGGTATCTCCCAAGATTTTCCTATCTACCGTACATACAGGAACCTTCAGGACGTTCACACTAAATTCTTTGCAGAGTCCCTACAGTCCTCTCTGTCCTCCACCTCTCTCCTCTCCTGCCCCAACCTGGCTGCTGAACATTACAACACTGTTCTCAAACAGGCCCTGGATGAAGCGGGGCCCTACATGAACTCAAGCCATCCAATGCAGACCTCGGCAACCCTGGCTCACGCCTCAAACGAGTTTCATTGGGCGGTGCTCTAGATGTGCTGACTGGCTGTAGAGAAAGTCACAAATGTCCACGGACTTTCTCCATAACAAATTCATACCCAGAACCTACAACCTAGCTCTCCACCATGCCAAACAAGTTTACTTCACCTCTTTCGTCTTCTATCTCAAATCCTAAACGGCTCTTTGATACTTTTCACTCCCTTCTCAGCCCTAAACTGCAGCCCCCGGTGACGGATCTCAGTGCTGAAGAGCTGTCTGCCTACTTCAAAAAAAATAAAAAAATAAAAAATCTATGACATCCGGCATGAAATAACTTCCCAATCCCAAACTAGCCCTGACCCTAGTCTCGTCAGTACTGCATCTAGCTTCTGCTCACTGTCTGTCCTCTGTCATTGGGATGAGTACAAAGTCTCCAGATTGCCTTCTTCCGCTCACCCCACCACCTGCGCTAGCAACCCTCTCCCCTCACACCTCCTCTAGTCCCTCTCCCTGGTGGTTATCTACCATCTCACCACTATATTCAACCTCTTTCTGACTTACGGCATTTTTCCCTCTTCTTTCAAGCATGTCATCATATTCCCAATGCTAAAGAAACAGACTCTTGACTCAACTGATGCTGCCAACTGTGGACCCATCTCAAATCTCCCCTTTATCTCCAAACTATTACAACACCTGGTTTACTCCCACCTTATAAGCCATCTATTAGAAAACTCTCTTCTCGACTCCCTACACTCAACAGAAACCGCCCTGACTAAAATGTCAAATGACCTCCTGACGGCCAAATTGAGGGGCAACTACTCCCTACTGATTCTCCTCGACCTCTCCGCAGCATTTGACAGTGTCCACCACAAACTCCTCCTTAGTATGCTTTGCTCCATCGGCCTAAAGGACACTGCCCTCTCCTGGTTCTCCTCCTACCTATCTGGCCGTTCATTCAGGGTCTCCTTTGCAGGCTCTACCTCCCCTCCTCTTTTCCTTGCTGTTGGGGTCCCCCAGGGCTCAGTCCTCGGCCCCTCCAGCTTACATTATCTATACATAATGATGCAGAATCAAAACGGTCTAAAAGAAACACTGTGTGTTGCCCATAATAACTACAGTCCAGCTCACTATGCAACAGATGTAATGAAAACTGCACTTTGGTTGCTATGGCCAACAACTTTCAATCAACTTCAGATGTGTCTAAAAGTATTGTACACTTCAGAGCTGCACAGATATGTTAATAATTTAGCTGCTGCGAGTCCTTAACTTTTAAAAAAATATATTTTAAGCATATTGAGTTACATCTGTGTTTCTATAGCTCTACAAATGGTCTTAAACAGATGCAGAGATCTATTCATTCATCTATTCATAGGTATACATATAGACCATATGAAATGCAAATGTGAAGGTGGAACAATGCCTCAACAGCGCTACCTATTAGAAGGCAGCATTCTTGCAACTGAGCATCAGACCGCATATATGTATATTACACTCAAGCTCGGCAGTATGCAGCAATTACAGCAACCTCATTGGTTCTGATTCACTATTCCAGCAACCTGATTGGTTGTTTGGGTTCCCTGATTCAACCTGATTGGTTGTTAGTGCCGAGCTTGAGTATAATATACATATATGCCATCAGACCGCTTAACGGGCCTTGTAACAGACTGGTAATACAAGCCAAAAGCCAGAGAGTCTTCTCCCGAAGGAAAAGATAGCCGTTCACAGACAGACTGTTTCAGTTTTTTTTGCCCTTATCAGTTTGCAGTAGGTTGCTGGCTTGGCTGGGTGAGAGGCCAATGATGTGGGTCAGAAGGGGTAATGTTATTCCTTAGGAAGAGCACATAGTAGATGCAAGTAGACTTAGGCTGCCTGTCCACGGGCGTTTTTAAATTGTGTTCCCCGCTGCGATAATCCAGCTGCGGGGAACGCAATGCACGCTTTGTGCTGCCTCCCTGTTCACGAGCGGAGAATCATAGCGATTCTCCGTTCGCGGACGGCAAATCGCAGCATGCTGCAATGGTCAGATAGGCTGACCACTGAGATCCGTCTGCAGGCTCCTGCTCCCGGGCGGCGAAGATCCGCCGCGAGATACCCCAACGCCCATGGACAGGCAGCCTTAAGGCAGGTTTACCCGGGCTGATGATCGCTCAAACGACAGTTTGAGTGACAGCTTTGAGCGATCATTTTGCATAAAGTATTAAGTAGCTACTTAAGTACCAATTAGGTGTGCAAATTAACCCTTTCTGAAAGCAGTTAATAGCCAGAGGGCTATTATCTGGGCTCAGATCCTTTGTTCTCCACGGGGAAACAATGCTATTCGCACTCCCCGTGGAGAACTTCTTATAAGAGTGAACAATGATTTTTAGGTTGGCTTGAATTTAACGATCAGCTAGCAATGCCCGAAAAGCGCACATTTACACGCACCGATTATCGCTAAAACGATCGCCCACTAGCGATTTTTTAGCGATCATCGGCCAGTGTAAATGGGCCTTTACAAGGCCATGCATGCACCTCTGGGAAATGTATAAAAATGGGAAGATATGAAAAGAACATACTGATAAAAGTGACTAAACGTGTTTGGTTATAATGGTAAATGCTACTGAAAGTATACTCATGTGTAAAGCCCCATTTACACGTAACGATGATTGCTCAAAATTTGTTAAAAAAATAGGATTGTTGACAGTTTGAGCGATCATTTTTCATAATCTGTTAATGGACACTAATGCCCATTAGTAGCTTATTAGCTTCATTTGTATGTATATGAGCCTCCCTTGCTGTAAGCAGATAACAGCAAGTGGTCTGTTATCTTATCTGCATACAGCCCCTTTGTTCCCTCACTGGACTGCAGCTAAATACAATGTTATCAGCGTTCCCGTGGAGAATCACAGCTTGCGGTCCTTGCTATCAGCTGCCCAGCTGAAGAATGGATTTTAAACTTAACTAAAAATAATTGTTTGGACAAAAAGGAAACAATGGTAGCATTTACACACAGTGATTATTGCTCAAAAGACATAATTTGAACGATAATCGTTGCATGTAAATGGGGCTTTAGTACAGGCACATACCTGGGGTACTATAGTGTATAATCTGAAAGACCCAGATTATAAGAGGGGAAAAATAACCCACCACAAAGCAGTTTAAACTGGTTATAACTAGATTTCCTGCAAATTTCCCCATAGTCAAATTAGTACTTTATATCTGGTAATATTAATCAATGTATCCATTTACTCTTGTTTATACTACATATGAGTGGATTCATGCGATATTACGCTCTTTCTTATCTTTATCATAAATAAAGGCGGCTAGCCATCCCACGGTTAGAGCTCATTGTGGCAGTGGTGTGTACTTTCTGTGCTCTCCAATGGCCAATGATGATATCTTGAATTTGGAGATCCTGTAAAAGACTCCAAATGAAGTCTTGTTGAGGCTTTACCAAAAAGACTACTTTACATTTGACAATCGAAAAATAAGACCGATGTCAGGCCGGAGGATAGCGTCCATAGGCACCGCGGCACGTAAGAACCTTGGCCTTATAGCAAAAAAAATGAAGTATCTAAACAAACATTTTAACCGCGAAGGGAGGGAGGGAAAATCATTTATTTATTACAAGTCCTCAGGAAATGGCCATTTCATAAAAAAAATCCTTTTACAGAATCCCAAACACGTCAGTGTGATATGAGACAGCGCTTCTCAAAAGGGAATGATCTGTCCATCTCCAAAAGCTTATGTTCCATTTTCAGTGTCACTGCACAGGTTTTCAGCCAAGTCGCTTAGCTGTGCTTGATTTAAAGCAGCTATCAGAAGCTCAAGAGTTGCATGAGCGCCCTCTCGATCCTGCCACGCGACCAGCAGGAGTTTAGCCCTCATCTTTACATCGTCACTGTCAGATTCAATGCTTCGGATGTCTGAGTCTTTCATCTCTAAATGAGGGGCCAAGGTCTTCCACTGCACTCCCAGCTTATTAGCAAGTGACTCGATGAGCTCACCGGTGACCGCCTTCTGCCGCTGGACCTCTGGGCCTGCAACAAACATTTTAAATGATTTTACTGTAAAAGTCTGTTTAGTCACAGAAAAGCCAATAGAGAATCTAAAAAATATGAAAATGCAACACTGGCACTACTGATGCATGAAATGCTTGCCTTCCTATAGGCAAGTTACAAGCATAAAATAGGCTAATAAAACAATCTGAGTGGTTTCACACACAGGTTACTTTTTAACGGAATTTTTCATGCATTTCTTTGCGCCAAAGCCAAAAGTCAATTGAACACAGCCTCTGGGTCGGTCAGCCACAGTGGTTTAAGAGGCTCAGGCTCATAATGCCTTACAATACTGAAGTATAGTAGTGTCTTAGAAGAATGATTAAATATGCCGATATTAAAGTCCCCTAGTGAGGCAAAATTAAGAAAAAAAGTATAAAAAAAGTAGTATAAAAAAAACCAAACACAAACAAAAAAAAAAAAAAAAAACTACTCCCACCTTTCCGCTTCTACTATGTAAAAAATAATAAAAAACCAACACACGTGCGGTATCACTGAGTTCGTAAAGTTAGTACATTTAACCTGCAAGTCACGGAAAAAAAACCAAAACACAACAGAAGTAGCTAGTTTTGGCCGTCTTGCCTTACACAAAGCGGAACAGAAAGTGATCAAAGTGTCGCATGGATCAAAAAAATGGTTTAATTAAAAAAAGCTACAACTCATCCCACAAAAAACACCAAATTTTTCACAGCACCATTGACAAAAATAGGGGTTGTCCGGCCAGAAACATCAGGTCTCATTACTTCTGTTTGCCCATTTCCATGCACTTTGTAATGTACATTGTGCATGGAAAATGAAGCAAACAGAAGTTTTGGACTTACCTTTAGGGGTGCCCCCCCCCCCTGTGTTGACCCTCGGTCGTCCCAGGTTACGACAAGAAATCTTCTGCATTTCTTGTCGGGCCGGCAGCAGCTCTCGTCGGCGCTGGAACGCTCCTCTTCCCTTCCGCGCATGCGCAGTCCTTCTTTCTTCTGCCGGGACCGCGCTCTTTACCTCATCATCGCAGGGGACGCGCGCCGCCGGTCGGCGCATGCGCAGTACACTCACTTCCTGGTTTCATATACCAGAGCGGAGTGAGTGACTGCCTGCCGCTGCTGCTTGGACAAGAGCCAAGAAGACACCGTCGGGACTTTAAAAGTATGTGAAAGGGGAGAAGGGGAGTAGGGGAGAAGGGGAGAAATGTTGGAGAGATGGATGGATGGATGTGTGCACGGGGGGTGGGGGGGTGGGGTGCAGTGATGTGTGTGTATGTGCACGGACCGGCTGACAGAAGTCCCGGGGGAAGGGGGGGTGTGGAGTGGGAAAGATCGATGGATGGATGGATGGATGTGTGCAGGGGAAGGGGGGGGGTGCAGTGATGTGTGTGTGGTGTGCACGGACCGGCTGACAGAAGTCCCGGGGGAAGGGGGGGGGGGTGTGGAGTGGGAAAGATCGATGGATGGATGGATGTGTGCAGGGGAAGGGGGGGGGGGGGGGGGGTGCAGTGATGTGTGTGTATGTGCACGGACCGGCTGACAGAAGTCCCGGGGGAAGGGGGGGTGGAGTGGGAGAGATCGATGGATGGATGGATGTGTGCAGGGGAAGGGGGGGGGGGGGGTGCAGTGATGTGTATGTGCATTGACCCGGCTGACAGAAGTGTGTGTGTGGGGGGGGGGGGGGGGCATTGTGAGAGGGGCACTATGAGGGCATGTGTGTGTGGGGAAATGTTTTACTTTACTTTAGCAGGGGGCGGGGCCTGGGCGGGGAGAGACTGTAGAGCAGTTCAATAGAGGTGGGCGTGTCGTGGGCGGGGCTAGGACGTGAGCTGAGGCAAATCCTGCCTTTTCATGTCTTACTACCATCCGGAGCGCGCACACAGAAGAGGGGGGGGCGCAGGGCATGTGAGAAGGCAGCACAGAGGCGCCATCTTTGAAAACTGCAGAGAAGATCAGTCTAAGGTAATAAACTGATATTGCAGCTGATCTGCTGGCCGGTTTGAGCCCCTGTATGCTGTCTGTTACTATCCTTACTGAAAGGGAAGCAGCAGCATTATAAAAATTTTTACCCTGTGTGGCCGGACAACTCCTTTAAATAATGTTAGGGTGCTTTAAATAAATTAAAAACATTTTTTTCTTTAAGTGTGAAAAACTTACAAAAAAGCTATATAAAATTTGGTATTGACATAATTGCACTGGCCTGCAGAATTAATTTAACATAAAAAAAATGCCAGGACTGCAGATTTAATCGTTTTTTTAAGAGAAAAAAAAAACAAAAAACAACAATCAAAATGAGCTCCGTCGATGGAAAATACTATAGATCTTGAAATGAGGCGACACAAAGGCAAATCTTTAGAAAAAATAATTCTTGTGTACAGAAATAGCAAAACATAAAAAAAAAACAAAAAAACTGGTATTGCTGGAATCGTGCTGATCCAAAGAAGAATGTTACCACATTATTTATTTTCAACACTGAACACTGTAAAAATGAGAAAAAAAAGAAACATTTCAGACTTTATTTTTCCTAATCAGCCTAAAAAAACCCCCTTAAATAAAAGTTATACAATACATTATAAGTACCGTATATACCGGCGTATAAGACGACTTTTGAACCCCGAAAAATCTGCTCTGAAGTCGGGGGTCGTCTTATACGCCGGTAATACAAAAAAAAAAAGTGTAAAAAAAAAAATCATTACTCACCTCCCCCGGAGTTCTGTCGCGCTCCGGCAGGATGTCGCTCGCTCCTTGTCCCCGGCGCAGCATTGCTTTCTGAATGCGGGGCTTGAAATCCCCGCCTCCAGAAAGCTAATACACACGCCGTCAGCCAGTTACAGCCATTCAATGACAGCATTGAATGGCTGTGATTGGCTGAAGGCGCACGTGGCTTCAGCCAATCACACCCATTCAATGATGTCATTGAATAGTGTGATTGGCTGAAGCCACGTGCGCCTTCAGCCAATCACAGCCATTCAATGCTGTCATTGAATGGCTGTAACTGGCTGACGGCGTGTGTATTAGCTTTCTGGAAGCGGGGATTTCAAGCCCCGCATTCAGAAAGCAATGCTGCGCCGGGGACGAGGAGCAAGCGACATCCTGCCGGAGTGCGACAGAACGCCGGGGGAGGTGAGTAATGATTTTTTTTTTCTCCACTGTATTACCAGCGTATAAGGTGAAAGTTGGGGGGTCGTCTTATACGCCCCGTCGCCTTATACGCCGGTATATACGGTACACAAAAATTATGCCATTAAAAAAAACAAAAAAAAACAAAAAAAACTTGTCCTGCAAAAAACACAAGCCCTCATATGGCTATGTAGAGATGAGTGAACGTACTCGTTTCGAGTAATTACTCGATCGAGTACTTCAGTACTCGGGGGGAAAAGATTCGGGGGGCTGCGTGGCGGGTAGCAGCAGGGAACAGGGGGGAGCCCTCTCTCTCCCCCCCACTCCCCGCTGCAACCCCCCACTCACCCACGGCGCCCCGCCAATCTTTTCGCCCGAGTACGGAAGTACTCGAAAATCGCAGCGCTCGGGCGAAAAAGGGGCGTGGCCGAGTAGGTTCGCTCATCTCTACAGCTATGTCAACTGAAAAAAATGAATAGTAACTAGGTCATTAAAGGTGCAAACAGACTTAGTTACTAAAGGGTTAGGCCTTATGCACACAGCCATGATAGGCTGACGCGTCGGCAGTGTCACATAACACCAGCGCGGCACGTATTTACGCTATACTTCTGCTGTGCTACAGCCAGCTTCCATTGACTACAATAGTAGCCACCCGTGCGTATACCCGCAGCAAATAGGACATGCTGCGGAATTCCGCGGTGGAATTCTGCAGCATGTACATTGAGCTATTAGGTTCAATAGAACTTAAAGGGGTTGTCCTGCAAAAGCAAGTGAAGTTAAACACTACTGTATGGCCATATACATCGTGCATTAAATATTGGCCATACAGAAGTTATATACTTACCTACAGGGGTCCCCCCCCCCCCGGCCGAATCCTTCTCCTTGATAAGACGCGCTTGCGCAGTCTGCCTCTTCTGTCCCTTTGAATGGGGCTGCTCCAGCGTGCTCGCACCGCACAGGTCGTCTGCGCATGCACGATGTATATTACAAAGTGCATGTATATGGCCATACAGAAGTGTTTAACTTCACTTGCTTTTGCGGGACAACCCCCTTTAATAGCTACAGTGAAACGCCGCAGATTTACACGGCGGAAATCGGGCCGTGGGCATTAGGCCTTAAAGAGTGAGCTTTCATAAAATGTCTGACAAAGTGCAGGGGAAACAACTAGAGTTGAGCGAACATACTTTGCCGAGCTTGATGCTCGTTCAAGTATTAGAACAGACAGACAAGAGAAAAAAAAAAAAAAGCTCGGCATCCCGCGTCCCACATACAAAAATGCTCGAGTCACCCATTGTAGTCTATGGGGTTCGTTACTCGAGTAGAGCTCTCGAATTCTGCGAAAAGCTCGACTCGAATAACGCAGATCCGAGCATTTGGGTGCTCGCTCATCTCTAGAAACAACATGTTGTGTTCATATTTTTCAAACAAACAGAACTATTGCAGTTATACCAGATGACAGAAACAAAACCAAGTAGGGTAAATTTAAAGGGGCTGTCCAGTTACTTGACAACATCTCCTCAATAGAGCTGACTGTAATAAAACAAACAGAATTACTTACCCCTCCACCAGGATCCAGTGCTGCAGCCCTGCTGTAGTCCCAGGGGTAGTCAGGCGGGGGCTGCAGCATCACCACTTGTACCCCTCACATCCAGAGTGCCATGATACCAGGAGTTTAGGCACATGACGCTGCAGCGGTCACCTGACTTCCAGTGACGTCAGCAGTCACAACAAATGCCGGGACAACAGCGGGGCTGCAACACTGGACACTGGCAGCGGGGTATGTAATGCTCAGTTTATTTTATTACAGTCAGCCATATAGAAGGAAGTTTCCTGGTAACTTGTCAACCCCTTTAAAACCTTGGCAGGTTGGCATTAACGCACTAGAACGTAAACTTAGAAGCGAGTCCATGTTATCTATGTAGCCAGCCTCCTGCTGTAATAGTGGGGATCAATGAGAACGAACCCCACTATTAACCCCATCCATGCCACCATCAGTGTACATCGCATGTAAAAAAATCCACAAAGGGAGTGCCCTCCCCCTTTAACACCGTACGCCTCCACCATGGTAACCGGGCGCAATACACTGGTGTCCAGGCCTGCCATGGCCTCTGATCGCATATTGTGAGCGGTAAGCATTGCAGTACAGAAGTCCTGCAATGTATTGTGCTAGTGTCCACAGCTTTTATGGGTCAAGTCACCTACAGGGGCATAAAACGTTAAATAAAAATAGTGTAAAAAGAAACAAAAAAGCCAAACACAAACAAACCCCGCCCCCCAGTTTACACACTTTCTTTTGTTTGTATAACCCCCCCCCCCCCAAAAAGTATGAGTAATAAATTGAACACACCATTTTTGCTGTGTGGCAAAAAACGTAAAATAAAAATTAGAGGCAAATTGCTTGTTTTGCCTCCAAAAAACACACAATAGAAGTGATCTCAAAAGCTATGTGCACCCAAAATTGGTACTAATAAAACCTACAGCTCGTCACGCAAAAAACAATCCCTCACAGAGCTCCCGTCCACGGAAAAATAATAATAATAAAGAAAAGTTATGGGGCTTTTAATGCAACGCTGTAAAAAAATAAACAAACAAACAAAAAAACAGACAAAATGTCAGAATTGATGTTTTCTCTCCCTGCCCTCCAAATATATAAAGGTTTTACAATACATTATATGTACTGAAAAATGGTACCAATAAAAACAGTCGGAATCCATAACAACATTCCACATAGTCGTGATATGTTGTTATGGATTCCACAGCCGGTATGTGAAGTCTGATAGTCTGAAGCCACCCTTAGGCTGGTTTCACTCGGGCGATCGGGATTCTGCTGTGTTAAAGTGGGGCAAAATCACGTCTTTGTTTCTGTGATTTTTGAGCAGCAGCAATGCTTTCTTAGAATAATCTTGCATCGCTGCCGCCCGCGACATTGCGCAATAAAAACGTGTGATTTTTTCCAACATATTTTATTGCTTTTTGTTGCATGTATAACATTACTTAACAAGTAGTAGTAGTGTGAAATTCACATCTCGAACTGATTATTGCAACTATTAACCCCTTAATGACGCGGCCATTTTTCTTTTTCCATTTTCGTTTTTTCCTCCCCCCTTTAAAAAAATCATAACTCCTTTATTTATCCATCCACGTCACTGTATGAGGGCTTGTTTTTTGCGGGATGAGTTGTATTTTTCAATGGTGCTATTTAAAGTACCATATAATGTACTGAAAAACTTTTAAAAAATTCTAAGTGGAGTAAAATGGAAAAAAAACGACATTTTGCCATCTTTTAGTGCGTCTTGCTTCTACGGCGCACAAATGGCAACAAAAACGACATGATAACTTTATTCTATGGGTCGGTACGATTACTACGATGCCAAACTTGTTTAGGTTTTTTTTTACTATACTCCTCTTTTTTTTTTTTTAAAGACATAAAATTTTTTTCAATTATTTTCTGTCGTCATTTTGTGCGCGCAATAACTTTTTTTATTTTTCCGTCGACGTAGTTGAGCAAGGTCTCATTTTTTGCGGGATGTCCTGTAGTTTCTGATAGTACCATTTTGGAATACATATGACTTTTTGATCGCTTTTTATTGCGTTTTTTCTTGGAGACAGGGTAACTAAAAAAGTGCATTTCTGGCGTTCTTCATTTTTTGTTTCGGACGACGTTCACCGTGCGGGAAAAATTATGTGCTACTTTGATAGATCGGACTTTTACGGACGCGGCGATATCAAATACATATTTTTAATTTATTATTTAGATTTTTTAATAATAGATATGGCAAAAGGGGGGTGATTTAAACTTTTACAACTTTTTTTTTTTTTCAATTAAAAAAAAACTTTATTGATTCTTTTTTTTACTTTACTTTGAAGTCCCCCTGGGGGACTTTAAGATGCGATGCTTTGATCGCTCCTGCAGTATGACGTAATGCTATAGCATTACGTCATACTGCTTTTTGACAGGCAGCCTATGAAGCCACCCCACGGGGACGGCTTGATAGGCAGTCTGCTAAGGCAGCCCTGGGGCCTTTCATTAGGCCCCCGGCTGCCATGATACGTGCATGGCTCCCCCGATCTCACCGCGGGGGTGCCGTGCGGGACCCCCGAACATCGTTCGGGGGATTTAAATGCCGCTGTCAGAATTGACAGCGGCGTTTAAATGGTTAATAGCCGCGATCGGCCGCGCGGCCGCTCGCGGCTATTGCCCGCGGATGTCAGCTGTTATAAACAGCTGATGCCCGCACTGTATGAAGAGAGGTTGCCACGCAACCTCTCTTCATACATACCCCGACGCTCCATGACGTACCAGGTACGTCATTGGTCGTTAAGGGGTTAAAGAGAACATTATGAAGAACAATGTTATTTTGTGTAAATTCTCTTCTGTTACTGGACAGACACGGGAAGGTGGGGTGGGGGTGGGGGGGTAAGATATTAGGGGGAGAGCGTGGTCGGGGGGGGGGGGGGGGGTGAGGGGAATCCAGGTTGAAACCCTTTGGTTTTTATTCACAGTTGCCGTCCCGCAGCCACCTAGTGAATACGGGAGAGTTACGTGTGTCTATCCAGGCTGCCCAGGTGCGGTAGAAATTCTCTCGTCCGAATTCGTCGTCCTGTGATCTCAGTCTCTCTAATCTTTCTATTTCATCCATTGCCCCTACCCACGCGCCTCTGGGGATTTCCATGTCCTGCTTCCAGAATCTGGGTATTACCTGCCTCGTGGCCATGATAAAGAATTTCAGCAGGCCTTTTTTGAGCGAGTGGGTTCCTGAGGGAGGAATGGATAGGAGTGCCACCTCTGGTGTCAGGGTCAATGGTTCCCTGCACACCTTCCCGTATAGTTTCTCCATGTCTCGCCAGATGGGTTTGATCATGGGGCACTCCCACCATATATGTAGCATCGAGCCCACTTCCCCCAGGCATCGCCAGCAGGTATTTGAGGCTGATGGGAAGAGGGAGCGAAGACTCTCTGGTGTCATGTACCATCTTGATAGTATTTTAAAGTTCAGTTCCTGCAACCTACTGGCCACCGACATCTTATGGGTGTGTTGGAATGCTTTGCTCCAGAGCTCTCCGGGGAAGGACCTGCCCAGGACCTCCTCCCACGCAGTGATCCACCTGGGGGTATGACCATCAAGTTTCTCCTCTAGTAGCTGACTGTACAGTATTGACACGGTATGCCTCGGCGCCTCTTCCCCACTGCATAATTTCTCAAACGGGGTAAGGTTTAGGTTCCACCCCTGTTCCGGTCTCACCCCCCCCAGGTAACTACGGATCTGTAGGTATTGCATCCATGAGCCCGGGGGAGTTCCCCCCCGTTCCCTGCATGTTCGCCAGGTCGCACACGCCCTGAGTGTCTATCACCTCCCCTATTTTAGCTTCCGTTCCGAGGGGTAGGAATCCCAGACTGCGAATGCCCAGTGTTGCAGGGATCTGAGGGTTTCTGGTTAAAGGGGTGAGGGGACCCGGGACTGTTGTCCGGCAGCCCCCTTTCTATGCCCCCAGGAGGGTGGTCATCAGGCTTGAAGCCTCCGCTTTCTCCCAATTGACCCCTTTCGGGACCCAAAATGCTCCTTTTGGTGAAAAGGTGTTATTCTCGTTTTCGATTTGTACCCATAGTTTATCTGATTCATGGTGGTGTAGGTCTAGTATTAGGGTTCCTATAGTGGCTTTATGGTAAAGGTTAAAGTCGGGTAGGCCCGCCCCTCCCTTAGATTTTGGCTTGGACAGGCTTTTATAGCTGAGTCTTTTAGAACCTCCCTTCCATATGAACCGGAGTATCAAACTTCTCAATCTATCGAAGAAGATTCTCGCGGGGTTACATGGTGCTGATTGGAAGGTATATAGTATCCTAGGGAGGATATCCATTTTAACTGCGCTCATTCTGCCAAACCATGACAGCGAGCCTCTTGCCCAACTTTCCATGTCCTTTTTCAGGGTCAGTAGCAACGGCTTGTAATTCAGTTCGAACAGCTGAATTGGGTCAGCTGGGATGTGAATTCCCAGATATTTAAACGAGTCGTTTCTCCATAGAAATGGGAAGGCTGCAGCCATATTACTGGCCTCCTGTTGTGGGATAGTGATATTTAGGACTACAGATTTCTGGGTATTTACTTTATAATTGCTAAGCTTGCAAAAAGTGGCGAACTCTTATATGATATTGGGGAAGCTTACGTGTAGTTCGGTGGCATACAGCAGGAGGTCGTCCGCGTATAGAGATAGCTTTCGATCCTCCCTACCAGTCTGTATTCTGCGTATTGAGGGGTTGTTCCTAACTGCGTTAGCTAATGCTTCCATAACTAAGATGTATAATGTGGGGGATAAGGGACACCCCTGTCGTGTGCCATTCCTAACCTCAAACGGGGTTGACAACTTACCATTGACCCTGACCTGTGCCGAGGGGCGATGATAGAGGGCCATTATCCGAGCTAGAGCTCTTGGTCCGAGTCCCACCTTGCGGAGAGTTGCTTCTAGGAATTTCCAACTGATTCTGTCGAACGCTTTTTCAGCGTCGACAGATAACAGGCATAATGGGATTCTTTTCTTTCTTGCCCGGTCGATCAAGGCCAGGGTCTTTATGGAGTTGTCCCTCGCTTCTCTCCCCAGAACGAAGCCCACCTGATCTCCATGGATAATTCGGGGGATTGCAGGGTTTAGCCTATTTGCTATCATTTTTGAAAATATTTTTAAGTCGCAATTGATGAGTGAAATTGGACGATAACTGCCACACGACAGGGGGTCCTTCCCGGGCTTGGGTATCAGAACGATATGGGCCTGAAGGGCTTGAGGTGGGAAGGGGCAGCCCCCTGAAACCTCGTTGAAGGCTTTAAGTAACATATCTGAGATCAGGTCTCCACAAGTCTTATAAAATCTCGGGGAGAACCCGTCCGGGCCTGGGCTTTTCCCTGGTTTAGTTTCTGAGAGCACCTGTTTGAGTTCCTCTGGCTCAAAGTCCTTTTCTAGACCCTCGGATTCCTCTGGTAAGAGGGGCCCTGGGGCATGAGAATCCAGATATTCTGATAGCCTTTGTGCATTTTGAGTCCCTGCTCCCTCCTCAGTCTCACGTATGTTATATAGTTTGGAGTAAAATGATCTAAATTCCCCTAGTATTTCTTGTGGAGCATGGACCCTCCCCCCTTTCGCTGAGTTAATGGAGTGTATGTGTGGATGTGACTTTCTTGGATGTAGAGCTTTGGCAAGTCAGCTACCGCACTTGTCCCCGTATTCATAATAACCGGCTTTCAGTTTGTCTCTATTGCCTAATGCTCTTTGGTCTAATATGTCTAGGATCTTGTGCCGAAGATCCGATATCTCTGTTTGTAGAGTGGCCGATGACGCTGTTTTGTTAGAGATTTCCTTTATGTTAAGATAAAACGTGTGATTTTTTTAAAGTTTGCATTGCGATAAAAAGGAGGTTCCATAAAAAAAAAAAAAAAAAAAAGCCAAAAACGCAGGAAGATGGAGCGTGCTGCGATTTTTTGCATTCGCAAAATCGCATGAGTCAAAACATCGCTAATGGGAAAGTATCATAAATCATTGGATTCATTAATCTGCTTTTTTAAATGACTTTTGAATCAGGCAAAAATTACACGATTTTTTCGCCCGTGTGAAACCACACCAAACCGACAACTGATCGACCTCACATAAGTCAACGGGATCCACAGGATTCTTTCAAAAACTGATCAGTCGTTGCTGTTGTGGGTCCGTAATAAAAGGAAGTCAATGCAGAAGTGTGAACCGAATCTAAAACAAAAACTCTGATGTTACGGAAAAATACGTAGCACGAATGTGACTAGCAAACCAGCTCAGCAGTTTAATAGACATGGTTGCACATCCCTGGCCTGAGAGTTTTGGCTTACGGCGCTCAGAGCACACCCCTTGCCATCTTTGACATATTCTTATAGAACTCATACCAGCGGGTCTATGAACACTTACTTTCACTGTTTTCTTTCAACAAGGATTCGTTATCATCCTCCTCATCTTCTCCGGTTTTTATTTCCTCTGAAGGGGGCTAAGAACATTAGGTATTTAGTATTATCAACAGCTGCCACAGATTATAGTAATGTAGGAGCAGTCCCTGTGGTCTCTTACAAGAACAGAGACTGAGTGAACAAGAAATATATTCTACTTACTGGCAATTCTTTTGCTATCTTGATCACCATGTTCTCCAGGTATTCTGGTAAACTCTTAAACTGTTGGTTGGTAGGCTGGAAGAAGTGCGGGCTTCTACGGGCCAATAGTCTCAGCGCTCTCCAGCCATAATTGGAGTTGTTTACCACTCTGTGAAAAAGAATATATACACTCATGCTACAGAGATATTAACCAGTTCATGATGAAGCCTGTTTGCTCCTTAATGACCAACTAATTTTTCAGTTTTTTTCGTCATTGCATGAGCCGTAACTTTTAGGCTTTTTCATTGACATGGGGCTTGCTCTCTTGCGGGGCAAATTATATATTTTAATGGCATTTTTGGGGTACATGTAAATGTATTGCATCATTTTTATACTTCAAGGAGGGATTTTGATTGTTTTATTCCATTGTTTCTAGAGGCAAGATTGACAAAATCTGCAATTCTGGCAGGTCTGTTTCTTTTTAAGGGCATTCAACACGCAATATACCAAATCGACTGATTTCTTTTTTTTTTTTTTTTTAAAGGTGAAAAAATTGCAAAGTATTCTTTGTTTATCGCTGCAATAAAAGACATATAACATTTTTCTTCTTTTGTCAACAGTGCTGTGAAAAAAGTTTTTTTTTTTGCGGGATGAGTTGTACTGTTTGATGGTATTTTTTGTTGTTCCATGCAATTTTTTAATCACTTTCTATTCTGTCTTTTCAACGTGTTTCCCCCCCCCCCATAACATGCCCTCTGCGGGTTAAATAATGTACTAACCGTTTTCTCTGGGTCATTGTGAATGCAGCGATACCACATGGGATTTTTTTTTTTTTACATAGTAAAAGGGGAAAGGAGGGGTTTTCACGTTCTTAATTTTAATTAACTTTTTTTTTTTTACTTTTTATTTTTGCCCCACTAGGGAACTTGAATATAAGAATGTTTTATCATTCTTCTAACACACTACTATACTTCAGTATAGTAATGTATTAGAAAGCCTAGAAAGCTCAAGCAGAGGCTGAGCGTCATAGGCCACTGTGGCTGATAGACCCGCAGGCCATCTTCAAGCATTTGCGTGTCATAGCAACCCATCGGGACTCTGATCACATTGTGAGGATCCAATGGATGAGAGGGGAAGCCCTCTCTCTCTGTCAGCGTTTTACGTGCTGTTGTCATGGCATGGAAACAGTTAAAGAGCGGCGATTGAATGTTTCTTTGGTCCCCGCTGTTAGAGAAAGTGACAGTCTATCGTCAGACAGCAGAGCACATGGCTATGTGCTGTCCGTGGAAGTATACGGACAGCACATGGCCCCAAAATACACTACTGTACACTGCCTTAAACTTCTTATCTCACTGTATGAAGGAGGCAATAAACTAGCACTGAGAAATAGAACCACATTGAATGAGGCAGGCAACTATTAGACGGAAAAGGATGTATAAACTGGGTAATAGGACGGCAAAGCAATTCTAGAAGACATTTTTTAAAGGCATTTCCAAGCTGGTGGAGACAATGTACGTAAGTGCGTGGCACATTTACTTACTGATCTATCCATACATGTAATAAATATAAATAAAATGGTTATCTTTTTAATTCAAGTCTTACTAAGTATATTATTTGAGGCTTTGCATAAAATATTTTTTTTAAATGTGAACCACATATCACTGAACTTCTTCTAAGCCAAGAATCTTTTAATAAGGGACTCTTCTAATTCTCTATGGGTCTGGCTGCTGAAACCCTGGTAATAAGCTGTTATTGCCATAGAAAGCAGAGGGCCACCACACTTTATGCACATTGGAAATAGATTATACAATACAGTATACCTCCGAAGCCCATAGAGTAGCGGTTGCTCTGGGTACTAGATGGGGAACCCTTAACGATGCTCATATGGTCTAATAAGGAATTATGGACATGGGCGGTCCTGTCCATTTGGGATATCCGTTACAGTACAATGCATCAACATACTTGTATTCATCTTCAACCATGTTTTCAGGATCTGCTTGTTCCATTGCCTCTTCAAAGAACTGTTCCAAAGATGGCATAAACTCCCTAAGATACCATAGTAATGTGTAAGAGAATTAGAAAGTCTTGTTAGTAGCAGTAAAAGGGTTACTAACTTTTTAGACAACTTGTGATAATTAGCAAAACTAATGTACTTTATTTACCTAAAAGGAGTTTTTTTTTGTGAGAGCAGAGGGGAGAGAGACACTGGCACAGGGAGGTGGCTGCAAGTAGCGATAACGGCGAGATCCTCTGCTGTTTATACACATGTACACTGTTAATTATTTCTGTACACTCCTACATAAGTTTATGCCGGTGTGTGTAAAAGGCAGAAAGGAAGCAAGATCTCAGTAGCTCTCAGAGAAATACTCTATAGAACACCGCACAGGAGCAGCTCCACCCACCAGTCCTGAGAGGATGGAGAATCAGATATACACTCTGAGGAGGGAAAAATGGGGAATGCATGATACAGGTCATATAATGGCCAGAAAGAGTTATTCCTCATGTACAAAATTCTCTAATCTTCTAGAGACTGGACCTTAAATGATCAAGGAGGCACAGGCAAACTTACATTTAAAAATCAAGACTAACCTAGACTATATGTTCACATCTACATTCAAGGCTTTGTTTGGAGCCTGTCATGCAGATCAGATGCAAAATATAACATTGCGTTGTGCTACTTGGTTTGGGAAAATGCCAGGCGGCATTACAGCAGCTTCATTGACTATAGGGGTGTCTAAGGGGTTGTCGGGAGCCATTCGTTCCAGTCAACGGCTAGCATTTATTTTCCTGTTGACATAACAAGTAAATAGAGCATCCAAACACAGATGTGAACATAGTCTCATCCAGTCTGCAGTGTACATTGTAAAAACTTTTCAAATCTCCCCACACATTGGCTTGTAGAAACACACTCTGGACTGCGGTACTTGAACAGACAGTTTGTTTGTAAAATGTGACTTCTAAAAGGGATCGCTATACTAAATGTTGACTTTTTAGGAGCTAGAGCAGGTCCTGAGATTTTCCATATGCAGCACGGGGGTCGTCAGATATGGTAAGCAAGAGTTATACTGGATTCCAAATTGGACTTTAGGTAGGGGAGAATTCTTAGATTAACCCATAACCTGCTGATACAACCTTCCCATTGCATTTGACTTGAATAGATATATTTCAAAGATGTTAAAGTTATAGACTTTATCATCATATGCTAGACTTATGTAATTTCTTTAGGTAACAACACCCCCATGCAATGTTTAGTCAGCAGCAGGTCTATGCGTAGGACAAGACAGGTATATGCGCTACCTCACCTGGTTTCTGACCTACAGGCTTCTATGTTGTCGGGATACAGATTCCAGAGCCTTGATAACTCTTCACTGAAAAGGCAGATTCAAGTTTAAGAGACCGATGCTTGCAGCTTAATGTGTATTATCATACTAAAAGCTATTCCATAAATCCCATGGAGGACAGTAGCAGAAAGGAAGCATTTTATAAACAGCCTATCACTTTCATGAAAAATACTATTTTTTTTTACAGAACTAATTCCCCTTTTCATGACAGTCTAGCTACCCATTCGTATATATTTTTTTTATTGACGTGGCCTAAAAAGGTGCAGTCTTAGGGCTCATGCCCACGACCGTTGCGGGTATACGCCCACAGATTTATGCGGTGGTAAACAAAATGCACTCAATGGTGATAGCGGAAAAAAAAATGTGCGTTTTCCTGCAGTCTCCATTAATACTATATTAATGGAGACCTCCCGTGGCGTAAATCCGCGGAAAATAGAACATGCCGTGATTTATTTCCCGCTGCGGAAATCTGCGTTAAAATTCCGCGTGTCAGCATTGGCTGGCAGAAAAGCTATTAGGTTCAATAGAACCTAACAGCTGCGGAATCTCGCCGTGGGAACCGCGGTACAAATCCGCATTAGCCCTTAGTATGTGCCAAAATTGTATCTTTCTGGAATCCAAAGAATAAATAAACCTCAATGTGTGTGTATATGTATATAAAAAAATACTTAAAATTTAGAGGTTACCTGGACTATTATGAAAAGGGGTTATACGATGTGAAAGGAGAGATTACAAACAGAATGAAAAGCAAGACATCTAGAAACAGACTAGTGGAAGTAAATGTATCTAGAATCTTACTTTCCCAGTAAGGTTTTTTTGTTTGAACCCTTGCCTAGAAAGTCCTCAGGGGCCGGTCGTTTCCTTGTCACCATTTTTAGTTTACTCTCTGGTTGTCTGATTTGAAATAGAACAAAGAATAAATCAAAACAGATTATACAGAATTGTAGGAGTTAAATACATTAGTATAGCAGCTCACTAATAGAGGATACAATCTAATACGAAAACAAAGTCTCAATATAATCCGTCTGTACAAAATACACCAAATCTCATACCTCTCCTTTACAAAACTGGGGCAACCTTCATTCTTCCAGGAGTTCCAGTTTTCTTCTGTGTTGAGTATATGCTGAAAACAAGGTTTTAGACAATTAGTCCCTCAATGTGATCTGCCAGATAGCACTACTATTGCATTGGCTATAGCTTACCTCTACCATTTTAGAAAACTTGTCTCCAGCAGAAGGGGTTTCACAGATTAACTAGAATAAAGAAGATATGCGTTATTAGTTATGGTCTCCGTTTAACTCTTTCGCTGCCAGGGTTTTTGAACATTTTGCACATTTGGTAGCCAAGACAATTTCTACTAAAACCTAAGACTACAACAAACTTAAACTTTATTACTGAAGTGTGAGGATGTATGAGATTGATCTATCTTATACATTATATATATATATATATATATTATATACACACACACACACACACACACACACACACACACAATCTCAAGATATCATACAAACCTGGTGTACAAGTTTGGTAGTCTCCTCAATCCAGGCAGACTGCTCATCCAACAAGACATAGTTAGAACTGAAATATAGAATACTTATTTTCTATTACTTCTATAGAGATCAGCAATTAAGTACACAGTATATAAAGCATTCTACAGTGATGTTCACAGGGTGGTAAATCAACAATGTCAAACAAGTACAGACATGTATTGGCCATTGCCTGGTGCCAACATGAGTTTTCAGTAAATCGGTGATTCTCTAATGATCAATAATGCTCATGTGTTATCCACAAGTAAAGTACAGATCTACCTGCAAAAGATGCATGGATATTAACCAGCATTTGAACACAGCAGCATTTCACAATACAAAGCGCATTTTATCCCTATTTTAGCCAACTCACACCCGCACCTTGGATGGATGGGGCTGCTACATTGGGAAATAATGTTAAACGAGGCAGTCAATGTAACTGTGCAACTACTTTGGATACGCTATCAATGGCTAACAAGTACAGCAGCAATATGAAATTCAAGAGCACAAATGCACAAATATAGATTACCTTTTAAACTTCACTTGGCCTTTCAAGTATTGGAACAATATTAGATACTGAACCAAAATATGTCGGCGAAAGTTGCTGTCACTCAGCTGCAAGTCCATTAACTAAAATGAACAAAAACAAGAGTTAAAAAAAGGTATTAAAAATATTTTCCACACAAGCTAATTTGTTTTTCCCCCTTTTTTGTTTCTCAACTCCAGTCCTCAGGGCTCCCCAACATGTCAGGTTTTCAAAATTTCCTTAGAATTGAACAGGTGGTGGAATCATTTAGCTCAGATGTTGCTACGGGTGTTCTCACTATAGGATATACGGAAAACATGACCTTTTGGGGTGCCCTAAGGACTCGAGTTGGGAGATTCTGCCTTAGAGCCTGATAATACAGCTTTGTATCGGGAAAAACTGAAGGACTTTATTTTGATGCATGTACCTTCTTATTGCCATGGGGCACCTTGCCATGCTCCTGCTTTAACGGCCGGGATCAGAGGCATCATCAGTTTTGGATGTGTAACCCCTGATGTGCCATGCTCAATAGCAAGTGCTGCTCCTAAGTGGTCAAAAAAAAGTGGCTATATGCACACGAGCAATGAATTATCACTCACAATAGGATGGCAACTAATCGACACTCCGCGACTATGTTGCAGAGTGCCGATTAAGTCACAGAAGCGTGCTCCCTCTGTGAGCCCTTTACATGCCGCAATATACACTGTTTGTGGTATGTAAGGGTTAAGATTGCGGATAGACGTTCTCATCGATCCCCAGCGAGAGACCAGTTATCAATCACCGCCGGGTCTTGCTGCGGGCTAACTTCTGGGCCTGCGCCATCCAAGGAGACACAAGTTTATGTCCTGTTGCGTTACGTGACCCCCCAGACAGGATGTAAACCTACGCCCTGTGGCATTAATTGTACTACTTCAGGGGAGTCACTGTTAAGGAACAGAGTGTAAATACAAGTCATTTCTATATAAGATATAGGATCATAAAGTGTGACCACATTGTAAAGCTCTAGTGACTAGTTTGGTGTTACCTTCTCACTTGTCAGGAACTTGGCAAAGTAAACATGTTCGCCTCCAGATTTCAGTTCTTCAATTTTTTTTCGTGATGCTTGCGTATCATCCAGCTTGTAACTCTTAAACACTTGCAGAACTTCTTCTGAAAACTATGAAAAGGAGACCGCTATAATAAAAATGCAAACTAAATAACACTATCCATAAACTGTGCTGTAGCATATAGAGAAACGATCACGGAGGTCCATGTTAGCAAACATGAGGCTCCATTAAACACAAACATTCACCTTGAGGAATGTTTTCCAAGAATTTTTGTCATAGCATTGAACAGGATTCCTGAAGAAGTCTTGTAGAGACCAGAATTTCCTATACAGATTGTAATCTATGGGAATAGAACTAAAGGAAAAAAAGGCAGTTACATCAACTTCATAACCATTTTATAAAAGATCAAAGAATACGAAACTAAAGCATCACAAATTTTGACAGAAGGAAAAACAAAAAAAATTGAAGTTTGAAGATACTGAAGTCTCAAAACTGAGTATTTTTAAATAATTAAAATAATTTTAAAAATGAGTTTTCTGACATGTTTCTATGTTAATGGCAATGCGCTCCAAATAAAAGTAAAAGCCATTTTCTAATTAGCTGTTATTTTTATTAAACAGTGTGACAGAACATTACAGTACAGGTCACACAAGCAGTTGCAGTTCTTCTTGGAACTGAGGTTTATGGCTGGAAAACACTCTAAAAAAACGGGGGAAAAAAGCCATAGGGGTCAAAAACCTCTCAGACAAAAACACATTTACCAAGACCGGTATTTCAAACATGGTTCTTAGTGGAGTACCTGCTGTAGTAAGATGCGATAACTCTATTAAGAGGCGTGTGCCTCTTAATAAATTTAACAAATGTCTGGCCAGCCGTACACCAGAAAGCCAAACTTATGCCAGTTTCATGCAAAAAAATTGTAGTAAATTTGCAAGCCCAGCCCCCTAGAAAGGTGTCAAGGATGTTCGAAAAGGGCAAATATTTGCAAGTTTCTGTGCAAGTATGGCTAGTGCAAAAATAAAAACACTTGACACTTTCTCTTTGGTTTAAAAAACAGATCTTGCATAAATTGCCCCTATTGGCTCTAAACACCTGATAGCTGAGAAAACACAACAAAAACACACAAAAACTGAAGTTGTCAATCCAGTCTAAAGCCCAATGTCCACTTGCACGTACGGATTCCACTGCTGAATGCAGCAGTGGAATCCAGCTGTGCTCATGGATATTGAGAGAAAAAAAGCTTTTCTTACCTCCCTGGCGGTGCACATTATACCTCCCTGCACAGTGCATATTTTTTTATTTATTTTTTTATGTCCTCCTTTCCCAAGGATCTGTGGCACAGCCACAATGACAGCTGTGGCTGTGCTTTGGATATGGCAGCTTCCATTGACTTCAATGGAAGCCGTCTCGAGGGATCCGCAGACGAAATGGAGCATGCTGTGATCTCTTCCAGCGCGTGCGATCCACACACACAAGTGAAAAAAACAAACAAAAAAACCCCATCTGCATGCATTAAATTGCCCTGCAGATGCTAATGCATCCCTATGGGCTTCTAGAGCTGCGGATCTCCCATGTGGGAGACACATGCGGATTTTATGATTAAAATCTGCATGTGGATATTGGGCAAGAGGAGGGCATTAACAAATACATTATTTAGTCCCTACGATGATTTATACCAACCAGAGCTTCTGCTGCAGTGAAGCATTGGTCAGAGTACGGTCAGAAACTGTGCTGTCTTAAGGCCAAAATGTATCTTTGTTTTATCGACAGTATGCCCTATCCGCTGTATGTTTTCTGGGAAAACTGACGCAATTAGAACCACATTTAAGTACCCAGATCATACATTTCCTTACAACTCTTAAAAAGCGGCACAGAAAAAAAAAAAAAAAAAACCTCAGCAAAACCCACATTTTCTGCCTTAGTTTCTTCTTGTGTAAGAGTGGGGCGTGTGTATGTAGACTAAATCTCTTACCATGGATAAAGGCATACTTACGAACTATTAGGTGCCTCATCATCTCCCATTTCACCTTCCTCGATCTCCATTCCATCTTCTCGATCTTCCACTTGCTGTAAATTAAATAGATGTGGTTCTATTTTGTGCACCATATACAGGAATAAAAGCTTTAAAATAAAAATATCACCACCTACTTTTTGCCCCAGAGTGCTCTCCTGTTCGTTGGCATTATACACTGTAACATTTTCCAAGTTAAACTGACTTTGCAAATTCAAACCTTAAGAAAAAAAAAATGAATACAAACATGGCTGATATAAACTGTGGGAAGCCACATCAGGCTTCATAGTGACATGGACAACCAAGATTCATACATCAGTGTAATATCCCTAACAGCGAGTGATACTGATGGTAACATCCAGATATCAGTCCATCTACAAGGTTGTCAAGTGCAGCGGCCTAAATAAAATCATTTAAATCTACAACTTTGAGGTAACTACTGTATATGTTCACACAAGACATAAAAATGTCTCAGGTCTGTAGAACACTGAAATAGGAATAAGAATCTCACCAGATTTTTCTGAGAGGGGAAACAATCGTGCAAGGAACAGCTGAATTCTTCCGCAGAACACAGTATTTTGAGATTTAGAAAGTCTTCTTAAGAGATCTGAAAAATACATTTCGATAATTTATCAGAAATCTTTTGAACAGTCATCATTCAGCCATTAAATTGCATACAGTAATTATACAGCCGGGGGTCTTACCATTGCACATTCGAAGCAAGTAGTTCTTTCCAGCCGAATAAAACGTATTCTAAAACCAGAAGACACAAAGTGTAACTTACTAGAATAGAAAGGATAATATTTAACAACATTAGGTATACAAAGACACACATAGATATACACATGAGGATGACTTGTGTACATTGTAACTAACTAAATGAAAAAGTGTTGCCCGGGACTTTTGGGATTCTTTTCCTATTGATGGCCAGAATTCAAATGGGAGCTGTGCCTGCACTACCAAACCGGGCCACTGCAATACGGACAGTGCAATCCACTTCCTGCACTGACAGCTGGCCCAGGTAACAGCTGATCGGTAGGGATCCCGAGCGGAGGACCCCCACCAGTCTATTGATGACCTATCGAGGTCCTGCACAACAACTTTAATAACATTTAACAGATTTAAAATAGTAATGGCTTGTCAATTAGATATGCCATCAACGCTAGTGTGGGTTTAACTGCTGGGCCTCAACTGTTTATAAATTTCAGGAGGAATAAACAGAGGAACAATATAGTACAGATTCCAAGAAAAGATGTTCGAACAATGTTATTTCATGGAACGTGAAAGTTTTTGATACATTATTTGGTACAAAAAAAAAAAAAAAAAGAAGTAAATAAATAAAAAAATGTTAAATTAGAGAGAATCCTATTTAACTTATTTAGTAACAAATATAAAATGAATACATGATAAGTAACCAAGGTAGCTGTAGGGCATCATTATTACTGTCATATGCATCATAAACTATATGGAAAATAGACTTACAGCTTTCCAGGTTCCAACATTTTTCTCCACAAATGTGAATATTTTGTCACAGTGATCCAAAGGGAGGCAATCAAGGACATCTCCCAGCAGTACAAATGGTGTGGTAGCTGTGCATATACCTAAAGCACAGAAATATTAATTATTAAGGAGGCATATTCACAAAGTGCTGGAAGGTACACTTACTAATGGCAACTTAAATTAACCAGTAGGACTGAGAGCATGGCACGGTTCGGACACTTTCCTCCCAAATAGGCACATAGTGATGAACATAATTGTTCCTTTATTTTCCAGATCCTCCAATACAGAAATATCATGATTTCCCTGCGATATGTAAATTTCTAGTAAACTGTCTGATAGGCGGTTTACCTCCTATATTTGAATGAGCTCTCTCCTACGTTTTTCAGTAAAACGCGCCCATCATAATCTTAATTGACGTCTCCAGGCTAGGCAACTGGAGATACCATGTGTTCAAGTTCTGCCCTGCACGGAGGATGGAGCATGCCCGGGACTTTACTTATGACATGAAGGGAAGAGAGTATGGCACTGCAAATGCCCGGATCTGCAAGTGCGGTGCAAAATATCTTGAGCACACGGTTTCTCTGGCTGCCTGAGGCGGGGACATCAATCAAGATTATGACAGGCGTGTTGCTGAAAGAAGGGGGAGAGAGCCCAGACAAGATGCATCACCCATCAGACAGTTTACCAATCATCTGAATACCATGGGGGAAGCATGGAAAAGATATTTCTGCATTAGAGCATTTGGTGAATAAAATCAAGGCACAGTTATGTACATCACTAGGTCCCACTTGTTATGTTAGACGTAGTTTATAATGCAAGAATCAGATGACTGAATTCATTTTACTTCTGGAAAACCCCTTTCACTTCCTGCTGTGTCCACATCACTACCATAGTGAAGCATTTATGGGAATTTTAACATGTTCAATATTGCTTAGTTTATTCAAGCTTTCAGATCAGAATGGCTTACAGGGGTTACTCCAACCATTTAACAGCTGGCTATATGTGAACCAATTACTGGTTTAATGTTACAATCATGTATGCCACATCTTACAAATACAATGTTTGTGCAGTTGTAAACTACTAATAGCCTTTTTCAGGACAGGTCATTAATAGTAGATCAGCTTGGATCCATTGCCCAGAACCAACAGCAAGCTGGCACACTTGTGCACTGAGCTGATTTCTGCAGGAAGCAGATGGCTCTGTTCTGACTGAAGTGACAGGGCTTGGTACTGCAGGCCAAGTTCTCATTCATTTTAATGTGAACCTAACCTGCAGTAGCAAGCCTGGCCACTGCCATTGGAACGGAGCTGTCTGCTTCCTGCAGATATCAGCTCAGTGCACGAACGCGCAGGCCCACTGAGCAGCTGATCCCAAATTAACACCCTTGACGATCTATTATTGATGACCATTCCTGAGCATAGGCCACCAATAGTATACAAGTGGGCAACCCCTTTAAAGCCCAATTAAAGTAACAGATGAAAACTATCTTACAAAAAGAGAAAAATGGAATATTTTACTCCAGAGCTTTTGGAACTGTATTTATGACATAAAAAATCTTATTTATTAGCTAGGGTTTCTGTGTAGGTCTTTTTTTTTAACCCAAAATAAATTATGACAGCCAGATTCCTCCTGTTCACAAATGCATCTGGATAGCTTTCATGTGGTCTTGCTGCAACTAAATCCTAGCTATAAACAACTCGTCTGAACTTTCCCATAATGCCTATTCGTCTTACCTTCTGTAACGCCACTGATAGCAAGTGAAATAATGGTGAGGCAGTTGTCACATGAAGCTTGATTTATCTGCATTTGAGAAAAGAAGGGGCCAGTTACAAAAAAGGCATTAACACAACTGAGAGCCAATCTATTAGTTCGATGCTTTATCCAAAAAGCAGATGTTGAGGAACAACCAGACCAGGCTGCAGGACATTAGACATTTAGCTGTGGCGAGCCTGAGGAAGCCCTACCTCATGCTTTACACTTCAGCTTTACTTGCTCAGATTGGCTCTTGTATGAAACCACAAGCTCTCCAGGATGATTTGCTTTATCTACATCAGGACAGAATTGCCTAGACTGCATATTACTGATAAATGCAATAACCTAGTATGTAAACAAAATTGTTCCCATTCACCAGCAGCAAGCAGAGATCTTCAGAGTTGTATGGAAGTAACACACATAGGTACACAACTATTAAGCTGCTTATGGCACTTGGCATCTGGTGTACAAAAATGTGAAGCTTTAAGTGGGCAGGACTTGGCATTAGTAGCCATGGCCACTCACAGCCCATCAAATTTACGATAATCTACACAAGAGACTGGCATAAAATTTCAGATCTGGCAAACAGATTACGCAAAATCGCACAAAATCTATCAACAGGCTTTCACCACTTAATACATTTGTCGCACTTCAGGCCAGCACAATGTTTACTTAACACCAGCTAATAAAACGCCAGTCAAAGTAATTCAGTCCCAAAGTATATTAGAAAGTTGCCAAACTTACCATATGAAGTGTCAATTACATAAGAGTACTCCCAAGACTGACTTATCAATCTACATAATATTACCTATCCGTAGGACAAGAGATAAAAGTCTGATCAGAGAACAGGTTTCACCGCCGAGACCCCCACCGATTCTAAGAACGGGGGTTTTGTGTTCCCCTTTTCTCCTCGCTCTGTACTCATTGCATCCTCCACAATGAGAAGGAGACTGAACGGCGAGCATGTGTGGTGCTGCTCCCTTCATTTCAATGGGGCTGATACAAGTATCCAAATAGAAGCCTTTGGTCATCTCCGGCGCTCTCACTGAAGATGAATACAGTGGCAGCACACATGTGCAACGGCTCCTCCAGTCAATCTCCATGTCACTACAGGGGGTGCAGCAGTACGGCAGTGAGGAGAGGGGGGCACAGGACCCCATTTCTCAGGATCAGTGGGGGGGGGGGGTCTCAGCTGTAAATTCCTCACCAATCAGACTTTTCTCACCTATCCTATGGCTATTCTATCTTAGGAACACCCCTTTACAGGGAACCTGTCACGTCCTGTAAACTAAGTTATGGTGCTGTTAGCGGTCACAACAGGGAGGCGGGCGATATATTCTTTACCCCCTCCTCTCTGGGTCCAGCACTGCCTCCCTCTGAAGTCGGCACACGAAAATCTGACTCTTTTCAGACTTTCATGCCGCATCCAGACTTCAGAGGGCGACAGCACTGGATCGTGGGAGAGTATAAAGAATCCATGTTGCCTCCCCTAACAGCACCAGTACTTAGTTTATAGCGCTTACTAAAAAATCCCAAGTCATTCCCCACATCTGTGCAGTATTTTTCTACGCCTGCGGATCTCTTACCCAGCAGCCCCCTCCATCTCCTCCTTCCCCCGGGACGCCAGATCCCTAGGCACGCGCCATCTCCTCCTTCCCCCGGGACGCCAGATCCCTAGGCACGCGCCATCTCCTCCTTCCCCCGGGACGCCAGATCCCTAGGCACGCGCCATCTCCTCCTTCCCCCGGGACGCCAGATCCCTAGGCACGCGCCATCTCCTCCTTCCCCCGGGACGCCAGATCCCTAGGCACGCGCCATCTCCTCCTTCCCCCGGGACGCCAGATCCCTAGGCACGCGCCATCTCCTCCTTCCCCCGGGACGCCAGATCCCTAGGCACGCGCCATCTCCTCCTTCCCCCGGGACGCCAGATCCCTAGGCACGCGCCATCTCCTCCTTCCCCCGGGACGCCAGATCCCTAGGCACGCGCCATCTCCTCCTTCCCCCGGGACGCCAGATCCCTAGGCACGCGCCATCTCCTCCTTCCCCCGGGACGCCAGATCCCTAGGCACGCGCCATCTCCTCCTTCCCCCGGGACGCCAGATCCCTAGGCACGCGCCATCTCCTCCTTCCCCCGGGACGCCAGATCCCTAGGCACGCGCCATCTCCTCCTTCCCCCGGGACGCCAGATCCCTAGGCACGCGCCATCTCCTCCTTCCCCCGGGACGCCAGATCCCTAGGCACGCGCCATCTCCTCCTTCCCCCGGGACGCCAGATCCCTAGGCACGCGCCATCTCCTCCTTCCCCCGGGACGCCAGATCCCTAGGCACGCGCCATCTCCTCCTTCCCCCGGGACGCCAGATCCCTAGGCACGCGCCATCTCCTCCTTCCCCCGGGACGCCAGATCCCTAGGCACGCGCCATCTCCTCCTTCCCCCGGGACGCCAGATCCCTAGGCACGCGCCATCTCCTCCTTCCCCCGGGACGCCAGATCCCTAGGCACGCGCCATCTCCTCCTTCCCCCGGGACGCCAGATCCCTAGGCACGCGCCATCTCCTCCTTCCCCCGGGACGCCAGATCCCTAGGCACGCGCCATCTCCTCCTTCCCCCGGGACGCCAGATCCCTAGGCACGCGCCATCTCCTCCTTCCCCCGGGACGCCAGATCCCTAGGCACGCGCCATCTCCTCCTTCCCCCGGGACGCCAGATCCCTAGGCACGCGCCATCTCCTCCTTCCCCCGGGACGCCAGATCCCTAGGCACGCGCCATCTCCTCCTTCCCCCGGGACGCCAGATCCCTAGGCACGCGCCATCTCCTCCTTCCCCCGGGACGCCAGATCCCTAGGCACGCGCCATCTCCTCCTTCCCCCGGGACGCCAGATCCCTAGGCACGCGCCATCTCCTCCTTCCCCCGGGACGCCAGATCCCTAGGCACGCGCCATCTCCTCCTTCCCCCGGGACGCCAGATCCCTAGGCACGCGCCATCTCCTCCTTCCCCCGGGACGCCAGATCCCTAGGCACGCGCCATCTCCTCCTTCCCCCGGGACGCCAGATCCCTAGGCACGCGCCATCTCCTCCTTCCCCCGGGACGCCAGATCCCTAGGCACGCGCCATCTCCTCCTTCCCCCGGGACGCCAGATCCCTAGGCACGCGCCATCTCCTCCTTCCCCCGGGACGCCAGATCCCTAGGCACGCGCCATCTCCTCCTTCCCCCGGGACGCCAGATCCCTAGGCACGCGCCATCTCCTCCTTCCCCCGGGACGCCAGATCCCTAGGCACGCGCCATCTCCTCCTTCCCCCGGGACGCCAGATCCCTAGGCACGCGCCATCTCCTCCTTCCCCCGGGACGCCAGATCCCTAGGCACGCGCCATCTCCTCCTTCCCCCGGGACGCCAGATCCCTAGGCACGCGCCATCTCCTCCTTCCCCCGGGACGCCAGATCCCTAGGCACGCGCCATCTCCTCCTTCCCCCGGGACGCCAGATCCCTAGGCACGCGCCATCTCCTCCTTCCCCCGGGACGCCAGATCCCTAGGCACGCGCCATCTCCTCCTTCCCCCGGGACGCCAGATCCCTAGGCACGCGCCATCTCCTCCTTCCCCCGGGACGCCAGATCCCTAGGCACGCGCCATCTCCTCCTTCCCCCGGGACGCCAGATCCCTAGGCACGCGCCATCTCCTCCTTCCCCCGGGACGCCAGATCCCTAGGCACGCGCCATCTCCTCCTTCCCCCGGGACGCCAGATCCCTAGGCACGCGCCATCTCCTCCTTCCCCCGGGACGCCAGATCCCTAGGCACGCGCCATCTCCTCCTCCCCCGGGACGCCAGATCCCTAGGCACTCGCCATCTCCTCCTCCCCCGGGACGCCAGATCCCTAGGCACTCGCCATCTCCTCCTCCCCCGGGACGCCAGATCCCTAGGCACTCGCCATCTCCTCCTCCCCCGGGACGCCAGATCCCTAGGCACTCGCCATCTCCTCCTCCCCCGAGACGCCAGATCCCTAGGCACTCGCCATCTCCTCCTCCCCCGAGACGCCAGATCCCTAGGCACTCGCCATCTCCTCCTCCCCCGGGACGCCAGATCCCTAGGCACTCGCCATCTCCTCCTCCCCCGGGACGCCAGATCCCTAGGCACTCGCCATCTCCTCCTCCCCCGGGACGCCAGATCCCTAGGCACTCGCCATCTCCTCCTCCCCCGGGACGCCAGATCCCTAGGCACTCGCCATCTCCTCCTCCCCCGGGACGCCAGATCCCTAGGCACTCGCCATCTCCTCCTCCCCCGAGACGCCAGATCCCTAGGCACTCGCCATCTCCTCCTCCCCCGAGACGCCAGATCCCTAGGCACTCGCCATCTCCTCCTCCCCCGGGACGACAGATCCCTAGGCACTCGCCATCTCCTCCCCCAGGACGACAGATCCCTAGGCACTCGCCATCTCCTCCCCCAGGACGACAGATCCCTAGGCACTTACTATCTCCTCCTCCAGGACGGCTCTGAAGACTTGGTCCAGCGTCAGCTTCTTCTCATTCTCGCTGTAAGACAGGACAGAGTACACTGAGCGCCCGCACTGCACACACAGGGGGCGGCCATTGCGGCACGGCTTACCTTCCGGGGACCTGGCTGAACACCGAAAAGAGATGCTTGATGTTCTTGCCGGGCACGGCCTCTCTGGTCGCACTCTGATACAACACAAAGACAAGGCTGCTGTTACTCTTCTAACAGTCACACCGGGAAGCCTTCCAGCCGTTACTTACCGTCAGTCTACTCCGCGCCTCCGGAAGACTGAACAACGGAGGAGACATTGCGGCGAATCTTCTCAGAACCTGCGGCGCATCCCGATGACGTCACGACACCATCGACTGCACAGAGGAGTCTGAAAGGAACTTCCGGTGACGTTCCGTATGGAACTCTATTGTACTGGGCGGTTCAGGAATCGGGAAGCGCGAATGTCTGCTTTTTGGACTATTTCGCTTGCTGTAGACGTGTGTTTGCTAATGTAATAGTAATAAAGTAATGTCATTGTATGGTGATTTATATGATTTACATATTGTCCTTAGCAAAGGGGATACAAATAATGTAGACATATCCAATGGTCTTCAGGTTTCACTTTTCTGGGTACAAGGTGCCCTTACAGAATACCTCCTAACTTTTTAGATGATAGAAGAGGGAAACTTCTGGGGGGAGGGGGTTTGTCTGAAAGATCCAATATTTTAGCATATCTATACGCTTAATTAGTTTGGACTCGAGTATTAGCACAAAAATTACACTGCAGCAAATTAAAAAAATGTTCATAACAGAAAGTAATTGATATGTTTCTGTATAATAAAACCTGCTCATTCCACTGGCACCATTTATAATAGCGGCACGTCTCGTTTTCGAGTTACGGATTCATTGCATAGGCCTATTTCCAGAAAATTAAGTACAACGGCAATTGGATTACATTATTCCCCATAACTGGAAAACCTTAAATAGCAGAAAAAACGGATATCATTTTTAAATTCAGCGCACTAAAGTTGAGATTTTTAAGATCCAAATTGTACCAAATAATGGACTAATATAGGAGTTGGAGTCAAGTACCGTATTTCCTGGAAATTAAGACCCTGTCTTATATTAATTTTCGCCACAAAGAGAGGCACTAGGTCTTATTTTCGGGGGATGTCATTATACTTACCTAGCAGGCTCCGTCCAGGTCCCTCCCGCTGCTCTCCGGCGCTCTGATACGCTTCCCGCAGTCTTCGGCAGCCCACAGAAGATCGCTTCCTGGTTACGGGATTTATAAATCCCATCTTCAAGAAGTGATGGCTCCGATTGGTTCTCGAGTGCTGCTCATCCAATCAATGCAGTGCTCGATGAACCAACGTGATGGCTGTGATTGGTTTATCCAGCGCTGCATTAATTGGCTGAGCAGCGATCGAGAACGAATCACAGCCATCGCGTTATGGAGGCGGGATTTATGAAATGGCTGAGCCATGGCATTGATTGGCCAAGCGATCTTCTGTCGGTGGCCGAGAACTGCAGGAAGCCTGCTGGAGCTCCGGAGAGCAGCAGGAGGGACCAGGATTGAGCCTGCTAGGTAATGTATTGTTTGGGGGGGGGGGGGGGGGGTTGTAATGCCGGTAGGGCTTATTTTTAGGGTGGGGCTTATATTTCAAGCCTCCACAGCCCCCCCCCCCAAAAAAAAATCAGGGTATGGCTTATTTTCAGGGTATGTTTTATTTTTGGGGAAACGGTATATTACTTAGGAATTAGGTCATTTTTGGTGCAACGTACAGATTTTATGAATGTACTTCTACTTATCAGGTGAAAAAGAGGGGTGTTTAAGGAGCAAAGGGGGACGGAGGGATTGGGGTCAAAATTAGGGACTGTCCTGTCAAAAGAGGGGTACTTGTAAGGTACGCCTGAAGCCAGCTTTACACGGGTGCATGCGTATTTGCGCGAGCCTGAGCATGGCATTTTTGCGGAATGAGTGATGCATTTATGCGCACGTATTGGCGTATTTTACTGTAATTTTTGCGCCCACAAGGCATGTTAATTTGCGTTTGGCAAACAAAGTCGCACCGATTGAAATGAGTTCCAGTTGTGTTCTTTTTACTGCGCAATTACACAGTGTTCCTCACATCTCCTTGTGTATTGCATGTGCATTTGCGCCCCTGTGAAGTTGGCCTTAGGATGCATTCACACGGACGAGTTTCACAAGCGAGTTCTGTCCAGTAGCCATAATGGAACTCGCATGTGCATTGATTTCAATGTGTTTATTCGCATGAGCAATTTTTTATGCTCCCACATAGTGTGAAGTGGGGAAGATTGTCAGGAACGGACAATCCGCACCTCAATTCATCATCAAAACCGCGATAAAAAACACACCAAAATACGCACCATTGACGTTGAATTTAACATAGTTTTGGTTTGGATGGATCTGCACAGATTTAGTCGTGTTTTTCATTGTGGTTTTGATGCTGAATTTGGTAGGTATTGTCTGTTGTGGATGATCTGCCCCATCTTCTGCTACACGGGAACATACCCTAACGGGGGTGACCTAATGTATTCATTCCATCTATTAAGGCAGCCATAATATTCCTTTCAAAGCTCCCCCATTCCATTCAAGCAATATGATAAAATTCTTCTCAGACAAGGCCATATTTCAAGTGTCAGAGTATGTGAGTATGTCGATTGGCCTGCAGATATGGGGAACCAAATATTCCCATGTCTACAGAGAACGTATCTGAAATTGAATGTGTAGTGTGATGTCAATGAAAGACGGGATTAGCAGTTATTTTTTGTCTGTGAACATACAGTAACCGGCCCTGTAGATCTTGACATGTTGAACTGTTCCTCTATCCCGAACTAGTTGATCTACAACCTAATATAAACTATACTGATTTCTAAAAATTCCATGGAGCTCCAAGTTTTGGGCTGCACCCTGGCATATTTGCGCGCGCATTACACAGGGAATAGAACCCATTGATTTTAATGGGTTTGTTCACATTTCCCTGTTTTGCACGCACAAAAAAATGCAGCATTCTCTACTTTTCTGCGTGTTTGTGCACAAAAGGTCCCCATAGAAGCCAATGGGTGGGTGCAGGTACGCGTGCAATACACAAGGAGATGTGTAATATGCTGCGTAATTACGCCGGAAAAAGAACACATCTGGAACTCATTAGCCATTTCAAGTTGTGTATTATGTTTGCCATGCAAATGAACATGCCCTGCGGGCAGAAAAAGTACAGTAAAATACACCCATACGGGGACAAAAAAAAGCATCATTCATTCTGCAGCGTCCGAGGAGCAGGACACAGCCTAGGAGACAGCGGGGTAGAGTTTGGGCCCTGTCACGGTGGCTCTACCGTCTCCCACCCGGAGGGTAACCGGTGACATGTCCAAGGAGGAACCAAATGATGGATTACCTTAGTCCTTTGTGTCACGCATGACGCCACTGTTCCATCCTCTGTGGTGAATCCAGTTGTTGGTAATAAAGAGTCTACTCTTGAAAATAACTTGGCTACAATGCATTAACACCCAGCCAGCAGCGGTGCAAAAACTGAAGATGGTGTGACAGGGAGGATTCACGGGAGGCCAGGAGAAGCCACAGTCCTGTTATGTGTAGGTCCTGATCCCGGCGACACTTTTCTCTAACTCTCCACCGTTCAACACTCACATTTAGGAAAAGGTACGCTGCATGTTGATTCCTCAGTCTCTCTCTCTCTCTTAGCATTGAAGGGGTACTTTCTGATCTCCTGGGTACAGCAAGCTCAGGGCAGGCTGTATATTTCTTTTAGCGTCTTCCATTCTAGGCCACACAGGCTGAAGGTGCCAGTGTGGTCCTCTTGCAGATCCAGAACAGAACTCAACACACTACCCACTATAACGACTCACTCATGCACCTTGCATCCACATATATATCACAAGGTCACATGACAAACAAATACATTTTCCAAACAGTCAGCTCATATACCAGACAGTTAACTCTTCCAGTGCTGCAGCTATGCAATACACACCAATCATGCAAGACAGAAGACATTGACTGTCAAGTTGTGCTGCTGGACTCTGTGTTGTTATTCAGGGTTCCAGGAGCACACCTTCACAGGTAGGGGTTAATTGAGCTGGCTTGGTGTGGTTGCTCTGGTCAGCCAATCCCCTGGGTTTGGGGTTTGGTAAGTGTGTTTGTCATCTGTCAGTTACCAGTTTGTGCATTGGGTTTGTCTGTACTTATCCTGGTTCCGTGTACGACCTATTCTGAGAGAGCCAGGTCCGAGGTTCCAGCATGGGGCCGCCTTTATTGAGGCGATCGTTCTACTTGTAGGTAGGGCCAAGTCATCTTCCCTTCAGCACATGGTCAGTTTCCCTAACCCGTGTCCTCGGGTCACATTCACGTGGGCCCAGTGCTTAGTTGCCCACACGAACGTAATATAATCCCCCCCCCCCCCGAGTTTCAAAAGGTATGTATTATGTTGTATGGTATGTTGTATCTTTCACTATGTTGGCATGCGGTATGTTGGTATGCATTACGTGGTTGTGTGTGAACAGTGTCAGGTCCAGTGTCTGTGCAGGTGGCCAGACATCAGATGTGGATAGTCATGTTCTGAGTATGTTGTTATGCATTATTATGTTGTATGTCATATTATGTTGTATGTCATATTATGTTGTATGCATATGTTGCTATGGATTATGTTGTATGTTGTGTTATACATATGTTGGACTATGTTGGTATTGTATGCTTTATGTGGTTGAATTTGTTTCGGGTAGTGCTCAGATTGTGATTGGTTTAATCACTGCCATTCATCGAGCGCTGGCTGTGATTGGCTGATGCTTAGCCAATCACAGCCCTTGCTTCCAGAAGGCGGGGATTTTTGAATCCCCGGCCAGAAGAGGAGAAGATCACTGCCGGGGACACGGAGAGAAGATGCGGCCATGCTGACAGAGCAGGACAGGTGATGTATGTGTGTTTTTTGTTTTTTTTTCTGCAGCCAGGGCTTAAATTTTAGCTTTAGTTTTAGGATTTCCTACTGTCCTTTTAGCTTTTAGCTTCAGGATTTCCTACTGTCAAAGCTGCATCACACCGCACGAAAATCGCGTTTTCGTGCGATGCAATGCAACAGGGAGGAAGTCTCCATAGAGAAACATGGACTACAAAGCCTCACGAGTCGCATACATATAGCGGGACCCGTGAGGTTTTTGTGTTGTTTTGTAGCATGCTACAAAACATCTCATGTGTGAAGTAACCCATAGGAAAGCAAGGGCTTCTCATACATGCGATTTGTAGCAATGCTGCAAAATCGTGCGACTTTGTCGCCCATGTGAACGAGGCCTTAAAGACACAATTGAATGAAATATTGCTGTAACTACATGTTAAATGAGGTTACTGTTTCAGTTTTCACGATTAAAATCATTAAAGGGGTTGTCTCGCGGCAAACATCAAAAGTTTACATTACCCCATTCCCCCTGTCACCCCCCTGGCATAAAATAGCATTTTAAAGCGGTTTTTAAACCGCTTGCTACTCACCGATGTGATGAAAGTTGAACTTATAAAATTCTTCTCCCAAGATGGTCGCCGGTCCTTTCCCAGGGATGCACTGCGGTTTTCTCCCATGGTGCACCGCGGGTCTTCTCCCATGGTGCACCATGGGCTCTGTGCGTTCCATTGCCGATTCCAGCCTCCTGATTGGCTGGAATCGGCACATGTGATGGGGCGGAGCTACGCGATGATGCGTAGAAGGGGGCGGAGCCAGAACACCGCTCGTGCCCGGACCGTCCAGAAGGGAGAAGACCCTTCTGCGCAAGCGCGTCTAAGAAAGCAAGAAGACCCCGAAATTAGTAGGCACCATGGAGACGGGGACGCCAGCAACGGAGCAGGTAAGTGAATAACTTCTGTATGGCTCATAATTAATGCACAATGTACATTACAAAGTGCATTAATATGGCCATACAGAAGTGTATAACCCCACTTGCTTTCGTGAGACAACCCCTTTAAGTGAAAACTATGGCAAATAGTTGGTGGTTTTAAAATCCCCCTATCTGTGCCTGTACTGTTATCTGCCTCCGAAGGACCATGCACCCTTTCGTACCTTCTACCTTTTCTCCGTAGGCAGCCCCCTCTACGATTCCCTGCTCCTAGACAAAACTATATAACTAGGCCTAATAAAAAGTAGTAGATGCTATTTCGTGCACCAATAACCACCAAAAGTTCTAAATGGGGTGTTGTAACTGTGTGATTAACTTTTTGTTAATCACAGTTCATATGGGAGGCGTGGCTAGGTGATGGTGGAGTAAACTTCGTTTTAAGCCAGCTCCTGCTGACCCAACTATTATCAGCACACCAAAACATTTAAGAGGCTACTCACCAGGGGTTAGAACGAAACAGAGGCTCAGACAAGCTCTCCATGACACAGGAGAATGATTCCAGTGGCATCAAGGGCTTCTTCAGTGGAGCCCCTGTTTCGGCAGCGCAAGGCCTGGCGCCTGAGTCAACAGGTGCTCAAACTACGAGCTCAGCATAGTGTTTCAGCCGCAGCTCCAGGAGAGCTGTCTTCCACAGAGATGCTCCTCTTCATCCACAGGAGCGTTTGGAACATACAACCCAGGATGTAGTCAAGCTGCAGCAGCTCCAGATCCCAAGCACCAGCACACAGTGGGGCACCCTTCCTTGAGTTGTCTTCTCCATCAGCAGGACAGCAATCTCTATCATGGGCTTCTCAATCCTGCAGCGACCTTGCATCGCCCATACCGGTGGGCACAGCAGCAAATGCTATATCTTCCCCTGATGGTGACGGGGATTGGAAGGAGCACATTAAAGCAATTCCTACTAGAGCTGAACTAAGCTAGAAATCAAGGATGACTGTTATCAGCCCCGCATACTGATTTTCTCAGCAAGCGGTGCTGATAGGACTTCCCAGCGGCATACCAGCTGAGGGTTTTAAGAACAAAGCAGGTGTCAGTGCCTCTGCTGTTTCTCGGAGCTAGTAGCTCAGCGGGACACTGCTAATAACTGCGAGAACAAAGCAGCTGTTTTGTATATGTATACAGCTACTGTTCCCTGAGTTATCAGTGGTGTCCCGCTCCACCTGCATTTACCTCTTTAAGTAGCTATTTAGCTACTTAAGAGTTATGCAAAGATGATCGCTCAAAACAGTCAGACTGCCGTTTAAGCAATTTTTGAGTAATCATCTTTCAGTCTAAATGCACCTTTACACATACTGTGCTTGAGACACATAGCAAAGTTATCTATGTGTCTATGAATTCATGAATGGGTGAGTGCTGTCTCTGATTGGCTGAGCGCAGGGACCAATCAGGGGCAGCTCTCAGCTGTCATTCAATAGCTGAGAGCTGCCTCTGATCGGTCACAGTGCTCAGCCAATCAGAGGAAGCCCTTTCAGCAGGCGGAGATTTTAAATCCCCGCCTGCTGAAAAATCCTCAGAGCAGTGCAAGAGAAGAGTCGGCTAGACCGGGCTGAGCCCCGGCAGCTGCAGAGAGGTGAGTATAGATTTCTTTTTTTTTTTTACACATTTTTGGATTTTCAGGGAAGGGCTTATATTTTAAGCCCTTCCCCGAAAATCACTGCAGCGCTTGTCGGCAGCCAATTGCTTTCAATGAAGCCGGCTGTATTGCCGGCTCCATTGAATTCAATCGGAGAACATCGCTCACCTCTGCCACAGCTGCGACAGCTGTGGCAGAGGATCGAGATCTTCACTATATGTTCTCAATGGGGTTGGGCTGCTGCCGCCGGCCCCATTGAGCGCAAGGTGAAACCCCTGGATGCGACGGCATCCAGGGGTTTCACATACACAGAACACGGGTTGGCTGCAGAACGCAGTTACATGCGTTCTGCAAACCGGTGTCCTATAATTTTCACCGCATGCGTTTGTGCGCCTGTAAAGTTCGCACATATGTCCGTTCCCATTGAAAAGGTTTGGTTCTATTTAGATGCGTCCGACAAACGCAACTGACAGACGCGCATACAAACGCCCTGAATGTTAAAACCTAGCTAAGCAGTAGAGCTGCACCTCACTGATTTTACCCTAAGCATTCACAATTTATACATGTAGTGCACATGGGATTACCAAAAGTCAGGTGATGCTACATCTTTTTCTTCCTTCCTCTTTTTCCTCTCGTCTTACCTTCTTTCTCTCTTCTTCATCCTCCTCTCTTTGCAGAAGGTGAATGAAGAGTGTAATTTAAACTGTCTATATTGTATTTGTCACAAACTCACAAACTCAGATATTGTTCTTGCTTCCAATGAAAATATTTTGAACCTTAACTCTGTTTGTTAATCAAAAACATTCATTTTAATCAATTGCTTTGTTTAATTAGGGGGAAAAAAAACATTTTAGTTAAATAGCTTTGTCTGTTAACAGATTTAGTCTGAAAGCAAACAGCAGGTGTCAGCATTAGTGCTGAAATACTACTGTAGTAACGAACATTTTCAGTAGTAATATAATCAACCTTAGATTTACCGTTAAAGAAAGGGTAACTTCAAAAAGAGAAATCTTATGATCTCCCTAATAGGTGCATGCCCAAACCAATGGCTTAAGATGCTCATCTTGGAAACTTTGAGCCTTCATATGAAGAAAACATTGGAGGGTTGGTAGTATACACTCTTTTCCTTTACTAGATCCTTCCAACATAATAGGCAGCTAAAACTAAAGTTGGCTTGACGAGCCCACGTTCTATACCCTTTGCTACCCCTTCCCTGTACTCTATATGGGCTAGTATCAAAGTATGTATGAGAGCAGCACTCCAGGGGTTAAATAAAAGAATAAATCTTTATTGTGCCCACACAACGTTTCAACCCTCCATCCAAGGGTCTTTATCTAAAGACCCTTGGATGGAGGGTTGAAACGTTGTGTGGGCACAATAAAGATTTATTCTTTTATTTAACCCCTGGAGTGCTGCTCTCATACATACTTTGCTGCTGAAATTGTGATCCAGGATCCAGGATCTTTGATGAGCGTGCACCAGCTGGTGAGGACTGTCTTCCCTGCATATTTGAAGGTGAAGTGTGTGCTGTGATCAGTATTACATATTGGATTACTATATGGGCTAGTATGATGTTACAATAAAAAAAATTAAAACAAGACAGGAATAATTGCCCCCCTGCACAGGGAATTAAGAATGTTGTACACCAGAACTTTATTTGTGGAAATTTTCAGTAAAAACTGTTGAAACTTAAGTTAAAGTTGCTCATACACCTTCAAAAATCGTACACCCGCCACATGTTTTCACTGGCTCCCTCATATACATTACCATCCAACTTGGCTGGGTGCTTGTGTGTGTTACGATCGTGTGGGCAACCTAAGCATGGGAGCCCACACGATCATACCCAGAGAAGGGATAGAATGGATGGGATGGACGCACACAGGTAGCACCAGGGTCACACGGGATTCACACAGGTTTCAGGCAACTGACCCTGTACTACATGGGAGGATGGCATGGCCCTACCTAAGCGGGGAACATTGCCCCAATAAGGGCGGCCCAGCGGTCTTCGGATCTAGGCCCTAGCTGATCCTAGGAACCACGCCACAGAACAGGAGACATACACATGCTAAATGACAGAGACAGAACCACAGGATACACAAAGCTAGAACACAGAGCATACAGCAGCCACAATGCAACCACTAGTAACAGATGATAAGCTGAATATAAATACCAGGTATTGGTTGACATTTTGTACAAAACATGGAAGCTAGCAGGCCACTTCATGGCTCCTGGTTATACCGCTAGTCCCTACACTAACCAGGAGACCAGGCTAACCGGACAGAGTTCACACAGAAAGCTGCAACAGGACAGGACACAGATAGCAGGTCACGCAGCAAACTGACACAAAACTGACAGACTTTAAACGTACAAACGGACATGAATCAGCAAGACACAGATTGCACAGCAAAGCTTGCAACAGGACAGAACAGAGCACTGGACACACAGCCAGAGACAAGTGTGAGCTGTAGGACACATTTATTAACCAATTATGGCAGGTATTAAAACCACTTGCACCATGCATGTCAGTTTTAAGCAGGTGGGGATTGATGCTTATCCAGGATTTGGAGACATTTATTTTTTAAATTGCTGAATTTATCCACAATCTCAAAGCAGTAGACTGCCGTTGTAAAAAATGTAGAAAAATCTCTAGACATGTTGAAAGATTCAACACATTTGTAAACATCGTATAACATTGATTAATTATTTGTTGCAAATAGTAGCAGCTTTGCATCTAGCAAAACTGACTTCATAAATACAACCCATGATACATTCTTCCCTTTATCTTTATGCAGGCATATATTCTTCTGGAGTATCATCCTCAGAATAGTCTACTGAGGAAAATTCTACTGAAATTGAAATAAGGACTGTACAGATGTATGACTTCTAAACTTGATTCCCATGGACTGCCACACTATTATCATACGATATATATGTTACCCACATCGCCAGTCAGTCAATAGAAGACAACAGGCCATTCAGCTACTGTAAGGTGCCAAAGAAATGCTTGGTACACCAAATAAACAGATGTAGAACTTTGAACATTCGCCTGGCGCCTGCACCATCTGTAAAATGGGCAGTGCCAGAAGAAGGTGCTCTCCCCATAACACTCCGTCTTTCAGGTCTGTAAGCAGATCTTACTTCCTGAAAGGTGTCAGATACAGGCAGAGAGCAAATCAGTGTAAACCAAGAGAACACTTGGAATGCTCCCACGCTTCAGGAAGTTGTGGCTGATAGATTGAACAAAGTTAAACAGTGCAAACTCAGACCAGGCAATCCAAAAGTGAATCAGATCCACCACAGTGGCTCATGCAAGATGATAAACCTGGCGCACCCCTAGACACCTCTGTCCGACTTTACACCATCATGGGTCAACTTAGTTTGCTGTGAAGCTACACCCCTTTTCTGGTAAGTCATGTCCCATGATGAGCAAAGCATAGTAAAGGCTAAAACACATAAATGTGGTATAAGGCATGTACACCAGTGTTTTTTTTACCACAATTGAGCCAGATTTGTGGCATATTTTGCCCATTGTGTCTGGACTTGCATTGCCTTTTCCCTTGGGATATGGGACTTGCCATCTAAGAGAAAAACTGTCATTAGTTAGGCACTAGGAAATAAGATTGGACCACCTAGACCACCAGAAATAGCTTGTCTCAGACAATTCTGCTGCTCAGCAGGGCATAGTAACCGAAACGGCATGGAGGCATTTAAGCACTGAAAACTTGGCAAACTTTGACATTTTCACACTCGGTAAATGCAGAGCTTTTAACATAGTAAGTTTGTCAAAATTGATTTGATCAAAAAAAGTGCAATTTATGCCAAAATTCTGGGAAGTAATAAATGTGACCCATTGTAGCTACAATAATGGTACTTTCATCAGTCTGCGTGAATCACAGAAGCAACCATTTACAATGATTCCCAATGAAGCCACAACCATAGTGTATTGCATCAGTACTGTAATGACAAGTAGCTCAGTAGCATCTCTACTTAAAGTGTGATTCAAAAACTTCCTGGAAAGCAAGGCTGCTGAAGGACAATCATTGGCAGCATGATAAAGAAAAATAATTATGAGTACTGGAAATAGCAACCACTAAACAAAACATGGTAAGGAGGCATTTTGCAAATATGCAGAATGATATGACAATTAAATTGGTCATAGACACAGGATAATTGTCAGCTAAAAGCATCTCTGGCCAGTAAGTATCAAACCCAATCCCTCGAACATGACTGATGCTGTCAGTCCTCTAGGAAGGGCTTCAGAAAGGTGTCTGGGAGCCCTCATACACATCGGATTGTCAGCAGAGCTGCTCTGAATGTAATTTATATTTGACTTTCCATCATTTATTCATGAGATCTATTTCTCCATTCCTTGTATTCACCTTACCAGATATTTTTGCATACAGTATTTAATTATTTAATACTTCGAATAGATAAATAACATTAAATGCAAATTTAGCAGTTGGCTATAGCTAACAGAAATGTGAGAGGATTTCATAAGAACTTCTCTGGATAAGAAATGCTACTTCAACAGAATGATAAAAGGATAGAGGGGGAATTTACTTAGACTTGCATTTCATACGCTAGTCTTGAACTAAGATATGTCGGAGTATGACGTGCCAAATGTATGAGGAGGCGCTCGTCTCTTAATACATTTGCACATCTTTGGCAGTCAGTGTGTTAGAAATTGAAATCTCCGCCTGTTATGAACAGGTATAAATTTGCACTAAAATTTACTGCCGTTTATTTTAAATCTGTCAGTCCGCGGTAGGCCCTATCCCTTAATAAATCATGCTGAGTTTTATGGCCACTTCTAAAAAGTTGTGACAGAAGCCCAATACAGCAAAATATGGCAAATTACTGCACATATGTAGTGTGTGATAATTTGTACATTTCCAAGATGGTTACAGCTCACCCCATCTCCCCTAGAGTCACACAGCATGCCTAGAAAACTCTGCATGGTCCACGTGACTGCTGTAATGCCTATCTCTGAATACTGTTGGCAGCAGTTCAGACAGGATGTACAGAAAATATCATATAAAATGTTCACTCAGCTAAAAAAAAGAATTTGTCAGTATCTTCCTTCAATTTGTAAAAAAAAAATACATTCACTTTAATAGATCTTCAGCTAATGTCTTGGTGCCAGATACAGAGTCCAGGGGCTTAAAGGGGTTGTCTCAAGGCCACAGTGATTTTTTTTTATTGCCCAGTCCCTCTTCTTAAGCATACATTACTATGCAGCAGTGTAAACGGCTTTTAAAGCAGATTTCTACTCACAGTTCTGGTGTTTCAGCAACTTATAAAATTTCTTCCAAAGATGGCCGCCGGTTCTTTTCCCAAGGATGCACTGCGGTTTTCTCCCATGGTGCACCGCGGGTCTTCTCCCATGGTGCACCATGGGCTCTGTGCATTCCATTGCCGATTCCAGCCTCCTGATTGGCTGGAATCGGCACACGTGATGGGGCGGAGCTACGCGATGATGCGTAGAAGGGGGTGGAGCCAGAACGCCGCTCGTGCCTGGACGAACCAGAAGAAGAAGACCCTTCTGCGCAAGCGCGTCTAAAAAAGCAAGCAGACAGCGAAATTAGACGGAGCCATGGAGACATGGACGCCAGCAACGGAGCAGGTAAGTGAATAACTTCTGTATGGATCATATTTAATGCACGATGTATATTACAAAGTGCATTAATATGGCCATACAGAAGTGTATAACCCCACTTGCTTTTTGCGAGACAACCCCTTTAACTATAGGACAGTGATGGGCAACCTTTTCAGCTTGGTGTGCCAAAATTCACCAAAAAAAGAGCATAACTTGGGTGGTGTGTCACTTCGAGAAAAAAACCATAAATTTGAGATATTTATAGTTTAAATAACAAAAATGTATAATTGCAATATCTAACTGTATTTCATAAACCCCAAACACTCATAGCACAGGCCCTCGCCTCTCCCAGCCTCCCCCTCACTTATCTCAGTAATGATGAGCCCCCAGCAGTGACATTACCCCACACAGCGGCCCCCAGCAGTGACAATGCCCCCCTCAGTGGCCGCCAGCAGTGACAGTGCCCCCCACAGCGGCCCCCAGCAGTGACAGTGCCCCCCACAGCGGTCCCCAGCAGTGACAGTGCCCCCTGAGACCCATATACTTATCCCCTCCACCTCGTGGAAGCGCTGCTGTTCCTCTGCCCGACACGCCGCTAGCAGCGATGATCTCTGCTGCAAACTGTGACGTCAGTGTGCTGCCGAATGCCTCCTCCCCCGATCACTCTTGCAAAACCAAGTAGTAGAAGATGTCAGGGGGAGGGAGGAGGATCCCGGCTGCACACTGACATCACAGTGTGCTCCGGGATCAGCGCTGCTAGTAGCGCTGCTCAGTGAATACCGGCAAACGAGCCGCGGCCCCTGCCAGTATTCACCACTAATGTAGTGAACTGCCAACAGCGGCTGCGTTGCAGCGACAATGGCTACGCGTGTCAGTGCTGACATGCATGTCATAGATCCGCCATCACGGCTATAGGAGATGCAGTTGCACTCCGGCCCAGGAGCCTTAGGAGGCCCATAAGGCCTCTCTTCTCCATATAGGGAGTCCAGTACTTTGAATAAAGTATTATATTTGGGGGTCCTGTTACAGATTTTGCATTGGGGCCCAGAAGCTTCAAGTTACTCCTCTGATGGAGTCCATACCTCAGCAGTTCACAGCTGGTTTGGCATGACAGGAGGGACCTGCACAATATTAGGCATGCACTTTTAATGTTCTAGATGATCCATATATATTGCCATATATACAGTGGATATAAAAAGTCTACACAGCCCTGTTAAAGTGCCATGTTTTGTCATGTTAAAAAATTTGACAAAAATGAATTGTTTCAGATTTATTTCCACCTTCAGGGTGCCTACCCACTAGCAATATGGGTTTTTTTGCGATGTGAGAGTGGGTGAAAATGCATGATTATGAAACCAATGATTTTCAATGGTTTCATACTCATTAGTGATCTTTACACTCGGGCCTTGCAGCGCGGAGAAAAATCTGTGATATCGCTCATTGTTTTCAATGGGGCTGGCTGCGGTATTGCTCATTGTTTTCAACCCCAGCAGCAATGATTTTTGGGGAAGGGCTTGAAATATAAGCCCTTCCCTGAAAATCATCCCTAGTTGAAAAAAAAAGTAAAAAAAAACCTGAGCCATCCGGCTCTTCTCTCCAGCCCCGACTGTTGTCTTCTGGAGGCCGGGGATTAAAAAATGCCTGCCCCCAGAAAGCGATGGTCTGATTAGCTGAGCACTCAGCCAATCACAGGCAGAGCTCAGCCATTGAATGACAGCTGAGCGCTGCCTGTGACTGGTCACAGCGGTCAGCCAATCACAGGCAGTGCTCAGCCATATATAATTCATATTTGTTTTTACTAGGCTAGGGATGATTTTCAGGGAAGGGCTTATATTTCAAGCCCTTACCCAAAAATCATCGCTGCGGGGGTTGCTTGCAACCCACTGCTTTCAATGAGGCACCATTGAAAGCAATGGGATAGCATCGCAGACTTCTACCACAGCTGTTACAGCTGTGACAGCTATGGCAGAGTATTCCTTCATCCCCGCAGTCCCCGTGGGGGTGAAGGAATCCCCTGCCATAGCTGTCACAGCTATGGCAGAAGTCTGCAATGTACTCCCTATGTTTTCAATGGGGCTAGCACTGCTGCCGCTTCCCCATTTAGGACAATGAGCAATATCGCAGAGTTTTTTTAGCTCTGCGAGGCTTGCGTTTTAATTCGCTCTTGCATCGCAAGAAAAAATATCGCTAGTGGGTAGGCACCCTCAATATGACCCATTATCTGTACAATGCCATTGAAAAACAAACTGAAATCTTTTACAGTGGAAAAATTAGAGTAACAAAACTAAAAGAATGCATTTGCACAAGTGTGAACACCCTCTTACATTTGGGAATGTGGTTGTTTGCAGCATTAGCCAATCACATTTATGCCATGATAAACAGTAGTCAGTACTTCGCAGCCATTATTTACAATGATTCTGATTTACTCCATGTGAAGTTTGGCTCTTCTAGGAGGATTTTCCTGACATTTTCTTAGCTGCATTTTTCAGCAAAGCCAAGGTCTGTAAAGAGCTCACAACACATCAAAGGGAACTGATTTTTGAAAAGTATCAGTCAGGCAAAGGGGACCAAAAAATTCCCAAGACATTACACATACCATGCAACACAGTGAAGACAGTCATCAAGAAGTGGATGAAATTTGGCACAACAGTGACATTACCAAGAACTGGACGTCCCTCAAAAATTGATGAAAAGACCAGAAGAAAATTGGTCCAGAAGGCTGTCAAGAGGCGTACAGCAACATTAAAGTAGCTGCAGTAATATCTGGCACTAGAGATGAGCGAGCATACTCGCTAAGGACAATTACTCGAATGCGTATTGTCCTTAGCGAGTACCTGCCCGCTCGGAAGAAAAGATTCGGGTGCCGGTGCGAGTGAGTGATGAGTTGCGGGAGTGAGCAGGGGGGAAGCGGGAGGAGCGAGAGGGAGAGACAGATCTCCCCTCCATTACCCTCTGCTCTCTCCCTTCCGCTCCCCGCCCCCCGTCGGCACCCCAGTTCTTTCTTCCGAGCGGGCAGGTGCTTGCTAAGGACAATGCTCGCTCGAGTAATTGTCCTTAGCGAGTATGCTCGCTCATTTCTCTCTGGCACGTATTGGTTGTGTAGTGCATGTGACAACCAACTACCATATTCTTCATATGTCTCTGCTGTGGGGTAGGCTGGCAAGACGAAACTCTTTTCTAAAAAAGAAAAACATCCAAACCCAGCTAGATTTTGCCAAAATTCACATTAAAGGGGTTTTTCAGGGAAATACTATTGATGACCTATCCTCAGCCTCCATGTAGTGGTCTGCACTTGTAACTGCAGGCACAGGCTCCAACCTCTGTGTATTTGCAGTGCTGACAGCATGCACCCGCTCAGCTGATCGGTCGGGGTCCAGAGCAACGGACTCCAGCCGATCAACTATTGATGACCTATCCTGATGATAGATCATCCATAGTATTTTCCTGGAAAACCACTTTAAGCCTGCCTGAAGTTTGTGGGGAAACGCGTTATGGTCTGATGAGACCACGGTTTCGCTTTTAAGCCACAATTCCATAAGTTATGTTTGGTGCAAAGCCAACACTGGCCATCACCAGAAGAACACCATACCCACAGTGAAACATGGCAGAGGCAGCATTGTTTTGGAATTGTTTTTCTGCTCCTGGAACTGGGGCTTTAGTCAAGGTGGAGAGAATTCTGAACAATTTCAAATATCAGCCCCAAACCTTCAGGCCTCTGCTAAAAAGCTGAAGATAAAGTTGGGATAAAAGGTGAAATTTCTCAACGATCCAAAGCATACCTCCAAATCAACAAAAGAATGGCTTCGCCAGAAGAAGATCAAACTTTTGGAATGGCCCAACCAGAGCCCAGACCTGAATCCCATTGAACATTTATTGGGTGAACCTGAAGAGGGCGCTATACACGAGATGCCCTCACAATCTGACAGATTAGGAGCGCTTTCATAAGGAAGAGCGGGCAAAGATTACCAAATCAAGATGTGCCATGCTGGTAGACCCCTACACAAAAAGACTGAATGCTGTCATTATTTTTTAACGGAATTGTCACATTGAAGGTGTAAATAGACGTTATTCATCTTTGTCATATTTTGTAACATTTAACATTTTAATTGGTGTGTAAACTTTTTTTTATCCACTGTATGGCTTACTTGCCCTATCTCTGTTTCATTCACCAGTTTATATTACTTTAATTCACTACACGCTCCTGTATGTTTTTGGTGTATGAAAAATAAGCAAAGCAGTAGAGAGCGGTCCTGGAGCGGCGTTAGATTGTGTAGTTTGAATTAGAATTCTTTTATTGAATTGATACTGTAACAAGTATCAGATTACATAAATACTCATGGGAAATTTAATTGAATAATCCCTGCAAGGTCCCCTGTGCGCCTCACGGAAACTGATACCACTTATCTCCTTGGCAACTAAAATTGAAATTGCCTCTTCTTGGAGGAAACCGACTGCGATTTTGGACTGTGTTGACTCCAAACTGAATTGGATTATGATAAATGCTTGGCTTACCAGCTCACATGCAAACAGAAGAAATGTGAGAGGCTCTGCACCCGTATCCCAGAATCCTGGAATTATCTCTGCCTCAGAGTTGTTTCATGTTCCTTGCTTCCAGCCCTCTCCGCGCTATTTTTTCCTGTTTTCTCTCTCTTTTATTCATTTCCTTGTTTTTCTATCTTGCCTCTTTTTGTTAAAATAATGAATTGCTGTATTTTTCGCTCTATAAGACGCACTTAGGTTTTAGAGGAGGAAAATAGGAATAAAATATATTTTGAGCTCACCCAGACCAGGCAGTGAGGGAGGTATTGCAGGAGGAATAGAGAGCAGTAGTACCACCTCAGAATGAAGATCTCATATAATAAGGACTCAGTATGTACAGGTTTTACATGGGCCATTGATTCCAATTGGAACTGCTCACTGTCATTAGTGAAATGAGCACCACTTTGTCCTTCTTGCAATGGAACTCTTGTGAAATGGACACTAAAGTTATACTTGTTTCATCAGTGCAAATGAATGGTTCCGTTCGGAGGATTGATCACACTGCTATTTTCTGCATATGTAGGCTTCCTCTATGGAGTTGCCTTGTGACATGAGCACAGCACTGTACAGTGATTGGTGGAGCAGCAGACTGACTGCTGCTTCACTAATTAATGAAGCTCACTGGTTCTGGAAGACAGAGAGGAGAGGGAAGAGAAACATCCGAGATGATCCTTATCACACAGCTGCCATCCATTCTATAGCAGGGGAGGAAAGCTGCTTATACGCACAGCTGATTGGTGGAGGTGGGGGAGAAGCAGCAGCTCTCGACCACGCTCACCAATCAGCTGTACGTACAGGCGGCTCTCCTCCCCTGTAATGGAGCAGACCCGGTCAGCATCTGTGTGATAAGTACGTATGCTCCTTATCACACAGTTACCGGCTAGGTCCGATTTTCGGCATGTTCACTTTATAAGACACAATGATATCCTCCCCACACACACTTTGGAGTGGAAAAGTGCGTCTTACAAAACAAAAACTATGGTATATGCTGTACAGTCATGGGAAAAAGACACCCTATATATGTTTTTTTCATTTATTTTTTAATATGTGGATATCAATATTTGATCTTCATTAGAGATGAGCGAGCACCAAAATGCTCGGGTGCTCGTTACTCGGGACGAAATTATCGCGATGCTCGAGGGTTCGTTTCGAGTAACGAACCCCATTGAAGTCAATGGGCGACTCGAGTATTTTTGTATATCGCCGATGCTCGCTAAGGTTTCCATTTGTGAAAATCTGGGCAATTCAAGAAAGTGATGGGAACGACACAGCAACGGATAGGGCAGGCGAGGGGCTACATGTTGGGCTGCATCTCAAGTTCCCAGGTCCCACTATTAAGCCACAATAGCGGCAAGAGTGCCCCCCCCCCCGCACTGTCAGCATAAAGATCGTTCTCCTCTGCCACAGCAGTAACAGCTGTGGCAGAGAAGAATGATGTTAGCCCATTGAATTCAATGGAGTCGGCAATACAGCAGGTTCCACTGAAAGCAATGGGCTGCCGGCGTGCGCTGGATGAATTGTCGGGAAGGGCTTAAATATAGAAGCCCTTCCCTGCAATTCATCCAGAAATGTGTAAAAATAAAAAAAAATATACCGTATATACCGGCGTATAAGGCGACGGGGCGTATAAGACGACCCCCCAACTGTCACCTTATACACCGGGAATACAGCGGAGCAAAAAATAAAAATCATTACTCCCTTTCCCCGGCGTTCTGCGGCGCTGCTGCAGGCTGTCGCTCCCTCCTGGTCCCTGGCAGAGCATTGCTTTCTGGACGCAGGGCTTGAAATCCCCACCTCCAGAAAACACACGTGCCTTCAGCCAATCACAGCCAATGACAATGATGTCATTGAATGGCTGTGATTGGCTGACGGCGTGTGTTAGCTAATCACAGTAGCTTTCTGGAGGCGGGGATTTCAAGCCCTGCGTCCAGAAAGCAATGCTCTGCTAGGGACCAGGAGGGAGCGACAGCCTGCAGCAGCGCCGCAGAACGCCGGGGGAAGTGAGTAATGATTTTTATTTTTTGCTCCGCTGTATTCCCGGCATATAAGGTGACAATTGGGGGGTCGTCTTATACGCCCCGTCGCCTTATACGCCGGTATATACTTACCTTGTCCCGGCAGACGGAGTTCAGCGCGGCCGGCCTACAGTGGGTGTGAAGGGGGTGTGAGTCAGACCTGCCCCCTGATTGGCTCAGCGCTGAGTCTGACTCACACCCCCTTTACACCCACTGCCGGCCGCCGCGGCTGAACTCTGTCTGCCGGGACAAGGTAAGTATATATATATATATTTTTATTTTAACACATTTCTGGATGAATTGCAGGGAAGGGCTTATATATTTAAGCCCTTCCCGACAATTCATCCCGCGCACGCCGGCAGCCCATTGCTTTCAGTGGAACCTGCTGTATTGCTGGCTCCATTGAATTCAAGGGGCAAACATCGTTCTTCTCTGCCACAGCTGTTACAACTGTGGCAGAGAAGAATGATTTGTCTTCTATATGTTCTCAATGGGGTCGGCGCTGCTGCCGCCAGCCCCATTGAGCGCATATAGAGAAGAGAACAGGAATCGCAGATCGCAGATAGGTGCGATCTGCGATTTCTATGGCCTAAGAAGGACCGTTGGGGTTCTTGAAGCCTAAAATCACTCCTAACGCTCTCCCTATAGCAGCTCCGGCATCAACAGCACTTTCCCTGAACTATGTCAGAATGCATCTGTGGCGAGCCGCGGGCGGGCAGATTTTAATACTCGGGTGACACCTGATCTCGCCAGCCACTCACTGCAGGGGGGTGGGATAGGGCTTGAACGTCGCAGGGGGAAGTTGTAATGCCTTCCCTGTCTTTCTATTGGCCAGAAAAGCGCGCTAACGTCTCAGAGATGAAAGTGAAAGTAACTCGAACATCGCGTGGTACTCGTTACGAGTAACGAGCATCTCGAACACGCTAATACTCGAACGAGTATCAAGCTCGGACGAGTACGTTCGCTCATCTCTAATCTTCATTCAACAGTATATTATGTAAAATATAAAGCTGATATAACTGAATGAAAAACACTAAAAAATTGACTATGCAGTAACTTTTTTCAATAATCTTTTATTCAGGTCTCAATATTTGAGGCACAAACAAGGTAAAACAAAGCCAGAATACAAATGTTTCAAGCTTATGATGCAAACCATCTGATAAAAAAATGTAAGGAAGAAGAGAAACAAAAACAATTCATCGCCAAACCCTTCTCATCACTGCCTTCCATTACAAGATAATAGGCCATGAAAGTAGAAGAGGTGTTCAATCATGTAGGAGTATGCCGTACTGTAGAATTGAAGTCGTTATGTATGGATTGATGTGTTGTGTATAATAATTTTTAAAACAAAAAATCACATGTACCATTTCTCTATCTGCAATGCAAAGTAGAAAAAGCACTCCATAGCGCAGGATAACCAACACACTGAAAGTATGGAATAAGAGCAGCATTCACCTGAATAGGTTCAGCTGACAGTGCAACCCGTATAAAAGTTGGTAAACCAACTGCTGCCCTTCTGGAGGGAACGGACAAGTCAACCTTGAACAAGTTCAGATAGAGGTAGGGTAAGAAGGAGGTGATGCAGCACTGCTGCTAAGGGTGCGGGCAGACGAGCGTAGGCGTATTTACGTTCGCACGAGAGCAACGTATAATCGCCCGAGCGATCGTTTTTCACCGATCACGACCAGAGCTAGAAAGCGTATTTTCGTTTGTTCCTACTTTGCAAATGGTCTTTTCGGCGATCGAATATGCGTTGGCGCGTATTTCGGTCGCATATGTTCCATTTTTTTTCGAATTGCCGTTTTTACGCGCCGTAAAATCGCCCATGTGAACGAATACATTCGAAACCATTGCCTCAGATGGTCACGTATATACGTTTGGTCGCAAAAACGCGCCGTTTATGCGCTCGTCTGCCCGCACCCTAAGGAGGCTCCAGTCCAGGATTACAAAAAGGAGACTTTATTTGGATAATACATTTCTCTGCCAGATTAGCACTTTCTTCAGACTACTTACAGAGGAAAGTAATGGCAGCTCATTTAGAGATCTTGATTCCAAGCGCTAATCCAGCGCAGAAAGGCATTACCCAAATGAAGTCTCCTCTCTGTACTCCTGGATTGGATCTTCCTTGGCAGCAGCGCCATACCACCTCTTTATTTCCCTGCCTGTATCTGAAATTTCTTTATCTGATAATAACTAATAGTGTATTGGCCTCTGACATTGATAGGGAAATTGTTTCTTCACCTCTATGGACAATTACAATGTTTCTAAGGGGCTTACATGTAGAGCATGTTTCAAAGACCCCCCCAACCAATCTTAAATTAGAGGCTTTGACTTGGCCATTAAGAACCCTCCACTTTTCATAAATCTACATAATAAGAAAACATCCTATACCAACGCTCTGGCTCCATTGGCCTACATTTATGTCATCCCCTTGTTTTAACAGTTCTTCACAACTTTCTGGCTCTAACTGTATATGGATTTATGCAGCTAGAAAGAACTATAAATATGCATGCTGTGAATTCCTCCTACTGTCGGCTACCGGCAAATACCAAATACTTTGTATTGGGAAGCAATGCTGGGTGCAAATGTCCCTCTATTTCAAATATCATAACAGGCTTAATGTCCCCCACCCCAACAATTCACAATGGCATTGTGTGTACCCTAAATCTCTGATTGGCCAGTGTGTGACCATAGGACCCTCCACTGATCTCAAGAATGGGGGTTTAAGGTCAGTTTCCACTAATGCCTGTAGGACATAAAGAAACAGGCGGTCGGCCATGTTCTACATATTATTCTACATATTTATTTGTTGCAGAAAAGGCATACTGAACTCTTGACTGTTTGTTATAGGCAACAGGGCTTTCTAGTTAGCACTCATGATCATGAGGTTACAATTTGTACAATGCAGGGACTGATAGTAATCACATAGCTGATACATGTTTCTTATGATAATGTTTTAATAAATTTTGAACATGTAGGAAAACTAGTTACAGAACTCAGCAGCAGCTTTGGTTTCCAGAAATAACACTAGTGGTTTGGATGTATGAGTCGGCCAGATATCTGCTTTGTTCGTCTTATACACTTCTGCTGAACACAGATTTGTTACACCCATCACAGAACGTTATGCAGAATGTTCTGGTTTGCCAAGGCTTATTCTCCTCCTCTTTGAAATGTGATGAAGATCAAAGGTTTATAACCTAATTAGAGGCAAAGTCAAGCGATTCATCATCTGTGGCCCCATTTAAGTTTGCAGTAGGGCTTTCAATTTCTCTGTTCCGATTTTGGAACAGAGAGACTGAATTAAAATGGAAATAAACGGATCCATTTTTTTCCCATTGATTTCAATGGGTTTAAAAAAAAAAAAAAAGCGGACTGCAAACAGAAAGCTTTCTGTTTGTTTCCTTTTCATTTGGTTTCCATTTTTTAAACTGAACATCAGAGTCAGCATATTTAAAGTCCATTACGCTTAGGTCCAATGTCCATGGGCAGGTTTGATTAGCTGTATCTGCGCAGGTCACCCGCGCGGAAGATCTGCAAATCAAACCGCTCATAGGGATACATGTGCATCTGCAAGTGAATTAAAGCATGCAGATTTGTTTTGCGGACCTTTCGGTCTGGAAAACAAATCACAGCATGCTCCATTTTGCTGTGGAGCCTGCACAGACAGCTTCCATTGAAGTCAATGGAAGCCGTTCGATCTATGGCTGTCACTGAGGACGGGCCGCGAATCCCGTGGGAAAGCAGGAGTTTTTAAAAAAAAAACAAAAAACTGAACATGCATGTGGCGCTCCAGACGGCGTCTGCAGTGAAAAATAAAGAAGATCTGGATAGGACGCAGGAGACCCGCGTCCAACGCAGGAGACCCTGAATCCAGATCCGGACAGGTAATTATGTGTCCTTGGCTGCGGGCAGGGTGGGATTCCACTGCGGGCTCCCACATGTGGAATCCGACCCGCCCGTGGACTTGAGGCCTTACTCTCATGGCAGCTGAATGGGAATGGCATAACTACTTCTTTTACCAGAACTTCCTAGGTGCCTCACAAACTATATATCAGTCTGCTCAGCAACTTCTGCTCTATAACATGCCGCTTGCAGATCAGACACTGTGTGCAACAGGACAATTTCCTTTAATTCAACCAAGGTGCAGGAAGACTGTCCTAGTGAAAATGCAGTTCACATGTGTCATGTTTAAAGGGGTTGTGCGCAGTTGGCATGCCCTATACTCTTTTAGGGCATATGAACGTCATAGAGCGGGATTCCCAGCTCAGGACCTCCCTCTCTGTTCTAGAACGGATTGTCACTCTGTGAGGGTGCGGGCAGACGAGCGTAGGCGTATTTACGTTCGCACGAGCGCAACGAAAATCGCCCGAGCGCAACGTATAATCGCCCGAGAGAACGTTTTTCACCGATCACTACCAGAGCTAGAAAGCGTATTTTCGTTTGTTCCTACTTTGCAAACTATCTTTTCGGCCATCGAATATGCGTTGGCGCGTATTTCGGTCGCATATGTTCCATTTTTTTTTCGGGTTGCCATTTTTACGCGCCGTAAAATCGCCCATGTGAACGAATACATTCGAAACCATTGCCTCAGATGGTCACGTATATACGTTTGGTCGCAAAAACGCGCCGTTTATGCGCTCGTCTGCCCGCACCCTAAGAGTAGCTCACATTCTGGCAGATCTTTTGCCGTTTTGCACTCGGAACAGATACTGCCGCACCACCAATATCAATACATTTCCTTAATTCTGTGTAAAGAAACAATACTGGATAAAAAGCTAATGAAGATTAGTTGAAATCCATTTCCCAGGACTCAATCGATGTGGGTCCAAAACTCTTCATAGGTTTATGATCTCTCCAGCTTTACATAAACCAGTAATTGGCAGTGCATGTACAAGAGCTGTGCGGCAGCTGGATGAGTGTCAGCCAATGAAAACGCTGTAACGGTTCTGTTAGCATGGCCCTATTTCAGAGTGGCTCTTCGTCTAACTATTTTGTAAGATCCTTTTTGCGCTGGCGGTGCTTGACAGATGGGTCAATAGCAATAGCTGTGGAAAGTTCTACTCCTGTATTAGCAGCGACACTTTGAAGACTTTTTCTGAGTGGCGGTTTAATCTAAGCTTTAATGTCATCATAGAACTAGTGAAAGCTATTAATTTTTCAGAGTAAACATATGTCAAGGTCTATCAATCACTTTCTTTTGTTGTCTTCACTGTGAATTGTAAATGTTAGAGCGTAGGTGTGAAATACAGACAGATCAGTAGAGGTGGATCCTATTCTCTTGGATACAATATCATAGCGTTATTTATCCGTGCAATATCTGATATTTTTTTCAACATTTAACATTTTTCTTTCTCTCTAGTTTTTTTCTGTTTCACATCATTATAGCTTGATCACATTAATGGGCCAATATATATCTAATAGTAGAAAACCCATCCTAGTATGACTACTGCAATAGTCATACTAGGATGAGTTTTCTATACATATATAGATGGATAGATAGATCGATCGATCGATCCGTGGGCTCCGAAAAATTATTCAGTGGAATTGGGAATAATAGCTATAATGCAAAGGTGTCAGCTATTTTGAAAAAACGCTAAATACTCAGAGCAAACTAACATGGAGATCCCTTTGTGTAAACTATATATTTATCTGCTCGGCTCCTCCTGCTCAATAGCATCATGCCTGCAGTTTAAACAGTAAGTTCGAGCTGACAGATTCCATTTAAGGTTACTGCTACTCAGTCGGGATCTTTTTCTCCCTGCACTGTGGATATTCAACAATCACAGAGAATGGCCGTTACCTACTAGTGAGGAGTGCACATAGATGCATCCTCCTCTCACCATGCAGGTAGCTGACTACCAAATGGAGGAGCCAATAACACCTGTGCAGGACAGGGATATAACAACCACTCACACTGCCTCCTAATAATGAGGGGGGTGGATGCTTGGTGTTCACTCCCACACATAGTGGATACAGGGTGCCAGACCATTCTGATATATGTAGTTCCCCATGCAGACCAGCAACCTATTAATGACGCCATGATAATTTGGCGGGTTGCCCTGTATTTCCATCAGTGAACCACATTGGTACTGCCACCCTGGGCTCCCCCTGGAGTCTCAATGCCACACTGCATGTGAATGATAGATAATAAATGCAAGGCATTGGTTGAATGTTGGCCAAGATACATGAGCCCACTAACCCCTTCACGGTTCCTTGTGTTGTGGTTCCCTATAAATGCATCACAGAGGGGAATATTCAATAATGTACTAAATAAAAGACATAAACACTACAACTGTTTGTGTGTTATCAGTTTAATTAGATTGTGTTTGTCTATAATTGTCTTAGATGAAATACAGACTACATTTTATTTGTAATTAATGCAAAAATCCAGGCAATTTCTAAGCTTTCGCTTACTTTTCCCTGCAACTGTATACTGTGGATAGTTGACAAATGTTAATAGTTGAGAAACCTCCTTTGAAGAGGATTTTTATCTAAGTATGTATCCAAAATCCGATAGCTGCAGATCAACAATTACTTTTTTGCACTCACAGAGTTATTGCCATTTCTGGTTTTGTTGTAGCAACTATTTTGTAAAAGTAAAAACAGGATCCATAGCCATAATGGTTTCTGCTTCAGAATTAGCCTTTCAGCAAAAGGAAACCATTCATCACTATGTTATTGATAGAACATGAAGAGGAAGTTAAATATGAAGCCAATTATAAGGAAAGTGGTTGAGCACCACTCACAAATATTGATATAAGAAATGATGGAGTGCTCTAAATAATGACAAAACATTATAAACAGGCACAAAAAAACTGTTTCAGAACTTTTTTGAATATACAGGGGGAGGAGAAAAATATGGAAACACCGTATGAAATGCAGGAGACTTTAGTCAAAATGTATTTTTATTAGAGACTTCTATGATACAGACAATGAGGGAAATATCAGTTCCACAGTTATTAGTGATGACCGAGCATACTCGCTAAGGGCAATTGCTCTAGCGAGCATTGCCGTTAGCGAGTACCTGCCCGCGCGAGACAAAAGGTTCGCGTGCCGGCGGCGGGCAGGGAGCTGCGGGGGAGAGCGGGGAGGAACGGAGGGGAGATCTCTTTCTCCCTCTTCCCCCCCCCCCACTCTCTCCTGCTGACTGCCGCTACTCACCGCTCCCCCGCGCCGTCACCCAAATCTTTTGTCTTAAGCGGGCAGGTACTCGCTAAGGGCAATGCTCGCTCGAGCAATTGCCCTAAGGGAGTATGCTCGCTCATCTCTAACAGTTATCCATCACTGTAATACAATCAATAACGTTACCCCCCAAAAAAATATTTTGGCAGATGAACTAAGCTTTTTCAAATAAAATGTTTCCTAAAGATGTCTCTATAATTCAATATCCTCATATTAGTAAACGCTCTAATGAACTGCGTAAAGTAAATGAGTAATGTCTGATTGTTAACACTCTTGTACCAATTTCAATAACTATTCAACCAGAAAAGTATGAATAGGAATCCCCCTGAAGAGATTGGGTTGTGGGAAAGAGGGGAGAGGAAGACATGGACAGAGAAGCTAGAGATAAGAAAAAAGACAGAAAAGTAAGAAGGGGACAGAGAAGAAGAAGGTAGCAAAAAAGAGAGGAAAAGCGTCCCTCAAGCCAGTACCAGTCAATTAACCTCTTACCAGCTAATGTTTAGGTAAAATCCGATTTACCAGCCACTGATCAAACCCAGCGGACCTACGAAACATCTCCCAGGTGGAATGATAAGATGCATATTGATCATCATCTCTACAACCAGTTTCATCCATTGCTGTTACTCAGTTCAATCGTGTCGGGGGGTCCTGTGATCTCCAAAACCTAGGGATCACTATCCTCATGGCCTGGAGGATATTCCTCTTGTTAGTCAGAATAGGCCACAGCAAGATCGATAGTAAGGCAATTTCAGGGTAAGTGTCAGAGAGCCCCCGTTCACAATATTATATAGGCCCTCTATCTATGCATAAGATTTTAATCATTAGCACTGAGCTGCCTTTTTGACTCCTGCTTGTCTGAGAGTTTTCCTGCCAAATTTGTGTTTACTTCACCTCTTGCCCTGCTCTGGGTGGTTTTTTGGGAGCCAGCTGGTAACAGTAGCTAAGTGGCTGAAACCCCTGACTTATGGAGCCGTTCTTCTTGGGTAGATGTTCACTTCTGCCTAGCAGCATCTGTGTCATATTACCTCCACTTAAGTTACATGGGATTGTAAATCATATTTCAATAAGACATGTAGAGGCATGCATTTTGTACGGTGTTTCCATATTTTTGTCCACCCCCTGTAGATGCATGTAAACCCCTACAAATATAAAATCAATTAAAAACACTTTGTTACGGTATACTACCATTGATACACCAGCCCGGGTTGCCCTGGATCTCACACACAACCCCTGTCCCTGCCTGCTTGCCTCCACTCCTGGCTAACCCCAGGCGGGCAACTGGGCCGCGGTCCCTACTCTCACTAGGGACTGAGAAGGGATGCTAGCGTACCTGATGGAAGGGTAGAATACTGACAGAAAAGGTAGATCAAAAGCAACCAACTCGAACAAACTAATCAGAACAAAGGCAGATGGAAAAACCTGGCAGATGGTAGCAACTATAGCAGACAGGCTGATAGAGGCAGGAGACCTACAGAGGCAGACTAGCTAGCACACTGAGGGAAACCAATAGCTGGCAGTGACTGCAAGTCCCTGCCAGACCTTTAAACAAAAGCCTCAGCCCAGGGGCAGAGAGAGCCCACTCCCAACAGAGCACAACAAAAGGGAGCTTGTGTACGGCAGCTGCACTCACAGGTGCGCGTGTGCCACCAGCACACTGCTGGCCAGGCACCCATGCCCTCGGCAGCCGGACAACAAGCCGGGGGGACGCGCCCTGACCACAGGACCCTGCACACCGCCACCCTAGGATGACCAGCAACTGCCGCATGGTAACACAATTTAGCCCAAAGACTCAACCTAGAAAGGTGGTCTGAACCCCCACAGTCGAACCAATGGGAAGCATAGAAACTGCACTCCAAACTGAGCCAGACATACAAGTTAGAAAAGTATTTCACCTTATATGTATTCTATAGAACAGTTAGGTAATGCAAACCCCTACTGTTGGACCGTTGAGCTTTTCCAGCTATTGCATTTTTCATTGATTTTATATTTATGACTTTGTGTCCCCCTATTTTCAGTAAAGTAATTGAATACCTTTTTAATACATCTCATTCTGTTGTGTTTGCTTATACGCCGTTATTTCTTATTCTCCCCTAAGGAAGTTACAGCAACAGGTCAAAATGTGCTGAGGAACTAATTTATAACAAGTCAAAAATTAAACATTCTGGTAGTAAACCACACATCATTAAAATAAATAAAGAGTACATCATTGCCATCTTAAGAGAATGTCAAGATAGAACTATGCCTCTACAGCGCCACCTTTTAGAAGGCAGCATTCCTGCAAGTCAGGGTCAGACATTTTAACAAAACTTGTAACAATGATTGGGAGTATAAGCTAAAGCTGGAGTCTTCTCCACGGTTGTTTTTTTGGGGTGGGGGTGGGGGGTGTTGGGGTATTTATGACTCATCAATGTGCAATAGGTTTGTTGGCTTGGTGAGAGTTCTTTGATGTGGGTCAGGAAGAATAGGGTTTCTCCTAAATGGGCTTTTCACCAGAATAACAAGTGATCCCCTGTCTACAGGAGTGCTGCTCCCCAACTGGTGGTGCTTCCATCTTCTCATTTGCATAAATTTCCCAGAGGAGTATGGATGGCCTCTTAGGTTTCCTTCCTAGTTGCTCTCCCTAAGGAGAAACCATACCTTTCCTGACCATCTTAGGAAGTAATGGCATATCGCTAGGATATGCCATCACTTCATCATTGTGGAGAATCTGACATCTGATTCCCACTATCCCCAGATGAAAGAGGTGGAAGCCCCTTAAGCAGATTCTCTGCACAATGCAGGTCCAGTCTACTCACTTTGCAGTTTGTATGAATGTATAGCAGTGGGGGCTTTAATGTATTTCCTTGCACTGCAGGTGGACATTTTTCTCCAACTAGCTCTGTGGCACCTTCAGGCTTGTTGGACTTCCCAGCAGTTGCACCCCACCGATTGGGATATCCAATTTTGGCTCCCCCCGTCTCATTTGGGAGACCTTACTGGTGTTGCTTTATGAATATAAACTGGCGGCTAAAATGAGATTCTACCATTTTTTTGCAGGCTCTAATATAATATCTGAGGCCTGACTATCAAAATGTCAGATTTACCATTTTACGAGATTGTTCAATTTACTATACTCTTCTCAATTCCAATAATATTGTTGGACATCGAGCACTTTCTGTCCCTGTGAGCTTTCAGCACCAGAAGTTAGTCATGAAACGTTTAACAAAGCGCTGTATCTACGTGAGTGATTCTCTTCCTAAACTCACAGTTTCATTTTCTTTGATATTGACCTCAAGCATGAAAAAAAAGTGCAGTTTCAGCTTTCTAAACACAGATGTGCTCCATATGTGAATCCAAAGAAACCCCTGGGAAAATGAGTAACTCGTGTTTCTGCCATCCATCTATCCAATCTCATTAAACTCTTAGGAGAATCAATAAGCCTTCCCGTAACAGAACTTCCCAGTAAAAGATTCCTGACTTGTCGTGTCACATTAAAGTGACATCAATTTCCAATTAACAGGCTTTATCTAATTAGCTGTCTCATGTAGCATCAATAAAAATAGCTTTTCATGCAGTTGGAAATGTTGCGTGGGAGGCTGTTTATAGAGCATTTAGACATACTGTTTGTCTTCTAGATGCTATAAATAATGTGTTGCACAACCCTTGGAGCAACAGAACTTTCTTCACTTTTACCAACAGTATAAAAATGATTTCCCATAGGGAAACATTGAGGTTGCATCACAGCCATGATTCTGCTGCAACTTGCAGGCAAACAAAAGCCTAGCCCCAGCTATGTAGCCGCGGCTTGAACTCTAATGACTCCAACGTGGTGTTTATCTTGACCATAATGCTGTAGATTACGCGCCGAATTAAATAGCTTTCATTCAACATTTTAAACTAAATGCCTTCTATGGCTTTTCCCAAGTATGTTATTACTGCGTTATCTGCAGTTTATACCAGCTTAGCCAACTTAACCCCTTCCCAACAGCCATAAGGGTGTATACGTCCTGACGGCCTATGCCCCGTAAGTTAGAACATATATAACTGCTGTTTATGCAGAGGGCTTGAGAGTTAAGCCCGCTCCACTCCGACATCCAACACCTGCCTGCAACAGCTACAATCGGTGGTAGCTCAGATTGTGGCTCTTAACCCCTTAAATGCCATTGTCAATTCTGACAACAACATTTAAATGCCCTGATTAATCAGGATCTAAATGTCCTGAAAGACCCCACCATGATAAGATCACAAGAATATCGTCGGGGGGGGGGGGGGGGGCATGGCAGCCTGGGGCCTTCTAAAGGCTGCAATGATTGGTTGTCTATTAAGACATGCCTGTGACACATATTTAATTGAGAGCCTGTTAAAATACAGTATAATGCAATACTATAAAAAGTTGCAAGGGTCAAAAGATGGTGACAGAAAAGATTTTTTTTTAAAACAAAAAGATATTTAACCCTTTCCAATCCACTGTCTGATATCTTTCTACATTCTGATTGAAGCTTGTACAACTCCAATGTCAGAAGATGTCCGACAGGGTGTTTTTACCATCTGTTGCCAGTCAATCCACTGTTGGAGCCTCTCTGGCGCACGCACACACTGGCTTTAGCCAACAGAGGCCGCCGTTGTATAACAGCAAAAAGAGAAAGCCTTTTAGTAAACCCAGAATCCAAAATTGGATTGGAAAAGGGTTAATTTTTTAATATTGTATTCCATAAACAAAACTATATAAATTTGGTATCCCCGTAATCGCTGCTCTGAAAAAGCAGCTTTAAACACTGTACAAAAATGTGGTTTGGTGTGTTTTTTTTGGAATGTCTAGAACAAATTAATTAGATTTACACTGATTCCTATGGGAATAATTGCCTCTAGTTTCATTGGTTTCAAGTTTAGCCGACTGCTTTCAGACGGATTACCAACGAAACTAGAGGTTTGACCATAATATTTCCAGTTGAGCAGAGTGTGTATGACACTACACAGAGCCGTATACTAAAGGACTTGCACAGACTCTGTGGACTGACAAGCAGGCTCCACGCCAGTGTGCATAAGCCTTAAATATCCTTTTTATGTAGCATAATTTTGTTCATCCCTTGTCTGGTTTTCTAGTAACAAGAAACCATCCCCAACCTATGATTACATGCTAAAGCAGAGACCATGGACTCCTGAACACACTGAACCACAACACAGAGTTTATTACAAGTTGGGCACTCAACCTTTTTCTTTATCATTATACACATTTAGCCACAAATGTATTACATTTTTTAAGTACGACCCCACAATGCCACAGACCTGAATCTATAACCTTAGCAGAATTCCATAGCTTACAGATCTGCTTTAATGCAGGCTTCTTGAAAGGTAAATTTTCTAGGTAAACTACATAGGAACTATATAAAGAAGACGAAGATAAGAGAATCTATGAGGACACAAGGCATAGATGTAAGAGCCATTATGCCATCTGGTTTAAGGAATGCTCTTCGAACCTTGCTCTAGGGTTATTTGTTTAAGCTCCCCACAGACATTTCTTCTCACAAGGGTGGTCTGTCAAAGGTTTCCAGATTTTATTTATTGAGGCCACCTAAAGAGAGTCTTCATCTTGTCCTATATATTGCCCTGATTCCCTGCTATTGAAGGGCTACTTTGGAACAGATGTGCATCATGCCTGCTGTTCTTCCTCCTGCTGATAGCTCGTTAATAAACACATTTCTCCATGTCTTTTGGGGACATGTATAAATACAAAGGAAAGGTAACATGGTGTGAAGATGAAAGCAAAGTCCTAAAATAATGTTCCTAGACACCTTTCCTACGGCTTGGGACATTCCATAACAGTTGAACTACAATTAAAGTAATTGAATAATACTCAACTGCATGTTCTTAAAAGATTCTGTCACCATTCTATTAGATATAGCTGGAAAAATATGGTTATTGTCCTAGACTCTTATATTGTTTTCAAGTATTCAACTTATTTCAACACTAGTAATATATTTTTGTATTATATTGTACATGTTAACAACATTTTCCCCCAGCTAGATATTAAAGACTTCCATTGTATTGAATTACAGTACATGCATATGCATGTCCACAAAGCAGAGACTGTAGAAATGCGGTAAGATGCTTTTCTGTGACCTTCCATGTACGCACTGCATAAACATATTTGCTCCGTTTCCTCTAATATTACCTATTTCTCACAATAAATATTTTCTGACATAAACCAAATAGGAATATTAGACAGAAAGAATAAGCGTATGACTCATTTTTATAAATTATTACTACTTTTATATAACAGTTATTTAACACATATATCACCGATGTGGAAAGGTAACGGCTTCTGCACACTTAAGCCGGCTATGTCTTGCTATATTTTAGAGCATATGGATGTCATAGAAGCAGAGAACCACTTACAAAGAGTGACTCCATTTCTGGCGAACACTGCCCAGCCACCTATTACACCATTGGCCATTCATTTGAATGCCTCCCATGTAATACCACATTTACAACCAAACACACATTACTGTTGAGGAAGTCTCTTCTGTAGAACTGCCTTTGTCAAAATACATAGGTCGGATAAGCTTTGTTTCTTCTCAGATGCAGATATTTGTGCATTAGATCATTATTTTACTGCTAAAGCCCAGTTTCACACTTGTATACAGTATATTGGTCAGTATATTGCACCAATATACTGTAAGCTAAAAGCAAGCGTAGAACATAAATATAGAAAGAGTATAATGTAAAGATTTGTACTTTTTCCATTATTTTTCTGCTTCTGACATATAATTACTGATGCAATATATTGATCAATATACGAAAGTGTGAAAGTGGCCTAAAGTGGATCTGTCATCAGTATATGCTGCCCTAGTTAGAAACAGTATTTGATAGGGACAGGTCTGCTGGGCTATTATACAAAACAGCACAAAAGCGGTCTAAAAATAATAGATAACAGTCCCAATTTGAAGGAACAAACCTGAATACTGGACTACAAACAAGGCTGGGTTTATGCAGCCCTGTCAAAAAATGTGCATTTTTGTGGAGTTCCTAGGCGATCTTCGCTATTCCTGAGGATGGAATTTACATGTCCTGAATGTGGTATTTGAGAAATGTTAGTAAGTATGTAATAGTTATAATACAAAGATTAATGCATTTGCATAATTGCCACCCGGAAATAAGTCAGTGGATTCATTATTATGAGTCTTCTGAGTTCAAGAGGGTAATACACCCCCTGCACCCTTTCCAATGATTGACAGCCATTGATATATCTGCGTGTACTGTGTATAAGTGGCCATTAATCATACTGAGGGAGGCAACAGGAACACTGGGATCATAAACAAGTAAATAAGGAGATGTGCAGCCAACCAATGACAGATCTGTGAGGACTAATGATCGTATGAACATTCATTTGTCTCTTAATTGACTCATGTAAAGGCACGGTAGGCGAGGGTTGATCGCACCGTGACTCCATTGAATCCAATGGTGAGGCTGGTTATGAGACTCCCGTTGCTCCAAAGTCTTCGTGTAGTCTTAGCCTAAAAAGCTCATCCCGTAAAAAAAGTCCTTGAAAAGTTAAGTCAACTGAGAAATTAAAACGTTATGGCTCATAAAATGTAGTTCTTAAAGGAGCTGTACTTTGAAATGACAAAATAGATGCCTGGGGTTCAGTCTCTGTCTGTCAATTTTTTTAATCTGCTGCTGTAGATGGAAAATGTGTCTGTCTTTGAAAGTCGTAACTCGTTTTTGATCACATGGATACAACCGCTCTTCCTACACAATCACAGGGATGTAAATGTACATTTGTTAGTGGGAACCATCTTCCACCTGGGACATACATCCACATTCTACATTAGGAAGTTGTGTTGCTGCTTTGGATTTCAATACCATTTTTGTTGTTTTGCATGACGTTTTGTTCTCTGAACATTAATGCAACACCACCGAATCTAAAGGTTTCGATTATACTTCTCCCCTTTCAAACCTTAATAGGTCATATGCTTTCCTGCAAATGACCTACAACTCACAGTCAAGCGTAAACATAGGATGGGACGATTAAAGACTCTTCATAAATTCGAGACTTCGAATGTCTGTCTTCTGATTGACTTGTCGTTTTTGGATGGTCTGTGAAGCTTCATGTTCTAGACAATAACATTTAAACACTTAAATGAAAAATCACAGATAGATCTTTGCATTGGAGTGTAATCTGAGCTGGACATCTGTTGTTTAGCTTGAACATCTCTCCAAGTATTGCCAACAGCTGCACCAGTCAAGGTCTTTGGATTTTTTTCGTGTATCTGTTTTTGGTTGGTGCCTGACGCAGTGTTTTGTGTCCAAATAAAAGGCCGACCAACAGCAATATGTGGTTGAAATCTGTCACGTTGAACATCAAAAATTGCTAGAGCATGGCTAGTCATACTGCTGTGGTTGTGCATCAGAGTCAGTTGGAATGTCTTGTCTATGCTCAGCTAAAAAATTGTCTTTACAGACTTTACTATGGGATGCATAGCAAATTTTATAGAATCTCCTGAATTCAATACAATTGGTCCTGTAATACGGTACCTCTTTTGCTTCCATCAGACAATTGCAGGGTCCTTCTGGATCAAATGTTTGATTATACAGGGTTACTATAAAAGAAATAGACACTTTCAAATTTATATAGGGCCAAAACCATTAAACAGGTAGAATCCAGCCCGGGCCCTCCGCTCTGCTAACGAAAATAGACTGCAGGCCCCTCTAATTCGAACTTCTCATTCTCGCCTCCAAGACTTCTCCAGAGCAGCACCGGTCCTCTGGAACGCACTACCAAAGGATACCCGGGCAATCCAGGACTCACAGAACTTCAGGCGTGCTCTAAAAACGCACCTCTTCAGGGAGGCATACCGCATTCCCTAAACAAACCCCTCTGTACGCCGCCCAATAATATACTCCCTGATCTACTGACTGCAATCCTTGCCAGCCACCATCAACTGCCCTTGCAGTCATACCGATTCTACCATCACACGTCTAAATGTCTGACCATTGTCTGTGTATAGCATCTCCAGCCCCTTTACCTTCTGTATCACCCCATTACTTGTAGTATGTAAGCTCGCTGCAGCAGGACCCTCATCCCTATTGTTTCCATCAACTGATTACTATGTAACTGTGGTTCTGTAATGTTTGTACTTTTGTCTGTCTGTATCCCCCCTGTCTATGTAAGCGCTGTGGAATATGTTGGCGCTATACAAATAAAGATTATTATTATTATTATATGCGTAGTAGCATAAAGTTGGGATGAAAGTTTTTGCGACTGCAGCTTTTCTTGATGGCCGAATCATGCGAGCGATCGTGGAACAAGAGATTTCAGAACATAGGTTATTTACGTAAAAGCCAAAGTTTTGAGAGACACCTGCAGTAAAGGAACACGTGGATCACGTTAGTGAAAAGTCTCACACATACAACATTTGTTCATACAAACTTAAAGCCATCTGCTGAAGTACCATGTAAGTATTTGGGCTATATCAATAATACTTTGGTTTCTATAAAACACTGGATGTGCCTATTTCTTCTATAGCAACCCTGTATTATCAGAGCCAAAGTTGTAATTTTTTTTGTCAATTTATCCAACAATTTGGACACGTATACTAGATGAAATTGCAATGCTTGGCATATTTTCTACTCTTCCACAGTTATCAACTTCGATTATTATACAGACCACAACTTTCTGTTATTATTTGTTCTTTTACATGAATTTTCTGGGAATAATGAAAGAGCCAATACCACATAACAAAGCATCCTGCCACAAACATCCTCTTTATGGTATTTTCATATTGTCTATAGATGAGGACAGCTGATTGGGGATAGGAGGAGGAACATATGATTTGTTGATTTTACTATTTATATTTTATTGTTGGCTTCTCTTGCTCTCTTGCCTTCCTCTGGATCAACATTGCAGGATAACAGCCTGAACTGGAGGACATATGCGTTTCTTCAGCCTTACAAAGTACTTTACTATGTTTCTCAACCTTCCTATTAGGGTACAGAATTTATATGTAGTTATAAAACAACAAAACTCTAGAATATATCAAAATTAGGTGAAACAAAGTGATTTTTAGGCTTTGTTTTTATGGCAAATGAAGATGAGGAAATACCAGAGCAGATGAGCTATTGAATTAAATGCAGTATTTATTATAAATCTGCTCTATTGAGTAATCGGATTCCATTATCAATCTGTCTTCTCGGGGCCTTCATCAGATTTTCTGAGCCAGCTTAAAGGACTGGGGCTCTGATTCTGCGGATTCTCTGATTGCGTCATTTAAATGTCCTGAAAAGTCGTACCATGATAAGATCACTAAGGTGCCATCCAGATGTCACGATAGCCCTGGGGGCTTTCAGAAGGCCTCAGTCTGCTATGACACCTAGTTTGTGCCAGTGGAATAAAAAGCAATCAAAAAGCTGAATATTTCCCAAAATTGTACTGATACACACTATTGGTCACCGGCTCACCGCACAAAAAAAGAGCCCTCACACAGTCCCATTGATGGAAAAATAAAGTTAATGGGGGTCAAAATATGGCGACAAAAAGCAATTATTTTCTTTTTAAAAGAGATACTTTATTTTTTTAAGTATTGCTATATAAGAACTAGAAATTTGGTATTGCTGTAATCATAATTAGAGAGAGAATGAAGACATGTCATTTTTACTGAACTATGAACGCTTCAAAAATACCCCTCCCCCCAAAGAAGTGCAATTGTGTTTTTTTCCTCATTTTACCCCAACTAGTAATTTTTAAAAGTCTTACAAGACATACATTATATGGTGAGTTAAATGGTACCATTGAAATATACAAGTTGTCCAGCAAAAAACAAGCCATCATTTAGATTTGTCACCCCAAAAATTAAAAGGTTATGAATTTTTGAAATTCGGAATAGTAGATATGGACACAGGAGCATGAATAACTCTTGGTCATCAAAGCGTTAAACATAAACTCATATGAAAACTTAAGTTTATATGTTGAAGTCCATGTTCCCTGACCTGGATGCAAATGCCCCAATGACTCTTGCCCATGAAAGGGTTAAAGTGGTTTTCCAGTTCTTAAAATTTGATGACTTATGCTGTACTTGAGTGCTGGGGGTCCAACACCTGGGATCCTGGATGATTAGCTGTCCACCATGCCAGTTATCATCATGTAAGTAGCAGAAAGCAGATAGATCCATGCATTGTGCAGTGGTCCAGCAAGGTATGGCAGGCACAGCTCCCCTTAAAGTGAATGGGAGCTATGCTAATAAGACCCATGAGGAAAAGAGACCCTTGCACACACTGCTGTTTTAGGGTTCTTACTCCTCATTAGTGCACAGCAGACTTTTGGTTGGCTGGTTGATGTGGATCACGAGGGATAGTGTTTCTCCTTGTGGAAAGTGCCAAGCATTTGCATACCAAACTTCCAAAAGGAACATTGCATGGTTTATAACTCTCCTCACACCTCCTTGGTGGTTTCCATAAAGAGAAATAATATCCTTCCTAACCCACATCACAGACCTATTGCCCAGCAAGTCAGAAATAATCCACTTAGATCTCGTCAAACTCCTTTAGTAACAAAATGTGAAAGTATTGAATTAGATTTTCTGCAATAGTTTTAATAACAAGGTCCCAGACGCTGATCATGCAGCTTGATCATAACAACCTTTGTAATGTTTTACTAAGATAGAAGTCAACCTTTGTAATCACATATGTTGTAGACTTTGAATTGTTTAATCTTGTGGGTGACGTGAGGGGGTGTGAGGTGGTTGCTATACTATAAAACCTATTGCATTGCAGCAATAAAACAGAAGAGCTTGGAAACATCACTTAAATGTTTCTAATTGTTCTCTTCTCCAATGCATCTACAAACAATTAGCCATACCTGATTGGTAAGTCAATAATACCTCTTGAGTATCACTTAAAGGGGTTGTCCCGCGCCGAAACGTTTTTTTTTTTTTTTTAACCCCCCCCCCGTTCGGCGCGAGACAACCCCGATGCAGGGGTTAAAAAAAACAAACGGAGAGTGCTTACCTGAATCCCGGCGGTCCGGCGTCTTCATACTTACCTGCTGAAGATGGCCGCCGGGGTCTGCTCCCTCCGTGGACCGCAGCTCTTCTGTGCGGTCCATTGCCGATTCCAGCCTCCTGATTGGCTGGAATCGGCACGTGACGGGGCGGAGCTACACGGAGCCGGCATTCTGCACGAGCGGCTCCATTGAAGAGAGCAGAAGACCCGGACTGCGCAAGCGCGGCTAATTTGGCCATCGGAGGGCGAAAATTAGTCGGCTCCATGGGAACGAGGACGCCAGCAACGGAGCAGGTAAGTAAAAAACTTTTTATAACTTCTGTATGGCTCATAATTAATGCACAATGTACATTACAAAGTGCATTAATATGGCCATACAGAAGTGTATAGACCCACTTGCTGCCGCGGGACAACCCCTTTAAATTAAGTGATTACATTAACACTAGCATACTGTTTTCAACATTTTAAAATGCTTAAAATATTTTTAGTTATTTTTTATTTTTATTTTGTAACATTCTGAACATGCTTTATTCCGGTGTTTTGAGTTCTATAGAAAAAACTAATGGGAAAAATATAAAGAGTATGCCATTAACCCCCAAAACTCTACAACCCCCCCCAAAGAAAAAAAATGTGCATGTTGCCTCTTTAACATTTTGCTTTTAAGCAACATCTGTGTGTTCAGCCTCAAGACACATCTTACTTTCTTAAGTTCCATTATAGCGAAAAATATTTCAAGGTACACAATAAAGAAACAAAGTGGAAAACACATTAAAAACATCCATCAACACCAAACAAAAAGACAAAAATATTTTTTATTTTTTTATATTTACTGTATTTGTTCATTGCCATTGTTTAAAGTAGACACTGTAAAATAAGAGTCCATATCCAATGTGAAACTCAAAGGGTATAATGAAGGTGACATTTATGAGACCACTGTCTGTAATAAATGAATGTTTTGGCAAGGAGAGTAAGAAGTTCACATCCTAACTGGAATTTATAGCTGTTCTGGAGACCATTTTGGATATATCTTATACAATATAACCCGTAGCAAGCAGGCATCGTATTTCAGCGGAATACTTTGACCCCTTAATTCCGTCTCCGCAGATGAAACAGTTTGGCACATTGTTGTAAAATTTCCTAGAACTAAATCACTTGAGCATTAAAATGGCAAGTAATGTGTGATAAAATTTCTTTATAAGTGATTGGCTGTTTATACCATAATGAATATGCTCCAATATTTTCTTTGGCAAATAAATTCTAGAATACAAAAATAATAAAATGCAAGTATCTTGTACAAAAATACAAATGTTTTCAAAAGCTTTTACAAAAATATCCCATTGAATAAGAACTATAAACCTGTATTATTTATCTCCTATAAGTGATTTCGTTTTATAACACTGTTCGAGTAAAGCTGGTAGGCCTCTACCCAAAATAGATCCGCATATTCTAGATGATATTGCATAGGTATGAAAAATTGTATCAATATTTCCCACGTTGACATTTATATTTCTTCGATACATCACTAACTCTAAGTTAATAGTCAATGTTCCGTCGGCAGTTCATGGAAAAACAAATTGTAAGAAATAAGTTGCTGAACTTTTCGTTGGCCCAGATTCAGTGCTTCATTGATATTGTGGGTACAATCTAATCCAGTTCCACTTTATGTTTTCCTTTAAAACAAAAGTAGTTTAATATTCCATGTCCATGAAAACATCCTAGACTAGGAGACATCTGAAGCTTGACCTGTAAAGAAATGCCAACATTAGTGATTATTCATTCATGATAAACACACTTTAAGTAATTGTGTGGAATGGTCAGCCCTTTGTCATGATTACCATAACCATGATTGTCATAGGTAAATCACTGAAAGGCAAAAAGAATCTAGAAAAGCTAGAATAATACATAGAATAAATCCCTGCAGGTCCCAGAATGTCGTTTCTATGGCTACTTGCCTGTGTTCACTGAATTATATTGGGAAAACGGTACAATAGTTCAGGCTTCGTATCTTGGCCCACTTGGGCAACATGTTACGTGAGGAAACAACACCCCTGGTGACCCATATGAAGGAATACCATAATAATGATGTATACTTCCTTCAGTTTCAAGTGATAGAGCAATTAAGATCTAATGGCCAGCGTGGGAATATGGATAGAAAGTCATTACAGAGGAGGCAGCATGGATTTTCAGGTTGGAGAGTGTCCAACCTAGTGGTCTTAATGATACACTGTCCGGTCTTAATGGTACACTGTCCTTCGTGGCCTTTATCTAACTTTGATTTTCTTGGAGCTTCTATGCTATTACATTTCGATGTGTCCTATATATCATCTGAGTATCTTGAGAATGATTTTGTGGTGTAGTGGTTGGCACTACTGTCTTGGTATGTTGAGGTCCTGAGTTCGGGCCCCGTTGGATAAAACGCTTTCCTTGAACTAGTACATTTGTCTGTGTCCTGTATGGATTGAATTCTTTTGTCAGTAATTTCAGTATTATTTATCGCTCTTGGCAATGTGTCTGAAATCACAAAACAATACACCCACCTATAAGATGTTTATTTCTAAAGTGCTCCGTTTTTCAGCTATTGTAGGTATTGAATATTCTGCCCTCTGGTTGTTTACTGCTTGCTGTCAGGGAAACAGACGACCTCGTTTATGGAAAGAAATAGTAGAAGAACACAGGAGGACAACTCTCGCACACTTCTTTCATCTAAATCTGATGGCCAGGATTTCAGGAGCATGTGTGCACTTGCTTTTGGCCTGGCCACTGTCTACCACTATGCTCTATTTATTTCCATAGTCGATGTGGTTTGTTATCCTTGCAACGAGCAGTAAACAACCAGAGGGTGAAGGAATGAATAGCTGCAATATATGGAGAATGGAGCATTTTGGAAATAAACATTGTATGAGTGAGTGCATTGCTTTGCAATTTCAAACCTACTGAAATAGGATACCTGAGATGCGAATACCTCTTTAAGACTATGTTCATACAGGGTGGATTCGCCGCTGATTTTCCGTGAGAACCCTCCGCATGGAAAATCTGCGGCATTCACGTTAGCAGCAAAGTGGATGAGATTTTCGAGATCTTGTATACGTGCTGCAGAAAAAAATCTGCACAAAATTTGTGCGAAAATTGACATGTGATGGGGATTTTAAGGCCTCCTTGCCACGAACGGATTTACGCCGCGTAAATTCGCGGCAAAAATCCGCTGCGTTGCCCCCTGCTATTAGGTTCTATTGAACCTAATAGCACAATGCTCACGATGCGTAATTCCACTGCGGAATTTCGCACCGTGAAATCTCCCGTCCTCACCCGCGGCATGCTCTATTTGCCGCGGGTGTACGCGCTGACAGCTTCCATTGCAGTCAATGGAAGCCGTCCGTTCACGCTATCTCCCGCTGTAACACAGCGGAAGATAGCGTGAAAAAACGCTTCCCCGCCTACCGCCGCGTGTCATATGACGCGGCCGCCGCGTCATGTGACACGGCCGGCCGCGTCATGTGACGCGGTGGGCGTGTCACATGACGCGACGGCGGTGGGCGGGGAAGCGTCTTCACGCTATCTTCCGCTGGTAAGTATGGGGTCTCTGGGGGGCGCCGTGACGGGCTTCACTGCGAAATATTCGCTCGTGTGAAGCCGGCCTTAAATCTGTAGCATGTCAATTATTGCATTGCAGCAGATGTTTGGTGCGGGTTCCACGTCTTCTAATGAGGAAGTTGAATTCTTTACCAAAATCCACGCTAAAACCTGCATCAACATCCACACCAAATGTTGTGCTTTTGGTGCGCTTTTTCCCCGCGGACCTGCTGCGGAATGTCTGTTGCAAACCTTTTGCAGCAAATATGTTGCATGTTCATATAGACTTATTACCAGGAAATCCCAGTGGTGTTAACGTGATATGGATTTCTGATGAAGATAGAACTGAAACGTGCATTGGGGAGGACACCGTTCTCTTGTGTCTTCCAGTTTATTTGGGTCGGTATTCATACATAATTTTACTTGATATATATTATTAGCATGTTAATTGTTGGCACCAGTGTACTTTATACTACCCATTAGGTACCTTATACTACCCAACACTACCTATTAAGGATTACTTGTAAAATTACAAATAATTTTATTACACCTGTTATTTGTGATATTACATTAGTATTGAAATATACTGTATATTAGTTGATTCTGTGAGAGTGATGGTGTTCCACTCAGTGCTGTGGCAGCAATTTTTCAATCTTTTAAGAATTGATATTGAAAAAAAATAGACATTTTCCAGCAGCTCAGGCAGTACAAAAGGATTTCCTTACTTCAGTGTTCCAGTAAAAACATAGGAAAAAAACAGCATTAGTACTTTAAATGCCTACATGTTTCAAGCAGACTAAGAGCTTCTGCTTGAAACATGTAGTCATGCTGTTTTTTTTTTACCCATGTTTTACTGGAATGCTGAAATAAGAGAGTCCATTTATAGTGTCTGAGCAGCAGGAAAATTTATATTTTCCTTCTAAGGAAAGCTCTCTGCTTTCGTGCACTTACTGGAGTATATCAGCAAGGCTGCGTGAGCTGGCGTATTTTTACAATTAATACTAATATTGATTTGATTCTTTTAATTGTGGCATGGATGGCATTTTTCTAGTAGGTTTTTTTTGGTAATTTATTGACGCAGTGTTATTAATTAAAGATAGTGCAGGTGACATGTATGGAATTAATTGTTCTCTTTTTACACATCTTGGGGCTTCTTTCTTTGGATTGATGATATGATGACAATTTGAAATGCATGATGGTAATCCCACCATTTCTGCTTTTTTGGGGGAAGCAAACAGCAAGCCCAATCCTTTGTTGAATTGGGAGAAAAGCAGGAAATAGAATGATATTCCGACTCTTAATAAATGTTAGTAATGGCTGCACAATCTTCTTTTCTACTACATATTAAAACCTTTAGAGTGTTAGAGGCATGATTTAACTTCTTTCAAACTTTCATTTCTACTGGGAGAATCCTGAAAGGGCTGGAAGAAGCTAGTGGTAGAGGTCCCCCGATGATTGAGGCATGCTGAAGAGCCGTGCTAAACTTGCTTTAGGTGGCTCCCCTCCAGTTAGCTCAGCATGCACTATTGGGGTGTATAACAAGAGCTTGCTTAAAGTAGACACAAGAGTTGAACCTACATTGAAAAAATATCCTTAGAATCCAGTATCGGCCCTTTAAAATTTGGGACAATCAGCAAACTTGGATTATATTTGTATCTATAGGTTGCTAAAATGCATTGAAAACAGAGAGTTTAGAATGTTTGATAGAGTATTTTTTTTAAATTTTGCAGCCAACAAAGTGCAATTTATTGGGCAGGCATTGCTGTGAGGTGTCCATCCGAGTTGAATTGTAAGTTTACCACTATAATTATATTGTAATATTTACATATGTATGAAAATTCTGGTTCTCTTACTACAAAGAATTTTATTTTAATAAATAGTATCTTAATCTATGCCATCTAAATCTACACTATCTTACCTTTGTCCATGTCTTTCTCACAAATAAAGTTATTAAAATCTTGACAATGGAAATCATTCCATAAGCCTGTATATATTAATCCTGCACAGTCTTCACCAGGTCCCATTTCAGGGGTCCAGTTGTCAGGTTGTCCAGCCTTCCAGTTTCTGTAATTTACATTACAATAGATGCATTAGTACAGCACAGATGAACCAACAATGTATAAACTTTTTTTGCTACCGGCAGATACAACAGGTAGTCTGAGTTGAAGCAGGCGTCACGGTTAAAAGAAAATCGCATTTGGGTGCGTTTCAAATTCTCACATAAAGTGTGGTGCCATCACTGTCTCCTGCTGTGGCTGTGACAGCAGCAGCAGGGGTACCTTGGATGTGAAACCCCTGGATGCTGTCAGCAGCCCCTTTGACAACATACAGAGACGATCGCGATTTCTTCATCTCCGCGGGGAGTCCCCTCATCATTGAACACTGTGACAGCACTGTCACAGTGTTCAGTGACAAGGGGACTCCCCGCGGGTATGAAGAATTCCCCTGTCACAGCTGTGGAACAAAGTGCAATGTTCTCCCATTGCTTTCAATGAAAGCAATGGGATGCAGGCAACTCCTGCAGTGATTTTCGGGGAAGGGCTTTAAATATTATATATACTCACCTCTCTGCCGCTGCTAGGCTCAGGCGCGTGTAGCCGCTTGGTCCTCCTGAACTGCTCTGAAGTTCTTTCAGCAGATGGGAATTTAAAATCCCTGCCTGCTGAAAGGGCTGTGTCTGATTGGCTGAGCGCTCAGCCAATCACAGGCAGCGCTCAGCCATTCATTGAATGACAGCTGAGCGCTGCCTGTGATTGGTCCCTGTGCTAAGCCGATCAGAGGCAGCGCTCAGCCATTCATTGAATTCAGTTGTATTATTTAATGTGCCATATAATGTACTGAAAAACTTTTTAAAATTCTAAGTAAAATGAAGTGGAAAAAACCCGAAATATATAGTTTTTTTCCTGCACTACTTTTATTTTTTTTAAAGCTATTTAATTTTTTAAAATTATTTTCTACCGCCATCTTCTGACAGCCAGAACTTTTTTTTTTCATTGACATAGTTGTGCAAGGGCTCATTTTTGCAGGATGTCCTGTAGTTTCCGTTGATACCATCTTGGAGTACATACAACTTTTTGATCACTTTTTATCCCATTTTTTTCCTGGAGATGGGGGTGACCAAAAAAGTGCAACTCGGCGTTCTTTATTTTTTTCTGACGACGTTCACTGGGATAAATTACAAATTATTTTTATAGATCAGACTTTTACGGATGCAGTGATACCATATATGTGTTTTCGCTTTTTTTATTTAGATTATTTTATTATAAATATGGCAAAAGGTTTTTTTTTTTAAAAACAAACATTTATTACTGTTTTTTTTTAATAATTAGTAAAAAACTTTTAAAAACTTGTTATACTTTTTTATTAGTCCTCATAGGGGACATGAACTGGAGATGCCTTGATCGCTTCTGCAGTATGATGTAATGCCATAGCATTACATTATACCACGATCTGACAGGCATTCTATCTAGCCACGCCATGTCTGCTATGATAGCCCTGGGGCCTTTCAGAAGGCCCCCGACCGCCATGACACCCGCAGGGCAACCGATCCTATCACGGGGGGCAGTGCGAGACCCCGGAACATCGGTCGGGGAATTTAAATGTCGCTGTCAGAATTGACTGTGGGATTTAAATGGTTAACAGCTCTGAGTTGTATGGCGCAGGATCCACCCGCGATCTCGCTTCATACATACCCTGAACGTGCAGGAGGTAACTGTACGCCCGGCAGCGTAAAGGGGTTAATGAATTTTTTTCCCCAAATTTGAATCAATTTTTCAAGAAAAGCTTTCTTATGTGAAAGTTATCATCAGCTTAAGATCACAGCTACCAACATTATTCATTCGTGTTTGAAACATATCTTTGCTTTTTATACTTACGTGAAAGTTGGGATGGTGCCATCCAGCCACTTCCATACGTTCTCCTCTTCTGTGTCAGTAAGCCCAATCCAAAAGTTGCCTTTTCCATTTATCTGCTTCCTCATGAATTGCTGTTAAGGCAAAACACAGATATAAGTAAACAATCTGTGATATTATCTTCACCACAAATTCATGAATTCAAAACCACAATCATAAAATCTCTAAATCTGACCGGTGGAGATTCAAGAGAATAGTTACAAGAGGGCTTACGCTAATCCGATCTCTTCCTCACTGAAGACTGATACAACAGTGTAAAAATTGCAGTTTCAGCCAACAATGGGTAAGAAAAATCCATCTTTGACAGATCACACTTTTGGCAGAATGATTATCTGCATATAAGTTTAAAAGGGTGGTTGATAGAGTTGAGCGAGCATATTCTGTCGAGCTTGACCCACATACAAAAATGCTCGAGTTTCCCATTGTATTCAGTGGGGTTCGTTACTCGAGTAGAGCTCTTGAATTTTACGAAAAGCTTGACTCGAATAATGCGGACCCGAACATTTGGATGCTCGCTCAACTCTAGTGGTTGATCATCAGAGAAAGCTTGTTCATTCGTGCAGCCTGTTTAGACAGGCAGATACAATGTTGGCTCATATAAATGAGGATCTTTTGCATTCGCTGTATAAGTACTTGACTGAGAACGACTGAACGAGTGCTGCTTAAACCGGACGCTAAGTGAACGAGCCAGCGATGATTTCTATGCATGCATAAATTGAACGACGAGTGAAAAGAGATTGTTGTTTATCGTTCCCTCCTATGGAGTGCAAACTCAATGTTCATTAAGTAAAGTTCATTTTATAAAAGATGTGCTGCCCCCGTCTGTCACTGCCGCGCCATAGTGCCATCCACCTACTCAGAAGTAGATTCGTTTCTCCTATAAGGATTAACTAAAAAGTTTTCTTCCTATACAATAATCAGCTACTCTACGTTTTCCCATTGCTTCATGAGCTAAACAGCATATTCCTCATACTTTCCATGACACATCAACACTTACCTGCTCTTCTTTGCTTTCTATGATAACTAGCGTAGCTCCTTTTTCTTCACAGAACAGCTTAGCATCATCATAAATATCTTTTCCACTTGAAAAATAGTAGCATTTATCAGTAAAATTCCTCCATTCATATGGACACCCTAAAAGGAAGACCACATAGAATATTTAGATATTTATGGATTTAATAGCAAATCTATTTAATTATTTTTTCTCCAGTGTATTATTCACAGATGAAAATGAAATGTGAGATGAGATGCAGAGTGATAATGTAAACTCTCCACTAAATGTCACCAGTCTAACCCAGGAGGAAGTTCAGAGCCGCCTTAAAAAGATTACAATACACAAATTGCTGGTTCCTGATGGCATACACCCCCAGGTTCTTAGGGAATTAAGTAATGTGATAGACAGACCATTACTTCTTATATTTAAGGCCTCTATAGTGACAGGGTCTGTTCCACAGGATTGGCACAAAGCCAATGTGATGCCGATATTTAAAAATGGGTCGAAAAGTGAATCTGGAAACTACAGGCCAGTAAGCCCTACTTCTATTGTTGGTAAAATGTTTGAAGGGTTTCTTAGAGATGCTATCCTGGAGTACCTCAAGAAAAATAGCTGTATTACTCTGTATCAGCATGAGAGATCGCTCCTGTCAAGCTAATCTGATCAGCTTCTATGAGGAGGTAAGTTCTAGACTGGACAGGGGAGTCATTGGATCTTGTGTATCTGGACTTTTCCAAAGTGTTTGATGCTGTGCCGCATAAGAGATTGGTATATAAAATGAGAATGCTTGGTCTGGGCGAGAATGTGTGCAAGTGGGTAAGTAACTGGCTCAGTGATAGAAAGCAGAGAGTGGTTATTAATGGTACATACTCTGATTGGGTCACTGTTACTAGTGGGGCACCACAAGGGGGGAGTATTGAGCTCTATTTTTTAAATATATTTATAAATGACCATGTAGAAATAATGCAAAGGAAAATATCAATATTTGCAAATGATACAAAACTATGTAAAGTAATTAACACAAGAGAGGACAGAATGTGGTTGCAAATGGATCTGGATATGTTAGTGGTTTGGGCAGAAAAGAGGCACATGATGTTTACCACTGATAAATGTAAGGTTATGCACATGGGCAGGGAAATACATGTCACCATTACACACTTAGGCCTCGGTCACACGGGCGTTTTTTCCCGCAATTTGCGGATCGCATAACGGATGCGCATCCGCAAATCGCGTGACTGGGGCCGACGATTCGCTGAAAAAGCTGCACCTAGCAGCATTTTCAGTGAAACTGCCCCACACTGCTGTTACAGCTGTGGCAGAGGAGAACGATCTTTAGTATATGTTCTCAATGGGGTCGGCGCTGCTGCCGCCGGCCCCACTGAGCGCATATATAGAACACAGAGATGCGCAGAACGCAGATAGGCACGTTGTGCGAATCGTTGTGTCCTATAATTGATCGCACATCCGCATAAAAAGCGGACATGTGACCGATCCCATTGGGATGCATTTGGTGTATAGATCTGCAGATCGCAAGCGCGTCTGCAGATCGAACCAAAAAACGGTCGTGTGACTGAGGCCTAAATGGGAAACGACAGGGCAAAACTGACATGGAATAGGACTTTGGGATTTTAGTTAAGTCTAAACTTAACTGCAGGAACAAGTGTCAGGCAGCTGCTGCCAAGGCAAATAGGACCATGGGGTGCATCCTCTGCATCTAGAGGAAAGAAGTTTCTACACCAACATTAAAGGGGTTCTTTACTGTAAGAGCAGTGAGACTATGAAACTCTCTGCCTGAGCATGTGTGATGGCGAATTCGATAAGAGTTTAAGAGGGGCCTGGACCCCTTTCCTGAGCGTTACAATATTACGTGTTATAGTCACTAATTACTTCAGAAGGGTTGGTGATCCAGGAATTATTCCGATTGCCAGATTGGAGTTGGGAAGGAATTTTGTTTGCTAGAATGAGGAAAATTGACTTCTACCTCATTGGGGTTTTTTGCCTTCCTCTGCATCAACATTGAGGGTAGGGGGTAATAGGCTGATGTTAATGGACATATGTCTTTTTTCTGCCTAACATACTATGTTACTATATCTGAGCTATATGATCTATTCAGCACTTTACACACAAAATAAACTGCATGGATCTTATATTTGCATAATTTAGGCCTTTCAGTACTGTACAGTAATTGTATTTCTCTTTACAGATAGGTTAATAATAAACATGATGGTTATAATACAATTATTTTTTCAATTGCCTATCAGAGCCATAAAACCCATGAACAATTTTGTGTGAATTCCATGGCCCATATATGGACACTAGAGATGAGCGAACACCAAAATGTTCGGGTGTTCGTTATTCGGAACGAACTTCCCGCGATGCTCGAGGGTTCGTTTCGAACAACGAACCCCATTGAAGTCAATGGGCGACCCGAGCATTTTTGTATTTCGCCGATGCTCGCTAAAGTTTTCATGTGTGAAAATCTGGGCAATTCAAGAAAGTGATGGGAATGACACAGAAACGGATAGGGCAGGCGAGGGGCTACATGTTGGGCTGCATCTCAAGTTCACAGGTCCCACTATTAAGCCACAATACCGGCAAGAGTGGGCCCCCCCCCCCTCCCAACAACTTTTACTTCTGAAAAGCCCTCATTAGCATGGCATACCTTTGCTAAGCACCACACTAGCTACAACAAAGCACAATCACTGCCTGGATGACACTCCGCTGCCACTTCTCCTGGGTTACATGCTGACCAACCGCCCCCCCTCCCCCCCACAGCGCACACCAAAGTGTCCCTGCGCAGCCTTCAGCTGCCCTCATGCCACGCCACACTCATGTCTATTTAGAAGTGCGTCTGCCATGAGGAGGAACCGCAGGCACACACTGCAGAGGGTTGGCACGGCTAGGCAGCGACCCTCTTTAAAAGGGGCGGGGCGATAGCCCACAATGCTGTACAGAAGCAATGAGAAATAGAATCCTGTGCCACCGCCATCAGAAGCTGCACACGTAGGCATAGCAATGGGGAACCTATGTGCCACACACTATTCATTCTGTCAAGGTGTCTGCATGCCCCAGTTAGACCGGGCTTTTTAATTCATAGACACAGGCAGGTACAACTCCCTATTGGGAAGTCCCTGTGGACCGACAGCATGGGTGGGTGCCAGGAAGCCACCGGCGGTACATAGAAATATCCCATTGCATTGCCCAACACAGCTGAGGTAGTAATGTCGTGCGTAATACAGGTGGGCTTCGGCCCACACTGCATGCCCCAGTCTGACCGGGGTTCTTTACAAGTGGACACATGTAGGTTACACTCCCTGTGGACCCACTGCCTGGGTGGGTGCCAGAAAGCCACCGGCGGTACATAGAAATATCCCATTGCATTGCCCAACACAGCTGAGGTAGTAATGTCGTGCGTAATGCAGGTGGGCTTCGGCCCACACTGCATGCCCCAGTCAGACTGGGGTTCTTTAGAAGTGTACAGATGTATTAAAAACTCCGTGTGCACCTACAGCATGGGTGGCTCCCTGGAACCCACCGGCGGTACACAAAAATATCCCATTGCATTGCCCAACACAGCTGAGGTAGTAATGTCGTGCGTAATGCAGGTGGGCTTCGGCCCACACTGCATGCCCCAGTCAGACTGGGGTTCTTTAGAAGTGGACACATGTAGGTTAAACTCCCTGTGGACCCACTGCCTGGGTGGGTGCCAGGAAGCCACCGGCGGTACATAGAAATATCCCATTGCATTGCCCAACACAGCTGAGGTAGTAATGTCGTGCGTAATGCAGGTGGGCTTCGGCCCACACTGCATGCCCCAGTCAGACTGGGGTTCTTTAGAAGTGTACAGATGTATTAAAAACTCTGTGTGCACCTACAGCATGGGTGGCTCCCTGGAACCCACCGGCGGTACACAAAAATATCCCATTGCATTGCCCAACACAGCTGAGGTAACGTCAGCTGGAATGCAGGTGGGCTAAAAATTAATTTGATTACACTGTAGGCGAGGGCCCACAAAAATTGCTGTATCAACAGTACTAATGTACATCCCAAAAATTGGCCATGGCCAGCCAAGAGGGCAGGTGAAACCCATTAATCGCTTTGGTTAATGTGGCTTAAGTGGTAACTAGGCCTGGAGGCAGCCCAGTGTAACGAAAAATTGGTTCAAGTTAAAGTTCCAACGCTTTTAAGCGCATTGAAACTTATAAAAATTGTTCAGAAAAATTATTTGAGTGAGCCTTGTGGCCCTAAGAAAAATTGCCCGTTCAGCGTGATTACGTGAGGTTTCAGGAGGAGGAGCAGGAGGAGGAGGAGGAGGAATATTAGACACAGATTGATGAAGCAGAAATGTCCCCGTTTTGGATGGTGAGAGAGAACGTAGCTTCCATCCGCGGGTGCAGCCTACGTATTGCTTACGTATTGCTGCTGTCCGCTGGTGGAGAACAGAAGTCTGGGGAAATCCAGCCTTTGTTCATCTTGATGAGTGTTAGCCTGTCGGCACTGTCGGTTGACAAGCGGCTACGCTTATCTGTGATGATTCCCCCAGCCGCACTAAACACCCTCTCCGACAAGACGCTAGCCGCAGGACAAGCAAGCACCTCCAGGGCATACAGCGCTAGTTCAGGCCACGTGTCCAGCTTCGACACCCAGTAGTTGTAGGGGGCAGAGGCGTCACCAAGGATGGTCGTGCGATCCGCTACGTACTCCCTCACCATCCTTTTACAGTGCTCCCGCCGACTCAGCCTTGACTGGGGAGCGGTGACACAGTCTTGGTGGGGAGCCATAAAGCTGGCCAGGCCCTTAAAGACTGTTGCACTGCCTGGGATGTACATGCTGCTCGATCTACGCACATCCCCTGCTACCTTGCCCTCGGTACTGCGCCTTCTGCCACTAGCGCTGTCGGCTGGAAATTTTACCATCAGCTTGTCCGCAAGGGTCCTGTGGTATAGCAACACTCTCGAACCCCTTTCCTCTTCGGGAATGAGAGTGGGCAGGTTCTCCTTATACCGTGGATCGAGCAGTGTGTACACCCAGTAATCCGTCGTGGCCAGAATGCGTGCAACGCGAGGGTCACGAGAAAGGCATCCTAACATGAAGTCAGCCATGTGTGCCAGGGTACCTGTATGCAACACATGGCTGTCTTCACTAGGAAGATCACTTTCAGGATCCTCCTCCTCCTCCTCCTCCTCCTCAGGCCATACACGCTGAAAGGATGACAGGCAATCAGCCGGTGTACCGTCAGCAGCGGCCCAAGCTGTCTCTTCCCCCTCCTCCTCATCCTCCTCATGCTCCTCCTCCTCCTCCTGTACGCGCTGAGAAATAGACAGGAGGGTGCCCTGACTATCCAGCGGCATACTGTCTTCCCCCGCCCCCGTTTCCGAGCGCAAAGCAGCTGCCTTTATGGTTTGCAGGGAATTTCTCAAGATGCATAGCAGAGGAATGGTGACGCTAATGATTGTAGCATCGCCGCTCACCACCTGGGTAGACTCCTCAAAATTACCAAGGACATGGCAGATGTCTGCCAACCAGGCCCACTCTTCTGAAAGGAATTGAGGAGGCTGACTCCCACTGCGCCGCCCATGTTGGAGTTGGTATTCGACTATAGCTCTACGTTGTTCATAGAGCCTGGCCAACATGTGGAGCGTAGAGTTCCACCGTGTGGGCACATCGCACAGCAGTCGGTGCACTGGCAGCTTAAAGTGATGTTGCAGGGTGCGCAGGGTGGCAGCGTCCGTGTGGGACTTGCGAAAATGTGCGCAGAGGCGGCGCGCCTTTACGAGCAGGTCTGACAAGCGTGGGTAGCTTTTCAGAAAGCGCTGAACCACCAAATTAAAGACGTGGGCCAGGCATGGCACGTGCGTGAGGCTGCCGAGCTGCAGAGCCGCCACCAGGTTACGGCCGTTGTCACACACGACCATGCCCGGTTGGAGGCTCAGCGGCGCAAGCCAGCGGTCGGTCTGCTGTGTCAGACCCTGCAGCAGTTCGTGGGCCGTGTGCCTCTTATCGCCTAAGCTGAGTAGTTTCAGCACGGCCTGCTGACGCTTGCCCACCGCTGTGCTGCCACACCGCGCGACACCGACTGCTGGCGACATGCTGCTGCTAACACATCTTGATTGCGAGACAGAGGAGGAGGAGGAGGAGGGTGCTTTAGTGGAGGAAGCATACACCTCCGCAGATACCACCAGAGAGCTGGGGCCCGCAATTCTGGGGGTGGGTAGGACGTGAGCGGTCCCGGTCTCTGACTCTGTCCCAGCCTCCACTAAATTCACCCAATGTGCCGTCAGGGAGATGTAGTGGCCCTGCCCGCCTGTGCTTGTCCACGTGTCCGTAGTTAAGTGGACCGTGGCAGTAACCGCGTTGGTGAGGGCGCGTACAATGTTGCGGGAGACGTGGTCGTGCAGGGCTGGGACGGCACATCGGGAAAAGTAGTGGCGACTGGGAACTGAGTAGCGCGGGGCCGCCGCCTCCATGATACTTTTGAAGGACTCCGTTTCCACAACCCTATACGGCAGCATCTCAAGGCTGATGAATTTTGCTATGCGGACGGTTAACGTTTGAGCGTGCGGGTGCGTGGCGGCGTACTTGCGCTTGCGCTCCAACAGTTGCGCAAGTGACGGCTGGACGGTGCGCTGAGCTACACTGCTGGATGGGGCCGAAGACAGCGGAGGTGAGGGTGTGGGTGCAGGCCAGGAGACGGTAGTGCCTGTGTCCTGAGAGGGGGGTTGCATCTCAGTGGCAGGTTGGGGCACAGGGGGAGAGGCAGGGGTGCAAACCGGAGGCGCTGAACGGCCTTCGTCCCACCTTGCGGGGTGCTTGGCCATCATATGTCTGCGCATGGTGGTGGTGGTGAGGCTGTTGGTGTTGGCTCCCCGGCTGAGCTTTGCGCGACAAAGGTTGCACACCACTGTTCGTCGGTCGTCAGGCGTCTCTGTGAAAAACTGCCAGACCTTAGAGCACCTCGGCCTCTGCAGGGTGGCATGGCGCGAGGGGGCGCTTTGGGAAACACTTGGTGGATTATTCGGTCTGGCCCTGCCTCTACCCCTGGCCACCGCACTGCCTCTTGCAACCTGCCCTGCTGATGCCCTTGACTCCCCCTCTGAAGACCTGTCCTCCTGAGTAAGCGTTGCACACCAGGTGGGGTCAGTCACCTCATCGTCCTGCTGCTCTTCCTCCGAATCCTCTGTGCGCTGCTCCCTCGGACTTACTGCCCTTACTACTACCTCACTGCAAGACAACTGTGTCTGATCGTCATCGTCCTCCTCACCCACAGAAAGTTGTTGAGACAGTTGGCGGAAGTCCCCAGCCTCTTCCCCCGGACCCCGGGAACTTTCGAATGGTTGGGCATCAGTGACGATAAACTCCTCTGGTGGGAGAGGAACCGCTGCTGCCCAATCTAAGCAGGGGCCCGAGAACAGTTCCTGGGAGTGTTCCCGCTCCTGAGCAGGTGTTATTGTAGTGGAGTGAGGAGGCTGGGAGGAAGGAGGAGCAGCAGACAGAGGATTCGGATTGGCAGCAGTGGACGGCGCAGAACTGCGGGTAGACGATAGGTTGCTCGAAGCACTTTCTGCCATCCAGGACAGGACCTGCTCACACTGCTCATTTTCTAATAACCGTCTCCCGCGTGGACCCATTAATTGGGCGATGAATGTGGGGACGCCAGAAACGTGCCTCTCTCCTAATCGCGCAGCAGTCGGCTGCGACACACCTGGATCAGGAGCTTGGCCTGTGCCCACACCCTGACTTGGCCCTCCGCGTCCTCGGCCGCGTCCACGTCCTCTAGGCCTACCCCTACCCCTCAGCATGCTGTATTACCAGTGATTTGATTTCACAGGCAGGAAATAAATTGGCGCAAGACTGCAGGCCAAATATAATTTTTTCCCTTTTTTGAAAACGAAAGGCCCCACTGCCTCTAGTGAATGAATAATCTAAGTTTAATAACTGTGCTGTTTTCCTGCTAATGTGTCACAGAACGTGAGGGTAGCAGAGTTATTAACTGTGGCAGAGCAGGTATTTTTTTTCCAATTAAGGAAAGCAAATGGCGAAGCCAGGAGTAAAACGTAGCTGGGTGCGTATGATTTTTACAGGTTGCAGACGCAGCCGACACGTGTCCACCGCCCTTAGGACGGACAGAGGCCGGACAAATAGAATTATTTTCCGTTTTTTGGCACCAAAAGGCAGCACTGCGTATATTCTATGAACATGAGAAGTTTAATAACTGTGCTGTGTCCCTGCTAATGTGTCACAGAACGTGAGGGTAGCAGAGTTATTAACTGTGGCAGCGCAGGTATTTTTTTTCCCAATTAAGGAAAGCAAATGGCGAAGCCAGGAGTAAAACGTAGCTGGGTGCGTATGATTTTTACAGGTTGCAGACGCAGCCGACACGTGTCCACCGCCCTTAGGATGGACAGAGGCCGGACAAATAGAATTATTTTCCGTTTTTTGGCACCAAAAGGCAGCACTGCGTATATTCTATGAACATGAGAAGTTTAATAACTGTGCTGTTTTCCTGCTAATGTGTCACAGAACGTGAGGGTAGCAGAGTTATTAACTGTGGCAGAGCAGGTATTTTTTTTCCCAATTAAGGAAAGCAAATGGCGAAGCCAGGAGTAAAACGTAGCTGGGTGCGTATGATTTTTAAAGGTGTCACACGCAGCCGACACGTGTCCACCGCCCTTAGGACGGACAGAGGCCGGACAAATAGAATTATTTTCCGTTTTTTGGCACCAAAAGGCAGCACTGCGTATATTCTATGAACATGAGAAGTTTAATAACTGTGCTGTGTCCCTGCTAATGTGTCACAGAACGTGAGGGTAGCAGAGTTATTAACTGTGGCAGAGCAGGTATTTTTTTTCCCAATTAAGGAAAGCAAATGGCGAAGCCAGGAGTAAAACGTAGCTGGGTGCGTATGATTTTTAAAGGTGTCACACGCAGCCGACACGTGTCCACCGCCCTTAGGACGGACAGAGGCCGGACAAATAGAATTATTTTCACTTGTTTTACAAGCAAAAGGCAGCACTGCGTATATTCAATGAATAATAACTGTGTTGTGGCCCTGCCTATACAATTCTTTCCCTGCAGTATCAATGGAGGGTTCAATGCTCTGCAGAAGCGATTTTGAGAAGCAAAAAAAAATGCAGCACAGCTAACAGCAGCCTGGACAGTACTGCACACGGATAAATATGGCCCTAGAAAGGACCGTTGAGGTTCTTGAAGGCTACACTCACTCCTAACACTCTCCCTGCCTATGCAGCACTTCTGTCCCTAATGCCGGGTGCAACGGTCTGCAGAGGCGATTTTGAGGAAAAAAAAATTGCCACTGCTAACAGCAGCCAACACACAGCTATCAGTGGCCCTAATAAGGACCTTTGGGGGGTCTTGAAGCCTACACTAACTACCAATTCTTTCCCTACAGCAGCTTCGGTACAAACAGCACTGTCCCTCATCTAACTCACACCGCATCTGAGGCGAACCGCGGGAGGGGCCGACTTTTATGTTCGGGTGACACCTGATCTTCCCAGCCACTCACAGCAGGGGGGTGGTATAGGGCTTGAACGTCACAGGGGGAAGTTGTAATGCCTTCCCTGTCTTTCAATTGGCCAGAAAAGCGCGCTAACGTCTCAGGGAAGGAAGTGAAAATAACCAGAACACCGCATGGTGTTCGTTACGAATAACGAACATCCCGAACACCCTAATACTCGCACGAATATCAAGCTCGGAAGAACACGTTCGCTCATCTCTAATGGACACTAAAAGTCTAAACTGATTGCTAATCTGGCTGTACATATTAAATAAATGATAATAGATCCCCTGTCCCAAGATATCTGCTGACAGATGAAACAAGGAACTGGGAATGTTGGTATACTCAATCCTTTGTTCTCCAGGAGATAAGCAATCCCCAGAGTAGGCTTATCCCTGAGCCTCTATAGCAATGAAGATGTACACTGCCAATCCAAGTATGTATGTTTATTGAGGAGATGGAGTACGTAGCTGTCGGCTGTCATTTTTTTAGGGTCTATGACTAGCTTTACTGTTAGGCTACTTTTACACAGGCAATTGAAAAGTTGTGTCCAAAATTCTCAGGCACAACTTGCATCAGACAGCACTCAACATCCTGCCTGTGTGCTGTCCGATGTGCTGAACACCGAACATTGACGTGCTATTCTGTTCCAAAAATTGGACAAAAATAGGGCATACTGCAATTTTTGTAAAACAAAGCCGAAGTTTAAAAAAAGCCTGCGTGCATACACCCATTCAAATGAACGGGTCCTGTTTCCATCTGATATTTGGACTGAAAAATCAGACAGAAAAAATGGCTGTATGCAAGCAGCCTTAAGACCCTTTTACACGGAGCAATGATCGCTCAAAGAACGCTCAAACGAAAGTTTGAGTGACAGCTTTGATCAATCGTTTTGCATAAACTATTAAGTAGCTACTCAGCTACTTAATAGCTATTTAGTGTGCAAATAAAGCCTTTAGCTGAAAGCAGTTAATAGCCTGAGGGCTCTTATCTGCTTTCAGTTCTTTTGTTCTTCAATGGAAAACAATGCTATCAGCACTACCCGTGGAGAACTTAGCGTGCGGTCCTAGATGAGACCGCACAACGATTGGCCTGAATTTAATGATCAGCTAGCAGTGCACGAAAAGTGTTCGATGGCCGCACGTTTAGACGCAAGGATGATCGCTCAAACTATCACTTTTTAGCGATTTTTGAGCAATCATCACTCTGTGTAAATGGGCCTAAAGTGTGGATTATACTACAGCTGAGATGTGGTGATCGATAACATTTTGGAATAGAATGTGTTTAAATCGTGTTAAAAAATCTTGTCCTTCAACACCATCTGGTATTTCTTGTTGTAGAGCTTTCCGACATATTTAATTTAGGTTCAATAGTAAGATTTACGTATGTAGAACAGAAATAATGTGTTTGTTCTGCTGCAACAGACTGCCTTCCTGTATTGTCTGTATAGACAGTGCAGCAGTGTGTGCTTTATTATAGCAGCTATAATGAATGGGCATTAATTGTCTACTCTAGTAGCCGGTGCAAAAATTGGAATATTTCAAGATTTTTAATTTATTTTACTAATAATCTATACATATTTTGTACATCATTTGATGTTGAGCTGTATCCTCATGGGGGCTCACAATTTAAAGTCCCCCATTAGCATGTTTCTGGAGTGTGGGAAGAAACCGAAGTACCCTAAGAAAATTCATGGAAATAGGGGGAGAGCATACAAATGGTAGATGTTGTCCTTAGTGGGATTTGAACTCAGGACTCCAGCGCTGTGAGGCAACAGTGCTAATCACTGAGCACCATAATCTGAATAGTCATGTAAAATGGTTTAAAATGTCTATAATGAAAACCCTGATTTAAATAACATGTATTCTATATTGATACATTCGCTTTTAGAAGTACATCCCTGGATGTGTAGATGACAGATAACCAGGAAATAGACTGTGCTGACAGACACACCCCAAAGACATGGCTAAAACTCTAGAGGGAGGCTTTTGTCAGACTACTTTGCAGAAAACACAATACATTACACAACACAACACCATGGTCTCTGTGCAAAGGATTAACACTCTGGAGTTCTTAGGTCATTAGATATGGCAGGAATACAAGATATGAAGGAAGAAAGATCTGTAATATAGTATTTTTACATGGTACAACTGTTGGGTAATTAATAGAGATGAGCGAACGTACTCGTCCGAGCTTGATACTCGTTCGAGTATTAGCGTGTTCGAGATGCTCGTTACTCGTGACGAGTACCACGCGATGTTCGGGTTACTTTCACTTTCATCTCTGAGACGTTGGCGCGCTTTTCTGGCCAATAGAAAGACAGAGAAGGCATTACAACTTCCCCCTGCGACGTTCAAGCCCTATACCACCCCCCTGCTGTGAGTGGCTGGGGCGATCAGATGTCACCCGAGTATAAAAGTCGGCCCCTCCCGCGGCTCGCCACAGATGCGTTCTGACATACTTTAGGGAAAGTGCTATCTTGGTGGAGCTGTTATAGGGAGAGTGTTAGGAGTATTTTAGGCTTCAAGAACCCCAACGGTCCTTCTTAGGGTCACATCTAACCGTGTGCAGTACTGTGGAGGCTGCTTTTTGCAGTGTTGCACATTTTTTTTTTTGGTATATCGGCCGTGCAGAGTATTGCGCCCTGCAGTAATACTCCAGGGCCAGAAGTGCTTAGGCAGGGACATAAGACATATTGATTGAATATAGGCAGTGGGCCTTTGCAAAAACATTTGGGGAAAAAAATCTATTTGGGCTGCCTGTGAGTGTCCTCAGTGTTCTGGGTCTCTGCTGGGTGTAGTAGTTCTCCAAATTCATACGCAGCCAGCTAAGTGTTACAGCAGGCTTGCGCCAATTATTTCCTGCCTCTGTCTGGGCTGTTAAATCACCGCTGTATTGCAGTCCACAGTGCAACACTCTGCAGTTCTTTGACATACTCCAGGGACAGAAGTGGTGACGCAGAGAGAGAAGAGATATATTGATTGAATATAGGCAGTGGGCCTTTGCAAAAACATTTGGGGAAAAAAATCTATTTGGGCTGCCTGTGAGTGTCCTCAGTGTTCTGGGTCTCTGCTGGGTGTAGTAGTTCTCCAAATTCATACGCAGCCAGCTAAGTGTTACAGCAGGCTTGCGCAAAATTATTTCCTGGTGTTCCGTAAGTGAAGTCAGCCTCCAACCACAGGCCAATAAGCGGCACATTTAATTACAGCGTTCTGTTTCTGCATTACTGGTAATACAGCATGCTGAGGGGTAGGGGTAGGCCTAGAGGACGTGGACGCGGCCGAGGACGCGGAGGCCCAAGTCAGGGTGTGGGCACAGGCCGAGCTCCTGATCCAGGTGTATCGCAGCCGACTGCTGCGGGATTAGGAGAGAGGCACGTTTCTGGCGTCCCCACATTCATCGCACAATTAATGGGTCCACGCGGTAGACCCCTATTAGAAAATGAGCAGTGTGAGCAGGTCCTGTCGTGGATGGCAGAAAGTGCATCCAGCAATCTATCGTCCACCCACAGTTCTGCGCCGTCCACTGCTGCAACTCAGAATCCTCTGGCTGCTGCTCCTCCTTCCTCCCAGCCTCCTCACTCCATTACAATGACACATTCTGAGGAGCGGGCAGACTCCCAGGAAATGTTCTCGGGCCCCTGCTCAGATTGGGCAGCAGTGGTTCCTCTCCCACCAGAGGAGTTTATCGTGACTGATGCCCAACCATTGGAAAGTTCCCGGGGTCCGGGGGATGACGCTGGGGACTTCCGGCAACTGTCTCAAGACCTTTCAGTGGGTGAGGAGGATGATGACGATGAGACACAGTTGTCTATCAGTGAGATAGTAGTAAGGACAGTAAGTCCGAGGGAGGAGCGCACAGAGGATTCGGAGGAAGAGCAGCAGGATAATGAGGTGACTGACCCCACCTGGTTTGCTACGCCTACTGAGGACAGGTCTTCAGAGGGGGAGGCAAGGGCAGCAGCAGGGCAGGTTGCAAGAGGCAGTGCGGTGTCCAGGGGTAAAGGCAGGGCCAGACCGAATAATCCACCAACTGTTTCCCAAAGCGCCCCCTCGCACCATGCCACCCTGCAGAGGCCGAGGTGCTCAAAGGTCTGGCAGTTTTTCACTGAGAGTGCAGACGACCGACGAACAGTGGTGTGCAACCTTTGTCGCGCCAAGATCAGCCGGGGAGCCACCACCACCAGCCTCACCACCACCAGCATGCGCAGACATATGATGGCCAAGCACCCCACAAGGTGGGACGAAGGCCGTTCACCGCCTCCGGTTTGCACCGCTGCCTCTCCCCCTATGCCCCAACCTGCCACTGAGATCCAACCCCCCTCTGAGGACACAGGCACTACCGTCTCCTGGCCTGCACCCACACCCTCACCTCCGCTGTCCTCGGCCCCATCCACCAATGTCTGTCAGCGCACCGTCCAGCCGTCGCTAGCGCAAGTGTTTGAGCGCAAGCGCAAGTACGCCGCCACGCAACCGCACGCTCAAGCGTTAAACGTGCACATTGCCAAATTTATCAGCCTGGAGATGCTGCCGTATAGGGTTGTGGAAACGGAGTCTTTCAAAAATATGATGGCGGCGGCGGCCCCGCGCTACTCAGTTCCCAGTCGCCACTACTTTTCCCGATGTGCTGTCCGAGCCCTGCACGACCACGTCTCCCGCAACATTGTATGCGCCCTCACCAATGCGGTTACTGCCAAGGTCCACTTAACAATGGACACGTGGACAAGCACAGGCGGGCAGGGCCACTACATCTCCCTGACGGCACATTGGGTGAATTTAGTGGAGGCTGGGACAGAGTCAGAGCCTAGGACCGCTCACGTCCTACCCACCCCCAGAATTGCGGGCCCCAGCTCGGTGCTGGTATCTGCGGCGGTGTATGCTTCCTCCACTAAACCACCCTCCTCCTCCTCCTCCTCCAACGCAACCTCTGTCTCGCAATCAAGATGTGTCAGCAGCAGCAGCACGTCGCCAGCAGTCGGTGTCGCGCGGCGTGGCATCACAGCGGTGGGCAAGCGTCAGCAGGCCGTGCTGAAACTACTCAGCTTAGGAGATAAGAGGCACACGGCCCACGAACTGCTGCAGGGTCTTACAGAGCAGACCGACCGCTGGCTTGCGCCGCTGAGCCTCCAACCGGGCATGGTCGTGTGTGACAACGGCCGTAACCTGGTGGCGGCTCTGCAGCTCGGCAGCCTCACGCACGTGCCATGCCTGGCCCACGTCTTTAATTTGGTGGTTCAGCGCTTTCTGAAAAGCTACCCACGCTTGACAGACCTGCTCGGAAAGGTGCGCCGCCTCTGCGCACATTTCCGCAAGTCCCACACGGACGCTGCCACCCTACGCACCCTGCAACATTGGTTTAATCTACCAGCGCACCGACTGCTGTGCGACGTGCCCACACGGTGGAACTCTACGCTCCACATGTTGGCCAGGCTCTATGAGCAGCGTAGAGCTATAGTGGAATACCAACTCCAACATGGGCGGCGCAGTGGGAGTCAACCTCCTCAATTCTTTTCAGAAGAGTGGGCCTGGTTGGCAGACATCTGCCAGGTCCTTGGAAAGTTTGAGGAGTCTACCCAGGTGGTGAGCGGTGATGCTGCAATCATTAGCGTCACCATTCCTCTGCTATGCCTCTTGAGAAGTTCCCTGCAAAGCATAAAGGCAGACGCTTTGCGCTCGGAAACAGAGCCGGGGGAAGACAGTATGTCGCTGGATAGTTGGAGCACCCTCCTGTCTATATCTCAGCGCGGTGAGGAGGAGGAGCATGAGGAGGAGGGGGAAGAGACAGCTTGGCCCACTGCTGAGGGTACACATGCTGCTTGCCTGTCATCCTTTCAGCGTGTATGGCCTGAGGAGGAGTAGGAGGAGGAGGAGGAGGAGGAGGAGGGGGCGGAGGATCCTGAAAGTGATCTTCCTAGTGAGGACAGCCATGTGTTGCGTACAGGTACCCTGGCACACATGGCTGACTTCATGTTAGGATGCCTTTCTCGTGACCCTCGCGTTACACGCATTCTGGCCACTACGGATTACTGGGTGTACACACTGCTTGACCCACGGTATAAGGAGAATCTTTCCACTCTCATACCCGAAGAGGAAAGGGGTTCGAGAGTGATGCTATACCACAGGACCCTGGCGGACAAACTGATGGTAAAATTCCCATCCGACAGCGCTAGTGGCCGAAGGCGCAGTTCCGAGGGCCAGGTAGCAGGGGAGGCGCGGAGATCAGGCAGCATGTACAGCACAGGCAGGGGAACACTCTCTAAGGCCCTGGACAGCTTTATGGCTCCCCAGCAAGACTGTGTCACCGCTCCCCAGTCAAGGCTGAGTCGGCGGGAGCACTGTAAAAGGATGGTGAGGGAGTACGTAGCCGATCGCACGACCGTCCTCCGTGACGCCTCTGCCTCCCTCAACTACTGGGTGTCGAAGCTGGACACGTGGCCTGAACTCGCGCTGTATGCCCTGGAGGTTCTTGCTTGTCCTGCGGCTAGCGTCTTGTCAGAGAGGGTGTTTAGTGCGGCTGGGGGAATCATCACGGATAAGCGTACCCGCCTGTCAACCGACAGTGCCGACAGGCTTACACTCATCAAGATGAACAAAGCCTGGATTTCCCCAGACTTCTCTTCTCCACCAGCGGACAGCAGCGATACCTAAGCAATACGTAGGCTGCACCCGCGGATGGAAGCATCGTTCTCTATCCCCATCAAAAACGGGGACCTTTTTGCTTCATCAATCTGTGTATAATATTCCTCCTCCTCCTGCTCCTCCTCCTGAAACCTCACGTAATTACGCCGAACGGGCAATTTTTCTTAGGCCCACAAGGCTCAGTCATATAATTTTTTTAAACAATTTTTATACGTTTCAATGCTCTTTAAAGCGTTGAAACTTTCACCTCAACCAATTTTTATTTTAACTGGGCTGCCTCCAGGCCTAGTTACCAATTAAGCCACATTAACCAAAGCGATTAATGGATATTACCTGCCCTCTTGGTTGGGCATGGGCAATTTTTCTGAGGTACATTAGTACTGTTGGTACACCAATTTTTGGGGGCCCTCGCCTACAGTGTAATCAAATGAATTTTTAGCCCACCTGCATTACAGCTGACGTTACATCAGCTGTGTTGGGCACTGCAATGGGATATATTTATGTACCGCCGGTGGGTTCCTGGGAGCCACCCATGCTGTGGGTCCACAGGGAGTTGTAACTGCATGTGTCCACTTCTAAAGAACCCCAGTCTGACTGGGGCATGCAGTGTGGGCCGAAGCCCACCTGCATTAAGCACGACATTACCTCAGCTGTGTTGGGCAATGCAATGGGATATATTTATGTACCGCCGGTGGCTTCCTGGCACCCACCCATGCTGTGGGTCCACAGGGAGTTGTAACTGCATGTGTCCACTTCTAAAGAACCCCAGTCTGACTGGGGCATGCAGTGTGGGCCGAAGCCCACCTGCATTAAGCACGACATTACCTCAGCTGTGTTGGGCAATGCAATGGGATATATTTATGTACCGCCGGTGGGTTCCAGGGAGCCACCCATGCTGTGGGTGCACACGGAATTCCCATTGCGGAGTTGTACCTGCCTGTGACTATTTATAAAAAACCGCGGTCTGACTGGGGCATGCAGACATCTTGACAGAATGAATAGTGTGTGGCACATAGGTTCCCCATTGCTATGCCCACGTGTGCAGCTCCAGATGGAGGTGGCACAGGATTGGATTTCTCATTGCTTCTGTACAGCATTGTGGGCTATCGCCCCGCCCCTTTTAAAGAGGGTCGCTGCCTAGCCGTGCCAACCCTCTGCAGTGTGTGCCTGCGGTTCCTCCTCATGGCAGACACACTTATAAATAGACATGAGTGTGGCGTGGCATGAGGGCAGCTGAAGGCTGGGCAGGGACAGTTTGGTGTGCGCTGTGGACACTGGGTCGTGCGGGGGGGGGGGGGGGGGGGTTGGTCAGCATGTAACCCAGGAGAAGTGGCAGCGGAGTGTCATGCAGGCAGTGATTGTGCTTTGTTGGAGGTAGTGTGGTGCTTAACTAAGGTATGCCATGCTAATGAGGGCTTTTCAGAAGTAAAAATTGTTGGGAGGGGGGGCCACTCTTGCTGCTATTGTGGCTTAATAGTGGGACCTGGGAACTTGAGATGCAGCCCAACATGTAGCCCCTCGCCTGCCCTATCCGTTGCTGTGTCGTTCCCATCACTTTCTTGAATTGCCCCGATTTTCACAAATGGAAACCTTAGCGAGCATCGGTGATATACAAAAATGCTCGGGTCGCCCATTGAACCCTCGAGCATCGCGAAAAGTTCGTCTCAAGTAACGAGCACCCGAGCATTTTGGTGCTTGCTCATCTCTAGTAATTAAGCTCCCAACAGCCATCCCAGCGATTATCAGTTCTCAGCTTTCACATAGGAGTGATGATCCCTCACTGAATAGAGACAGAGCGTGCTGGAGATCTCTTACATCCATCCGCCTCCATTCAGAGTAAACAGACAGTCAATCATAGATGAACAACAGCCTGTTTAAACAGGTCAACAGTTCCTTGGTTTGTAGGTGAGCTAAAAACCAAGCAACTCTGACAAGTGAGTGATTGTTGCTCACCTGCTCTGTCGGGTTCTGTGCTTACATGGGACGACAGTCGCCCATAATCGCTCTTTTGAACGATCACTCGGGCGACTATCCAAAGTACCTTTAGATATTAAGAAAAAGTATTTGCTAGTTATTCAACATTATATGTAGATTTGTAATTTTTGTCTACAATTGTTTTGCACTTACCTGACACTGAAGGGTTCATTTCAAATTCAACTGTGGAGGCATCATGTAACGATAGCAATCTTGCAGCATCTCCAGGTGGTCCAGGTGGTCCCCTAGGTCCTGGCAAACCTGGTAATCCAGGCATGCCTGGTGGGCCAGGTGCCCCCCTATTACCAGGAATACCAGGTTCACCAATGATTCCTTTAATTCCTTGTGGTCCTGCAGGCCCTGGGGGCCCAGGTGGTCCAATTGGTCCAGGTGGTCCCGATAAACCTGGATCGCCTTTAGGTCCTGGTTCACCACTTTTTCCTGGTGAACCCCTTTGACCTTTATTTCCTTGTGTGCCTTTGGAACCTCTTGATCCTTTTTCACCTGGAGGGCCAAATGGTCCAGGAAGGCCTTTTTCACCAGCAGGTCCTGGCATTCCTGTTTCTCCTTTATCCCCAGTCAGTCCCTTTGGTCCAATAGGTCCCATGGGACCAATAGGTCCTCTTTCACCTTTTGGTCCTCTAGGACCTGGTGGCCCTGTAATAAGTAAAGGTTAGAATTATCTACCATTAATCTATACATATATATATTCATGAAGCAAATTACAATTAGCTGTTACTATAATATGTACAATAGAACAGTACAATTAGAGTTAGATCCCCATTAATTTTCTGCAGAGCTAACTGTCTATTATTCAAATCTGTTTTGCATGGCTAAAGGGTCTTAATGTAATTTTCTATATGTAAAGGGAAGAAACAGTAACACCAAAAGTAGATCTGTATTTGAAATGTCAACAGGTGCACTTAGCAATGTATACATAATAACCATGGTTGCAAGCATGTCACCTGCATATTAAAGATGTTTTATATAAATGTGCTCACACCATTATTCCCAAATTTCAGATTTCGTTAGAACCATAACTCTTTAACGATTTTCCGGCAAACCATAATGCATTTCAGACAATGCAATCAATCTGGCCCATTAAAATAATCTCCAAGACCCAAAACAGTAATAAAAAACAGCAGCAAGTGATCCACTCTACTGCCAGCTTCAGAAGGACTTGTGTTCTATCAAACATAGTGGGCCTGTGTCTGGGTCCCATTTCACAGCAGAACATGGCAACAATGGAGGATCTTCTACTATAATGGACCAGTCAAACATTGATCGCTATACAATGTCACAACAGAAGTATACTTTTTTAAATAAAAGAGTATTTCAACCTCAAAATATAAAATTTAGTATTAGCAAAACATAAATTAAATGATAGCCAGAGCTATGTTTGAAAAGCCATATGGGTTCTGGCTTAGCTTCTCAGAATCTAATAATCAACTCTGATTTGGTCAATATGTTATAGATTGGTTCCTTTTTAGCTTGACTGGTAATGCAACGCTATATAGCGTTGCATTACAAGTCAAGCTAAAAAGGAACCAATCTATAACATGTTGACCAAATCAAAGATAAAACATGCCAATGTGTCTTTAGTAAAGCCAACATAACTACCATATTTTGAAAGCTACTCTAACTTCTGATTCACTAATAAGGTATACGGCACTTTGGTGGAAATCTTCTGATACTCTGTTTTCACTTGTGTTAAGGTTTCCATTGATAACCGTGATGCACAGTCATGTGACTAATACCAAAAGTATCTGATGGACACCAACTTACAATAGAGTCTCATAGGATCCACCAAGGTGTCAGTGATTTAACCAGAAAAATATGATGGAATCTATGACAGAGCCTCAGATACAGATGGTAACATACCGTAAACTGAAAATGTTTAAAAGGAACGCAACTGAATATATCAGTACAGATAAAAATGCCAATCTCCTTCTTTTAACTTTTGTTTTAATTTTTTTCATATAAATAGTGTTTTAACAATAGTACATTCCATTTGTTGTGCTATGATTGAAAGATATCCCCTATCGACAGGATAACTTTCAGATCGGTAAAAGTCCAACTGTTGGAATTCCCACTGATCTCAAGTGTTGGTAGCACTGGTCACACATGCACACCATTTATTTCATTGGGCCTGCTGAATATAGTGCTTGAACTAATACAGCCTTACACTTCCAGTTCTCCACTCCATTTCCTCCCATATGCAGCCATTAAAGCCAGTGGTTGTCAGGGGACCTCCGTTCTCCTAATAAGTTTAGTCCCAGGGGTGGGACTTCCTCTTACCAGAGGTTTATGGCATATCATGTGTATATACCATAGATGTCTGTAGTTTAAATACCCCTTTAAGTTAAAGGGGTTGTCCAGCTTTGAGCTATTGATGACCTATCCTCAGATCATCAATAGTTGATCAGTGTAGGTCCTTCACCCAGGATCTACACCAATCAGCTGTTAACTAGGCCGCTGTTACAGTATATGGAGCTGGAAGCAGACAGCTCTGTACACTTTGCAGCAAGCTAGTTTAGTATTGCAGGCACTCTTCCCATTGAATTCAATATTGAAAAATTCAATGCCTGCAAGACCTATCAAGGCCGCTGCAAAGTGTATGAGAATGTCTGCTTTTGGCTCCATACACTGACAGTTGATTGTTGAACAGCTGATCAATGCGGTTCCCAAGCGTCAGACCCCACTGAACAACTATGCCTGAGGATAGGTCATCAATATCCCATACCTAGACAACCTCTTTGACATAGTAAATGGAAAATGTTGTGACTTACATTAGTATGTATGTCAATGTATTTAAAAACTAATAGTTCACCACCACTTATGCATTTATATATGTCATAGCATTTCAAAAGCTTCACTTTCAGATGTGCTGTTGATATAAAGATGGGCATATGGAGAAGTTAAACCATAGTGACTCCTTTACTAGCTGCTCGCTCTATATCTTCTCAGTTGTAAACCTAAATAAATCCCCAGAACACTCTATAACGCTATCAATCACTTGTTATGTGTGATATCAATAAGCTGTTTCAACATTTTTTTTAATAAAATCCAAAAATCATAAAATCCTAGCAGCTAAACACTGAAACATTCGTCTAAAGGAAAGCAGTTATAATCCTACCTTGCAATATTGTGAAATTCCTTATTAGTTGTCCATGCTTGGAATCCACCAACTTCATTTCTTCCATGATAATTGATAAATTGGCTACTTCATTATCTAATCTTTGTCTCATTGTATCCTGTTGAGTCCTGAGGGAAGAACTGTCCAGCTGAATACTGGCGATAGAGTTATTCAGCTGAATGATATCTTCTGTGTGTTTACCCAGCGTATCGGTGCAAGTTGTTCTCACATCATTGAGGTTACTAGTCAGCGTCCTTAGATGATGAGCAGTGTAACTAATATTGGTGATAATACCTACAATATCTTCCTCAAATTTCTGGAATCTCTCTTCCAAATAGTTGAATTTGATATTCGTCCTATTCTCATACTCATTACGGTTGTCTTGGAGATCCTTCAAGCTCTGCTCATTTGATTGTACAGTCGAAGTAATATTTTCAATCTGCATACCAAGGTTGTTGAGTTGATGGCTCATTTCTTCTACAGTCTCATTGTTGGCCTTGACAAGAGCGGAGTTATTGGCTGAAATGCTTTGTAGGTTCTGGACCCTTTCCTTCAACCAGTCGGTATCCTTCCGAGTTTGAAGAACAGCTTGTTGAAGGGTTTGGAAATCGTTCTTGATACGTTGAATAGCTTGGCTGGTATCATCCACAGACCTTTGTAAAGTGCTTATAACTGTCCTTTGCTGGGTCTGCGTCAAGTTTAAGTTACTTATACTCATAGCGAGTATATTGCTTGACTGCATTTGACTTTGAAGGTTTGTCTGCAGACTGCTGGTGTCCTGCTGTAAACTGGAAACATAACTGTTATATACCTGTAATGTTTGATTGACTCCATTGATCATCAGAGAGTTATTGTCTAAGGCACTTTTCATTTGGCTTTGTTTTGCATCTAGAAGGCCACTAGATTCTTGTAGCTTCTCCAGGGTATCTTTGTTTCTGCTGCTTTTTTCGGTGATCTCGCGTAGTTGTTGGCGAATGGCTAGGATATCTGACCTCACACCAGAGAGTTCTGAGTTAGTGTTGACTGATTTTTCTCCAGCTTGATCATCTGCAAAATATATACCATATGTTAGGAAGTAATGCAAAGTCAAATTGGCAATGTTGCCGTATATTTATCTGCTTTATCATACACTGAGGTCTTGTTTCACTGAATCATTCTGAAATAATTTGCAATCACCCACACATTAAATGCTTAGGCATTCCATAGCAACAAATTTCACTATCCAAGAAAATATATGCGTATGGGTGGAAAAACAGAAGTTGGCAAAATATTGGTTTGTCACATAACTAGATTTTACAAGTACTCAACACTGCTGCTTTTCAGAAATTGCATTTAGAAATCGATCACCAGAAATGAAAGCACGAAGGGGGTTTCTGGTTTATTTTAAACATTGGTGGCAGTAGGAGTGATGTTGTAAAATATTTTAAAAAGTGGTACTCAGCTCCTAATCGCCTGTGGCACTCCAGACTGGTCTTTTTTTTACATTGGCTACAGCAGTGAGATGTCTGTATACTAATGTGACTTCTGCAGCCAATGTCCTTCTAGCTGCTGGCCCTGAATGGAACGTTATCAGTGACGTCCCATATACCAGGCTCAGAGTATCTGGTCCTATCCCATATGACCATAAATGGGACGGAACAGGTGCCAGCAGTGACATCACAGGTCATGTGATGCCGCGCTTGAGTGAAGAACAGGAGCATCAGCGGTTAGGATGAGTATTTAAAGGGCCATTCCGGTAGAAACACATTTTCTCATGCCTGCTCCCCTCTCCTTTGTGTATTCATGCCTGTCTGGTGCTTATCAAGCACCATCTTGAGAGTGATATTTTTTACTTTCACTTTCAATCAAATCCATTATGCATCAGGCTAGCCTTAAGTAAGGCTACACCATTTTTGACTGCAAGGGGGGGGGGGGGGCAGTTTATTATCATTACCTTCTATGTTCATCCAAATAAGCTACAGACAGTAAGTATACAGTCAAGAGGATGTGCTGGGATCTCCTCTATTATAACTGTGTGATCATCATCAGTAACTGTGACAGGAATGACTGTATTTCCTGCAGCAGTTGCAATGGTAGATCTATGTAATAAAATCATACAGACTCAGAAAATAACTTAAAATTAACATATAACCCCCAATAAATCTGAGTTGGTCAGAATTGAGACCACATGATCAGCTGAGCAAAAAGAGACCAGGAGTTTCAGACAGAAAGAAATAATTAACCAAGGTAACACTAGCTCACATATATACTGGGGGGATAGCTGCATAATAAATGAATTAAAAAAATCATTGGAGTGGGGTTTGAAAGAAATGGTTGTGGACAGTGGGGAGGAAGATGACAGATGGCATATCAGAATAATTAAAATGATCAAAACACCCCTTTAACTTCACTCAAAAGCCACATCAACTCACTCACCCTGTCACAATTATATAGGCTCAGGAAGCTGAGATGACAAATTGGTGAACTGGTAGGCACCAGTGATACTCTGGAGTTAACAAAACCCTGGGTGCCAATTTATTAATTTAACTGATATGACATTAAAAACCTTTGCGTTATTGAAAATGGTGTAAAAATAGTGAAAATTGCATCACATTATTATAATGGTTCGTGTGCTTAATGTAATACATTTGGTGCAACTAAGGCTGCCTTCACATCTGCATTGGGGATCCGCTTTCCTGCGCCATTCGGGAAGCAGTAAAGGGGACTCCCAATGGCTGAACGGCTCTGTCTCTGGACGGAACCAATCAGAGCCGGAAGAACCCCATTGTCTATAATGTTCGTCCGCTCTGCATGCCACGCTTTTTCTTCCGGTATTTTGAGCCAAATCTGTGATGAAACCTCTGATCGCAGGTTCCAGCACAGATGTGAAACCACCCTTCCTAGGCTTATTAAACATATTTTCCACATGGCTGCTGTACATTTACACCAAAATTGGGCATCGAAAATGGCACACATCTTAAATTTTGTAAGTCCTTTTAGTTATGCCCCTTCGGCTTAAAGGTTGGTATAATGCAATCTGTTTAGTAAATCTTTTCCAGTGTCTCTTGGTTACTAAAAAGAAAGCCACTGATGACCACCAGCATTTCAATTTGGAAAGCTTGGCAAGCAAATCAAGTCTTAGCTTACTGGACACTTCTTCACAGGATGAATCTGAAGATTTTAAGTAGAGGTAGCTTTTATTTCTAAATGAAAGCTTTGTCACATCAATGATATGTCAAGGCAAGCTGCAGCAAAGAACGATGGTCATAGAGGAACTTGCCTAATGAACTTATATTTCATGAAGACAACTCCATTTATAATGCCGATTCAGTGATCTGCTTAACTGATGTAGGTATGCCTCTAGAAAAAAAAGCCAGCTATCTATTTCCCTTACTACAAAGGAAATATAATGTTACATGCTGACTAGTATTGAGTGAATCGAACCACTAGAACTCTGTTTCAGGTCGAACTTTGCTGAAAGTTCAGTTTGGCATGAACCCAAACTGAGCTTTTAGCAAAGTTCTACACAAAACAGGGTTCTACTGGTTCAGTTTGTTCAACACTAGTCCTGAATACTGGGTATAACATTGTCTATTAGCCATAAAAGCTAATAATGTGATACAGGGTTTTAACGGCTCTTAGACAGTGTTATACACCAGTTTTAGGGGTTCCGGTGAGCTTTCGGTTCTAACTAATTCAGAGCAAACCAAACGTTTTGCCAAAGGTTGATAAACCAGACGAACTGAACATTTAAAAAGTTCTCTGACCATTAAATGATGGCTTGGATCCATCAGAGGGAGAGGCACTCTTTGTCAGCAGCTCTCTGTTCTTCCTCAAAGATGGGAGTTCCCCTTTTATAACATTGACATATAGAAAGGGTTTGCCTTCATCAGACAACTACTTTATTAAGGTGTAATACCTATATCTGGAAATGATACGGTTGATGCAACATATGGATTAATACCATTAGAATTTACCTAGTTTTTTCAGGTTCTGCTCCACCTCGGAGATCTTGTTATTGTAACCTCGATGTGACTTTTCTATGTCATCTGAAACGACGTCCATTCTCTCCACCACTGAAAAGAAGACAAAGCTTTAGCTGATGTACACTTTCCTGGGCATTTGTATAGTTGCTGCCAGCCCTTCCGTGAGATCATGTCCTGGGCTCTGCCAATTTGTTCTTAGATCAAAAAGAGCTGACTATAATAACTTAGACAAAAGATATTAACATCTTAATACCGGAGATTAGTAGACTTTGGCGCGTCCAACAAACACTGGGTGTAATGAGCATCTCTTTGATTGTATGGTGTCACAACTGTATAATGTATGGAGTTACCAATTCTGTAACTCCATTATATACAAAGCATTATATTGGTGTGTTAGTGCATTCTTCTTTATAATGATATAGTTTATTGTGAAAAAATATTATAAAACTGTCTGGAATTTTATGTCTCATATTCTTCCTAACCTTACAACGTTGTCACATATCCGTACTGTCTTGCCTAAGAACACTGTTCTAAAAAACTTTCTAAAAAAAAATGTCATTGTTACCCCGAGCAATCAGACTCAAGTTTTTATTTTCCAGAGCAGGAATGAAATCAGTAATTGAGTTTAGTGGTATGGGCATGTTAGGAGATTATTGATGATGCCCTCATAACTGCACTCCCTGCATCAGGTCTAAGTCAAGGAACTGGGCTTCCATTTATTACTGTCCTACTGACCATAATTGGGACTGTCATGCTTAGCACTGTTTGTCATGCCATATGCTAACCCCATTTATTCATAGGTACTGTGATACTTGAACAGTTAGCTGCCAGTTATATTATGCTGTATGTGGTTGGTCCCTGGTCATAGGTGCAGATGCTAAGTGTAGCACTGCATGGGTTCCATCAAGGGTAGAACTCAAGACTATAATTGGGCTGTTTCATCCACTTTGTGGTTCTTGTAGTGATGTAGTGGCAGAGAAAGAGTGAAAGTGCAACATAGAGAGAGTGAGAGTGTAGCAGTGTCAGGTTATGTCCACATGGTGGTCTCCGACACTTATTTTTCCAAGGGTATTCTGCCTGTAAAACTGCAGCAAAATTCTGCGGCTATTTCACGCATTTCTGCCTGTTTTTGCCACAGATCTGAACCATGTCAATGGGCAATATCTGCATGCAAATTTTTGACGCGATTGTCACTTCTTCAAAGTGATCCCTGTGGAAGCTCATTGGAATTCCACATGCAGAATTTGCCCATTGATAGGGCTAAATATGTATGCAGATACATGGCAAAAATCCCAGCAGAATAGCTGTGGATTTCTGCTGCGGTTTTACAGGAGGATTCCACTTGGAAAATTCAGAGGTCAGGGCTGCCATGTGAACATACATTGATTTGGGTGCATTGACATGTGGTGGATTTTGGTGCAGATACACATAAAAATCCATGTAAAAATCTGCACCATTCTTTGCAGATTTTGACGTGCATCTGCAGAATATTTCACCTTTCACCTGAAGAGGTGAAGTCTGCTGTGAATCCATGATAAAATCCACATCAATGATCTGCATTTTGACATGGTATTTTATGTGGATTTTGGCGTGGATTTTTCTTTTGGCGTGGAAAATCCGTATCAAATCCGCTACATGTAAATGCACCCTAAGATTGCCTGGAGTACGAGAGCCAAATGCTTTGTCCTCTGTGTATTGTAGTTTGGTCCAGCGAATATAAAGCTGAGCATTAGACCCTGTAGATGCTGAACCACTACCTTGGCCTCTTGGCATGTGTACCATGGCCTTGTGTGGAGCTGTGGCGAGAGGAGGGTTCCTGGATTAGTGGGAAGGATCTGAGCTGCTGCCTGGTTCTCTACACAGTGGGCTAGTCGAGTGTAGAACGAACTGTAGAACATGGAGTAGCCCTAATTATAGCCTTGGACTCGACCATTGATGTAACCAGTGGGGTGCTATACTCAGCATTCACGACCAATCGCTACAACATAAGTCCACAACATGACAAGGAAACACAGTTCAATTTATACTTATGGTAAGAGAGGGAGGTCCATGGCAGCATCTACAACAAACGCCTTATAGGTCCACATAGCATAGAAATTCTGTAGATTTAACTCTGGGTTTATAGTACCAGGCTTCTCAAATACATGCGGCCGAATTTTTGAGCACAAGATTTTAACTTGGCTAATAGAAATATTAAAGTAGACAACTACAAACTGCAATCCTCTAATCCAATCTTCCGAGTGACTACAAAGGGGTGGGAAGTGGCTATACTTTAATGACAAACAGCTAACAAGACTCGTAATGGCCAAAATGAATGAATACAAATTGTGAATGAAGTTGACATTGACAATGTCTGCAAATATGGAACATCACATTGATATAAGTTTAACTTCACGTGGTCTTGCTATATTTAATAACATTATAAGATACAGCACATACCTTTGTATCCTAGTATGGACACTGTGATAGTGAGTAAGGCACAAAGAATATACAGCAGTATGATTGAAAACTTCAACGCCCAGTTATTTTTGCACTTCGTACACTGGGTTCCCTCTTGTATGCCTATAAAAAAGAGGATTACAGAACATTATAGAAATGTGGTAGACAATAGCTTTAACACAGAAAAATGATTTGGGGAGCACCGTAAAGGAGTTCATCATAGACACTGATAAAAGGGATAATTTATGTGTAATTGGTGGAGTCCATTAATTGGGACACCAATTCTGGCAGGTGGGATCCTAGAGGTATATTCATATAACAGTATTCATCTGTATGTCAAATTAACAAATTCCTGACTAGGCTTATAATTTCAGCTTTCTATATTTAAGATCTTAGGTTAGTTGTCCCCGACCAGTTGTGGCCCACCGCAGGCACCTTCATTTATTGCCATATGCACTGGTTACAATATTGCATCTACCATAGCAATATTACAGGCATATTCTATCTCCTACATAGTGTTGGTCAGTTTAAGCTTGACTGTACAGTTGGTCATCTTTGACTCTGATGGGTGTATCAGCTGTTGATGTACACCTGGGAGCAATAAGGGAGGGTTTTTAGTTCCCTCTTGGCCTGAGTTCGGTGCTGGTTAATTTCAGTGCAGTCCCCTTGTGCTGTGGAGTGAGGACCTCTCTGGATCTGCTTTCTGTGGTTTTTTCAACGGCTCTTCAATACGTTCTGAAATTTATTACTGAGATTTATTCTTTGAGGTTTTGGTTTACTCTTATGGTGGTTTTTCCTTTATAAGGGTTAGTGAGTGGCACAGGCATGAGGGTGGATGCGTCCTTATCAGGACTGGCCATCCACGAGTAGACAGGGATTATCACCCTCAAGTTCCCCCTTGGGGAAGTATCCTTACTTTGTTTATTTTTTTCCTTGTACTGCAGAGGGTTCCTGTGAACATTGCCAGAGAGAATATATTTTGGTTTGCAGTAGTTGCATGCATGAAGCTGGTGTGACACTTAGTGAATGGTATAGTACTAATGTCTAAAATTTGCCACTATAATATCTTTAAAAATTCATATCTAGAATTTAAACATTTCTTAATTCTGTACATTAAATTTTTCCCCAACATGTTCTAATTGAATGCAATTCTGAGCCGCCACTCAGAGTGGAATATGTCCTATAAGATACAAAAAGTTGGGGACCCCTGGCTATGTGTTATTTCATGCGCACAGGCATTAAATCTCTAAGTCGTATGTATAGAGATGTACTCGTAACATGACATACATGGCAAGTATTTCAGTCAAATTACATATAAAAATATCATGGCATGGTTCATAGGATACTATATGATGTTGGTTTATGCCCTAAATATGCTGTGTATGTTTTGATGAATAAAAGCAGAGCAAACTGCAGCTAGTAGGATAATATTGTGTAGAGTTGCAAAGACTACGTATAGTAGAATGCTGGTCTTGTGGAAGTCCTTGGCTTGTCCTCCAGTGTAATTGTAAGTGAAGACAGGGCTGCGTCAGGATGGAACAAGATAACTTTGCAGGGGTGGGGATGATGGAGTGTAATGCTCTGTGAGCACAAGATAGTTACTAGAGGCTTATAATAAGGAGGAGTGAGCCAAGTGCAAATGAAATAAGGTATCATTTACCTTATGTTTATGATAGAATACATTTACATGCCATAAAAATGATATGATATCCGGTGCACATATGGGTCAAGCAAGGTAACGTAAATTAATTTCTACACTGAATGTCTAAATGCATAGCTCATTTTCTTATTTCATTATAATTTAGATGTCTACTATGCATTTTTTGCAGATATTTCAGTACCAAGCATACACAATTGGCAGACCAAAATGTTAATAAAGAGAAAAACCTAATTATAATGATTAGTTGCTGCTCCATAAAGTACCAGCCCATAGAAAATATAGTCAACAGATTATGAATTAGTTATTGTTTGTTTTGCTGCAAATGAAGAACTGAATCTTGGAGGAATCTGCAAGTAATTCCACCATTCTGTAGCATGATTATTGTGGCTGTTACTGGACCCTGATAGTACAGGTTAGTGCCAGGAGCTATCCACACTGATTAGTGCTGATGTCTCCCTGTGCACAACTGCCATAGGAGAATGCTGCCTGCCAGTGTGAGAATGTGGAGACCCGATTTATAATTACAGTATAGAATTTCCTGGCCTCCATGCAATTGACCTACCTTTACATCCACCTACATTACACTCTCTCTGAGATTCACTCTGCTGTACTTATAATTAGAAATATATATGTGATAAAACAAAAATTGTGGAAACTTTCCAAAAGTTCAACTTTTTGAGAAAACCACTCCTTTATTTAGGCAAATCTCTTGTGTCAAATGTTCACTTTTATCATATGCTATGCATGCTAGCCATCACATACTAGGCCACTGTTTCCCAACTCCGGTCCTCAAGGCACCCAAACAGGTCATGTTTTCAGGATTTTCTCAGTATTGCACAGGTGAAGTAATACTTGTGAATGCCTCAGACATTGCCCCAGGTGTTCTTACTATAGGATGTCCTGAAAACATGACCTGTTGGGGTGCCTTGAGGACCAGAGTTGGGAAACACTGTACTAGGCAATAAGCCCTCCAGAAGACCATTTCCAATGCATAAAGGTAAAAAGACACATACACAAATACATGTGACAACTATTTATGATTCTGATGGGAGTGTTCTCCTAAGATGGGCGAAGTCTGACCTCTGGGACCATAAAAATGGTGCGCATTCATGACCATCGCTCCATTCACTGTCTCCCTTAGTCCCATAGAAGTAAATGGAGTGGTGGCCATGTATGTGCATCATTGCTTCATTCACTATGATAACCTGAGATACGCCATTCTCTTGATCCTATGAGATCCCAGAGGTAGGACCCCCAGCGATCCTACATTTATCACTCATCCCATGGCTTAGTGATAAATGTTTTGGTGGGGAAAACCCATTAGCAATGTCTTATAATGGATTTTTTTTAATTAACTTGCGGCGGGTAATAAGTAAATTACCTGGAAGCGCTGCAGAATAAGTTGCCGCTATACAAATAACAAGTCCTTTCCCCCCCCCTTATTCTTATTTCTGTTTTATCCATAAAAAGAAGTCTTGACATTAATTCTTTCTATGCATCACTATTGCTTACTACCATAGTACAGTAAGAATTCAACCGGGACGAACCAAATAACATTTCTCTCTCTAAAATTTGATTTGTTGTGCAGTTCTCAGAGAACTTTGACAGAGTCCAGACTGTTATCTGTACATGTTCCCATTTGAGCAGGTGATAGACATCTCAATACATTTTTGTTGGATATGTGTACTTGGACATTTTTTTTCTCTGATGCATCTGAAGTAAAGACATTTTGTCAACAGTCTAGATTAAAAATATAACTTTTTTGTATATACAGCTGCTATGTATCTCCATAGTTATAGACAGCAAATAAACTCTGCGTGTAGTTTGATCCTGCAGATGTGTTACTCCCTTTTCCTGCTAACCTACAAACAATCAAAAAGGGGCAGAAGGATTGGAGTAACATATAATTGCAGAATAAGACTACACACAAAGTTTGTAGTCTCTGGAACCATGGAGATAGATAGATTTGAATATGTATTAACCAAGGTTACTTTCAAGCAACATTGTTATGTTTTTTGTCACAAATCCCCTGTGTCATGCTCCATTAAAATTTAGGGTCAGGCTGAATGACATGTAAAATACAGAGTGTTACTGGGTTGCTATATGTGCCAGACAGCACTGCTAACGGTAGTAGAAGCACAGCTGAGGCCTACGATTTTTCCCTGATCTGCCCAACTAGACCTGCAAATAAAGCAGATCACCCACCCTGAAAAAGGTGATCCCACTTCTGAAACCTGAGCAGATTGCCTATACATCCCTAGGTTTAAAATGAGGGAGAGGAAATATGTGAGAACAGAAAAGACAAGAGAACAATAGTCAGTATAGTTGTAGACCAAAGTCCAAAGTCTGAAATAGGAAGGCACTAACAGAAACACTGAGAAACACAAAGGCAAACACCCCTAAGCACAAATGTATTACTAGCATCCTCTCCAAAGAGGAGTTGGAATGAATACCATGAGCACCTGATAGGCTGACTGAGATGATAGCTCAGCCAGCCTATCAGTTCAACAATAGAAGGGAGATGTTTCTCTTTCAGGATCCAGTGCCAAATATCACTGTGCATGTGCCGACAAGTGCACCACATGGTCCAGTGCGGACGTTGCGATGTCCATGTGGCCTGTGCATGCACCCAATCCCTGTTGGCGCCAGTGACAACGTGACAGATTGCCAATGAGTCTATGGTTCAGAATCACAATTACTTTTTGCGTCACCATACCTACGTCATCCACACAGGAGGGGGCCCACATATTGATATTTCATCCAGCATTACACATTATGAAATATCATTTATACAGTACAGAAGTATTCAGAGCGAAAAGCCTCCAAAAATATTTTTTCACTACTTTTTTTTGTGAAAAAATGTCTTCCTTACATTTCTTGCTCAAAACTCAATTAGAACATCTGCTTTTCATCATGAATTTCATCACATTCTCTGACTCATTGAACCAACTAAAAGCATATGTTTAGATCCTGCGGTGGAATTCATCCTATACAATTTACAAGACTAGAGTGACCTTCGGCACATTAAATGTCTCAAAAACTCGGTTAACTTGGCTGGCAGAGCTGACGATCCATGTAGTACCTATAAAGCTAATGCAAAGCTCACTTGAGGACAAAACTGTGACATTCCCATCACTCCTCTTAAACAAGAAATCTAGAAAACAGCTCTACTATGTTCTGGAATGTTACAGCTATTTTGATGAATTTTACACATCGTACAGGCAAACAAGTCACATTCCTCACAGTCCGTATAAAAATGCTCTCTTTACATAAGTTATGTATTGACTCTCAGTTAATTGATGAGGTGACATCTCACACCAGGCTTTTTCGAAGGCTTGATTTCCAACACCCTATTCTTTTACATGCCACTTTGTTATATTCTACTTGGCAGTATTGATAGTGTTCTTACCAGGTATTATAATGCAAAAATATTGTGTTATGTGCTTTTTTTTAATAATCATTTTCTATACAGGGTCATAGCTATACATATTACAGAAGGAGCAGCTGGACCATGGAACTTGGGTGGGCACAACAACACAACACGATCAAACATCAGCATCAGAGGCATAATGTGAAGCTTCTGAGCCCCAATGCAAAACCTATAACAGGGCCCCCAACAATAAGGCTTTATTCATAGTACTGGGCTCCCTATATGGGAAAGAGAGGACTTATGGGCCCCCTAAGGCTCCTATAGTTATGCCACTGAGCAGCATTATAAATGACACTTGCTAAGGCCATGTTCACCAGCATTTTTTTGACTGAACCTGTTCTACTAAAAAAGGGAATCAAACAGAAAGCATTCCTTCCATTTTTTTGGAGGATTTATAAATTGGGGCTGTTAATAAAAATGGATAAAATGCTTTCTGATTAACTTCTATTCTTCTTGTGCAGCCTACTAGATGTGGGGCTCTTTTTCCTCCCAAGGAGAAGTACAAGGATAAACACAAAGAGAACAAAAAATTCCATATAGACATCACCCTTGGTCAGAGCTGAACCTATAACTCAAGCATTGCAAGACAACAATGCTAAAAACCACCCCCACCGTATTTAAAGTGTTGTCTGATATTGTTCAATGCGCTGTATGTACATCCTTAAGGCTGGATCACATCAACATCAGAACTTTCATTTGGAGCCTCCACCATTGAATTCTGTTAAAATACAGGACACAATAGTCCAGATGGCCAGACGGAAACTGGATGCACCCTATTATAGTCAATAGAGCCTGTCTGGTGCCATACAATTCCCTTATAAGACAGATCTGTTTGGCCAGTGGGTTCTGTTTTCCTGCTCACCTAAAGGAACAGGAAAACGGAACCCAAAATGCCAACTTGAATGAAGCCTAAGACCCCATGCATAGTATCCTTGTTGTATGGATCTATAACACAGAATCCATAGAAGTCTGTGAGCCCATACTGTACCAATACACAGTATGTCTCCCATTTCTTAAAGAGGTATACTGAAGTTTTTCCTGATAGTGTTTCCTATTGAATCCCTTGTAAGGGACTAGCCCTAAAGCGCTAAAATTGCCTTATAATGGCAAATCTGAAGTTGTAATGACCTTTAAGTGCCAGTTTGAAAACCTGCACCCAGATACTGCTTCCTATGTGCTGTGCTTTGATTGGCTGTTGAGAGGTCATTAGTTTGGAGGGTACTAGAAAGAAAGAGGAAAGCACAGGGATTAGGCAAATGTGTAGAGGTGCTGCTGCTGGAGCAGTGCAACGATCCATGGAGGCGCTGCTAAGCTGCTGCTGGAGGGGTGCATTGGACTGCCATAGTGTTGCTAGAGAAAGAGCAAGGCTAGAAAGGACAGCAGGAGCCTGCATCTCTGTATGTGAGAGGGGCTGTTTGAGAGCACAGAGAGCTCTGACCAGGGGACCCAGAGACTGCATGCTACTAATAGGGACAGAGTAGACTTGTTACAGCTACATACTGAAAGGAACATCAGAGCAACAATTTGTAAGTGAGGCTGGCCTCAGTACAGCTATTACAGTTTGCTTAGGTTGTGTTGCAGAATTACCATACAACGAAAAGTAATATGTTATTCCCTAATATACGAACTGTGTATATTGTTACATGATTTGTATCTTTGTTTAACAGGACTGATCTATAGCATTGTTGGTACCATTTCTCGCATAAGTGTTACTTAAAATTCTGCATAAAGTATTATTAATCCTAGGATTTAGTTAGCCATAGCAAGTGAGAGGCAATCCTATGGTAAAAGTTAACTGCTTGCCTGTTATTATAACTTTACCCATTTTAATTTCTTTGTTCATTGTGGTTACTCTATCTGCTGCATCGTAGCCTGAATCCTATGTCGTGATATCACAACCTGCAACACCCACATAATAGATTTTATTGCTTCTAGAGGAAAATGTGATGCTCCACTGAGGTAGCATACAGGTGAACAGTGAGAGTTTATGCCTCTGTAATACAGATTTATGTCTGCAAACAGGCTCTGTGCAATTGGCTATACCATGGGCATGAGGCCTATAGGTGTAGCTAAACATCCAAAATATTCATCCTCTTGTGCAACAACCAGGCTTCATTATTTAGAAAACTATACAGAAAATTGGAAAGGAAAGTAAAGTATTGGAAGGCTACCTGCACATGGGAATTTTAAAAGTTGAGTCTGAGATTCTTGGGTACAACTTGCATCGGATAGCATACCAAGAGCAAGAATCGGACAAGAATAGGATGTGCTGCAATTTTTTTTACTTGGACTACTCATCTGAGTAAAAGAAAGCCCATGTGAATACGCCCATCAAAAATCGGTCTGAAAATTGGATGGAAAAATCATCGCACACAGCAGATTTTTTTGGCAGGAATTTCTGCAGCAGAAATATGTTCATATGATAATACCCTGGTGAAAATAACTTCTCATAGAAAATGAATCAGAAATTACCATTGATGTATGACATAATATGACTTACATAAGGTCTTGGCATGTAATAATATACACTTAACCCTTTGCAATCCAATTTTGGATTCAGGGTTCCCTATGGGGATTTCTCTTTCTGCCATTATATAATGGCGCCATCTGCTTGCTAGAGCCAGTACTGCGGTATGTGACACGCTGGAGAGGCCCCCAACAGCAGAGTGGCCAGTAATCTACAGTAAGAATACCCTGCCGGACATCTATCAACATCGGAGCTCTACAGCCTTCAATCAGAATGTCTTTAGACGTCAGACAGTGGATTGGAAAGGGTTAAAGGTTAACTCCATTCCAGATTATATTTTTTTAGCGCATTTATCGACAAAGGGCACTTAAGACCTTGCCTTTGAGTTAGTATTTCATACAATACTCTCTTTCTATGCTTTATTCTCATTTATTTGTGGCTTAGGGGATATTCTTCTTTGCATTTTTCAATAATATAAATAATACTGAAGAAATAAGACATTCTTCCTTCAGTACTGATAGAAGCCGGGGTTGCGGACTGTCCGTAAATCCCTGGGCCGTCCGTAAAAGTACAAAACCCTTTGCCAGCGTCCGAGAAAAAAAAGTTGATGCGGCTGTAGAAACTTGTACAAGTTCTTGTGGTTTTAATGATCATCATTTTATAATTCATGGTAAATGCTGCTAATGTGTTCACATCCTTAAACTATAGATTTATATTACTTAGAAGCTTTATTCTGCTTTCCATTTTGGCTGTAAGAGAATGTTAACTGATGGGAGCCAAGTGTTATAAACCACTCCATTCTTTCCCACTTATAAAACCATCTGTGTGTTCCATGATGCAGCTAAAACTCATGACATTTCCACAACCTAGGTCATTCTAAGTAGCTGACAATGCATACAAAAACACTCATGAAGGGGAATAAGTATTCAGTATAAATCCTCAATAGAGTTTCCATCTGCTTCTTTTTGAGCCACAATATTAAGTTTTAAGCAAGACCTGTTCAATTGAGAAATCACTTGTCCAGTCTTATGGAACTGGCTGATTAACTGCACAGTTAAACTTTATAGTGTACTTTGTGTTCCAACTTTTCACAGCTTCTCGCTGAATACAATGTACAAGGATTGCTCCCAAACGAATGCCTCCTATCTTATTATGTTGGCATACAATGTCAGAAGTGCATATTCACAGTATGGCAATAGGGTTTGAATCTTCCCACCAATATCTTGTTAATTTTGTTGCTCATGTGACAGATGGCAACAGAGAAGCAGTCTGACAAAATGGTGTGAGACATAAAAGTAAAGGTATTTAACTAAATTCTTCCATGTGGAAGAAATTGCACCCATTGACATTCATCAACACTTGCTGAACGTTTATGAAGTCCAAACAGTACATGTTAGCATAGCTGAGTTGGTGGTTGGTACATTTCAACATTGGCGACAGTGACATGAAAGAGAAGCCACGTTCCGCATGACCATGCTAAATTGTCACACCACGAAATGAAGAGCATCTCTTCAGCTCATCCAAGCAAACTGGCGGGTCATCCTTTTCAATGCACTGAAGCTTTAGCCCCTTACACAGTTCCCTGGTTGTAATCTATTGATTAGGGTAGTCAGGCTCTGTTTTATAACATTGAACAATTAATTTTAGTTTATGAAAAAAAAAACCTCATCAAGCTAGTGTTTTAGTCTGTTTTCAGTCCCTAAATATTGGACAGCCTGTGTAACATGAAAGGGTATTTTTCTTAATGACATATATCAATAGTTGATTGGCTGGGGTCCACCGCTTGGGACCATGACTCATCAGCTGTTTGGATGCCCGCTGTCACCGGCAAAACACAAGGTACGGATTAAAGCAGATCACTCTGTCCCCTTTGTAGTGACCAGCGCTAATAATTGCAGACGCGGCTCCCATTAAAATCAAATCTGCGCCTGCAATTACCAGCTCAATCCACTACACCGGCGTCAGAGCTATCTGCTTCTTCTGTGTACCATGCATTTTGCAGATGACAGTGGGCATCCAAACAGCTCAGGATTCAAAGCAGTGGACGTCAGCCGATCAACTATTGATGACCTATCCTCAGGAAAATAGCCCGGAAAACCACTTTAATGTATAATCCACAGTTGATGGACTGATCTGAGTTATTTCGTCAAAACACCTGCTTTCCGACAGCTATATGGTCGCCACATTTTAATGTCCATATTGCGGTCTTAACACAAACACCAACCAAAGCGCAATTGAATCATCATGCAGTTTCAGTAATAGGGATCTAAGCCTGGCTCAGTTGAATTGTGGGGGCTCTGGGTGTTGGGGTTGTAATCTGGACACTAAAATGTGGCCGCATTACAGGCATCCAAAACTGTCTTGGATTTGATGCATAGATATTGGTTCTTAGTCTACCAACATAAATACTAGTTGAAGCCGCTGACTTACACGAATGAATATTTTATTAGGAATGGAGCGGTTTTTACAGGAAATGATTGTTCCATTCAAAGCAAAAAAAAAAATTGCAATTCCAAGTGTTTAACCAACTGGATAGGTCCAAGAGCAAATCATGAATTGGAATTTGTAGAGAGGATTAAACTGGGGTAATCCATCTAATAGGACTTTTTCCAAATCATTGAGGTTTCTAGCATGATATTCTAGACCAGCATGGTCTAGAATACTAGAATTCAAATCTATCATTGCTTACTATGTGTACTGTTTTAATTACAGGTGTACTTCTACAATGGTTCTTCTGATACCATGGAAGCTACATGTGGGATATCATAAAGAACTCTGAAATTGTAGTAATGATATAAATACAATCTGCTATGATTAATACACTTTGTCTGTGAAACTAGAAGAAATGGCGGGTAATGTGAGAGCTATTATTACGCTCACTGCTATGAAATTCCTGGCTTTTACGCTCAGGAAGCATTGTGTTGATATTGGCTTCTCTGTGGGTTTAAAATCTTGTTTAAATGTAGCAGACTATGAATACTCTTTGAGGTTGTGCTATGTTATTCCATGAAATGTCTTCCAGATGATTATTTACAGATGCTCTCTCTATAAAGCATGAGAATAATGTCACTGAATTGAAAATACAATTCTGATTTTGCTTTGTTTTACTCAAAACCCAACAAGTCATTTACTATAATAATGTTGAGGCCATCAGAACATCGGCAGCGTCCTACAGCACAGCCACAGCAGGTATGGGTGGCTTCAGTGCAGGAGACAAGGGGGATCGTTGTGGCCAATGATCATATTGGACCCAGCTTAAAATTTTGTGACAAATTTGTTCAGCATATAAAAGTGATTAAACATGTTAGACAAAATGTAGTCAACCTGGCCAGTTTGGCAGGATCAGCTGATGATCTAATCTGTATGGGGGCCACTTGACTGTGTTCCTTCATCAGATGTTGGGGAAAATAAGGATCGGGTATGTTGGATATTAACATATCTGACCCTTTGTTATTACAAAGAGGACACTGCCTTGAGGGTTCTGGCGGCTCCCTATTTCATACACTTTTGGCAAAGCAGAGTGTGCATGTCTATGAGGAAGTCGGGAAAACAATGTTGGCCAAATGATCGTTCGGCTGACAGTTATTAAATATTTATGGCCACCTTAAGATTGAGCCCATGAAATCAATCATATGATCATGAACTGACAAAGTACATATCACAATGCACTGCCGCTCCCCTGCCTCGCCTGTCACTGGGCGCTGCCATCCTGCACACCGTGCTCCATCCTCCTCTGCATCCTTGGTGTCTGCCCATCGGACTTGTGCGTACTCCCGCTACCGCTCTTAAAAGGCCAGTGGGTGCTTCCTAATCCTGTACCCCCCTAATTCCATCCCACCACCCGCTTTACTAGGCATCCACTTTCCCATTCGCCTGACTCTGTCTTTTTTTACCTCTCTTCTCCTGACCTCAGCTCTGTATTCTGGACTTCATTATTGACTGCTGCCTGCCCTGACCTTCAGGCCTGGATCTTGTTATTGCACCTGTGCTGCTAGCCCTGAAAATAGTCTGTATTCTTACAAGACTCCTGTTCAGACCATCAAGTACGCGCATTAGACCGGTAGAGCGTCAGCAGTCACACAACTGACACTAGCTGGATGAGTAACGGCTCACAGATCTGGGGATCCTGCAGCAAAGACTGTATCCTTCTTGGAATTGTCCGGGATGAAAACCAGGGTTCTCCAGGTGCTGCTTCCCCAGATAGCCGAAACTGGAGTGTCGGAGATCTATGTAACCATTTTTGGAACAGGGTATTTTTTAAAATTCTCATACTGCTATGAATGATGCATAGATAATTTTGTCGTATCACGTTACATAACATCAATGAAGACTCTCAATGTAAACATTCTTTTTCTAGTTGTCAAATATTGCTTCTGGGAAATAGCTGATTCAATAGCATGTTCTCTCCCTTAGGGCTTATTCAGACGTGCGTATATGGGACGGGTTTTCACGTCCGGCCGATATATGCTGTCCCTCCCACTCACCGACTCTCAGCTTCTCTCCTCCCCTCTGAGTGATTTGCAATGGGAGTGGGTGGGACGAGGGTAGAGCTAAGCTGCCACCCCTCCCCTTGTCCATAGCCAGCCGATATACGCTTGTGGAAATAAGCCCTAAAAGTGCGTTCCCATGTTGCTAATTTTGTGCAGATTTTATCGCATATATTGGTGCGGATCCGCAGCAGATTTCACCATTTCAATTAAATTCAAATTGAAGACGTGAAATCTGCTGCAGATCCGCACCACATTCAGCAAATCAGCTACATGTGAACACACCCTAAGATTGGCTATGCATGGTACAATTTTTTCATATGACAAGTCTGGATGGCTTTCTTGAAAAAATGAGTAATACAAATTATGTGTACTAGATTCAAAGAGACGGGTCACTCATCCAGGGATTTAGGCTAATTGCAATATTTGATATTCGAAAGGATAATATTAGGTAATTGTTAAAAGGGTTATTGACTTTTATCACCTATCCATAGAGTAAGGGATAAAAGTCTGATCGGTAGGGGTGCTGAGACTCCCACTGATCCCAAGAACGGGGTCCTGTATACCCCTCTTCTTACTGCAGGCTTACTGCACTCCACGCAGTATGGAGGAGATTGAATGAAGTGGCAGATAAGCATGCTCAGTGCTGCTATATTTATTTTCAATGGGACTGCAGGAGATAGCTGAGCTCTTGTGCTTGGCTATTTCCATCAGTCCCATAGAAATTAATGGAGTGATAGACTGGTTTAGGTCTTGGGATTCAAAGCAGTGTGTCAGGCTCAAGGAAAAATTGACCCCGGTTGCGCCTGTGTTATTACCTTGGGTAAATAGACTCAAGTTTCATCTTGACCACTGTTGACCTATCTTGACCACTTATGTTCATGTTTTTATCATGTGAACTCTCCTTGTACGTTTGTCCGTATTTGTTCCGGTTCTTTGCTGTCTTTGCTGATTGGATGTCATAGACCATTTGGCCTAACTGCACGATTACCTTCTAGCTGAAGGGACATTCGATATTCTTCTGCAGTTTGATATTTTACAAGGCTACTGCATCCATGATCCCTTAGGCATGTCATAACATTTAGGTCATCAGGATGACAATCCTTTTCATGCCCTGCCCTAATTAACACTACTGTGGTAGGTTTATTGTATCCTATTTTTCCTTGTGGTTTTATTAAACTGATTATGAATAAAGAAATGAATGGAAATAATAAATCACAGACACTGTAGTCCAATGCTTATTACTTTTCTATCTTGCTCACAACCTGAAGGTTGCAAGTTCAATCCCCGCTTGGGTCAGGTAGCTGACTCAATGTTGACTCAGGGCGGTAACATTAGGACCCAGTTTAGTGGGGGTTAACAAATAAATTACCTGAAAGCGCTGTGGAATAAGTTGGCGCTATACAAAAAACAAGATTTTTTTTTTAATTTCATGGTTTTCAAGGCATACATACGCAAGGCTTTTTTCACCATAAAGCCCGGGTAGTACACACCTTGGAGTTTGATTGTGTTTGAAAAAAAATTAATGGAGCGTCACTATGCATGCTCAAGCGCTGCTCCATTCAATCTACTCTACAACATGGGGAGTGCAGTGAGCTTACAGTAAGAAGAAGAGGAGGACATGAGATTCTGTTCTTGGAATCGGTGAGGATCTGAGCAGTAAGACTCACACTGATCAGACTTTTATCACCTATTTACCTTTAATAATGTATCTATGCACAATGGCTTAGTGATTACCACTGTTCTCTTGCAGAACTTTGATTCTGGGTTTGAATTCAACCAAGGGCAACATCTAAATAGAGTTTGTATGTTCATCTTTTTTTCAGTGCGTTTTCTCCAATTCTTTTGCATGCACTGGACCCTAGAAGGATGCGGATGCTTCAGAATGTACGCCTGGGCTGCTCCTGATGCACAGATTTAGCAAGCATTCAGGTACCTTCACCACAGCATTTACAGTACAGCCATGTGCAAAAATTTTGAAAAAGCCTCACCCACATGAAGGGGAAAATTGCTTCACAAAATCTGCAGCCTTAGTATACAGCGTATGGAGCAAGTTGCACCTCATTAATTACCTTTTAATAAATTAGGTGCATGCTAGGTTGTGCTGCTGGAGTTTGTGTTCTACAGTGTTCCAGGAGCACACCTGCACAGGTGAGGATTAATGGAGCTAGCTGGGTATGGTTGCTCAGGTCAGCCAATCCCTTGGGTCTGGGGGTAGATATATACCCCAGTCCCTCTGCAAGAGGAAGCTGTATTTCCTCAGTCTTGTCTGCCTGTGTTTGTGTCATGTCAGCTTGCAGCTTCCTGTGTGAGTAGTGTTCTGTCAGCTTGCAGCTTGCTGTGTGTGTACTGTCAGGTCAACTTGCTGGGTGTTTGGTGTCCTGTGTTGCCTGTTTAGTGTCTTGCTAGAGTAGGGACTGCAAGACATGAGGAGCCTTGTCACGGCCTTGCAGCTTAAGTTCATTGGCCAATGTACGAACGAATCCCTCGCTTTTATAAGTGATAAGTGAGTTTGAGCATTTAATGTGACAGTTCCGCCTGGTTGCGAGTATTACCCCTTCAGGGAGAGCAAGCCCGAGGTTCCAGCGTGGGGCCGCCTTTATTGAGGCAATCGCCCTGCTCGTTAGGTAGGGCCTCGCCATCTCCCCTTCAGCACAGGGTCAGTTTCCCCTAACCCATGTTTTCGGGTCCCATTCGTGTGGGTCTGATGTTTGTTTGCCCACACGAACGTAACAGTGCATCTCTCGTGCTCATTGATCTAAAATCTATGGCAGCTACGAGCTGGTGTTGATTTACACTATGATTTACACAATTTTTTGGCGTAAGTTATAATAACTTTTATTAGTTTCTGGTGTCTCTAAGTCTCGCTATCTTTTTTCTTAAAGTTGATGAAGGTGGAGGAAAAATTAAAATAGTCGCACATTTTTGTAGAAGCATGGCTTGATCGAAAATTTGTGACTATTTTACACCAGAAAACATTTCTCTTGATAAATTCCACCCAGTGTGTCTCCCTGCAGCTTCTCGTGGTACGAATCTCAACAAGAACATCCAAAATTTTTTACATTTTTCTTTAAATAATGGTGACACTTAACTTCCTTGTTTGTACAATTTACTTTAATGCTATTCAGAACTCAATTCAGTTTTTAGGCTCATTCAATCCATTATCAACTTTCTAGAATGTTATTGAATATTATCCAAGCAGAAAATCTTTTAGAAGTTAAATTCTTGGACTTCTGAAGATTCTTTTGTTTTTGTGCAGTTCCAGAGAATTACTTATGGATTATGAACAGCTTCTTCTCTCTAATGATTCACCAGATGAAGATTATCAGTTGGTACATTCTGTTTGCGAACAGAACCGTCACTAAAATAGACAGAGCCAAGATACGTTGTGATGCACTAGAGCAATTCTACAGCTGTGGGTTCTTTTTCTGAGCTTTGAACACTTCCTAAATGTAGGATCATGCAAAAAGCAACTATTGTCAAATGCGTAAAGTATTAGGAAAGTGTAACTACTAGGGTCATGTAGCATACCAGGGCTGTTACTTTTGTTCGGCTCACTGAAATGCACATTTTCAAGCTGCTATGTTATGTACACTATAAAGCACCATCCTAGACAAAAAATAAGTTACATATAAAGGTCTTTTCATAAAGCACTTTTGTCTCCACTATGGGTTTCCGACTTGGAGGTCCACTGAAATTGCCAAAAATGACATTCAGATGGAACCCTGGACAGAACCATAGACTTTCATGTGTCAAACAAAGTCTACTTTGGTTTCCACTTGACAGGGTTCCTGCTTCTTTTTGTAATTTAGGATGACACAAAAGCTTAGTCTATTACAGAGTGGTCTCAGTTTGACACATTAAAGTCTACAGTTTCATCCAGGGTTCTGTCTCAATGCCATTTTGACAATTCTGATGGAAGTCCGAGACGGAAAGTCACTGTGAAAATAAAAAAGCTGTGTGAAGAAACCCTTATTGAGTTTCACGGAAAAAACAGGGTTGGGCAGCACAAAACGTTTGTGTGGTCAGCTGGCTGCAGAACAGGAAAGTGCTGTCAGAAAGGGGGCATCATTTTAGTAACTTCTCAGCACAGCAGAGTAAAATATAGCCTTTTTCTATTTCCAGTGGTGTTAAGGGCTAATAGTCTGCAGATTTTGGCTACTGCTACATAACAACTCCGATTGCATGATGACATTTTTAAAAGGATTTTCTGTAACTTTATTATTGATGATCTATCCTCGATATAGGTCATCAATAGTTGATTGGCAGGGGTCAGCTGTCATTGGGAACGGAGTCGAAATCTGACAAATACCAATTACCAACCTGGGCTGCTGCAATGTGGACAGAGCTGCCAACTTATGGCTCTGTCCACATTGAGAATGGGACCGAGAACAGCTAATCACTCACTGGTAGTCGAGCAGTGGACCCCTACTGATCAACTATCGATGACCTATCCTGCGGATAGGTCATCATTAGTAATGTCCCGGAAAACCCCTTTAAGACAAGACATGCAAGCAAAATCATCTGTCCAACTTGCTGTTACACAATCTTAGTTTTGCGATTTGGTTTTCAAAAAACGCTGAATAACAAAGAAGTGACTTGTATTGTATTGCAAAATCACACATAACTTGCAAAAAAAGCTCCAACACACACAACATAACCCCATTGTAAATAATTATATGCAATGTTGCAGAGCAACACCCTGGTCTGCATAGTGTGTGACCCTTATTACCGTGCAGCTCTAGTCTTATTCCGCCAACAGCTATAAAAATACAATCAAAGGGTTTAGACAGATGTAGCAGTGTTTAAAAGGGTTGTTTGCCTTCTTTTCAACTCATTACTAGAGATGAGCGAACGTACTCGTTTCGAGTACTTACGCACCCGAGTACCGCCATTTTCGAGTACTTCAGTACTCGGGTGAAAAGATTCGGGGGGCGCGGGGGGGCGGGGAGAGGCGTGGCGGTGCGGGGGGTAGCAGCGGGGAACAGGGGGGAGCCCTCTCTCTCTCCCTCTCCCCCCCACTCCCCACTGCTACCCCCCGTGCCGCCACGGCGCCCCCCGAATTTTTTCGCCCGAGTACGGAAGTACTCGGAAATCGCGGTATTCGGGCGAAAAAGGGGCGTGGCCGAGCACGTTCGCTCATCTCTACTCATTACCTATCCTCTGGATAGGCCATCATTATTTGATAGGTGGGGATCGACTGCTCACGATCCCCATCCATTAGGTAATTGTCCAGCCCGCCATCCAGTGCAGTGGGCTGGACATTGTTATCAGCGGTCAGCACAGGAAGAGGGAGCACCAGCCTCACTCCCATTGAAATTAATAGGAGTGGAGTGCTGCTAGCCCACTTCCTGCTTCTATCCTGGTCTGGACTGGATGTGATGCCTATTGTTTTAAATGGGAGTGAAGCCAGTGCTCCCATTTAGTCTACTGACCTCTGACAATTACATCCAGCCCGCTGCAATGAACAGTGGGTCAGATGATCATCTGATATAATGTGGGTCCAATCCATCCATCAACTACTGATGACCTATCCAGAGGATAGGTCATCAGATGAAAAGGGGGTAGATGATAACCCTTTTAACTTGTCTGTGATAACTTTCTGCAGCAAATTATCTTAAGCCATTAAAAAGCTATTGTTCTCATACTCTTATTAACAAAAAAAACATAATGCACCAAGAAGTGCATTATGTTGGAATTGAATGCTAAATATGATACAGTTCCACTTCATAGTAGTCCATGTTTATCGTTAACGACACCACTGCAAACGAAGGCGACAGGGTTGGGATGTTAATGGCAGGACACGTAAAGGGCACTGTAACACCAAATTTCCTTCTGTACCGAAAGTACCACTTGTGTCTGGATGGGGGACAAGGAAACAGTTGGATCTGCTCATATTTGTCATCAGATCAAACAATCCCCTCTAATGATGGTCTTTCTGGGCTGTCTGGAGCCTGTTCGCCATGTATGTGTACCCTCAGATACCACTGCTCTCAACACCTCCCAACAGCTTGGTCAGAATGGCCTAGATGGTGGCAATTTGTTGAGATGACCATACTATTTCAAAGTCTGTTAACTGGGCCTTTGAGTGTGTTGTAGAGGCATAATAATAATAATCTTTATTTGTATAGTGCCGACTTATTCCGCAGCGCTTTCAAGCATGGGAGAACACAGACAATACAACAATTACATGTGATATACAATCAGCTTGAAGTCAATGGGGTGGCGGTGATACAGGAAGTAAAGGGGGAGGGGTGAGATGAGACATAGGGGAACACAGGCAGTCTCGGAATGACATGTGGAAATCAGTTATTAGAAAGCAAACGGGGTGGTGGTGAGGAGGTGCAGGGGTAGAGGTCGTGTGTGATAGGTAGGGTGAAAGGTGTGGGGAGCTATAGGGAGCGGCAGGGGGACTAGGTTAGGAGATTTGGAATGCCTCTCTGAAGAGGTGCGTTTTTAAGGCGCATCTGAAGTTTCGTGCATCGGGAATTGTCTGGATGCCTTGGGGTAGAACGTTCCAGAGGATGGGTGCTGCTCTGGTGAAGTCCTGTAGGCGAGCATGTGAGGTTCGTATTACAGAGGTGTTTAGTCTGAGGGTGTTAGCCGATCAGAGTGAGCGGGCTGGGTAGTATATGGACAGAAGGGAAGCGATGTACGGTGGTGCGGTGTCGTGGAGAGCTTTGTGGGTGAGGAGTTTAAATTTTGTTCTGCAGTGGATGGGCAGCCAATGCAGCGACTGGCATAGTGCAGAGGCGTCTGAGTAACGACTGGATAGCAAAATGTGTCTAGCTGCCGCATTTACTGTAGCATGGATTGGAGAGGGGAGAGTCTGGTGCGGGGAATGCAGATGAACAGCGAGTTACAGTAGTCTAGTTGGGAGTGGATGCGGGCAACAAAAAGTGTCTTTAGTTGGTGAGCAACAGACAGATTTTAGCAATATTTCTGAGGTGCAGGTGGCATGCTCGCCTGGCCAGAGATTGGATGTGGAGGGTAAAGGAGAGGTCAGAGTCAAGCATATCTAGCCGTCAACAATCTCTCAACCTGAGGTACACTACACAAACATAGCCTCTGAGAAAGACCTTATGTCTAATCAGACCATAATTGTAATTATTTATATATCTGCCTGGGATATAGCTGCATGTTGAGTTTTACGGCAATTTGACATTTCTATCTGGGTGCAGTATTTTTTTTCCCAATGAGTGCATCTTAAAACAACTAAAGTCTTTGTAAAGTAATTGAAATAGCAAACAAACTGCGATACAGAAAGTTATCTTACATGTAAAAAAGTCATGTTGTACTTTGCTGCATCCATAAGTGTTAGGCAGGTTTTGGATGAACATGGGGTTTCCATGTGTTTCCTTGTGTGAAAAGGAATGTGCAGAAACATATTTCAATCTTCTTGGCTGCATGGATGTACAACAGCTGTGCATTAATAGTGCTAAATATAACTTGTCACGCTGCTTCACATCTTGAGACTCAGGCTTGCAACCTCTTCTTCAACTCAAAATAAGTTCATTTTTTCATCTTTTTTACTTATTATAATATTTAGTGACCTTCAATTTATTTGATCTCATTGTTATAAGATGGTCTGTTTTATTTCCTCGGCAGCACTGGAATGTATAGATTCTAATTATTATCTATATCTATCTACCTATTGATCGATCGGGTGTATATCACAGCGAAAAGAAACCGCTAGTGGGTAAAAGCCCTTAGTGAAAAAAACGTGCAATGCGATTGCACAAGAAAACGAATGTATGTGAAGCCCATGCTTTACAACAGTTTCCTTCACATTGGTGATGGTTTCTCTATGCTATCTTGCGAGAGAAAAAAAATCATGGCATGCTCTGTATTGCCGCGATTTGCAATTTTTTTTGTAGTCTGTTTCCCTATGGAGCCTCCTTCTTTATCGCATCGCATCAACCTGCGATTTTTGTGTGATGCGGTTTTAACATTAGAAAGTCCTAATGACTTTCACAATAAAATATTGCGCAATTTTAACTCGCGTGATTTTACCACAAGCGGCTGCGATGCAAGATTACTCTCACAAAAAAGCAGCGATATCGCTGAAAAACCGCGGGAACAAAGACAAGGCAAAATCGCTGACACCCGCGTGAAAGAGGCCTTACTGTTGGACAGTTTTGCTAAATGAGGAATAAAAAGGTTTATTCTGCTGTAGTCGTCGCTTGTGGGATATGAGACAAAATTGCTACCAAAGAAGACTAGAGAGCATCTCGCATCCTTGATTTTCACATCTGCCAGTCTGTTATTAGTGTGCAACGTCATTGTCCAACAAAGTTGGTGAAGATCCGCCCAGTGAGCGCACAATTTGTGTGGGGTGCTCCAATTTTAAGGAAACAGGTTGGATTTGTATCATCCGGCCGTCCACTGGTAAGCGTGCAAACAGTGGAGCTCGTCCGTGCAAGTTTCACATAAAGTCCTCAGAAATCCACCATCAGAGAAAGAAAAGAATTGGACATCCCACTCCTGACTATGTGGAAGATTCTGCGCAAATGTTTGTGATATTATTCTTACTGACTACAACCGTTACCGGCCTTGAAACCGGACAACAAAGCGAGGCGACGTTCTTTCTGTGAGAGTAACAAACTCTAATGGAAAGCAATGGTTTATAGAATGTTTAGTGTCCAGTGATGAAGCCGCCATCCACCTTTGGTGGAACAAACGTAATGTCAGAATCTGGGGGCAGGAAAACCCACATCTACGTGGAGTACATGCGTGACGACCCCAAAAGTGAACATGCTTTGCACTATAACCTGTAGGAAAGTGTACGACCCCTTCTTTTTCCATGAGGAAACAATCACGGGGATTTCAGACTTCTGCCATATCTGGAAATCCCAGGTTTCGTCTTCCAACAGGATAGGGCATCCCCCATTTTCTTACCAGAAAGATAGATAGTGATCCCATTGTGCTGACATCCCCACAAGTTGTCACATATGGCATTCAAGAATAGGGAAGAAGCCTTCAAACAAATGCACAAAGTGCAGGTGCAAGTGGGGAATTACCAAAGAGAATGGGAAGACCCAAAGGCATGAAGTTTTGAGTCAATCTAAAAAGATGAAGAGAAACTGAGACGTCTGAAGGCATTAGTGATCCATATGCAGGAGAAACTTGCTGCTGTTGAATGTGTCAAATGAGAAGCTCAACAGGGAAGAGATGAATTTGTAGGTGATAATGCAAATGGCAATGGTAAAGAGGCGTATAATCTTCCAGTGAAGATGGAGACGGAGCATGGACAAGAACCAAAAACCTTGCTAGCCCTTCCTTCTAAAAAACTCTAGTACTAGGATATGAAGAAAACCCAATCATCCAGAAAAAAAACTGTTACTGTTATTATGTGTGTGTGCCAACTGTCTTACCAGAAGGAGGGTGATTTCATTGAGCTGATATACCCCACGTTGCCACTAATATATATATATATATATATATATATATATATATATATATATATATATATATATATATATATATATATATATATATATATGTCTAACAGAAATGTGGATACAGCAGTCTGACACAGCCTCCCCTGCTGCACTGTCATACAATGGCCTGCAGTTCTCCAATACCCAAAGAATGGAAGACAGGCAAGTGGGAGGAGTAGGTGCTCTACTCTACCCACAATGCACCTTCCAGGTCATCCCCCCAGTACCCTCACTCACTTTCCCATCATTCTAAGGTACATGCTCTATGGCTTTTCCGCCCGCTGTCCATGTGAGTAGCAGTTATCTACTGCCCCCCAAGTGCTTCTTGCCTGTTTCTAGACCACTTTGCCGCTTGGTTTCCCCACTTTCTCTCCTGCGAAATCCCAACCCTCATCCTAGGAGATTTCAACATCCCCACTAATGGCCCCATCTCCCCATCTGCCTCTCAACTTCTATCGCTCACCTCCTCCCTTGGTCTCTCACAACTCACAGCCTCTCCCACTCACAGGGATGGCAATACTCTGGATCTGGTCTTCTTCGGTCTCTGCTCTGCTTCCAACTTCACTAACTCCCCTCTCCCGCTCTCTGATCATAACCTCCTCTCTTTCTCTGTCAAGCTTCCTAGTATCTCCCCAGCCCCTCCTACCTCGCGTACGTACAGAAACCTTCAGGCCGTTCACACCAAAAATTTTGCCAAGTCTCTACAGTCTTCTCTGTCCCCTATCTCTCTCCTCTCCTGCCCCAACCTGGCTGCCGCACAGTACAACACCACTCTCAAACATGCCCTAGATGAAGCGGCACCCCCCTTAACCCAAGCCATCCGATATTGACAGCGGTAACCCTGGCTCATGCCTCAAACGCGATTCATACGGCTGTTGGGGTCCTCCAGGGCTCAGTCCCTGGCCCCCTCCTCTTCTCCATCTATAAAGCCCTCATTGCACAGACCATCAGGAGATTTGGTTTTCAGTACCATCTCTGTGCTGACAATACCCAGCTATACACCTCCTCCCGGGACATCACAGCAACAGTCCTCCAGAACACCACTGACTGTCTGTCTGCTGTCTCTAACGCTATGTCCTCTCTCTACCTAAAACTGAACCTCTCAAAAACTGACCTTCTCCTGTTTCCGCCCTCTACTAACCGACCCCATCCTGACATCTCCATCTCAGTGTGTGGCACCACCTTAACTCCCAGACAGTATGCCCGCTGCCTTGGGGTCATATTCCACTCCGATCTCTCCTTTACCCCCTGCATCCAATCTCTGGCCCGAGCATGTCAGCTGCACCTCAAGAACATCGCTAGAATACGCCCTTTTCTCACTGTGGACATGCTAAAAACGCTCACTGTTGCCCTCATCCACTCTCGGCTCTTGCTGCTGATCGGCCTCCCCTGCTCCAGACTCTACCCCCTCCAATCCATCCTGAATGCGGCAGCCAGCCTCAGATTCCTGTCCACCCGCTAGTCGGATGCTTCTGCCCTATGCCAGTCACTGCACTGGCTGCCCGTTAAATACAGAATACAATTTAAACTCACTACCCTCATCCGCAAAGCGCTCCACAGCATCTCCACGCCCTAGATTGCTTTCCTCATCTCAATTCACCACCCAGCCCGCGCCCTCCGCTCTGCTAACGAAATGAGACTAAGTGCCCCTCTAATTCAAATCTCTCATTTCCGCCTCCAAGACTTCTTCAAAGCAGCACCAGTCCTCTGGAACGTGCTACCAAAAAATATCTGGACAATCACTGACACACTAAACTTCAGGCGTGCTCTAAATACGCACCTCTTCAGGGAGGCATACTGTATCCCCTAAACCACATGTGTCAAACACAAGGCCTGCGGGCCGAATCCGGCCCGCTGCCTCGTTTCATGTGGCCCGCGGCGTGCCGACGCTTCTCACCACTAAGCTATTACCAGCTGGAGTGCTGCAGCTCCCCGCTGGCATATTAACATTTTTCACAACACTTCTGCCCTATTCAGCAATTCCAGCAACCTGATTGGTTGCTTGGTGAATCAGCCAACCCAAACAACCAATCAGGCTGCTGGAACTGCTGAATAAGCAGAAGTGATGTGGAAAATGTTAATATGTGAGCGGAGGGGAAGCAGCGCAGACAGCAAGGAGGAGGTAAGTATGTGGTTTAGGGGGGCTAATGGTGGCTGCTGGGGGGGATTTAGTGGTTGCTGCCGAGGGGGGTGTTAATGGTATTAATGGTTGCTGCTGGGGGGGGGGGGGGGGGTTAATGGTGGCTGCTGAGAGGGGGGGTTAATGGTGGCTGCTGAGAGGGGGGGTTAATGGTGACTGCTGAGAGGGGGGGGTTAATGGTGGCTGCTGAGAGGGGGGGTTAATGGTGGCTGCTGAGAGGGGGGGTTAATGGTGGCTGCTGAGAGGGGGGGTTAATGGTGGCTGCTGAGAGGGGGGGTTAATGGTGGCTGCTGAGAGGGGGGGTTAATGGTGGCTGCTGAGAGGGGGGGTTAATGGAGGCTGCTGAGAGGGGGGGTTAATGGTGGCTGCTGAGAGGGGGGGTTAATGGTGGCTGCTGAGAGGGGGGGTTAATGGTGGCTGCTGAGAGGGGGGGGTTAATGGTGGCTTCTGAGGGGGGGGGATAATGGTGGCTGCTGGGGGGGGTCACTATTAGGGCTTGTTCACATGGGTATTTCGGTAGCACAAATACGCTGTGTATTTGCGCAATCAAAAATTGCTAATGCCTGCATATTTGGGCACGGAAAAAAGAACGCAGATGGGCCCACTGAGATGGTGCCCAAATATGCAGTGAATACATAGGTTTCCTGCGCATTCACCACATATTTGCACGGCCCATTCACTTCAATGGCCTATTGGGGTGCGTAGTACGCAACAAAATAGGTCATGCTGTGTGAAAATGTACATCATGTGACTGAACTCACTGAAATCAATGGCTTCTATTCACTGCATATTATGTACGCAAATACGCTTGTGTGAACAAGCCCTTACTATACTGTCTTACAATCGGCCCTTTGAAGGTCACCATAAGCCCGATGTGGCCCTCAGTGAAAATGAGTTTGACACCCCTGCCCTAAACCAAACCCCTCTGGACTCCACCTGATTACATGCTCCCTGTCCTACCGACTGCAGCTCCTGATAGCCACAATCAACCAGCATCTGCAGTCATACCAACTCCGCCACTATACGGCCTGACCACTGTCTGTGTGTATAGCATCCCTCACTCAACACTTCGCCATACTGTGCACATCTCCAGCCTCTTTGCCTTCTGTATCACCCCATTATTTGTAGTATGTAAGCTCATTGGAGGAGGACCCTCACCCCTACTGTTTCCATCAATTGATTCCTTCATGTAACCGTGGTCTTGTTTTATTTCCCTATGTTGGGGCTATATAAATAAAGATTATTATTATTATATAAAATCTGTGAATTGCAATGTACTAATTGGAAACATATTTGATCTGCTAACCATAGGTATTCTTTTCCAGTGCCAAGAAGTACATATTGAACTTATTTAGTCATACTGCAAAATATTGTCTCTGAACAATATGTGATCACTCTACTAAAGTATCCTCAAGTTCCCCAAACAGGGAACCTCTACCTCATGCACAGGTGGGACAGTAACTACTCAGCGACTGTTTGGCAATACTACTTAATGGCAAGAAGGCAACATAGTAGATGGTTAACTTTTATAATTCTAGCCGTATGTTTTATTCTAAGGAGCAGCTGCCGCCATCACAGATGGTTAACAAATGTTCAAAAAAGTGAAAAGTTGTTTTTCTTTAAAAAAAATTAAACAATAAGACATAACTGAAACAGCATCTTAAATGATAAAAAAAACTATTAGAAATCGAAAGCGAAGAAATCTCTTTGTTTTTGGGCCAGCCCTATACGTCAACCTAAGTGCAGAGTGAAAGATCACTGTCCAGAATTCAATTAGACTTCTACATTCTACTTGGTCTGGATGTTCAACTGAATACACAGGCCAATAATTTTATTTATACTGAATTTAACAACATTCCTGATAATGATTCCACCAATTAGATTAGCATCTAGAATTAAATCCAGAGAGACACATGGCCTTTTAGACAGAACGAGAATCTCACAATTCTTGTTTGCCCAAGCATCACCAGCTCGTTCATACTTGTGCAGCCTGTTTATTTGAATAATTATTGTTACAATTAAATGCATGATAGGGCCTGGGTCGGTTTAGGGCAGTATAGGTGCGAAAAAAATCGTGCCTATATTGTGCTAAGAATAGTGTAAATGGGCAGCTGCTCCAGGAGGAGAGAGAGAGAAGCCCCGCAGGGCTTTGTGATTTCCCCATAGCAGGGAGAGAGAGAGCGCAGGGCTATGGGGGATTAACCCATAGACCTGCTATCTCTCCCTGCTATGGGTTAATCCCCCAAAACTCTGCTCGGTCTCTTCTTGCTATGGGGGATTAACCCATAGCCCCACTCTCTCTCTCCCTGCTATAGGTTAACCCTGCATAGCTCTGCTCTCTCTCCCCCTGCTATGGGGGATTAATCCATAGCCCAGCTCTCTGTCCCTGCTCTCGGGATCCCCAAGGGATATCCCCATTGTGCAGAGAGGTGGGTGGGGGTAGACAGAGGGCGGGGCTATAGGGCTTCTCACAGGGATTCCCCATAGCAAAAAAAGCCTCTAGCCCTTCCCTATCCTCCAATGCTCTAGGAGAAGCCTTGTAACCCCACCCCCCTCTCTCTGCCCTCTATAGGGAAATCCACTGCAGAGAGAGGTGAAGGGAGTCTTCCAATAGCCCCCCACTGCTAGGAAATTGCCCAGCAGCAGGACATTTAAAACATGCTGCCCAGAAGCACATTTTAAATGTCCCACTGTAAATTCCAGTTACTATCTTTTCTCACACCATGGACCTCAGATGCCAGCTTTATAGTCAAATGTCCTATCTTTAATTGGTGTATTTTAGCACGTCTAAAATTCCTTCATGTGAACGCTTCTATAGGAAACCATTGGTTATATAAATAAAGCTGACTGGAAGAGTTAGACCTCATTCATAGCTCCATTAGGGTTTTTTTTTTTCCCCCCATTAATTTCAATGGCTTCTAAAAAATGGAGTTTTCAGTTTGCTTCTGTTCCAGTAGGTTTACATTTTTTAATGGAACAAATAGCACTGCAGAATGCGCTATTTGTTCGAGTAAAAAAAGTGAAATATGACAGAATGGAAGTGTAATGGCCCAGAACTCCATCCTGGTCCCCTTCATAAATGTCATGTTTTGTCCTATGTAGATGCACTGTGCAAAGGTTGTCCTGTCATATCCAGTGTGTGTGTGTTGCACAGCTGCAGCGCTTGAGAAGTTAACAGTTATAAAACCAGTGTTTGGAGTCTGGATGTGAATGGAGTGAGTCCCACCATGAAGAGAGAGAGAGCCCTACAATAGTTCTAAACAGGTACCAATTCACACTACAGGCTTTTCCTGTGCGGCCGTCCAATGTCAGGATCACCGCACAGAGGTTTACTGAGTCCCACCCACACGCCTGCTGATCAGGGGGTTTATTGTTTAAGGTCTCATGTCCACGGGCAAAATATGATTTAGGATCCGCAGCGGATCATCTGCATAGGGATGCATTGACCACCCTCGGGTAGATAAATACCCGCGGATGGTCAATAAAAGTGATTTTAAAAAAAATGGAGCATGAAAAAAAATGGACCATGCTCCATTTTCGTGCGGGTCTCCCGCGGGGACGGCTCCCGCAGGCTTCTATTGAAGCCTATGGAAGCCGTCCGGATCCGCGGGAGACCAAAATCAGAATATACTCACCTGCTCCGGATCTTCCCTTCTTCGCGCCTTCATCTTCTCTCCGTCGCGGCCGGATCTTTTTTCTTCGGGTCGGCGCATGCGCGCGGCATGCAACCGACGTGCCGTGCACATCCGCCGGGCCGAAGAAAGAAGATCCAGCCACGACGGAGAGAAGATGAAGCCGCGACGAAGGGAAGATCTGGAGCGTGCGAGAGGTGAGTTCTTCTTTTCAGCACTCATGTCCACGGGGCAGGAGGGACCCGCTGCGGATTCTCCATGGAGAATCCGTAGCGGGCCTGATTTTCCCCGTGGACATGAGGTCTAAGCCTTCCTGTGAATAATTGTCTGCCAGAGTGTCTGCGGAGTGACCCCTACCCCTCTTGCTCCTCTGGAGTGCTCCCAGTCCAGGTGCGGTGCCGTACAGATAACGTGGACTGTAGGATCGGCTTTCATCCTGTGTATCCTCCCTACGGCCGCCTGCAGAGGAGCGGGTCGGATCCGGCAGCGAGAAATCTCGCCGCGCGATCCGACCCCAGAGCCTGCAGGGACGAGCGCGTACTCACCCGCGCCTGGCGGCCCCGGCTCTTTGATGTGCCGGCTGCCGCGCAGCCGGCGCATGCGCAGACCGGAGCCGGCGGCCAGGTGAGTGCATGCCCCGCAGGAAATTAGAACATGCCGCGGTTTGTTTGCCGCGCGAGATTTCGCGCGGCCAAACCGCGGCCGTCTGCATAGGAGTGCGTATTGTAATGCACTCCTATGCAGACTTTCAGCGGCGGAAATCCCGCGGGAAATCCCGCGGCAGGATTTCCGCTCGTCTGCAGGCGGCCTACCTCTGTGCTCTAACCTTCTGTCACTGAAAGAGAACTGTACCTGCATTGCTTTGAATACCTGTTGTAAAAGTTTATAATTAAGTAAACGTTATACCAGGCCCTAACTGTTCCTGGGAACCCGAGGTACTATACACAAGTCTCTGTGTTCTTTTCTCCACTGCATAGCATTCCGGTGTGTGGGAACGATGGCATCACGAGTGATAAGTACTACTACCCCCATCAACCTGTTAATTGGCATTCCCTAATCTAGGCTGCGTGTCATCCCTACGGGACCAGAGCCTGGTAAGTGCCGCCGTGACAAGCCAGCACTTATCCCTCCCAGCTCTTCACGTTAGTCAGGTGCCCAGGGTCATCCCTTTGGGGTGTTGCAGAAGTAAACAGAAAGTTCTGTTTTTTCAACCCATTGAAATCAATGGGGGAAAAAACCAGAAACATTTATTTCGGTTTTAGAGTAAATGCATAAGGATGTGTTTTCTGTCCGATTTTTCGACTGCGGCCGCCGGTCAGTTGATGCGCCTTCCTCTGCTGGGGGAAAATCTACAGCATTTCCGCTAAAACATAGCTGCACTCAGAGCAACTTAAACTATAGAGCAAATAGTGCATCTGCATACAGTTGAAAAGTATTGCAAAGCAGGAAGCCATCAGCTCCCTTTAGGGCCACATAAAAAATAATACACCATTATTGTTTTGAGGCTTATTGCGGCAGCATTACTATTATGTGCAAACACTAAACTACCGAAACCTGGAATTTTCACTTCAGTGTGCCAACATAATTCCTAGGCAGCATGGCTGCTGTCTTAGGCAGTGTTGCTCATCTTGATCAGCCCCAATTTTCACCAAATTGAGTCGGTTCCTCCGAACATATTTTTAGCGAAAATCACATGAAAATCGGATTTCTCATAATACCTGCTGCAGAGGTCAGCGCACAGCCAGTAAGCAGGAATGGCACTTTGCTGATCATCAAATGTGTCCTCCATTTTGTATGTGGGCAGCAGTTACATTGGATTCCTGTATCACATGACCTAGCCATATATAACATAGGAACAGTGTAACCAGCAGACATTTTACAGCTGGGCACAGGACAGAGAAGCTGCATTACATTTATATGCCGATATAAAACGTGGTCTCTTGTCAATAGGCACAGATATTCTACAGAGGATATATTGCTGTTGGGTGAGAAAGCTTACAGCACGTTTATAGGTCCATACGAAATGTGGTCTGTACATAGGGGGAAGGTATATTTCTACTGCCGTCAACATATATAGCAGCAAAGCAGACAGACAAAATGCGTTTGGCCTCATATGTTTTTCAAGGCTAGTCGGGCCTTTACAAATTATTTGCAGACCTTACTATAAAACAAAAAGAAAAAGAAAACCAAACAGGGAAACAGCAAATACACACAATGCGTGTCAGCAGCCTCAGACATTGTTCAAAGTTACCAGTCAAGCCACTACAAATTATCTGCAGGCCTCATGCAGCTAGTCGGAGTTTTCTGCAAACTTCAAATTTAGCTGATAAGTTACATAAAACCACATTAAAAAGTGAACCAAAAATAAATAAAAAATAAATAAAATAATAATACGAAAACATGAAGTAAGCGAGTGGTAGGGGACATGGCTAGTTGACACTTAAAGCGGCTCCCACTGAAGCAACAGCTTCACATTCTACGGGAGGTAAGGCAAGCCCACTGCCATTCCTTGGAAGTGGTTCTGCCCATGTGTTACATCTGTAACATGCAAAACAGGTCAGAGGGTGGATGACACAGCATGCCTCAACTACCAGCACCTCCTCTTCCTCCTTGTTGCAGGCACACAGCAGTCAGTCATTAATATCCCACCACTACTTCACCCCATGCCAAATCCCCTATTCCCTCCAGAGTAGTTTACATGGATTTATCTTAAGAGCTGTTTGATCATTCACTGTCATGGATGTCTACTGGGCAGTTCAAACAGTGAACAGCTAGGTCTGCTCACCTGGGCATGCTTTGAAACCGCACCTGATGACTGAAGAGTGGTCATCTGTAAGATTTGCGGCAAGCGTTTAAAACCTCTGAACAGAGAAAGGAAGTTTTGTGTAGGGGCAGAAGCACACCTACTTCAGGCCTGTGCTTTTCACTTGATAATTGGGCTACAGGCTTCAAAACCAGGATTAGCCAATGGAGACCAGAAGTTGAGTCAACACCATCACTACCACCTTCACTGACATTGACATCTACCACATATTCCAGCATATTCATGATAAGCTGCCAGCCTTCCATCATCCAGCTATGGGGATATTTAAAAAAAAATACCACCCAAACTATTCACAAGCACAGAACCTATACGCCAGCATTGCACAGCTACTTGCAATGGAAATACTGCTCTTCAGGCTAGTGGACACAGACGCCTTTCGCAAAGTGATGCTGTGTGAATGATGACGTGTCCCTGGCATTAAAAAACGCTGTCAGGGCAGGGTGCAACTTACCAAGGACATGTGGCCTAGCAAGCATGGCCGAGGGCATTACATATCCTTAGCAGCACAATGGGTCAATATCCTGCAGGTGGGTCATGAAGCCGAAAGTAGTGGTCCACGTTTCATGGTACCCCCAAGCAGTTGTGGGACATTCATCCTTGTCTGTCCCCTCCTCATCTTTCTTCTCCTTCCTGCACCTCTTCATACCACCTTTCAACACCCTCCACATCGGCACAGATATCTGTATGTGACAAAATCCGACCTCCATACAGCGATGCATGTGGTAAATACCAAAATGCTGTATTAAAACTCATATCTCTAGGAGAGCTGTTGACGACTTTGGATGTGGACATGTGGGTGTTCCCACACAATCTGAAGCCAGGCAAATTGTGTGACAATGGGGCAAACCTGCTTGCAACCCTTCACCTCGGCAGTCTCAAACACGTACCTTGCCTGGCCCATATGATGAACCTGATAGTGCAGTACCTCCTAAACAATTATCCAGGTTTACATCCAGTGCTGGAATATGCTCACATTTTTAGCATTCACACCCAGCTGCCTTTCGCCTGGCAGATGTGCAGCGACAGTTTGGGCTACCGCCCAACCGTATTCTGAAACCTGAGTCAAAGATTGAAATGATAAAAATATGTTTTGGACAATAGAAAGGCATTGTGAGGATCAAGCAAGTCTGAGTGTGTTTCCTTGTTCCTGCTGTCCCCAAGGAATCACAAAAGACTAAGCCCTCATGTCCACGGGAAAAATATGGCACACACGGATTTCTGCTGCAGATTTCCACAGTGGATGCACTTTAAGGCCTAAGGGCGAGCACCCACTGGCGTTTGCGTTTCCCGCGGGGAAAAAACGCAGCGTTTTCGCCGCGTGTCCCGCGTTTTTTTCGCGCGTTTTCCGCGGCGTTTTTCGCGGCGTTTTCGCGGCGTTTTCGCGGCTTTGCCATTAATTTCCATGGAGAAAAATAAGGACACATATGCAACTGACAGTTCCTATGTTAAAAACGCAAACGCAACGCAAAAAAAACGCCAGTGGACAGGAACACATGTTATCTCTATGCCTGTGCAGGAAAAACGCAAAACGCAGGTAAAAAAACGCCAGTGGGTGCTCGCCCTTAGTCAGACGGGCATTTTTTCGCGCGATTTGCGGATCGCATGACGGATGCGCATCCGCAAATCGCGTGACCGGTGCCCAAAAATCGCCAGAAAATCTGCTCCTAGCCGCGTTTCATTAGAAACTGTCTGGAGCTGTCCAGCGCATTGCATTCAATGGAGCCGGCAATACAGCGCTGAGCCAATCAGGGGGCAGGTCTGACTCACACCCCCTTCACACCCACTGCAGGCCGGCCGCGCGGAACTCCGGCTGCCGGGAGCAGGTGAGTATATATATATTTTTTATTTTAACACTTTTTTGGATGAATTGCAGGGAAGGGGTTATATATTTAAGCCCTTCCCGACAATTCATCCCGCGCACGCCGGCAGCCCATTGCTTTCAATGGAGTCGGCTGTATTGCCGGCTCCATTGAATTCAATGGGCAAACATCGTTCTTCTCTGCCACAGCTGTAACAGCTGTGGCAGAGAAGAATGATTTGGCTTCTATATGTTCTCAATGGGGTCGGCGCTGCTGCCGCCGGCCCCATTGAGCGCATATAGAGAAGAGAACAGGAATCGCAGATCGCAGATAGGTGCGATCTGCGATTTCTGTTCTATAATTTATCGGACGAGCGCATAAAAAGCGCTCATGTGTCCGATACCATTGCAAAGCAATGGTTTTAAAAAATCGCCGGACGCATGCGCATGCGCAAATCGCGCAAAAAAACGCCCGTCTGACTAAGGCCTAAATTGTCTTTTTTTTGCATGCGGAAGATCCATTGAGATAGAGGACAATTGAGCCCACCCGTGCGTGATCCGCGTTAAAATGCAGCATGCCGCTTTTTTTTCCCCGCGCGTGAAATTCGCAAATCACTTAAAATACCATCCGTGGCTATTTAATTAACCACGGATGGTCAATGCTTTCCCATGGGATGCGGGTATGCAGATTTCACGAGCGGGAGAACCGTGCGGATTTGATAAATATAATTTTCCCGTGGACATGAGGCCTAAGGATTATAAGTGTTATGTCTTCTGTTTTTTCTCCCTTTCATTTTATAACTGTTTTGCTTGTTTTTGGATATGATTTTATTCAATTATTTTGTACTTTTTGTAAGCACTGCACCTTTTCTATTAAATCTTAAAACTTTAATAAGTTTGGTCCTTGTATTTGCTAAAGAATCCATAGACTTTTATAGAGCTTGGCTCCTGGATAGCAATGTATGCATGATGATGTATTGCCCGTTTTTACGATAAGTGGTGGCAACATGTATCTAGGGTGTGTTAACGTTGTTGGGGTTGTGATTTATACTCAAGTTGCAACTAAGTGGAAAATTAATGTAAGATTGAGCGTGTAGAAATTCATTAACCCCACAGCCGTGCCCACTGGGAAAGTGTGTATGTGACACATACCCTCATATATTGCACAACCTGGACAGCTCCACTGCTAACTACCTATTCAGAAATTAGAGTCCTGGCACAGAAGGGCTGTTGATTGAGGGAGTTACTCTGATAGTCAGATTAGGAGCCGGTAAAGAATAGCTTCTCTCTCATCGTTTTTTTTTTCCTTCTTCTGAATAATTAGCTGAAATGGATGGACATATGTCTTTTTTCACCTTACATATTTTTTTCTCATAGGAGAAAGAAGAAGAGGATAACTAGAAAAACAGGGGATCCGAGTAAATCACGTAGGACAATGATTTGAACCACATTAGAAATGAACTAGTATAACAAGTGCATATTACTAAACCGCCCACAATGAAAGTTGTTTCTGGCTTACAATCTTTGGGAGCTTTTTTTTTAAATGAACACTAACTTTTCACAAAAGTTGTGCTCATCTAACAGGCTATGTGTGTATCAACAATCTTGTGATATACTTGCATTAAAATGTTTTAGTTTACCACTGAAAATCAAGTTTGAAGTGTCTGGCACTAGGGTTCTCCCTTCCTGTACCTATGCACTCCACTGCCTGTTGTTAGGCATTCTGCTTCTCTTGTAACAGGAACATGGTAACAACCTGCTAGAAGTGGGGACATAGCTATCTTTACAGGCTGGCTCCTCTGTACTCTGAACAGGGCTCTGCTTGCTGTCACATTGTCACAGATCTATTGAGAGATAGGAGAGCAAATACTGAGACATTGGGCTGTTAATAGGGTTCTGCAGGACCGTGGCCAATGAAGAGCTGGGAGGCTTTTGAAATTTTTTGGAAAACTCATACAATGAGATTCATTTTTTTAAATGTCCTTTTTGGTAGTTTCAGTGTAGTAGAAGTGCAACCCACAATACACAGTAAAGTAATACATGAGCAATTCCTGGATATTCAGCAGATGCGGTCAAGAGTGCCTTCCACTTAAAAGACACTGTAATGCTGAGTCTTCACAAATGAATACTAGCAGCGGGAATTGATTCTTACTGTGTAGGGTGATATCAGTTCATCTTCCAGACAAAAATATTTTAAGTTGCTCCTTAAATTCCTTCTGGCAAGTCCCACATAGCTGATAATATCTTCTTTTTATATACCCAATATTAGTCAGCTTGAATGAGCTATACATTGCTTTGTAAGAGAGAATATATTATATATGGTAAATATCCCATTATCACGATGTATAGCAAAGTCATTTCTTAAGTCATCACCTTTTAACTTTCCATACATACACAATCCTAACTTTTATTGCTACGGCTTATCTAAATGATGTTTCTCTCCATGTGCAATGCCTTGATTTAGGTTTGAAATATTTTGCTTTTAGTCTCATTGTTATGAAGGGGCTTCTGTGCTCCAAAAGCTTGCAAACATAATTTTTCTAGTTAGCCAATAAAGGTATCCCTTCTATAATACTTTTGTAAGCCTTGGCCGGGCTCACATGGGCATATTGTTAATGCGTGTTGCGCATGCCAGATGTGATGCCAATAGCCTATTGATTTCTATTGGGCCCCTCGCACCTGTGTACTTGCTGTGTGCTCACACGCAGCCCGCAGTTAAACATATGAACTTATTCAGATGGGCGTATATTGGTCAGGTTTTCATGCCCGGCCAATATACGCTGCCTTCTCTGCAAGGGGAGGAGGCAGGACGGGTTGGGAGCTAGTGCACTGAGCTCTCACCCCTCTTCGCTGCTTGCAATGGGAGGGGGCGGGAAAGGTGGAATTTAGCTCCGCCCCATCCTAGCGCTCCAGTGGCGAGGGGCGGAGAGTGGGCAGGAGTTCAGTGGACTAGCTCCCAGCCCATCCCGCCTCCTCCCCTTCCAGAGAAGGGCAGCGTATATCGGCCGGGCGTGAAAACCTGACCGATATACGCCCGTCTGAATAAGCCCTTAGGGTAGTTACAGACATTTTCCACGATGTCTGCATGTACATCCGCACCAAAATCCTTAGCACAGCTAGATTTTGCTGCAAATTTCTTCCACTGTGAGTGAATAGGGTTTGTTAAAAGCCAGAAAAAAACACCATGCCAAAGAATATACTGTTGCACAGGAAAATGAAGGAAGTCCAGCGTTGCGCTAAAAGTTTTCAGTCTTTATTAGATGATCCAGACAGGCAGATGTAAAGAAGCATAGGACAGGTGGTGTCTTACATGTTTCAGGCAAGCATGTTGCCTTTAATCAAGAATATACTGTAATATGCAAAGAATGCCATGGACTCAAAAAAAAGTGCAACAAAAGTGAAAAAAAAAAAGCCACTACAAAAAATGCAATGTTTGTAGGGCATTTTCATATTTTATTGTTGACCTACAGCAAACTTCTGTATGGAACATTTTTTTACCCAGAAAAAAAAACAACGCCATTGCATCAAATCGCCAAATAACTTTTTGCAAAAGACTTTGTGAAACCAGCTGTAAGGGCTTAAGCAGATGGGCGTGATTTTGTCCCGTTATGTGGCTGTGATAATCATGGCTGCATAATGGGACAAAATGAAACCCTACTACACCCGAGAAAAGATAAGACTTGCCCTTTCTTTCTCGACTGTACTTATGTGAATATGTACAAGAATAGGACATGTAAGTATTTTTTAAAATTTTCTTAATTTTCTTTTTGCACAGAGAATTAGACGGTGTGAAAACGTGACCATGTATCTAGCCTCATAGGCTAAAATGGGTCCATGTGAAAATACGCCCATCTGAATAAAGCCTTACTGTGTCTGTTAGGAGCAACAGTTCACAAAGTGTAACATTGTTCGTGTCTCAGGTCTCAACACGTTTCACCACATTTTAACAAACATGGTACACGAGGAGACCCTCTGAGCAAGGGTCATGGTGCTAGACAGCATATGCTACAATGACCAGTACTATCATGTGCTCTTTAGATCAGTTAGAAAAATACCTCCATAGCGCCATCTATTGGATGGCAGCATTCCTTTTAATCAAAGTGACTTTATAACAAGTCTTATCACTGATTGGGAATAGGAAACCCTGTGTCTGTGAATGGTTTTCTGGCTTGGTTTCCTATATCCAATCGGTATAAAGACTTGTTATAAAGTAACTTTGATTTGAAGGAATGCCGCCATCCAATAGATGGTGCTGTAGAGGTATTTTTCCAATTGATCTAAAGAGCACATGATAGTACTGGTCATATGCTGTCTAGCACCATGACCCTTGTTCAGATGGTCTCCTCTTGTACCATGTTTGTAAAAATGTGGTGAAACATGTTGAAACATGGCGCTGTAGAGGTATTTTTCCTTCTTTGGTATCTGCATACATTTCCCAGAGGAGCTAGCATGTCCTTATGAGTTGCCTTACCCCTTTTGGGTGCTCTTCTTAGGGAGAGACTATACCATCCCCACCCTCTCACTCCTAGGTGTCTCCACACACTTTATGGGTGCTCTCCTTCAGGAGACACAACACCGCTTCTAACCTGGAGGTTAACAGTACTCATGCAAGACAAAGTCCTGGACCATGACCACTAGGTTGGAGTCGCGGGTGTAGTAGTCAGGATAGTCAGGAGTCATTACCAGGAAGTCTCCGGTCGCAGTACAGATGGAGGAGGTAGACAGCATTGTCGGGTGGGAAGCCAGGAGTCGCTATCAGGAAGCCTTCAAGTCACTTGTAGAAGGAGGAGAGGAGCTAGATCAAGGCTGTGGAGCACAATAATCATGCACTGGTGCAGTGGCAGGGTTATGCTTTTATAATGAGCCTAATTAGCAGCAAGGCAGGGCCAGGACAGGGGAACAGACCAGGATTATGAGTAAGGCTAACTGTCAGTAAAGGACCTATCCAGAGGCCCAATAGCTAAGCAAGGAGTGCTGATGTCTGGAGTGGTCCCAGGGCCATTAATGGCCATTAGCACTTTATGCAAATAGAGCGCAAAATTTTTCAATCACTTGAAAGATTATCTGTCCGAGTAAATGGGCCTTTAGCCATGGTGACACTGATAATGTCAATTTCAGAAAAGGCTTAGAAAACACAATCCTCTGACTACTAGTCCAGAAATAGATTTGCATTTGTGGGAGCACAGGGGCTCCCCATAGTAGTACTCCTGAGCAGATGGTAGAATTGTCCATCAATGACAAAGGAATTATTTTGCAAGGTAAATTCAATTAGTTACAGCAATAGATAATTATGATCCTCCATATGTGTCCCTCTAAGGCTGCATTCCCACGAACGTATATCGGCTCGGTTTTCACGCCGAGCTGATATATGTCGTCCTCATCTGCAGGAGGGGGAGGATGGAAGAGCCAGGAGCAGGAACTGAGCTCCCGCCCCCTCTCTGCCTCCTCTCCGCCCCGCTCCACTATTTGCAATAGGGAGAGGCGGAGCGGGGTGGGGCTAATTTGCAGAACTTAGCCCCGCCCCTGTCCCACCTCCTTTCACTGCAAATAGTAAAGAGGGGCGAAGAGGAGGCAGAGAGAGGGTGGGAGCTCAGTTCCTGCTCCTGGCTCTTCCATCCTCCCCCCCCCCTGCAGATGAGGACGGCGTATATCGGCTCGGCTTGAAAACCGAGCCGATATACGTTCGTGGGAATGCAGCCTAACTCTGAGAAACTCACTGACTACTTGATACTCCGGCTCTACATATACTACTTAGTAAAATAGGAAGCATACGATAGTAATCTAATCATTATTGTGAAACAGTAATAAGAGATCAGAGACAGAGGCCACATGATCGGTTTTACCACTAGTTAGTGAAGAAGTGAATGAGTTGTTCTGACCCTGACAATTTTCTTTGCCTAATTTCAGCTAAGATATGCTGCTCTGCCTATTCGGAAATGACCTTTCCCCATCAGTTCAAGAACAAATTCTTTCTTGCCTTTCAGCCATGTCAGCACGCACAGCAGAAAGAAGTCTCAAGCAAACATGTCCAAAACTTCCCTTTCACAGTTAATAATAAAATACTTCATCCGTTCTACATGCAATGTATTTGAGTCATACGTGCTATATCCTTCTGTCTGCACTCCTTAACATTGCTAAAAAATGACCTGAACTATGCATCTCCATTGCCAAAATGCTTATTCAAGCTTTAGTGTTATCCAGCTGTGATTAGTGTAATCTCTTGGTTGGACTCTTTAGCTCTCAACTCTGTAAGATCCGTAAGGTCTTTCTGGAACCTTCAAATCATGGTTTTGCAATGTAAATGGACTTAAATGTCCTCTGTTATTCTCATCAATAGACTTCATCCTAGCTAAACTTTTCATACCATTTTCAATTACTTGACCCAGTTGACAGGAGTCAAGATATGAGCCCACTTGATATTTCTTATTGGTCAAGATCAGTCAGACTCTTTTAGTTACAGTACATACAACTCGTGAAATACTTAGTCTGTAAACACAAAATCTTATTTTAATAGGATGTCGTATACATTTACTAATGTTAGAGAGTCTTCTGGTGACCCATAAAGGGGTTGTCCCGCGCCGAAACGTTTTTTTTTTTTTTTCAATAGGCCCCCCGTTCGGTGCGAGACAAACCCAATGCATGTGTTAAAAAAACAAAACGTTTAGTACTTACCCGAATCCCCGCGCTGCGGCGACTTTTTCCTTACCTTAGCAAGATGGCCGCCGGGATCTTCACCCACGATGCACCGCGGGTCTTCTCCCATGGTGCACCGTGGGCTCTGTGCGGTCCATTGCCGATTCCAGCCTCCTGATTGGCTGGAATCGGCACACGTGACGGGGCAGAGCTACGAGGACCAGCTCTCCGGCACGAGCGGCCCCATTCACCAGGGAGAAGACCGGACTGCGCAAGCGCGTCTAATCGGGCGATTAGACGCTGAAATCAGACGGCACCATGGAGACGAGGACGCTAGCAACGGAACAGGTAAGTGAATAACTTCTGTATGGCTCATAATTAATGCACGATGTACATTACAAAGTGCATTAATATGGCCATACAGAAGTGTATAACCCCACTTGCTTTCGCGGGACAACCCCTTTAAGGCTTCTATTCTAATACCAACATTTCTTTATCATATTGCTCAAATCAATCAAATACCTTAGCTTAGACTTGAAACAATAGCTTTTCCTTATGTTTATTATTAGACATGAGCGAGCACGCTCGGTAAGGTCCGTCACCCGAGTGAGCATTGCTCTTCTCCTTCGAGCGTGTTCGAGGGGGCGGCGGGGGTTAGCGGGGGGGGGGGAGAGCTCTCACTCTCCCCCGCTGCCCCCCCCAAACACGCTCGGAGGAGAAGACAGTTACTCGAGAAGAGCAATGCTTGCACGAGTAACTGACCTTACCGAGCGTGCTTGCTCATCTCTATTTATTATATTATGTTACATGATATGTTCTTTTTTTATGATCATAAGATACTTATATATAGTATTCTTGGTTGGTACCGTGGTCTTCAGAATTTCTAAAGCATCAGAAACCTAGAACTTGAGTTACGATTCTGGACCTAGAGGCACAAAGTCTTGACTTCCTTCACATGAAAAGTTTTGCAGGTCTTTTAATTGTTATATTGTTAACAGTGATATCCTCCAGATTTCATACTGCTGTATGAAATCTGCTAAGCTCCCGCCTCCTCCCGCCCCCTCCCATTGCCGGCAGCCGACAAGGGGTGGAGAGGGGGCAGGAGCTTAGCACACTAGCTCCAGCCCCGTCCCGCCCCTTCCCTTGTCAAGAGCAGAGCTAAACTGTCTCCCCTTCACCCATCGGCAATCCAGGCTCAGCGTATATGCACAGGGCCATCTAAACGGGTGCACAAGCGGCATATTTGTGCGCCTGTTTACACAATTTTCGGTCGTAACTGTGACACGGCTGACCAGAAATCGCTATACTTGTGTGAAAAAGCCATTAATGAGGAATGGGTAATCAAAATCAGAAGATGAATGTTTCTATTTTCTGGACAATTTATACAAAAATCACGGACGGCCAACATTTTTTATGGACACATTGGAAAATCACACTGAATGATAGAGATTATAAGAGTGATACGTGTTTATAGATCAGATACTGATATGAACTGAGTACCAGCATTCACTGTGAGGTGTAAAATGATAATTATAGTCACAATAACCTACTCATCAAGTACCACCAGTCTCAAAAAAACTTTTTTACAAAAGTTTCTGTTTTTTTTCATGGACACTGGATAAAAGAGCTCTATTTTTCTGGACTGTCCAGTAATTTCCAGATGGTTGGCAACTCTGATCAGCAAATGTCCTATTGTGTTTTCGGTTCATAATGGAAGCTACAACACGACGGATCCCATTAACTTAAAACTGGGTTCATCAGGTTCTGCCAAGGTTTCTGTCAGTTTTTAATGGGAAAAGTAGCTCTGCATGCAACGCCATGCTTCCTATGAAATATGACTGAATCTTTTTCTTTCAAAAAAGTTTTAATTCAGATGGCATTTTCTCAAATAACAATTATGTATGAACAAGTACTGTGGAAGATAGAGTTACAGTGTCTCATCTCAATTGAGTAACGTAGAAACATGCTTTAAGAAACATCACGGTCTCAAATTTTCCAATACGTATCTATAGAAAATATAACAGATTAAAATTAAATGCAATGCAAGGGGAGAAAAGAAGAGAGCGAAAGAAAGCGATGGGGAAAGGCAAGACATGGCCTTGGTCCGAGGCCACTAATAAGACCAATCTATCATGGGATAAATCGCTATATGACTCCTACAGCCTACACCTCCCCTGTTAAGATACAATTTTCAAATCTCGGAGACATCCAGATGGACATTCAAGGTTGCCAGATATCATAGAAGCATGAGTGTGTATTAACCTCATCTGCTCTTATCTCTTCGAACCCCATGACGGTATTCATCGTCTCTGCCCACATCGCCATGGTGGGGGGAGAGGGGAGCGGAGGAACGCTACATCCTGGGAATACTTTGTCTGGAGCCAGGACGATGACAGAATCATTTTAAAGGGAAGGTATCATAAGAAAATGACTTATTATATAAATCACCTTTTTGTGTTAAACATTTTTTTAATTTTTGGGAATTTATTTTTAACTTTTGGTCACAATCTTTATTTAAAAAAAAAAAATCCTTAAATTTTGCAATTTTCACACTGACCACAGTGCCTGATAATGGTCTGTTTCTTCATGATTGGTAGACACATAGTGAAAATGTATCAGCAGCACTCACCAGGTAACCGATCACAGTGGAGTGGTATAAGATGCACGCCAAAGCACGGATCTGATCCAGACCCAGTAGACAAGTGGGTTACTCTTATAAATTACGTGTACTATGAGTTTGTCAGTAGCTTGAGAAAGACTCTATGTAGGAGTCAAAACGTTGCTGCTGCGTATGTCTGTTTGAGGAATAAAAACTATGTCTTTTTGGATACAAGTATACCATTGATGCTGCCTGCTTCTGTTCTACATTTGACTTTCTGATCAGAGAATACATCCAACATCTCCCTAACATCACAAGCAGGATTATACTGACCAGGGGTGTAACTATAGAGGATGCAGGGGATGCGGTTGCACCCGGGCCCAGGAGCCTTGGGGGGCCCATAAGGCCTCTCTTCTCCATATAGGAAGCCCAGTACTATGAATAAAGCATTACAGTTGGGGGCCCCGTTCCAGGTTTTGCATTGGGGCCCAGGAGCTTCAAGTTACGCCTCTGATACTGACAGGTAAACTACTCTATAACAGAGAATTCACCATTCACAATAGGCAACTATCATAAAATAAGCTGGGACTATCCACCCCCCTCCCTGCAAAATGACTTCTATACAGGTCACAGAGCATGTCTAGAACATACAAGTCAATGGGTCCTGTCCATTGTGTGAATGGCCCAAGAGAAACATGCTCTTCAAAGCAGAACTGTATGTCTTGCAGTGTAACAACAATCTATTGTACATTCCTATACAGAAGAGAAAAAGGTATGTTGACACATAGCACCCTGATGGTGACCAAAAGTTGGGTGACTGGAGCCCTATGGATGCAAGTGACGTATGCGCCAGCAGCAGTCCCTGTAGGGCTCGAGCGCAGTATGCACAGAGCCTAAGGCAATTTTTTCTGAAAACTATGGACCTCACTAGCTACACAATACTACTACCATCTGTTTAGAAAGGAATGAACTTCATGACATTCTCCGTGCATTCCTTACAACTCCAATGCAATTCAACATATACAACGTTAGCAAAATCTGTGTTTATTCTGAATGTACAGAATGTATGACTCAGCGTCAGATCTGGAAGTAATCTGCCAGAGGTTGAGTATTCTGACATTTCTTGACAAGTAAAATACACTGTTAAATTGTATAAAACTGAGCGTAACACAATCATTTTCAGTAATGTGAGGAGTGGCAAGAACATTCACGCAAAAGACCATTGTTAGAGTAATTATACTTATTGAGATGCAATATGCAGAACTATATATCAGGCACTGATAACACTGTTCAGCGCAGATTTTGTAACGGAGACATGATTAACTAATCGTATATAATTTTCGGATGCTGAACATGAAAATGGCATTGAAAAAAATCGGTTCTTGTTTGCATGTTACAGAGGCAAAAAAGAAAGAATTCTGAGTTTAATGTTACTGATACTCTACATTCTTCTGCCCTGTTGTAAGTGATGATCAATAAGGCCAGTCCTTCTTGTAATGACTTAATCTGTCCCATTCACAGAGATAACAGAATTTTGTGTAGTTCTGCTGCAGTCCCACCAAAATAGCAATAACTTTAAAATCACAACACACAAGTCTCATATGATTCCTGTACGACGCGCCCGTGTGACTGACAGAAGACGTCCGTCTCTCTGCAGCGCCAGAGGAAAGAACATGTGACCGTCATGTGTTCTTTCATCAGCGCTGGAGAAAGACGGCCGTCTTCAGGCATGCATCAGCAGGATCTGCAATAGAATCTCCTGCTGGAGGTTCCGACGCAGGTGTGAAACTGGCCCAAGTCTAAGAAGGTATTCCATGACTGTCTAGGTTTCTTTAGTTTGGGTTGCATATGCCAGTAGAACTGAAGGCAACACATTGGCCTTGTGCAAAAGCACCACCTTCAAACTGACTTTTGAAGAAGATATAAACAAATGCTATTTATTGTGATTGCATGTGATTCCCCCACGGTTGACATTGTTACAAAAAGATAGATCACCTTCTTCAGAATGAACTGTAAGTAATAGAGATGAGCGAACGTACTCGTCCGAGCTTGATGCTCGGGCGAATATTAGGGTGTTCGGGATGCTCGTTATTCTTAACGAGTACCACGCGGTGTTCGGGTTACTTTCACTTTCTTCCCTGAGAAACTTGCGCGCTTTTCTGGCCAATAGAAAGACAGGGAAGGCATTACAACTTCCCCCTGCAACGTTCAAGCCCTATACCACCCCCCTGCAGTGAGTGGCTGGCGAGATTAGGTGTCACCCGAGTATTGAAATCTGCCCCTCCCGCGGCTCGCTACGGATGCATTCTGACATTAGTTCAGGGAAAGTGCTATCGTGTTGGAGCTGCTATAGGGAGAGTGTTAGGAGTTATTATAGGCTTCAAGAACCCCAACGGTCCTTCTAAAGGCCATAAATCTTCTGTATATGCGCTCAATGGGGCCGGCGGCAGCAGCGTCGACCCCATTGAGAACATATAGAAGACAAATCCTTCTTTTCTGCCACAGCTGTAACAGCTGTGACAGAGAAGAACGATGTTTGCCCATTGAATTCAATGGAGCGGCAATACAGCCGCTCCATTGAAAGCAATGGGCTGCCGGCGTGCGCGGGGTGAATTGTCGGGAAGGGGTTAAATATATAACCCCTTCCCTGCAATTCATCCAGAAATGTGTAAAAATAAAAATATATACCGGCGTATAAGGCGACGGGGCGTATAAGACAACCCCCAACTGTCACCTTATACGCCGGCAATATAGTGGAGCAAAGAATAAAAAGCATTACTTACTTCTTCAGACGATCTGCGGCGCTCCTGCAGGCTGTCACTCCCTCCTGGTGTTTGCAGGCTCTTGCTCCCTCCTGGTTCCCGGCAGACTATTGCTTTCTCTACGAAAGGCTTGAAATCCCCGCCTCCAGAACCACAGCCAATCACAGCCATTCAATGACATCATTGTCATTGGCTGTGATTGGCTGAAGGCACGTGTGTTTCTGGAGGCAGGGATTTAAAGCCTTTCGTAGAGAAAGCAATAGTCTGCCGGGAACCAGGAGGGAGCAAGAGCCTGCAAACACCAGGAGGGAGTGACAGCCTGCAGGAGCGCCGCAGATCGTCTGAAGAAGTAAGTAATGCTTTTTATTCTTTGCTCCACTGTATTGCCGGCGTATAAGGTGACAGTTGGGGGGTCGTCTTATACGCCCCGTCGCCTTATACGCCGGTATATATTTTTATTTTTACACATTTCTGGATGAATTGCAGGGAAGGGGTTATATATTTAAGCCCTTCCCGACAATTCACCCCGCGCACGCCGGCAGCCCATTGCTTTCAATGGAGCGGCTGTATTGCCGCTCCATTGAATTCAATGGGCAAACATCGTTCTTCTCTGCTACAGCTGTTACAGCTATGGCAGAGGAGAACGATCTTCACGCTGACAGTGCGGGGGGGGGGGGGCCCACTCTTGCCGCTATTGTGGCTTAATAGTGGGACCTGGGAACTTGAGATGCAGCCCACCATGTAGCCCCTCGCCTGCCCTATCCGTCACTGTGTCGTTCCCATCACTTTGTAGAATTGCCCAGATTTTCACACATGAAAACCTTAGCGAGCATCGGCGAAATACAAAAATGCTCGGGTCGCCCATTGACTTCAATGGGGTTCGTTACTCGAAACGAACCCTCGAGCATCGCGGGAATTTCGTTCCAAGTAACGAGCACCTGAGCATTTTGGTGCTCGCTCATCTCTAGTAAGTAACATTCACATTTTCTGTGAGATGATTCTATTGTTTTCACCTAGAGACGAATAGTCTTGCTCTAGGCTGCCTGCACACAAACGAATTTGCATTGCGGAATCCGGGGCGGGCGTCCGCCCCCAGGTTCCACAGCAAATACCATCCATAGCATGCTATGGAAAAGTGATTCCTTGTGCAGGTGATTCTTTGCAGCATACTCCATTTTCCACCGGATTCTGAGCGGACGTTGGCTTCCATTTGAAGTCAATGGAAGCCATCCAACCCACAGCCCTTCCGCAATTAATATTGTGAAAAGGTCGCGATACCCACGTCATCACCTAGCAACAGTGCGGGAAAATCGATACTGTGCATGTCTGATGGCGAGCCATCCAGACCATCCGCAGTACAGAAAAAAGAAAGAAATGACAGGTACACAGGGTTGCCAGCCGGGTACAGGGTCCGATTCTGCTGCCGGATCCAGCATGCCGAATTCGACCCGTTTGTGTGCAGGCAGCCTTATTCTTGGGCAATTCCAGATCCCTGATAAGATCATTGTGATCTTCCTCTGTTATCTTGTGCCACTCCTCAAAAACATTAAACACAAATTCACAATCAATTAATGATGGCCCTGTCAGTTCGTTCATGTCTGATTCATCTACATTACTCTCCATTGTGCTTTTGTTGGGTTTCTGGAATGGGTACTTCCTCGCTGTTTAGTACAGGCCGCACAGCAGAAGGCATATTAGGGTAGTTAATCGTTGTCTTCTTCTTATTCCTTCACTTAAGATGAGGTACCATGCAGTAGTAGTGATTACTTGGTTCCCTCTAAAATTGTGGCTGCCAATGGCATAGCATATCCCTTGCCATGCAGCCAAGACCAGAGATTTGTTGAACAGGTGTTGCCACAAAAATACGGAGCCCATGGTTTGTCCTGATCTTCTACTTTTCAACCAAAGTATAAGAAATAGGTTTTTTGAATGATTGCTGTAATACTATACTGTATGTATATAGGTTTATCTAATAGTATAGGCAGATGTGAAATAAAAAATTCTAACAAATGTAGGGAGAGTAGTTTAAATCCCAAAATTACTGCAATTTTCAGTTTTCTTTTCAGCATTTTTTGGACATTTTCCCTCTGTAAATTCCAAACAAGAACCAATCTTGCATTTTCAATGTCATTTTTGTGTTCAACACCACAAAATTTTGTAAAATTACTTAATCATGCCTCCAGTGCAAAAAACGTCTTCATTTTTGTAGGACAGTGTAATTAGCTTTCGTTAGATTATAGAGTACTCACATTTTATGTAATTTTCTTCCTTCACTTCACTGGGAAAAATGTGACAGGTAAACACACAGCAATCACAGTTCTTACATGTGATATCACGAATGTGGCCTTCCATAGATTTTAGTCTATAAACGTTACCTATGACTGCTCCTTTAAGCCGCTTTCATATGGCCAGGAAATTCGCTTGAGATTGGTGCATTGCGAGAGGCACAAATCTCACAGAAATATGACCCCCTTTCTTTTGAATGGAGTCATACACATGAGTGATTTTTTTTCTCGCACTGCGGCATGTCCTATCTTTGGGCATTTCCTCGGAACATCTTAACCATTGTTTTTGATGGGGCCAGCAAAGTATTGCACGACGTGCGAGGTGCACCTGAGTGTGATGCAGGGTTTCCCATTGAAAACAATGGGAAACACTCTACGATCATCTGAAGTGATGTGAGGCATTTTTAACACACAATTACCTCGCATCCACGAGGACAGGGCACGTTGGTGAGCGCAATACCAGGCCGAGTTTCATGGCCCAATATCGTACTCACCCGCGTGAAATTAGCCTTGATAAAGAGCAGAATTGGATAAGGCTTTGCAGGTTAAAGTGAGGATACTGAATTTAATTGGATAGATGGATGTACAGAGAGGTATAACTAGAAGATGAGAGTAGAGGTAGATGATTGTTGCATCAGTTAAAGGGTTTTCCCAGACTCAAATATTCATGACCTCTCCATAGAATAGATCATCAATACCAGATCATGAGAGTCCAACTTCCAGCACACCAGTGATCAATAGTTTGAAGGTGCCACGATACTCAGGAGATTACTTCAACCTCTACCACATAAATCAGACACAGCACCATACATTGTGTAGTGGCTCTGCATGGTAGTGCAGTTCTATCCTACTTACTTGAATGGGACTGAGCTGCAGAAAGTTCATGTGAACAATGAACATGATGTCACAGGCAGAAGAAGAGGCCGGAGCACTCTCCCGAGTGCTGCAGCTCCTGCGAACAGCTAATCTGTAGGGTTGTCTGGAGTCATACCCCCACTGATCTGTTATTGGTGACCTATGTTAAGGATAGCTCAGCAATATTTAAAGGGGTTGTCCCGCGCCGAAACGGGTTTTTTTTTTTTTAACCCCCCCCCCCCGTTCGGCGCGAGACAACCCCGATGCAGGGGTTAAAAAAACAAACAGGAGAGCGCTTACCTGAATCCCGGCGGTCCGGCGTCTTCATACTCACCTGCTAAAGATGGCCGCCGGGATCCTCTGTCTCCGTGGACCGCAGGGCTTCTGTGCGGTCCATTGCCGATTCCAGCCTCCTGATTGGCTGGAATCGGCACGTGACGGGGCGGAGCTACACGGAGCCGGCATTCTGCACGAGCGGCCCCATAGAAGACAGCAGAAGACCCGGACTGCGCAAGCGCGGCTAATTTGGCCATCGGAGGCCGAAAATTAGTCGGCTCCATGGGAACGAGGACGCCAGCAACGGAGCAGGTAAGTATAAAACTTTTTATAACTTCTGTATGGCTCATAATTAATGCACAATGTACATTACAAAGTGCATTAATATGGCCATACAGAAGTGTATAGACCCACTTGCTGCCGCGGGACAACCCCTTTAAGTTCCTCATAAACCCTTTAAGGATAGATTGGAGACTTGCTAGTTAGAATACATGAAGGAATAGATAGATGGCTGACAGATAGCAAGGGGCATGAAATAGTAGGGTGTCTAGGTTGGGAGAAGAGAGACTCGGAACATAGAGATTAGATTATTGAGCTTGTTGTACACAGACAGAAAGACGGCATGGGGAAAAGATTGAGAGGGAGACACTAAATGTCCTGCCAGAAAGATAGGCGAAGATCCAAAACAGATCCAGACCTTAGTTTCTATTGAGGAGGAAATCTTGAGGAGTAAAGAGTGATAGACAGTGTCAATGATGGAGGACAGGTTGAGAAGAATTAGTATAGTCATCTGTCGGCTGGGACTACACATACTTTAAAAAGGTTTTCCGAGCTGAAAAAAAATTCCAGAGAGCAGATAACAGAATAGAATAATGAAAAACACTGTGCTCACCTTTTCGACGTCCCTCTGGTCCAGCGCCAACTAATAAATTGTGAATTTTGAAAATTTACTCCAAGAGCATTTGCCTTGCAATGAAAAAATACTGCCTGGAAGAATCTGTGTAATTAGGTCTCCTGCATTTTTTCTTTTGTGTTTTAAAATGCTTGTAGCTGTTTGTGTTTTTTTATTTTGGAACATTTAAAAGATACCTTTTTTCTATCATTTTTCAAGTCCAAGAGAAGTCTATAAAAAAAAAACATGCCGGAAAAAACTGACATAACCAAAACATGCTGAATTATGAAAAAACTGCTAAAAACACCACAAAAGCACTAAATGCTGTATATGTAGACTTTCAGTAATTTGCTATAGACTTTAAAATAGCATCTGGCCAATAGATGTTGTGTGTGAATTCAATCTAAGGCTGCATGTCCACAGGCGATGATCCATCGATGATAAATCGCCATCGCATCACGTTGTGTGAAGCTCTCCATAGCGTGGCTATGGAAAGCGCAGCGTTGGCGTCCACGAGCGGAGAATCATAGCGATTCTCTGTTCGCGGGATCTAAATCGCGGCATGCCGTGATTCGCCGCGATTCTCCATGGTGAGCCTATCTATCAGATAGGCTCACCACTGAGACCTGTCAGCTCTCCCCCCTTGTCCCTCGCTAGAGATATTCCTTTATAGCCGTAGACAGAGGGCCTAAATCAAATTTTTAGGAGCTTCTGAAAATATTACTTCCCGTTTGCATACACGGTAACCTATTCCAAATGTGGAGGCATTAGGCCATGCTATGCCGCCAGCGAGTTCTACTCTTCTTACAGTACTTACAGAATTTATTTCTCATACAATAACTGTTTTAGTAGTTTTTGCTCAATGGTTGCTTTTCTATTACAACAGGATATTCGCTGTTTAGAAATCCTGAGGTTATGATAAGAAACCTAAAATGTTTCAACCAAAGTTGTAAATTTCCACTCTTGGCAAGATAAATATGTGTTTTCCGTGCATAAATCTGATTGAAAAAAATAAAAGTGAACACATAATAATAGGCTGTGATGTAACATAGACCAAACACATTATGATTCAAGCTGCATGTGGGTGTAAACTACATTGTGCTCCCAGAGGAGAACAACTGTGCAGAAAAACGTAGCGGTACCACGTTCGGGAAACTAATGCATTCACCATGTTACGCTGTATGAACAGCGCATATGCTCCGTGATTCAAGGGCTACATTAGGTTACATTTACTTTCAACTTACTGGAAATCTTTTGGCAAGTTGTATTTTGAACTGGAAAGGATGCAAGCTATGTAATTTATAACTTTCAAAACATTAATAGGGATTAACCCCCTTGGCTGAGCTGGGAGATGAATTTACCGCTCATGCTTGTCTAGGCAACCTGAAATAAAAACATCCTAAAATATAATTGTGCAACCTACATAGTCCAGCTCCTCCACCCAGTAACTCCAGCTGTGACCGGATAAATGGGTGAATGGCACAAGCAATGAAAACCAAAAAGTGCAAGAACGTTTATGTAACATCATGTAATGTTATAGTTAATATTTCATTATATGCTTTAGACTTTAGTGCCTGAAGTGTATTTATGGATCTATTAGATGCACTGAGTAACACAAGCTATTGGGTGCTACTGCGAGCATGCTATATGGTAATTAGTTTTTCCCTTTTGGTTGATTGGTTGAGAGGAATCACATGACCTAACCGGCAGTATCTTTGCAAGAAATGTAGCACTTCCTTGCTTGTTTTAATTAAGGTCAGGTTGACATCTGCGTTGGAAGCTCCGTGGTGCTTTTTCTTCCAGTAAAATGCAGAGCAGCTGAGCAGAAACCAAACAGACCCCATTATAGTTAATGGGGTCCGTTTGGCGCTGTTCGGTTCCGTCATAAGACAGGTCCATTCAGTTAGGGGGTGTCCCACTTCCTGCTGTCTGAAAGTAGCAGGAAAATGGAACCCCCGCCGCAGCCTTACTCAGCTGGGCAGTGCCATGCATAAGAATCCTGGCAGGCCACATTGTTCTTGGACAAATCTGTTTCTTAGCAAGGCTTCTTGGTGTTATTGATTGTGTGAATAAGTCAGTTTAAACTATATAGACAATTAATTATCACTAAGTAAGCCAGCCCCTTCTGTCTCTGCATCAGCTGCGGTAGAGGAGTGGGCACTTAGCTATTGAAATAAATCAAACAGCCAGCCCCTACAATGAAGTCACTGAAGATGAGAGGTTAACCCTTTGCAATCCAATTTTGGATTCAGGGTTTGCTAGGGGGCTTTCTCTTTCTGTCATTATACAAGGGTGCCATCTGCTGGCTAAAGCCAGTACTGCAGTATGTGACCGGCCGGAGAGGCCCCCAACAACAGAGCGGCCAGTAATCTACAGTAAGAATACCCTGCTGGACGTCTTCCGACATCGGAGCTGTACAGCCTTCAATCGGAATGTCTTTAAACGTCAGACAGTGGATTGGAAAGGGTTACTAACCTGTAACCTAGTGTTAGAACTGAGCCGCAAGTGGAGGAGCACCGCAATACTTGGACTGGATTGCACTTCTCTTACTTTATCCAGCCCCTTTACAGGACCTTTCACATGGGACTGATAATTTCTGCTTCACACAGTAGAATTTGCTGCCTCAGAAATGCACACCAAAATCTGCATGTCTAAATTTTGTGGATTTTGATGTAGAATTGCCGGTAGAATAAATCCGTTTTCAACTCACATCAAAATCTGCACGTTAGACGTGGATTTTAGTGCAGAATTTTCTGTAGAATTGCAAGTTCCAAAGCATCCTGCGGAATAAGAACAAAAGGTCCCTAAATCAGGAGTTGAAGGAGTATTCCCATTTCGGGAATCCGATTTCAATGTGTTCAAAATCACAAAACAATGCACTCAATGAGATGTTGGTTTCCAACATGCTCCGTTCTCCAGATATTGAAGCTCTTGATTCCTCTGTCCTGTGGTGGTTTACTACTCACTGCCAGGGAAACAGACCACTTCTTCTATGGAAAAAAGTAGCAGAGCACAATGGTAGCTTGTGGCCAGGCTGAAAGCAAGTGCACATGCGCTACTGAAATCCCGGCCATCAGATTTAGATGAAAGTAGTGTGCGTCCCTCCCTCTGCTGTTTCTTTCCATAGAAGAGGTGGTCTGTTTCCCTGGCAGTAAACAACCAGAAGAATCAATATCTGCAATATCTGGAGAATAGAGCATTTTAGAAAAAAAACGTCCTATGAGGTAGTGCATAATTTTGTCATTTCAAGCACATTAAAATAGGGTGCCTGAGACAGGAAAACCCCTTTAACCCATTGCAATTCAATTTTGTAAGCAGGGTTTCCTAGGGGGCTTTCTCTTTCTGCCATTATACAATAACACCATCTGCTGGTTAGAGCCAGTACTGCGGTATGTGACATGCTTGAGAGGCCCCTGACAACAGAGTGGCCAGTAATTTACAGTAAGAATACCCTGCCGGACGTCTTCCGACATTGGAGCTGTACAGCCTTACATCAGAATGTCTTTAGACGTCAGACAGTGGATTGGAAAGGGTTAACATACCAACAGCAAATGTACTGTGATATGGAAATACTTGTGACGTTTTTGTTGCATGTTCTGTTAACACTACAGTGCTTACATTCAAAATTATAAAAAACAGCTACATTTTACAGACCCCTTGAAAAGAATACTCAGACCTTCTGGAAGTCAATGCAACCCAGGTTAAAGGGGTTGTGCCACAATATACTTTTATAAACTATCCATAGGATCAGTGATAAAAGTTTGATTAGTGGGGGTCTCACCTTTGAGATTCCTACAATCTTAAATTAGGAATACCATGGCCCCCTCTCCGCCTCACTGTGGCATCACTGCACCCCTTGCAGTGGGGAGGGGATGGAATGAGGTGGCGGTTGTGCAAGCGCAGTACTGCTCCATTCATCTTCAGTGGGGCTACTGGAGATTACCTTGTACTCTGCTATTTCTGTCAGCCCTATTGAAATGAATGGAGAGTCGTTGCCCATTTGAAACTGCCATTCAATCTGACATGACTGTAGATGGGTGCAGTGAGCCCGCAGTGACAACAAGATGGGGCAATAGGCCCAGGTTATCGGAATTGGCGAGGGTCTCAGCAGTGAGACCTCCACCGGACAGACTTTTATTACCTTTGGATGGGTTATAAAACTTTATTGAGTTACAACCCCTTCAAGAACCTTTGTTGTAGAAACACGTATTCTCAGATTCAGAAAGGATGTTGCCCTAGCCACGTTTTTCTTTTGGCCTTTGTCACTTTTACCATAAACCCAAAATGCAACCTAGTGTTTGAGTTTTCATAGTGGAAGAGTCCACTGGGCTATTTTAATTTTCTGTTTCTCCTTACAGACATCCAGCTTGTAGGGACTCTTTAGGGCAATGGTCCTTGGGGGAAAATAACTGTCTTGCCTACATACTTACAAATACAATGTAGGTGTGAAAATTATTTCAAACATTGTGAATATTTAGAAAATATGTCTGCCTAATGAGGATGACACCTACTAATAGCCATGTTAATAGCCTGCTTATTGATCTCCTGCTCCACCTCCTTCTCTACTGCTTATTCTTTGGAAAACACGGTCTTAAAATAATATTTGGTATGGAAAATGTCTCTGCTGAAATTAATGTGTGGGTTGTTTTTGGAAGATGGGTGGTGGTGGGGCAAAACAAGAGTGGGAAGAGTATGCTGTTTCCAGAACTCTATTTCATCGCTCTGGGACTGATTATAGTAATGTGATCGTCTTGTAGGTTTTCAGGTTGCCATACTTGTGGCTGTTCCTGAGCCTTCTCCAATCTAATAGCCTCAAACAGGATTTCAAACCAATAAATGAAGTGTTTTTAAAAGCGGAATGTGTGCAAGTGTCGAATGATCCAGACGCCAACTCAAAGGAGATCAAACCTGGCAAATTAACAAACCCCCCAGTGGGTAAGTCTTACTGTGTGCAGGCAAGAGCAGGAAGTGGAAGCCAAGAGCCGTTGGCCTGCTGACACAGCTGTAGTCAAGATAACTCCTATCCACTGGTGCTCATGAGGGATATTCAGTTACAGAGGAGAAAACATAACAAAGCCAGGAAACAGATCAGCACACTGCAGATTTAATACACTCGTGGGATACTGCTGAGTTTCAAAATGCAGATGTCTTATAGCATTTCTGTGCACATAACATGCAGCTCTCAGATGTGGCAAGGAGAGGATACCAAATAAAAGTGGTAGTTATGCCAGTATAAATAGTGTTTAGAACGACTGGAAAGACCATTGTTTAAAGAAATAGCAAACTCTTAAAACTACTATTTTTTTGTATTTTTTTGTACAGTATGTCTTTTAACTAGTTTGGTTGAATTAAACATGAACACCCCTATGCTTGAAAGATGATTAAAGTTCGTACTTATTTATGCATCTCCTATTAACCTGCAACAGCCCTCACTCTGTATACTGTACTAGCTGACATAACCCAGCTTTGCCAGACTTAATTTATTACAGGTGTTTATGTGTTGCTTGCATGGAAAATTTTATGAAGTCAAGGTTACTTTAGAGGAACCGAGGAATAAAAAATGTATATACATAGAGGAGCATTAGATTCTCCTCAGGCTGCATGTACCGATGGCCCTCTGCAGAATGCTTGTGCTAAATTTCACATTTGTACGACACCGGGAAGTTACATTACATAAAGGCACACTTACTTTTGTAATTAGCATTGGATCAATTTGTGAGCCCTTTACTTCTCCTATTTAGGACCTAAAGAATGGTCGTGCCAAATTTCATGTTTGGGCGACACTGGAACCTTAGAGAATTAGATTAGGTACATTACATAAGGGGTGCCAATACTTTTGCAATTAGCATTGAATATAATCCAGTTATGACCCTTTTACTTTTCGCATTTCGGATCTAAAGAATGGTCGTGCCAAACTTCATGCTTGTACGGCATTGGAAAGTTAGAGAATTACATTACATAGGGGTGCCAAGACTTTTGCACTTAGCATTGAACAATAGACTTGTGACCCCTTTACTTTTCCTATTTAGGACCTAAAGAATGGTCGTCCCAAATTTCATGTTTGTATGACACTGGGAAGTTAGAGAATTAGATTAGGTACATTGCATAGGGGTGCCAATTAGAGATGAGCAAACGTGCTCGTTTAGAGCAATTACTCGATCGAGCATCGTTTTTTTTGAGTAACTACCTAATCAGGCAAAAAGATTCGGGGGGCTGGGGGTGAGCGGGGAGTTGCGGTGGGGAGTGGGGGGAAGAGAGAGAAAGCTCCCCCCAGTTCCCCCCTGCCACGCCCCCCGAATCTTTTCGCCTGAGTAGGCAGTTGCTCGAAAAAAGTGATACTCGATCGAGTAATTGTCCTGAACAAGCACGTTCGCTCATCTCTAGTGCCAATGCTTTTGCAATTAGCATTAAAAAATCGAGTTGTGACCACTTTACTTTTCCTATTTAGGACCTAAAAAATGGTCGTGCCAAATTTCATGTTTGTACGACACCGGGAAGTTAGAGAATTAGATGTGGTACATTGCACAGGGCCGTACTTTCTTTTGCAATTAACACTAAATAATCAAGTTGTGACCCCTTTACTTTTCCTATCTAGGACCTAAAGAATGAAGTTAGAGAATTAGATTAAGTATATTATATAGGGGTGCCAATTCTTTTGCACTTAGCATTGAATAATCAAGTTGTGACCCCTTTACTTTTCCTGTTTAGGGCCTTACTTATCCTATTTAGGACCTAAAGAATGCTCGTGCCAAATTTCACGCTTGTATGACATCAGGAAGTTACATTACATAGGGGTGCACTTACTTCTGCAATTAGCATGCTCAGATTATTCGTGCTTGTGACCAGACCCCTATGCCTGGGGGGCCCAAAGACCTCGTTAACCCATAATAATGGCCAAAGCTGCCTCTTTCACCACCACCCAAAACACCGGTCAGCACAGGACAAACTATCTTTCTTGCTCACTTACTGCTGCCTGAAAGCACAAAAGGTGCAGGAGTGTATAACATAGCTTGGCTCATCCTCCATCTCCAGTGCTTATTCTGCTCTGAGACCAGGAGATTGTGAGGAGTCCGGCTATGTTATACACAATACCAAGCAATGTATGCTGTCAGGCAGCAGCAATTGAGTAGGTAGGGAACTTTATCATCTGTTGTCCATAATTTCCGGGGCGAGCAGCACAGAGTGAACTCTATTTAAATGCTTCAGTCTTATCATAATGTGAGGGCAGAGAGGGGGGTCTATTAAAATGTGAAGATACAGATTAGGCACTATGAGTATGTGGAGGCAAAGAGGGGGAAATACTGGGATGTAGAGGCAGAGAGGGTACTACTGGTTTTTAGGGGCACAGATGAGGCACTTACATTATGGGCATGGAGATGCTATTATTTTTCAAGGGCACAAACTGGGCATCATTAACTTGTGGGGGTCACAAAGATGAATTAGTACGATGTAGGGGTACAAATAAAGACACTATTGCTGTTGGGTACAAAGAAGACATTTATTTTGGTGAACACTATGGGGGAATTATTGTGTAAGGGGGTACTATTAATCTGGGGGGGCAAAATGGAGCCATTATTACTTTGTGGGGCTCAAAAGTCGCACTATTGCTATGGTGAGACACTGAGAGGACAGAGCACGGCAGGATAGGGAGAGTGTGCAGAGATGACTTGTGGCTGGAAGATGTCTTCATGGTAGTCTGTGCCCAGATAGAGAAGAAAAGAGAAAGTGCACAATTCCAATCAGAGAAAGTGTAACCAATCAGAGGAAATGTTACTTGTGATCACTGGAGGTAACAGCACCATAATTACTGTCACTGTATAGAACGTTTATGTGACTATTCTATGGTGACTACATTATTTAGAGGCATGCTAGAGTTGAGCTGCGGTATCTGAGCCTGTCGTGCTATAAAGTTGTTTAACAGATATGCTGTCTTGATATAGAATTTTTCTTTGGGGGGGGGGAGAAAAAGCAAAACATATGTCTTGAGGATTGTGCGCTAATCTTTTAAGACTCTAGCAACATCCCTGGCCGCTATCACTGCATCAATGGACTACTTAAGAAATCTAGCAATGCAGTGTTAAACACAGCTAGCAGTTATGAAGAGTAGCTGTGGGGGTAGCCAAGCTGAACTTTTGCATCAGGGCCCATGAGCCTTCAGCTATGCCCCTACCACAATGAATTGCATCTAACGCCTTTTTAATTGCACTGTAGATTCCAAAGTAACATCTGGCTGCAAAGAAAATGCTATTCTTGCCAACATAAGTAATGGAATGCCCTAGTGCAAATGTGGACAGAGCCTTAGAGATTTTAAAAATGCCTCATTATCCTCACATTGCACCTTTTGTCAAAGTTCTTGGAGAGGACCATCTGTTATCTGTTTCATTACACTGTGGAAATGCATTAACAAAATATTGAACCACACACAAACCACAATGCTGAGATTGATTAATTAAATCCTGCAGTCAGTAATAATTAGCGCATGTGATTGTGTTTTGCTGACATCTATGCCTGGAGCATTAATGTGTAGCAAAGTATACTCCTGCGGTATTTGTAACCTCACGCTACCCTCAACTGGGGAAGTACTCATTGACCTGTGCATGCTCGCACTTCAACTCCTCATAGCTCTCGAGCTACGCTAAGATTTATACTGGGAGAAATGGAGGGAGAATAAACTGTTATAAATTATAGTGACAAGTGGCTGTAAAGTGAAATCTTACCTCATATTTCACATACATAAAAGGGAGAAAATGCCTTATGTACTATTGAATTCACTAATGCAGACCAGAGTCTGATCAGATTTCCCGAAAGTCCAATGGGTCACAATGACATCATGATATGTTCCATCAAATCCCCTACCTCTCTAAGATCAGGACAGAAAATTAGATGTGATTACAGTCATCATTTATCACCACAGCACAAGTTCGACTTCTCCTAACATTATTATTACCACCACAAGTGGCTGTATAGAGGTCTCAGTATTAACCGATTTGATGTGCGCGCTGTGTTAATAGTTGCAATTATAGTACATACTGGGCTCAAAAAACAATACTTCATCTCCTAACATGCTACATGACACATGTTTAATGGCTTTACACTTCATTAAGCCTACATTAGTCAGGTCATTTGCAATTTTTTTGCATTAAATTAAAATACATTGTCATAGATATAGCCATGCTGTGCTTTGAAAAGAAGGTCTCCTTAGGGAGAGCACCAAGAAAGTGAGTGAGGAGACTTATGAAAACATCCATGCTCTGCAGAGGTATTACCCCTCCCGACCCACGTCAAAGGCCTCTCACTAGCCAAGCCAGGATCCTAGTGCACACTGATGAGGGGTAAAAAAAACCCGAAACAGCTGTCTGTGTATGGATTCTGCCTTGGTTTTCAATTCTCAATCATTGTTCTACAGACCTGTACAAAGGATCAAGCATTGATTTGCAGGAATACTGACATCCAATAGGTGGCGCTGCAGAGGTATTGTTCCATCTTCCTTATTTGAATAGACGACTCACACATGAAAAAGGTATTTTATTCAGGTGTAAAAAAGGAGATAAGCTAGCTGCACAACAGGATTAATGTAGGCTTGCCTCTTATGTGTGAGTGATATACAGTATTTGGGATGATGATGGTTGGACACTAAATGTCAGAACTTGACTTTAGGTCTAGCAGTTGCCTTTCCTGGGTACTAACCATGTATCCTAGTACTCACATACCCCTCTATTGGTTGAACTCTATAGCGGGATAACCTGACATTTGTGTTAATAGTGGTTAAGACTATTTGTAGCCTCTATTTTATATAGTTTCAGCCATGTATATACTTTATATAAACTATGCTTTTTAAGTAGCTTCTAGTAGATTTCCTTGGACCTTGAAAGCATCCAGGAATAGTGCCATTCTTGTTGAAGCCTAAAAGCTTGTGATCCTGACTCCCTCTCAACTGGTAATTGGCCACTATCAAGTGCGATGATTTCGGTAAACAACACGTCAGCATTGATTCGTAAGCAATTGGTTTGAGTGTAAAATATGTCGGGGAGCTCCAATTGAGTTAGAAGACACATCCGCCTGGTGTTGGGAATTTCCATGGGGTTCTCTGTCTTTGCTGGTGCTTTCCCCAGCTGATGTCCAGACAGATGACGCTTGCAACAGCCCTTGGTGATGCGTAAGTAAGTAACTAAGTACTTAACCTTGTCTAGAAATTACTGCAAAAGTGTACGCGATATCATTTATTATATGCAACTGTATTACAGCTCATTCTATTAATAAAATTGCATTAGATTTAAAGGGGTTGTCCCGCGAAAGCAAGTGGGGGTATACACTTCTGTATGGCCATATTAATGCACTTTGTAATATACATCGTGCATTAAATATGAGCCAAACAGAAGTTATTCACTTACCTGCTCCGTTGCTAGCGTCCTCATCTCCATGGTGCCGTCTAATTTCAGCGTCTAATCTCCCGATTAGACGCGCTTGCGCAGTCCGGTCTTCTCCCTTCTGTATGGGGCCGCTCGTGCCGGAGAGCTGCTCCTCGTAGCTCCGCCCCGTCACGTGTGCCGATTCCAGCCAATCAAGAGGCTGGAATCGGCAATGGAACGCACAGAGCCCACGGTGCACCATGGTAGAAGACCTGCGGTCCACCGTGGGTGAAGATCCCGGTGGCCATCTTAGCAAGGTAAGTAAGAAGTCGCCGCAGCGCGGGGATTCGGGTAAGTACTTTCCGTTTTTTTTTTTTACCCCTGCATCGGGTTTGTCTCGCGCCGAACGGGGGGGGGGGGGGGGGGCTATTGAAAAAAAAAAAACCGTTTCGGCGCGGGACAACCCCTTTAACTCCTTGTCCTTCTTTAAAGGCGTATCAGAACCTCAAGCACAAAAAACTTGGCAATACAATGTTGCAAGGAATATTAGTATAAAGCACCTATCAGCAAAGAAAAACACAAATGCCATGGGGGACTCATCATCAGTATACTGTGATGATGATAGCAGTATAGGCTGAAGCAAATGGCATGGAACTGGAATGACAACCAGAGAAATACTGTCCCCAATGCTAGCTTTTTCTCCACTCTCTCCTGATAATATCCCAGACACTACTGACTCTAAGTAACACTCAATTGTCCATACTGGCATCCATATTTATCCATTTTCACTATCCCTGAAAACAAGAGATCAGTAGGACCCAGGCAAGAAGCAAACGAGCAATTGCTGAAATATAAAACAAGGCAGACAGAAACAAAAATGGGAAAGACAAACACAGACTTGGAAACTTTGACAGAACTAGAAATAACCAAGGAACAAGACAGAGGCTAAATGGAACAAACTGCAGTAAACTAGATCAAGGTACTTAAAATTAGAACAAGTAAATTTTGATGACACAAATGCTGTCACAGCTATTAACTGCACCACACTGCTGAAACCATAAATACTTAAAGAGAGGCTACCTAATCAGATACTCCTCTCTAAATGAGGCTAGGCTGAGCAGTGTGGTCAGCTGTGGGAATAGCTGTATAATCACTGTCCCAACAATAATTTAGAAGGCAAAAGCTAACAATGCAACAGGATTTCTAATAATGATCATAAAAGCATGCAACCATAATTCTGGAAATGATATTGAGGCGTTGTTATGCTGATACATTCATATGTCAAATCAGAAAATGATCATGGATAGATAAGCAATAGAGATGAGCGAACGTACTCGGATAAGCACTACTCGTCCGAGTAATGTGCCTTATCCGAGTACCGCTGTACTCGTCTTGAAAGATTCGGGGCGCTCCGCTGCTGACAGGTGAGTCGCAGCGGGGAGCGGGGCAGAGCGGGCGGGAGAGAAGGAGAGAAAGATCTCCCCTCCGTTCCTTCCCGCTCTCCCCTGCAGCTCCCCGCTCCGCAGCGCGTCCCGAATCTTTCAGCACGAGTACAGCGGTACTCGGATAAGGCACATTACTCGGACGAGTAGTGCTTATCCGAGTACGTTCGCTCATCTCTAATAAGCAACTGTCATATCCTTGCACAGCAATACTCAATTTGTGTCACAAATGAAGAAAACTCTAGAACATCATTATCCTGCATTGATATTATGTATAAAGTAATCAACCTATGTCTACAAGCCCAGCCATGCAGTAGTGAATTGGGAAGTAAGAAGGTGTTTATATAGCAATGTCAACTGATCACATAAAATCAACTGGAAAAAAATACTAAGTGAACAAAGCCACCAGTAGCATAAGACAAAAGGTGTACAGTGGAGGAATGAGCATTTCTGTATTTCCACTTCAATGGTATAACCAGCACGTAATATTCTATTATTCTGAAAGTAACATAGAAATGAAAAGTGGGCATAGGTGCAGTCGGATGGAAAACTGCCATCAATAGGAACAGTGCCATCTATAATGTCATGATTTTCCATGGCACTGTACACTCTAAATGAGGTAATACATTTCTAACATATAAGGGCCTTTGAAAATTGAAATCTGAGAGATTGGAAGGTTCTCAGAGCTCCCCGACTGTCCATAAGTACCACACTTATGGACTCTATATATTTAATAATTTTTTTCTCATCACCCCATTAGTATTATTTATCCTCCAGTCCGTACTTCTATAAAGAGTTGACGTTACCAGGCTACTGTGTATATCAATAAATTATTTATGTTTTAAGTCTTGTTCCTATGTGATCTTTTTAATAATTATTGAAATAAAATGTATTTTTAGGGATGTAATTACACAAGGTGGCTGTAAGTTTTTTCTGAAAAACTAATTTACGAGCACATAAACCCAAGTAAATCTGGGCTGGTCAGCTCTGGAATCACATCACGGGGTCTGTTCCACTGGATTGGCACATAGCCAATGTGGTGTTGATATTCAGAAATGGGTCAAAAAGTGAACCTCAAAACTACAGGCTGGTAAGTCTTTTGTTGTGGGTAAAATGTTTGAAGGATTTCTAAGAGATGCTATCCTGGAGGACCACAAGGAAAATAGCTGTATAACTCTGTATCAGCATGGGTTTATGAGAGATCGCTCCTGTCAAATCAACCTGATCAGCTCCTATGAGGAGGTAAGTTGTAGACTGGACCGGGGAGAATCATTAGATCTTGTGTATCTGGTCTTTTCCAAAGTGTTTAATACTGTGCCGCATAAAAGGTTGGTATATAAAATAAGAATGCTTGGTCTGGGTGGGAATGTGTAACAGTGGGTAAGTAATTGGCTCAGTGATAGAAAGCATAGGGAGGTTATAAGTGGTACATAATTTGGGTCACCGTTACTAGTTGAGTACCACAGTGGTCGGTTTTGGGCCCTATTCTTTTTAATGTATTTATTAATGACCTGGTAGAGGGATTGTGCAGTAAGTAAAATATCAATATGTGCAGATGATACAAAAACTGTGTAAAGTAATTAATACAAGAGAGGACAAAATGTCATTACAAGAGGATCTGGATAAGTTGGGGGCTTGGGCAGAAGAGTGATAAATGAGATTTAACCCTGATAAATGTAAGGTTATGTACATGGGCAGAGTAAATACATGTCACTATTACACACTAAATGGGAAACCGCTGGGAAACACCGACATGGAAAAGGACTTTGGATTTTAGTTAACTGTAAGCTTAACTGAAGCAACCAGTGTCAGGCAGCTGCTGTCCAGGCAAAAAGGATCATCGGGTGCATCTAAAGAGATCAAGGAGCACATGAAGAGAATATTGTTCTTACTCTTTCCATGTCGTTAGTCAGATCACACATAGAGTATTGTTTACAATTTTGGTCACTGGTACTCAAAAAGGACATATCAGGGCTTGAGCGGGTACAAAGGCGGGCAACTAAAGTAATAAACGGAATTGGGAAACTACAATACCCAGAGAGGTTATCAAAATTGGGATTATTTAGTTTAGAAAAAAGATGGCTGAGGAGCGACCTAATGAATATGTATAAATATATTAGGGGACGATAAAGAGATGTCTCCCATCATCTACTTATACCCAGGACTATGACAGTAACAAGGGGGCATCCTCTACTTCTAGACAAAAGAAGGTTTCTACACCGACATAGAAGGGGGTTCTTTACTGTAAGAGCAGTGAGACAATGGAACTCTCTGCCTGAGGACGTGGTGATGGCGAACTCACTAAAAGAGTACAGGAGGGGTCTGGATGCCTTTCGTGAGCGATACAATATTGCATGCTGTATTCACTAATTATTTCAGAAGGGTTGGTGATCCAGGGATTATTATGATTGCCAGACTTGGAGAATTTTTTTTGCTTGAATAAAGAAAATTGGTTTCTACCTCATTGCATTTTTTTGCCTTCCTCTGGATCAACATTGGGGGTAGGGTGGGTAATAGGCTGAATTAGATGGACATGTGTCTTTTCTCAGTCTAACAGACAATGGATATAGTTTCTGAAAAAGGAGAGGGGAGGGGGAGCTAATTTTGTATGTAATCATAAGAGACCAGTTGATCAGTGCTGGGAATGTCCCTGAGCCAGAAACATGAATGTAGAAGAGCCTGGAAACCAAGTATCAGGCTTTCTAAATGCATAATAAGGAAAACTTAACGCACCCCCCCCCCCACCCCCATCTGAGACTTATTAAGATATATCTGTATTGATTTTTCAGTCACAGAGGTTTCCATAACCTTTGAGGAATCCTCCTTTCACAGTATACATGGTTGATGGTCAGTCTTCCTAAGGCCTGCTGGGAAGCTGAATTAGTTAACACACTTTACACATGGAGAAATGGAAATTCCAGTCTTCAGATTTGTTTAAAGTATAATTACAGTAAGTACTGAGTGTCAAAGCCAAGATCCTTGTAATTCTTTGAAAATATACAGTTTATTCATAGAATACGAAGAATACCTTCACAATCACACAAAATAAATATCTGCATACCAAGAGAGAAATACCTGTAGCATTTCCAAAATATACCATATGCAATTGTCACGAATTGTATTTCAGTCATAATCAGCATTTTTTCTATGTGTGAATACACAGTATCTGCAAGCAATTAGATATATGCCAAAAAGAAATTGTCTTATTTGACTGAATTCATTGGATACAGGTTGAGCAACAGACAGCTTTCCTGTAGGTGTCCTAGTTTGGGTTAGTAATCTGACCATATACATAGTGGAGAACATACGTAAATTGCTAATGTGATACCCTACTAGAGTGACTTGTCTAGCTGTGGTATACAATACACACACATGAAACATATTTGTATCAGTCCTAACTTCACAGTGGTACATAGGTTAGTCCTGCATCCCCCAGATCTGTCTTTACGCAGATGCTCTGAATAGAGTTACTAGATACCTGGGCTTTATGAGTTTTTATGTCACTTTTCTTATGGTCCAGTTAAAGAAACACTCCAGCAAAAACTGATACACTGTGTTACGCCTATTGTATGATAGAACCTGAAGGGGAGATGCAAGACCTGCTTCTTTGATATTTTTTAATCACTGCCATGCATTTCTCCAGACACTGCACCAGCCATAACACAATGTATTAAGATTTTCCAGGGATGTTCCTTTTATGGGTTTTCCTTAAAACTTGCCATGCTATGGACTAGATCTCTCAGAAACACACGTGGCCAGCCTCTTTTACACACTCTCATTCTCACGGTAACCTTGAGATCTGATCCTGTTCTGTGTTACCAAACCCATATGTTAAAGGAACAGCATGCAATTATATTAAGACATAAACATGATGCAAGGTATATTGCAGCTAAAACAGAAAAGAAAACGCTTAAAGGGGTTGTCCCGAGAAACAAAGTTGGGGTATACACTTCTGTATGGCCATATTAATGCACTTTGTAATGTACATTGTGCATTAATTATGAGCCATACAGAAGTTATTCACTTACCTGCTCCGTTGCTAGCGTCCCTGTCTCGATGGTGCCGTCTAATTTTCAGCGTCTAATCGCCCGATTAGACGCGCTTGCGCAGTCCGGTCTTCTCCGTGTTGAATGGGGCTGCTCGTGCTGGAGAGCTGCTCCTCGTAGCTCCGCCCCGTCACGTGTGCCGATTCCAGCCAATCAGGAGGCTGGAATCGGCAATGGACCGCACAGAAGACCTGCGGTCCACCGAGGGTGAAGATCCCGGCGGCCATCTTCGCAAGGTAAGTAAGAAGTCACCGGAGCGCGGGGATTCGGGTAAGTACTATCCAGTTTTTTTTTTCAACACATGCATCGGGTTTGTCTCGCGCCGAACGGGGGGGCTATTGAAAAAAAACAAACCCATTTCGGCGCAGAACAACCCCTTTAAGAACTGAACCGGAGTGGAACCACCACCACTACAGCTATATCTTCCTCCTTTTCTCCCTGGTTTCTAAAACTGAACATGTTGAAAAATAAACTCCTCATCTTCCCCAATCTCACTCAACACTTCCACCAGAAATAGCACTCTCAATCAATGGCTCCATACTTTCTCCAGTTCCACAAGTCTGCTGTCTCAGTGTAATATTTGACTCCAAACTCTTCTTCAAACCACACACACACAAGCCCTCACCACCTCCTGCAGCCTCCAACTCAAAACTATCTCTTGGATATGATCTATCCTCAACCCAGAGTAAACAAAAGTGCCAAAGTATGCCTTTATTGGTACTGGTGCATCTTGTCTCCACCGGAACTAAAGGGTGGAAACATGGGTTGGCCGAGATCAGTGAGAGGGAATGGCTTGCTCACGCCCCCAGGTGTGGATTGGTTGCCGCGGTGCACTACACGTGCAGCCTTCAGGATTGTTGAAGGCTGGCAGCCACGGAGCCTCGGGACCTGTTGGGGACACAGAACAAGGAGGCATGACACCGGCTGATGGAGGAGCGGGCACAGCGGTAGGGCAGGAGCACAGCAGCTGGTCAGAACACAGGATGAGCCATGGAGGAGCGTGTTCCATGCTGTGGGAGGCACTGCTTGTCAGGATGGAGGACCGAGCACTGAACAGCGGCGCTGCCTTCTGCGGCAGCGCCTCCATCAATGCAGCCATGATAAGAGCAGGGCCAACATAAGCAGCGCTGCAGGAGGACAGGGGCACAGCGTCGGGGAGCCTGAGAGTGCATGAGCTGCAACTGCAAAAGGGGGAGCGGCAGGGTGAGTGACAGGAGCCGTGCGCCATGACGGCAGAAGGGAGAGCAGCGGGTGAGTGACAGGAGCCGGGAGGAAAAATGATGCTACACCGCTGGGAAAGTTGACTGCAAGGTTGCCAGTGGAGATAGCAGCCTGTCGGGGGGAGAACAAACGCTGCCGGGGAGACTGAATGCGGGCAGGGAACACACCTGCATTAGCCAATCCACTGCTTGGGGGCATCATCTACACCTTCCCTGTCACTGAGCCAGCCCAACGCATGTCTCCACCCCTAGTTCCGGTGAAGACAAGATGCACGAGTACCGCCCCTATCAACTTCATATAGATTAGTGCAATATGACTCTCTGCAGGCTACCATCCAACACTCTTGCGTTCCTTCAATTCATCCTCAACTCTGCTGCCTGGCTAGTCTACCTATCCCCACATTATTATCCTGCCTCTCACTTCTGCCAATCCTTTCATTAGCCTCCCACTGTCCAAAAAGTTCAGTATAAAATACTATCAATGACACACAAGCTATCCCCTCCAGCTCCATCTCTGACCTAACATCCTGATACCACACCACACAGTCTCCAGCCCCTACAAGAAGTCCTCTGCTCTCATCTAGTGTGCTCCTCACACAGTTGTCTCCAAGATTTCTCCTATGCATCACCTATTCTCTGGAACTTACTACGCCCAACATATTAGACTTTCCACTACCTAAGAAAGCTTCAAAAAGAAAACGTAGCTTTTTTAAATATAGGTGAACCTCCTGTAGCTGTGATGCCACTACTGAAAAAAAGCAGTTTCTATCCTCACTTACTGACTTCCTCCCTAGCTGTAGATTGGAAGCGTTCATTGATGCAACCCTTTCTCCCTCTGTATCAGTTTGTAAGTCATTTAGTTCATGTTTATTGTTCCTGTCATTTTCTATATGTAATGTAGTTAAACCCCTGTCTTCATATGTATTGCACCCTGGAATTAACAATGCTTTACAGTAAATAGTAATAATAATTACCTACTATAACAGTGATCATTTTAAAAACATGTTTTCAAAATTGAAGTGCGTTTCAGTCATGCAGCAGGACTCTCATTCAAAGTACACAAACAAGTCCGCCTCTGAAAGGCTCAAGAAACAAAATTAGGGTTTTGGAGCGGTTGAATCAAAGTCCTGACCTGAATCCCATTGAGATGCTGTGAAAAAAAAACATAAACAGGCAGTTCATGCTCGGAAACCCTTCAATGTAGCCAAATTAAAACAACTAGATTGACCCGATGTTTGCTACGCGAACATAAAATGTTTCAAAAGTGCTGGTTGTAAACTTCTAAATCTGCTTGGTTAGGTGATTATTTAGAGCCTACAGGGCCTCTCTCTTTTTATCTTTCTCTCTGCCTGTCTGTCTCTGTCTTTCTCTCTGTCTGTCTTTCTCATTGTCTGTCTGTCTGTTTGTCTTTCTCTCTGTTTGTCTCTCTCTGTCTGCCTCTCTCTCTGTCTCTTTCGCTGTCTATCTTTCTGTCTGTCTATCTCTCTTTTTGTCTATCGCTCTCTCTGCCTCTCTATCGCTTTCTCTATGCTTCTATTGCTCTTTCTCTCAATGTCTCTATCGCTCTCTTTGTCTCTATCGCTCTCTCACTCTGTCTCTGTATTGCTCTCTCTGTCTCTTTATTATTGTCCCTCTCTCTATCGCTCTTTCTCATACTGTCTCTCCCTCTATTGCTCTCTCCCTCTGTCTCTCTATTGCTGTCTCTCTATCGTTGTCTCTCTCTCTCTATTACTCTTGCCCTCACTCTGTCTCTGTATTGCTCTTTCTCTGTCTGTCTCTCTATCGCTGTCTCTCTCTGCCTCCTTCTCTCTGTCTCTCTCTCGCTCTTGGTTGGGCAGTGTATGGTGCAGCTTAGCAGTGTATGCTGTGTTGCTTAGCAATGCTTCACTCATTCCAGTGCATGCCTGAAGCACAGCAGCACTGCCCATAGACTTAACATTGTAACTTGCAACCCGCCTGACAGGTCCCTGAATGTATTAACCCCTTCATGACTCGGCCCTTTTTTTCCCATTTTCGTTTTTTCCTCCCCCCTTTAAAAAAATCATAACTCCTTTATTTATCCATCCATTGCTCTATGAGGGCTTGTTTTTTGCAGGACAAGTTGTAGTTTTTAATGGTGCTATTTACTGTACCGTATAATGTACTGAAAAACGTTTAAAAAATTATAAGTTGAGTAAAATGAAAAAAAAAAGCGACATTCCGCCATCTTTCAGTGCGTCTTGTTTTTACGGCGCAGAAACTAAAACAAACATAACTTAATATAACTTAAACATAAACTAAAATATAACTTTATTCTACGGGTCAGTATGATTACTACGATACCAAACTTTTATAGATTTTTTCTTACTATACTACTTTTTTTTTCAAAGACATTTAATTTTTTTCAATTAATTTCTGCCGTCATCTTGTGCGCAATAACTTTTTTATTTTTATGTTGACGTAGTTGAGCAAGGGCTCATTTTTTGTGGGATGTCCTGTAGTTTTTGATAGTACCAATTTGGAATACATACGACTTTTTAATCGCTTTTTATTGCGTTTTTTCTGGGAGACAGGGTGACTGAAAAAGTGCATTTCTGGCGTTATTTTTTTTTCAGACGACGTTCACAGTGCGGGAAAAATAATGTGCTACTTTGATAGATCAGACTTTTACGGATGCGGCAATACCAAACATGTATTTTTATTTTATGACTTAGATTTTTTAATAATCGATATGGCAAAAGGGGGGTGATTCAAACTTTTATAACTTTTTTTTTTTTACAATTAAAAAAACTTTATTGATTTTTTTTTTAACTTTACTTTAAAGTCCCCCTGGGGGACTACACCCAGCGATGCTTTGATCGCTCCTGCAGTATGACGTAATACTATAGCATTACATCATGCTGCCATTTGACAGGCAGTCTATCAAGCCACCCCACGGGGATGGCTTGATAGGCAGTCTGCTAAGGCAGCCCCGGGGCCTTTCTAAAAGCCCCCGGCTGCCATGACACCTGCACGGCTCCCCCGATCTCACCACGGGGAGATCGCCCGATCGCGGCTATTGCCCGCGGGTGTCAGCTGTAGTAAATAGCTGACACCCGCGCTGTATGCAGAGAGGTCACCCCGCCACCTCTCTGCATACATACCCCAACACTCCAGGACGTAAATGTACGTCCTAGGGCGGGAAGTGGTTAAACTCACATTTGATAATTTTACAGCACCGGTGAGCGTGTGTGTCATCTAATGACACCAACATCATCCACCAAAGTTACATCAAAGGGGTCAAAGTGTGGTGCAAGAAAAAGCATACAGGCTTATTTATATTAGATTCTGCAAACAAGAGTGGGCCAAAATTCCTCAGCAGTGATATAAAAGGCCCATCGCAAGTTATCAAAAATGTTTGCTTCCAATTTTTATTGCCAATGGTGGCATAACCAATGTTACCATGCAGGGCGGCGCTGGGTCCTGCGGCCGGCGCGCGCCGCTCCGATGTCGGCTGGCAGTGACCTGAGCTTACTGCCAGTTATTGGTTCTGTTAGCCTCTAGTCAGGTCTGTCTCAGTCTGTTCTAGTTGCTAGTCAGTGTCCTTCCAGTGCCTGTGAGCTCCATCTCCAGCCTTGCTCTGCCTTGTAAGTTCTGTTGGTCTGTTCCACCTGCCTTTTCTGTCGGCACTCTGTCCCCCTTTAGTTAGTTCCACCTAGGTAGTCGCCAGGTCCCTAGCCAGTGCAGGGACCGCCGCCCAGTTGTCCGCCTGGGGTTAGCCAGGGCCGAGGCAAGTAGGCAGGGACAGTGGGGTGCTGGAAGTTCAGGGCACCCCACCTGGCGCTCGGGGGGCAGAGTGCCGTAACAACCAGTTATTAAGATTACGAGGGTTTTAACCTATCCCTGTGAATGATAGAGGTAGTCAATAAATCTTTAATAAATGGGATGATAGTTAACAGCTGCATGTTGTGATTACTTGTGTTGTCTTTAAAATTAATTGGATGATCTGAAACATTTAAATGTGACAAATTAGAAAAAAAATAGAAGAAAACTGGCGATTGGAAAAACCTTTTTCACAGCACTGTATGTGTACTGAATTGTCACATTGCAAAATAATATCTGTCTGCTGGCACTTATAAGGACCTTACGTGAAGTTCTTGTTATTTTCTTAAACTCTACTTATTGGCTGTAAAGCTCTTACTTCACTGGTGCACAAGGAGTGCTATTGTTTCTCTCATTGCAACATCTGGGATTCCGCCCTACCCCTTCCTTTGTATCCTTATTGAAAAACTCAAAGAAAAAAAGCGAAACAAATAATCACATTGATAAGATATGTGCTTTAAGTGTCCAGACAAGGAATGATGAATTAACTGCAGATACTTCCTTTGAATGCGCTGGCCTTCTTTTCATGATATGGTTCTAATTAAGAATGAGAAATAGACAGAATGATGCAATAGAATATTATTTAGTTGTTTTTGAGACTCTACTAAAAGTTGTTATAAGGAAAGGTTACTAATACTATGCATCTTCCCTGAGGGGAGAAATGATTCAGTATGTTCTCTTCCTTTTACACAAAAGAACATTAAGACACTCAAGGAGTCCATATGCCTGAATGAATTTCCTGGCTGGTCAAAACAATACGGTTGCTGCTATCTAATACCATTGACATACCTAACATTCCTAGTGGTAAAATACTTATCTGTGCTCAATGCCATCCTGTCCTATAGAAAGGGTGTAATGAATCCCAGATGTGAAGTTTTCCTTGTGATGGGTGATCACACAGAAATAGCACTAGCTTCACTCCACACATCTGCTTTGACTATTAGAAGATATATTATACAAATAGCTGTATTCTGGATAAACATCACCACTATAATCTTATTAAAGAAGAAAACAGCCAATGAGGAATGCAAGACACACGTTCCTCATATGTCGTAACCACACAAACAGAAGGGCAAAGAAAGTGATAGTGCCAAATCTGCTACATCAGAAAGACATGTTCTCCTTAGGGACCTTTCACACGGGACAGAATTGTCAGCAGGACGTAGCACAGATGCAAGTGTTGTCAATCAGTGCAGATTTTGTAGCCTTTTGGAATGTGTTCTATGGGACATCTTGCAGAATTTCTTGCATTATATTTCGCAAACTTTAACCCTCTCCAATCCCCTGTCTGACGTCTAAAGACATTATGATTTAAGGCTGTACAGCTCCAATGTTGGAAGACATCAGTCGGGGTTCTCTTACTGTATATTGCCAGCCTCTCTGCTGTCAGAGCCTATCCAACGTGTCACCTCATGCAGTACTGGCTTTAACCAGCATATAGCGCTGTTGTATAACAACAGAAAAAGAGTAAGCCCCCTAGGAAAACCAAGATACAAATTGGATTGGAAAGGGTTAATTGCGGAATTACATCTCCTGTATATTAGAAATCCACAATAACAATTCTGTAAGACGTCCTTAATTCCTCCGCAGAAAGCTTCTCCACTGCAGAATTTAATGTTGCAGTTTTGAAGTAAAGACGTGCGGGTTTTAACAGGGGCGTAATTCAAGCACAATTGGGATAACATTGTGATGCAGACATATCCAAATAAACTAATTCTGTCCCGTGTGTAAGGTCCCTTATATGAACTGAACAAACTACAACAAACCATTAATCGTCCAACAAGATAGTATTACAATGGCTGCTTATTAACTGGGACAACATCAGGGTCCATCAAAACTATTCTGCTCAAAAGTGTAGAATTATAGTGGCAAGAAATAGTAAATGGGGGTGAATAGGCTGAACTGGATGGACATATGTCTTTTTTCGGCCTTACATACTATGATACTATGAAACGAACATTTTGGAATCATCTAGAATTTTGCATTGATTACTAAAGTGCTTTTACATGGAAAGATGATTGTGTGGATTCCCGCGATCCAGCGAGATTCTGAACAATAATCATTCAGTGGAAATGTATGCACCGACTGAACAACTCCTCATTCAGTTTCTGTATGCAGAAAACGGAACAGCGTATCATTCCGTGAAAACAGGCAGTCGTTCACTTCGGAACAACTGCTTGCTTACTGTGAATAGAGGCAGGTGGGCCGGAACAATCCCCTCCCGCTCCGTCTCTATTTACTAGCTGTGCTTGTTCCTGTATAAAAAACACAGGAATTATCATTGTTGCCCAACAGATCGTAGTGTGTAAAAGCAGTCTAAAGGCCCATTTACACGGGACGAGTATCGAGCAAACGATGCCTGACACTCGTCCCTGTGTATACTCGCTCCTCTGCTGTTACACAGGAGTGAGTATCGCTGGATCTCTTGCAGCGCAGCCAGCAGGGAGGCAGGGCGGCTGTAGGAGATTTCTCTCCTCACCCTTCATTCAATATAAGCAGCGGCCGTTTAGTACTGAACGGCTGCTGTTTACATTGAATGACTTGTCTTCCGGTTTTCAATCATGCTGAAACTGAACAACTGGACAACTCTTGTCCAGTCGTTCAATCTCTGTATGTATTTACACGGGACGAATATCGTTTAAAACCCCAAGGGAGCACAGGGTTTTGAACAAGTAACAACGATAATTGTCCCGTGTAAAAGGGCCTTAAGAAAATGTGGTCTGACTGTTATCTAACAATTGTTTGACTTATCTGAGTAAAGGTCCATTTACACGGGATGAATGTCGGGCAAATAATGCCCGACACTTGTCCTTGTGTCCCCGCGTTCCCGTGCTCCTGCACGGGAGCCAGTAGTGCTGGATCGCACATGGAGCGGCCAGCAGGGGGGCTGGGCAGTGCAGGAGATTTCTCTCCTCTCGCTCCCCCACCCCTCTCCATTGAGATAACACAGCGGCCGTTCACTACTGAACGGCCACTGTTTAAACAGAACGATGAGCTTTATCGCTGATCTTTTATGCTGCAGGAGCATGCAAGCGAGAAAACACAGGGACGAGTGTTGGGCATCGTTTGCCCGACATTCGTTCCATGTAAATGGACCTTTACAATTTTAGACAAACACAATATAACTAAACTAACAATAAACATTCATACTATTCATGTCTTTTATTTAGCACATTGACTAAAGGGCCATTAATACAGGACAATTATCGCACAAAATTCATTCAAACTAACAAAATTTGCGCATTAATCGTCACATCTAAATGTACAGCCATCGTTGGTCACTCACTTTCAACCAGCATGATAATCATCACTGGATCACTGTGTAAACACTCCCCGCTCAGCGTCTCACATTGAATGTGATCTGCCTGTATAAACGCTCTGCACAAGCGCTAACATCCTAGCAGTGGTTTAGACGACCGTTGTCCTGTCTAAATGGGACATTAGACCGACTACACACAGGTGTAAGCATGCATTTGTGCTACATATTTGCGTGATGGGCGTTACGTACTTTTTGCACGCGCATGCCCTGCTATATTTGTGTGCGCTAAAAAAACACGCACACATATTCCCATTGATTTTAAAGGCAAATTAAATTTAATTCGTTTAATATGGGCTATTTTTGTGCGCAATAAGCACAAAAATAGAATATGCTGTTTTTGTTTTCTTTTTGCATGACCGAAATTTGTGCACAAAAAACACACATGTAACCAAACCCATTATAATCAGTGGGTTCTATTCACTGCGTATTGTGTGCACATAATACGCAGCGCAAATGCATTCATGTGAATAATCCCTAAAGTTACACAGTACAGGGAAAAAAGTAACTGAATCATTGAATTTACAAATATCAACCCAAAACATGAGTAGAATTGTTCTGTGAAATCAGACAACCGATCCTCTCATCAATATATATCCAAGGCAGCAAAAAGATTAGGTAAACTAAAACAGGCAACTAAAGTTATAAATGGAATGGGCGGACTACAATACCCAGTGAGGTTATCAAAATTGGGGTTATTTAGTTTAGAAAAAAGACGGCTGAGGGGCGATCTAATAACTATGTATAAATATATCAGGGGACAATACAGAGATCTCTCCAATGATCTATTTATACCCAGGACTGTGAATGCAATAAGGGGGCGCTCTCTATGTCTAGAGGAAAAGAGGTTTCTACACTGACATGGAAGGGGGTTCTTTACTGTAAGAGCAGTGAGACTATGGAACTTTCTGCCTGAGGACGTGGTGATGGTGAATTTGTTAAAAGAGTTTAAGAGGGGCCTGAATGCCTTTCTTGAGTGTAACAAAATATGTTACATATTATATGTTACAGTCACTGATTACTTCAGAAGGGTTGTTCATCCATGGATGATTTTTATTGCATAATTGGCGTCGGAAAGGAATTTTCCCCCTGAAATGAGCAAAATTGGTTTCTACTTCATTAGGTTTTTTTCCCTACCCTGGATCAACATTGGGAGGGAATGTGGGGGTAATAGGCTAAACTAGATGGACCAATGTCCTTTTTCAGCCTTAGATAATCACTATGTTACTATAATAGTTGTCCTGTGTAAGCGCTGCGTCCTCAGGGTACTGAGTGAGAAGTCGCTCATTATCTGCTAGTCAATTCATTTCAGTTTATTAAAGCAAAACAACTAGTGAGTGACTTCTCTCTCAGTATAAACAGGTAGTCGCTCATCTTTGAACGACTGCTTGTTCACAGTGAAGGAGAAGGGCAGCTGGAAGAGATCTCCAGCGTACTTTGCCTCTATTCACCGAAAGACTATCGCTCCTGTAATAAAGCGCCCAACAGTTGTCCCATCTAAAAGTATCCTTTTACATTTTATAAGTAATTAATGCAGCAATCCAGGTAATTCCAAAGCGTTAGTTTACATTTTTTTGCAATTATAGAAGCATCTAAATCCCCATTTAGATGGGATGAATGTCGGGCAAACAATGTGCCACACCTGTCCCCGCACATACATGCTCCTGTGCTCCTGCATGGGAGCTTGTATCGCTGCCTCACAGCGTGGTGGCTGGGGAAGATTTCACTCTCCGCTCTCCCCCGCCCCTCTCCATTCAGTTAACATAGTGGCGGTTCAGTACTGAACGGCTGCTATTTACACTGCACTGTCATAGTTAAACTCATCGTTTATGCAGCATAAACGATGAGTGATGAGTTTAACTATGACAGCGCAGTGTAAATAAAAGCCATTCATTATTGAACGGCCACTTTGTTAAATGAATGGAGAGGGGCGGGGGAGAGTGGAGAGTGAAATCTTCCCCAGCCACCCTGCTGTGAGCTAGGGATACAAGATCCCATGCAGGAGCATGGGAGCATGTATGTGCGGGGACGAGTTTCGGGCATGCACGATATTCGTTCCGTCTAAATGTGGCTTAAGACTTAAAAGGGTTATTCATGTTTTTAAATTTGATGGCTTATCCTAATGAGAGTTAAAAAACAAGTTTTAAAACTTTGAAAAGCTCTTTAATCTTTAGTCAACAATTTAGAAAGCATCCATATTGGATTGTAACAGATTTCCATCAAGGTGACGGCTGTTTTGTATCTTCAATGACTTAGAAAATAAATATTTATTCAAAGCTATACATGGCAAACATTCAGAATGTCCTCATTCTAGAATTAGGAAAGCATAGCAAGGAGCTAAGTTAAAGCATAACTTGCCTTATGCTGGAGAACGGGGTAGCTTTAAAGGATGTGGCAGAATTTTTTGTAAAATAGCTTGAAAAGTCAAGTTATTTGTACCAAACTAGTCATTTCTAGTCGAAGAAAATGTAATCCAAGGCAAAACCCTTTAAGCATTAAAGGACAGAAACATAACAAACCGCACTACAGAAAGGGTTCCATATCAGGATTCAGCATTTCCTATTGGAGGATTTATCTATTAGCATCAAACACCCCTGCTCCATGGGAGATCCTGTTATTTAGCTCATGTAGAGGATGTCCAAATAAAAGGAACCACTTGAAAGTTCCAAAAAAACAACACTTCCAGTAAAAATACCAATGCTTTCCAGGTTTATTTCATTTTATATGCATGATTATGTTACAGTTTCTTTATAACACAGAGCACGTAGTCTCAGGGGATCTGATGCAGACACTTGGCTGTGCAGAAATATGCAAGATCACTGCAAACCCATGGCATGAAAGTAAGTTCTTGTAGTTACAGATGCAGCAAATTTGAACATGACCTTTAACACATTATGAAAACTTGCTGAGCCACAGTTTGCTTAGCCTTTCAATGATTTTATAAAGGCTTTTGTTGTATTAAAGGGGTATTATGGAGAGTGGTCAAAATTTCAAAAATTTGCTTTTGACAGGGGCGTAACTATAGGGGATGCGGTTGCTCCTGAGGCCAGAACTCTTAGGGAGCCCATAAGGCCTCTCTTCTCCATATAGGGAGCCTAGTACTATGAATAAAGCATTATAGTTGGGGGCCCTGTTACAGATTTTGCATTGGGGCACAGAAGCTTCAAGTTACTCCTCTGCTAAGGCCTCATGCACATGGGCGGATTTTTGCGTCCGCCTCAGGGTTCCGCAGCAATAGCCCTCCATAGCATGCTATGGAAAAATGATTCATCCCACACATGAGCAGAAACCAATTGCAGTTTCCGCTCGCGGATGTAAAATGCTCCATTTTCCTGTGGTTCCTGCAGGGACTGCTTCTGTTAAAGTCACTGGGAGCTGTCCGACTCCCGGCCCATCCACAATGGGCTGCGGATTCTGCAAGAAATGCAGGTGTTTAGAAAATAAATCTGTACTGCACATGTCTGACGGCGACCCTTGTGGACCATCTGCAGTACAGAGAAGCCAGAAGAGGACAGGTCCGCATGGATGCCGGCGAAGAAGGCTGCCTGCACACACAGGTACGTAGAGTCACTCGCCACGGTTAGGGTCGGATTCTGTGCGGGATTCCGCAGGTGGAATCCGGACCTGCCGAGTGCATTAGGCCTTATTGCAATTATTCCAAACATCCATCTAAATCACCAAATTGAACTTTAGTACTTTCTTTTGCTGACCTGCACCGCCGCTGCGTTCCAGCCAGTTTCAGATTTCCACATTGTTATTAAAAATGGCTGCTGAGGAGTGTAAAAACCAAATCCCCCACAATGCTCCACTGCCAGTTACTGAGAAGTGCACATTCACAACTATACAAACTGTGGCGTCATTACATGACTTGAAGGCACTGAGCAGCCCGACCAGTAAAACAGCGGAGCCCATAGGTCATAACCACTGGATACCAATAGGGAATTAAGTGTGGGGGGGAAGGGGGGCAATTGTAAAAAGGAAGATCTCTGCAGCTTTGTAAAACAAGTTATAGCATTGTATTGCAATATAATGTTATTGCTTTATGAAGCATATGGCTTTCACTTTGAATTTCCAAAATACCCAACTAATATAGGAGAACAATAGCTTTTTAATGGCTTAAGATAAGTTGTCAAATAAAGTTATCAGTAGAGATGAGCGAACCTACTCAGCCACGCCCTTTTTCGCCCGAGCACCGCGATTTTCGAGTACTTCCGTACTCGGGCGAAAAGATTCAGGGGGTGCCGTGGGTGAGTGGGGGGTTGCAGCGGAGAGTGGGGGGGGAGAGGGAGAGAGAGAGGGCTCCCCCCTGTTCCCCGCTGCTACCCCCCACTCACCCACGGCTTCCCCCGCCCACGGCGCCCCCCGAATCTTTTTACCCGAGTACGGAAGTACTCGAAAATCGCGGTGCTCGATCGAGTAATTACTCGAAATGAGTAGGTTCGCTCATCTCTAGTTATCACAGCTTAAAATCTGCTACATCCATCAACCTGAGTTATAGGATAAAAATCATAGTGCCTATGAAAACCATCATTCTGTAGCAACAGGAGCTAGACAGCATAATACATGAACTTTTTCTATTGATTTCAGGCCTCTGTTCCATACGAAACAATATAAATCATAATATATTCGCACATAAAACACACATCTCCACATGTCCTGAGATGCACACAGTAAAACAATGTATCATTGCTTGCATGAGAATCAACTATCACTATGTTATATTCACAGGATCTAAGAAGATATGAAGATTCCTTCTGTGGTATCATCAAAGTACTTGTACCTATAAAGTACTTGTACCTACATCTTGTACCTATCTGTACCCTAATGTTGAAAATGTTCTTTTCTATACCCTAGTTGAAGCTTTATGCTAGTTCATAATGCAGGAATAAGTACCTTGTTTCCCCGAAAATAAGACGCGTCTTATATTAATTTTTGCTCCCAAATATGCGCTACGTCTTATTTTCAGGGGGTGTCTTATTTCACCGCGGCAAATCCGTCTGTGGCCGCTAATCCCTCAATTGGCCAGCTTTGTGGACGAAATCTGTCACGGCAAAGCTGGGAGAAGGCGGTGTTGTGGTGCGGATTCACCGGCCACAGAAACGGAAAAGCGTGCAACCAGGTCGCTTCAAAACAAGCGGCTGAGTGCCGTGGGTTTTGAAGCAGCGCTTTCCCGGCGGAAATCTCTCTGTTTATCGCTGTGGCCAAACTGCGAGATTTCCGCTGGAAATACACTCTGTGAGAACCCAGCCTTAAGAATCACACAGGGTGCCTGACTCACACACAGAGCCATAAAAAAATAAGGGCTGTAAAGTAACGTACCTGTCTGCAGACAGAAGTTCCTGTACCACTTGTAAGCAGGGATGGTATTGCAGCTTCCGGCCACCAGGGGGAGCTCATCACAGCAGACATGTGCAGCAGGAACAGAACGTACAGTATGGACTTTTCCAGCCAGCAAGGGGAGCTCACAACAGCACACTCGTACAGCACAGCAGGGACAGGATAACAGCAGACTGTCTGCAGATCTACCTATACATCTGGAGATAGGAGACAATGGGGATGGCAGCAGTCAACAGGCCTCTTGACTTGCCTCCACACTTTACTATGCCTTAATATCAGGGGGTGCCTTATATTTGGGACTTCTGCAAATTTCGGGGAGTGCCTTATTTTCAGGGGGTGCCTTATTTTCAGGGAAACATGGTAGACCCCACACAGCCGCTATATGTGTCTGTGCATATACACTTCTCAACATTGAAATTGCAACCCTAAGGCCGCCTGCAGACGGGCGGAAATTCCGTGGTGGGATTTCCCGCGGAATTTCCGCCCCTGGAAGCTGCCATAGGATTGAAATCTCGCGCAGTAAACAAACCGCAGCATGTTCTATTTCTCTGCGCCGGCTCCGGTCTGCGCATGCGCCGGCAAGCCGGCACATCAAACAGTCGAAGGCGCGGGTAAATACGCGCTGCTCTCTGCAGGCGCTTGGGTCGGGTCCCGCGGCGAGAATCCTCGCAGCCGGATCCAACCCGCCCGTCTGCCGGCGGCCTAAGAAGGACACACTTATGCAAGTCGAGGAAATAAAAGGTGTTATTAAGATAGACAAATATTCAAATTATTAAGCCCCTAGCTTCAAAGCCAGGTCGAAAGCAATTTTTTCCAGCCACATGAAACCTCAAAAATTGGATAAAGTCTTGTTGTATGATTGTTCGATACCTCCTGGTCATTGAGGTGTAAGTTTTCGCCACTTGTTGCATACTGAGAGGGACAGAATCCTTGAACTGAGAGAACTTTAACTTTTTTAAAAATCTATTCCTGATTTTAGCTTCAAAAACCACATAAAAAATGTGGGCAAAACGTCATGAAAACCTGCATGTGTACGGGCAACCTTACGTAAACACTGTTTCCATTGCCTCCAGCTATAAACAGGTGGATATACTTGTTGTTTCAGGATCCACCTTCTGTTTTAAGAAGAGCAGCTGTGAGCGTCCCAGACATTTAGAGCCGCTGCTTCAGGAAATATAAAAAAACTCAAGCGGCCCCACCTGAACAGTCGGGAAACCGGCCAAGAACAACTGCAAAACTGATGTTGTCATAATTCTACTTAAAGAGATGAAAATCTGGAGAACTTTAGGGCCAATGGCTGTTTATAAATAATGTACATTTTTATGTGGCATTCTATTCCTCAAAATGTTCTTAAACAGACTGTATGTAGACTGAATAATAAACTCCTTTGCTGAACTCCGGAGAGGATATTTGGTCAGAGTAAATTATGCCAAAAAGTGACCAACAAATGTTTCCAGCTGCCTGTAATTCAGAAGGGAAAGCCAGATTAAATATACTCTCTCAATATGTGGGTTCAGCAGTTTGTGTGTTTTTGACTTACTCTACATAGTAAGACAAAACTGAGTTACACTAGCATCGCTGCAGCAGACAGGATGGTACATATCAAGTCCTCTTGGTAAATATTTAGGATTTCAATTCCGTAACTCATATGTCATTATCATTGTGTTTTAAAAACTCATTAAAAGTATCATGTGTATATAGTAGTATCACGAAGAAAGGTCATGAAACCGTAAACATAGTATGCAATCATCACAGGCCAGACAGTGGTTACTGTACTATATGCAGTATAGAAGAGCATCAGACCGTGGAGCAATGGAATGCCCATCATAGTCAGGAATACTTTGAGACTGCCACTCAAAATTGCATTTCAAAATGGTCATGTAGAAGGTAGGCCTCTCAGAGAAGATGGCCAGTATGCACAATACATGATGGAACTGAGAGTTTGTCATAGGAAAATATGGTTAAGATAAAGGTATTATTTCAAAGAGGTGGTCCTTTGGAGAGGCGAGGTGTCACAATGGTCTTCTCATCTGTCCATCAACAAGAGCTCATCAAAAGGGTATATAATTAAATGCTCCCAGTGAGTAATGGTTTGGACATAAAAGTGTGTTTTAAATTAGACATATACATTCCAGTTTTCCATATTTAAGGAGTTTTCCAGGGAAAATACTATCAATGACCTTTCCTCAGGATAGGTCTTCAATAGTTGATTGGCTGGGGTCCACCATTGATTGGGCACCCACTGACAGCACGGCAAATACACAGGGGTTGGAGTGGAAGCTGCTATTCCAAATCCTGTGTAGTGGCCGATGCTTGTAACTGCTAGCACAGCTTCCACTGATTTAAATGAGAGTTGCGCCAGCATGTACAAGCGCAACTACCAGCAAACTTCAGCCAATCAACTATTGATGATGACCTATCCTAAGGATAGGTAATCAACAGTATTTTCCATAAAAAGCTCCTTTAAAGGCCAACACTATTTGTTATCCTAAAATTTAAAGGTTACCTAAATTCCTACCTGGGACTAAAATCAAGAATATGGTACATTTTCCAGAACATACATGTCTGAGCAATTTATTTCAAGATTGGAATACTGAGTCATGTGTCCCGATTGTACACAACATTATGGGTATCCAGCCAATAGAGAAAGCTTTAGATGCTAGTAGACATTTCTAATAGCTGCTCCATTCCCTTTACAGACTTGTCATTTTCAATTATCACAGGGCAACAGTATGGCGAACAAAACTTTAGACTATAGATTTCAGTGACTTCTCATGCAAGTATATTTGACAAAGCCAACACCGGGGTCTTTATAACACCTCCCTGTTTTACTCCTGTGTAGCTTCTGTGGCCGGCTACTTCCAGGTTCTCCCTGAGTGGGACCTCACATCCTGATTGATAGCCTGAATGTGTATAAACTGCAGGTATAACAGGGCTGCAGGCAGAGGGTTCAGCATTATACCGGTCATCTGGGTCTTTCACAACAGGGGCATCAGTCCTATACTCCTTATCTTTTGTAGACCACAGTTTCTCAATGACAGGGATGGAGGGTTATATTCTGCCAGGCAGGTTATGGTCTCTTTATTCTTCTGCACTGGCAAGGGGATCATTAGAGACTTTTGGTAGAACAACATGTTGTAATTCAATACTTGCCCTCACTGATACAAAATAACTTAAGTGAGGGAGAGGAACTGAGGAACCAGATTGCTGCTCAACACACTTCACACCAATAACACTGGTTACACAGTCTTATCTCACAATTTCAGTTCCTGGTAGGGTAAACAGTCTGAAGGACCACTGCTGGTTACATACGCAGCGTTCTCGGGAGATACTCCTGCATCTAATCCATCTCTTGCTAAGCTTTGTCTCTCTACTCGTGGCTTCTTTGCCATTTCCGCCAGTTCTTTTGTTCCCACCCTTGCTTATAGGCCAGCATCAAAGTATAATAACATTTAACATAAAACTTACATAAATAACAGTAAACGTTATCCCCTTACATAGGCATAGCATTGTTACCATAAAAACCTCCATGTATGGTTCATCCAACTATGCTAGTTATTACCTTACTCCTTCCCCCATTTCCACTCATTACCTCCTTTCCCTCACCCCCAGTTCTTTGCCCAAGCTGTTCTCCTTGCCTTCACCTGCTATATTTGTTCTACTCAACTCTCTTGCTGTGGAGATACATAGTGTACAAGCTCTATAGTCTGGACTGTTATCTCTGTAATTAACAGAGATAACAGACACTGGCAGCCCTAAACAGAGAAGACCTAATGACCACCATAGAACAGCTTCTGAGCTATTACGCATGCCCAGATGCCATGCTATTGAGATGAATTGCAGAGCAGAGAGGTGGCTGAGTCGGACCAATTGATAACCAGCTGAAGTTAGAAAAGGGAAGATATTTCTGTATTACTGAATTTTGGACACAGGAAGCAAATTGGCCAGCTGCTCAATTTCACTTATAAAACACAATGAATGTTTATTAAAGAGATTTGAACACACCTTGAAGACAGTCTACAATCAATGGTTGTAGCTCTGAACTTATGCAACACCTAAGGGTGTAGCTAAAGGCTCATGGGCCCGGGTGCAAAAGTTTATCTTGGGGCCCCCCAACTTCTCTTAACCCCTTAACGCAGAGGCGTAACCTGAAGCTCCTGGGCCCCAATGCAAAACCTGTAACAGCCCCCAACTATAATGCTTTATACATAGTACTGGGCTCCCTATATGGAGAAGAGAGGCCCCCTAAGGCTCCTGAGTTTGGGCATCCCCTGCATCCCCTATAGTTACGCCATGGCAACATCTGTTTTTTTTTTCTTTTTTCTCGTCTCTATTCTACTTTCCTTTTCGGCTGCATGAATGGATCTTTGGTCTGGTTTCATATTATTTCATTCATCTAGTCAGAATATTATTAGACTAAAACTAAACAGAATATGAGTGGAGTCTATCTTGAAAAAAATGCACGACTTACCAAATCTTTTATATCCAAAGGACTGTACCTCATCCTCTTCTGCAAAGTCGTCTATAAAATTAAAAGAAAGTATTGTTTTATATCTGTATACTTAGTTGCATGGTAAAATAGTCAGTAAAGTAGAAAAAAGATATAAGTCCATGTAGTTCAATCTGTTATTGTGCAGGAAGACAAATCAACCTCTGAGGCAGAACCCAGATTTCCTCATTTCACAGGAATTGTTTGCTGACTCCAAACATGAAAATACAATAACTAGTACCATGAGGGATCAATGACAATGCAAGATTACATTGGACAGGGCAAGGCTGGGAACATTTCACTCATTACTACAGCCATATTCAACCTAATACCTACATTCATGCTTTTCGAGTTCAGCCTATATATTGCTGAAAGTTGCTGCTTAATGCATTGAACGGCGCTGCTAAGTAGCGCCACTAAGTGCATTGAGCGGCAGCATCCAGCGCCGACACCAAGGAAATGATGCGGAAGGCATAAAGCTTACATCCCTGGACTCCACGGGTTACCTACTTTTAGCCCATAAGCTTAACATATGGGGCTAAAAGTAGATGACAGAGTCTCTTCAATGACAAACATTGGGTCCCTTAAAGACATTCTTACTGCCTCGACCACACTGCATTCAGGAGACTAAAACTAGTCATAGGTTGGACAATTTCTATTAGCAAACTTTTCTACTGATTATGTATATAGAGACCTATTAAACTATATATGAATCTGAGCTTCCATTGATGTTATTCCATATAAAGACACATTCAAGTTAAATGGAACCTGTTATCAACTATAAGCACCATGAATTAGGCTATGGTGCTTATAGTTTATGTGATATGGAGTCCAAGGAGCTGTGTCTCATACCCACTCAGTCACCTGGAGAAGTCAGCATGTGCACAGCAGCTTGAATCTTTTCAGAAGGCTGTGTGCACCTCTGATAGAGATGAATGGGAGATGTGCATGCACAGCCTTCTGAAGAGAGTCAAGCTGCTGTGCGCCCGCTAATTTCGCTGGTGGGCACCACAGGAATAGGGGATTAAGTGAGTATGAGACACAATTCTCTGGACTCCACATCACCTGAATTATAAATTCCATCGTTTGGTTTATGGTGCTTATAGTTGATGACAGGTTCCCTTTAATGAAAACACCAAATTAGTCTCCTATTGCTCCATTGAAAAGATTCCTTAGATCTTTCCTGGTTTTTCAGGGGGCAGTCATTGAAAATACAATAAGTCATGCATAATTTGGATATCAGCTGTGCATGGAGAAATACAAGACATCGACAAACTTCTTGACCAACACATACAATAGGATGATAATAATTAGATGAAGTGCTTAATATAAGATGATGGGAAACAAATGCAGCACGTTTTAGCTATAAAATACTAAAAATTGTAAAAACAGAGAAAGCAGGAGGAAGTAAGGCTGTCTTACATATCGGCTGAAAAATCATGCAAACAAGGGATTTTCAGTTGAAGGTGTTCCGTATAGAAACAGGACCCGACAGGAAATCGCTCAATAGTCACTAGTCGCTTTGTTTCAGCTTACTGAAACAAAGTGACTAGTGAGCAACTTCTTGCTCAGTGTAAACAGGCAGTCGTTCACCTTTCAACAACTGCCTGTTCACAGTGAATGGAGGTGGGTGGCCAGAGGAGATGGTGCTCTTCACCTCAACTCACTGAATAAATATCACTCCTGTGTGAAAGGTGCAATAAGGCATTGGGACGACTGTTGGATGCCTATGCGCCCAATAGTCTTTCCATGTAAGGGACATTTCACCTGGGATGGAATAGGCCGCACCACAAGCTGTAGCTAATTCCACACCAGGCTACCTGCGGATTTTGATGCAAATTGAAAATAGCTTAAAACCTGCTTGCAATTCTGCATCAAAAATCTCAGGCCTGCGGATTTTGGTGTGGAATTCCGCAGCTGCGGATTTAGCTGCATTCTGCGGTGTAATTCCATCCCGTGTGAAAGGTCCCTAAATCCACGCTAAGGAAAGATCAAGGAAACAAGGTTGTAATTCAAGACTGAAGGTTTGTGACCTGGTTAAAAGCAACCCGTCACCTCCCTACAGCACCATAAACTAAGTAATGGTACTATTAGGGGAGGTGACAGAGGAAGGATGATGTATTTTTTACATGCAATGCTTGGATGAGCACTTCTAACACCTCTTTATAGTGATCGGTGGGGACTCAGCAGCTGGACCTCACTATTAATATGTCCCTATGACATGTAAAAAGTTTTTTGAAAATACAGTTACATGTAAAAAGCATAAACTACATTATGGGGATCAATGGTCTTATTTCATACTCACCAGACGCCCCGTTCCAGCGCCGTGCCTCTACAAAGCAGCTTGACTCTTTCTGCATGTAGTTAATGGGGCTCAAAGGTGATGACAGGTTCCCTTTAAGCATTAAAGGGGTAGTCCCATTTTGGTTTTCTATAACCAAGACATTGCTGCCGTCGTTAACGATGAAAACAGCTGAGTGCTTTAGCACAGCGCTGTTTCCGTAGCTCTCATTGACTTCAATAACTACACAAACAGCAGTGTACTGAAGTACTTGGCTGTTTCTGAAAGGTGGTTGGAAACAAAGGACTTTTCAAGGCCGAGATTGAAATACGTCATTAAAGCAATTTTAAGTATTTATTGTTTAGAATTTTAAAAATGTGGCCTGATTGTCATAAAATACTGCAATATTAAACAAAGTAACAATTATTTTCAAGCACCATACACAGTGATGCAATGTGGAGCTCTGTTAATTAATCAGATATTCTAATATATACAACATATAGAATAGTGCGCTGGTTGTTTGGGAAGTAGGATATTCTTGTATCCACACATCCTGTCTCTTATGGAAGTATGATGTTATTGCATGAACACATCCTGTCCAAGCCAGCTTCGTTAATATTCATTGGTTTCTTAGTCATGTCCTGAATGGGACTTTGATCCAATTATCCCCCCTTTTGTTGCCAGGAGGTGCCATTACTTTCTGTATACTTTTCCTGTCCTCAACCAGACTCTGTGTCTCCAGATTACCTCAAGAGAGAGCAATGGGGAGATTAATAACTAAGATTATAGTTCATCTGTGGGGTTTAGGGGGCTTTTCAGATGGAATGATAATAATTTTAAAAATCCTTCAAACGAGCAAAAATGAACAATAATCATTCGGTCCAAACGCGAGCTAACGACTGAACAATGAATGAGAATCGTTCGCTTCTCACTCTACGTTCATTTTGCTAGCTCATTCACTTCTCATTCCATTTAAAAGTACACATTCAGTCCTTCACATTAGCTGAAGTGAAAGACTGAACGATACTTAACGGTTCTTCTTGAATGAGTCAACGATGAATCTGCCTGTCTAAACAGGCTGCATAAGAGCGTACAAGCTTGTGATGACATCACTCGCTCGTTTGCTTGTGCAAACGAGAATCGGCTCATCTAAAGGGAACCGTAGACTGAAGATAACAATATCTCCAGAATTGGGAGACGATGCTCAGCCCAACACATCCACTTCCATCTTTGTGCCACCTGTGGAACAGGCCGAAGCTGAGATAAACTGAACTAATATTTCTCCTATGCCATGTTTGGTGTCTGTGAATAGATAAAATAGTGTTATGAAATAGGGCAGCCCTAGTGTTCTCCTAGGAGTCCCTTATGGGAAGATATGAGCCAAATATTGCACTGTGTTCTCTTTCTGAAGTTTCCTGCATCCAATCACACTGTCTCCCTCTGTTGTCACGATTGGGAGGTAAACAGGTCTGCTTGGGGGAATCCTTAAGATCCCAGGGATGCCAAACCCCCTTGTCAGACTCCCAGGGATGCCAAACCCCCTTGTCAGACTCCAGGAGACTATACCAAATACAGCACTGCCTTCCGCCCAGCTTACTTCCTAGCACCCAGATTTCTTAACCAATCTAATCAGTAAGAACTGGTATCCTATTTTTTTTATTCCTGTTACTTTGGTAATTGTCTTGTATATACCGTTTGTTCCTCCCTTTTAATAGTATCATTTTATAAGCCTTGCTGTTTTTTGTTATAAAGTCTTAAACATTATTCAGTTCAGTCCTTGTCACTCTATGTAAAAAACCTTTAGATACCGATGAGAGTGCAACTTGACTGCAAGAGTGCAATAAGTACCCGTAACAGGTACGCTGTCAGAATTCAGGTGGCTGGCTGCATTGCAGTAAAACAGCGGTGGCGCCGAACTATCACAAGTCATATATAGTACTAGTCTCCCCATGTAGAGCAGAAAAAACTTTTTGGCCCAGCTTGTCTCCAAGGCCCTGGGGAAAGGTTGGGACATCGAAAACCGATATATCGAAATATCGATATATCGCTAATGCTTTGGTGATACTTTTCATCGATATTGTTATCTATATATATAAAATTGAATGTATGTGTGTCTGTCTGCGTGTGTTTGTCCTTTATGCGCTACTACACCATTCATCCGATCGCCATGAAACTTTGGGAAGTTGTTGAGTACACTCCTGGGAAGATTATAGGCATAGTACATTTATGCTACGATAAATGGCGCGCGTGCGTGCGTCGTCGACAGTTACGACCCCCCCACGTAGATCGTTCGATTTCCATCATTGCCACTAATTCTCTCACTTCCCGATATCGTAGAAACATGAAATTTGGCACGAGCATTGATTATGTCATAAATAGAAAAAGTTAATAGGTCCCAACTCGATTATTCAATTCTAAGCGCCAAAGAATTAACATTCAAATTTTACGTACGGAATCTAATTTTCTCACCTCCCAATGTCATAGAAACTTGAAATTTGGCAAGAGCATTGATTATGTCATAAATAGAAAACGCTAATGGGTCCCAACTCGATTATTCAATTCTATGCGCCAAAGAATTAGCGTCCAAATTTTACGTACGGAATGTAATTTTCTCACATAGAAACTTGAAATTTGGAACGAGCATTGATTATGTCATAAATAGGAAAAGCTAATGGGTCCCAACTCGATTATTCAATTCTAAGCGCAAAAGAATTAGCGTCCAAATTTTACGTACGGAATCTAATTTTCTCGCTTCCCAATGTCATAGAAACTTGAAATTTGGCACGAGCATTGATTATGTCATAAATAGGAAAAGCTAATGGGTCCCAACTCGATTATTCAATTCTATGCGTAAAAGAGTTAGCGTCCAAATTTTGCGTACGGAATGTAATTTTCTCGCTTCCCAATGTTATAGAAACGTGAAATTTGGCACAAGCATTGATTATGTCATAAATAGGAAAAGTTAATGGGCAGTTGTTGAGTACATTCCTGGGAAGATTACTGGCATAGTACATCTATCCTACAATAGGTGGCGCACGTGCGTGCGAGCGTCGTCGACAGTTATGCCCCCCCAGACAAAGATCGTTTGATTTCCATCTCAAACACACAAGCAAAAGGCATTACGAGCAACGGGATGCGTGTTCAACTACAAAATGATGCATCCGCCGAACGTATCACAAGACAATTCCTGGAAATTGAGAATGCTGGGGTAAAATAAAAGCTGTGCTGTGATTGGTTGCTATATATTATACCGCTGAGGTAAAATGAATGCTGCGCTGTGATTCGTTGCTATTTTTTATATTGCTGAGGCAGAATAAAAGTTGGGCTGTGATTGGTTGTTATTAGAGATGAGCGAACACCAAAATGTTCGGGTGTTCGTTATTCGGAACGAACTTCCCGCGATGTTCGAGGGTTCGTTTCGAACAACGAACCCCATTGAAGTCAATGGGCGACCAGAGCATTTTTGTATTTCGCCGATGCTCGCTAAGGTTTTCATGTGTGAAAATCTGGGCAATTCAAGAAAGTGATGGGAATGACACAGAAACGGATAGGGCAGGCGAGGGGCTACATGTTGGGCTGCATCTCAAGTTCCCAGGTCCCACTATTAAGCCACAATACCGGCAAGAGTGGGCCCCCCCCCTCCCAACAACTTTTACTTCTGAAAAGCCCTCATTAGCATGGCATACCTTTGCTAAGCACCACACTAGCTACAACAAAGCACAATCACTGCCTGGATGACACTCCGCTGCCACTTCTCCTGGGTTACATGCTGCCCAACCGCCCCCCCCTCCCCCCCACAGCGCACACCAAAGTGTCCCTGCGCAGCCTTCAGCTGCCCTCATGCCACGCCACACTCATGTCTATTTAGAAGTGCGTCTGCCATGAGGAGGAACTGCAGGCACACACTGCAGAGGGTTGGCATGGCTAGGCAGCGACCCTCTTTAAAAGGGGCGGGGCGATAGCCCACAATGCTGTACAGAAGCAATGAGAAATATAATCCTGTGCCACCGCCATCAGGAGCTGCACACGTGGGCATAGCAATGGGGAACCTATGTGCCACACACTATTCATTCTGTCAAGGTGTCTGCATGCCCCAGTCAGACTGGTAATATGTACCTTAACAGTAACCGCGTTGGTGGTAATGTGGTGGTGACTGCGGACCTAGTAGCACGGTTGTATTTTGTTGGTTTTCGGAATGCGGCCAGGATTAAGTGGGCCGTGGCGGGGGGATGGTGTGGGGGCTCTCTTGTTGCGTCGGTAAAGGTGAAATTCTTGGACTGCCACCAGACGAACCAATGCAAAGGCATTTGCCAAGAATGTTTTCCCTGTTGGAGGAGGAGGGGGATATTTTTGAGGCACTACGTGTCCTCTCCACGTGTCCGTGGTTATATGCACCTTTACAGTAACCGCGTTGGTGGTAATGTGGTGGTGACTGCGGACCTAGTAGCACGGTTGTATTTTGTTGGTTTTCGGAATGCGGCCAGGATTAAGTGGGCCGTGGCGGGGGGATGGTGTGGGGGCTCTCTTGTTGCATCGGTAAAGGTGAAATTCTTGGACTGCCACCAGACGAACCAATGCAAAGGCATTTGCCAAGAATGTTTTCCCTGTTGGAGGAGGAGGGGGATGTTTTTGAGGCACTACGTGTCCTCTCCACATGTCCGTGGTTATATGCACCTTTACAGTAACCGCGTTGGTGGTAATGTGGTGGTGACTGCGGACCTAGTAGCACGGTTGTATTTTGTTGGTTTTCGGAATGCGGCCAGGATTAAGTGGGCCGTGGCGGGGGGATGGTGTGGGGGCTCTCTTGTTGTGTCGGTAAAGGTGAAATTCTTGGACTGCCACCAGACGAACCAATGCAAAGACATTTGCCAAGAATGTTTTCCCTGTTGGAGGAGGAGGGGGATGTTTTTGAGGCACTACGTGTCCTCTCCACGTGTCCGTGGTTATATGCACCTTTACAGTAACCGCGTTGGTGGGAAATGGCCTCGCCGCCATTATGTCTTTGGGAAGCCTCTGTTTCCACACCCCAGAGACATACCATTAGCAGCGGTATAGGCAGAGCCCAGAATTCGTAACATTTCAGCCGTAGCATTAGGACAGGCCCCACTAACATATCACTAGCAGCATTATAGGAGGAGCGCAGTCTTCGTTCCATGTCAGCAATAGTAGCACTCAAGACAGGCCCCAGTAACAATTCCGAAGCAGCAGTATAGCGGGAGCGCAGTCTTCGTTCCATGTCAGCAATAGTAGCACTCAAGACAGGCCCCAGTAACAATTCCGAAGCAGCAGTATAGCGGGAGCGCAGTCTTCGTTCCATGTCAGCAATAGTAGCACTCAAGACAGGCCCCAGTAACAATTCCGAAGCAGCAGTATAGCGGGAGCGCAGTCTTCGTTCCATGTCAGCAATAGTAGCACTCAAGAGAGGCCCCAGTAACAATTCCGAAGCAGCAGTATAGCGGGAGCGCAGTCTTAGTTCCATTTCAGTAGCTGCAGTATAGCCAAGGCCCAAGTTACATTTATGTAGCTAAAGTGTAGGCCAACCCCACACACCTTTCTGTACCATGAGTGCAGGCGAAGAACATACAAAATGCTATGATTACACTGTAGGTGAGGGCCCCAAAAATTTGGTGTACCAACAGTACTAATGTACCTCAGTAAAAATTGGCCATGCCCAACCAAGATGGCAGGTGAATCGCTTTGGTTAATGTGGCTTAAGTGGTAACTAGGCCTGGAGGCAGCCCAGTGTAACGAAAAATTGGTTCAAGTTAAAGTTCCAACGCTTTTAAGCGCATTGAAACTTATAAAAATTGTTCAGAAAAATTATTTGAGTGAGCCTTGTGGCCCTAAGAAAAATTGCCCGTTCAGCGTGATTACGTGAGGTTTCAGGAGGAGGAGCAGGAGGAGGAGGAGGAATATTAGACACAGATTGATGAAGCAGAAATGTCCCCGTTTTGGATGGTGAGAGAGAACGTAGCTTCCATCCGCGGGTGCAGCCTACGTATTGCTTACGTATCGCTGCTGTCCGCTGGTGGAGAACAGAAGTCTGGGGAAATCCAGCCTTTGTTCATCTTGATGAGTGTTAGCCTGTCGGCACTGTCGGTTGACAAGCGGCTACGCTTATCTGTGATGATTCCCCCAGCCGCACTAAACACCCTCTCCGACAAGACGCTAGCCGCAGGATAAGCAAGCACCTCCAGGGCATACAGCGCTAGTTCAGGCCACGTGTCCAGCTTCGACACCCAGTAGTTGTAGGGGGCAGAGGCGTCACCGAGGATGGTCGTGCGATCCGCTACGTACTCCCTCACCATCCTTTTACAGTGCTCCCGCCGACTCAGCCTTGACTGGGGAGCGGTGACACAGTCTTGGTGGGGAGCCATAAAGCTGGCCAGGCCCTTAAAGACTGTTGCACTGCCTGGGATGTACATGCTGCTCGATCTACGCACATCCCCTGCTACCTTGCCCTCGGTACTGCGCCTTCTGCCACTAGCGCTGTCGGCTGGGAATTTTACCATCAGCTTGTCCGCAAGGGTCCTGTGGTATAGCAACACTCTCGAACCCCTTTCCTCTTCGGGAATCAGAGTGGGCAGGTTCTCCTTATACCGTGGATCGAGCAGTGTGTACACCCAGTAATCCGTCGTGGCCAGAATGCGTGCAACGCGAGGGTCACGAGAAAGGCATCCTAACATGAAGTCAGCCATGTGTGCCAGGGTACCTGTATGCAACACATGGCTGTCTTCACTAGGAAGATCACTTTCAGGATCCTCCTCCTCCTCCTCCTCAGGCCATACACGCTGAAAGGATGACAGGCAATCAGCCGGTGTACCGTCAGCAGCGGCCCAAGCTGTCTCTTCCCCCTCCTCCTCATGCTCCTCCTCCTCCTCCTGTACGCGCTGAGAAATAGACAGGAGGGTGCCCTGACTATCCAGCGGCATACTGTCTTCCCCCGCCCCCGTTTCCGAGCGCAAAGCAGCTGCCTTTATGGTTTGCAGGGAATTTCTCAAGATGCATAGCAGAGGAATGGTGACGCTAATGATTGTAGCATCGCCGCTCACCACCTGGGTAGACTCCTCAAAATTACCAAGGACATGGCAGATGTCTGCCAACCAGGCCCACTCTTCTGAAAGGAATTGAGGAGGCTGACTCCCACTGCGCCGCCCATGTTGGAGTTGGTATTCGACTATAGCTCTACGCTGTTCATAGAGCCTGGCCAACATGTGGAGCGTAGAGTTCCACCGTGTGGGCACGTCGCACAGCAGTCGGTGCACTGGCAGCTTAAAGTGATGTTGCAGGGTGCGCAGGGTGGCAGCGTCCGTGTGGGACTTGCGGAAATGTGCGCAGAGCCGGCGCGCCTTTACGAGCAGGTCTGACACGTGTGGGTAGCTTTTCAGAAAGCGCTGAACCACCAAATTAAAGACGTGGGCCAGGCATGGCACGTGCGTGAGGCTGCCGAGCTGCAGAGCCGCCACCAGGTTACGGCCGTTGTCACACACGACCATGCCCAGTTGGAGGCTCAGCGGCGCAAGCCAGCGGTCGGTCTGCTGTGTCAGACCCTGCAGCAGTTCGTGGGCCGTGTGCCTCTTATCGCCTAAGCTGAGTAGTTTCAGCACGGCCTGCTGACGCTTGCCCACCGCTGTGCTGCCACACCGCGCGACACCGACTGCTGGCGACATGCTGCTGCTAACACATCTTGATTGCGAGACAGAGGAGGAGGAGGAGGAGGAGGGTGCTTTAGTGGAGGAAGCATACACCTCCGCAGATACCACCACCGAGCTGGGGCCCGCAATTCTGGGGGTGGGTAGGACGTGAGCGGTCCCGGGCTCTGACTCTGTCCCAGCCTCCACTAAATTCACCCAATGTGCCGTCAGGGAGATGTAGTGGCCCTGCCCGCCTGTGCTTGTCCACGTGTCCGTAGTTAAGTGGACCGTGGCAGTAACCGCGTTGGTGAGGGCGCGTACAATGTTGCGGGAGACGTGGTCGTGCAGGGCTGGGACGGCACATCGGGAAAAGTAGTGGCGACTGGGAACTGAGTAGCGCGGGGCCGCCGCCTCCATGATACTTTTGAAGGACTCCGTTTCCACAACCCTATACGGCAGCATCTCAAGGCTGATGAATTTTGCTATGCGGACGGTTAATGTTTGAGCGTGCGGGTGCGTGGCGGCGTACTTGCGCTTGCGCTCCAACAGTTGCGCAAGCGGCGGCTGGACGGTGCGCTGAACTACACTGCTGGATGGGGCCGAGGACAGCGGAGGTGAGGGTGTGGGTGCAGGCCAGGAGACGGTAGTGCCTGTGTCCTGAGAGGGGGGTTGCATCTCAGTGGCAGGTTGGGGCACAGGGGGAGAGGCAGGGGTGCAAACCGGAGGCGCTGAACGGCCTTTGTTCCACCTTGTGGGGTGCTTGGCCATCATATGTCTGCGCATGGTGGTGGTGGTGAGGCTGTTGGTGTTGGCTCCCCGGCTGAGCTTTGCGCGACAAAGGTTGCACACCACTGTTCGTCGGTCGTCAGGCGTCTCTGTGAAAAACTGCCAGACCTTAGAGCACCTCGGCCTCTGCAGGGTGGCATGGCGCGAGGGGGCGCTTTGGGAAACAGTTGGTGGATTATTCGGTCTGGCCCTGCCTCTACCCCTGGCCACCGCACTGCCTCTTGCAACCTGCCCTGCTGATGCCCTTGACTCCCCCTCTGAAGACCTGTCCTCCTGAGTAAGCGTTGCACACCAGGTGGGGTCAGTCACCTCATCGTCCTGCTGCTCTTCCTCCGAATCCTCTGTGCGCTGCTCCCTCGGACTTACTGCCCTTACTACTACCTCACTGCAAGACAACTGTGTCTGATCGTCATCGTCCTCCTCACCCACAGAAAGTTGTTGAGACAGTTGGCGGAAGTCCCCAGCCTCTTCCCCCGGACCCCGGGAACTTTCGAATGGTTGGGCATCAGTGACGATAAACTCCTCTGGTGGGAGAGGAACCGCTGCTGCCCAATCTAAGCAGGGGCCCGAGAACAGTTCCTGGGAGTGTTCCCGCTCCTGAGCAGGTGTCATTGTAGTGGAGTGAGGAGGCTGGGAGGAAGGAGGAGCAGCAGACAGAGGATTCGGATTTGCAGCAGTGGACGGCGCAGAACTGCGGGTTGACGATAGGTTGCTCGAAGCACTTTCTGCCATCCAGGACAGGACCTGCTCACACTGCTCATTTTCTAATAACCGTCTCCCGCGTGGACCCATTAATTGGGCGATGAATGTGGGGACGCCAGAAACGTGCCTCTCTCCTAATCGCGCAGCAGTCGGCTGCGACACACCTGGATCAGGAGCTCGGCCTGTGCCCACACCCTGACTTGGCCCTCCGTGTCCTCGGCCGCGTCCACGTCCTCTAGGCCTACCCCTACCCCTCAGCATGCTGTATTACCAGTGATTTGATTTCACAGGCAGCTAATAAATTGGCGCAAGACTGCAGGCCAAATATAATTTTTTCCCTTTTTTGAAAACGAAAGGCCCCACTGCCTCTAGTGAATGTATAATCTAAGTTTAATAACTGTGCTGTTTTCCTGCTAATGTGTCACAGAACGTGAGGGTAGCAGAGTTATTAACTGTGGCAGAGCAGGTATTTTTTTTCCCAATTAAGGAAAGCAAATGGCGAAGCCAGCAGTAAACCGTAGCTGGGTGCGTCTGATTTTTAAAGGTTGCACACGCAGCCGACACGTGTCCACCGCCCTTAGGACGGACAGAGGCAGGACAAATAGAATTATTTTCCGTTTTTTTGCACCAAAAGGCAGCACTGCGTATATTCAATGAACATGAGAAGTTTAATAACTGTGCTGTGTCCCTGCTAATGTGTCACAGAACGTGAGGGTAGCAGAGTTATTAACTGTGGCAGAGCAGGTATTTTTTTTCCCAATTAAGGAAAGCAAATGGCGAACCCAGCAGTAAACCATAGCTGGGTGCGTCTGATTTTTAAAGGTTGCACACGCAGCCGACACGTGTCCATCGCCCTTAGGACGGACAGAGGCAGGACAAATAGAATTATTTTCCGTTTTTTTGCACCAAAAGGCAGCACTGCGTATATTCAATGAACATGAGAAGTTTAATAACTGTGCTGTGTCCCTGCTAATGTGTCACAGAACGTGAGGGTAGCAGAGTTATTAACTCTGGCAGAGCAGGTATTTTTTTTCCCAATTAAGGAAAGCAAATGGCGAAGCCAGGAGTAAAACGTAGCTGGGTGCGTCTGATTTTTAAAGGTTGCACACGCAGCCGACACGTGTCCACCGCCCTTAGGACGGACAGAGGCAGGACAAATAGAATTATTTTCCGTTTTTTTGCACCAAAAGGCAGCACTGCGTATATTCAATGAACATGAGAAGTTTAATAACTGTGCTGTGTCCCTGCTAATGTGTCACAGAACGTGAGGGTAGCAGAGTTATTAACTGTGGCAGAGCAGGTATTTTTTTTCCCAATTAAGGAAAGCAAATGGCGAAGCCAGGAGTAAAACGTAGCTGGGTGCGTCTGATTTTTAAAGGTTGCACATGCAGCCGACACGTGTCCACCGCCCTTAGGACGGACAGAGGCAGGACAAATAGAAATATTTTCCGTTTTTTTGCACCAAAAGGCAGCACTGCGTATATTCAATGAACATGAGAAGTTTAATAACTGTGCTGTGTCCCTGCTAATGTGTCACAGAACGTGAGGGTAGCAGAGTTATTAACTGTGGCAGAGCAGGTATTTTTTTTCCCAATTAAGGAAAGCAAATGGCGAAGCCAGGAGTAAAACGTAGCTGGGTGCGTCTGATTTTTAAAGGTTGCACACGCAGCCGACACGTGTCCACCGCCCTTAGGGCGAGCACCCACTGGCGTTTGCGTTTTCCGCGGGAAAAAAACGCCGCGTTTTCGCCGCGTTTCCCGCGATTTTTCCGCGCGTTTTTCGCGGCGTTTTCGCGGCTTTTCCATTAATTTCCATGGAGAAAAATAAGGACACATATGCAACTGACAGTTCCTATGTTAAAAACGCAAACGCAACGCAAAAAAAACGCCAGTGGACAGGAACACATGTTATCTCTATGCCTGTGCAGGAAAAACGCAAAACGCAAAACGCAGGTAAAAAAACGCCAGTGGGTGCTCGCCCTTAGGACGGACAGAGGCAGGACAAATAGAAATATTTTCCGTTTTTTTCCACCAAAAGGCAGCACTGCGTATATTCAATGAATAATAACTGTGTTGTGGCCCTGCCTACACAATTCTTTCCCTGCAGTATCAATGGAGGGTGGAATGCTCTGCAGAGGCGATTTTGAGAAGTAAAAAAAAATGCAGCACAGCTAACAGCAGCCAGCACAGTACTGCACGCGGTTAAATATGGCCCTAGAAAGGACCGTTGAGGTTCTTGAAGGCTACACTCACTCCTAACACTCTCCCTGCCTATGCAGCACTTTTGTCCCTAATGCCGGGTGCAACGCTCTGCAGAGGCGATTTTGAGGAAAAAAAAATTGCCACTGCTAACAGCAGCCAACACACAGCTATCAGTGGCCCTAATAAGGACCTTTGGGGGGTCTTGAAGCCTACACTAACTACCAATTCTTTCCCTACAGCAGCTCCGGTATAAACAGCACTGTCCCTCATCTAACTCACACGGCATCTGAGGCGAGCCGCGGGAGGGGCCGACTTTTATATTAGGCGGACACCTGATCTCGCCAGCCACTCACTTCAGGGGGGTGGTATAGGGCTTGAACGTCACAGGGGGAAGTTGTAATGCCTTCCCTGTCTTTCAATTGGCCAGAAAAGCGCGCTAACGTCTCAGGGAAGGAAGTGAAAGTAACCCGAACACCGCATGGTGTTCGTTACGAATAACGAACATCACGAACACCCTAATATTCGCACGAATATCAAGCTCGGAAGAACACGTTCGCTCATCTCTAGTTGTTATTTCTCTTACCGCTGACGTAACATGAAAGCTGCACTGTGATTGGTTGTTATATTTTATACTGCTGAGGTAACATATAAGCTGCGCTGTGATTGGGTGTTATATATTATAAAGCTGAGGTAACATGAAAGCTGCGCTGTGATTGGTTGTTATATATTATACCACTGAGGTAACCTAAAAAAGCTGCGCTGTGATTGGTTGTTATCTAGATATATAAAAACGAATGTATGTCTGTCTGTCTACGCAGCAACGCGCGACGGGTAAGCTAGTGTCTTATATATCGGTAACCTCGATAGTTTAAGGCGATATAATATCGGTTTTTGTAAAGAAGAAACGTGTCTTGTGGTCTAGTGACCGTATTTTCTTTTTTTTAAATTCTGCCCTTTCCTGGTGTTGGCACAGGATGTAGTTTTGCTCTAAGCACTAATAAACTTACAAACAAGTTCTAGAAACTTTTGGAAAGTGTGAGGTGACTCGTAGCTCTAGGCAAAACGACTCTCAGAAAAAGTGGGGTCTTAAGCCCCTTTTCCACATGCGTTTGTTTATCTGCTGGACGGAGCATTTTGAAGGGAGAGCATGCGAGCAAATTAATATTTCTTGGCTCATTAGATAACGATTATTGGGGCCAATGATAAAAAACTTCTTTTCATAGACCTAGTTTTAATTATGTTTCATCTCTAATTTTTTATTTTCATTTGTAACTTTAATATATTTTCATGATGTTATTAATAGTTATAAGTTAATAATAAAATCAACAGTTTAAAGTTTTAGAATTTTTTTGTTGATTGTGTTGCTTTATTAACCCTAGACCTGTTTTATTTTTATACAGCATTTAAAAAAGTCGATATATCGAAATATCGATAGTTTTCCACCGATATTTTACAATAATCGATAGTTTGTTCAGCAATAGTCGATACTATCGACTATCGATATTTTTGTGTCAATCTCCCAACATTACGCTGGGGTGACTGCAACCTCTTGCAGAGGTGTAACCTGAAGCTCCTGGGTCCCAATGCAAAACATCTAGTAAGGCCTTCCAATCACTATTTGTCATGTATAATATTAGTATCTTGTGTGGCAGAGCCTCAAACTATGAAAACAGTCCTGTCACTCAATATGCGCTTGAAAATCTCATGTGATGCTTATTGGCTTTCTGGCATCTGTTTTTAAACATAGATGAAGAATTGTGTAAGGCGTGAATGAGACTCTCCTTGGAACTATTGCATATGTGCCACGTCACTGCAGCCACCGACTCTTTCTACCTTCCTCATCTGGGGTTCGCAGTCCCGAATCTGCTGCTAAATTTATACCAAAATGACCATTTACCCATTGTTGTCTAATTTAATAGGACGATCAGTGAGAAAAAGCTGCCTTAGTATCTTCTTTATTTCTACATAGACTCAATCCCACAGGCTTGGCTCACAAAATTTGCTTCATTGGAGATTTATCAATAGCGTGGCATACATAAAAAATCAACACAAATGGCGCAAATTTATCAAAACAACAGATTGCATGATACATTTGTTGCAACTGGCTAATATATTAGATAGGAATTTTACTTATGGCCTCTCATGGCTTTGCATTCCTATACACTGATATGTCTTTAATAAATCTGCTGGATTTTAGGACTCCTCTTAGCTAAGTGTAAAACGAGTTTAACCCCTTAATGACGCTGCCCCTTTTTTTTTTCATCTTTGTTTTTTCCTCCCCCCTTTAAAAAAAATCGTAACTTCTTCATTTATCCATCGACGTCGCTGTATGAGGGCTTGTTTTTTGCGGGACGAGTTGTATTTTTCAATGGTGCTATTTAATGTATCATATAATGTACTGAAAAACTTTAAAAAATGAAGTAAAATGAAAAAAAAAATGACATTCCGCCATCTTTCAGTGCGTCTTGTTTCTACAGCGCACAAACTGCGACATAAATGACATGATAACTTTATTCTATGGGTCAGTACGATTGCTACGATACCAAACTTGTATAGGTTTGTTTTGCTGTACTACTCTTTTTAAAAAAATTTTTAAATTATTTTCTGCCGCCATCTTCTGCACATAATAACTTTTTTATTTTTCCGTCGACGTAGTTCAGTGAAGGCTCATTTTTTGCAGGATGTCCTGTAGTTTCTGTTAGTACCAATTCAGAATACATATGACTTTTTGATCGTTTTTTTATTGCGTTCTTTCTGGGAGACAGCGTAACTGAAAAAGTGCATTTTTGGCATTCTTTATTTTTTTTTCAGACAATGTTCACCATGCAGGGTAAATAATGTGCTACTTTGATAGATCGGACTTTTACGGACGCGGCGATACCAAATATCAATTTTTCTTTCATGATTTTGATTTTTTTTATTATAGATATGGCAAAAGGGGGGGGGGGGTGATTTAAGCTTTTATTACTTTTTTTTATAATTAATAAAACTTTATTGATCTTTTTTAAACTTTTCTTTTAGGTCCCCCTGGGGGACTACAACATGCGACACTTTAATCGCTCCTGCAGTATGACGTAATGCTGTAGCATTATGTCATACTGCATTCTGACAGGCAGCCTATCAAGCCCCCCCACAGGGATGGCTTGATAGGCAGTCTTTCAAGGCAGCCCTGGGGCCTTTCAGAAGGCTCCTGTCAGCCATGACACCTGAACGACTCCACTGATCTCACCACGGGGGGCCGTACGAAACCCCTGAACATCGTTCGGGGGATTTAAATGCCGCTGTCAGAATTGACAGTGGCATTTAAGGGGTTAATAGCCGCGATCGGCCATACGGCCGATTGCAGCTATTGCCTGCAGGTGTCAGCTGTAATAAACAGCTGACGCCTGCGCAGTATGAAGAGAGGTCGCCCCGTGACCTCTCTTCATACATACCCTGACGCTCCAGGACATAAATGTACATCCTGGAGTGGAAAGGGGTTAAAACAAATACATTTGGCAGACACTATTATTTAGTGCAATTGCTAACAGAATTCTGGTGCATTTTGCTTAGTTCATCTCCTCGGTGTCTTACCAATATCGTATGCTACAGTAACACTCTCTGCTACAATTATGACTCTTACAGATTCAACTGTAGAAAAACATCACTTGTATCCAAATAACATGCCTCACCCAACACTTATCTCCTGCCAGCACGATGTAAAACTCCTTCCACTAGCCCTCAGGTTTCTTCCAAATTAAACTTTAAAATTCATCTTTATTCTTGGCTGGGTCGCAGCTCCGAGATATTATTTCACTCCCACACACACAGCTATACTACTCTACATCAGCAGCGGTTAAGGTGTCAGGGAATTAGCTAAGATGAACAAGTCTTGTTTCATGTTTCAGGAATTGTTAAATATTTTTTTAATTCCCAATCATCATCCCTGTAATTCATCAAACTCAATATTTTTGCATTGTTAATATAAATATCCCATATTCCCATGGTCCTTCTGGATCACAAAAAAGTGCAAGCTCAGCATTTAAATTCTGAATATGTTGATCCAGAGGTAGACATGCCAAAAACCTCAGTGAGCAACCTGCCAATTCAACCTTACGTGTGGACGATTTATGACTCCATAATATATTATATAATGTTATATTATGCCTCCATTACTATATTATGTACTAACTATATCAATTCCCTAGATCAGGAAATCCAAAAATGTGATTATATATGAAGGGTTCGGGGAAAGAATCATTAAAGTCCACTTTTACTGAAAACTGGTAATTTTAAAATTATTCAAGACTTGACGGACAAAACTGTAACATTTCACCAAAGTGCAAGAAGTCCTGGAGAAGAATTAGAGGCAGTAGAGCGCAGTAAAGACACACACCGCTACCAAACAGAGCATTGTTTTGGGGGCTCCTCCGCCTTCTTCAGGCCCGTGTGCCCTCCACCAATATTTATATCATATCGGCAAAATCTGTTATATCATCTGTTAGAACATTACAAACAATACTATACAATACAATGTAAATTCTTATGTGTTTCTTTTAGATTTCCTTTTCCGAAAATACGAATACAGTAAAACCTCTACTAACTTTGGTAGGCCGTCCGAAAGCAATTAGCTTTACCTGAAACCGTTGCTACTGGAGGTAATTATTTCCATAGAAATCAATGTAAATCCAATTAATTCATTCTAGACATTCCAAAAAACACCAAACCACATTTAATGGAGAATAAATATGGTCTTTAATACCAAAAACTATAATAAATGAATATAAAGGACTACTGAAAACAAAAATTGAAAATTTAACATGTTATTGAACATGCTACTGTGTGTTATCTGTGGTGTTACATAGGACTACAGGTCACATCTACGACATCATCTGTCCTCAGAGTTATCACTGTGTTCTCTGTGCTGTTACATAGGACTGCAGGTGAAATCTGCTGTATTACAGTACATCACCTGCCCTCAGCGTTATCACTGTGTTCTCTGTGGTGGTACATAGGACTGCAGGTGAAATCTGCTGTATTACAGTACATCATCTGTCCTCAGCTATCACTGTGTTCTCTGTGCTGTTACATAGGACTGCAGGTGAAATCTGCTGTATTACAGTACATCATCTGCTCTCAGAGTTATCATTGTGTTCTCTGTGGTGTTACATAGGACTGCAGGTGACATCATTATCTATCCTCAGTGTTATCACTGTGTTCTCTGTGCTGTTGCATTTGAGAGCAATTGTACAATACTGTACTGTACTGGTGTATTACTCGTCGCCGATGATGGAGAAGGGTGGGTTACATCAGCAGCAGCAGGAGGAGAAGACTCCGAGCAGGAGATTACATGGGCCAGCATAAGCCAAGGTGTTATTAGAGGCAACCAATGTTACCAGAGACAAAATTTTGGCTTAAAAAAACGGTCTTACTCGAAATCAGCCTTAGTAGATGTCAATGCTAGTAGAGGTTTTACTGTATTGTACACTTTAGCCAATTTGCAGCAAGCACCATCTCAAACCTGTAGGACTACTTTCAAATTACACACCTCATGTAAACCCTGTATCTAAATTTTATATCCAAAAAGCTTCTTTGTGAAGAATCCTTATTTTTCTCTGTTCAATATCACTTTAATTTGAACCTTGTGACCCATTTCAAAGAAATGACATGCTACATTTTGTATGTATTTCTAATGCTGAAGACATGGCTAAAACATTACATAATAAAAAGAAAACATTTTTAAATTTCTCTTAATGATCATTTGAAACATTTCCCGATTGTGACAAATTCTCATAGTAATTATGGTGTTCTGCTGGCACAAACTGTTTTAGGGCTTAAACAGATAGGCGTGTTGTAGTCCTGTTACGCATCTATAAAAATCACGGCCGCATAATGAGACGAAATGAAACCATTGATTTCAATGGTTTTGTTTCCACTATCGGGATTCTCATGCGTTAATAGTACACACGAGAAAAGATAGGGCTTGCCCTATCTTTCTTGTACGTAGTTAATACTAGATGCGAGAAAGATAGGGCAGGACCTATCTTCCCGCTTTTTTTTTTAAACTCGCGGGCACAAGCCCAGAGTTTAACCCTTTCCAATCCAATTTCCCTCCACAGCTCCGATGTCGGTGCAGGCCCGACACTGCAGTGCAGGAGTGCATCTGCACCCGATCATCAGACACATCGCGTGCAGATGCACTCCTGCACTGGTCCATATCGAGGACCCCCGAGGAGAAGGCAGAAAAGGTTTTTAACCCTTTCTGCATTCTCCTTTACACATTACATAGTGCTCAATTAGCGCTATGTAATGCACGGAGATTCCGGCCGGCAATCATGTGACCGCCGGTGTCACCTGACCCCCAGCGGTCACATGTACGCCGAGCTGGGAGCCTGCACCGTGGGGGGGCCTGCTTACCTGTCCAGCGTCTTCCGCATTCTCCCTTCTGTCTCCCGGCTCAGCGATCATGTGACCGCTGGGTGCCACCTGACCCCAGTGGTCACATGATCGCCGAGTCGGGAGGCAGAAGGGAGAATGCGGAAGACGCCGGACAGGTAAGCAGGCCCCCCCACGGTGCAGTGAGCACCTGCACCCTCCTGAACTCTGTCAGTTCAGGAGGGTGCAGGGAAATGTATTTTTTCTCATCCATTCTCACCAGCTCCAATTTATTTGGAGCTGGGGAGAATTTATGAGAAAAAAATCATTGAATTGGAAAGGGTTAAATAGACCAAAAAAAAACGTTCATGTGCTAATATGCTCCATAGTGGCAATATTCCGCCGCCGGGGAGCAGGGGAGAAAACTGTCAGTTCTCTGTGGCGAGCCTATCTAAGTAACGCAATACACTATCACCCGTGGACAGGAGCTCTTAGGACTCTTATACATGGTCACATTTCAGATCCATGATGTAGATTTGTATTATGGTAGCCTTCTATCGGCCCATACTACAACTCCATGTGTCTCCCATTTTATGTGGAATTTTTTTTTTTCATTATTATTCACAGAGGCAGAAAGTACGTTTTTTGTGTTACGTCTGACTTTCCTCCTAGAGCTTTCTGTGTTACCGGAGGGAAGTGTTGGTGTGCCCTAATGTAGATATTTTTTAATGGTAAAGTATTAAAAATTAGGATATTTTAATTAAGTCTAAACCGTTAATCCGCTGATATCCTAGAGGGGAAACGCTTCGAGAAAGAAACATATGAGAAAGAAATAAATAAGGAGCGTATTATTGTTTAATTAATAGAGAAATTAACATACAATTTTTTAATGGTAAAGTAATAAAAATTAGGATATGTTAATTAAGTCTAAACTGTGAAGGGAATTTTATGTGGAAGGTGCAAGAAAAAAATGTACCATCACAATCATGTTGTGGAGGAATTCTATCATTGCATACAGGGTTAGAGATGAACGAGTATACCCGCTAAGGCACATTACTCGAGCGAGTAGTGCCTTAGCCGAGTATCTCCCTGCTCGTCTCTAAAGATTCAAGGGCTGGCGGGGGGCAGAGAGCAGCGGGGGAGAGCGGGGGGGAACGGAGGGGAGATCTCTCTCCCCCTCTACCCTCCCCCCCTTGCTCCCTGCGGCAACTCACCTGTTACCGGCGCCGGCCCCCGAATCAAGTAATGAGTATACTCGCTCATATCTATACAGGGTCCATGCAAGTGGTAAGCAATGAGTCCCTATTGGTCAACAAGTACTATCTTTTCTCACTCCTACAATTAACGGGCAAGAATCCTGATAGTGAAAACGAAAACACTGAAGTCAATTGAAATCACTGGTTTAGTTTTGTCCTATTATAAGGGGGCAAAATTACATTCACCTGAAACTGCCTTAAGGGCAAAAACACATGGCCGTATGCGCAACTTTGCTCGCTGCTACAGAGCGTGGATGCATATGAATGGGGTTTTTTTATTTCTTCTCTGACTTTTCAAACTTTGGGCTAGTGTACACTAGTTTGAAAAAAACAGCGGAAAGATAGATCCCGTCCTATCTCTCCTGCACGTAACTACGTGTGAGAAAGATAGGGCAAGTCCTATCTTATCTCGACCGTACTATTAACGGGCTCGAATACTGCTAATGAAAATGAAACCATTGAAATCAATGGTCTTGTTTCGCCCTGCTATGTGGCCATGAAATCACGCCCCCTGAGAAGAAGCCCTAATGGTCCTGCTAGGTATTAAACATGTAGGTCCCATCCACACTGGGTCTTTTGAACGCAGATCCCACATCAAAATCTGCATTTAAACCACATACATGCAACATCCTATTGAAGTCAATGTGCAACTGTGCTATTGTTTATACAGCGCAGATTTCTATGCACATGGATTTTGACATCCCAGTAGGAGAAAACAAGAACTGATATGTAAATTCTTGATGTGGAAACCATGTCAGGTGGCTGCTCACAGATTTTCCCTATTGAATGGGGTTAAATCCACAAGCAGATCCAGAGCATTTAAAATTAAAGTCTGTGGCAGTAATTCAAGGGTCAGCCTCACATTTCTATTACAGATTGTGGGGAAAATCGGAAAATCCACGTTTTTCTTCCCAGCGTGAATTTTTCCCATGTTAGGGCTTTTACCCACTAGTCATAAGACATTTCTATGACTGCACCATTCCTCTGAATAAGTGAGCCATGTGCTTACTGCCTAAGACTGGCTGCACACGGCCGGGTTGGATTACGCATATGGAACCCGACCCTGTGCCTGGCCGGCATCTGCGCACACCTCTCATTTTTTCTTCTCTTCTGCTTGTAATCAGGCATGCGCAATACCGCAATACCGCTGCTTTTCTCATGTAATCGCCTAGCGATGACACTGAATCCGCGAACTTTCCGCAATGTCAATTGCAGAAGGGCCGTAGGTTTGAGGGCTTCCATTGACTTCAATGGAAGCTGTCCGTGCTGAATCCGCTCAAAAATAGAGCATGCCGCAATCTTTCCTCCGCGAGCGGAAAATCACAATTCATTTCCACTCGTGCAGGAAAAAGTGCTTTTCCATAGCATGATATGGAAGGTATTTGCTGCGGAACCCAGAGGTGGATGCCCGCTCCGGATTCCGCAATACAATTCCGTTTATTTCCAGCTGGCCTTAATGACCTCATTCAAATAAATGTAACTAATTTAGATTTGCAGAAATTTCTGAAACAAATTTGTTGTACTCTTGTATATCTCGCACATATCCCCACAATAGAACAACTGATCGCAGGAGGTCTCAGCAGGGGATGCTTTGTGATACAGTATGCTTATTGTAAAGTGGCCCTTCTAACAAGTAGAGATTGTCAAAAACTGACCACACTTTCAGTTGTGGGCTTTATATTTAATTTGTAAAGTAGTGTTTAAAGTGGAAATAAACTTTAAATTGTATTTCTTCTAGCCAAAAATGTTACCTTTGCATGAAATACTACAGTATGAAATGATTGGTGCATGCCACCCATATCTGTCTTGTAATACATATATATATGTGGCAAGGTAGTACACAGAATGGACTGCAGGGGGGTTGTAACCATGCCTTCTGTGTACTGGAAGGTGTGCTAATCAGCAGAGACAGCTGTGCGGGTATGTCTGGAGGAGCTAAAATCTCCAGACACATTCAGTCCCTAGCTGAAAGCTAGGGCAAATCTACTGTTGGAGCAGAGCTGCCACAGAAAGCCATGCTCACTTCAGAGAGCGAGCTGGAGCTACTCCTTGAGAGGGCGGCTAAGAGGAGGCTAAAAGCCTGGCGTCTATGGGAGAGCAGGCTGTGGAAATGCCTCTAATCCGACTCTGAAGGACGCCTCCAGCCTGACACCCTGTTGGGTACGTTTAGTGGCGCTAGGCCACTATGTTGCAGTGAGTGAGGAAACTACTGTTTAGTTACCGCCTTAAAGGGCAAGTATTTATGTTTATAGCACAAAGTGTATGTGCTGCCAGTGGTTGTGTGTTTCCACTGGATTTTCATGTTATTGCTGAATATTCAAGAAAATAAAGTTATTTGGACTTTTATATGGACTGAATGAGCCGCTGTGTTGTCGCCCACTACAACCGCCATGCAGACATATATATATATATATATATACATACATACAATTTTCTTGGCATAGTAACATAGTTCGTAAGGCTGAATGAAGACAATGTCCATCAAGTCCAGCCTGTTTATCCTCCTGTTTTGTTGATCCAGAGGAAGGCAAAAAACCCCAAGAGCAGAAGCCAATTAGCCCTTTTGGGGGGAAAATTCCTTCCCGACTCCCTAATGGCAATCAGACTAATCCCTGGATCAACCCCTAATAGTTCCTACCTGCCTGTATACCCGGATTAACAATTACCCTAAGATTTATAACCTATTATATCCTTCCTCTCCAGATAGACATCTAGTCCCCTTTTAAACTCCTCTATGGATTTTGCCATCACTACGTCCTCAGGCAGAGAGTTCCACAGTCTAACTGCTCTAACAGTAAATAACTAGAGATGAGCGAGCGTACTCGTCCGAGCTTGATACTCGTTCGAGTATTAGGGTGTTCGAGATGCTCGTTACTCGTGACGAGTACCACGCGATGTTCGAATTACTTTCACTTTCATCTCTGAGACGTTAGCGCGCTTTTCTGGCCAATAGAAAGACAGGGAACTTCCCCCTGCGACGTTCAAGCCCTATACCACCCCCCTGCAGTGAGTGGCTGGGGAGATCAGGTGTCACCCGAGTATTAAAATCTGCCCGCCCGCTCGCCACAGATGCATTCTGACATAGTTCAGGGAAAGTGCTGTTGATGCCGGAGCTGCTATAGGGAGAGCGTTAGGAGTGATTTTAGGCTTCAAGAACCCCAACGGTCCTTCTTAGGCCATATAAATCGCAGATCGCACCTATCTGCGATCTGCGATTCCTGTTCTCTTCTCTATATGCGCTTAATGGGGCCGGCGGCAGCAGCGCCGACCCCATTGAGAACATATAGAAGACAAATCATTCTTCTCTGCCACAGCTGTAACAGCTGACTCACACCCCCTTCACACCCACTGTAGGCCGGCCGCGCTGAACTCCGTCTGCCGGGACAAGGTAAGTATATACCGTATATACTGGCGTATAAGATGACTTTTGAACCCCGAAAAATCTGCTCTGAAGTCGGGGGTCGTCTTATACGACGGTAATACAAAAAAAAAGAAAGTGTAAAAAAAAAAATCATTACTCACCTCCCCCGGCGTTCTGCGGCGCTGCTGCAGGCTGTCGCTCCCTCCTGGTCCCTGGCAGAGCATTGCTTTCTGGATGCAGGGCTTGAAATCCCCGCCTCCAGAAAGCTACTGTGATTAGCTAACACACGCCGTCAGCCAATCACAGCCATTCAATGACATCATTGTCATTGGCTGTGATTGGCTGAAGGCACGTGTGTTTTCTGGAGGCGGGGATTTCAAGCCCTGCGTCCAGAAAGCAATGCTCTGCCGGGGACCAGGAGGGAGCGACATCCTGCAGCAGCGCCGCAGAACGCCGGGGGAAGTGAGTAATGATTTTTATTTTTTGCTCCGCTGTATTCCCGGCGTATAAGGTGACAGTTGGGGGGTCGTCTTATACGCCCCGTCGCCTTATACGCCGGTATATACGATATATTTTTTTTATTTTTACACATTTCTGGATGAATTGCAGGGAAGGGCTTCTATATTTAAGCCCTTCCCGACAATTCATCCCGCGATCGCCGGCAGCCCATTGCTTTCAGTGGAACCTGCTGTATTGCCGGCTCCATTGAATTCAATGGGCAAACATCGTTCTTCTCTGCCACAGCTGTTACAGCTATGGCAGAGGAGAACCATCTTTATGCTGACAGTGCGGGGGCACTCTTGCCGCTATTGTGGCTTAATAGTGGGACCTGGGAACTTCAGATGCAGCCCAACATGTAGCCCCTCGCCTGCCCTATCCGTTGCTGTGTCATTCCCATCACTTTCTTGAATTGCCCTGATTTTCACAAATGAAAACCTTAGCGAGCATCGGCGATATACAAAAATGCTCGGGTCGCCCATTGACTTCAATGGGGTTCATTACTCAAAACGAACCCTCGAGCATCGCGATAATTTCGTCCCGAGTAGCGAGCACCCAAGCATTTTGGTGCTCGCTCATCTCTATAAATAACCCTTTTCTATGTTGGTGATGAAACCTGCATTCTTCTAAGCGTAGTGGATGCCCTCTTGTTACCGTCGTAGTCCTGGGTATAAACAGATCCTGGGAGAGATCCTTGTATTGTCCCCTCATGTACTTATACATGGTTATTTGGTCGCCCCTTAACCTTCTTTTTTCTAGAGTAAATAGTCCCAATTTTGATAGCCTCTCTGGGTATTCTAGTCCCGTCATTCCATGTACTAGCTTAGTCGCTCTTCTTTGAGCCCCCTCCAATATCGTAACATCTTTCCTGAGCACCGGTGACCAGAACTGTACGCAGTATTCCATGTGGGGCCTGACAAGTGCCTTATATAATGGAAGGATAATGTCCTCGTGCTTGGCCCCTATACCTCTTTTAATGCATCCCAAAACTTTATTTGCCTTTGCAGCAGCTGATTGGCATTGGTTACTCCAGTTTAGTCTACAATCCACTAGTACCCCCAGGTCTTTTTCCATATCACTTTTCCCTAGCAGTGCCCCATTAAGTGTATATTGGCATGGCAGTAGCCACATATTTGGTTAATTCATTCTCGACACATCACAGAGTGTCTTATTCTACCATAGATTATACACTAGGCCTCATTTATTGAAACTGTGTTTTAAATATTGTTTGCTGCACATGGCAACCCATCATCATTCCTTAGGCTGCTCTAGTAAAATGAAAGCTGTACTATGACTGGTAGCTATGAGCAACAAACCGTAAATTTAGTTGAAATCCATCAAGGCAAGTATGAGGTTATGAAGAACAAAAAAATCTAATTTTCACTTTTATATATATGTATACCTTCAAGAAAGTGGGAAGCCGTCGGACAAGTCCAACTGAAAGCAAAATGACTACGAACGAGTGAGACAAGTGAACAATGTGACCAATGACTTAAAAATGAGCGGGAAAGAGCCATGACATCAAGGGCTGCAGAGTCCCCCTCACAGCATCACCTTCTTTCACCATAAACAGGAAACTATGGTTAATTGAATGAATATAGTGTGGTAGAATGATGCACCTGATTGAAATCCATTGTATTCTTGTCATGGAGTTCAATTTTAGATTTTTTTCAGCCAAGGCTCTTAAGAAATACACCAATTGAAAATATGATTTAATATAAAAAAAATCAGATGATGTCACTGTTCTGTTCTATTCATCCAGAGAGGGCTCGAAGGAGAAGAAAACACATGGAGCTGATGACTGAAAAAGAAAATATTTTGCTGGTGGTTCCAAGTTGGATATTATGCAGCATAACAATAGAAGAGTACTGCCTGTGTTCTAGCATTAGGTGGTCATATGTTAGGCTTTGGTTGTTAAACTTGACATCAGTAGGTTTCTGTGTGTGAAAGTACAATGTGGAATTTTAATCTAAGCGCTAATTACAATACATAATAGTCACAAGCTTCAATGAATAAGTACAGCGTTTGGCATGTGATGCACAACAAACTAATGCTGGCCAAAGACATTGAGGTTTTTGTTGGCATATTCTTTCTACAGATTCTGGCTAAGGCAGGAAGGACAGCATAGCGCAAACTGCATTCTGTAGCCCATGCTGATCCCCACATTCAATCCTTTGCTACTGGGTGCTATTGGAAACAGCCAATAGGCTGCAATAGCCTGTAGACAGACACATCTTTACCAGCTCAGAGGAGCTTCCATGATGTAGAAATAGAGTTTTTTTTCCTATATCAAATTATTCCTTGGTGTCTTGTTTAAATGCAATGTCTGCCAGGCAGTTGGATGTGGATCCGCCTTGCCACACACCAGTTGCTGTGGGATATTTGTGGAGGCAGCACCCTGGTTTTCACTCTGGGCGCTTCCAAGTGGAATACGGTCTTGGCTGTGGAGTCCCCAAATCATTACACACACAGATAGTCCCGGGAATGTGGCGGCTGATGCTGCCCTGGGCTGGGCATGGTACCTGAAGGTCTGAACAGAAGCATAGTGGAAAAGCGGGCTGTAGTCAGGGCTGGTGGTACGGGTGCAGTAACAAGGTCCAAGCTGAAAGTCAGAGCAGGCAGCATACAATAACGAAGTCCAGAGTAGTCAAAGTCAGGCAAGGGTCAGAACCAGAACAAACACAAGCAGGGGCTTTTTCCACAAATGGCAGTAGGAGACCAATTGCTTAGACATCCACCCAAGAGTGTTGTTGCTTAATATAGGCAGTGCAGGAATGGGATTGGAAGGGAAAGAGTGATGAGAGTACACACTGGCCCTTTAAAAGGGTTGGCGGGAGCATGCACGAGCCCCATAGGAGAAGTCAGGGAGCGAGCAGAGTTGAAGAAAGGAGCTGAAACACAATGGCAACCACCCATTGCTGCAGCAGCAGATGAGCAGCGATAGAAGTGCACCATGACAGCTTCTCAGAGTATAAATGAACTAAACAAACTTCATACAGACATTGAGCTGACAGCGTACAGCATGTCAAAAGCTTTTACTTCTAAAGTCTACCGAATGTTAAATTCACCTGTAGACTATACAAGTTAACATGACTAGTGCCTCGTGATAACTCGATTTACAGCATTGTAGTACATTGTAGTTGAGTTAGCAAAACATGTTATATGTCAAGTTAACACTTGCTATATTTGTAATTATGTAACTCATGATTAACCCCCCCAAAAAACACAGTCTAAGGCCGCCTGCAGACGGGCGGAAATTCCGCGGCGGGATTCCCTGAAGAATTTCCACCCGTACACGCCTGCATAGGATTGCATAACAGCACGCAATCCTATGCAGACGTCCGCGGTTTGTCTGCGCGAAATCACGCGCAGCAAACAAACTGCGGCATGCTCTAATTCTGTGCGGGACTCGCAGAGCCCCGCACAGAAACGTCACTCACCGGCCGCCGGCTCCACACTGCGCATGCGCCGGCTGCCCAGGAACCGGCACATGAAAGAGCCGGAGCTGTGGGAGCGGGTGAGCCCACGGTGTTCTCTGCAGGCGCTCGGGTCGGGTCCCGCTGCGAGAATTCTCGCAGCCGGATCCAACCCGGCGGTCTGCAGGCGGCCTTAAGGATTTTTTCACATTTCTGTACTCAAGAACCCCAATAGACCTCATCATAAATCACTGCAGTCCATTGAATCTAGCGGAGCCTTGTGCCTCCCATATTCTAATGTGCATGTAAAATGGTGAAATGCTGTAAAATGGGATCAAATATTAAACCATATATTAAATTGGTCTCAAAACAAATTGTGTGCTAGTGTGTTTCTCCACGGCCATGCCTATCTAAACGTTCTTTATCTAAACGTTCTTAGTTTTAATTTCTTAGCATTGCACTTGAAACACATGAGCATGGCTAACCCGTAAAATCAGTAATTTCTGCCATTTTTTCTTCATTACTGTTCCTAAGGACTCATACACACAGCTGTATTACAGATCTCTGTTGTAAATATCCTTAAAGGGATTATCTTTACGATAGGCCTTCAATAATCGCAAGGATTCTGTTGCCCAGTATCCTTGATCAGACGCTCACCAAGCTGGTGCACTTATGGGCAACTCTATTCCCACTGCAGTATTGAGACTTTGTATAACAGACAAAGTTCCCATTGAAATGAATGAAAACTTTGCCTGTAATACCAAACCAGGCCAGGCTATCAATAACTCATAACTGGACAATCCCTTTAATATGGTGTTTATAGCTTCTATAGGTCCATATTGTGCCTCTATGTCCATACCCAACATATGGCATGTTCCAACACATGCTGGTTTAAAGAGGTATTCTTCTCTACAATAAACGCTCCAGGGAAGAATTCAATGCTTTAAAGGGCAGTATATGACATCCTACATGTTTGCAATATGGAACTGGAGGGATTCTATATGCCGCTATAGAGAGTTTGTGCATGACCTTAAGTTGTCTCGCGAAGATTTTCCTTTCTTACTTGTTACAGTAATACTTATAGTAGTCTAAATTCATTACTGTCTTCCTGGCAAAGCAGAGACAAAAGAACAGGAAGTAATACAGGAAATTGTTACAATACTGTTATGGGAGGTATTAAGTTCATTCACAAATGATAATAGCCGGCATTGCCTATGAATACATTTTAACATATTAATATGGTTATGAATTTAGAACTACTAATTAAACACTTTCCAGCATAAATGCCACATGACTCATTGTATATTACACAATAAGTAACGAATAAGCTTTTAATTAGCAAGAAAACCCAAACCATTTATTTTCAAATTTAAGATTCTTAATGAAAAATAATGATGCAATCTCAATTGCAAAAAAGCTGGGATGCTGTGTAAAATGTAAATAAATGTAAAAAAAACCTCATATAACCATATTTTATTCACCATAGAACACGTATCAGAAGTAGAATGTGAGACATTTTTCCATTTCATAGTAAAAAAAATGTACTCATTTAGAAATTGATGGCAGTAACACATCTCATAAAATTTGGGGCAGGAGTAACAGAAGGCTGGAAAAGCAAGTGGTACTAATGAGAAGAGAACTAGAGGGTCCATTTTCTACTAAGTCACATGACTGTATATAAAAAGTGCATGTTAGAGAGGCAGAGTCTCTCAGAAGCAAATATGGTATGAGGTCCACCAATCTGTGAAAAACTGCATCTAAAACTTTTGGAACAATTTCAGCAAAATGCTCCTCAATGTAAAATCGTGAAGACTTTCAATATCCCATCATCGACAGTACATAATATCATTAAAAGATTCAGAGTATCTGCAGAAATTCCTGTGCACAAGTAACAAGGTTGACAGTCAATATTGGATGCTCGAGATCTATTGTCCCTCAGGCATCACTGCATTAAAAACAGGCATGATTCTGTAATGAAAATCACCACATGGGCTCAGGAATGCTTCCAGAAATAATTTTCTGTGAACACAGTTCACTGTGCAATCCACAAAGGCAAGTTAAAGCTGTATCATGCAAAGAAAAAGCCATATATCAACACAATCTAGAAATGCCGGTATTTTCACTGGGCCAAAGCTTATTTTAAATGGACTGAGACAAAACAGAAAACTGTTCTGTGGTCATATGACTCAAAATTGGAAACTCTTTTTGGAAACCATGATTGCCGTGTCCTGCAGACAAGAGGAGAAGGACCATCCATCTTATCAGCACACAGTTCAAAAGACTGCATCTCTGATGGTATGGGGTTGCATTAGTGCCTATGGCATAGGCAGCTTATATATCTTGAAAGGCACTATCAATGCTAAGCAGTATATAGAGGTTTTAGAACTCCATATGCTCCCATTGAGACAATGCCTTTTTTAGGGAAGGCCTTGCATGCTTCAACAAGACAATGCATTCATCATAACAACATGGCTTCACAAAAGAAGAGTCCGGGGGCTGAACTGACTGCCTGCAGTCCAGACCTTTCACCAATAGAAAACATTTGGCACATTATAAAAAAAGATCCTTTCTACAGGTCTGTAGAACAATGATTGGGAATTGAAAACCAAGCCAGAATTCATACACAGATGGCTGTTTTGTTGTTTTTGCCCCTCACCAGTGTGCAGTAGGATCCTGGATAGGCTAGGGAGAGCACCTAAGGAGAGATGATACCACTCCCAACCCACGTCACAGACGGTATTAGTGTATCTTGACGCCACCTGAAGCTAGAGGTGTGACAGGGCTTGGAGGCAGGAACGGCCCTGTCACACCCCTAGCTCCCGATTGGCTACTTTCATGTAGGTCCTAGCACCCCTAACCCTAAGCGAACATAGATCCCGGGCAGCTGTCAGAAAAATCATGAAGCAGCTTGTCCGTCCATGCACATACACTCGTGCCCCTGCTTGCTAAGGCCAAACTATTCCGCTACTGAAACAGGGCCCCTCCGTCGCTATGCTACGCTCACCGTTCCATGTAGCAGCAGCAGTGTAAAGTCGGGACCACAGCCGCTCACCGCTTCGCGGCACAGCAGCGGAGGGAACTCCCCACCAGCTGCTGTCACCTTCCTACACGGCGTCGGCCGGTGCCCCACAGCGCTAAAAAATGCCGACCGGCCCCTCTGCAGCGCTCACTGATCCGTGCCACTGCAGCGCTGTTACGTCCCGATCCTCACAGCCTGCTGTCACCTTCCTCCACAGCGTCGCCGACTGACCAGCACTGCTCAAAAGTCCCGACCGCCCCCTCTGCAGTGCTCAGCAATCCGTCCAGCAGCACTCAGAAGTCCCCACCAGCCCCTCTGCAGCGCTCACCGATTTGTGGCACTGCAGCGCTGTCAAGTGACAATCACCACAGCCGCTGTCACCTTCCTACATGGCGTCGCTCGGTGCCCAGCAGCGCTCATAACTCCTTACCACACACTGTCAGCTTCCTGAACGCTGGCTGCCGGGGCCTACAGGACCGGTGAGAGGGAGGATGGGAAGACAGCCGGACAGCCAATCAGGAACAGGGGGCGGCAACCCCCTGTCAAACACACTGTATCTTGGCTCTACCAGTACTTCCAGTGGCGTAAAGATACACTAATACCGTCACAGGCTTCTCACTAGCCAAGCCAGGATCCTACTGCACACTGAGGAGGGGCAAAAACCTTGAAACAGCTGTCTGTGTATGGATTCTAGTTTGGTTTTCAATTCCCAATCATTGCTCTACAGACCTGTATAAAGGCTCAAGTTTTGATTTGAAGGAATGCTGCCATCCAATAGGTGGCGCTGCTAGTGGTATTGTTCCATCTTCCTTATTTGCAAAAAAAAAAAAAAACAGGACTGCTGAGCAGCTAGAATCCTACATAAGACAAGAATGGGACAACATTCCTCTCCAAAAACTCCAGCAATTGGTCTCCTCACTTCCCAGACATTTACAGACTCTTGTAAAAAAAAAAGGGGATGCTACACAATGATACATATGGCCCTGGCCCAACGTTTTTGAGATGTATTGCTGCCATTAATTTCTAAATTAGTTATTTTAAAAAATAAAATGAAAACATTTCACTTTCAGCTTCTGATGTGTTCTGTGTTTAAATGTGAATAAAATATGGCTATATGAAAGTCCCTACAGTCATTTCCTCTTTATATTTATGTACATTTTACACATCATCCCAACTATTTTGGAACTGGGGTAGTATATGTATGCATTATTATGAGGGATTATCCATGCAATACAGTAATAACAGACAAGATATAGCGTAAGATAGGGTGAAGGAATTCATCAGGGTAGAGCAGTCCAGTTCATATCCAATTCCACTATAAGGCCGGTCTCACATGACCAGATTTGAATTGCGGATTCAGCGATCGTATGACCCGCGGTAATGCATAGCTCAATCAAATACATGGGATTACACAATTCCGCTGACATTAGTGTGTCGGAATTGCGTAATCCTCTCATGGAAAATAAAACACAACATGTTCTATTTTACTGTGGAATCCGTGACCATAGAGCCCATTGTGCTCTATGGTCATGGATATACCGGCAGCCCATACGAAATTACATTGCGTATGGGCCACAGGTACCTGTGTCATCGCTAATGACGGCACGGGAAATGCAGACAAAAAATAACAAGCTGTATTGCGCATGATCACCTGTGTGCGTACGCGATCATACGCAATACAATTAAAGGGGTTGTCCCGCGCCGAAACATTTTTTTTTTTTTTCAATAGCCCCCCCGTTCGGCGCGAGACAAACCCGATGCAGGGGTTTAAAAAAAACAAACGGATAGTACTTACCCGAATCACCGCGCTCCGGTGACTTCTTACTTACCTTGCGAAGATGGCCGCCGGGATCTTCACCCACGGTGGACCGCAGGTCTTCTCCCATGGTGCACCGTGGGCTCTGTGCGTTCCATTGCCGATTCCAGCCTCCTGCATGCGGAATCTGACCCGGTCGTGTGTGTCTGGCCTTACACCTTTAATTTTGCTTATCATGGCTTAGCCAAAAAAAAAGTTGTTGGGAAAGTCACAAATCTTTGCCAACTTAATTCAAAACCCCCAGACAGTAGAAACAACACATTATAGTTCATTCCAGTTATCCATAGAAATTACAAGTATTTTGTAGAGCAAATCTGTGGCAGAAAGTTTCACATGCAAGCAGAAATTGTGCAATGTCCCAGGCGTAATGCCACCAGAATGACAAGCTCAACACAGAATTTCAATCAAAAAAGAAAAACAAATTCCCAGTTCCACAGAATGATCTCCGCTGGGCATCCACCACTTACATAGTTGATACTTTAGTGAGATTTCTTATATCACTAAAGAAAGCAGCAACATGTCTCTCAACTTTTCACCTCAGCAGTACCCCTATAAAAATGGTTCAGCTATACATGCAATCCATGCCAAAAGTGACTCAAGCTTATGATTTGCAAGTTAACTAAATACTACATCTGTTTAGTCACCTGGGTTTCACTAGTGTTGAGGTCTGGGAGGGAACCTTGTAGTCTGGGCTCTACTGAGAGTACTCACATTCCACTCTGACACATGTATGAAGCACATCACTGGAGAAAGCTGACCTAGTCAAGGCAGGTTTCATATCTTGCGGTTATGTCCATACTGGCTTCTTGGATGTAGAAAAAAATCAAGGTGCCCCTTTTCCAAAATCTCTTGATTGAAGACAGACGCTAGTCCTTTTTCTGAGATTGCAATGCTGTTGGCATAAATAGCTCTTATCCTTGTGTAAGTCACAAACGTCTCATGTACGCTGAATGGCTACTTAGTTAGAGACAACCCTCCAACAAAGCGTTGGACCTCCTTTGGCCTGCAGAACTGCAGCGATTTGTTGTGGCATAGATCCCACTAGGTGTTGAATTCAACCTGCAATAATATTGGCTCGTGGGGACAGAATAGTTTTTTGCAGTTACTGCAAATTAGATGGAGGTATTGATATACTCTCAATAGTTGACAGGAAGGGTTCATCAATTCATGCTGCTTGCACCAAATTTTGCTCCTCCCATCAGCCTGATGCAAGAGAAATCTGGATTCATCTGACCAGGTGACATTTTTCCACTGTTCGGTGATCCAATTTTTGTGCTTTTTTGCTCACTGGAGTCTTGCCTTTCTGTTTCTCTTAAATAGCAGTGGAACTCAAACTGATCGTCTGCTGTTTTAGATGATCTGTTCTAAGAAATGACAAGTCGTGCGTTTTGACACATCAGCTGGATCACCATTATTGTATTTGGCTACAATTTGCTTGATTGTGCACCACCTATTTGTTGGAATGATTCTTGACATCCTCCCCTCACCCTTTTTATCAACAAGTTGTTTTCATCCAGAGGATTGCCTTTTGTTGGAACTTTTTCCTCAGTTACACCATTCTCGGTATATTCTCAGTCAAAAGTGGTGTCATGTCTTCTTAAGGAGAGCACCCAAAAAATGTGTGGAGACAAGTAGTGGGTGAGTGGGTTGGGAGATGGCAAAGTCTCTCCCCAAGGAGAGCACCCAGAAGGGGTGTGGGGACACCTAAAAGATGAGTAAGGAGACTTATAGGGCGATGCTAGCTCCTCTGGGACATGTTGCACGAGAAAATCCGAAAGGTCGGTCCTAATACTGACCTCAAGTGATCTAGCACTGATGACCACGCCTAGTTTGAAGCCACTCAGATTGCTTGATTTTTCTTTTCTAATGTGGATTCGCATTGACACTGACAAATGGAAAATGTACTTGATTTTATACTTCAACCCAGGGTCTTGTGTCTAACTTTCAAATAGGGAAACCCCAAATCCGAAAGGGGAAGTGTCTCTAAGAAAATGAAGATTCTGTTAATGTTAAGGAAATTAACAGGATATTAAGTCTACCCGGTACAATTAGGTCTCATCAAATAGCCTTCCAATTGGTTATTAGAAAGAGTGGTCCAGAGCTATGCAAAGATTCATGACAATATATTTAATGGGGTTCGTTTACTAAAACCATGTTAAAGGGGTTGTCCCGCGAAAGCAAGTGGGGTTATACACTTCTGTATGGCCATATTAATGCACTTTGTAATGTACATCGTGCATTAATTATGAGCCATACAGAAGTTATTCACTTACCTGTTTCGTTGCTAGCGTCCTCGTCTCCATGGTGCCGTCTAATTTCAGCGTCTAATCGCCCGATTAGACGCGCTTGCGCAGTCCGGTCTTCTCCCTGGTGAATGGGGCCGCTCGTGCCGGAGAGCTGGCCCTCGTAGCTCCGCCCCGTCACGTGTGCCGATTCCAGCCAATCAGGAGGCTGGAATCGGCAATGGACCGCACAGAGCCCACGGTGCGCCATGGGAGAAGACCCGCGGTGCATCGTGGGTGAAGATCCCGGCGGCCATCTTAGTAAGGTAAGGAAGAAGTCGCCGCAGCGCGGGGATTCGGGTAAGTACTAAACGGCTTTTTTTTTTAACACATGCATTGGGTTTGTCTCGCGCCAAACGGGGGCCTATTGAATAAAAAAAAAAACCGTTTCGGCGCGGGACAACCCCTTTAACTAACTTCAGCCATTATTTCTGAACTCTGGAGGAAAAATAGGTTGGTCACATCAAACCATTGAACTAAGACTGATAACGTAGTTGAGGAGTGGATCACAGACATTTGCCAAATACAAATACCACATGATTAGAAAACAATGGCTCTGTCTTACCATTGCCAAACTCGCTTCAACTCCAGCATTTTTTGCTGGGTTAGATCAACGCTGATGTGAAATTTTGGCCAGACAGTGCTACCTCTATAGCCAAGAGTCCAATCTACTCTTAACTTCCACTTAGACAGAGGAAATGAAAAGACATTTATCAAAATGTACAGGGAACTGGAGAGAAAAAAAATCTGTAGTATAGTTATATTAATATGTTGTCATTACTGTAGAATGCTACCAGATAAGGTCAGGTTTCTATGGAGTAAGATACTGTCAATCTAGAGATCATTGAATCAAAGTGTCAGATTCATAGCTGATAGATTTGATGAATCAACTCGAAATCTACAGGGTTATTACAAATCATCTTCCCCATCTGAAACACTCATAACTCAAGCTTAATGACACTCAGATACATAAATGTGATATCAATGGAAGCAGAAACTCAAAAAGTTTTGTTGCACAACATCAAGAATGTTTTCCACATTAGAAGTGTTTAATATGAGCCCCCTTTGTGACTCGACACACATCGAGGTTCTAGTCAAGTTTCTGCCAGACATGTTATAGCTTAATATGATTGACTGATGCAATGGCTTTTGTGATAGGTACTTGCAGATCATACATGACGGGTGGTAAGGGTGGATGTAGATTCTATCTTTAACACTCCCCCAGAGAAAAAAAAAGAATCACAAGGTGTAAGGTCCGGCAAGCATGGCGGCCAAGGAAGAAGTTCACTATCCTCATGACTTGCGCAGCCAATCCATCTGTTTGGTAGTTGCCTATTGAGCTCAAGAGCCTCGTGTGGCACAGAGTGTTAGGGCAGCAGAAATGCTCTCGCTCACGACCTAAAGGTTGCGGGTTCAGGTAGCCAGGTTCTGGTACTAACCAGGCAAAGTGGTGAACCCATGCCTAAAAGCAGGGTAATCATCCCAATAAGGTCGGCCCCACTGTCTTCATCTGGGACCTGGCTATCCCTGATCAGGAATCTTGTGCACAAAACACAAGTAGGGCACGACACTGTTCACATACACTGAACACAGAACAGGACTGCACATAAAGCACATCTGGCCACTTGCTCAGACATAACACATGTCGCTGTTCACACCAACATAGAGTAACACAACCCACACAGAGCAGGACTGCACATAAAGCACATGTCTGGCCACCTGCACAGACACACCTTGGGAGCCAATTTCTTGAGTTTCTGTTTTCATTGATATCAAATATACACACACGTAAATTCAAAGTGTAATTTTGAATGGTTGAGATTAGAAAAGATCAATCAACCTAATCTGAGTGTCATGAAATGTGATTTATGAGTGTTTCAGATCATTTGTAATAACCTTGTATTCCTAGTTCATCTGTTATACACTGAGAAAATCCATTTGAGAACAAGAGGCAAATTCGTTTTTTGCTATGGGTTGCTGGATTAGGTCGATTGATCTTTCCTAATCACAACCACTATCACAAAATTACATTTGGAGTTTACGTGTGTGATCACAAACTATGATGCTTTTAGATAAAACTAAATATAGCATAAGAATAGTATATTTACTGGAGAACGCAATCCCATAATTTCCAATTTAGAAGATACATTTTCGGTGAATTCTCCCTTTCTGTGAGACATTTTGTACAATATTATATTAAATGGGGAAAATTGGCTTCTACCTCATTGTTTTTGTTTTGCCTTCCTCTGGATCAACATTGGGGGGTAATAGGCTGAGCTGGATGGACATATGGCTTTTTTCAGCCTAACATACTATGTTACTATGTTAGTATATCCAAATGAATGAAGCAGCAGAGTTTCTTAGCAGTGGGTGCAGGACCAGACTCCAAGTCCACAGTAGGGACCAACAAAGGGAAAAAGAAGCAGCACTCCAATATCTTCAATGAGACAAGCAGGGTGGATTCCCTCAGAGTTTTACCATGGAGGAATAAACCTTGCATATCTTGTTGAAAATACTGGAGTGCTGCTTCTTTATTCCTTTGCTAGTCAATATTATCCACTAATGTTGCATGAATTTATCACATCTCACAATTGCCCATAGCTAATGCGCTATGGAGGACCTCATGACTAAATAGATATGTCACTAATGATTCAACTGGAAGCTCCACAAAAGTGGTATTGGGATCATACAAAGCATTAAAGGGGTATTCCAGTGACATTAAGTGGGGTTGCACCATAATTGCAAGTTTCCCCCAATCCACAGGATAGGCGATAACTTGCTTATCGGTGGGAATCTCACCAATGAGACCCCACTGATCCTGAGAATTGGGGTCCTGTGTCCCCTTGTTCTTATTATTGCAAGGATGGTTCTCTCTCCCTCAGTGACGTCACACTGAATAGAGTGCTGGCTGAGTATGTGCGGTTGGCGCTTCATTCATTTCAATGGGGCTGATAGAAATACCCGAGCACTTGCCCCTTGGATATCTCCAGCAGTCCCATTGAAAATGAATAGAATGGCAGAGTGCATGCACTATCGCTGACCATTCGATCTCTTCCTCACTGCAGGGAGTGCTGTAAGCCCACAGTGAAGAGAAAGGGAGACACAGGAACTCTGTTCTCAGGATCGGTGGGGTCTCAGTGGTGAAGCTCAAACCAAGCAGCAAGTTACCACTACTGTGCTTAGGGAATAATTTGTAATCCTGGTAAACCCCTTTAAGTTATTTCCTATCCACAGGACAGGGGATAACTAGCTGATTGGTGGGGTTCCAACCATTGGGACTCAACGATCACTAGAACAAGACTCCTGTGTCCTGAGAGACTGGCAAAATGAATGGAGCAGCAGTGTGCATGCTCAGCCACCACTCCATTCAATTCAATGAGAGTGCCAGAGATTTTAGAACACTTGAACTTGGCTATTTTCTGCACTGCCACTTAAATGAATGGCTTGGTGGCTAAGCATGCATACTGCTGCTTCATTCATTTTGCCGGGTCTCTCAGGGGTCACTGGTGATCAGTGAGGGTCCCAACAGTTAGACCCCCACGATCAGCTAGTTATCCCCTATCATGCAGCTGATTAGTGAGGATCGTGAACACCAGACCTCCTCCAATCAACTATTGATGACTTGGCATAGGGTAGGCCATCAATAGTAAAAGCCTTGGACAACCTTGGTGCAGTGTGCCTCATTGCACACACTGGTTGCAGATAAGATATGTCCACTACTGACACTAAATGGAGATATTCTAATAGTAACACTATAGTAGTGTAACAATAAATAATCATGCACAAAATATGCAAAAGCTAACAAAGTCTATTAATCTGCTTCTTCCTCTTAAAAGGGAAATGCAATTAGAAACATTATAACTGGTGATATGTCATATAGACATGCTAGGGATGGTGTTACGGTAGTAGAGGCCCATAATCTCAATCAGAGGGGCTAGGATGCTTTTGAAAGCATTGCTCTTCCCAACTGGTTGCACTGTGAGATTGCGGTCACAGGTTTTGCTCAGGTTTCTTAAAGGGGTTTTCCGGACATTAAAGTTTTTAGTACTGAGGACTTATCCTCAGGATGGATCATCAGTAGTTGATTGGTGGGGGTCATTGAAATCCTCCGGGTTGATTGGCAGGTGGCATTAAAATCAATGGGGGCTATACCTCCTATAGCACTTTCAGCTCTGACTCCAATGTGAACTGAACCATCAACATCCAGCCTGCTGCAGTGAGTGCAGGGGCTGAGATCAGGTGTTCATTGGGGGTCCCAAGTAGCGGACCTCCGCCAATCAATTACTGCTGATCTATCTAAAAGATAGGTAATCAGTCCTGAAAAGCGTTAAACGAAAACCCATTTAATGCAAATCTTAAAGCCAAAATCATCCGATGATCATTAAAAGAGAAAAGGTATGAGGCTACATTCCCACATAGCAAAAAACACTTCTTACGGAGACTCCGCCCAGCCACAGTTGCCAATAGCTGCACAATCTTTATGACCTTATTGTCAAGATCGTGCTACTATTGGCTGGGCAGACATTGAGCCACAAGAGTTTTTTGATACGTGGGAACGCACTCTAAAGGACAGATACAACTTTTCCTCTTTTTTTAAATCCATTCCTGGTTTTGCCTTCAAAAAACTTTAACAAAGTCTGCATGTGTGACAAAACCCTAAAATACTGTTAACGGGGTTTTACATGGAAATACTGCTGATGACCTCAGGATAGGTCATCAATACTTGATTGGCTTGGGTCCACTGCTTGTGACCCCACCGATCAACCGATTGGGCGTCCACTGTCAGCACCACTACACATGGTGCTGCACTGACAGTAGGCGCCCAATCAGCTGATTGACTGCAGTCCACCACTCAGGTCCCCGGACGATCAACTATTGATGACCTATCCTAAGGTCATCAGTAGTATTCCCATGGAAAACCCCTATAATATCACTGCAGAATGTTTAGCCCTCTCTAGATCTCCAGAGAAGGAGAATCTGGATCACATTACTTTGAGAACTCGGCGACTGAAAGGCTGATATATAATCAGCTGGATGTCCTCAGGATTCCACAAGTTATAATTAAAATATTATTCCGCTTTAATAAATACATTGTTTGTTTTTAATGATATCTCTAATGCTCGCAATCCCTCGTAATGTTGCTAAGTCACCACCATTTACATTAGTCTGGACCAGATACTCTGTACTTCACTAACCTAATTGGACCAGCATGTTTTTAACGTGTATCCTCCGCTTACTCTCAGATCTCTCATATGTAAAAGAAAAAGCAAATATTTTCCAGTCAGTGGATCCTGGATAGATGGATGCCAAATTTATTTCACAAGCCAGTCCTGCCTCCACTGGCACCTAACCATTTCCAGATGTGCAGAGGAAAACAGCACATCACGAAAAAAGGCCAGTACGGGGCTGTAGTAGGAAAGCGTAGAGAACGGCGATGGAAAAGAGGACTGTCCGTTCTAGACCCTTCACACTGAACTTTACATAGGGGAATAAGTGAATAAACAGGAAAATCTGTCCACTAACATCTGTCTCAGTGTCGTAACTTTAAGGGGGTGTGCAATTTGGACAACCCCTTTACAGATTCCGGATCCCCCTGAGCTCAGCTGATAGTAGGCGTCCTAGTTCTGCAAAGTAGCTGCCATACAAGCGTTACTGAGAATGAAAAGCTGCCCATTAAAATCAAGTAATCAAATAGTCATTGATTTTACTAGTTGCCAGCGGTCCTGCAACTCCCAGTCTAGTTACTGGAAGGGGACGTGGTGCTGTAAACTCATCCTGTTCTTAAAGGGCAAATCAAAGGGGGTTATCTAAATAAATAAGGAAACAAATGTAGCAAGCTGAAACATTTTTTATCTTCTTAAGAAGATTTTGAATCATGCCTTTAAGAGGACTTTTAGCCAAGGCTTTTAGGAAGGTCGATGACAGACATGAAGCATATAGGTGGCAGATATTGTAACAAATATGTCAAATACAAATATTGCAACTTTCTCTTAGAACCCTGCAGTTCTATGTAAAACTATATCATCATACAAGTTGTTCCAAATGAGAAACGCATCCTTAATGCATCTATACGATACAGAAACGCAACTCTTTGCATGACAAATTCAGCCCTAACACGTAAGTGCAACTATAAACCAAAGACAAACTCAGCTCTGCATCATGCATAACTAAAGGCGCATTCAGCTCTGCTACCTCTGTACATTGTCAGGGACCTCCAAAGACCTTCCAGTTGTGTCAGTGCACCTACTCCAGCTGACTGGTGCTGAACAGTCCTTACCTTTCATGTTGGCACAGAAGGGGGGAACGCAGGAAATTCGGAGGTGTTGTTAATGAGGTGTTAGTTGACGCTTGGTGGTCTCCTGGTTGTTATATGCCCATATTGCACAGGGCCAGCTACAGATGACGAGTGAGGGGCTCTGCCCTCAGCTTCCAAACTCAGAAAGATGCTGTAAAGTCTCAGGCCGGACTTGTTGCTGCGCCTCCTCCTACTCTGTCATCACACAGCTCTGAAAACTCAATCCCAACTTTGCTTCAAACAGGCGCTTTGTCGCCTATAGATGTAAAGTCTCCCACTCTAAAAGTTAGTCACTGGGCAATCCTGCGAGCCCAAACTTATTCTGCAACCATGTGCATTTGTACATATGAGTTTCAGGGCTCTGCCACTCCCCATCTCCTCCCCTTTGAGTTTATGGGTGTCACAACAAGAGGAGACCGAGGAGATGTGTCCTGCAGTGATGTGAGGAGGGAGCATGTAACATACCAGACCTCTCCTTGTCTCCTTCATCTAAGGAAGTAGGGGGGCGATGAAGGACCAGGATACATGGTTGTCTGGACTACATTACTGCTCAAAGCAAACATAGGTGTAGTCTAACTGGATTCGTGCTGAATACATAGTCAGCGATGTAGTATACGAGGGCTAAAAATACATACAAGGAAAGAGTTCTAAGGGGAGTTTTAATAGTTCTTCTGCTGCAAACTGTAGTATTGGCATATTTAAGTTAATTATCGACTTTAGGATTGACAAAAAAAAAAGTTTTGCATGTAACCGGTCCTTTAAACTTTGTACCTCCAGGTTGCCGAGTGAAGTGTCGCAAGGTTTGTGAAAGGGGTATTACTGAGATAAGCAGCTTCCAAAACTAAGAAAAGTTCAGTGGGAAAATGGAAATCTGTGCAGTAGTAGGAGGTAGAAAGGGAGAATCCTGGGGGCTGTCATGAATTGAAGAATTATAGCGACCAGGAGTTAGTGAACCAAGAACGAGAAAGACAAGAGTAAGGAGCTGCTCATATTGTGATGAAATCTCGCTCAATCTGCTTATGAAATTCAGCCCCGGGTGATCACAGTGAGGGAAAAGTGTTACCAGTGTTCGTGCGGAAGTTTCCCTTTAAGAAATGCAGTTGTCCAAGCAACAATATGGTCTGTCTATGGGTATCTGCCAACCCGCTGTATGCCACCTGGTAAGCCATGTCAATGCGCTTTATTCTGACAGTTGGTCCTGTGAAAAGTTGATTTGGTCGGCCCCGTAGTTTCCACCTAGGTAATGTTCCTATTACATGGGATTGGAATCAATCGATTCTCCTTTGCCCGAGCAAGCGGGTTGGGATTCGTGTAGTTCTTGTTCACTAATCGTTCAGTGTTTTACATTTCTATGGGAAATACTGGAGATACAGTGATACAGTGATTAAACTGCATGAGTCGGGGCTGGCTTTTATGCCGGCTGAAACTGAGCGACGAATGAAAAGTAAGGGATTCTCATTCATCATTCAGTCACTGGCTGCGTTTAACCTGAGCGACTATTGTTCAGTTTTGCTCATTTGAACGATTTTCTTAGCAATAATCTTTTAAATGCAGCGCAAGACTACTGAAGCATTACAGTGCAACAAACTGCTTCTTTCGAATGTAGTATTGACATGTCCAGGGTATAGCTACAGTGGATACAAAGTAGAAGTTGAATTGGGCCCTGCTACCTGAGGATGCCTAAAAATCCCTCTATCACATGAGACACTAGTGTTGTAAATGGAATTTGGTAGATTGCTGGCCCTATTGCAGGTGTTGCATTGGGGACCAGGAGTTACGCCTCTCTACAAATGCCCATACAACCTAAGGAATCTATGATGTCAACACTTTGGGTCAATAAACCTGCTGGGACACACATCTGTATTACGGACACTGAAATGTGGCCGTAGTACTCTCATGTGAAACTGTTCTAATGCATATTAAATAAAAAGTGAAGCAACTTTGCAAACGTCCTTGATTAAACTTCTACCGTTTTGTGTATACAGCTCATATGCAGCTCTGTGTCTCCATAGTTATAGCCCACAAGTGAACTTTGTGACGTCTGATCCTGAACTTATATCTATCCTCTTCTTCTTGTCAATATACATTTCCAAAGTTGGTCCATCAGAAAGTCTTTCTAGGACTAAAAGATAAGAAATTGAAAACATCTCCAATGGGTTATTTCATGAAGACAACCCCCATCCATTGGCCCTATCAGGACATGTGATTGCCAGGATTGCTCAGGAACCCCTCTGAGCTAGAAAGTGCTGATGGATCTGGCCTGCATTGTATGGCTGAAATGTAATACTATATTCTATAAAGGTTGTCTTCGTGAGACATCAACGTTAATAACTAGAGCGATTTGATGAAAGTGATCTAGGAATATCAAAATATTGGAATGTTACTTGAGCTCTACTTTCTAATAATTAGCCATTCTTGAGCAATCCAATTAAAATACTACGACTATTGGATGCAGGGCATCCACCGAGTGTGAAGTCCAGTGATCGATTGATTTTGTCACATGATAACAAATGAAAGACTGGCCCACCCAACACTAAGTACTGCAACAGGCTCATCTCCAGAGGAAAATAAAGAGGTGATTGTTTGTACTTACGCCACAAGAAGTAATACATGAAGCCATTATGTTAATCAATCTCCATTAGCATTGCATCCCTGGGGCTGTTAGAACCCGGACTAACATACAAATTGGCAAATGCCATTATTAGAAACCTTTCTTGGGGTGCTCAAACACTGGTTCATGGTTATAGTGAAACTCCAGAGAATAACCCATGATACTCCAAGCCTAAGCCTAGATCCTGACAGTGACCATCAACTAAGCAACATGGAGACGGCCTTACCTTTCCATGCTGTAGACATTTCAGTAACGTCGTTTGTAATTGCACGATATGAAGGGGAGTACTTTCCAGGAATTGTGACAGCAAAATCGGAAGAAGAGTATGAAGTGAGCATAAGGCTTTTTTCACACCAGCGACAGCAATATCGCCGCAAGAAAATCGACTTTGTAGCAGTCTTTTGCCAGAATTTTCAGGGGGAAGGCTTGAAATATAAACCCTACCCCATAAAATAAGGCCTATTTGCATAAAAAAAAAGAAATACATCACCTAATAGCCGCTGTCAGGTCCACCGCACATCTCCTCCACAGCTCCGGAAGACATGCTTATAGTTTTCAGCAAGCGCTTCTTGGCTTGGAGCTTCAAAATTCAGCACTGACTCTGATTGACTGAGCCGCAGCGCTCGAGAACCAATCACAGCCAGTGCTTTCTGGAGGCGGGGATTTTGAACCTGCAAACCAGGAAGCACTTGCTGAAAACTACAAGCAAGTCTGCCGGAGCTTCAGGAGAAGACGTGTGGCGTACCTGACAGCACCTGCTACATGATGTATTTATTTTTTTTGTTTTAATGCAGATAGGTCTTATTTTAGGGCTTAACAGTAGGATTTCCTACTGTAAAAGTTGCAATGCACTGCACGAAAACTGCGTTTTCATGCGATGCGATGCAACATAAAGGAAGTCTCTACAGGAGAACATAGGCTACAAAACATAGCAAATCGCGGCAAAATTTAGCAACCCGTGATTTTTTTTCTTGCAATATAGCAGCTTACGAAACATCGCTAGTGTGACGGAACCCATTGGAAAGCATGGGCTTCACATACATCCGATTTGCAGCGCTGTCGCATTGTGAGAAAATAACACGATTTTGTCACCTGTGTGAAACCGGCCTAATGAGTATGAGCAGCCGAAACACTGGAAATGGCCACAAAAAGTAGACAAAATATGGGCATCATATATGTCAATCAAAGTAGTAATATTGTCTCTAACTGTCGTTAACCCTTTCTAATCCAATTTGTATCCTGGTTTTCCTAGGGGACTTACTCTTTTTCTGCCATTATACAACGGCACTATCTGCTGGCTAAAGCCAGTACTGCATGAGGTGACACATTGGATAAGCTCTGACAGCAGAGAGGCTGGCAATATACAGTAAGAGAACCCCGACGGACGTCTTCCAACATCGGAGCTGTACAGCCTTAAATCATAATGTATTCAGAGATCAGACAGTGGATTGGAAAGGGTTAAAGATCATGGATATTATAGTGTTCCAGAAATCGTAGCTGGACTTCGGGATGAAGTGTACATCTAGCCCAAATTTTCTTTGTAGACAATAAAGCAATGTTTATTTATATTCATATCTACTGTTGCAACCGTTGTATATCCACAAGTCAGACCTGGTCATTCTTTCCCTGGTGTTGTGGAACTTATTTGCTTTGTGTACATGATGCTTTATGGCAAGGACTCATGGACCTTCTCATAATACTTCTTGTAGTACTTCATTTGTCTTTGTAGCAAAAAAAAAGAAGAATGTCTTAAATGGTCAATCACCCTAATATTAGCCTGTGTTATTACATTTTATAGCATTTCTATCGTGTTTGCTGTCAATTAGCCTGAATGTCTTTTTGTGCGTAATAAGCATTTCTATGGGAAAAATCAGATGACTTGCCTTGTTAACATTTTATAAGCTGATAGGATTTGTTGGAAAAAGGAAAAGGGGATATAAAAACATGTCTGCTTTATTATTTGGTGAGAATGGAGCTAATAAATGAGTGAAAAGAATTTTTAAGAATAATAACTCAAATATATGGTTGCCATGGAGCAATGCCAAGCTTAAATACAAAAAGTGTATGGAGTTTATACATTTTTGGATGAGATATCATTTTTATACTATAAAACCTAAACATGTTCTGTATACACTCCAGTTCCTTAATGCAAACAATTGATTTTCCTTATACATGGATCTGCTCATGCTTTGCCGAGTTAAGTAGTTCCCATGGCTCTATTTATTGTCTCTTCTTCGAGGGTTAATTCTTCAGGGATTTAAAACATGCAGAACTTTAGTTGAATCTAATTAAAAATGCAGTTATAGGTATTACACTGGAGCAGTGATTCCCAACTGTGGTGCCGCAGCATATTGATGAGCCGCGAGAATCCGCCACGGGTGACGTTTTTTCAAGGCTGGGAATCACGCAGCCGACATTAAATTGGTTTTCCAGGCAGTGCCTGCTGGGATGCTGCTTCTGCTCCGACCCTTGTGTAGTCGTCGGCACTGCAGGCACAGCTCTCATTGAAATCAATGGAAATTGTGCCTGTAAATACGAATGGTGGCTAATACAGGCACAGCTCCCATTCATACTCCAACCCTGCTGTATCCCGGCGGGCACTGCCAGGGAAACTCCTTTAGGCTGGGTCCACACAGGTGGATGTGCTGCAGGATTTTCATGCAGACCCTCTGCACAGAAATTCTAAAGCATTTATAGTAGCAGCAAAGTGGATGAGATTTTGAAAATCTCCTCTCCAGCTGCTGAAAAAAATCTGCACAAAACCCGTGCGGAACATGACATGTGGTGCGGAATTTAATTCCGCAGCCTGTCAATTTTATTGCCGTTTCCGCTGCATAATAATTGGGCTGATCTGCTGCAGAATGTCCGCTGCAGATATTCCACAGCAAATCAGCTCTGTGTGGAGCCAGCCTGAGGGTATATGTACAAATGGTGGAAATGCTGCAGATTTTCTGCCGCGGAAAATTCTATGGCAAAACCCACAGTATTTCCGAGTCAAAATATGCAACAATGGTGTGGATTTTGACTCAAAATCAGCTCTGCTTCTGCAGCTGATTTCAGAAGATAGCATGCTCCCTCTCACCTCTGAAATATTTGTGCTCTTGGCGCCTTCTTCACCAGGCTCCTGGGAGCCTCTCGTGAGTGCATTGCCGCTGGTCAAGTGATGCAGAAGTAGCCAGTGGTGGTGTGCTCACTAGAGGAGCTGGATGCCCGGAATGTCAGAGGTAAAATCATATGTAGTGATAAGCCATGCCACTAGTCGTGCCCCTTGACCACACCCCCTTTTTGGTAGGGGTGCCCCGTGGTAACATTTTTGGGGCAGCCCCGGTATGTAATATTTGTATTTGCAACTCTTGTGCAGCCTTGTGTTACATTCCCAGTTGTAAGAAGATGGATTTCTTCTAGGGTAAGAGCTATTCACTATGCAGGCTGATGCATTGGTCTGCTAAAATTGCAAGTAATAAGTCAAGCCTCAGTTATTGATGAGGTGCACCTGGGGAGATTTTGGCAATAGCTATCATATGCTGATCTCTGATGGAGAGGTTGAACTTACATGCCAGCATCGTGAAACAGCAAGATTGGATATTTCGTCTGGCCCTCAGTTCACTCATTCCAAAAAAACAATATCTGGCAGTGGAATTATATTAATGGATGACATTGTGCAGCATGTCTGGCCTTTTGGCATTATGGGTGACATGATGGGGCAGTGTGGCTGATGCTATATTTGAGAACTATAGTAGACATTGTGTAGTGTGGCTGCCACTATATTCAGACATTGCGGCTTATATGACCAGTCAGTGGGCTGGGTAATGGTGGACATGATTGGTTGGCTTTGCTCGCACTATATTTGTGCACTATGTATCACATGATTGGGCAATCTATCAGGTGAGTATAAAAACTATTTCATCCAGCTCCCCATCACCTTCCCTAATAGCACCATAACTTAGTTTATAGTGATGTGTGGAGGTGACAGGTTCCCTTTAAGAAATATTTTTAATTCAATCACTATTGAGGCCCAGATGTCTCTATGTTCTGGCTGGTGAGGTATTTGAGAGGCCCTTCTCTGGTGCCCTCGTCTTTCCTGTGGGGGAACTCTAAACAAAACAAGCAGAAAGTTATGTGGTTCAGGAAGTTTGATTGATAAGGAAAAAGAGGAAGAGCCCTGCTAACCATCACTGCAATTTTCTGGAACACAAACATTAGACTATCAAAGCTGGCATCCTTTAAAGGCTTCCTTTTCCTGGTGACTACTGACGATTTCATATCTCAGGAAACCTTGGGAGTTTGGGGCAATTGTTATAGAATACAACTGTCTACTACAGAATTAAGAATGGATTGTAGATATATTGGGCTATATATTTGCTTTTTTCATTCTTAAACTCAACATATTTCTAGTTATTTGTTGAAAATGTCGTAATAAGATGAATCTCACAGTTTACTTCTAAAACACTAATTCTGTCAATGAAAAATTGCATGTTATACAAGACTTTGCCTCTCCCTGCCTCATCTAACTCAAAACCATCTCTCTGATACACTCTTTCCTCAATAACAGTCAACAAAAACGCTAGTGCATGCCTTCTTTATCTCCCATGACCCATTCAATGCTAGGGCTGTGATTGGCTCATCGAGCTCTGCAGTGAATGGCTGAGCTGTGGCACTCAAGAACCAATCATAGCCAGCACTTCCTGGAGGCGGGATTTTTGAAACCCCTGACCAGGAAGCGCTGACTGAAGACTACAAACAAGTACCGTGGAATAACCGGGGAAGCAGTGCGGCAGACCTGACAGCGCCTGTTAGATAATGTATTGTTTTGGGGTTTTTTTATGCAGCTAGGGTGTATTCTAGGGACAAGCAGTAGGACTTCCTACTGTAAAAGTTGCATCGCACTGCACAAAAACTGCGATTTTGTGCAAAGCGATGCAACACAAAGGAGGGACGCAGGGAAACATGGGCTACAAAACATCACAAATCGCAGCTATATAGAGCATGCTGCGATTTTTTTTTCTTGCAATGTAGCAGCCTACAAAACATCGATAATGTGAAGGAACCCATTGGAAAGCATAGGGTTCACATACATGCGATTTGTAACGCTGTTACATCGCGAGAAAGTCACACGATTTGACGCTCGTATGAAAGCGGTTTCAATCAAATACTGCTATAAGCACCAAATCCCTGTATTACTCCAAGAATACACGAAGAGCATCACTGGAAGGGCACAGAGTACCACGGTCGTGGAAACAGGATAAGACAAAGTACAGGTGTAAAAATCTAGCATTTCTTTTACCAACTCGTACTACAAGAAGGGCAGGAAATTTTACACTTTGTCTTATCACGTGAAAAAGTAAGGATACTCCATGTAAAGTTCTTACATTTTTTGCGATATGTGGACTTATTAATAATTTGATCTTCTTTCAAATGCACACAAAAGCATTTTGGACGAATTTAGCAATTAATTTGTGCCAATTTTTAAATAGATTTATTATCACTAAAACCAGAAAATAGAGCAAATCCACACTTGCTCATCCCACTTGACGTTCATCTGGACAGTGGAAGGATTGCTGTCCAGTTATTTGACAATATTTTTATATATCTTTCCAGACTCATGAATGTCTAGAGATTTTCTTCTGATGGCTTTAGGCCTCATGTCCACCAGGAAATTTGGGGCCGCGTGGATTCTCCATGCAGAATCCCGCAGCGGGTCCCTCCTTTCCCGCGGACATGAGGCCTTGAAAATTGATTTCTCTTACCTGTCCGGACGAAGTGGATCTTCCCTCCGTTGTTGCTGGATCTTCTTTCTTCGGCCCGGCGGATGTGCTCGGCACACCGGAAACGTGCCACACACATGCGCCGTGCACTCTTTTTTTTTAAACTCCTGCTATCCGCTCCCTGGCCGGAGAGCAGAAATTCAGCTGCGGGTGTGCAGGGCTTCCATGGGCTTCTATGGAAGCCTGCGGGACACCCGCAGAAAATGGAGCATGCTGCACGTGATTTCCCACATGTGCGATCCGCGCGGCAGCGAAAAAGGACATCCGCAGGTATTTACTTACCTGCGGGTCTCCAATGCATTCCTATGGCTGCGGAAAACGCATGCGGGACACCCGCGTGAATTTTGTAATTTTAATTGTCCAGTGGACATGAGGCCTTAGAGAGTTCCTGGGATCTAAGCACAACGACATCACACATTTCAACAACAAAGAGCGAACCAAAATAAAGGCGTGAGGTTAGACAGCTTCCCCTAAAATCCTCAGCTGGGCTGTATTTACATGAGCTGAAAATTGCATATTTTACTGAAAATTGCTGCAATAAACTTGCACCTGATCTGGGGCACCAAATTTTAATTTTAGCTTTTTTAAGATAATGATAAATGTATATACCTTTTTCCACAAAAGGATATGGGACATGTATGTCTTCTTATATTGAATTATTGAAAAGTCAATTTGTTACAGTTTTTTTTATTCAATTAACCATTATATATTGTTTAAATGAAGATCAAATATTAAATGTCTACAAGTTCTAAAATGAAAATACATGAAGAAAATGATTTGTTATGTCATTTTTGCACAGTAAACAATCATCTTCCGTAATTACTAACATCCCTTAGAGCTGTAATTATATCTGGTTTCTGATTACAAAGTAAACGGTTTTCTGAACTTAATGAAAGGGCTCATATATCCTTAAAGGGGTTGTCCCGCGCCGAAACGGTTTTTGTTTTTTTTTCAACCCCCCCCCCCCCCCCGTTCGCCGCGAGACAACCCCGATGCATGGGTTAAAAAAGAACACCGGAGAGCGCTTACCTGAATCCCCGCGCTCCGGTGACTTCTTACTTACCTGATGAAGATGGCCGCGGGGATCTTCTCACTCGGTGGACCGCAGGGCTTCTGTGCGGTCCATTGCCGATTCCAGCCTCCTGATTGGCTGGAATCGGCACGTGACGGGGCGGAGCTACACGGAGCCGGCATCCAGCACGAGCAGCCCCATTGAAAAAAGAAGAAGACCGGGACTGCGCAAGCGCGGCTAATTTGGCCATTAGACGGCGAAAATTAGTCGGCTCCATGGAAACGAGGACGCTAGCAACGGAGCAGGTAAGTGAAAAACTTCTTATAACTTCTGTATGGCTCATAATTAATGCACAATGTACATTACAAAGTGCATTAATATGGCCATACAGAAGTGTATAGACCCACTTGCTGCCGCGGGACAACCCCTTTAAGGGCTTATTCACACGCCGTTGCCATGTTCGGACTGAGAATTTGGATACAAAAGAAAAAAAAAATCGGACAGCATTCAGATGCCGTCCATGCACTGTTCAATTCTCTCAGCAACCTATACACTACATGCCTTGCTCTACTCCATGGAAGAGTCCACTATTCTGTGTGAGAAAATGGCCATGTGAATAACCTGATTGACTATTATGAGTCTGTGTGTCTATTCATACACTGTAACGACCTGGAGCCTCGAGTTTGAAACCCGGGTGGTCAAACAAAGCCAGGGGTCAATAACGGTGGATTTCAGTTGCAGTACAAAAGGAGCAGGCAGGTAACGTAGTCAGGAGGTAGCCAGAGTGCGGTAACAGGAGCAGCAATCATAAGAGCATATACAAGAACTTGATTACCGGCAGAGCACAATAATCTCGCACTGGAGCAGAGGCAGGGCCAGGCTTTTAGAGTTTGCTTAATCTAGAGCAGGGTGAAGCCAAGACAGGAAACTGGATCAGCGATATGGGAACCAGGCTAAGGTCCAGCAAGGGAGCTGTTTAGAAGGTTGGATAGCTCAACAGGGAGAGCTGCTGACTGGAGTACAGGAGGTCCTGTGTTTGATCCCTAACATACATAGACAGCACACGGCCTAAAATACAGGCCTGTGAAAAGGCCCTAAAGCCACATCATTATTTTTATAAACAGCTTACAATGCTATAAAATAACAAGACGTAGAACTCCCCTTGCCATTCCCATGCCGAAGCTCTTGTTAAGTATTTTATCGCTTACATAGTTCGTATAGATTATTGTAATTCTAGTGGAGAATTACTTCCTAATATTGCAGCCAATGCAGCATGCCAAACATTAACAGGAAAAACAAAGAATACACACAAGGGTACCATGAACTTCTGTTGTGTGCATGAGACCTAGAAGTAATAATTGACATTTGTGTGAACTATAAATCCACGAAGTAGATTGCAACAAAGCGGGTGGCAAACATATCATGAAGTCATTTGTCATAATGTAAAGCAGATATGTTGGCGCAATACAAATAAAGATTATTATTACCGTGTTTCCCAGAAAATAAGACAGTGTCTTATATTAATTTTTGTTCAAAAAGGTCTAACTTTTTACATGTATAGCTGCCTGGACACTATTTAAATTGACTTTTTTAATTAACTGTTAGCAGGGCTTAATTTTGGAGTAGGGCTTACATTTCAAGCACCCTCAAAAAGCTTGAAAAATCATTTTGCATCCTCAAAAATTCTGAAAAATCATGCTATGTCTTATTTTCAGGGTATGTCTTATTTTCAGGGAAACGGGGTATTATTAATTTAATCTGAAAATAGTGCCAATTCTAGCTTTTGGGTGCCCATTACTATATATCTGCGTTACTTAGTAGTTTCTAGGAACATTGCAAAAATTTCAAACGGTCATATAGTCAATAGGTCTGTAGAGTTTAAGAGAGAGGCTAAAATATCGTTATGTGCTCTGCCTCCTGCCATCTAGTCCCTAAAGTGACTTGTTTTACAATGTTATGTTATATATTGTTATGTTTGTGAAAAAAGTAACAAGAATTAAGATGTATTTAACAGAAATTGTTACAATGGCATTCTATAGAAACGATGTTTATCATCACATCTTCCAAAGGGAAAGTCTGCTCTTACCAGCGATAAGCACATAAGGTGTACAATGTGTTCTGCTCCTTCTAGCCAACTTATTGGGTGTAACCATTAATAACAATTGTATACATGACCAAGTAATTGCCTCATAAACAACATCTGGACTGGGACACACATTTCAGTGTTCTGGAATGTAGGGCTAAAAGGAATTCTGAAAATGAGGATGCCACAACACTTAACAAATCCAAGTAAGAGTCAAAGTACTACACCCAGAGGGCACAGAAGGCCTGCCAGAGTCTGCCTGGAAACAGAGCTGTGAATGGGCTCCTGGCTGTATTATACCAGGATGTGTCATATCTAACTTTGAAACAATACTACACTTTCACACAGGATGGAATAGGCCACATGCCACACTGCAAGCCGCGGTAAATTCCACACCACAATCCACAGGCTGCCTGTTTATTCTGATGCGGAATTGAAAATGGCTTTAAATCTGCTTGCAATTCAGCATCATCATCCACAGGGCTTTATTCCCATGAGCGCATATACGGTGCGTTCTCACACCCCGGGCGTATATATGCTACCAATGTGAAGCATTTGTTTGCAATGCATTCGTTCACATGGGCGATTATACGGTGCGTAAATATGCCGGCGGCGTGAAAAAAAGTACATATATGCGGCCGGCCCATATACGCTCAGACAAAACATAGTTCTGGAACTATGTTTTGGCCAATATATGCTGGCTGGTCCCATAGACTCTTATCGGAGCAGGAAAAGAGAAGGGAGGGGGAGACATTTTTGCAGTTTCCAATGCTGCAAAAAGCTTATAGGTGCCTCTATATAGACACTGGAAAGCAGAGCGAGGGTTTTGGCAGAGCGGTTGTTTTCTAGAGTGCAGCGCATTTTTTTTGCTAAAAATGATGCTTGCGGTCGTGTGAATGGATGATAAAATGCTGGCCGTGTTCGCGGAAAAATGTCCATTCAGGCGCTTATTCAGAGCAGGCGTGAAAATGTAAAAACGCTGTCGCTGTATATCCACTCGTGGGAAAGAGCCCTCAGACCTAAGGATTTTGGTGTGGAATTCCGCAACTTCGGATTCGGTTGCATCCTGCGGCGTAATTCTGTCCCATGCGAAAGGTTCCTAAGGCCACTTTCAAACTAGCATATTTTTCATCTGGGGCATAATTGAGAGCCAGAGGTAATTTCTGGAGCTATGGATGTATAAAATATGCACTAATTCTAAAAATGTGTAAGGGACTACCCTAAAGGGTTAAACTGTTGCCATGGCAATGGATTGAGAGATACACTAAAATGTGCACCATATTGTGAACCAGCTAAAATCTTAGGCTCTAGTTAGCTGTAGCTAGTGTCAGGGGATTTAACAGCAACCGTTCAATTGCTTAATCATCATAATTCCATTGTTCAGTTCCATTGTTTTGGTCACAAAGTAATATTGTCCATTTTGGTTACTCCATCTGCTGCACGGTATCCTGACTCCTCTGTTGCTATTCCACCACCCATGACAAATGCTAATAGTGCTATTTTCATAAGTTTCGCAGATGAAAATTTCTACTGAAGCCTGTGGACAGTCTTCCAAATATAGAGGCACCCACATGTCATCCGTATGTTCTTAGTAGTTTATTTGTTTTGCAAAGGAGCTGTGTTATGTATTTCAATTTTTTTCTTAGGGCTTCTTCACATGGGCGTCTGCCCAACTGCGCTCACCGCCATGGAGCGTAATTGAGTATTAACAGGGGTTTTTTTTCTCGGACTATTCAAACTCTGAGCTAATGCGCACGAGTTCGGGAAAAAAGCGTGAAGATGTGTCCTTCTCTATCTTTCTCATACATAGTATTAGCTACACGTAAGAGAGATAGGGCAAGTTCTATTTTTTCTCGCTCGTACTATTAACCCTTTCCAATCCAATTTTGGATTCAGGCTTTCACTTTTTGCTGTTATACAATAGTGCCATCTGCTGGCTAAAGCTAGTGTGCGTGCGCCAGAGAGGCTCCAACAGCAGAGTGGCTGGTAATAGACGGTAAGAATACCCTGTCAGACGTCTTCTGAAATTGGAGCTGTACAAGCTTCAACCAGAATGTAAGAAGACGTCAGACAGTGGATTGGAAAGGGTTAATATGCGAAAGTACAGCTAATGAAAATGAAACCATTGAAATCAATGGTTTCATTTTGTCCCATTATATGATTGTCATGGCCACATAATGGGACAAAGTCATCTGTTTAAGATCTTAAGAGACAATTTTTTCCTAAGGATTCATTATATAAATGCAATACTTACATAGTGATAGAGCCTCGTGTGGTAGAGAGTGCAAGCTCCAGCTCAAGACCTGAAGGTTGTAAGTTCAATCCCTGCATGGTTCAGGTAGTAACCGGCTCAAGGTCGACTCATCCTTCTGAGGTTGGTAAAATGAATACCCAGCTTGGTGGGGGGTAATAAATAAAAAAAAAATTACCTGAAAGCATTGCGGAATAAGTTGGCGCTATACAAATAACAAGATTTATTTTAAGATTTAGTAAGGATGACATACTAATGCACTGTGATCTGTAATATGGCTGCATTCTGGATTTGTGTTTGCATATATGCTCATGTGAAATGGATCGTAAAGGAGTCGTACCAACATAGACTTTTACCACTTATTTATAGGATAGGCGATAAAAGTATGATCTTGAGGATGGGGGTCTCGTGTTCTCCTCTTCTCATCACTGCGGAGAGACTTCTTCCACTTCTAATGATGTCAGATTGAATGGAGTGATGGCAGAAATAGCTGACTATAAAGCACTTGGCTATCTCCGCCAGCCCCATTGATATGAATAGAGCATGCGCGGCCACAGCTCTATTTAAAGGGGTATTCCAGCAATTCAAAGTGAAAGTTATATGTTTCTTAATGCAATAACATGTAATTATGTTATAACTCATTTTATGGAGCTGCAGAGATATTGCTTTACCTGTGGTCTCCATTGGTATCCAATGGCTATGTCCTGTATGCTCCACTGTTTACTGGTCAGGCATAGTCATTGCCTTCAAAATCTAAAATGACAGCACAGTTTGTACAGTTGTGAACGCGCACTCATCAGTAACTGGCACTGGGGCATTGTGGGAGATGTAGTTTTTGCACTTCCTGACAGTCATTTTAAATAACAATATGGAAATTTCAAGCTGGCTGGGATGCTGCAGATGTAAAGGTTGGCAAAAACCAGTACTGGAGTTCAGTTTGATGATTTAGATAGATGTTTGGAATTATGGCAATAAGTGGAAATGTTAGGGAAATGTTGAAAATTTTAGCCAGTTTCTGGAATACCCCTTTAAATCTGCTTCTCATTGCAGGGGGTGCAGCAATTGTGCATTTAGGAGTAAAGGGAAAACGGATCTCTGTTCTCGGAATCAGTGGGGGGGTCTCAGCGGTGAGACGTATACCAATCAGACTTTTATTAAGGATAGGTGATTGTGTCAATGTGCCGGTCTATCTTTGAAACTGCCAAATCGACTGATGTATTGATGTGTTCGTACAAACCAAGAGATCATCAGAGCTTAAGAATAATAATATACAATCCTTTATGTTAGAAAGGCATAGACGCCAATCACTGACCAGATCCAATTATGTGTCTGCTGAGACAGACCGGTTGTTAGGTTAATAGCCATAGGTGGTTTAAGTGACTCAGCTGCTCAGAACAAGACTGGACTGAAATTGTGCAGAGAGTAAACCCAGTAGCACACCATGATGATTGGGATTTGCCTTGTTAATCTGATTTTTGTATTCATTACATCATAAAATATGATGTGATGAGAATTTTAGTTGTGGTTATATAAATATAAAATTGGTTGAATACCCGCTTGGGCCATTCTCTGTTACCCCGAGTGGGCTGACTCTCCGAAGACCTCAGCTCATCACATCAGTGCATTTGCATGGAAATAAAGACTTAAGAGTTTTAGTGCATGCAGCATGGTGGCTCAGTGGTTAGCACTATTGCCTTGGGGTACTTGGTTCGAATCTGACTAAGGAACACATCTGCAAGGAGTTTTGTACGTTTCCGTATGTTTTCTTAGTGTACCCTGGCTGTCTCCCACACTCTAAAAAAGTTCTAATAGGTGAACCCCCTGAGGATAGAACCTATTACAGCACTGCAGAATTATAGAGTTGGAAGGGACCTCCAGGGTCACCGGGTCCAACTCCCTGCTCAATGCAGGATTCACTAAATCATCGCAGACAGATGTTTGTCCAGCCTCTGTTTGAATACTTCCATTGAAGGAGAAACTCACCACCTCCTATGGCAACCTGTTCCACTTATGGATCACCAACACTGTCAGAAAGTATTTTCTCATATGTAATGTGTGTCCCACCCTCACTATATAAATAAGTAAAATAAATACAGTTACCTCAATGAGGAAACGCAGCCTATGTGCCCAAATTAGAGAACCCCAATATTCAGCAAAACTATACAGCAATTGGGTGTCATAAGGCAAGCAAGGTCTGTCCCCCCACATATGTGCTTCTACCCTAAGGTAGCATAGCAAATTGGTGAAAATCAAAACATCCACATCCCTGGCAGTGATAAGGTAAAGTGCATTGATGACAAGATGTTTTCTCATCATTGTCCCTTCTCTGTCCATTCTAAAGCTGGTCACAGAAATAAGGTTTTGATTGGCCAGAATGCAGCTGATCAGTCATCTGTGGGATCATTCATGTGCACAATCCCTTAAAAGACATAAAACACAAAATGGGCTTGCGTAAAGAGGCCAATGGTCAGCTGAATTCAATACATTTGCATTTTCACCAGACTACAGCCAACCTTTTTTTTAAACCTACCAGGTCACATGTCCATCAGCAACTGCATAAACTTTTCGAGCAATGGTCGGCCCATATAGCCAAAATCAGCCCCTTTGGTGATGATATCTATGTCATGTGCATGGCCAGCTTTACTAGATTAAAGAGCTTAACCACAAATGGTAACATGATAGTCCCTGTAGCACAAGCAGGCATTACAGTTGTTTTGGGGTTTTTTTAAGCTTTAAAAAAAATGGAATTACAAAAACCTCTAGGTGTTCCAGAAAATTAGTACCAATTGAATGTAGAAAGAAAATCCAAGCTAGCAGTCCAAGATAACTTTCTTAAAGTGGCCTGCTTTAATATACATATTCATCTCACAGGACAGAAACAGTGAACGTGGTGATATCACAGAAGAGGGTTAATGCACACCATGATATCACAGCACAGGAATTATACATATAGTAGAGGTCACCTTGTATGCTATGATATCACAGGTCAGGAAGGGTATCGTTTATCCTTAAAGAGAGCACCCAAAAGGTGTGAGGAGACTTATAAGGCCATCCATGCTCCTCTGGGAAAAATGCAAATAGGAAGATGCAACAATGCTTATTCCACCTATTGGAATGCAGCATTCCTGCAAGTCAATATCAGACCTTTTAACAAGCCGTGTAACAATGTATAGGTCTGACATTGAATTGCAGGAATCCCTGGTGCTGAGGATGCATTGTTCCATCTTCCTATTTGCATATTTCCCAGAGGAGCATGGATGGCATTTAAAGTCACCTTCTATGTGCTCTCCGTAAGGAAAAATGATATCCTTCCTGACCCACATCTAAAGGCCTCTCATTAGCCAAGCTAGAATCCCGATGCACACTGATGAGTGGCAATCACCCTCAAACAGTCTGTCTGAACATGATTAGCTTTTCCTTCTATAGAAGATTCAGGCTTTGGCTTATATTCCCAGACATTGTTACAAAGCTTGTTAAAAAGTCTGACATTGACTTGCAGGAATGCTGTCTTCCAATAGGTGGTGCTGTAGAGGCATTGTTCTTTCTTTCTATTTGCGCTATGAGATCACAACCAAACGTAATGATGTCACATGGAGGAAAAATGAAGGCCTTAAAAAACATAATGATGTCATATGCAGGTAAAATGAAAACCAAATGTCAAACAGTAAAGGGATAATGCAAATAGTGCTGAAAAAAAGGACTAGAGCACACATCATGGGTAATTCCTGCCTAAAACATTGAATAGGGCAACATTCAGTTCTCCATACCCCCATCAATCACCTGTAGTCATCACTGAATGCACGTAACCTCTCTGCAGAGATGGGTCCCATTAGTTGCTCAGCACTAGAGCAGTTGGAGTTTTGATTTGTGAATGATTTCTGTAAACATATGCTCACTAACTGCATTGACATATGGCACTTGTGGGGTCATTTACCTTGTGCATGTTGTATGCTCAAGTGCAAAAATAACAACATTTGTGTCAATTGCACATAATGAATGTGCTCTTGAATTACATTAAAGAAACATACGAGACTTTCTGGCAGCTGATTTATTACTCTGGTGTTTCCAAAGTTCATTACACAACTATTTAATTTGTCATAGTAACGCTGTGTGTCATTTACTCACTATGTTCACTACATGCTATATGTTATATACCTAAAATTTCAAACAGTGGAGCAGAACTGTAACAAAATGATGATTGCTGCACTACCGTCCTACATATTGTAATCCAAACACAAAAAAACAACCCTTAAAAGGATTGTTCCACTTTTAGTTTTTGACCTATCCACAGTATGGTAATCAGCTGTTACCTTCGGTAGGTAATGTATGAAACTGCTTTGCTGCTGGAAGCAGACAGCTTCGTTCATTGCTCAGTGGCTCATGTTGGTACTGCAGGCTGAGTACCATTAAAAGTGAATGGGATTCAGCCTGCAATACCAACTTGGGCCACTGTGCAATGTATGGAGTTGTCTGTCTGATGCCAGTGACTACTCTGCAACCTAAGCATCTGACCAGTTAAGTTCATACTCCCTTGTGGGATCCATGGTGAAGAATGGGAGGATGCCTTACCTCACTTTAGTTAGTGCCTTACTGGTAGCAGTGTAAGGTTCACTGTCTCAAGGTACATTAGCCTGACGTGCATTGATGCCATCAATTTGGATTTACCTGTTTAGAGACCTCTTTTGTAAAGAATACTTTTCATTGTTTTAAAGGTTTTTGTTGTTCCAAATAGTGTAAAAATATTCTTCATTTCTTCATTCATTTTTTAGACCCCCATTGATATGCAATTTGCAATCTGCTTTCAGTTTCAGACTTTTCTCCCCTATCTCTTTATATCACCTTGTGCATGCTTTCCTCACTATTTATAGCCTGTGTGATCTGCCCTACCTGATAACGTGGATGCTACCCCCACTTTCATACTCTTATCTGTGGTGTACAACCTCCTCTCCTTCCTGCTGTTATATCTAACATTGAGAGGAGGGAGTGGGAAAACAAAAAGAGTCAGCACAACAGTTTGCTGCAAGTTTCTATCAGATTCAGGACAGCCGCATAGGTGAAGGCATTATGTACATTTCTAAACCTAGCTAAAAATGTAACATTCTATTGAGAAAGCAAATGAGCAATGAAAAAAAAATCAATGCAAAGGTGTTCATAGCCTTTATTTCTTTAATTTTTAAATTTTTTTGTATTGCCCCATTTATATGGATAGAACTACACTGATCAAAGCTCAGGAAACGTTTATAGTAGCTCATTATGTATCATTGCCAGGTACAAAAGTCGTAGTCACAGAAAGCTTAATTCTATTAATCATAATGTACCATCTAAGCCAAAAACTGGGTGATGAGCTCACTTACGTTTTAGGCTTAGGTGTGAAATGTAGACCTACTGCATCTCTTTCACACTTAAGCAGATGAGAGGGACCGATTCCTTTCTAGAATCTAGCTTAAGGACATTCTCTAATCACTTCTTGGCAAAGCGAAATTCTTATTTAAGGTGCAACCTAGAAACCGCCCTGATTGTCCAGTGTTTATGGAATAACCTCTGTAACAAACATGCAGATTCTTCGTGTTGAGTTCATATTTGTACACTTGTCCAGGACAGCTTTTCAGCAGGCTTTGCGTTGACTCACAAGCGTGAGACTGGTGATGCCAATTTTCCAGGACAAGCTATTTTTTAACATTATGTTTAAAGCCAAGAGAAATAAATTGACAGAGAACATTTATTCTGCAATATTTTTACTTTTATTACTTTAAAATACCTGTTCCCACAAATACTGTACTTTATCCTGAATGCAAGGTGCCGAGCTGGGAGCTTTTGGAGATAAACAAGTCAGTACTGAAATGCTGCCATCTCTTACTAACTTTAGACTGGATACTTAGTAGCAAGTGTTACAAACTGGTGCATACATATTAGAAAGTTTCGGAATCTCTGTAAATATAGAACATAATATTTTTCTCTGTAAACTTGACTTGCTTATTAAGAGTCGTTATGTATCTGGAGATCATTCAATTCAACTTCCAACCACAGTCGGGAACTTTGTTTTGGCTGTAAACTAGCCGTCCAACCCAAACCAAGATGAAGGGGAAGGGTTTGATTAATCCATGGCTGCCTATGCTATATGCTACAACTGCACTTTTTTGTATGTACTCAGGTCTAATGCTACTGCGTATAATGGTACACTTTGATGTTGGAATATACAGTTTTTCAGCATTACTTGTATATAATAACTGATAATGTACTTCTTAGATGACTTACAACTATAGCTATTGATAGTTATGATAGGTTTATCTCTCCTGCTGCGCAGGCCGCTCTCCGGTTAAAGCAATTCCTGATTTATCAACATAACTGACTCATATGCTTACATTATTCTGGCTTAGATAGGGTATCATTTCTCCTTAGGCCTTCTTCACATGAGCGCTGTCTGCGCGCTTTAGATGCCCACACAGGAAAGCGCTTCTATGAGAACCAATGGCTATTTCAAGTAGCTGAAATTAACCCATTCACACAATCTTTAGAGCAGTATAGCCGTGATCTTTTCACGCAGCCATACTGCACTTAAACAGCACTCATGTGAAAGAGCCCTTAGTGGGAGCACCAAGAAGGTGTGAGGAGACTTATAAGGCCATGCATGCTCCTCTGGGAAATTTATAAAAATGGGAAAATGGAACAATACCTCTACAGAGCCAACTATTAGAAGGTAGCATTCCTGCAAGTCAATTTCAGAATTTAAATGACTGAGAATATAAAAAGTATATATATATAATATGGATATCTTTTTTCTCTGGAGAAGACTTTGGCTTATAATCCCAGTCATTGTTACAAGGCTTGTGAAAATGTCGTACACTGACTTGCAGGAATGCTACTTTCTTATAGGTAGAGGCACTGTTCCAACTTCCTATTTAAGTTACTAATGACAAGTAATTTGATATTGAATTTGAATATTTCCTATTTTGGCATTAGCTTCAACCACATCTGAGGCCAAGCAATTGCCATGATATCCATGCTCTAGTAGAAAGAGTTTTATGTGCATTATCCTTTGTTAAGACTTGCTATATGGCACTATCCATTCAGTAGTCGCCTTAGTGGCTACTAAAATTAAAAGGGGTTGTCCAAGTTAAGGGGAGCCCCTGTCAATGGATCCTCCATGAATTAAAATAACAAATCAGCAGTTACTCACCTCTATCCACTTCCTCATTCATCCTCTGACTCCAGTCTCTGCTGTCTGTTTACAGGAGCTATAATGTTCCATAAACCTGCTGTAGCAGCCAATGGCTTGATTGCTGAGCACAGTCATTGGCTGCTGTAGCTTGTTTGAAGACGGGCTCAGCAAAGTGATGTCACAGGGGGAGGATGAGTATGGGTGCTGGGAGAGGTGAGTAACTGCTGATTTGGGTACCCATTGACAGAGGTTTTCCTTAACTTGGACAACCCCTTTAAATAATGCTTATTTCTGTATTACTATAATTCAATTTACTGACAATTTGGTAATAGGACAGTTTCCTATGAGGCATTTGTAACTAATTCGAACCAAGAAAGTCACATATCAAACCACTGGGCTGATCATAGTTGCTATAAACTTTGCTAACTCCCCTTAGTAAGCAACAGTATATGCATTCCAATTCTGTCCCAATTCAACAATCATAGGCACCCTGGTCTAATTATTGGGCAAAAATCTGGCCCTTTTCAGCTTGTCTATCAGGAGATAAAAGAGCAATAGTAAATAATAGACTGAAGTGTAAATTTAGAGTTCAGCAGCAGTCATACTGACCAACTGTGATTGCTGATTGTATACTAGTATATGCACCTATATAGTCTATAAATATAATGTAAGCCACTAAATATGCCAATCCTCAACACAGTTATACTTTGTTTCCTAAATTAAGGCCAGATTGAAAGTACTTATGATACACACGTAATTATAAGGTCTGTAATTATATTCCAGTCGTGTGATTCATCGCCCTGCTCTTCAATCTGCATGATAAAGATGTTCTAGTAAGAAACTTACAGTACAGAACACTCAAACTATGCATGATTTTACATGCTTGAAAAAGGCCATGTTTGGCTGAAACGCGTTGCAAATAAACCAGTTACTTTTATATTTTATTGGAACATTCTTCTCCAGCGCTGGGGCCATTTTTTTTTCTCTTTTCAATTTTTCCTCTTTTTGGGTCCCCTTTCTGGGGTACCCAAGGAACCCTGCAGCTCTCCGAATTTCCGGATGTGGAGGAAGGATTTTCATCTTAATTGTTAAGGCGATCTTGGACTAGGAGGTGCTGGCAGGGCCTGTCCACGACTGGACCCTGCTTAGTACCGGGTAAGTCCCTATTAGTATTCTAACCTCACCATATATGACCACAGGAGCGCTGCACTGACCTTCGTTTCTTTATTTCATGATTTTACATTGAGACGAATCCACAGATTTCCCTAACAAATTTCTATTATTTGCTATCAGGATATTTTCATTATTTGATGTAAAAAAAATAATATTTTTAATGATTTAAAATATGCTCAGAGATATTCCATGCTAGAAACAAAACACGTGACACGCATGATTTGAGGTCAATTTTTTGTTTCATTATATATAAACTTACTTTGAGATCTGCTACCAAATACTTTGTTCTATAAGATGAGGATTCAAAAAACCAACTGTTGTGTTTTCTTTCCAGGAGGGTCAGTGTAGACAGAGGTGTAGGTGGCTTCAGAACTTTACCATACTACTTCCTTCTTGCCCACCCCCTAATTTTTTCTCACTTTCCATCTTTTCCTCTCCTCCCATCTTCTTGTACCCCCATCCTTCCTTACTATAGTTGAGTGAACGTACTCTGCCGAGAGAGAGAGAGAGAGAGAGAGAGAAGAAAAAGAAAGCTCGGGACCCGGCGTCCCACATACAAAAATGCTCAAGTCTCCCATTGTAGCCAATGGGGTTCGTTACTTGAGTAGAGCTCTCGAATTTTACGAAAAGCTCGACTCGAATACCGCGGACTTGAGCATTTGGGTGCTAGATGCTAGATGCTGCAATTGCACTTTTTAGTATGTACTCAGGTCTAATGCTACTGCATATAATGGAAGACTTTGGTGTTAGAATTTATAGTTTTTCAGGATTACTTGTATATAACTGATAATATACTTCTTAGATGACTTACTATTATAGCTATAGCTACTCGAATAATGCGGACCCGAGCATTTGGGTGCTCGCTCATCTCTATTCCTTACCAATCACTGCAATTGTTACGGAGGGTCTCCACTCCAAAGCTCATACACAGTCTACTTTTTATGACTGGAGGTGGGTTTACACAGGCTCATTGATGTGTGAATCTGCCTTCAGTTTTCAGTTTTCTCTGCCTACTGCCACCCTTGTCCTGCAGAAGTGTATTAATTTAACATATTCGCACATACTAAGATTTGAATAGAAGATGCAGAGCCAAGAATTCTATTACAGTAGTTATAAATTAATCAGTGTAAACTGGGACATTCATTATATAATAACAATGTAACCATAGTACAATCTTGAATTAAAGGGGTTTTTCAAGATTGATGTCCAATCCTCAGGATAGGTCATTACTGGTTGATTGCTGTGGACCCACCGCTCAGGATGAATAAAATAACATAAATCTTGTTATTTGTATAGTGCCAACTTATTCTCCAGATCCCCAGAGATCAGCTGATCACCCAGCCCACTGTCAGACGTCATCATTGGGATCGAAGCAGGAAGTCTGACAGATGACTTCACACCAATTGAAATCCATGGGAATGAAGCTACCGATTACACTTCTGCCTCTGACCCCCAGTGTAATAGAAAGCTTTGACTTCCATTGATTTCAATGGAAGTGAAGTCCTCTATGATGCTTCCGTGGGCCAGGTGATTAGCCGATCACCAGAGATCTCGAGCGGTGGGTCCACAGCAATCAACTATTAACCCATTCTTAATATTTGCCCAGAAAACCCCTTTAAATCATTACTTACATCTAAGAATGATCTATGTTAGTAAATTGGGGTATTTGAGAATTTAAAGGGGTGGTCTCGCGAAACCAAGTGGGGTTATACACTTCCGTATGGCCATATTAATGCACTTTGTAATATACATCGTGCATTAAATATGAGCCATACAGAAGTTATTCCACTTACCTGCTCCGTTGCTAGCGTCCTCGTCTCCATGGTTCCGTCTAAATTCGCTGGCAGCTTGCTTTTTTAGACGCGCTTGCGCAGTCCGGTCTTCTCCTTTCAGCACGAGCCGCTTCAGTGTGCTCCCCGCTACAGCTCTTCTGCGCATGCGCAGACGAGCTGTCACTGCTCGGGAGCGCACTGGAGCGGCCATTCTGTACCTTCCTCTGTTAGAGGAAGGTGCAGAGCTGCCGAGCTGTCCGGAGAAGCCGCCCAGCTGTCCCGCCGTCCAGCTGTCCTGGTAAGTGATGGGCCGGGGGGGCTGCCGCTGCGCCGGGCTGCGCCGGGGGGGGGGGGCTGCCGCTGCGATGGGGGGGGCTGTCGCTGCGCCGGGGGGGCTGTCGCTGGGCCGGGGGGGGCTGTCGCTGGGCCGGGGGGGGGGCTGTCGCTAGGCCGGGGGAACTAGCGCTGGGCCGGGGGGGGGCTGTCGCTGCGCCGGGGGAACTAGTGCTGGGCCGGGGGGGGGCTGTCGCTGGGCCGGGGGGGGGCTGTCGCTAGGCCGGGGGAACTAGCGCTGGGCCGGGGGGGGGGCTGTCGCTGGGCCGGGGGGGGCTGTCGCTTGGCCGGGGGAACTACCGCTGGGCCGGGGGGGGGGGACTGTCGCTGCGCCGGGGGAACTAGCGCTGGGCCGGGGGGGGCTGTCGCTGCGCCGGGGGAACTAGCGCTGGGCCGGGGGAACTAGCGCTGGGCCGGGGGGGGGGCTGTCGCTGCGCCGGTTACCTTCTGCCTGGCGGTGGGTGACTGGTCGGCCGTGTTCACTCCAGGGGTCCGGTCGGCGGCTGCGGGGCGTCGTGTTGTCATGGAGACACAGCTGGCAGCGTCTCGGGAGCGCGCACGTCGGGCTGCAGCGAGCGACGGGAAAAGAGCCGGCCGCCATCTTGGGGAAACTTTTATAAGTTGCTGAAACGCTGGAACGGTAAGTACAAACCAGCTAGAAATGTCATTTACAGGAGGGCTTAGTAATGTGTACTTAATGGGGGGGACTGGGCAAAAAAAAAAATTCACTGCTTCCTCGAGACATCTCCTTTAAGTTGGGGTATTAGAGAATTTCTGTAAGAAAATGGAGGGAAGAGTTTTCTTCATAAGGCTTCATTCCCACAGCATTTTATACTATGCCGTGGGACTACATCTGGGGGTTCTGTCACAGGTTCCGAAAACACATGACGAAACCCCCGAACAGAACCAGATGGAACCATTCACCCTCATTAATGAAACAAACATCACTTTGCTGTCAATTTGAAAAGGATTCCATTCACTTTTGTTATAATCGAAGTATAGAATAGCTCAGTCGATTGGAGTAGATTGGAGAAACCGCCTTGCCAAAGTATAAACTGATTTTTAGCCTATGTAATGTTGTTGTTAAAAAAAAAAATACTCCCCCTCTATTTATAAATTTCCTGAAAATTGCAACATTCCTTAATAACAATGTACAATGCACGTATGTTGGAGCACATCCTTCCCAGCTGAATTTCCTTGGACTTTTTCCTAAAATGAAAGAAAAGACAACAAAATATACAGTATTCTGTTTAATCCTCCCAAGACTTTAAAATGATTTTCATTTTCAGAAACATTGATGTAACGAATGGTTATTGAGGAAGAGTTACGTTATTCAGATGTTTTATATACTGCGACTATAAGTTTGCTCCTTGCTATCTCCAGGCTGTAATCTGAATATTCATATATGAATGGGTCACATTTATCCAAGAGCACAGTTTCATACATCGGTCTTAGGGCTTAAACACATGAACGTGTTTTTCTCCCGCCATGATAATTACGTCCGCCTAACGGGACAAAAGGAAACCATAGATTCCAATGGTTTTGTTTTCACTATCGGGATTCTCGCCTGTACAATCAACCTGCCTTATCTTTCCCCTATGTAGTATTTGTCACGGATGGGAGAGAGGGGACCTCGACAGATCCCGCCTCTAACACTGATTTGTCACAGATCGACTACTTTAAGCGCCTCGCTGCTATGACCACGTGTCATGGCCGAGCCTCGGTCTATCACTCTAGTGGGATTCCAAGCTTGGAGTCGTTAGAATACAAGCAGATTTGTACCCAGCTTTCTGGGCTTCTGCATGCATGTGAAGCAAAAGCTCATATCACCACCTGATCCGGTCTAACGCACTTCAGTGCTCTACAATGCCACACACATACACGCTGCCACCACCAGCTTGCAAGGTGAGCTGGGACCCAGACTATGAATTATGAACACAATCTTCGAAGTTATGGTTCATTTTAAAATGGACAAGGCTTAACTAATAAATTGCAGATTTAGTCCAGAATAGTACTAGCAGTGCAAATATATACATATATATATATATATATATATATATACATATATATATACACATATATATATATATATATATATATATATATATATACAAAAAGGTTGTTACACAGGAGTATAAGGGTATTCAGGTCTACACAAGAAGACAGTATTTTAAAATAAAACAGGAAGAAAATAAATAAAAGACACAAGATTTGGGATTTTCAGCCCAAGGTTCTGATTGGCGGAGTTACTGGAAACAATGGGAAAGTCCTTACACTTGGCGTATCTCCCCAGTTTTAAAAGTTTCCCCAGAACACACCTCTCCCCACCCCCTCTGAGGTCATACAGAGTAGGGAGGATTGGATTCGTACGAGCTCTGAAAAATTATAATTCCCCATTTCAGTCATATCTCTGCACAATATCCTTTGATCGAGAAGCTGTGTCTGCCATATTTCTGGTCATGATTTTATCTGTTCAATGATATTAAGCATTACACGTAAACCAGGTACGGGGATACGCAGTTTGAGGGTGTTTCGTGGCCTGTACTGAAATGTATGTGGGTGCGTTTTATTCAGCTGAACCATCCGATTCTGAAAAAATATTTCAGATTGGGCTGAGACCCTCACACAACTAATCTTTATTAAAAGATTTTTTCCCTAATTTGCTTTCTGGCTCCACAAGATCTGCAAGAATCCAACTCCTGGGGGAATCATTTTCCTTAGACTTCATTAACAAGTGCCTGGTCATACAACTCAATATCTTCATGCTCATACTACCCAAATAAATAAATATAGCCTTTTCTAAATGTGAATATCAACAGGCAGGGGGAAACTGAGAAACTTCTAGAACTGCATTTCAAAGCCTGTATGGGATTACACATAGGATAAAAAAATTTGAAGCTGAATATAGGTTTAAGGCCTCATACGCAGAACAAAATGATGGACAGCCTAACAGTCTCTATATGACAGTATTTACTATGTGTAGGAAAGAGAGGGCAGGACCTATCTTCCCGCTATTTTTTTCAAACTCCTGCACTATTTTTTTCAAAATCTTGCAAACTCATTCATGTGCAACTATGCTCTGTATCAGCAAGTGAGGGTTGCGCATATGGCCATCCGAAACCACCTTAAGAGGTCAAGATAGCATGTTAGGCCATCCGTGCACCAACATCTGAACTCTATACCATCTAAGAGCTTGTGCAGATTTCAGCTCTAACTTATGCCAGATTCTGGTGTAAATTCTTTTAACTCTGATGGGCGGCGGCGACCACGTCCCCTTCTGATAGTCCACACTACCTTTGTCTTACCAATTTTCAAAAGAGGGAAATTTAAGAAAGTATTCTGGTATATAAAAGCCTCAAATTTTAGCCCAAATATGACGTATGTGCCAAAATGTGCAACTTTTATACACCAGAATGATTGTTAAATTCTTGCCAATGTGTCTGTATATCATAAATTCCATCACATCTCCCCAAAACATGCTTTTTCTTTGTTTCCCACCACTTTAGAATAGAGTGTGGAGGTTTGTAAAGCATTCTTGTGGCTAACTATTTATTTAAGACCAATAAAATGCAGCAAAAATACAGCATAAAATGATAGAGCCAAATGTTATAACACATATACATTCTTCAGGCTTCTTACTTCTCAACACTATTAAATATAACACTGATGACTCTCTGGAATACAGTTTGGATAGCAACCAGACAACCAGCAATATTGATTTTGGGACGTGTGATGGATGTGATGACATGTAAAGACCTTCTGTTATAAAAAGACAATTTGGTATTTCATTTGAGGGTGTCTGGCTGTTGTCAAGCTCTAGCCCATATGATTTTACAGGGGGGAGAGTTTTATACACTTAGCAGATATGCAGTTAATAATCCCATAAAGGAGATTTTATTGGCACTTCCCAGATTAACTGCATATCCATAGCAAATATGTACATCTGCATTGTAATTTACATGTGCTTATACAGGTATTGGGGTATCTTGTCTCCACTGGAACTAGGGGTGGAGACATGGATTGGCCGCTGTCAGCTAGAGGGGACGGCCAGGTGACACCCCCAGGTTATGATTGGCTGCGCTGCTGCGATGCCGACCCCATAGCTGTCAGTGTGGCCTGACGACCCCAGTGCTGGTAGTGTTGCGTCTCCCAGGTTCCCTCGGAGTGTACCATCTGTGCTGCCGGCCCCGGTCTCAGTGTGGCCGCTAGCTGTGGCCTCAGAATCGGCTGTGCTCCCAGCCCTGCTGCTACTGTGTCCGCCATCGCTGCACTCGCAGCTTACCTGTGACTACTGTCCTTTCTCCTCCCATCTCAGAACCTGGCCCCAATTTTACAGTCTTCGGCATGCTTCCTTCTCTGCTGGCAGCCCCACTCTCACAGTTAATGCTGCGCTGTCATGTGCCTCCGCTGCCGGCAGAAGACAAGAGAGAAGGCGAGGATGGATACCTTGACACCAGCCGGCAGAAGTCAGGACAGACAGTAGGGCTGCATACCTTGACGGCGGATGGCTGAACAGAGAACAGACAGTGGGCTGGATACCTTGATGGCGGCTGACAGTGATGATGCAAGGGCAGACACACAGCGGGCCCCGGTCTCTCCTGTTGCTCTCTTCCCTCACCCCTGATGGATGGGGCATGTGCTATCCTGGCCGACTAGTGCGGCTGCTCTCTGCCCTCACTTGTGACCAACAGGTGTGGGGGCAAGTCTCTCCCACTGTCTTCTGCTGCCCTCACCGCTGCTGTGTGCCCGCTGTCAGGCACCAGCGGTGTCTTGCAGAAGCACTAATCCATGGAGTCTGGAGCTGTGGGGATGGGACAGCCGACAAAGCAGTAGCCAATCGGAAGTTAGGGGCATGACAGTGGGCGTAAACTCCAACAAAGGCCGGACAGCCCCTAGCTTTTGGTGTCGACAAGATACACCAGTACCTCTTACAATACATTATTTAATACACTACTGTCAATAGATACATGAACTCTCCCTTTTACTTATTACCAGTTGCACATTAATGTGGAGACTCTTAGAAGGTGCATAAATGTGCGATCAAATGCACAATATGCTGTGCAATTCCATGAAAAATAAAACACATATGGACATCATTAGGCTAAATAGACTTTTAAATGAGGGTGGGGGAGGTGTCTCATATGCATACGAACAGACCTTGCATGGTAAAAAAGAAAAGTACAATTCACCAATATGCGGGCAAATCCACTTTGTTCACTGTGCAAATACAATGTGCTGAGGTGAGCTTATTTGCACATAGGCTCGCCTGAAGCCACTCTAAATAAATCATTTTAGATAATACATTCACATTAGAAAATGTCTTGTTTAGAATAAATCAAACAGACATACAATTCTTCTATTATTTTACAACCCCTTTAAGGTAATGCATCATCACAAATTGACAGGTTTTTATACTAAAAAATGTTTAAACATTTTTGGTGGTAGTTTTGTTTTCTGTATTTATTTTTATTTTTTAGGTGACAAACCATCTAAAAATCCTGACTTATTTCAGCTTTTACACTTCCCACTGGGGACCACATACTACAGTGTGCTGATATGTCAGATTTTCTACAGTTCAGTTCACTGCACAGTTTTGCTGTGTAGACTATGACAGAGTGAGCAGTGTCATTTCATTATTATTAGTTGGCAAGGGATTTAACGACATTTGACATCCAGATTAATTGTTGGAGGCCTAAATAAGGGCCCTATTACACAGAATGATTATCATTTGGTTTACCTCTGGATCATGCAAAACTGAATAATTATCGTTAAATGCAAACTTTGCCAGCAACTTAACGGCAAATCATTATTCATTTGCTTATTGTTTATTGATCAGTTTAGGAAGGCATAAAAATCAAAAGATGATCAATCTGTGTAAATAGGCAATTGTCTCTCTATGAATTACTGCTTGTTTACTGTGAATGGATGCGGGCAGCCAGAAAATATGTCTATTGGGCTCCACCTCCTTTCACTGAACAATTATTGCTCCTACATGAAAGCACAGGCACGCTAAACGTTGGCAAGACTGTTGGGCGCTTAATTGTGCCATCCCACTCTATGCACACAAAAGGATCTGCCCTGCTACTCCCTCGTCTCTGGAGGAGGGGTCAGTGCCCATTCATTGCAGATGCCACAAAGCACACACATATTGCTGTACTGTTTATACAGAGAACACAAAAAAGGATGTGTGTGCTTCTAATATGGCCGCCTCTGGGGAAGTTTTGAAAATGTAAAAATGTAAAATGTATAAAAAGTTATTTTCTACATACTTACATTTAATTAATGAAACTAAAATTAATTTTCAGATCCATTAGGTTTTAATGTCTCCTTCGGGTTTTTCATGTTTCATTTTATGATGCTGTTGCTACATCTATGTTAAGGGTGGGGTGAGAATTTTTGGACACATATGTAATTATGACACTGCTGGAGTAAAATATTTAGTCTTGGACAAAATGTGTGTATGCTGTGGCCAAGTAATTGTAAAACTATACATGTGCATTCCTTATGTATTTCTGGAGTATTTAATAAACTATTATGTACCAGATGTGGTCAAGTATCAAATCACGTGGTCATGTGATCGAATGTCAGATATTCTCAGATAGTTTGAAAGGAATTGCATAATTATCTTAAGCCTGCTGGTAATACGCACAATTCTGTTAATTATAGCTATTCTTGTTTAGCGTAGTTTTTAGTAAGTACCTATTCATGTAGCAAACTCCTTGTGGAGTAAACCCCTTGTTGACTATAATTGTTAGAACTCTAGAGGCCCTTTTACACACAATGATTATCGCTCAAAATTTGCTCATCTTTTGAGAGACAATCATTGTGTGTTAATGTGTGCCCATCATGGACTTACCGTGCACTTTTCGTCCATCGCTGACTTCAGGTCAGCATGAAATCCGTGTCCCTGATAAGAAGGACCGCACGCTGAGTTCTCCACGGGCAGCGCTTATAACATTCTTTAACAGCTGTTAACAGCAGCTGTCCCACTGGAGAACAATAGTGATGTATTTAGAGAACAGACCGCCCGCTGTTCTCTAAATACATGCAAATAAAGTACTAAAGCGCTGATTAGCCCATTAGTACCTATGCAAAATGATCACTGAAAACTGTAATTTTCTGATGAATTTTGAGCAATTATCTGTGTGTGTACATGCACCTTAAATAGTGCACATGGAGCATATAAATATATGGTCAATGCACAGTAAATCCACTCCAAAGTTTGGATTACAACCCAGCACAAGGGTTAAGCCATAACTATTTTATTAGGGTACTATTAGATGGAATTATTATCATTCAAACGAGAGAAAGTAAACGATAATCATTTAGTCTAAACGCGAGCCAACGACTGAAAGACAAACAATAATCATTTGCTTTTCCATTGTCATTCATATTATATTGGCCTCGTTCACGTTGCATCCGGCTATAGCCGGAAATGACGAGATACACGCATGCGCACTTGGTGCTGGAGATAATTGACGATGGCGAGATTCCAATGCCATTTGCGCTTCTGTGGTATACTATACACGCATGCGCACTTGGTCTGGGTACATGTCATATCCGGCTGTCCGATTTCAGTTCAGGTGCATTGTGTGACATCTTCCGGTACTACCATCGTGCCTACTTCTTTACTTAATGCCTTATACCTGATGCCTCCTTCTTTGAACCAATACTATGTGGGTAAGCTTGGGGTGTGTCACCGGGACAGTCTGTGATTGGTGTTGTGTTATGTATGCCTTCATATATATATATATATATATATATATATATATATATATATATGTCAGTGTCTCAGTATATGTATGCTTAATAAAGTATGATGACTATTTGACGATCCTTTGAAGATTTCCATGCGGTGCTGCTTACATTTATTCATTTGTCCAATGGTTAACAGGACCCTGAAAGTCCGGGTCCCACGGTGAGCGTGCACCTTCAAAGCTTGTTTTTTCCTCCCCTACTGCTGTAGCTGCTCGGTGTGCCGCTGAGACCCTCTTAACGTTTTCAATATTATACAGGCATAACAATCCCCATAGGCTCATTTACTTAGGGCTTCTTCACATGGGCATGTTTTAGCGTCTTTATAGGTTATCACTAGAGATGAGCGAACACCAAAATGTTCGGGTGTTCGTTATTCGGAACGAACTTCCCGTGATGCTCGAGGGTTCGTTTCGAACAACGAACCCCATTGAAGTCAATGGGCGACCAGAACATTTTTGTATTTCGCCGATGCTCGCTAAGGTTTTCATGTGTGAAAATCTGGGCAATTCAGGAAAGTGATGGGAATGACACAGTGACGGATAGGGCAGGCGAGGGGCTACGTGTTGGGCTGCATCTCAAGTTCACAGGTCCCACTATTAAGCCACAATACCGGCAAGAGTGGGCCCCCCCCCTCCCAACAACTTTTACTTCTGAAAAGCCCTCATTAGCATGGCATACCTTTGCTAAGCACCACACTACCTCCAACAAAGCACAATCACTGCCTGCATGACACTCCACTGACACTTCTCCTGGGTTACATGCTGCCCAACCGCCCCCCCTCCCCCCCCACAGCGCACACCAAAGTGTCCCTGGGCAGCCTTCAGCTGCCCTCATGCCACACCACGCTCATGTCTATTTAGAATTGCGTCTGCCATGACGAGGGACCGCAGGCACACACTGCAGAGGTTGGCACGGCTAGGCAGCGACCCTCTTTAAAAGTGGCGGAGCGATAGCCCACAATGCTGTACATAAGCAATGAGAAATAGAATCCTGTGCCACCGCCATCAGGAGCTGCACACGTGGGCATAGCAATGGGGAACCTATGTGCCACACACTATTCATTCTGTCAAGGTGTCTGCATGCCCCAGTCAGACCGGGCTTTTTAATTCATAGACACAGGCAGGTACAACTCCCTATTGTGAAGTCCCTGTCGACCCACAGCATGGGTGGCTCCCTGGAACCCACCGGCGGTACACAGAAATATCCTATTGCATTGCCCAACACAGCTGAGGTAGTAATGTCGTGCTTAATGCAGGTGGGCTTCGGCCCACACTGCATGCCCCAGTCTGACTGGGGTTCTTTATAAGTGTACAGATGTAGTAAAAACTCCGTGTGCACCTACAGCATGGGTGGGTGCCAGGAAGCCACCGGCGGTACATAGAAATATCCCATTGCATTGCCCAACACAGCTGAGGTAGTAATGTTGTGCTTAACCCTTTCCAATCCAATTTGTATATGGTTTTCCTAGGGGGCTTACTCTTTTTCTGCTGTTATACAACGGCGCTATATGCTGGCTAAAGCCAGTACTGCATGAGCTGACACGTAGGATAGGCTCCGACAGCAGAGAGGCTGGCAATATACAGTAAGAGAACCCCGACGGACGTCTACCAACAACGGAGCTGTACAGCCTTAAACCCTAATGTCTTCACAGGTCACACAGTGGACTGGAAAGGGTTAATGCAGGTGGGTTTCGGCCCACACTGCATGCCCCAGTCAGACTGGGGTTCTTTACACGTGGACACATGTAGGTTAAACTCCCTGTGGACCCACTGCCTGGGTGGGTGCCAGGAAGCCACCGGCGGTACATAGAAATATCCCATTGCATTGCCCAACACAGCTGAGGTAGTAATGTCGTGCGTAATACAGGTGGGCTTCGGCCCACACTGCATGCCCCAGTCAGACGGGTTCTTTAGAAGTGTACAGATGTATTAAAAACTCAGTGTGCACCTACAGCATGGGTGGCTCCCTGGAACCCACCGGCGGTACATAAAAATATCCCATTGCATTGCCCAACACAGCTGAGGTAACGTCAGCTGTAATGCAGGTGGGCTAAAAATTAATTTGATTACACTGTAGGCGAGGGCCCACAAAAATTGCTGTATCAACAGTACTAATGTACATCCCAAAAATTGGCCATGGCCAGCCAAGAGGGCAGGTGAAACCCATTAATCGCTTTGGTTAATGTGGCTTAAGTGGTAACTAGGCCTGGAGGCAGCCCAGTGTAACGAAAAATTGGTTCAAGTTAAAGTTCCAATGCTTTTAAGCGCATTGAAACTTATAAAAATTGTTCTGAAAAATTATTTGAGTGAGCCTTGTGGCCCTAAGAAAAATTGCCCATTCAGCGTGATTACGTGAGGTTTCAGGAGGAGGAGCAGGAGGAGGAGGAGGAGGAGGAATATTAGACACAGATTGATGAAGCAGAAATGTCCCCGTTTTGGATGGTGAGAGAGAACGTAGCTTCCATCCGCGGGTGCAGCCTACGTATTGCTTACGTATCGCTGCTGTCCGCTGGTGGAGAACAGAAGTCTGGGGAAATCCAGCCTTTGTTCATCTTGATGAGTGTTAGCCTGTCGGCACTGTCGGTTGACAAGCGGCTACGCTTATCTGTGATGATTCCCCCAGCCGCACTAAACACCCTCTCCGACAAGACGCTAGCCGCAGGACAAGCAAGCACCTCCAGGGCATACAGCGCTAGTTCAGGCCACATGTCCAGCTTCGACACCCAGTAGTTGTAGGGGGCAGAGGCATCACCAAGGATGGTCGTGCGATCCGCTACGTACTCCCTCACCATCCTTTTACAGTGCTCCCGCCGACTCAGCCGTGACTGGGGAGCGGTGACACAGTCTTGGTGGGGAGCCATAAAGCTGGCCAGGCCCTTAAAGACTGTTGCACTGCCTGGGATGTACATGCTGCTCGATCTACGCACATCCCCTGCTACCTTGCCCTCGGTACTGCGCCTTCTGCCACTAGCGCTGTCGGCTGGGAATTTTACCATCAGCTTGTCCGCAAGGGTCCTGTGGTATAGCAACACTCTCGAACCCCTTTCCTCTTCGGGAATCAGAGTGGGCAGGTTCTCCTTATACCGTGGATCGAGCAGTGTGTACACCCAGTAATCCGTAGTGGCCAGAATGCGTGCAACGCGAGGGTCACGAGAAAGGCATCCTAACATGAAGTCAGCCATGTGTGCCAGGGTACCTGTACGCAACACATGGCTGTCTTCACTAGGAAGATCACTTTCAGGATCCTCCTCCTCCTCCTCCTCCTCCTCAGGCCATACACGCTGAAAGGATGACAGGCAATCAGCCGGTGTACCGTCAGCAGCGGCCCAAGCTGTCTCTTCCCCCTCCTCCTCATCCTCCTCATGCTCCTCCTCCTCCTCCTGTACGCGCTGAGAAATAGACATGAGGGTGCCCTGACTATCCAGCGGCATACTGTCTTCCCCCGCCCCCGTTTCCGAGCGCAAAGCAGCTGCCTTTATGGTTTGCAGGGAATTTCTCAAGATGCATAGCAGAGGAATGGTGACGCTAATGATTGTAGCATCGCCGCTCACCATCTGGATAGACTCCTCAAAATTACCAAGGACATGGCAGATGTCTGCCAACCAGGCCCACTCTTCTGAAAGGAATTGAGGAGGCTGACTCCCACTGCGCCGCCCATGTTGGAGTTGGTATTCCACTATTGCTCTACGCTGCTCATAGAGCCTAGCCAACATGTGGAGCGTAGAGTTCCACCGTGTGGGCACGTCGCACAGCAGTCGGTGCACTGGCAGCTTAAAGTGATGTTGCAGGGTGCGCAGGGTGGCAGCGTCCGTGTGGGACTTGCGGAAATGTGCGCAGAGCCGGCGCGCCTTTACGAGCAGGTCTGACAAGCGTGGGTAGCTTTTCAGAAACCGCTGAACCACCAAATTAAAGACGTGGGCCAGGCATGGCACGTGCGTGAGGCTGCCAAGCTGCAGAGCCGCCACCAGGTTACGCCCGTTGTCACACACGACCATGCCCGGTTGGAGGCTCAGCGGCGCAAGCCAGCGGTCGGTCTGCTGTGTCAGACCCTGCAGCAGTTCGTGGGCCGTGTGCCTCTTATCGCCTAAGCTGAGTAGTTTCAGCACGGCCTGCTGACGCTTGCCCACCGCTGTGCTGCCACACCGCGCGACACCGACTGCTGGCGACATGCTGCTGCTAACACATCTTGATTGCGAGACAGAGGAGGAGGAGGAGGAGGAGGAGGGTGCTTTAGTGGAGGAAGCATACACCTCCGCAGATACCACCACCGAGCTGGGGCCCGCAATTCTGGGGGTGGGTAGGACGTGAGCGGTCCCAGGCTCTGACTCTGTCCCAGCCTCCACTAAATTCACCCAATGTGCCGTCAGGGAGATGTAGTGGCCCTGCCCGCCTGTGCTTGTCCACGTGTCCGTAGTTAAGTGGACCGTGGCAGTAACCGCGTTGGTGAGGGCGCGCACAATGTTGCGGGAGACGTGGTCGTGCAGGGCTGGGACGGCACATCGGGAAAAGTAGTGGCGACTGGGAACTGAGTAGCGCGGGGCCGCCGCCTCCATGATACTTTTGAAGGACTCAGTTTCCACAACCCTATACGGCAGCATCTCAAGGCTGATGAATTTTGCTATGCGGACGGTTAACGTTTGAGCGTGCGGGTGCGTGGCGGCGTACTTGCGCTTGCGCTCGAACACTTGCGCAAGCGACGGCTGAACGGTGCGCTGAACTACACTGCTGGATGGGGCCGAGGACAGCGGAGATGAGGGTGTGGGTGCAGGCCATGAGGCGGTAGTGCCTGTGTCCTGAGAGGGGGGTTGCATCTCAGTGGCAGGTTGGGGCACAGGGGGAGAGGCAGGGGTGCAAACCGGAGGCGCTGAACAGCCTTCGTCCCACCTTGTGGGGTGCTTGGCCATCATATGTCTGCGCATGGTGGTGGTGGTGAGGCTGTTGGTGTTGGCTCCCCGGCTGAGCTTTGCGCAACAAAGGTTGCACACCACTGTTCGTCGGTCGTCAGGCGTCTCTGTGAAAAACTGCCAGACCTTAGAGCACCTCGGCCTCTGCAGGGTGGCATGGCGCGAGGGGGCGCTTTGGGAAACACTTGGTGGATTATTCGGTCTGGCCCTGCCTCTACCCCTGGACACCGCACTGCCTCTTGCAACCTGCCCTGCTGATGCCCTTGACTCCCCCTCTGAAGACCTGTCCTCCTGAGTAAGCGTTGCACACCAGGTGGGGTCAGTCACCTCATCGTCCTGCTGCTCTTCCTCCGAATCCTCTGTGCGCTGCTCCCTTGGACTTACTGCCCTTACTACTACCTCACTGCAAGACAACTGTGTCTGATCGTCATCATCCTCCTCACCCACAGAAAGTTGTTGAGACAGTTGGCGGAAGTCCCCAGCCTCTTCCCTCGGACCCCGGGAACTTTCGAATGGTTGGGCATCAGTGACGATAAACTCCTCTGGTGGGAGAGGAACCGCTGCTGCCCAATCTAAGCAGGGGCCCGAGAACAGTTCCTGGGAGTGTTCCCGCTCCTGAGCAGGTGTCATTGTAGTGGAGTGAGGAGGCTGGGAGGAAGGAGGAGCAGCAGACAGAGGATTCGGATTTGCAGCAGTGGACGGCGCAGAACTGCGTGTTGACGATAGGTTGCTCGAAGCACTTTCTGCCATCCAGGACAGGACCTGCTCACACTGCTCATTTTCTAATAACCGTCTCCCGCGTGGACCCATTAATTGGGCGATGAATGTGGGGACGCCAGAAACGTGCCTCTCTCCTAATCGCGCAGCAGTCGGCTGCGACACACCGGGATCAGGAGCTCGGGCTGTGCCCACACCCTGACTTGGCCCTCCGCGTCCTCGGCCGCGTCCTCTAGGCCTACCCCTACCCCTCAGCATGCTGTATTACCAGTGATTTGATTTAACAGGCAGGAAATAAATTGGCGCAAGACTGCAGGCCAAATATAATTTTTGCCCTTTTGGGAAAACGAAAGGCCCCACTGCCTCTAGTGAATGAATAATCTAAGTTTAATAACTGTGCTGTGTCCCTGCTTATGTGTCACAGAACGTGAGGGTAGCAGAGTTATTATAACTCTGGCAGAGCAGGTATTTTTTTTCCCAATTAAGGAAAGCAAATGGCGAAGCCAGCAGTAAAGCGTAGCTGGGTGCGTATGATTTAGCAATGTTTTTCACGCAGCTCACACGTGTCCACAGGCGTTAGGACGGACAGAGGCTGGACAAATAGATTTGTTTTCAGTTTTTTCCCACCAAAAGGCAGCACTGCGTATATTCAATGAACATGAGAAGTGTAATAACTGTGCTGTGTCCCTGCTTATGTGTCACAGAACGTGAGGGTAGCAGAGTTATTATAACTCTGGCAGAGCAGGTATTTTTTTTCCCAATTAAGGAAAGCAAATGGCGAAGCCAGCAGTAAAGCGTAGCTGGGTGCGTATGATTTAGCAATGTTTTTCACGCAGCTCACACGTGTCCACCGCCCGTAAGGACGGACAGAGGCTGGACAAATAGATTTGTTTTCACTTGTTTTTCCACCAAAAGGCAGCACTGCGTATATTCTATGAATAATAACTGTGTTGTGGCCCTGCCTATACAATTCTTTCCCTGCAGTATCAATGGAGGGTGGAATGCTCTGCAGAGGCGATTTTGAGAAGCCCAAAAAAAATGCAGCACAGCTAACAGCAGCCTGGACAGTACTGCACACGGATAAATATGGCCCTAGAAAGGACCGTTGAGGTTCTTGAAGGCTACACTCACTCCTAACACTCTCCCTGCCTATGCAGCACTTCTGTCCCTAATGCCAGGTGCAACGCTCTGCAGAGCCGATTTTGAGGAAAAAAAAAATTCCACTGCTAACAGCAGCCAACACACAGCTATCAGTGGCCCTAATAAGGACCTTTGGGGGGTCTTGAAGCCTACACTAACTACCAATTCTTTCCCTACAGCAGCTCCGGTATAAACAGCACTGTCCCTCATCTAACTCACACCGCATCTGAGGCGAGCCGCGGGAGGGGCCGACTTTTATGTTCGGGTGACACCTGATCTCCCCAGCCACTCACAGCAGGGGGGTGGTATAGGGCTTAAACGTTGCAGGGGGAAGTTGTAATGCCTTCCCTGTCTTTCAATTGGCCAGAAAAGCGCGCTAACGTCTCAGGGAAGGAAGTGAAAGTAACCAGAACACCGCATGGTGTTCGTTACGAATAACGAACATCCCGAACACCCTAATATTCGCACGAATATCAAGCTCGGACGAACGCGTTCGCTCATCTCTAGTTATCACGGCTGCATAACGGAACGAAAAGAAGCCATTGATTTCAATGGTTTGATTTTCATTAGAGGTATCGAAGTACACGAGCAAATGAGCTAATGATGATAGAAGGAAGACATGACAGCATTCAAGGTGCAAAATGTAAAAGTCTTTATTCCTCCAATGACATAACATAAAAGACTATTAGATTGTGTTGTGTCCCTTGAATGCTGTCATGTCTTCCTTCTATTACTATAGATCGAATCCATGGATTCTGGCTTCAGCTGACTATGTATCAGTTGCCCCACTTTTAAAGTGCCCTGGATTGTGTTGCTGGCACTGTATCTGTTTCTACAAGCTAATGATGATGTCATTTGCTCGTTCAAACAATAAATCAGCTAGTTTAACCCCTTCCGGCTCCAGAACGTACATTTACGTCCTGGAGCGTCGGGGTATGTATGCAGAGAGGTCGCGGGGCGACCTCTCTGCGTACAGCGCGGATGCCAGCTATTTACTACAGCTGACACCCGCGGGCAATAGCCGCGATCGGCCGAACGGACGATCGCGGCTATTAACCCTTTAAATGCCGCTGTCAATTCTGACATCAGCATTTAAAGCCCCAGAACGCTGTTCGGGGGTCACGTACGTCCCCCCCGCAGTTAGATCGGGGGAGCCGTGCAGGTGTCATGGCTGCCGGGGGCCTTCTGAAAGGCCCCAGGGCTGCCTTGAGAGACTGCCTATCAAGCCAGCACCGTGGGGTGGCTTGATAGGCTGCCTGTCAGAATGCAGTATGACGTAATGCTATATGACGTAGAGCGATCAAAGTATTGCATATTGTAGTCCCCCAGGGGGACTTAAAAGTAAAGTAAAAAAAAGACTAATAAAGTTTTTTTAATTGTAAAACAAAAAAAAAGTAATAACATTTTAAATCACCCCCCTTTTGCCATGTCTATAAATAAAAAGTAAATAAAATAAAAATACATATTTGGTATTGCCGCATCCGTAAAAGTCCGATCTATCAAAGTAGCACATTAGTTACCCTGCACGGTGAACGTCGTCCGAAAAAAAATTAAGGAACGCCAGAAATGCATTTTTTTAGTCACCCTGTCTCCCAGAAAAAACACAATAAAAAGCGATCAAAATGTCGTACGTATTCCGAATTAGTACAAACGGAAACTACAGGACATCCCACAAAAAATGAGCTCTCGCTGAACTACGTTGACAGAAAAATAAAAAAAGTTATTGCGCGCACAAGATGACCGCAGAAAATAATTGAAAAAAATTAAATGTCTTTGAAAAAAAAAGAATAGTATAGTAAAAAGAAACTATACACATTTGGTATCATAGCAATCGTACTTACCCATAGAATAAAGTTATCATGTCGTTTTTGTTGCAGTTTGTGCGCCGTAGAAACAAGACGCTCTGAAAGATGGCGGAATGTCATTTTTTTTTCATTTTACTCCACTTAGAATTTTGTAAAGCTTTTCAGTACATTATATGGTACTTTAAATAGCACCAGTGAAAAATACAACTCGTCCCGCAAAACACAAGACCTTAAACAGCGACGTCGATGGAGAAATAAAGGAGTTATAATTTAAAGGGGGGGGGGATGAAAATGGGGGAAAAAAAGGGCCGCGTCATGAAGGGGTTAAAAGAGACCTTAATGGCCATTTACACAGGACGATAATCACTCAAAATTCGTTCAAACAAATGAAAATGAGCGATAATTGTCCCACGTAAATGCAAAAAAATTGTTTACGATTTGTTCACTTTTCATTAGCACTAATCTTCAGTCAGCATAAAAAACTGCTAGATCGCGGGCTTCTTGCTTTGTGTAAACGCTTCCCACTCAATAAAGCAAGAGCAAGAAGTCCGCGATCCAGCGGCGTTCTCTGTCTGTCTCAGCGTTCTGCACAAGATCACCTTAGCGGTGAGCTCAGTGCTCCTGCAGTTCTTTGAATGACTGTCATAGTGTTTAAATGGGACTTTAAGCACTAATCCACTACATGTTTGTAGACAATTTGCAGATAATAGCAGTAACAGGGCTGCCTATAAAGCATAAGTTCCCCTGTTCTTCTGTAGTCAGTGGTGCACTTAGGAATTTAACCTGTTAAGGAACTACAGCCAAGCAAGAAGGGCCTAGATGCAAATATTTCAAGGTATCTTCCCCAGTTGGACTTTTTTACGCCACTAATTAGAGATGAGCGAGCACGCTCGGTAAAAGCAGATACTCGAGCGAGCATCGCTCTTCTCGAGTATCTGCATACTCGTCCAAGCAATTGTGGGGGGGGGGGGGTGAGTGAGGGGAGGAGCCGAATGAATGTATTGGAATCCATTGCTTCTGATGCTTGCGATTTTTTATCACAACTAAATTAGCCACGTAAAAACGCTCGTGTGAAATAAGCCTAGTACTTTGACCAAAAAAACTCTCTCTAAAACAATAGTACTTTATATTTCTTGATAGTTGCAAGTGACTTAAAGGTTATGACTGAATAGTCTGAGATTCCTAGAGTGCCTAATAGGTAATTAATAACACTTAGGTGGTAATAGAAGTTTGTCATCATGAGAGCTATAGGAATTAACGATATAACCCTGGTGGTCTAGAGTACTGAAAGATTTAATGGCAGCATGTCTAGTGGTCGAAGGGCTTAATTCATAATTAGTGTTGAGTGGCCAACATTGTCCCCCCTGAATGTGACAGGCTGCCGAATCGGATCAGCTGATCATACGCACTTTCTGTTTCTTTTCACAAATATGGGAAAGAAAAACACAATTCAAGTTGTGAAATAGGCAATACTTGTTCTGTAAATTCCCTTACGGCACTAGCTGAATGTAACAAATTAGATGAAGAAGCACCTCAATGAAATTGGTCTTATGTATATTATGTATTACACATTAGGTGTCTAGTAGTGATAGCAATGTCAATGTAATGAGTATGCTGCATGTACAAAATAACAAGTTTGTCATGAGAAAAAGGAGATCAAATAAAGCTACGAAGATAAAGCATACATAAAAAAGATAATACGGCAGACGGTGACACAAGTGTACTATTTAACATCATATGGATAAGTACCGTAGTTTAACCAACTACTTAAGGTGTTAAGGAATACAATGGCTACAATAACCATGCATGTTGGAGATGCTTATGGTGCTCATGTGAACACCAGCTGTGAGCATAAACTAGGTCTACTATCCACTAAACTGCAATGTGGTGGATATAACCGACAACACTTCAGGTATTTCAAATATTTTACTTTCCCTAAAGGAACAATATCCGCTCATCATATGGAATCTACTGCATTTCTGTTCTTCAGGGGATTTTTCCAATCACATAGTTATAAGGGAGCTAAGAATTACATTTACTGTTGCAGCCGGATAGTAAAAGGCCCAAATAACTAATATATAAATTTGTGTGAGATATGACCTCTGGAGTAAATAACTATACTTATGCTGCAAATTTGTAGGTCTGAAGGATTACTACATGATCTGTGACTGCTGTTGCCAGTCAAGAGACAGAAGATGGTAAAATGAAATACTTAGGGCTTCTTCACATGGACGTCATTTGGTCCAATTATGCTGCCATGATAATCACAGCTACATAACTCTTCATTGTCTTAATACAGCAGCTGTTCAATGCTGAAGGCTGCTATTTACACTGAAAGATCAGCGTGTAGCTCAATGTCCATCGTTTATGCAGCATAAACGATGGACGATAAGCTGAATGATGATCATTCAGTGTAAATAGCAGCCGTTCAGTATTGAACGTCCGCTATGTTAAGTCAATGGAGAGGGGCGGGGAGAGCATGGAGAGAAATATCTTCCAGCCGCCCCGCTGTGAGCCAGCGATACTTGCTCCTGTGCAGCAGCATGTGAGCTAGTATGTGCGGGGATGAGTGTCAGGCATCATTTGCCCGGCATTTGTCCTGTCTAAATGGGCCTTTAGTAGGTCGAACAGTTCGCTATAACATCATGTATTTTTGTTAACCATGAAAAGGTATCATATCTACAAGATTACTTGGCGTATCGCCTGTGCATATAAATGCTGCACATACTCAATGTAATTTAGTATGAACAGCAGTTATTACACGCCCATAGAGAACAATAGGGCTGTATTGCGCATAATACGCATTGTATATACATGCTGCAGTGTATAAATATATACAGAAGTGTGACGGGATCAATGAAAATCAATGTACTTTGATTGACGTCATTCACCGCGTATTACGCACACGTACATTGTACATGCAATACACAATGAAACTACGCTCATGTGAGCTTTACTAATGCATTTCATAGCCTAAACTGGCAGCTTCCTCCAACCATAGTTAAGTATTATAGAGTCCGTGCTTTTATGCGCAGCAGATAGATAGTATTGGGAGCGGGTCGGAGAGCATACTTTCCCGCCCAAATTACAGTGTTTTATTAATGTGCAAATAATAATGTTTGTCCTTTTTGAATACAATATCACTATTTTCACATTCTTCCCTATGTCCGTGCTCTTTTGGTTTGTTTTTGTTTTATCCTGGAATTCATGGAATCATGACAGTGCCATGTCTTCTCTCTGATCCTCCTAACTGACATCCAAAAACAACAAAAACTGGGCCTCTGCCATATGTTTTTGTTTTCACACCTGGGTCGCATCTTTGAAGAAAATAAAGTTGTTGTGGAGAATAAAACTTAGAGAGAGAAACAACAAAGGACATCTTAGTCTAGAAGAATGCTCAACCATGTGCACTGGAGTCCTTGGAATTCTATTGAACTGGCCAGCTCTCAGGGTTTTGAGGTCACGCAGATTTGAAACAATACCTTTAAAAAACAAGCTAAATATAAACTTTGGATATACCAGTGAAAAACTAATTTGATCAAAATATCTGTTAATATAAATAATACTGATAATATAAAGAATACTATGCAAAACATCTATTGCTAGGCAATAAATAGTAAATGCACTTTCAACTAAGGTTTAACTTTACATGTGATGAATCTCATCCCCATATCCCGTTCCCTACCATGTGAATTCCCCGAAGATACAAGGCGTTTTCATGGCAAAACAGCCTTGCATCTCTTTCGGGGAAGAATCAATCCTCCTGGCGGCGTGGCCTGGCTATGGGAGAGTGAGGGCGCATGGCACTGAGCTCCGCAGCCGCTGACCTACAGAAAGCCCGCAATCAGTCACCACTCCTCAGCAAATATGCTTAAGAAAGCAGGGAAGAAGAGGGGAGAACCTCCAGCAGCCGCCGGGACCCAGATGAAGCGATACCTGCACGGTGCAGGCGCCGCTGCTCGAGCCACAGCAGAGAAGTCCCCAGCGAACATGGCGCTGGAGACGCACGTGGAGCAGGCACATCGGAGCAGAGGAGAAGCAGGGAGCCCGCTCGCACAGGAGTCTCCACGCTCCATTAACAAGGTCAGTGTCGGGGACAAGGAGCAGAGACCAGGGGCAGCGCCAGACTCCCCCTCCACACTGGCAGGCAGCACAACCAGCAGAGACTCCTGCATGAGCCCAGATAAGCCCTGCAGCAGTAGAGGGGAAGCTGACCATGGCAGACAGGAAGAAGCCATGCAGCAAGCGTACTGCACCCCAAATAAAGAGAGTACAACCCCTGCACACCACTACGCAGCACCCCAAGAAAAAAAAAAACAGACCCCCCTTCCATGTCACAATGACCCCACAGCCAGAAAGCGGAACGCCAGAACGCAAGCTCTCAGAACCGCCCTTAGATGACTCCCAGACCCTGCAGGCGCTATGGGTCATGGTCCGTGCCCTACCAACGAAAACAGACTTAGAATCACACCTCCAATGCCTAGAAGAGAAACACGAGCGGGCCATCTCAGCAGTTAATCAGACGGTGCAGACCTTGTCGGACCGGGTCACTGCTCTGGAACAGGCTCCGAACGAGTCCTCTATGGACTTTCAACAACTTAGCATCACAGTGGGAAAGCAGCAAAAACAGCTGAGAGACTTAACTTTTCATCTTGACGACATAGAGAATAGAGGAAGACGCAACAACCTAAAGTTAAGAGGCATTCCCGAGAACGTACCAACAGAGCTACACGAGTACGTGACAGTCATCTTCAACAAACTGCTGCAACGTCCCGAAGACAGATCCATAGAAATGGACAGAGTCCATCGCCTATTGGGCGGGAGAACACGGAACCCTAACACCCCGAGGGACATCATATGCCGCGTCCACTTCTATAGACAGAAAGAAGAGATTCAGCGACTCGCCTGGGAACGGGGCCCAGTGAACCTTAATGGGGCGGAAATTACAATCTTACCGGATGTCTCAAGATTGACCCTCAATTGCCGGAGGCTCATCCGCCCACTGCTGGAGTCCGCCCGAAGAGCAGACACGACATACAGATGGGGGCATCCATTCCACCTGGCCGCCTCTTTACAGTTAGATCCCCTGCAGATCTTGAGGGGGCGTTCTCCTTCCTGGAGGTTCCAGCAATCCCGATCCTGGACTGGACCGCCCCGATGGACTTTGCCCCTCCGAATGCCTGATTTCTAGGACTCCGTCAGCCCCTAAGGCTCTAATGCCAGCACGATTGCCGGTACAAGGCTCGTCGCCGGGACATAACACACCGACTAATTCCTTCACTAGAGTGGACTTCCCCGCCATTCCTACCTCGCACAGGGAAGCAACGAGATGGACATCATCATTATAACCACTTTCTTTCCTCCCAGAGTAGGACACGCAAATTGTGGCCAAGAGGCTAGGCCAAGCACTTACACAGTTTTCTGTTTTACGATACCAAGATAGGAAGGGACGTTACCTCTCTTATCCTTCATTGCACGATTTTCGAGTGCCGTAGCGCCACTTCGGACCCTACCCACTGCCACGTTACCCCAAGTAGGGACTCAGGGGCACTGGTTTCTCCCAGAAATTTGGAGGAACAGGCCCTCTGAATAGTTTATAGTACCCTGCTGGCTCTACGCTAGTAGCTAAGTTTTTAGTGTACGTCTTTGTCCTCGTGAATTCCCCCCCCCTCTCCCCCCCATCCTTCCCCCACGGACCCTCTCCCTAGGGGCATACCTCTGACCGCAGGGACATCATAACGGTATCCTATCGGCACATCAATCCCAACTATGTCAAAAATGCCGCCCGATTCTTCTAATCTTACGATTGTGTCCCTAAATGCACAGGGCTTGAACGTTCCGGAGAAAAGGTCCTCCATTCTCCATCTCCTGTGGAAAAGAAAAGCACAGACAGATGCATCCCCCAGGTTCTGCGATACCAAGTTCCCGAACGCTTGCCATAGCATGAATCACGAATCCAAATCTAAGGGGGTATCGATCCTCATCGCCAACTCGGTTCCGTGGGAGCACGTGGAGACGCACGCTGATGCAGGAGGCAGATTTCTCTTCATCAAAGGTAAGCTGGCCGACACTCCAGTCACACTAGCAACAGTCTACCTCCCTATCTCCAACCAGGTGACTTTCTTGGAGAGGACCCTGGAGGACTTAGAGGAGTTCAAGGAGGGCACCCTGATAATGGGGGGAGACTTCAACCTGCCGCTAGACCCACACGTAGACACCTCCAGGGGAAGTAGCTGCCTATCGCTAGCAGCGCATCGTAGAATTCGAAAAACACTCCACAAATACCAGCTAGTGGACGTGTGGAGGATCCTGCATCCCTCCACCAAAGACTATACATTCTTCTCTGCACCCCACAACACATACTCCAGGATAGATTACTTTCTACTACATCACTCAACCCTGCCCGCCCTAGTCACGGCAGACATAGGCAACATTACCTTCTCAGACCACGGCATGTTCACTATGTCCATAACGCTTCCCAATATGTTTGGCAGAGCATGGCACTGGCGTTTAAATGAATCCCTGATCAACGACCTGATTACTTCCAAAGAAATCAGTAAGGCACTACAAGACTACTTCGCTCACAACAACACCACCGATATAGACCCATTAACGATATGGGAAGCCGACAAGTGCGTCATTCGTGGCTTTTGCATCAGCCTCGGATCCCGCATCAAGAAAGCCCGAAACGCACACCTCCAGGGACTGCTCTCACAGATCCAGACACTAGAACGCACCCACAAATCCTCAAGTAATGACAGAGGGACAGAACTAACCCAGCTCAGAGACAAGGTACGCTCATTCTGCCTGGGTCGGGCAAAGGCGAATCTGACAAAATGCAAACGCCACTTCTTTGAATTTGGGGATAAACCTAGCCGCACACTAGCCCGTGCACTCCGCACCACCAGATCTAAGACATATATACCACATATCACAAACGTTGGCGGACAGACGCATCATACACCTCAACAGATAGCCGAGACATTCAGGGACTATTATCAGGCCCTATACAACTCGGCCCCCACCCTGTCAGAGCAGGAGAGGACAGCCAGGCAAGCAAAAATGAAAGACTACCTTCAACACTCAAACTTAGGCAAATTCCCACGAGAGGCCATAAAAGCAATGGAGACCCCGATCACACAAGTAGAACTAGCAAACGCCCTAGCAGACTCCAACACAGGGAAAGCACCAGGACCGGATGGTCTCACACTCACATATTACAAAAGATATGCAGAGATTTTATCCCCTCACTTTACCCAGGCATTTAACGCAATTACGTCTGGGAATAAACTGCCAAGGGATACTTTAAAAGCTCACATCATGGTAATACCAAAAGAAGGAAAGGACCCGTTGCAATGCCAGGGCTACCGCCCCATCTCACTGCTAAACACAGATCTGAAATTTTTTGCCAAACTTCTAGCCAACAGGATCTCCCCATTCCTACAGGGCCTGATCCATGAAGACCAAGCGGTCTTTGTCCCACACAGGGAAGCAAAAGATAATACGACAAAAGCCATAAATCTGATCAACATAGCAAAAAAAAGCTCGCTCCCCATCAGTCTGCTCTCCACTGGCGCAGACAAAGCGTTCAACAGAGTAGACTGGGACTTCATATTTACCACGGTCTCCCACACGGGATTGGGACCTAACATGCTCACCTGGCTCGCTAGCCTTTACTCCAACCCCTCAGCATTGGTCAAGGTGAACGGCCAGCACTCCTCCCCATTCACGATCAATAATGGCCCAAGGCAGGGCTGCCCCCTATTTCCCCTAATCTTCATCATATGCCTGGAATCGCTATTAGGCCATATCCGCTCCAACCCTGATATTAAGGGAGTCAAGCTGGCAGATACCGAACACAAGATAGCGGCATACGCAGACGACCTCCTGTTCTTTATTTTGAGCCCACGAATATCGCTCCCCAACCTATTGGCAGAAATAAACCAATACTCCGCCTTATCGACTTTCAAAATTAATTATAACAAATCTGCGGCACTTAACGTATCACTACCCCAGACCACGGCGTCAAAGCTAGAGGAATCAGGAATCCCTTCGGAAATAGCAAGACACCCCACAATCAGCCCCACACTGTCACTAGCGGCAAAAACCTTTCCCAGAGCAAACATCTCCCCTAAGCCCTCACCAATGTTCCCAATCCTGGGCAACCCTGCCTTCCCCCCAGGCGTCAAAGACAAGGCATTGAGAAACTGGTTCTCCAAGGGCGTGTTCAGGGCAGAGCACTTCATACAGGAGGGCCAATGGCTCTCGACGGACGCACTATTAGCAAGAAGGACAGAGCACCACTGACACATTGGGGGGCAATGCAAATACAGCACTTCCTCACTTCCCTCCCCTGACCCAACACCTTACGTGCCCCAAAACACAATTTGAATCCACCTGCAATGAGGAGGGACCCTCAAGACACACACTCTCAAGAATGTACAACCTACTCAACTCACAACCGGAGACACTGCCCCCAGGATACATACAGAAATGGGAAACAGAGCTCGGGATCACGCTCTCCACAGAGGAAAGGGAAAGACTATACAACATCACGCACTCTTCCTCAATATCTAGCAAGATCCAAGAGTCAGGATTTAAAATCCTCTTGCGCTGGTACAGGGTGCCCTCCTTCCTCAACACAATATTTCCATCAGTCTCACACTTGTGCTGGAGATGCGGCACAGCACGGGGCATGTTGTTGCACGTGTTCTGGGAGTGTTCGGCATTAGCGAACTTCTGGTCCGAAGTATGGCGGATTATATCAAAGTTCACAGACTACTCGGTTCCGAAATCCCCGGCCTTCTTCCTCCTGCATCATAGCGACATACCACTGGTGAGATACAAAAATTCGATAGTGCGCCACCTGGTAAACGCGGCGAAATCCTGTATCCCCAGACTGTGGAGGCAGACTGTGCCACCCACCTTAAACATGTGGCTCAACACAACCAACAGGATCATGGAAATGGAGGACCTTACTGCATCTCTGAAAGGCACACAAGAAAAATTCAGGAAGACCTGGTACCACTGGATAGCGTTCCAGGGTTCAGAGGAATTTCGGCAATTACTCCGCACTTAAGGTATCAAGTACCCCGCCCCCCTAACCCCTGTAACTTCCTTTCCCCCACCCCCTGCTCCTTCTGTTCTCCCCCCTGTGAGCTGTTTGTAAGTCATCCCTACATGCCCTGTCCTTCCGCAAATGCACATGAGAGCACGCACTAGCAGAAGCCCACGACTGCAGGTAAAGCAATCAGTCACTTGGCATAACCTTGCCTTGAGACACGAAACCCTCCGGTAATCGTCTATCTTCATGTACACTACCCCTCTGCTTCTGCTCTACCCCTGCTCTATCTTGCCAACGGTTACCCACACAATAGTCTGGCAAAGAACGCTAGCGGAACCGGTTTCAGTTACGAGAGAATGACTGTTCTCGCTGTTCTCGGTGCAGTACTCCGCCTAAGGAGATACGAGTGCAGGAGCAATCTAAAACACCACACTATACATAACAGCCGAGACAGGACTATGTAAAGGATGTCCAAGTTACGTTCAGCCAAAGGTTTGAAAGATGTTTAATGAAAATGCCATACTTTTCCGTTACCGTGTCACTGTAATTGAAAATGAAAATTGAAAACGAGAAAATAAAGAATTAAAAAAAAAAAAGAATCAATCCTCCTGCCACGGTTGTCACAGCCGCGGCAGAGGATTACGGAGTCTCTCACATTGAAAATAATAAAGAGTTCCAAGGTAACTATATACAATTTCTTCTTAATTCTCAACTGGAGACAGAAACGAGGTAGTCAGGCTGCTATCTCACAGCTGGACTAGGAGGGTATTTGTGAGTGAATGGAGAGGCAGTACAGACTCTCTTGTAGACACTCTGACGTCCGATTGAACGGGGATGGATTAAACTCACGATTAAGGTGGCTGACTTCCTTCCTGCTGACGAACTGGCTTTCCCTGGCAATAATCCTTTAGGGTAAGGTTGAAGACAACTGAAAAAGATTACCCTCTATCCTGCCGTTCTTCCCTCCTGCTGGCTCCACGTCTAGGCCTCCTCCATGACTTAGCTCCAGGACTAGGGCAGGCCCCATCCTGGCCTAAGGTAGCCTGGACTAGGATAGCCTACATCCTCTCTAGACTCCCCAAACACCTCCAACCCCACCCATGAGCTATCCTTTATACCATCCCCACTAACCAATCCTGGGCTAAGGGGGAAATTCTCTATCCAATCCCAGGACTAGATTGGAGTGATTGACAGATAACAGGGTGAATTCTGCATAGTCATGTAGAGGAGACAAAACAAACACCAGACATTAACTGTTTAGTAACCAGACACAGCCAATACACAAAGACAAGTGTTAATACACATACGCATACATTAAGACATAGACAAACACATAAACACCACAGGAGGTAGCTAGATAAATGCCATAGGGCACCAACAACGGGCCACTACAGCGCCAGATAAAACATGCTGCGATCTGTTTCTTGCATAGCAACGCTTTGCGGTGCCATGTGGTAAAACATCGCTCATGTGTATGACCCCATTCAAAAGAATGGGGTTCATATTTGTGCAACATTTGTGCATCTCGCAACACACAAATCTCGCTTAATTTTATCGCCCGCGTGAAGCCAGACTAACTTTTGACATGTCATAGAAACATGTCAAAAGAGTTGAGCAATAGGGGTTCTATTGCTGAGCCCCTTGCTGATTGCTAGAATGAAACTCATCCTGGCAGTTGAAGATGATCTCATAAATGTCTATAGGAAGCTTCCATAGATCTTCAGAGGCCATCCTCAGCTGCTAGGAGAAGCTGAAAAGCAGTAAAGATGGCTGAAGGCACCCAGCACTCGGGTGAGCATTGTAGTGCGGTCTACCAGTCAGCGTGGGTCTCGGCAGAGGACCCCCACCAATCAAAACTTTTGACATGTCTGCATGGCATGTCAAAAGTTAGTTGAAAGTGCAGCTGCTCTTTAAGTCCTCTTATGCTGACAGGGCTGTTTTGACATTTTTAGATTCCAACCATATAATCATTGCAGATATAGTGATAGAGCTCCATACCCACTGCTTCAGCATTTCATAGGTATCTCACAGAAGCCTTTATTTAAAGTGCCACTGTCTCATCAATCATGTATTTTCATTCATTGGGTGTTATGTATGTAAGGCAATAACTAGGTGTCTTCTTTACAACAGCCAATGTGATTACTTATTTTATTTTTAGATCTATCTTATATTATAAAAAATAAACACTAAATTTTAATTGGTTACTATGTGTAACACCTCCAGTCCTTGTCTTGTTTGGTACTGTTGTATCTTGTCTCCACCAGAATAATGGGTGGAGACATGTTTTGGCAGTTCTGAGTTGAAGGACACGCTGCCAGCGGCTGATTGGCTGCCACAGATGTACCCTCCTGAGCTGGACCTGCTGCCTCATCCTACCGGGCCCCACACAGGCATGTGCTCTGGAAGCAGGGCTGGCCCTGAAGCTGCGGCCGCTACTAGAGTGACAGCGGTCCCCCTCTGCAGCGGCTGCAGGGAGAATGGGGAGAGTGACAGTGTTGCCGGCGGCAGCACCTGTAATATACAGCCCAATGATGTGCCAAGTTTCATTTGTTTATACTGTGTTAAACTTGAGTGTATATGTGTTTCTGTGATTCTGGTCAGCAGCCCCTGCAATGGGAATGTGATGCTGGAGGGACACACCCCTATGAGGTCAGCCTGCCTGTCTGCAGACAGAGTGTGAGAAGGAAGCAGGATGTGACGACACAGAGAGAGCAGCAGCCATCTTTGCAGAGAGAGAACCAAGTGTCTGTGCTGCATGGAGAGTGTGTGGAGATCTTAGAGGACTTTCCTGTGCAGCTAACCTGTGTGTAATTCAGTCCAGAGGCAGACAGAGTATAAAGAGACAGTATGTTCAGTGGAGTCATGCTGAAAGGACTGTGCCCAGTGGCTAACCAGTACTACTGACATTGTGGCTGTGGACATTGCCACCAAAGCTAAAGACTGGCAGTGCTGTTGAGTACCGGACGGTAACTGCACAACCCCTGGCTTATATCACACCGCGGTGTATGGATTCTGCAGGACTGTCATTGTGCTGAGCTACTTGCTGTTGGATTTCATTGCCTCCATTTTGTTTTCCTGCCTGCTGAGAAGAATCTTATTGCCTCGGATGTTGTGATAACCGTGAGGAGAGGACGCTTCGCTATACAAGGAAGGAATGACATTGGGCCCCAACGCGCGCTTCTACACACTGTAAGCAGTCCACCCGGACCACTGGTAAGAGGGGTGCACACCCAAATGTGAAGTTAGGGTCAGTTAGGGATAGCTTTGGGACTATTGTTCTTTCAGTGTCCGTGCTGTGGAGGTGGACATAGTAAACGTGGAATACATTGTGAAATCTAACCTGAATTGTTCAAACTATACTGTGAATTTTGCTTGTCCTTATTCCTGTTCTTTTACCATTAACTTGCCTTTATTAACCTGTAGTAAATACATTTTTCTTAACTTGACCACCCCGTGTGCGTCCTTTCTGGTTGCGGAGACCAAACCACCTGCCTTGCTCTCGGTTCACACACCGATGAGCCAAAACAGCAGGGCCCTGAACAGCGCTGTTCGGAGGCAGCTCAGCATGGACGGCATGCGGCCATGTGAGATGGTGGGGGGGGGGGGGAGAGGGGACAGAGGACGCCATGGGAGACATCCGTAAATGTGACAGGGAGTTGGTGAGCGGACATGCCAGGCAGCAGGACACTAACAGGGTTGGCAGGAGCCAGCAGCTGTAAAAGTTTAAGACCGCTGTCGGAGGGAGAGTCACAGGGTCGCCAGCAGCTGACATGGCATGGCGCAGAGGCCAGCTTTGAAACAGCCGCTAGGAAGCGTACATGCCAGAGGGGGCGTGTATAGCTGTCAGCCTGGCCCTTCCCTACTGCTGTCCCCGGCCAACCCATGTTTACACCCCTCCTTCCAGTGTAGACAAGATATAACAGTATTGTCTTGTTTTACGGAGCTGTAATACAGTACAGTCTATTAACCATTCTGAGTGACTTGCATCTATATAAAGTTCGATCATTTATATGTAACATCTCATTTAGCATGAGTAAATTTACCATAATAATAATCAGAATAAAATATTTGTCAAACTAGGATACATTTGTGCTATGCTGAGCGTTGAAAAAACAACGTCTCGTGTAGTAATTTGTGTTCTCTCTTCAAGATAAACTGAGGGATTAAAAGTCCAGGGCAGAATGGATGTCCATTTGTGATTATGTTAATTGGATTAACAACCAAGTCATCACATAAATTGTTCTGTAGGACATTAGGCACTGAAGATCAGTGAGGCGGACATCTGCGCCATCTCTAAAGAACAGGTTTTATATCATATGTTTATTGCTATGATTTTTCTTTCGAGTAATTGCAGTAATACGGTTGTACTGTTGTTGACAGTGATTAATTAACATTACAGTATTGTGACAGTAACTTATCTGGCTAATTGTCCTTATGGTGTTACATGCTTGCTATTTCAATGTTCTAAGTAATATGTTTTATAAGCTATCCCTTCTTAATAGAATATGTTAATATAATTCTAGAGAAGACCATAGGCATTGACTTATTTTAGGTTTTATGGATTTTATTTCTTTTAGTTTATTAGAGAACAGTTTGTTAGGCTTTGTTCACACCTTGCTTGTTGTATATGTTCTCTGAAACCCAGTAAATGATACTAATGTAAACGCTATAGCCCTGACCTATGCCTAAGGCCGCTTGCAGACAGCCGGGTCGGATCCGGCTGCGAGAATTCTCGCAGCGGGACCCAACCCGAGCGTCTGCAGAGAGCAGCGCGTCACTCACCTGCTCCCGCGACCCTGGCTCTTTCATGTGCCGGCTGCTGGCAGCCGGCGCATGCGCAGAGCGGAGACGGTGGCCGGGGAGTGACGTTTCTGTGCGGGGCTGTCTGCCTAGGATTGCGTTTGTTAACGCAATCTTATGGCAGCTTCCAAGGTCGGAAATTCCGCGGGAAATCCCGCCGTGGAATTTCCGCCCATCTGCAGGCAGCCTAAAGAGTCTTGTTTCTGGTGTACATTGATAACATTTTTAGTTTGTTTTTGTTCACTTTATTGAGATTATTATTGTATTTTTTAATGAAAGAGGCTCTATCTATAGCTGAAATAAAGCACTTTATAAAGTTAGCCATACACATTGGTTGAATATTGTCTGAATCCTCCAGTTTCAGTAGGACTGGATGACCCTCCAATGTCTATGAAGCAGTGTCCTGAACTGAAAATGCCCAATCCTAAATAACCCACCGCCAGAGGTGTGTGGCAGTGGCTCTCCCTATTGAGAATACACGATTGCTCGGACAACTGGAATTGATGGACCTAGCCAAGCACAGAATACCCCTTTAAGTTCACAATTTTAAGGATGTGCTGTGTAGTTTTTAAGTCACATGCTGAACAATGTTGTACAAAAGTTGAACACCAGTTCTTAATGCAGACATATGGTGGTGAAATATACAGTTATGACCTAGTGTAGATATGAAGTATTACTCAGTAGACATGCAGAACATGCACAGTCTGGAGTAATCTGCCACACATCTTATTTGTGGTCTATGTTCTACACCCCACTGTCACAGAATACTTTCAGTGATCCACTTGAAATCTCTCTGGATATATACCTTGGTCTCCGGCATACTAGAATATTTTGGTCCATGTGCTGTATGTGGTAATTCATAGGCAGCACATGGAACCATTATAGCCTATAGAGCTATGCACACTACAGTTTTTTTTCACGCGGTACTGCGGTCTGTGTGAAATAATTCATTTCACGCCCTATTCTTGTCAGTATCACGGATGAAAATTAGGACATGCAAATGGATCTCAATGTGTTGACTGTCCATGTATCAGAGAGTACACGCATGGGTATCTATTTGATGTCTGATGCCACCGTGTTCCCCCGAAAATAAGACAATGTCTTATATTATTTTTTTGCCCCGAAAGAGGCGCAGTGTCTTATTTTCAGGGGATGTCTTATAATACTCACCTAACAGCCGGCATGTGGGTCCCTTGTGCTTGTCTCCATTGCTGCTGCAGGCTTCCGTGTCCTCCTGAATGCCGACAGAGCATTCCTTTCTAGCTTGAATACCCCGCCTCCAGCAAGCGATTGCTCTGATTGGTTCATCGAGCGCCACATCAGCCAATGAAAGCCGATGCTCAATTAACCAATCACAGTCATTCATTGAATTACATAATTGTTCAGGAGGACACAGAAGACTGCAGCAGCGCCACAGCCCAGCGTGAGGGGCATGAACGTCATCTACTAGGTGAATATTGCTTTTTTTTCCCCATGTAGTGTAGCTAGTGCTTATTTTTGGGGGAGGGCTTATATTTCAAGCCCCTACCTCCGAAAATCAGGGTAAAGCTTATTATCGGAGTAGGGCTAATCGGGGAAACACGGTAGTTGCACCTGGACCTCTCAGGTGAAACTCGAACTCACGGCAAGTGTGTTGGTAGCCTTAGTGTGTAAATTCAAATTTCTAAGTTAGAATTAAAAAACAAATGTTCTGTAGTACTGTTAACTAGCTTCAGTCTCTTGTAGGTGGCACAGTCCATTCATTTCAGTATAGGACATAGTAAGAGGTGACTTGAATTAAAGTAGCTAATCAATTACTCTGAGAGAAATGCATATAAATAAACATAACTTAAATACTTTAGTCAAACAGGGAATTACAAATAAACTGTATGGTTGAAGGGGGAACATGCTAACTAATCAAGTTCTGTTATTAACATAGTTGCCAACTTTTGAGAAGGGACATAAAGGAGATTATTATATAAAACATTTATATAGGATGCACTTTCAACACTTGTTGCATCATTTTAATCACAAATAGTACTAATGACCACCTTCACAACACCCCAAAATGATGTTCAGAAGGTGTGGTAAAAACAACCCCTGTATATATTTACACTCCAAGCTCATTCCCTCTGATTCAAGGAAGACATATGGACAGGTGTTTTCCTATGGGGAGAACCCCTTTAGTGAGTATTTACAACCAAAATTTCCATTTCCATTTACCCAGGACATAAGTGAGGAAGGTCCTAGTATCTCACTTCCATCTGTTGTGACATGTATATGAATCATAGAATGGAAGAGTTGGAAGGGACCTCCAGGGTCATCGGGTCCAACCCCCTGTTCAGTGCAGGATTCACTAAATCATCCCAGACAGATGTCTGTCCAGCCTCCGTTTGAACACTTCCATTGAAGGAGAACTCTCCACCTTCCATGGTAACCTGTTCCACTCACTGATCACCCTCACATTGCTTCTAGTCTTCCCTTGTGCAAATGAGAATAGGGCTGATCCCTTTGCACTGTGACAGCTCTTCAGATATTAGTAGACAGCTATTAAGTCTTCTCTCAGTCTTTTTTTTTGCAAGCTAAACATTTACAGATCCTTTAACCATTCCTTATAGGTCATGATTTGCAGACCACTCACCATCCTGGTAGCTCCTTTCTGAACTTGCTCCAGTTTGGCTATGTTTTGCTTTTTTAAATTGGGGTGCCAAGAATTGGACACAGTATTCCAGATGAGGTCTGACTAAGGAACAGTAGAGGGAGATAATTATCTCACGTGATCTAGACTTTATGCCTCTCTTAATACATCCCATAATTTTGTTTGCCTTTTTTGCTGCTGCACCACACTGTTGACTCATGTTCAGTCTGTGATCTATTAGTATACCCAAGACTTTTTCACATGTGCTGCTTAGCCCAATTCCTCCCATTCTGTATGTGCTTTTTTCATTTTTCTTGCCGAGATGTAGGACCTTGTATTTCTCCTTGTTAAATACCATACTGTTCAAGCTTTTGTAGATATTTTTGAATACTCTCTCTTCTCTAGCATTATCTATCCCTCCTAGCTTTGTGTTGTCTGGAAATTTGACCAGTTTCCCCTAAATTCTCTCCTCCAGATCATTTATAAAAATGTTGAACAACACTGGGCCCAGAACAGAGCCTTGTGGTACCCCACTTGTCACATTCTTCCACTTGGATGTGCAGCCATTTATGACCAGTCTTTGAGTACGATCACTCAGCCAGTTGTGAATCCACCTAACAGTTGCCTTGTTAATGCCATATTTGGTCATTTTTTCAATAAGGATGGTATGAGATACTTTGTCAAATGCTTAGCAAAAGTCAAGATATACTCTATCCACCGCATTTCCCTGATCAACGCAGTCAGTGACTCTGTCATAGAAGTGACCTGAAAGCACTTTGCATACATGCTCATCATGGAGTCCAGTACATTTTATTTACAGTTCACCAAATACATAGTGCAAATATACTAATACTCCACCCAGAATCGGTAGCTGCCACCAGTTCCTCACTTTTCCATCATTTTCCACCTCCATAGCTGCTATGTCCAGATCTATCATGCTGCATGGTGTCAGCTCCTTTACAGAGCATCAGTCCCCCTGGTAACATTTTATCAAGCTGTAAGTTATGATGTCGGCACGGACTGTCCCCATGATCAATGTAACTCAAAGAACTAAGCAGCCAACCAATAGAAATGAATACTCCTAGGCACAACTGTAGACAATGTCCTCATGCTGCCTGGGAGTGGAGGGAAACATATCAATAGGGAGAGGTGAATATGTGGGCTACCCAGGAGATTTGATGGTTCTTCTGGCCAGTCTTCGCTTTTTCTGGAAGCCTCCTAGATGTTCTAGTAAAGTTGGCAAGTATGGTTATTACAGCAGCATTGTCCCAGATTCAAGCAGGCAGTCTCTCTCTCTCTGTAGCTTCAGAAGGGTAAGGGGAGGTGGGATTAGGACAAAATATGGTGTAAAGGGAAAGCTTGAAGACAGAGTAATCATGATCGGAGCGCATGTGTAACATGGCAGATATGAATCTTGCTAATTGTTAGTGCGTTAGGAAGAAGAAGTCTGTAGCATAAACAGTTAAAGGGCCTCTCTCTAGCAAAAAAGTTTTTCCAGCCCTCAGCTGATTGCCTGTTACATCACACTCTGAAGGTCTCCTAGGTATATTGCAGTCACTTCCATGCAGTGCAGCCTCCTGTCTGTTGCTTATCAGGCACCATCTTGATACTGAGATCTCTCCCTGCTTTCTCTTTCACTATTCTGTGCTATCAATCCCATGATGCATGAGCACATAAGCAGCTACAGCCAGTACCATTTCTGCCTGCTGGGAGAACAGTGCCATTACCATCTGTATTCTATATTCACCTAAATAAGCTACAGACTATATGTATATAGTCATGAGAATGATCCGTGATCTCATTTATTATAACTGTGCGACAGAAGCCTCTAATCATCACAAGTAATTGTGATAGGAGTATCTGTATCCCTTCTCTAAAGAATGGTAGAGTACATCTCACAGGAGTTATGCTAACTGAAAAATTGACTAATCTGAGAATACATAAATCCACATAAATCTTAACTAGTCGGGATTAAGATCACATGACCGACCTGAGGATAAGGACTCCAGGAGTTTCAGCTAGAAGGAGATAATTGAACGAGGCAATATTTATACATAGACATATTAATATTGCGGGACTAGTTACAAAATATATGAAAAATGTTTTTATGGGAGCAGTTATTTAAGCTTTGTAGATGAGAATCTAAGAGCATTGTGAAGTTTGTAATGTTCACTGTAGGTTCGAAGGTAAATTACCCCACTGTTCAGTGCTAAATGTGTAGAATGAGTAAATGAGTCTATTGTATTACTTGTACTGATCTCAAGTGTTAGTCTGTATTATAGCCCAAAATTTAACTCATAATTAGGTTTAAGAGCTGACGACTTTAAAGCTAAAATTTTCCACACTACACGAAATAAGACAACTAAGAGAGAATGGTTGTTTTCGGGTATGACTATAAGGGTGCCTACCCACTTGCGTTTTTTTTAACACTGCGATATTGATGCGTTTTTTTAACGCAAATGTCAAGGGGACTTTCTAATGTTAAAAACGCATCCCACAAAAATTGCAAAGCACAAACTTGAGATACGTTTTTAACAATAGAAAGTCCCATTGAGATTTGCAGTGATATTGCAGCATTAAAAAAACGCAAGTGGGTAGGCACCCTAATGGAGAACATGCTAGGGGCCTGAACAAACCCGAGAAATGGAGCGAGATTCTATAATATTTCCATAAAAACGGGTAATGATTGTACTATTTCGAGAAACCTATTTTTGTTCTCCTAATATTCCTAAATGTTCCTCTCCATACTATGTAAAATGATACCAATGCCCTCACCCGTTAAAAAAAATCAGGTGCAGTATCCGTAGCCTTTCTTAACTCTCTTCAATATGATCTTATTATTGACTCTGCATTTGATGCGGATGGTAGATTTTTGTTCCTGAAAATTGCGTATGGCAACTCTGTACTAACAGTGGCTAACATTTATTTCCCCAATTAGGCTTAAGTTTCCTTTGGCTCCCCCATACTACACGCCTTAGCTGCATTCTCTAGAGGGTCCAGTATCATCCTGGGAGGAATTTTAACCTCGTTTTTGACCCAGCTTTGGATCCTTCATCAGGTAGGTCCTCCATCTCCCTATCAGCACTCTGAGGACTCCAAAGGAATCTAGCAGCATTAAAATGAGTGGATATATGGAGGGTTCCTTACCCAGGTGTCAGGGATTAGCTTTCATTTCCTTTTCCACAATAGTTACAATCATATCTTTGTTTCCCACAAGTTATTAGACTGTAGTCCGCGAAGCTCCATGGACGTGTTCCTTTGGTCAGACCACGCTTTGGTGTTTGATTCAGTGGGGCTTGGAGCTGAGACTAAGTGTTGCTTATGGTGCCTCAGTGACAATCTGTTGACAGACGCCCTCTGTTTAATAGATATACACACAGCTATAAAAGAATTTGCTACAATCAATGAATATGATACTACTAATGCCCTTATTCAATGGGAGGCATTAAAGTGTGTCCTTTGGGGTGTATTCATATCCCAAGGGGCCAGGTTGAAGTAGAAAAGATCCCCAAAACTGACAGCTCTGTTAACTAATCTAGCTTCTAAAGAGGCTGTTAACAAAACTACCCTCTCTGCCTCCTTACAAGCTGAGATTTCCACTCTTAGGCAGCATATCTTAAGTATTCTGGGTTAGATGTCCTTGTGTCATAGAGACAAAGTCTGTAGAGGGTATTTTGAATACAGCAATAAATACGGCAAATGGTTGGCCAGGGCACTCCATCCCCAATTGCCACAGTCACACCTGTTGTCTATTCACTCCCCTTGGAAGGTTCTATATTCTACATTGGAAATCTATATATGTATATCTAAGTGCTGAACAGTCCAATCCTTTAGTGGCCTACCTTGACCAATATGCCACGAGCCCTGTCCCTGAGTATGGGGCATCTCAGTTTGATAGGGACTTCAATAAAGAAGAGGTTACAATTGTGATAAAAGATCTTAAAGTCGGTAAATGTCCCGGGCCAGATGGTTTCACCTCCAGATTTTATAGTGCACTAAGTGAACATTTGACCCCTTTTCTGCTTAATGCTTTTAATGCCATTTCATGAGGTTAGCCTTTTCCCACTCAGACTTTAAAAGCACATATATCTGTTATACCAAAACTGGGTAAGAACCCCTCTATTTGCTGTAAATTCAGACCCATATCGCTGATGGTCTGGTGGGCCTCGTGCCTATACGTGAGGCCAAAGATGGCACTTGCCCTAATAGCCAGGTTGCCTCTAATCTTTTGTGCCTTTTAACAGTCATTGCTGAAAAGGGATTCGACAGAGTTGGTCTCAGTGCTCATATGTACTAGAGTATCATGACACTACACCACCATCCTACAGTGTGGGTATGGGTTAATGGTTCCCTTTAGGCTCTGTTTGAAATTGGAAATGGGAAGACAGGAGTGTTCCCTCTCCTCATTTTTATATATACTTGTCATTGAATCCTTAGCAAACGCGCTTAGACAAAATGAATCATTTAGGCCTCCTTCCCACGAACGGATTTACGCCGCGTAAATTCGCGGCAAAAATCCGCTGCGTTGCCCCCTGCTATTAGGTTCTATTGAACCTAATAGCTCAATGCTCACGATGCGGAATTCCACCGTGGAATTTCGCACCGTGAAATCTCCCGTCCTCACCCGCAGCATGTTCTATTTGCCGCGGGTGTATGCGCTGACGGCTTCCATTGCAGTCAATGGAAGCCGTCCGTTCACGCTATCTCCCGCTGCCAGTTGCGGCGGGGAGCGGGGGAAGAGAGGGAGAGAGAGATCCCCCTCCGTTCCTCCCGCCGCTCCCCACCCCCCGTCGACCCCCGAATCTTTAGAGAAGAGCCGGGAGATACTCGGCTAAGGCACTACTCGTTCGAGTAATGTGCCTTACCGAGTATACTCGCTCATCTCTATAACCGATCATTCCCCTAATCGCTCATCAATACTGTTAATGGATTGGCTGTCAATATATAGCAGATGCATTACATATTTTACATTAAAAAAAGCAGAAGGTGGAGGATGCTTGGAACGCAGATCAATATAGAGCAAAGGACATCATAGTTTTATTTGTTTCTACAGGGGGAATATGAAATACCTTTTTGCACTGCTAATATATTTACTGTGTTTAAAACACCAGCAAAGTGCACCAACATCAACTGATTTAGAGGACATTTCTCTCAGCAAGAAAATTAAAGGTAATAATATTCTTTAAATTCCATAGCCATCAGTATTTGTTCATGTTCAGATCTCATCTAATAGTGACCTGTTTATTATATCAGCTGTAACAGTCTTTCTGGGTCCCATGTATAATTTTTAAGTTCCAGTGCCACTGTTCATGTCTGCCACTGCAGAATAGGGAGGGTTGGCAGACTCTGGTAAGTGTCTTCACTTTAATCTCTAAAGCATGCGGTATCCTCTGAAATTCCATCATCTACATGTATGTAGTAAAAGAAGTAATTAGATATATAGCCAGCTTGAATACATTAAAAATAGTCAAACTTATAGGTGTATTTTGTGCACAATCATGAATGCTCCCTGGGCTTTTTCCAATAAATGCTAGTAACATATTAACATAGTATGTTAAGCTGAAAGAAGACATATGCCCATCCAGTTCAGCCTATAACCCCCAATGTTGATACAGAGGAAGGCAAAAAAACAATGAGGCTAAAGCCAATTTTATCCATTTAAGGAAAAAAAAATTCCTTCCCGATGCCAATCTGGCAATCAGAATAATCCCTGGATCAACAACCCTTCTGAAGTAATCAGTGACTGTAACATGTAATATTGTAATGGTCAAAAAAGATCTCCCTCTTAAACTCTTTAATTGAGTTCGCCATCACCTTGTCCTCAGGCAGAGTTCCATAATCTCACTGCTCTAATAGTAAAGAACCCCCTTCTTTCCTCTAGGCACAGAGGATGCCCCCTTGTTACAGTCTCTGTCCTGAGTACAAATACATGGTGAGAGAGATCTCTGTATTGTCCCCAGATATATTCATACAATAGTTAGTAGGTTTTCCCTCAGCTGTCTTTTTTTCTAAACTAAATAACCCCAATTTTGATAACCTCTCTGCCCATTTCATTTATTAATTTAGTTTCCTGCCTTTGAAGCTCTGATATGTCCTTCTTGAGGACCGGTGCCCCAAACTGTACACAATATTCTGTGTGCGGTCTGACCAGTGACTTGTAAAGAGGAAGAACAATGTTCTCATTCTGTGCCCCTATATTTGACTGATATTGGTTGCTCCAGTTAAAGGGGTTGTCCCACGGCGAAATCCAATTTTTTTTTTAACTTACCCCCGCATTCTGCCCCGTTAATATCAATTCCGTTAGTTATTTTTTTTTAAAAAAAATCACTTACCTGCATCCCCGTTCGCAAAGCATCTTCTTTTCTTCTTTTAAAGATGGCTGCCGGTCCTTTCCCAATGATGAACCGCGGTTTTCTCCCATGGTGCACCGCGGGTCTTCTCCCATGGTGCACCATGGATTGTCTTCTCCTTCCTTGCGTTCCACTGCTGATACAGCCACCTAATTGGCTGATCGGCACCACGTGACGGGGCGGAGCTACGATGACGACACGCAGACCAGCTCTCCGGCGCGAGCACACAGCAGAAGACCGGACTGCGCAAGCGCGTCTAAAGAAGCAAGAAGACACCGAAATTAGACGGATCCATGGAGACGGGGACGCCAGCAACGGAGTGGGTAAGTGAATAACTTCTGTATGGCTCATATTTAATGCACGATGTATATTACAAAGTGCATTAATATGGCCATACAGAAGTGTATAACCCCACTTGCTTTTGCGGGACAACCCCTTTAAGCTTACAGTTAACTAAAGTCCTTTTTAATGTCAGTTTTGCCCAGTGGTTTCCCATTTACTATGCAATGGTGACATATATTTCCCCTGATTATGTGCATAACCTTACATTTATCAGTGTTAAATCTCATTTGCCACTTTTCTGCCCAAGCCCCCAACTTATCCAGATACATTTGCAACCACATTCTGTCCATTCTTGTGTTAATTATTTTACATAGTTTTGTATTATCTGCAAATATTGCTATTATACTGTGCCAGGTCATTAATAAATATATTTAAAAGAATAGGGATCAGTATTGACCCCTGTGGTATCCCACTAGTAATGATGACCCAATCACAGTAGGTACCATTTATACCCACCCTCTACTTTCTATCACTGAGCCAGTTACTTACCCACTAACACATATTCTCACACAGACCAAGCATTCTCATTTTATATACCAATCTTTTATGGTGTACAGTATTAAACCCTTTGGAAAAGGCCAGATACACAAGATCCAGTAACTCTCCCCAGTCCATTCTAGAACTTACCTCCTCGTAGAAGCTGATCAGATTGGTTTAACAGGAGCTATCTCTCATAAACTAATGCTGATATGCAGTTATACAGCTATTTTCTTTGAGGTACTCCAGAATAGTGTCTATTAGAAACCCTTCAAACATTTTACACACAAGAGAAGTTAGACTTACCAGCCTGTAGTTTCCAGGTTAACTTTTTGACCCCTTTTTGTATATCAGCACCACATTGGCTATAAGCCAATCCAATGAAACAGACCCTGTCACTATAGAGTCTTTAAATATAAGAAACAATGGTCTATCTATCACATTGCTTGATTCCCTTGGAACCCATGGATGTATACCATCTGGACCCAGCAATTTGTCTATTTTAATCTTTTGAAGGCAGCTCGGCACTTCCTTCTGGGTTAAACTGGTGACATTTAGTTGAGAGTTTATGTTATCACTCTGCATCTCATCTGACATTTCATTTTCCTCTGTGAATACACCGGAGAAAGAAACTATTTAATAGATTTGCTTTCTCCTCATCACTTTCTACAATTTTTTCAACATTATTTATTAAAGAGCCAATGCTTTAAATGCTGTAAACCTTAATTCCCAAAAAGGATACAATTATTTTTACTATTTTGGCCAGCAAATATAAACTTCTATCTTGTGTAAGAATTGCATGAGTCAAGTACAAATTTTTATACCCTGTAAGTAAACAATGAAGGTTACTACAGAGTGACAGTATAGTTATTGAAAACAGTGAGGAAATGGTACAAGAAGTATAGTGAAAAGTTGTATAACATTTTATTACACAATGAATGAGCTTCTCTTTTTGTGTAGCACTTTCTAAACTTGGAGAGGAGTATGTAGCACAAGAAGTAAGGAAAGCCTTAATTGGTGTAAAACAAATGAAGAAGATTATGGAAAGAAATGAGGTGAAACATGAAAATATTCAGAAATCTCTCCAGAAAACTAAAGAAGAAAACCAGGTAAATAACCTGATATAAGCATTCTGCATTTACAGTATATTGAAAAATATATTAAAGGTTATGTACACCTTTGCACTTTACTTTTTGTAATTGGTTTTCATTAAACATTTCTGATTGTTTGCTTTCTATGCTTGTATTGTTTTCCAAGGCACTTCAGATTGGAGGATTGAAATAGTAGAGAACTCTATCAGAGTAAACTAGCATTTTTCCCCTAGCCTGCTCCCGAGTTGTGAACGTGCATTTACTGCCTTTTCACTGAGCTATTGCAGAAGGTTGTATGACATTATGACAATGCCAGGGAATGGTAAAGGAGGCCAGGAGGTAAGAGAGAAGAGCAGAGAAAGCTACTATTACAGAGGACTGAAATTTACCCCGGGTGAATTTTCTGCTCTTATCAGCAGTGAGGTGGAGTGGGACCAGTAGCTACTCAGAGAGAGAATGGAGAAATAGCTTTGTTGTATTGAGTGGCCATGGTTATGCTATACAACCTCTGAAAGAGGAGAGGGGAAAGGGAGCTGAGCTTATGCAGGTTCATGAGAGAGACCAGCTAATCAGTGCTAGGAATGCCCCCAAGCCAGAAACTTGAATGTAGGAGAGCCTGCAAACCAACTATAAGACTTTCTAAATACATGAGAAGAAAAACTCAATGGAGAAAACAGATAAGTGCACATAATTTTGTCTGCAGGGACTTAGATATATGTGTATTGCTTTTTCATGAATTTTTTTCTCATGCACAAAGCTTTACATAGCCATTAAAAATGTCATAAATTTCTGTGTATATGTTGTGATGAAGCAATAACCCTGGAAGGTGTTACAATTAGAGATGAGCGAGCACCAAAATGCTCGGGTGCTCGTTACTCGAGACGAACTTTTCGCGATGCTCGAGGGTTCGTTTCGAGTAACGAACCCCATTGAAGTCAATGGGCGACCCGAGCATTTTTGTATATCGCCGATGCTCGCTAAGGTTTTCATTTGTGAAAATCTGGGCAATTCAAGAAAGTGATGGGAACGACACAGAAACGGATAGGGCAGGCGAGGGGCTACATGTTGGGCTGCATCTCAAGTTCCCAGGTCCCACTATTAAGCCACAATAGCGGCAAGAGTGGGCCCCCCCCCCCCCAACAACTTTAACATCTGAAAAGCCCTCATTAGCAATGCATACCTTAGCTAAGCACCACACTACCTCCAACAAAGCACAATCACTGCCTGCATGACACTCCGCTGCCACTTCTCCTGGGTTACATGCTGCCCAACCCCCCCTGCACGACCCAGTGTCCACAGCGCACACCAAACTGTCCCTGCCCAGCCTTCAGCTGCCCTCATGCCACGCCACCCTCATGTCTATTTATAAGTGCATCTGCCACAGGAAAAGCAGGCACACACTGCAGAGGGTTGGCACGGCTAGGCAGCGACCCTCTTTAAAAGGGGCGGGACGATAGCCCACAATGCTGTACAGAAGCAATGAGAAATCCAATCCTGTGCCACCTCCATCTGGAGCTGCACACGTGGGCATAGCAATGGGGAACCTATGTGCCACACACTATTCATTCTGTCAAGGTGTCTGCACGCCCCAGTCAGACCGCGTTTTTTTATAAATAGTCACAGGCAGGTACAACTCCGCAATGGGAATTCCGTGTGCACCCACAGCATGGGTGGCTCCCTGGAACCCACCAGCGGTACATAAAAATATCCCATTGCATTGCCCAACACAGCTGAGGTAGTAATGTCGTGCTTAATGCAGGTGGGCTTCGGCCCACACTGCATGCCCCAGTCAGACTGGGGTTCTTTAGAAGTGGAAACAGATGCATTTACAACTCCCTGTGGACCGACAGCATGGGTGGGTGCCAGGAAGCCACCGGCGGTACATAAATATATCCCATTGCAGTGCCCATCACAGCTGAGGTAGTAATGTCATGTTTAATGCAGGTGGGCTTCGGCCCACACTGCATGCCCCAGTCAGACTGGGGTTCTTTAGAAGTGGAAACAGATGCATTTACAACTCCCTGTGGACCGACAGCATGGGTGGCTCCCTGGAACCCACCGGCGGTACATAAAAATATCCCATTGCATTGCCCAACACAGCTGAGGTAGTAATGTCGTGCTTAATGCAGGTGGGCTTCGGCCCACACTGCATGCCCCAGTCAGACTGGGGTTCTTTAGAAGTGGAAACAAATGCATTTACAACTCCCTGTGGACCCACAACGTGGGTGGGTGCCAGGAAGCCACCGGCGGTACATAAAAATATCCCATTGCAGTGCCCAACACAGCGGATGTAACGTCAGCTGTAATGCAGGTGGGCTAAAAATTCATTTGATTACACTGTAGGCGAGGGCCCACAAAAATTGCTGTATCAACAGTACTAATGTACATCAGAAAAATTGGCCATGGCCAACCAAGAGGGCAGGTGAAACCCATTAATCGCTTTGGTTAATGTGGCTTAATTGGTAACTAGGCCAGGAGGCAGCCCAGTTAAAATAAAAATTGTTGGAGGTGAAAGTTTCAACGCTTTAATGAGCATTGAAACGTATAAAAATTGTTTAGAAAAATTATATGACTGAGCCTTGTGGGCCTAAGAAAAATTGCCCGTTCGGCGTGATTATGTAAGGTTTCAGGAGGAGGAGCAGGAGGAGGAGGAGGAATATTATACACAGATTGATGAAGCAAAAAGGTCCCCGTTTTTGATGGGGATACAGAACGATGCTTCCATCCGCGGGTGCAGCCTACGTATTGCTTAGGTATCGCTGCTGTCCGCTGGTGGAGAAGAGAAGTCTGGGGAAATCCAGGCTTTGTTCATCTTGATGAGTGTTAGCCTGTCGGCACTGTCGGTTGACAGGCGGGTACGCTTATCTGTGATGATTCCCCCAGCCGCACTAAACACCCTCTCTGACAAGATGCTAGCCGCAGGACAAGCAAGCACCTCCAGGGCATACAGCGCGAGTTCAGGCCACGTGTCCAGCTTCGACACCCAGTAGTTGTAGGGGGCAGAGGCGTCACGGAGGACAGTCGTGCGATCGGCTACGTACTCCCTCACCATCCTTTTACAGTGCTCCCGCCGACTCAGCCGTGATTGGGGAGCAGTGACACAGTCTTGCTGGGGAGCCATAAAGCAGTCAAGGGCCTTAAAGAGTGTTGGCCTGCCTGTGCTGTACATGCTGCCTGATTTCCGCGCCTCCCCTGCTACCTGGCCCTCGGAACTGCGCCTTCGGCCACTAGCGCTGTCGTATGGAAATTTTACCATCAGTTTGTCCGCCAGGGTCCTGTGGTATAGCAACACTCTCGAACCCCTTTCCTCTTCGGGTATGAGAGTGGAAAGGTTCTCCTTATACCGTGGGTCGAGCAGTGTGTACACCCAGTAATCCGTAGTGGCCAGAATGCGTGTAACGCGAGGGTCACGAGAAAGGCATCCTAACATGAAGTCAGCCATGTGTGCCAGGGTACCTGTACGCAACACATGGCTGTCCTCACTAGGAAGATCACTTTCAGGATCCTCCTCCTCCTCCTCCTCCTCCTCCTCAGGCCATACACGCTGAAAGGATGACAGGCCAGCAGCATGTCTACCCTCACCAGTGGGCCAAGCTATCTCTTCCCCCTCCTCCTCATCTTCCTCCTCCTCCTCCTCCTCCTCACCGCGCTGAGATATAGACAGGAGGGTGCTCTGACTATCCAGCGACATACTGTCTTCCCCCGGCTCTGTTTCCGAGTGCAAAGCGTCTGCCTTTATGCTTTGCAGGGAACTTCTCAAGAGGCATAGCAGAGGAATGGTGACGCTAATGATTGCAGCATCGCCACTCACCACCTGGGTAGACTGCTCAAAGTTTCCAAGGACCTGGCAGATGTCTGCCAACCAGGCCCACTCTTCTGAAAATAATTAAGGAGGCCGACTCCCACTGCGCCGCCCATGTTGGAGTTGGTATTCCACTATAGCTCTACGCTGCTCATAGAGCCTGGCCAACATGTGGAGCGTAGAGTTCCACCGTGTGGGCACGTCGCACAGCAGTCGGTGCACTGGCAGATTAAACCGATGTTGCAGGGTGCGCAGGGTGGCAGCGTCCGTGTGGGACTTGCGGAAATGTGCGCAGAGCCGGCACACCTTTCCGAGCAGGTCTGACAAGCGAGGGTAGCTTTTCAGAAAGCGCTGAACCACCAAATTAAAGACGTGAGCCAGGCATGGCAAGTGCGTGAGGCTGCCGAGCTGCAGAGCTGCCACCAGGTTACAGCCGTTGTCACACACGACCATGCCCGGTTGGAGCCTCAGCGGCGCAAGCCAGCGGTCGGTCTGCTCTGTCAGACCCTGCAGCAGTTCGTGGGCCGTGTGCCTCTTATCTCCTAAGCTGAGTAGTTTCAGCACGGCCTGCTGACGCTTGCCCACCGCTGTGCTGCCACGCCGCGCCACACCGACTGCTGGCGACGTGCTGCTGCTGACACATCTTGATTGCGAGACAGAGGTTGCGGAGGAGGAGGAGGAGGGTGGTTTAGTGGAGGAAGCATACACCGCCGCAGATACCAGCACCGAGCTGGGGCCCGCAATTCTGGGGGTGGGTAGGACGTGAGCGGTCCCAGGCTCTGACTCTGTCCCAGCCTCCACCAAATTCACCCAATGTGCCGTCAGGGAGATATAGTGGCCCTGCCCGCCTGTGCTTGTCCACGTGTCCGTTGTTAAGTGGACCTTGGCAGTAACCGCGTTGGTGAGGGCGCGTACAATGTTGCGGGAGACGTGGTCGTGCAGGGCTGGGACGACACATCAGGAAAAGTAGTGGCGACTGGGAACTGAGTAGCGTGGGGCCGCCGCCGCCATCATACTTTTGAAGGACTCCGTTTCCACAACCCTATACGGCAGTATCTCCAGGCTGATAAATTTTGCTATGTGCACGTTTAACGCTTGAGCGTGCGGGTGCGTGGCGGCGTACTTGCGCTTGCGCTCAAACACTTGCGCTAGCGACGGCTGGACGGTGCGCTGAGAGACATTGGTGGATAGGGCCGAGGACAGCGGAGGTGAGGGTGTGGGTGCAGGCCAGGAGACGGTAGTGCCTGTGTCCTCAGAGCGGGGTTGGATCTCAGTGGCAGGTTGGGGCACAGGGGGAGAGGCAGCGGTGCAAACCGGAGGCGGTGAACGGCCTTCGTCCCACCTTGTGGGGTGCTTGGCCATCATATGTCTGCGCATGCTGGTGGTGGCTCCCCGGCTGATCTTGGCGCGACAAAGGTTGCACACCACTGTTCGTCGGTCGTCTGCACTCTCAGTGAAAAACTGCCAGACCTTTGAGCACCTCGGCCTCTGCGGGGTGGCATGGCGCGAGGGGGCGCTTTGGGAAACAGTTGGTGGATTATTCGGTCTGGCCCTGCCTCTACCCCTGGCCACCACACTGCCTCTTGCAGCCTGCCCTGCTGCTGCCCTTGCCTCCCCCTCTGAAGACCTGTCCTCAGTAGGCGTAGCAAACCAGGTGGGGTCAGTCACCTCATCGTCCTGCTGCTCTTCCTCAGAATCCTCGGTGCGCTCCTCCCTCGGACTTAATGCCCTTACTACTACCTCACTGATAGACAACTGTGTCTCATCGTCATCGGCCTCCTCACCCACTGAAAGGTCTTGAGACAGTTGCCGGAAGTCCCCAGCCTCATCCCCCGGACCCCGGGAACTTTGCAATGGTTGGGCATCAGTCACAATAAACTCCTCTGGTGGGAGAGGAACCACTGCTGCCCAATCTGAGCAGGGGCCCGAGAACAGTTCCTGGGAGTCTGCCCGCTCCTCAGAATGTCTAATTTTCATGGAGTGAGGAGGCTGGGAGGAAGGAGGAGCAGCAGCCAGAGGATTCTGAGTTGCAGCAGTGGACGGCGCAGAACTCTGGGTGGACGATAGGTTGCTGGAAGCACTTTCTGCCATCTAGACAGGACCTGCTCACACTGCTCATTTTCTAATAAGGGTCTACCGCGTGGACCCATTAATTGTGCTATGAATGTGGGGACGCCAGAAACGTGCCTCTCTCCTAATCCCGCAGCAGTCGGCTGCGATACACCTGGATCAGGAGCTCGGCCTGTGCCCACACCCGGACTAGGGCCTCCGCGTCCTCGGCCGCGCCCACGTCCTCTAGGCCTACCCCTACCCCTCAGCATGCTGTATTACCAGGAATGCAGAAACACAACACTGTAATTTAATGTGCCGCTTATTGGCCTGTGGTTGTAGGCTGAGTTCGCTTACGGAACGCCAGGAAATAATTTTGCGCAAGCCTGCTGTAACACTTAGCTGGCTGCGTATTTATTTGGAGAACTACAACCCGCAGCAGACACAGACCCAGAACACTGAGCAGAGTGACAGGCAGGCCAAATATTTGTTTTTCTTCAAATATTTTTTTCAAAAGGACCACTGAGTATATTCAATCTATAATATATGTCTTCTGGCCCTGCTACGCAATTCTGTCCCTGATGTGTGTGTCACGGAACTGCAGGGTTGCACTGTTATTACCGTATTTTTCGCTCTATAAGACGCACCTGATGATAAGACGCACCTGGGTTTTAGAGGAGGAAAATAGGAGAAAAATATTTTGAACTCCTCAGACCAGGCAGTGAGGGAGGTATTACAGGAGAAATAAACAGCAGTAGTACCGCCTCGGAATGAAGTATATACCACTAGGTCAACCTGTCATTCAGGATCCAGGAAAGCTGAGTATAAATGTAATGGTGATCTCATTACTTGTCATCCAGCTTTCCAGGAGCCCTGAATCCCACGTTGAATAGTTATGACAATGTATGGGGTATGCATGCTTGCATAACTCTGCAGTTGGCATTCAGGATCCTGGAAGAGCTGAGTGACAATGTAATGATTCCATTAGTTGTCACCCAACTTTCTAGGAACCCTGCATGGCATGTATCATTATGGTTATGCATAACTAGGCACAAATATATACACAATACAGGCAGCTCTTTCTCCCTCTGCCCCTCCCTCTCCTATGTAGCTGGCAAATGTGAGAGTGTCTGTACATACAGCTGACTGCTGAGCAGGGGGAGCAGCAGCTCCCTCTCACTAATCATCTGTTGTATGGGTGCTGGTGTGGAGCGGACCTGCTATCTTTATCACACTGTCAGCAATATAGCAGGAATTGCCTGTCTGTATAATAGCTTCCTGCTCCTCCGGCAGCCCTCAGCAATCAGCTGTTGTGTGGCCACTCTGCTCCCTGCTCCTCCCCCACCCCCAGCAATCAGCTGTTGTGTGGCCACTCTGCTCCCTGCTCCTCCCCCGCCCCCAGCAATCAGCTGCTGTACGAGCTGGCCGCGCTGCTCCCTGCTCCTCCCCAGCCCCCAGCAATCAGCTGTTGTGTGGCCGCTCTGCTCCCTGCTCCTCCCCCGCCCCCAGCAATCAGCTGTTGTGTGGCAGCTCTGCTCCCTGCTCCTCCCCCGCCCCCAGCAATCAGCTGTTGTGTGGCAGCTCTGCTCCCTGCTCCTCCCCCGCCCCCAGCAATCAGCTGTTGTGCGGCCACTCTGCTCCCTGCTCCTCCCCCGCCCCCAGCAATCAGCTGTTGTGTGGCCACTCTGCTCCCTGCTCCTCCCCCGCCCCCAGCAATCAGCTGTTGTGTGGCCACTCTGCTCCCTGCTCCTCCCCCGCCCCCAGCAATCAGCTGCTGTACGAGCTGGCCGAGCTGCTCCCTGCTCCTCCCCAGCCCCCAGCAATCAGCTGTTGTGTGGCCACTCTGCTCCGTGCTCCTCCCCCGCCCCCAGCAATCAGCTGCTTTACGAGCCGGCCGCGCTGCTCCCTGCTCCTCCCCAGCCCCCAGCAATCAGCTGTTGTGTGGCCGCTCTGCTCCCTGCTCCTCCCCCGCCCCCAGCAATCAGCTGTTGTGTGGCAGCTCTGCTCCCTGCTCCTCCCCCGCCCCCAGCAATCAACTGTTGTGTGGCCGCTCTGCTCCCTGCTCCTCCCCCGCCCCCAGCAATCAGCTGTTGTGTGGCAGCTCTGCTCCCTGCTCTTCCCCAGCCCCCAGCAATCAGCTGTTGTGTGGCCACTCTGCTCCTTGCTCCTCCCCCGCCCCCAGCAATCAGCTGCTGTACGAGCCAGCCGCGCTGCTCCCTGCTCCTCCCCCGCCCCCAGCAATCAGCTGTTGTGTGGCCGCTCTGCTCCCTGCTCCTCCCCCGCCCCCCAGCAATCAGCTGTTGTGCGGCCGCTCTGCTCTACTGCTATGCCGGCTTTGTATGCAAATGGCCGGCAGCTCAGTAAGAAGGATTTGCGATCCTTTTCAGCTCCGGCCGGGTCTGATCTCGGCACGTTCGGTCTATAAGACGCACTGACTTTTTCACTCAACTTTGGAGGGGAAAAAAGTGCGTCTTATAGAGCGAAAAATACGGTAAGTGCAACAGAGCGGTGATTTCAGAGCCAGGAAATAATTTTGCGCAAGCCTGCTGTAACACTTAGCTGGCTGCGTATTTATTTGGAGAACTACAACCCGCAGCAGACACAGACCCAGAACACTGAGCAGAGTGACAGGCAGGCCAAATATTTGTTTTTCAAAGATTTTTTTCTAAAGGACCACTGCGTATATTCAATCTATAATATATGTATTCTGGCCCTGCCTACGCAATTCTGTCCCTGTAGTATTACTGCAGGGCGCAATGCTCTGCACGGCCGATATAGCAAAAAAAAAAAAAAGTGCAACACTGCTAAAAGCAGCCTCCACACTACTGCACACTGTTAGATGTGGCCCTAAGAAGGACCGTTGGGGTTCTTGAAGCCTACACTAACTCCTAACACTCTCCCTGCCTAACCACCACTTCTGTCCCTGTAGTATTACTGCAGGGCGCAATGCTCTGCACGGCCGATATAGCAAAAAAAAAAAAGTGTTGAAGTGTTGAAGTGTTGAAAAAAACTCTTGAAGCCTACACTAACTCCTAACGCTCTCCCTACAGCAGCTCCAACACTATAGCACTGTCCCTCAGCTATCTCACAACGCATCTGTGGCGAGCCGCGGGAGGGGCCGAATTTTATACTCGGGTGACACCTGATCTCCCCAGCCACTCACTGCAGGAGGGTGGTATAGGGCTTGAACGACGCAGGGGGAAGTTGTAATGCCTTCCCTGTCTTTCAATTGGCCAGAAAAGCGCGCTAACGTCTCAGAGAGGAAACTGAAAGTAACTCGAACATCGCGTGGTACTCGTTACGAGTAACGAGCATCTCGAACACGCTAATACTCGAACGAGTATCAAGCTCGGACGAGTACGTTCGCTCATCTCTAGTTACAATACTTCCTAGCACAGTCTGTTAGAATAGGGTAGACTTGCAAGTAATGGAAATGTAGGTATTTTAAATGATAAATTGTTTGAAATTTGTCTATTGGCTTAAGTTATGATAGGCTGATTAATGTTGATTTTTCAGCACCTTTTATTTAATTTCAATTGTGACAACTTGCAACAATTTAGCTTATGGGATTGCTATATTCTCGGTAAGGTTGTTTGCACAAAAAGGAAATTCACTCCAATATTGTGAATTTGATTAATAGAATTATAGAATGGTAGCATTGGAAGGGAACTTCAGGGTCATGTGGTCCAACCCCCTGCTCAGTGCCGGATTCACTAAATCATCCCAGATATTTGTCCAGCTTTTGTTTGGACAAATATCTGTCTGGGATGATTTAAGCCCCATTTACATGTAAAGATGATCGCTCAAAGTTTTTTCACAAGATAGGGGAAATGACAGTTTGAGCGATCATTTTGCATAAGCTGCTAATGGGCACTAAATGATGCATGTAATAATTTGCATGTAAATGAGGCTGCCTTCGCTGTATGCAGATAACAGCAGGTGGTCTGTTATCTGCATACAGACCCTTTGCTCTGCTGTGGGACTGCAGCTGAAAACAATGTTATCAGCGCTCCAGTGGAGAATCACAGCATGTGGTCCCTGCTGTCAGCTGCCCAGCCCAACAATGAGTTTTAAACTCAACATAAAATCATCGTTTGGCCAAACGATGGTAGCATTTACATGCAATGATTATTGCTCAAAAGACATCGTTTGAGCGAATTTTGAGCAATAATCATTCTGAGTAAATGAGGCTTAAGTCTTTGTTTGAACAGTTCTATTGAAGGAGAACTCACCACCTCCTGTGGTAACCTGTTCCACTCATTGATCACTCTCACTGTAAGGAAGTTTTCTTTAATATCTAATCTGTGTCTCCTCCATTTCAGTTTCATCCCATTGCTTCTAGTCTTTCCTTGCACAAATGAGAATAGGGCTGATCCCTCTGCAGTGTGACTGCCCTTCAGATATTTGTAGATCGCTATTAAGTCTCCTCTCAGTCTTCTTTTTTCAAGCTAAACATTTCCAGATCCTTTAACTGGCCAAAAATGTGATCAGGACAGCGCCTCTGTTGATTGTAGCCGCAGGGTTGGCAAAGTAAACCTACATCGGTTTGATGTAAAAAGGCTGAAGAGTGCGAGCAGAGGAAGTGTCATAGGTGAGGGAAACTGTGTCCCAAAGGGACATCCAAGGAGAGCATGCACAGAGAGCAAACAATGCCCGACACTCATCCCTGCATGTACTCGCTCCCATGCTGTTGCACAGGAGCGAGTATTGTTGGCTCGCAGCGGGGCGGCTGGAGATTTCTCTCCTCGCTCTTCCCCACCCCTCTCCTTTTACTTAACACAGTGGCCGTTCAGTACTGAACGTCTGCTGTTTTTACAGAACGATCATCATTCAGGATTTTATGCAGCTTAAAATTCTGCACGGTGATCGTTCAGTGTAAACAGTAGCCTTCAGTACTGAACGGCCACTGTGTTAAGTGAAAGAAGAGGGGGGGGAGAGCGAGGAGAGAAATCTCCAGCTGCCCCGCTGCGAGCCAACGACACTCGCTCCTGTGCAACAGCACGAGAGCGAGTACATGCGGGGACGAGTGTTGGGAATTGTTTGCCCAGCACTTGTCCCATGTAAATGGGGCTTTAATCTCATGTGTCGTGCTATCTTAAAGAGGCTGTTTGGCAGTTCAGGAAATTAATCGGACCGCCAAAAATGTTTTAAGAAAATCAAATGTTACTCACCATTCTTTGTTTACTTTCCTGAAGTGATGACATTCTGTACATCTACATTACCACAACAGCCACTAACTGGCCTCAGTAGTAATGCTAGCATGTATGGTGCATCTTTGCAGAGGCCAGTGATTGGCTGCAATGGTCATATAGATATATAGCATGTCACTGCAAGAAAATGAACAAATATTGATGGGGTGGGAAAAAGCTTTGTTAGTACCCAACCATCCTTGGTCACAGCTGATTTTGCTGTGACAAGTCTTATCTAGCCAGGAATTTCCCCATTAATGGCCACTGCAGTGAAAATGTACTATTGCATAGTAGCCAGGGAGGTTACCCCTTCATTAGCCACCCCCTTTATAATCTCTTCATTAGCCAATCCCTTTATACTCTCTATTATACAATACCACACATCAAAAGATCATTAAGTAAGAACACTATGTAAAAGAGCTTTTAATTAAACATTCATAACTTCATTGCTTTCAGTGCTCGATTATTACATTGTTCAGGACATAACGAGAAGCGTGAGCGATAGCATTGGAATTACACGCTTAGACAATCCGCATACTACAGGTCTAAATCAACAACTACTTTTCTGTCAAAATGTCCCATTCAGTACAATATGCGCACTCAGTAAGCGATGACCCCAGCTAGATTTTAAGTTATTTGTGTGTATATGTCAAAGGAAATGGAATGTTTATTCACTTGCTGACATTACAATCACAAGTGTTCTTCAACCAGGCAGCTCGTGAGTCTTTCAGCATGGTTTTCTTGGAACAGATTCTATTTAAATAGGTAACACAGTCAACTGCTTTAAACTATCACAGTTTGATTAAACTTCCAGTGTAGACAATTTAAGTAAACAACCTTTAAATGAGAACATTCCCACTGTGATGTATTTTTAAATAAAAACATTAAATTAACTATACTGCCCTAATGATCCACTTCACCTTTTATGCTTCCCGTACAGCTGCTCACTACAGGGATCAGCCTGGAATAAATTATGGCCCCCCTGCATGTCTTTTTATTGACCCCGGTCTATTAAGTCAAAGAATGAGGAATATGGGGACATTCTATTTCACCATTATTGGCTCAGATTTCATATTGATATCTTGTAACAGTAAAGATAAATACATTTTCAATTAAGACTTTAAACGAAATGCAATATGCAATCTTAACCTCTTGGACTTTCCCACGGACATTGTGACATCTCATATAAAACAATATGTAATCAGATTGTAAGGGTGAGCTGGCATTAAGATCTCTTGATAGCTCTAAATTTTGGGCCATAAGCCAGGTCGCCTTTAAACGATTTGCCAATTTTGCCACACCATGAATCATAACCAGCACACATGAACTGTACTAAAAAACCTAGACAGTTATGTTCATGGATAGCATAAAAGTAACATACACAAGATTAAAAGGCACATTACCCCATATGCAAAGAAACCATATTCAGTGTATAAACTGTAATCAGCAGTTCCATTGTGAATTTATCTTATCTTCAGGTCAGATTGTCATCCCTTCGAAGAAATAATGGAAGCTGCCATTTATTGACATCAAGTAGAGAAATTGATACATAAAGTATATTAGAAATTTCCAGCATAAAATGCTTTCCAGAACTAAGATATTGATGACCTATCCTCAAGATAGGTCATCATTAACAAATCAATGGAGGTCCACCACTGAGGACCCCTACCTTTCAGTTGTTTGAAGAGGTTATGGTGCTCAGGCAGGGCTTCAGCCTCTTCTCACGGCTTTGAGATCACATTTATCAGTCATATGGCCCGAAAACAGCTCAGTCCTATACAGGGTGATAATAAAATGTACTTTTCTCTGCTTAGTATGCCATGAAGTGGCAGCAGTGCTTCCCTGAGCGCCACAGCTAAGTTAAACAGTTGATTGGTGAGGGTCCTGAGCGGTGGACTCCCAATGATGTGATATTGATGACCTATCTTGAGGATGGGTCAAAAAAAACCTTCAACAAAAGCTATTTCATATCCCTTTTCTCCATCAGTTTTTCATATAAAGTTTTATTTCAACACATTCTCCTTTTTCAATACATTCTTCAAGTTTTTCCTCCATCTTTTCCTCCCAAATTCTTCATCTTATACCCCCACATCCTCCATATTTCACTACATCCTGTGCCTTTCACCTCCCGTCCTCTATTTTAAGATATGTCTTTTACCCTTACATCCTCATTAGAAATAAGCTTGGACAGCGCAATTTTCACCACTTCCTAGGCCTGACTACTTTTCCAGAAGGTAACTTCTTTTTTCCGGGAATCTCTGGGATGTTCTGGGAGAGTTAGCAAATACAGATGAATACTTTTTGTGTGCAAAAGGCGTGTGTCCAGGAACCGTGACCCCAGAGCATAACTAAAGGCTCAGGGGCCCTGATGCAAAAGATGAGCTGGGGCCCCCACTCTATCTGTATCTGTACCCGTACCATACCTAAACCATGCTGCACAGAGGCATAGCGTGAAGCTTCTGGGCCCCAATGCAAAACCTGTAACAGGACCCCCAACTATAATGCTTTATTCATAGTACTGGGCTCCCTATATGGAGAAGGGAGGCTTTATGGGCCCCCTAAGGCTTCTGGGCCCGGGTGCAACCGCATCCCCTGCACCCTCTATAGTTACGCCCCTGCGTGACCCTATAGTTACATCAGTACTGTGGGGGTATACTCTAGGATGACCTCCTGACGTATACCATGACAATGTCATCTTGTCATATGTTTGAACAGGCTACATCAGGATTCCAGAGCCCCAAATTTATGGAAATGTGTAGTCAGCTGCAATTTTCAGTGCAATGTTTTAGTTTTTTTTAAAAGCATACTGCACAATACACATTTATTTTTAATGCCAGTGTAAAGCAGATGTGTATAACTGTATGAGCATATCCTTGCATAGACATTTGTATATGATTAGTGGGAGCGTTTCAAATGGTCTAGCCAAACATAACCACACAATATGCTGTAAATTTGGCCTAGGAATGTTTTTCTTTTGTACACTGAATGGAATATCAGGCACCCATGTGTGAGGGCACATCAGTCACCACATTTAAAATGTTCATCTCTTTGTCCCACAATGGTAAAGTAGTATCACTAATAATATAATGCATTATTAACAGGAGGCTGTGAGGCTCTTTGCGGACATTACTGAAAAGCTGAATGAAGCAGAAAAATTTTGCAAACAATTGCTAAAAACTGAATGGGAAGGATGTAAAGCGTGCCTTGAGTGGTCTTGTATTAAATTCTACACTAATAGCTGTTCCCAGCTGGATTTGCAGACGTTTGTTATTGAGGTAAGACCAATAAATAACCTATGTCATTAGCATCGATATGAGTACAATTAAAGGGTTGGCTCACCAATAAATATAATGTTTCTTACAGATCATGAAAAATTGTCAATATTTGTTATGTAAATGCTTTAAAAATAGCCATTGAATAGTTATTACATTTACTTGGCGGCACATGGAATTTAAAATGTATATCAATGTTCACATTTACCTACTGAGTGGAGTGCTATGAACTCGGGAGTAGTTAACCTTTGTTCACTGAACAGCAGCCAATACAAATTGCTTTCTTCCCCATCAGAAAGGGACCAGAGTCTATGCAGCAATAAACAGCAAAGCTAAGAAAATTGCTTCTAAAAGTTGGCTTCTAAGGGGGAAGATTGACTACTTATTATTGGCAATATTTATGGCTGCCAGAGGAGAAAGGAGACTGACTGGGTAACTGGCTGGGGGCTACATTTAAAGCTGCCAGGGGAAGAAGGGGACTAACTGGCACTAATATGTTGCAGGGGGAAGTGAAAGACAAACAGCATTCATGCAAAGGGTTTTGGGAGAGTAGTGGGCAAAAAACAGAGAAATTGGTAATAAGACACTGCCTGGGAGGCCACCAGCAAATCATTGGTGATGAGGGGATACAAAGAAGGAAAGAAATTACGAAAACTATTTATTTTTGGGTAGCAATGGTTCAGAGTAGTTTAAAGTAGCCAATAGCTTTTTGTTGTTTTTGATATGATCTTGGTTAGTTTTTGTCAGGCAGAGTCCACAAGCCATTAATTACACAAGTAGTCCTGGTTGTGTGGCTGCTGGTGCAGCACTGGGCCAAAGAGCAGTACCTAATGGTGTGAAAAGTTGCTTATGCAGAAATTTAACTAATGTTAGGGCTGGCGGCACAGTAGCAATAATGAGGTGTAGGCAGAAGGTCAAGGCAGGCAGCAAGGAACAACTGTAGTCCAGAAATCAGAGCCGAGGTCAAGGAGCACAATAAGTCAGAGTAGTTGAGGGTCAGCAGGAGTCAAAACCAGAATATATACAAAAAGGAGCTTTATAACAAATGGCAGTAGTAGACCAATTGCTTGGAAATCCACCATAGGGCATAGTTGCCTAATATAGCATATGCAAGGATGAGATTGAAGGGGGACAGTTTTAGAGAGTGCACGCTGGCCCTTTATGATAGGGGCTGGAATTGTCGGCACTAAGGGTGAAGAGGAGGAAAGAGCATGACGTGCAGGATGGCACTGTTCAGTGATAGGTGAGGCAGGGAGTTGCAGTAGAGTTCTGTGACACCTTTAATACCCCCACTCTGCAAACCTTTCTTAACTCTCGCTCCAACACGGAAAATTGCAGATACTCATATAATCAGACTGATAATACTTACACTCATGTTACACTAGTTTTTCTACAAGATTTTCTGGGATTTTTCTGCATTTATTGATCCTTTAAATTCAAAAGCCTATGAAGGTCAGCAACAAGGTAATGAATGGGCTAGACAAAAATGAAGGTAGTGTGCAGGTGATTTTGGCAAACTGTAACCAAAGTGTTGTGCAAACTTTTTCCAACAATGGTGTTCATGTTTTAAAATTCATTATGTAACTAGTCCCCCTGTATATATAAATCTGTTAATACCGTATTTCTTGATTTACAATGAAAAAGTCAGATTAATAGCGCTCCAAAGGCAGAGTGAGATGGTGTAATAAAAGAATATATCTGTGTAGACTCATCCCAGACGTAACAGGACCCTCAAGGGATCTTGGTACGCCGAAGAATCCTAGTTAGCAGAATAAATGTATCAGATGATTGCGTCCAAATGGGAATCCATTCACACTGGTCTTAGCAACATTAGGTGGTGCGTTCCATTCTTTGGAACGCACAAACACATCTTGTGATCCCCTAACAACGTCACTATGCCACTCTATGTGACATCAGCACGCTGTACGATCTTTCAGTGACGCTATCATGTTATTTTATACACGCCCTCCTTCTAATCATGTGGCCATTTTGACGTTCCTACGTCACCCCATGTGACATTAGCATTATGCACGTCCTCTTTTTAACCAGGAGGCCAATTTGACGTTCCTACATCACCTCCCGTGACACCACGCACGCCCCCTCACTCGCCCATGCGTCCATCGTTGGAACGCATTGGTGCATCCCACATAAGCCGTCAGAAGTCACATGATCCTCCACCGGAAGATGCGTCATTTCTTGACGCCGAGCCCGGACCCGACATGATGTGCTTGAATGGGAAGGTAACTGTTAATTGTCTTTTATGTATATGTGCTTAGTATGTGTAGACTGTTATATGCTTGATAAAGGCTGCTTTTAATACCGAAACGCGTTGCATATTTGAATAAGCCGTTATTTCTGGAAACCTTGAAAAACATCCTCATCATCTGTTCATACTATATGTGCTCTGGGATTGAGGGGTGCCGCGGACCAGGCACCCCAACGAAGTAAGTCACTCTTTTTCCATATCCATACCACTGGAGCATCAGGGTTTTTTTCTTGCATGCTCAGTACTGTATTTCCTGATTTAGTTATTTCTTTCTATCTGGATTCCTTTTCTTCAGCTGAGTCATATGATTTTATTGTGACTGCCTGAGAATTACTTGACTCTATGCTTGATCCAGGAGTCTCTATTTCAGTCACCAAGACATCTTTCATGATGAAACTGCATGGACTGTACCACACAGGCTCTTCCTGGGAAGAAGACAGAAATTCCTAACACAGTTAATGCTGATGATTATAGGCTCCTGTCACACAGCAATAATGAAGATGACGATAGTTCATGCTCCCTGACTCGATACTTCTGGTACTTTTCCTATTTAGGGGAATATAGAAGTATAGAGGGTAATGCTAACTACACTATCGTTCCCATGTGATGCTGGGCTGATGCATCATGGGATTGCTAGCACAGCAAAAAAAAAAGAGAAAACAGGGAGAAATCTAAAAATTAAGATAGTATCTTAAAAGTACACACAGGAGATGTCGAGAGTGCGACAGGCCTATCAGAAATATCTGATAATTGAGATTGTCACAAAGAGATAAATAAATCTCAGTCACAAGGAGGTCACATGACCTAACTGAAGAGAAGAATTCAAGGAATTTTGAGATACAAAGGAATGACTAAAAAGGTAATTCTAGCTGACATATACAGTATATGGGGGACTAGTTACATAATAAATGAGAAAAAATTTAGCTGTAGTAGCCCTTTAACCCTTTGCAATCCAATTTTGGATTCAGGGTTTTCCTAGGGGGCTTTTTCTTTCTGCCATTACACAATGGTGCCATCTGCTGGCTAGAGCCAGTACTGCGGTATGTGACATGCTGGAGAGGCCCCCAACAACAGAGCGGCCAGTAATATAAAGTAAGAATACCCTGCCAGACGTCTTCCGACATCGGAGCTGTACAGCCTTTAATCAGAATGTCTTCAGACGTCAGACAGTGGATTGGAAAGGGTTAAGCTTACAGTCCAATCTTTCTGCTGATTTCACAAATTCATACATTCACAAAGAACAGAAGAAATGCCACATACAGTACTTATAGAAGCAACACTCCCCTGTAACAATACTGCCATGATATGTTTTAAAGTATGGATCTTAAGATTTTGTAAGGGTGCTTTCACTTCTGAGCTGGGGATTCCAATTTACTGCTCCGTTCGGGGAGCAGGAAAGGGGAATCCCTTCAGCTGAATGGTTCTATCTCCATCGCCCACTTTCCGTCCACATGCCCAGATTTTGAACAGAAGGCTTTTGAACACTGCAGCCAGCGTTTACAGTTGGAGGTTCCGACGCAGATATGAAACCACCCTTAAATAAGAAAAACAACCTATTTCATTGTGCATTTCTAATCATATTTTTGTTTAAAATAGGCTCAACAATTATTTAAAGAGCCCCCACCAATGAGTCTCATTTCTGGAAATATTGAAGAAAACTATAAAAGCGAACACTACATGGCTCTTCAGCTCAGCCAGAAAGAGAGCTTGTTCAGCCAGATGATGTCAGACGTTAGCACCCTCTTTAATCAAAGTGTTGCATTTCTGAAAAACTTCCATAATGGGTTTAATGACTCATTTCAAAATTTTTTTCTTTCCAATTTCAATAAGTTAGACATCAACACCTCAACTATGATGCCTGAAAGGGATCCTGTAGTCATCTCAGATTATTTTGAACACTGGGATTTTTCAGGCATGCTTCAAAGCTTATATGAATTTGGACAGTCTGTTTTTGAAACTATGACTGATGTTTTTATCTTGATGTACAAAAAGTTCAGTGGTGATCTCAAAGAACCTTATATAATACCTCAAGGTATGTTTTTTTTCTTATTTTATTCAATCACATTACATGACACATTAGTATTTACTTCAAATCCTGAAATAAGACAATCACCTGCAAATATAAAGTCACTGAGTCGACTGCCCTCTTCTGTCAAGTTTAAAAAAGTTCTATTGGGCCATTTACTGTCTTTATTCCTTTATTATCTTAAAGAGATGTTAGCTATGGATTGCATTTTTAGCTGCTGTAGTGGTTGGCATTGAGCTTCCCAACACTTTTGAATAGCAAGAAAAACATATGATAGGCACCATAAGAGTAATAAGTCAAACTCCAATAACAAGGAATAAGTGACACAAATCGCCATCTGTAGGGACTATTGGACATTGATTCACTGCACCAGACTGGCTTGACTTTGCACCAAATCCTGAAGCGACACCTGAGGTCCCCCAGTTTTCACCCTTTAACTCCGCCAGTTGGGATGTGGGCTTCGTCGTGAAGTTCCCTAGCCATTACTCAGCATGGGGTCCCAGTATTGTAGTGGCTGACACTACTTAAGGTCTAGGCGCGATATCTGAGAGTGTAAACAGAAGCATAGTCAGACAATCTGGGTCAGATGGCAAACTTCAGCACAAGGAACAAAGCTAGAGGTCTGATCATTGAGAACAGGTTCAGTACAGTAATTCAGGCCACAGGTTGGTGTAGGCAGCCGAAACAAGCTTAATCAGTCGAAAAAGCCAGGGCCAGAAGTGAAGACAGGAACAAAGTCAGGAATAGCCAAATGTCGAGAACCTAAGAATCCGAGTCTTGTAGTACAGTGTTTCCCCGATAATAAGCTCTATCCTGATTTTCAGGGAGTTGGAGGGGGTGGCTTTAAATATAAGCCCTGCCCCGAAAATAAGCCCTAGCATTACTCCCCGGTAGCGGGGCTTGAATACCCCGCCTCCAGCAAGCTAATGCTCTGATTGGTTAATCGAGCACCGTGTCGGACATTTAGATCTGGCGCTCAATTAACCAATCACAGACATTCAATTATGTCATTCAATGAATGGCTGTGATTGGTAATCGTCTAAAAGTGTATCTCAGTTAAAGTATTCCCCTACCTATCACTTTTGACCCTAGTTATATCAGGCATCCTTCCCTTATGAGAGTTGCCTGTATATTGATGTTCTTTTGGTCTGCTCAATGTGTTACCGTGTTTCCCCAAAAAGAAGACACTGCCTCATATTAAATTTTGCCCCAAAAGAGGCCCAGTATCTTATTTTCAGGGATGTCTTATAATACCTAGCAGGTATTCGGGTCCCTCGCGCTGATCTTAGTCACTGCTCCAGGCTTCCGTGTAGTCCTGCACGCCGACAGAGCATTACTTCCTAATAGCGGGGCTTGATACCCGGCCTCCAGCAAGCTAATGCTCTGATTGGTTAATCGAGCGCCGTGTAAGCCACCCAGAGCTGGCGCTCAATTAACCAATTACAGCAATAACATTAAATGGCTGTGATTGGTTAATTGAGCACCAGCTCTGATTGCCTGACACGGTGCTCGATTAACCAATCAGAACATTAGCTTGCTGGAGGCGGGGTATTCAAGGACCGCTACAAGAAAGTAATACTGTCGGTATGCAGGACTATATGGAAGCCTGTAACAGTGACAGAGACCAGCATGAGGGACCTGAACACCGGCTGCTAGGTATTATAAGACACCCCTGAAAATAAGACACTGTGCCTCTTTTGGCGCAAAATTTAATATGAGACAGTGTTTTCTTTTTGGGGAAACACGGTAGCACATTAAGCAGGTCAAAAGAACATCAATATTCAGGCACCTCTCATAAGGGAAGGATGCCTGATATGGCCAGGGGCAAAAGTGATAGCTATGGGAATACTTTAACCAATATACACTTTTAAAAAAGTGGTCGGAAGCACATGCGAGCCCTTCGAGCTACTGACAATGAGAGAGTAGATGCTGGGAGCAGATGTCTGTTGCAGGAGGAGGTAGAGTGAGAATGGCAGCCGCCCAGCGTTATAAGTTGGCATCTGCAGCAGCAATTTTAACGCCATCAAATCCATGGAAAGCACATACAGGTTTTTTGGAGAGTTGCAATGTATGAACAAAAAGACCACAGAATTAATTTCTTATTTAGTACAAACACATTAAGATATTCTAAGATGAAAACTAGAGATGAGTGAGTATACTCGCTAAAGGCAATTGCTCGAGCGAGCATTGCCTTTAGCGAGTACCTGCCCGCTCAAGATGAAAGGTTTGGATGCCGGCAGCGGGCAGGGAGCTGCGGGGGAGAGCAGTGAGGAACGGAGGGGAGAGCTCTCTCTCCCTCTCTCCCCCCCCCCCCCCCCCCCGCTGACAGCCGCTACTCACCGCTCCCCCGTGCTGGCACCCGAACCTTTCATCTCGAGCAGGCAGGTACTCGCTAAAGGCAATGCTCGCTCGAGCAATTGCCTTTACCGAGTATACTCGCTCATCTCTAATGAAAACAAGTAAATTAATTGAAAGAATTCAAATTGCCACAACACATTTTGCAGTATGAACCCTAGACCTGGAGAACCGCTGGACGTTACAACATAAGCGAGTACATAAATATCTCATGCAAAGATTGTGAAAGACACCGCCAGTGTATGAAACCAACCCTGCATCTGCGGGCATACATTTATCCTAATCTTTCACTGAGGTTCCTCCCACAATACTTAAACATTGTCCTGATGGAATGTGCTTCAGATCAGGAAGCTGTTAACAATTAATTTTTGCAAAGCAATTTAGTGAGTTTTAAAAAGTGACTTTACTATGAACATGTGTTCTAGAGTCTCCAGTTCATCTCCGATCCTTGCCAAGCAAAATATTGTGTAATGAACTTCAAAATGCTTCAGAATGCCTGCTGTTTCAGAAGAGATGTCAGCTATGCTATGAATCTGTGATGAAAGGTATAATAATTTATGAATGTTTATTAATGTTTCCAATGCAAATTATTAATAAGCCAGTGCCAAATATGTCTACAAAGGAGGAATTAGAGCTCCTACAGAAGAGCCATGAAGCTGTTCTAAAGGGTAGTGCTTTAAAAAGGTTTGAAGTAAGATCTGAAAGAAGCTCAGTAAATGTTGTCTGGTGCAAAAATTCTTTTAATATGTCACTTAATCATCATAAGACTTATATGCGAAAGGATCTGTAAGCTGGGAGTCCAGCCTGGGACCCCCACTGGTGATGGTAATGAGTAAGACCTTGAGCTGGATTTCATAAATGCTCAGCTACTTTTTTATATTTTCATAACTTCATAAATGCTCCGCTCCTTTTTATAACTTCATAAATGCTTGGCTGTTTTTTCCACTGGAAAAATTGGCATTCTGCAAATAAATTAGTGCCTCCTCCAGAAATGGCACAGATCCTTGTAGTATCGTAATTTTACAGCATGCCCATTACATGCAAAAGCAGTGCACTGGATGATTTATATAAACAGGTCTATCTCATTCTAAAATTGTTCCTCCCACCCTTCTTATGCTTCCTTGGATACTTACAAGACTGCCCTGATGTGATAGAGCTGCATTTGAAGACTGAAACAGCCTTCAAGTTGGTAAATGTATCCAGACAGCAATATGAAGATGTCGTACAGCTTTTGCAGCAGCACACTGATGAAACATATAACTTAGTGAGTCAAATGAAAGGCGAGTTTGGATGGGTCACTGAAGATACCAACATAACATCTGGCATAGACACCATCTTCAACATAGAAAGGGTAAAGAATATAAAATATATATTGTGATGAAATCTAAGAAAAATAGCAATCATTTACTAAGAATAGCTTATCTGACCTGCAGACATACGGTAGTACCCTCCATAAAACCAAATTTGTATTATATTTATTCCTTAATAACCACTCCCTGCTGTTACCCAGACCTTCTATAAAGTTACCATGTCACTGTCCTATTCTGTAAATATAAGGACTTTACCAAGTGACCAGGTCAAAAGCATAATGCTAAAAGTGGAATACTTTCAGGGCAACAATGTGAAGAATGAGATATCCCATATTGTCTATCCATCCTGTTTAGAAGACCAGTGAACAGTAAACTAAATCCTGTGTGCAGGGCAGTACATTTGCCCCAGCAAAATAGTCATAACTGCCAATTACAATAACTGTTGGTAAGCTAGTAAATGTAGCCTTCATGGATGGTTGCTCTCGAAGTCCATGATTAGAATATTACTTCATTAAACTTTCATTAGTATTAGCCTGTATCTTGCAGACCTTTGCTGTATTCTTGTTGTTTGTTGCAGAATCTGATGATATTCAGTTGTCTTCTTTACAGATGTCATTCAGCCCAAATACAGACACAGTGGTGGAAGCAAGAATATTCTCATCCAACAATTTTCTTATAAGGGTTCCAATTAATATTGAAGTTGACAGTCCTCAGTTTATACAATATATTGTGGATAAATCATTAGAACATCATAAAAACAATTTTTAAAATGATAACAGACCTCGGTTACTGTGTTAGCAATTAAATGTTTATTGACTTTTCATGCAACTTGTGCTTATATGATAGCAATGTGATAACTAGCAAAAATGCAAAAGAACTTTATTGACCTAAAATGATGTTTTTGTGCGAAAAATTACTCTGGTTACTAGGAGTCTTCCTTCTTTCTAATTTGCTGTGCACTGCCTGTTGTCAAGTGATGCTCCTCTGTAGTTAGAGATAACAAGACAGAGAACAGGAAGTAAAGGAAGGTGTTGACTCACGCTCCTCATAGAGTTTATATAGAGGAGAGGGGTTGGGGAGGAAAAGAGAGAGAATCACAGACTCACACAGGCAAGATATTAGAGTGAATGTGAGTTATTTACTGCTATTTATTCATATCTACACTGCTCAGTACTTCTCTATTGTCCTCCATGATGTTACATATGTGTGTTACAAAGAATAAGGAAACAGAATCTTCAGTCTTCTCTGTGCACAGTATATAAAATATAGCATAACAGCAAGCTCCTCCCACGTGCTCAGAAATAACTGATAAAACTATGCATTGCTTGCAGAGGGGAAAATGGTGATAAATGCAGAATACATGTTATGTAATGTCCAGATCAGTTCTATTCCTCATGAACACACAAGGTAGCCTTTTCTGAGAAGTCAGAGAGCATAAAATGTTAAAAATAAAAAACTAGCCATACTCACTGTCCACTCCTTTACTAGTCCAGTGCAGCTCCTATCCTCACCACCAGTCTGTGCTTGCTTGGCTGTAGCAATGATGTTTTGTCTATACAGATGACCACTGCAGTTAATAAGTAGCCTCAGTGGTGTACCACGTTAGATTGCTAAGTCATTTTTACCAATTTTACGCCTTCGCTCAAATTTTTCTAGAACTTGGAAACACCTGTAATGAAGTACTCCAGTGAACTTTTTCTTGACTTTATAAACTCAAAACTGAATGTGTAAATAAAACAGTTTGAACTGTTTCAATGATTACTTTATTACTTCTTCCTATTGTAGCCTCAGATTCCAGTTGGACATTAATTGTTAGAACATGACTTTACTTTCAACAATCACCTTACAAGACCCAGGATTTACAGTTAAGCCAAATAGTGTAACCATTAGACCTTAGCAGGATTAAGGGTAACTTCACATGGCAAGTGCGATATCGGGCTGTGAATCATGGCTCAGTTTTCACAGCCAAAAAACAGCATAAAAATTAGCATATTTGCTATCACTGCATCCATAAAAATCCCAAATAATAAAATATTGTATTATTTATGAATTGTAGTTTTTGTTGTCCTCCTGTCACTCAAAAAAACTGAATAAAAAGTGATCAAAAAGTCTTATGTATCCCACAAAGGTACTGTCACAATCTGCTCCTCGGACCTGTGGGTTTCCAAGAGCACACTGCTGCAAGTGTGGTTGATTTGGCTGGCTGGTGGTGTGGAGTTTTCCTGCCAGCCAATCACCACCAGTCTGCGGCATATAAATGCTAGCCCCGTATTACTAGAGGGTGTCGGTCTTTTGTGATTTATCTCATGTCCCCTCAAAACCTTGGGGCTATGCATGTTCTGTTCTGGTTTGATGCATGAGGTTCTGGGTTCGATTCCCTTGTGTTTGTTGGTGTGAACAGCAATGCATTAAGTGTCTGTGTAGATGACCAGACATTAGGTGTTCAGTTTGTAAAATGTTATACACTTGTCTGTTTGTTGGTGTGAACAGTTGACTGTTCAGGGTGTATGTCACTTGTCTGTGTGTGTGAACGATGTCCTGTTCAGCGTATATGCAGTATTTCATCTATGGCGAGCCAGGTTTCTAGGTTCCAGTGTGGGGCTGTCCCTATTTGGACAATCGCCCTGCTTGCAGCCAGGACTCCTGGGGGTTTAAATTGTCTTGAGTAGGGACCCACAAGACAAGGACCCATGACGCCGGCTTGTGATTTTCTTTACTTTGGCCAAAGTACTAATACCTTGTATTTATTAGTTATTCCATCTGCTGATGTGTCTTGGTGTTTGCCAGTCATTGTTGGATGTCTGCTTGCACATCTGTTTATCTGTCGTAGCATTACAGTTCTGTTGTTGTTGGTTGTTTGCATTCGCGTTCAGTTTGTCGCTGTTGGTGTCCTGCGTGTATCCACATCCCATTCCTCTCTCCAGTCCTTGTTTGAGTTGTGTCTCTGTAGGTCACTGTGTGCACGAACAGAACAGATACCAATGAAAACTATAGATTGACCTGCAAAAACAAGTGCTAACAGCACCATCGACAGGAAAACTAAAAAGACATGGGAGTCAAAATGTAGTGATAAAAATCATTTTTCGGAGATTTTTATATTTTATAAATGCTGTTAACCCATTTAGGACCAGGCACAGTAAATATACACGCCTGGTCCAGGGCTTTAAGCCCAGCCGTATGTAAAATTACGGTGGGGATTAAAGCCTCCTGCATCTGTAATCAAACAGAAGCAGGACGGGTTGTCAGCTGTTAGTAACAGCTGATAACCCAGAGGAGAAGGCAGAAGGGGTTTTTAACCCTTTCTGCCTTCTCCTTCCCGAGTACACAGCGCTCAATGAGCGCTGCGTACTGAAAATTGAAAGTGTTACTTCCACTGCGGGAGCCCAGGGGTCACATGACCGCCGGGATTTCCTGCTATAGCAGAGCTGCAGGGTAGTAGTAGACTGTGACCAGCTCTGCCAGTGACTCGTGTCACTACAGGGGATGTTTTCCTCTTTAACTGGGGCTCCTATGAATGCCCCAGCTACAGTGGAAAAATGTCAAATAAAAAAAAACAAAAAAACATGTGAATGTCCCCCACAGGTCTTGTATGACATCATGGGGGACATAGATAGTAAAAAAAAACAACATAATTACACACACAAGTAAAACAAAATTACAGAATAAAACAACAATATATACATAAGAAAGAAAATAACTCAAAACGCAATCCTATGCAGGCTTCCAGCAGCGGAAATCCCGCGGGAAATCCTGCCGCGGAATTTCCGCTTGTGTGCAGGCGCCCATAATCATATTTTTTTAAATGAAACTTTACAGATTTTTTTAACTCTATTTTTTAGTCCCACAAAGGCACTTCAAGATGCAATTGTTTAATCACTATTATAATACACTGCACGACTTACGTACTGCAGTAAACTATACCTGTCACATGCAGCCTTTTTGTCCTGCCAACATTAGTACCTAATAGGCTTCTGTTCATGGCAGACCCAGAGTCCTGCAGTACCCTTGGCAATAGACAAACATCCTGTGATGTAAGCCCCCTCCTTATGAAATGGCTTAGATGCTGCAATCAACATTGGCAACAGCACCTGAGGAATTAAATAGCCAGGAACAGTTTCTCATTAAATAGCCGAGTACCTGATTCTGCTGGCACTCCTTAGATTAGGCATTTGCAACAACACTGCGACCAAGGCTAAGGCTTCTTAGTGGTGGCCATAAAAATATGTATGGCTGGCTACTAAGGGGTTAATGAAAACTATTTGTAAAGTTGCTTGCCATATGAGATGCCATGGGGAGTTAGAAAAAATGGTTATAATGGTGCATATAGCCTTCCAGACACATATCATTGTGATATCCACACAAGGATGACACAGACTATTGTATCAGCAGTGTAACAGCCAGTACCTGACATCTATGAAGCAGATGCCCCGCATACATCTTTCGTAAGTATTTGCCGTTGTTATGTAGCACATTTAATCCCATATTTATGCACAGGTAATGAGTGTTGACATGTACAGAATAATCCTACACTGAGTAGACAAGCACTTAAAAAGTATTATCCTAAACGTTTGTCTCCCTCATCAGGTCTTTTTGTGTCAAAACAACTTTCTTCAAAGTTTTCAATATTTAAAAGGCCTTCTAGAAGAATATATAAAAGAGAGAAAGAGGTCTGAAGAAAATCAGGCAAATTACATTGATAAAATCATACCAGAATGCCAAACCAGCAGGCAACGTAACACACTCACCCCCACTGTCCACCAAATTACTTCATGCGCTACCTTAAATTACTGTTTAAGTGGCTGGATGTTCTACTGTATTCCCATTTCAGGTTGACAAGGGACTACTGGCACTGTCTTTATTTATTATTTTGAAATTTTAACTCAATGAGGCCTTGAGAAATGTGACATTGACATTCCCACCAGTGACTACAAAACCATTTTTGTAGCGCTATAGACTGATTTTACCTATTGTGCTGCAATCTAAGGAATGCATTGCATAGTGTGCAATCTCCTGGGCTGCAGTTACTGCTTGATAGGTAGAAAGGATCAATCAGTTTGTCTTGCAAAAAGGTCTCCGTGTAGGCCAGGTCTAAGGGGGCATGGAGCACTCTGGTTCCTATGGCCCTGACCAGATCTCTACGGAGAGCCAACACTAATGTAAGGGGCTCTAGCAATACACATGCTATATACCTGAAAATGACCCCAGTGTGGAGTTTCAACACTTTGCATATGTCATTAAAGTTAAGTGCCATATTAAAAATATAAACCCTACCCGAAAATAATCCATAACTGTAGAAAAAAAATTAAAAATACATCACCTTAGTAGCGCTGTTATCTCCAGCGCGTCTTCTAGCAGGTCCCCAGCTTTCTTCTTCTGCTTCGTTTCTGGCCAGGGATTGAAAATCCTCGCCTCCTGAGAGCACTGCCTCTGATTGGCTGAGTGCTGTGACCAATCAGAGGCAGCGCTCAGCTCCCACACAATTTTTCCACTGATGGTAATAGTGACTGAACAATCTGTGGGATTAAGGTGGCAGTCTCTGCCTTCATATATAAAAAATAAAATTGCAGGTATAGCCTGTTGCGCTCTCGCACACGTTATATAATTTGATGCAATACTGGCGCGTTTGGATGGGATGAACTACCGAAAGAAAAGACAGCCCTTGAAACTCATCAGGGGGCCTCAATTAATTTAATCAATCATAGGCAGAGACATCTCTTGGGAAGACTTGGGAATTATCCCTAAAATGGAAAAAATTCATTAGCATTGCAAAACAGTTTTGCAATGCTAATGAATTGTAGAAAAAAAATAAAAAATACATCACCTTAGTAACGCTGTTATCTCCAGCGCGTCTTCTAGCAGGTCCTCAGCTTTCTTCTTCTGCTTCTTTTCTGGCCAGGGATTGAAAATCTTCGCCTCCTGAGAGCACTGCCTCTGATTGGCTAAGTGCTGTGACCAATCAGAGGCAGCGCTCAGCTCCCACACAATTTTTTCTACTGATGGTAATAGTGACTGGACAATCTGGGGGATTAAGGTGGCAGTCTCTGCCTTCATATATAAAAAATAAAATTGCAGGTATAGCCTGTTGCGCTCTCGCACACGTTATATAATTTGATGCAATACTGGCGCATTTGGATGGGATAAACTACCGAAAGAAAAGACAGCCCTTGAAACTCATCAGGGACATTTGAAAGCATTTTTTCATCAGGGGGCCTCAATTAATTTAATCAATCATAGGCAGGGACATCTCTTGGGAAGACTTGGGAATTATCCCTAAAATGGAAAAAATTCATTAGCATTGCAAAACAGTTTTGGGGTATAACTGCCACAAATACAGGGGTAATATAAAAAAGCAGAATAGAGAAGCATTCAATATCAATATGCAGGAAAGAAGGGCCATCAATGCACTCAAAAACAACAAGGAGATCACCATTAAGCCTGCAGATAAGGGTGGTGCTATGGTCCTCATGAATACATCGGGCTACAAGAAGGAAGCAGACTGACAGCTGACAGACACCAGATACTACACCAGACTGGATCAAGCCCAGACTCAGAAATATGTGAGGGAATTGAGAAGGGTCATCAGAAGCCTGTCTGTGGGCTCCACAAAATGTCTGGACTTGATACCGGAGAACCCAGGGTTGGAGTATTCTATATGCTTCCCAAACTACACAAAGCTGGCAACCCAGGGAGGCCAATTATCTCAGATGTGGGAACCTTCACTGAAAAAAATCTTAGGATGGGTGGAAGGTGTCCTCAAACCACTGGTAGGAACACAACCAGCTACTTGCAGGACACCATGGACCTACTGAACAAACTGTCAACCATAGGTCCCCTCCCAGATCGCGCAATCCTGGCTACCATGGATGTGGAGTCCTTACATTCCAACATCTCACACGAAGATGGACTGACCGCCTGCTAGGCGCACTTTGAGGCCAATGGGGTCACCTCTCAATCCGTGTTACAAATCACAAGGTTCATCCTCACACACAATTGTTTCTCCCTTGGCAAAAAGATATCCCTGCAACTCACAGGAACAGCCATGGGCAGTAAAATGGCACCTCAATATGCCAACACTGAACAAGAACTAATAAAATTTCATGAGAGATTCAATGCATTTCACCCTACCATAAACCTGACATTAAGCTACTCATATACAGAAATAAACTTTTTGGACACCACCATAAAAATTTCGAACAACTCAATACAGACATCTTTATACCGTGTATGCAAGAAGAGCATCCAGGGGTACTTTTAAAAGTACGTCAATACTCACATCCTTAGATGAAGTTGAACCTTTATTGCGCCCATATACGACGTTTCGACCGCTGTTTGCAGTTTTTGTCAAGTCAATGCATATACCATTGCTGACCACACTTTATTCACAAAACAATTAAACGTTACAACAAATCACCACCCCACATACATGTTAAAACTAACATACCTCCAGAACAATAGTCCTGGTTGGTTGCCCCGGGTATCGGACGCAGGTGCCACTAATCCTATACACATGTTAGCCTCCTGTATTCACAACTCTATAGGGTGTCAGCGTCTCCTGTGGTTTAAAAGCGCATGCGCGAGTTTAGCTGGTGCTCTTGCGCTGTCAGGCACTCCCACGTCACAGCAGTTTGCACTGCACGTGCGCTGACGTCTGCCAATCACGGCCTCGTCTCATTTAGCATCGCCACTTACAAGCTGCGAAGGCGCGGGAAGTCAAGACAGACCCACGATGTGTTAAACCATCGAGTCTTCACGGTGACTCTGCGCAGGCACACAACCGGCATCCAGGCTTACCCTCTGAAGACATCACCTCATCAGATAGACAGTGCGCAGGCACCTGAACAATCCCCGATCTACACTCACAACAACTGGTTGTTGTAGCAACCTCGCGTTGCACTATCCACATTTGCATGAACTGTATGACGGTGCCGGTATCCACAGCCATAAGCCAACAATTTAATAAGAGGTCATATACCTGCTTGGCTTATATACCCTATTATAGCCATTCCAATATGCCTCTCTACCAGCCATGCTCTGGATACTGAGGCAAGACTGACATCAATAATGTAGTTAATACGGGTCCACATTTTTCTTGCTTGACCAGATTAAATTGTATGCGCAATCCTTACCACATATGCATTAGAAACAGTGGTTGCTGTATAATTAATTATGCACCAAAAGGAAGAACGCATTTACACCAAATAAATAATGCTTCAGAGGTTGAATTAATTTGACATCCATTTTAAATTCACCAAGTGATACCAAAAAATAAATAGCCACCATATTTAAGGCGTATAAATCCCTTCAGACTAAAAAAGTGCCATCCATGTAATCTGTTATCGACGCCTATTGAACAGGAACCAAGACCCATCCTCTTTAATGGATAGAGATCTCCTGCAGATAATTCATGCATTCGATATCTCAGGGCATCCTTGTATAAAAATATCTAAAAAGTATCAATAATTAAAATCACAATACTATTATGCGCAAAACCCATCCTGAACATGACCAGACATGGCAGGAGACCATTCCAACCCAAAGTTAGACAGCCCCCACCTGTAATAACACATGTGGTAACGGGTTGTACTCAATGTTGAGTCCCCTGGGGTATAGCATATGTAGTTCAAAAATCCATCTAGCTTCCAATAGTCTAAGCTGCCTCTCTCTGTCACCACACCTATGATTGGGGGGTACTGAATCAATCACCCTAAAGTGAAGTTGGCTTACAGTATGACTACACTCAACAAAATACTTGGGGACAGGGAGATCCACTTTGCACGTCCTGATATTGCTCTTATGATTTGCTATCCTTTTTCGGATTTCTGTAATGGTCTCACCCACGTACATCAAGCCGCATGGGCAGCTGATGACGTAGACGACATATGTCAAAAAGCAATTATAGCGACCCCTCGTGTGATACACCTTCCCAGTACGAGGATGGGTGAAGCTATCACCCTTGCTGATATTGTTGCAGGCCGCGTACGGTGGAAGTTATGTGATTTTGAGCAATGGATGTTATGTAAGAGCTGATCCTTCAAGTTATGTCCCCTCCAGTAAGCCATCATGGGGGGTTGTTTAAATTCTACAATTTCTGGATGGCACTGTATTAGTAAATGCCAATATGTTTGATCCTATTGCTTAATGGCCCAAAGGTCGACACAAACGGAATTCGAGTTGCAACCTTGGATTTAGGTATGGGGGTTAACAGAGTCTTACGGTCAATTTGTCTGACCCTCAGTTTCTGTTGTTTAATGTCGTCCCTAGGGTATCCCCTCTGTAAAAATCCTTTGCACATAAGCTCCAGACGCTGATCCAGATACTCATCGTCTACAACGCATCTCACTCTGAGCATTTGGCTCCATGGTAAGGATCTAATCATTGCAGGCGGATAAAAACTCGTGAAGTGCAAAAGATTGTTACGATCGGTGAGTTTCAAATACAGATCTGCCTTCAAATTGTTTACCTGCTTGAATTGATGACCAATACATCTAAGAATTGTAGAGACACTTCAGATGTAGTTAACATAACTTTTTAATTCTGGCAGGAAATTATTAATTTCCTGATGGAAGTTTGTCAGTTCCGATGTAGACCCATTCCAGACGAAGAACACGGCATCTATATACCTCCACCAAACTTGTACCTAGTAACATGTCTTTGATGTAATAAATAGATTGGCGTAGGATGGGGCAATATTGAACCCCATTGCCGTGCCTTGACTTTGACGAAAGAACTGGTCATCATACAGAAAAAAAGTTATTAGTTAACACCAAAGATGATAATGTCAGGAAGAATTTGATACACCCATTGGTCTCCTGCCATGTCTGGTCATGTTCGGGATGGTTTTTGCGCATAATAGTATTGTGATTTTAATTATTGATATTTGCTTATTTTTTACATATTTTTATACAAGGATGCCCTGGGATATCGGGTGCATGAATTATCTGCAGGATATCTCTATCTAATAAAGAGTACGGATCTTGGTTGCTGTTCAATAGGCGTCCATAACAGATTACATGGATGGCACCTTTTAGTCTGAAGTGATTTATAGGCCTTAAATATGGTGGCTATTTTTTTTTTTTTGTATCACTTGGTGAATTTAAAATGGATGTCAAATTAATTCAACCTCTGAAGCATTATTTATTTGGTGTAAATGCGTTCTTCCTTTTGGTGCATAATTAATTATACAGCAACCACTGTTTCTAATGCATATGTGGTTGGAATTGTGCATACAATTTAATCTGGTCCAGCAAGGAAAATGTGGACCCGTATTAACTACATTATTGATGTAGTCAGTCTTGCCTCGGTATCCAGAGCATGGCTGGTAGAGAGGCATATTGGAATGGCTATAATAGGGTATATAAGCCAAGCAGGTATATGACCCCTTATTGAATTGCTAGCTTATGGCTGTGGATACTGACATAGTCATACAGTTCATGCAAATGTGGATAGTGCAATGCGGGGTTGCTACAACAATCAGCTGTTATGAGTGTAGATCGGGGAGTGTTCAGGTGCCTGCGCACTGTCTATCTGATGAGGTGATTTCTTCAGAAGGTAAGCCTGGATGCCGGTTGTGTGCCTGCGCAGAGTCACTGTGAGGACGCGATGGCTTAAAGGGGTTGTCCCGCGCCGAAACGGGTTTTTTTTTTTTTCAACCCCCCCCCCGTTCGGCGCGAGACAACCCCGATGCAGGGAGGTAAAGAAAGCTCACCGGAGCGCTTACCTGAATCCCCGCGCTCCGGTGACTTCTCTACTCACCGCTGAAGATGGCCTCTTCCTCCGTGGACCGCAGCTCTTCTGTGCGGTCCATTGCCGATTCCAGCCTCCTGATTGGCTGGAATCGGCACGTGACGGGGCGGAGCTACACGGAGCTACACGGAGCCCCATAGAAGACTGCAGAAGACCCGGACTGCGCAAGCGCGGCTAATTTGGCCATCGGAGGGCGAAAATTAGTCGGCACCATGGAGACGAGGACGCCAGCAACGGAACAGGTAAGTATAAAACTTTTTATAACTTCTGCATGGCTCATAATTAATGCACAATGTACATTACAAAGTGCATTATTATGGCCATGCAGAAGTGTACAGACCCACTTGCTGCCTCGGGACAACCCCTTTAACACATCGCGGGTCTGTCTTGACCTCCCGCGCAGTTTGTAAGTGGCAATGTTGAATGAGACGGCGCCGTGATTGGCAGACGTCAGCGAATCCGCAGTGCAAACTGCTGTGACGTGGTAGTGCCTGACAGCGCAAGAGCATCGGCTAGACTCATGCATGCGCTTTTAAACCACAGGAGACGCTGACATCTTATGGAGTTGTGATTACAGGAGGCTAACATGTGTACATGATTAATGGTACCTGCATCCGATACCCGTGGCAACCAACCAGGACTATTGTTCTGGAGGTATGTTAGTTTTAACATGTATGTGGGGTGGTGATTGATTGTAGCATTTATACTGTGTATAAAGTGTGGTCAGCAATGGTTTATGCATTGATTTGACAAAGACCGTGGACAGCGGTTGAAACATCATTGTATACGGGCACAATAAAGATTTATCTTCATCTAAGGATGTGAGTATCGACGTACTTTCAGTAGTACCCCTAGATGCTGCTCTTGCATACATAGACTGATTGTAAATATATGGTTCAGGATCCAGAACCAGGTTACAAGCGTGCATCCCCCACCTTATACAGAAGCCTCCCTCTTGCATTGAGGTACGTTCGTGTGCTGCTGCCAACCAAGAATTTTTGTGTAGACATCCCTATATGGCAAACCAATTGATCGACCCACATACCTCAGATGGGACAGTTACCATCCTAAGCACATTAAAAGGTCCCTTTTTTACAACCTGGCCATCAAATAGAACCAGTTCTGCTCCAATCCCAACAGACAGAGAGGTACATCTACACCATCTCAAAAGGACATTTTAAAATCAGGGCTACCATCCCACCTCAATTGATGACCAAATCCCAGAGCCACCAGGATACCCAGAAATCAACTACTCCAATACAAGAAGAAAGAAAAAATGAACGTGTACCTCTAGTAGTAACCTACAATTCACAGCTAGAGGTACTAAGGAAGACTGCAAGGAAACTCCATCATATCCTACACAAGGATGACCGTCTGAAAATCATATTCCTGGACCCTCCCCTCCTATGTTACACAGGCAACCTCCTAAGGCCGCTTGGAGACGGCCAGGTCGGATCCCGCTGCGAGAATTCTCGCAGTGGGATGCAGACCCGTGCCCCTGCAGAGACCTGCGGCTCACCCGCTCCTGTCGTCTCCTCTTCTGTGATGTGCCGACTGCCGCCCAGCCGGCGGGTCTCTACTGATATTTCTTTGCGGGCCTCTGTGAGACCCACACAGAAATAGAACATGCTGCGATTTGTTTTCCATGTGTGTTTTCACGCAGACAAAATTGCAGCTGTGTGCATAGGATTGTGTGCATGCAGGCAATCCTATGGCAGTGGGCACAGGCAGAAATTCTGCGAGAAATCCTGCCACAGAATTTCCGCCCATGTGCAAGGGGCCTAATTTGAGTAAATTTATAATCAGGAGTGCATTACCCTTGGACACACAAAAAGGAACTTATCCCTGTTATGTGAAGAGCTGCAAGACTTGCTCACATATACTGACCGCGGACAGGATACGAATCCCCAACACACAGCAGGACTATAAGATCACTGGGACATTCAAATGTTCCATGTCCAATGTTGTATACGTGATCCGATGCAGTAAGTGTCCTGTTGGGGGGCTTTATGTCGGGGAAACAGGACAAAAACTGAGAGCCAGGATGAAATCTCATTGCCACTCAATTACAGAGGAAAAAACGGAATTACCCGTGGCAAAACATTTTTGCGGTCACCGACATGGCATAGAGCAGATGACAGTTATCATACTGAAGGGCAACTTCTAGTCACAGCGTCACAGAATAATTTGGGTGTATACATTTATGGCTATGTTTGACACCCTCAAGAATGGAATGAACCTCAGCCCGGGATTCTTGCATAAGTGGGGATCATGAAAGGTCTGAAGGAGGTCAAGACAGGTGTCCTCTTCCCAATCATTTTTTGTTTTCTCATAAAAATTCAGATATTGATTGAAGAATGTTTCCATCCAATAGGTGGTGCTGTTGAGGTAGTATGTCTATCTTCTTAAGTGATGAGACATCATAGAACTGTTGCATTCCTCAGCTCAGTGGACTGATTGTGTTTGTCTCTCTGCTCAGACTGTTTTTTCATGTCTCAAATTTCTGTGTGAACAATTATTTACATCAAGAGGGATGTGTCCCCCTCCCCTCTGCATCTGTATGTTATCATTATGTGCCATTCAAACTAGTTTCATTCATTAGTCTAACGAAGGGGGCAATATCCCGAAAGCTTGCTGTAACATCATGTATTTTTGTTAGCCATTAAAAGGTATCATATCTACAAGATTACTTGGTTTCTCTTACTCAGAACATTCGAACAAATACAGGGATTGCATGCACAGCACTGGTAGACCAGTATTAGTGAATTGAGGATTTTTTTTTACCAAACCCATTAACAATACAAGTCTTCAAATTTTTTCTATTTCTGGAATGGACAGAGGTGGGGTGCTCTGCAATAAACTGTCTAGCATAGATGTTGGTCTGCTGGACAATTAATTCAAAAACATTATCGCTGCTAAATAAATGAAAAAAATCAAAGGGCACAAAATTAGCAACATCCGCATTTACACTCAGAATTACTACAAATTGGGGTATTTGGGGGGAAAATGCATCTGCAGTTTCCGATATTGTGGGAGACATTGCATTACTAGACCTTAACAAATACTTTAATCACCCTAAGGGCTTATTCACATGAGTGTATATCGGCCAGCGTTTTCACGGCCAGACGATAAATGAGAAAATGCCAGTAGACGTACACTACTAAACAGTACGTATGCTACTATCTTTTTCAAAATTAAGCAAATAAACAGTGGTTAACCTCGTGTAATAGCTTTACAACACACCGAAACAAGAAAAAAAAAATGGACATGGGAATTCTTCACTTTGTGGATGGAGGGGGGGATGATCAGGATGTGAGAGGGAGGTAATCACGGGGTACTTTCGTAAACTCTTTATCTCTCTGCAGCATAGGATTAAGCCCCATTTACACACAATGATTATTGCTCAAAATTCGTTCAAACTATGGCTTTTGAGCCATAATTGTTGCGTGTAAATGCTTCCATTTTTCACTCTTCGGCTGAACGATGATTTTTAGGTGAGTATAAAACCCATCATTCAGCTGGAGAGAGATAACAGGGACACGCTATGTGTTTTCCACGAGAGCAGCTGATTACATTGTATTCAGCTGACAGTCCGTGCGAAGACAATGCAGCTGAGTGCAAAGTCCAGACCACATGCTGGAATTTGCAAGCAGCTGCTGGAGGCTCATTTACATGCAATGAAGCTGATAAAGTGCTAATGGGCATTAGTGCCCATTAGTACTTTATGTAAAATGATCCTTAGTACTGTTAATCTTTTGAAAGATTGTCTTTGCGTATAAATGAGCCTTTAGTAGCTCCATCTCTCTCTCCTCTCACAGAAGCACTCAAGAAGGGGAGAGAAATACAGCAAAACCTGTGCTGTATTTACTAAACAAATGACATGGATCGCTGTCATGGGTGTATGACAGAGATCCATGTCACCAGGGACCAAACGACGAGAGGAGATGAAACTAGAAGAGCTTTAACTTTTTCATTGTTTTGCATTGATCGCCGTTATTTATTGAATAATGGCGATCATGTGACCGGATACTAATCACTGCAGTCTCCGGCAACTGCTCCAACCTCCGGTACTTAAAAGCAGGGAGCTGTCACACTTCCTGGCATGGGACCATAAAATGACAGTATATCAAAGCCCCTTAGCGGCTGCCGTCAAAAGATGTATGGGTGGTAATTAAGGGGTTAACCTGTTTCTATCCTACTTGCTGCTCCTACAGTTAGTATAAAAAGTGGTTAGCTTGGTGCCTGCAGGTAAAGGGGTACAGCCGGTAGGCAGAGCTAACACTTTCTTTGCCTAGTGTCTGCCTCCTAGTGGCAGTAGCTATACCCATGGTCCTAGGCTGTGTTCCATAATGAATGAGATATTTTATGGTAAGCACAAAAATCTGATTTTTACTAGCAATGTTATTTACTGGTAACAAATCACTAGTATGGCGGTGTAACAGTTCTCCCCTACCCTGTCGCCACGTCCAACTTGTAAAACTCCAGCAGCAGTATATATGTCAGCTGCCACCCAGGCCCCCTGCTGGTCAGATATCATGCTGTTCTGTTCACAACATAATAAGATTCCTCTTCACGGAATACAGTTTGTGTGGATGGCTGAAGCTACCTCCGCACGGGTGAGAGCGATGTTGGGCTGGGTTCCTCGGCTCCATATCGTGCTTGTGAACATGCAATCTACACGTGGATGCGAGGTGATTTTGAGGCTAAACCGCCTCACATCTGTGAAATTCTACTCCTCTTGGTCAAGTTTCACAAGTGATAAAGGATCAGAAGTGTTTCCCATTGATTCCTATGGGAAGCTTCACATCCCATGGCATGTGAGAGCCATGTGATGCATTAAAGATCCCACTGAAATCAATGGGCGAGGAATGCAAAAAGATAGGATATGCAGCAACTTTTCTTGCACTGTGGGAAGACAGTATGCTCATGAATATGATTCCCTTCAAAAGAATGGGGTTCATACTCACCCGAGATTTGGGAATCTTGCAACACACAAATCTTGCACGAGTTTCTCAGCCATGTGAACGAGGCCTGAAGGAAGAGTTGGGTTATCAAACTACTAACACCACTTGACCGTGACTATGTATGTTTGTGTGTGGCTGCTTCTCATGCTCCACCCTTGATGACATCATCACAGCTCCTACAACATATATAAAACACAGAGCCTGACCGGCAGAAGAACAACAAGGTTAGGGCTCTCGGAAGGGGAGGACAAAAATAACAAAATGAGAATACAACTAAGCCGTTCTTATCTAAGACACAAGTCAGCAGTCCTGGCAGAACACACCGACCTACCGTCACCACAGAGATCCGGTGGGCTGAAGGACCTGCGATGACATCACTGCTGTGGAAGGAGTCATTGTGCAGTTTGGTAGAAAGTACTGTATAGTGGATAAGCCGACAGGAGCCACCAGGAGCTGTGATGATGTCACCATCATGTGATCACCTGTGTGGGTGGAGTCAGGGATCATGTGACCAGGGGTCTGCTTTGCTAGTGATGTCTGGAAATCACCATGTAGAAGAGCTTTGTATGTGATATGTGGGGATCATAATGGATGTACCATGTAGCACAGCTGTGTGGCGCATTGCACCACCAGAAACACTGGTACTATAATTTCCTAATAATTACTAGTGTTGTAAATAGAACAGGTGGATGTCCATCCAGCAGCAGTCCTGTGTTACGAGGTGCATTCATACTGCTGCCAAAGTTGAGTGGGACACTATCCTTGTGTGGGGCCAGAGGGGGGACAATATCCTTGTGTGGGGCCGGAGGGAGGGGACAATATCCTTGTGTGGGGCCGGAGGGAGGGGACAATATCCTTGTGTGGGGCCACAGGGGGGGCAATATCCTTGTGTGGGGCCGGAGGGAGGGGACAATATCCTTGTGTGGGGCCAGAGGGAGGGGACAATATGCTTGTGTGGGGCCACAGGGAGGGGACAATATGCTTGTGTGGGGCCACAGCAGGGAACATTGAAAAAGGCATTGAGGTAGAAGCTGGATAGGAAAAGTGTACAGAGCTGAATTGTGGTTGGAGGAAGCTGTCATGGAGGTCTGGGCTAAGGCTGGTATCACACGGCCAAGAAACTCGTGTAAGATTTGCACGTTGTGAGATGCAAAATTTTTGTGTGAATATGAACCCTTCTATTGAATGGAGTCACATACATGAGTGAAAAAAATTGCCGCTTGTCCTATCTTTCCATGTTCCGCAGATCGCATCACCAATTCTTTTCAGCGGGACAGTAAAACACATTGCACGGCATGCGAGTGAGATGCCAGGTTTCCCATTGAAAACACTCGTTGGACCGTCTTAACGCG